>NC_138124.1:0-1200000 GCF_964146895.1 Miniopterus schreibersii
CCCCAACCCCAACCCTAACCCTAACCCTAACCCTAACCCTAACCCCAACCCCAACCCCAACCCCAACCCCAACCCCAACCCCAACCCCAACCCCAACCCCAACCCTAACCCTAACCCTAACCCTAACCCTAACCCTAACCCTAACCCTAACCCCTAACCCTAACCCTAACCCTAACCCTAACCCTAACCCTAACCCTAACCCTAACCCTAACCCTAACCCTAACCCTAACCCTAACCCTAACCCTAACCCTAACCCTAAACCCTAACCCTAACCCTAACCCTAACCCTAACCCTAACCCTAACCCTAACCCTAACCCTAAAACCCTAACCCTAACCCTAAAACCCTAACCCTAACCCTAACCCTAACCCTAACCCTAACCCTAACCCTAACCCTAAACCCTAACCCTAACCCTAACCCTAACCCTAACCCTAACCCTAACCCTAACCCTAACCCTAACCCTAACCCTAACCCTAAACCCTAACCCTAACCCTACCCTAACCCTAACCCTAACCCTAACCCTAACCCCAACCCTAACCCCAACCCCAACCCCAAAACCCCAACCCCAACCCCAACCCTAACCCTAACCCTAACCCTAACCCCTAAACCCGAACTCCGAAACAGAACCCCGAACCAAAACCGTTCACCAGGGTGTTATTCCCAGGTTGTCCACAAGACGGCAGCATTCAACATGGAGGTGATGCTATCTACCCAGCAGCTTTTTCCTGAGACCCTGCGCCAGGGTGTTATTTCCAATATTCCCACGAGATGGCAGCATTAGCACGCAGATGAAGCCTTCCACCCAGCAACTTTTCCTGAGGACCCGCGCTACTGTGTTATTCCCAATATTCCCACGAGATGGCAGCATTAGCACGCAAATGAGGCCTCTTCCCAGCAGCTTTTCCTGCACCAGGGTGTTATTCCCAAGGTTCCCACGAGATGGCAGCAGAGAAACGCGCTTGAAAGCTCTAAAGTGACCGTGGCCAGGGCGCAGAGGGAGCATAATAAAGGCGCTACACCCTCTGCGCCCCAAGGATCCTGATCCCGGGAACTGAATCTGGATTGGTGGAGACGAGCAGGGAATGCTGACGGCCAACGGGCCCCCAGCCCTGTGCCCACTGCACAGACAGAGGCTGAGGCCCATGAAGGCAGACGGTCCGCAGGCAGCTCCGTCAGAAACCTGGAAACCTCAGAACGGGCCTCCAGGGCAGCAAAGAGGTGAAGTCAGGCGGGCGCGACCCAACATCGTGTGGCTAAGACGTCGCGTGGGCCCTGCCGTGGCCCTGGCCCTGGCCCTAACCCTAACTACCCTGGCCTTGGCCTGGCCCTAACCCTAACCGCCCTGGCCTTGGCCCTGGCCCTAACCCTAACTACCCTGACCCTGGCCCTGGCCCTAACCCTAACTACCCTGACCCTGGTCCTGGCCCTAACCCTAACCACCCTGGCCTTGGCCCTGGCCCTAACCCTAACCACCCTCGACCTGATTCTGGCCCTGACCCTGGCCGTGGCCCTGGCCTTGGCCCTGGCCTTCGCCCTGGCCCTAACCCTAACCACCCCTGCCCTGACCCTGGCCCTGGCCCTAACCCTAACCACCCCTGCCCTGACCCTGGCCCTGGCCCTAACCCTAACTGCCCTGGTCCATGTCCTGGCCCTGGCCCTGGCCCTAGCCCTAAACCTTAAACCACCCTATACAACCCCAAACAATCCCAAAACCTTAACCCTTAACCCTAAACCCTAACCCTAAAACCCTAACCTTAACCCCTAGACCCTATCCCCTAACCCTAACCCTAACTTCCCCTGAGATGCGGCTCCAGCCAGCCCTCCCTCAGCTTTGGGACCCCTGGCAGGTTAGTCTCAGCACCCACATTACCTGATGAGGAACTGCAACTTCCAGAATGCCTGGGGCCGCTTCCACTTCTGTTCTCAGTGACTTCCTTTCCTCAGAATCCCTGGTAAATCTCGGCCTCTTTGTAACCCAGCGGAGGCACTGAGCCAATGCGGTGGGGCCAATCAAAACCGCTTGCCTCTGCTGAAGGTCGCCTGCGGTTTCTCAACACCGTATAAAAGAATCAAATAAAAAAAAAGACTGAAGAAGAAAATAGATCCAGAGACACAGAAGCATGCAACAGACTGATGAATCTCAGTAGAGAGGCGGGGGTGGGAGAGTGGGTGGTGGAGGTAAATCAAAGACCTTATATGCATAACTTATAGACTCAAGACAATTGTTCGGTGAAGGACTGGGGGGGGCGGCGGGGGTAGGGCGTGGATGCCGGGTGGAGTGGATCCATGGGGAGAAAAGGGGGGGCTATATATAATCTTTCAACAATAAAGGTAATTTTTTTTATTTAAAAATTAAATAAATAAGACAGCTCAAATAAAGTCAGACCCGCTACCAAAAGCAAAGGAAGGTGCAGGATCCAAGACACACTCACACACCTTCACCACATGGACAGGGAAACAGCAGGCTCAATGGGCCATGTCCTGCTTCCTAGCACCGGGTCTGGGTCCAAGGGGTGATCTTGGGGAAGCATCTTTGGAAGCCTAATGACTGCACCAAGTAATGTTAATGTCAGAAATCATTCAAACCTCTGAAGATATTTTGTGACTTTATTGTAAATGGCATGCATGAAATCCATTGGTGATAGATTAGGGAGGCGGGAGAAAGCAAAGCAGGGAAACCTCTGCGATTGGATAAAAAGTACAATGACAGACACCTACTTCTTTTACATCAGTGGGTACAGGATACTTAACAAGGTATCAATAACAATGAGAAGATTCCAGATCTCTGCCCTGTTGCATTGAGGGCCTGGAAATTACTTTGTTTTGCAAAGACATGTGTTAGGTGTGTCATCTCAGATGCAAAAGACAACAGGTTAATGTGAAAATTAACCTTTGTCAGTGAAAAATACTGCCTCAGGAAAAGGCTATGAACCATAAGACTCTCAGTGCTCAAACAGTCTGTCCTCTGGCCACCAAGTCTGAGAAAGCGCTGCTTTACTTTCCCTTCTTATCCAGGATCAGGAGGGTGAGGCAGTACTTCTAGCTATAAAGAGAATGACTAACTGCAAGCGTCAAACTAAAATAACAAAGGTAGGAGGCCCGTCTTCCCTCCAGTCTGTGCCAGCAGACTCTCAGGTGACTGAGGGTCATCGTGGAGGTGTCAGAGGGTCTCCCTCGTGAAGTACAGGGGCCTCAGAGGGACTCTAGAATACAATTGTAACTAGACTTTGACCCATCTGGGGAGTGCATATAAGGTTTGCTCGCCCACCATTCCGGGTCCTCAAGGTTGTTTTAGACAGCCTGTGAGAGAAACCGAGGCACGTAAACTGAGCGAGGGTGACCATCAGGCTTCGCAGCCTCTGAGCGCCTCCTCCACAAGCAGCACTCTCTGACCCACCCCATCGATCCCCAAGAATTCAGCTCGCAGCCGTGACCCTCGAACCCACACTCTCGCCATATAATCCTATCACCCATGTGTTGTTACGATTTCATAGGCCTCACCCGCCCAACTGGTCTGCTTAACCTACACTCTCGCTGGTCTCTATGCTCCAGGAACACTGTTGCATTTGTCACTGGGTTCAAAACTGGACAGGACCACTGCCCGGGACAGCCCAGAGACTAGCAGGGACGCCTCTGACTCTCGGCTGGGAATTTGTGTCTCTCCGCAGATGGGAGCCAGTCCACAGTGTCTCCAGGGACCCCACTGGGGTGACAGCCCCTGTGGGTGAAATGTGACTGAGTCCCTCAAGCTCTGCTTTTATCTCTTCTCCTATTTAATTTATCTTTATTGTTGACAGCATTAGCGATGCCCCTTTTCCCCATTTACCCCTCGCCTCCGGCCCCCCGCCCGCCGCGCCCCAGATGTTCCCACGCCCCGGGCGGGGCCCTGGACCCACCGCCCGCCCCCACCCCGCCGGCACCCACCCCCATCCGCACCCCTCCCCGGCCCTGGGGAGAGACCCCCGGGGGCTCCCAGGAGGAGGCGGCCCCGCGCCTTTCGTGCTCCCGGAGAAGGTGAGGGGGGGGGGCGCGCCGCGGCCTCCTCTGGGAACCTGGCTCCCGGAGGGGCGCCCCCCCGCGATCACTGGAGGGAGCCCCCCGCCATCCACAGGGCCCCCGAGACGGCGGGGCGCGCCCTCTGACCCCACTGTCCAGGGAAGAGCCCAGAGCCCCCCTTTCGGGACCCGGTGCCGGAACGCGGGGACCGGCGCGACCCGGGGAGGCCCCGCCAGCGCAGTGGCGACACCGCGCCCGGGCTTGGGGCCGGGAGGCCGGGGCGACCCCGCCCCCCGCGGGGGGGATGAGTCCGGAGCCGGGGAGGGGGGCACCCGGGGGGGCACCCGGGGGGGGCGGGGGCACCCCGGGGGGAGGGCACCCCCTCAGCGCCACCGCGCGCGCCGCGGAGCGAACACCCGTGTTGCCTCCGACGTTTTTCCTTCCCGACCCCACGCGCGCCCCTGACCCCTTCACTGGCCGTGAGCCCGGCTCGCAGGGTCCTGCCCGTTCTCGCCGCCGGGGCTCCAGCCGCGCCCGGGACCCGCGCGTCCTCTCCCGAAAGGGCTGCCCCGAAGGGGCCGGGAATTCACGCCAGACCGCCTCCCCCGCTGAGCCCAGGTCAGTCAGTGACGAACCAAAGCTCCCCCTGCAGGAGGGGCGGGCGCTGGGCACAGCCTCTGCTTCCGGCGGCCACTGGCTGCCCGCGGGTCGGGGCACCGGGCGGGCTCGGGGCGCCATCCCCCGTGGGGGCGGGCGGCAGGCGGAGGGTCCACGGGGACTCTCGTCACCGATGCTTCTCTGTCTCCCTCTCCCTTCCTCTACCCGGGCATGTGCCTGACCGGGAATCGAACCCTGATCGCCTGGATCCTAGGTCGACGCTCAACCGCTGAGCCACGCCCCGCTGGGCTCCCTTCCTCTCTTTGAAATCGATGGAAATATATTAAAAAAATAAAAAATCCACCCATCAAAGCCAACAAGAAGCCCTGACCAGGCTGTCCGCTAACTCTCACCTGCGTGGGAGGTGAGGGGGATTTGCTTCCAAGGCTGCTTCCAGGGCTCCCTTTCCCCTTGACAATCAAGGCCTCCTTACACAGCTTAAACCTTCCTCTCCAGCAGGAGTAAAAATCATTGTAAAGACAGGAAACGAAGAAAGATTCGTCTCAATGAATATGCCATACTGATCGGGGCACATAGAGAACAAGGAACTCGCCTAGTAGGCAAATCTCACCCCAGGTTCATCCCACGCTTTCTTCCTCGCACCGCAGCCTGGAGGCCCAAGCCTTGGTTTCCTGCTTTCTAGGCCACTTGTCTTGGGTGATATACATGATTTGAAAATGAGAAAGGTGTCAGGAATTGTTGGGGGAAATCTCCAAAATTACAAATTCAGGATTGATTCGGAAGGCAGCCTCATTCAAATCCATAAGAGCTCTCATAGGAGAAACGTACATACGGGGCAAAGCAGCTGCTCCCCGTGGTGGCCGTGGGGAAGAAACTCACCCCCTCCCAAGACAGGGTCTTTCTTTAATAGAAGGTTAATAGTGAAAGCATGTGGTGGGTAGTCAGGTAGACCACCAGAAAGAACAGTGCATTTCTACTTCACAGACAACGTCAGGCGGTTACCCACACTCTATACAGTCATTAACCCCCTTCCTAAGGCCATGAACTTGAACTTTGGGGGGCATTTCGGCTTTCTAAATACTCATCCAAGCTTAAGGCTACAGAGCCCAGCCCTGCGTGGCTCAGTGGTTGAGCGTCAGCCTAGGATCCAGGAGATCAAGGTTCGACTCCGGGTCAGGGCAGAGGCCCAGGTTGTGGGCTAGATCCCCTGGGAGTCTAGGATGGCCACCTGGGGGCTGCCTGGGAAATTGTCTTTAGAGACCCCCTCAAAACATTTCTAAGGCTCTCTCTGGCATGGAAAGGCCTGGGCAGGCCAGGGAGGCCTGGACTAGGAGCCTGGATGGGTCCGGGATGGGGGCCCTACCCAAACAGTTTCTAAATCCCCTTCAAAGGGCAGTACCAGCCCAGTTAGTACAGAAAGGCCTGGAGAGGGCACTCTGGGCTGACCACAGTTCCACATGAGTCCTGGCCATTAGCTGTATCTCCCCCAAAACATTTTCCTTTTTATTTTCAATATGTTTTCGTTAATTTTAGAGAGAGAGGAAGGGAGAGGGAGAGGAAAACATTGATCTGCTGCTGCCTGCATGTGAGGATTAAGCCTGCAGACCAGGCGTGTGTCCTGACCAGAAACAGAAACAGTGACCTATCGGTGCCTTGATGCTAAACCAACTGACCACGCCGGCCAGGGCCCAAAAGCATTTTCAGTTTTCCCTCCACAGATGGGCATCACCTTGGGCGGGCCATGTATGAAGGGAGGATTGCACCTCCCAAAAAACTGTAAGTCCCCCCTGGAAACCAGGGTGAACTTGGCCGGGCACGTAGGTCTGTGGTAGGCATCCCCAGACAGGCACAGTGCCGTGCGTGGCACATTCAACAGAGACACCTCTTAAGCGCCTCCAAGTCCCTAAGAGGGGAGCATGAGACAGGCTGGACCACCACGGTGGGAATGGAGCCTCTGGCTAGGCTGTAGTCGTGCACGGGGCCTGGCCTTGCCTACACATCCAGAAAATTTATCCAAGGGCCATAGGGAGGGCCGCACCGGCCCAGGCCAGCACAGGACAGAGGGCAGTGTGCCCAGCCTCTTTGTTGTCCTCTCTTCAAACGTGCGTCCCAGAAATGTTTCCATCCCCCCTGCGGAGGGGGTGACAAGCTAAGACCAGCCTTAGAGGCCTACAGAAGGCATTTGCAGCCCCGTAGTGTTTTGAATGGGGCTCACTGATCAGAGGCATCTCTAGAAAATGTTTTCAATTCCACTTCCAGAAAGGGGACACTGGCCCAGGTTAGCCAGGGAGGCACGAGAGAGGGACTCAGTGCCTAGCGGGTCTGAGTCATTGGCAGCACTCTGCAGAGAGTTCTCTAAGTCTCCCTCCAGAGGCCAAGACCAACCAGCTGGATGGGGAAGGGGAGGAGATGCATGTAACTGTATGTGCATATTTTGATTTTCTTTAAACTTTTATTTATTGATTTGAGAGAGAGAGAGAGAGAGAGAGAGAGAGATTGATTTGTCATTTCACTTATTTATGCATTCATTGGTTGATTCTTGTATGTGCCCTAACTGGGGATCGAACCCATGGCCTTGGCATAGAGCCGTTTCTCAGCCACCATGTCTTCAAACTCATCTGCAATTAAACTTAGTAAAGACCCACTTCTTGGAGATGTGGATCTTCTGGCGGCCAGGGAACTTGAACTTGGCTCTGCATAGGGCCTCAGTCACACGCTCCTGTCTGCAGCTTGGTGCTGATGGCCAAGACTTGGCCAATGTGGACCCTGGCCACTGTGCCCTGGGGCTTCCCACAGCTTTTCACCGTGTACTTGTCAGCACAAATTTGGGCAGCATCCAGGGCTTTGGAGGAGAGCTGCTTATATTCATCTGACACCATGTGGCCACAGAGTGGGAACTTGTCCACGTTTGCCTTCTTCCACCCCAGGTCAAAGATGTGGATCTTGGCATCAGGGACACCTCAGCAGAAGCAAGAGTTTGGGTATGGCTGCTCTTACCATACCGGTAACACCGGGCCGGGTGGCAGCCCATGGCAACACCAGGATCTTCAGTGGCACGCAGAAGGGAAAGAGCTGAAAATCCTTCCCCGCCCCAATGTCTGCACCATGGGTTATGCTCATAAACACGTAAGTTCTTTGGTTAATCTCCCCACCCACTCCCCCTCCCACCTTCCCTCTGAGACCCCTCAGTCTGCTCCATGCTTCTGTGTCTCTGGATCTATTCTGTTCATTGGTTTATTTTGTTCATTAGAGTCCACATATAAGTGCGATCATGTGGTACTTGTCTTTAAAAAAAACTTATTATAAAGTTACAGTAATCACAACATACAGTATTCAAAACTGTGGTCCTGGCACGAAGACAGACATACAGGCCAATGGAACAGAATAAAAGGTCCATAAATAAACACTCACTTAGACGGTCAAATGACGTTTAACCAAATAAGGAAACAGAGTACCTGAACAAATGTGCTTAGCATATTAATTAGTTTAAAAATTGTGTGATCTGATAATTCCAACATGCCTGCCATGTCCAAGTCTGGTTCTAATGCTTGCTCTGTCTCTTAAAAGTTTTTTTTTCTCTTTGGTATGCTCTGTAATTTTTTATAATCTTTTTTTAATTGATTTTAGAGAGAGGGAGGGAGAGGGAAAGGGAGAGAGAGAAAAAATCATAGGTCAGTGCTCAACCGCTGAGCCACGCCAGCTGGGCACATTGATTTTTTTAAGAGAGACTAGGAAGGAGGGAGGGGGAGAGAGAGAGAGAAACATACATGTGAGAGACACACACAGATTGGTTGCCTTCCACAGGCGCCCTGACACAGGCTAGGAATCGAACCTGCAGCCCAGGTATGTGCCCTTGACACTCTAACCACTGAGCCACACTGGTCAGGGCCCTGCAGGAGTTTTTAACTCTCAGACTGGTTCACACTGAGCCTTCAGCTATTTGTCAGGTTTAGTTTAGGTTTTCTTAGCCTGGTGTTGGCTGCAGTAGAGGTTTCTGTTCATAGGTTTCTGCTCTGGTAAGTTCTGATTCTCTGTAGCTTCCTGTTTGTCTCTCCAGTTTATGTGTCAGCCGTTTTCCCTGTGACCTCACTTCCCTAATGGACCTAAGAAGAGCTGTTGGTTTTCAGTTCATTTGACATTTTACTTATTAGGACAGAGTGACAAACTTCAAGTTCCAGACTTGAAACTGAATCTCTATAATTTCTATCTTTGTTGATATTCTCATTTTGTTTGTATAGGAACCTGTCAAAAAATTTTTTTTTCCTGATTTCCTTTACTCCTGTGTATGTGTTCTAATGTAGCTCATTGATGATATTTATGACTGTTGTTTCAAAGTCTTTGTCAAGTAAGTCTGAAGCCTGTGTTTTTTTAGGGTGAGTTTCCTGAGATTTATTTTGTTCCTTTGAATGAGTCTGATTTCCCTGCTTTTTTGTATAGCTTGTGATCTTCTGTCCAAAACTGGGCATCTGAAAAAAACAGGTATATCTCCCATCTTTGTGGACTGTTCATGGGGGTGGGGAGTGGGAAGCAGGGAGACCTTCACTTAAGGGTGAAGCATGAAGGCTTAAGGTCTTCTCAGGGCTTTTCTGGTTATGCATCTTTCTTGGGCCTGTGTGTATGTTGTTTTGTGTTTCCCTCTCAAATTCTCCTATATACATACACAGCTGCTGCTTTTAAAAAATATATATATATATTTTATTGAGTATTTTTTAGTAAGAGGAAGGGGGGGAGAGAGAGAGACATGGATCATTTGCCTCCCACACTTACCTTAACCAGGGATTGAACCGGCAACCTAGATATGTGCCCTTCCTGGGAATCAAACTCACCACCCACAGGATGACACGCCAACCAACTAACCCATAGCAGCCAACACTACACAGCTGCTTTTTAAAAAGTCTTATTTCCTCGGGGCCTTAGGTGTTCTATTGTATTCCTCTACCCATAAGCTCTCGCCCCTGCAGCTCTCCACCACGCTCTGGCACCCTCCTGCTTTCACCAGCCTCCAACCTGCTGTTCAAACTGATCTGCCATCCCCGTCAGCACTGAGTCACACAAGACAGAAACGTCCCAACAGCCCACAGGGAAGTCAGAGCAAAGAACTTCCACCTTTTCCTTCCACCCTGAGGAACCAGAAATCGAGTGGCTCCCTCCTGACTGTTCCACGCCAGGGAGGCAGTGGGCCTTAAAGTTTTTGTTTGGAATATTTTGAGCACGACTCTTTCACGGTTTTATGTTCATTCGGTTGCTACAGATCCTTGGCTGGTTTCTAGAGTTCTCACAAAGCTGCTTCAGCCAGCACAATCTTTAGCTGGTTTCTGTGGTGGAACGAGGGCCTAGGGTTCCTACTCTGCCACTTTGCTCACACCAACCAATATGTGACCTTTTTTAAACATTTTATCTTTATTGTTGAAAGTCCCCTTTTTACAGATGTCCCCTTTTCTCCCCCATTGACCCCCTCCAACTGCACCCCCCCACCAATATGCTATCTTTTGTCTCTAGTAAAATTATATAATAATTTTGAGATTCATTCATTTTGTCACAATACTTGGATCATTCTTTCCTTTGTATTAATTAGTAATATTTCATTGTATGAATGTGCTATGATTTGTTCATCCATTTTCCTAGCTACACACTTGGAGTTGTTTCTAGTTTTTTACTGTTATCAATAAAACTCATAAGAATATGAGTTTTACAAGCCTTTGTGTAGAGATAAACTTTCATTTGCCTTGGGTTAGTGCATGGGAGTAGAATTGCCGTCCCATAACTTACACAGTGGCACCTCAGTTTTTTAATGTAATCCGCCCTGGAAGAACAGTTGAGTTCCGAAACGTTTGAAAACCAAGGCGCGGTTTCCCATAGAAAGTACTGCGAAATGGACTAATCTGTCCCAGACCTTTAAAATCAACCCCTAAAGCAGCAATTTAACATGAATTTTCCTACCTAATGTACCACAGATCCATAAAATGATGCACAATAAATACAACATACTGTAGTGTAAAAGCAATAATAAACACAATGTAAAAACAGGACTGTACTGTAGATGATAAAAATGAAACTGTAATTTTTTCTTACCTGCAGTGATGATAGTCATGGTTTGTATGGGGGGTCCCCTTCAGTAATCACAACAGGTGACTGTTTTCAGGTGTCCCGTGGCCCTCTTCCAGAGTCACTGCAGGTGACTCCTCTCCTGCCATTCCTTCCCTTGATTTTTTTACACCACTGACCTCTGGTTTAGACTCACTTGATCTTTTCCTCACTAAAATTTTTCAATTGGCACTTGCTTTTCCCAATGTAGTAAAATTTGTCTGAAGTGAGACAGACCATTGTCATTGACGGTGTTAGTGCCATGACTTACAGCAGCTTTATCAGGGTGATATTTTCCAACAAAAATTTGCACTTCAACCCATTTTGCACACGTTTCTCTGATCAGTGCAATAGAAACACTTTCTCTTCCCTTGTCCTCCAAAGACAATTCCTCAGTTGCCACCCGTTGCTGCTCCGTCTGAATGTCTGGAAGTTCTGTCGTGAGTTGAGGCTTGTGGTCCCCACTAACCCCTCCACATCATCGCTACTCCCAAGCCCGTGGACTGTCCCAGAGACACAGAATCCTCAACAACAGGAGCATCCTCCTCAAAACCCTCAAATGCACGTTCAGGGACAGCTTCTGGCCACAGTTTCTTCCACGCTGACTTCACTGTTCTGTGAGACACAGCCCTCCATGCTTTGTCTATGAGCTGTAAGCAATGTAGGATATTGAAATGATTCTCCCAGAACTCTCTGAGGGTTAGCTCTGTGTCTGAGGTCACCTCAAAACTCCTTTGGAACAGTGCTTTGGTGTAAAGCTTCTTAAAATTAGAGATGATCTACTGGCCCATGGGCTGGATGAGTGGAGTCGTGTTGGGGGGGCAAAAACTTTACATTGATAAAACTGAACTCTTCCATCAACTCCTCCTGTAAGCCTGGAGGGTGAGCTGGAGCAGTATCCATGACGAGCAGGCACTTCACTGGAAGATTTTTGTTTTGGACATATTTTTGTACACTTGGCCCGAACACTTCATGAACTCAATAAAAAATTACCTGGTTACCCAAGCTTTGCTGTTTGCCCTCCACATCACATGCAATTGGCATTTTATCACACTGTTTTTCTTAAATACCCTGGGTTCTCAGAATGGTAGACTGGCAAAGGCTTCAACGTAAAATCCCCACTTGCATTCCCACAAAGTAAAAGGGTTAGCCTGTCCTTCATGGGCTTGTGTCCTGGCAGTGATTTCTCCTCTGTTACGTAGGTTCTCTTTGGCATTTTCTTCTAAAAGAGGCCTGTCTCATCACAGCTGAAAACTTATTGGGGAAGGAAAACCTCTGCCTCTCCATAATCCTTAAATTCCAAAACAAATTGTTTGGCAGCGTCTTTGTTGGCACTGGCAGCTCACCATGTCTCGCCAAACGTTTCAAACCACCCTCTACTTGCCTAGAAAATATCATGGTCAGCAGGAAGGGAGAGGAAGAGAGAGAAACTTCAAGGAGAGCGAAACATCATGGGTCTGCTGCCTCCTGCACGGCCCCCACTGGGGACTGAGCCTGCACCCCGGGCCCAGCTGTTAGCAAACCGGCGACCTCTTGGGGCATGGGGCGGTGCTCAACCAACTGAGCTGCATCGCTGGGCACGATGTCCTTGATACAACCCCTTTCTCAGTTACGCGGATAGTGATATTGCCTTCCGGTCTGTGTCTTGTCATTTCACTCTCTTTTGATGAGAAGCTATGCAATTTTGATCAATTAGTTTCTCATTTCCCCCTAAAGATACTGACCACCCTAGCCTGTTTGGCTCAGTGGTTAGAGCGTCGGTCCGCAGAGGGAAGGGTTGCGGGTTAGAATTCGGTCAAGGGCACGGACCGCGGTTGCAGGCTCAGTCCCCCCCTGGTTGGCAAGAGAGTGGGAGCAGCACATCGGTGTCTCTCTCTGTCTCCTTCCACTCTCCCTGAAGAGCAATGGAAAGAATATCCTTTGGTGAGGATTAATAGATATAAATAAATAATAAATATAATAAATACACTGACCCAAGAGGTTGGTACATTTCCTGAAATCTTTCCCTACTTCTACCCTAAAGTTGTAAAATTATTCTCTTACGTTTTCTTCCGGAAGCTTTGTATCTCTAGCTTTCACACTTAGTTCCATAATCCACACCGAGTTAATTTCTGTTTGGTGTGGACAAGGGGTCAAGGCTCGTTTTGTTCCACATGGCCTTGCAGTTCTCTAGCAGCATTAAGACAGGACTTTCCCTTCCCCTTAGAAAGACTGTCCCTCCTCCCTGATCGGGGAAGCCCAAGATCGAGGCGCTGGCAGACTTGGTGTCTGGTCAGAGCCCGCTTCCTGCTTCGGAGAGCTGTGTCCTCACAGGGCCGAAAGGGTGCAGAACCCTCTGAGGTCTCTCTTCTAAAAACACGAATCCCATTTACGAGGATCCATCCTTAGACCTAAGCATTCCCAAAGGCCCCATCCCCAAGGACCAACACAGGGGTGTTAGGTTTCAACGTAGGAATTTTTTGCGGTTGTTAATCTTTACCTGAGGATATTTTTCCATTGATTTTCAGACGGTGGGGGTAGGAGTAGGGGTGGGGATTGAACCTGCAACCCAGATACGTGCCCTTGATGGAAGACCCTTTGCAGTGCCGCGGATGCTCTAACCACTGAGCCACACTGGCCAGGGCTTTTACATTGGTTTTGGAGAAAGGGGAGGGGGGAGCGAGAAACATTGGTATGAGAAAGAGAAACATCCCCTCCTGCTGTGAGGGGCATTGAGTTGATGGGGCCTGACCGGCAGCCTGGGCATGGGCCCTGACCTGGAGTGAAAACCATGATCCTTTCGTGCACAGGATGATGCTGGAAGCAACTGGGCCACAGTTGCCAGGGCTTTAAGTGTATAATTTCATTTTGTGGTGGTCACAGTGGGGTCTGTATGGTTTCAACCCTTTGAAATCAATATATTGAGACTTGTTTTATTTCCTCCAGATGGTATATTTTGTGAATGTTACATATGTATTTAAAATCTTTAATTTTTCTTAGTAATACCTCTAAAGTTCAGTATAAAGATTTTTAAAATTTAAATTATTGTAATTTTTAATTTATTTTTAAATATATCTTTATTGATTTCAGAGAGAGGAAAGGAGAGGGAGAGACAGAAACATCAATGATGAGAGAGTCATTCATCGCCTGCAACCCGGGCATGTGCCCTGACCAGTAATCAAACCCTGACCTGGATCCTAGGTTGATGCTCAAACACTGTGTCACGCCCTGCCAGACAAGATTTTTTTTAAAAAATATCTTTTATTGATTTCAGAGAGGGAGAGGAGGGAGGGAGAGAGAGCGAGAGCGAGAGCGAGAGCGAGAGCGAGAGCGAGAGCGAGAGAGAGAGAGAGAGAGAGAGAGAGAGAGAGAGAGAGAGAGAGAAGCATCGAGGATAAGAGCCTCATCATTGATCGGCTGCCTCCCGACTGGGGATCGAGCCCACAACCCAGGCCTGTGCCCTGACTGGAATCGCACCCTGATCTCCTGGATCGATGCTGAACCTCTGGGCCCCGCCCGCCCGGCCAGTATAAAGATTTAGAACACCTTTCATGACATACAGTGTGTTCAGTATTGTTTCCTGGGGGTATTATTTAGGTCAAAGAAGTCGCTTTTTAAATTTTTCTGTATCTTATTTTTGGGTCCCCCTGTCCTATCAACTACCAAGAGAAGACTGTTAAAACTCTCTAATAATGAGTGTGTGTTCGACTGTTACTCCTGGTTCTATCCATTTCCCCGAGTATTCCAAAGCTTATTTGGTGTATGTATACGCACTATTACTTTTTCTTAATGAATTGCCCCCTTATCTTCATGAAATGCCCCTTTTTAGTTCTGGCAACACTCCCTGAAGTCTACTTCGGCACTGACGGGGCCACTCCAGCCTTCTGCTGTCTGTGGGCGGGAACCAGAGTCTGCAGGCCCAGGTCGCCCGGGAGCGCGGGGCCTCGGGAGCGCACGGAGAGCGCCCTGCGGGGAGACAACAGCCTCCGTCCGCGGAACCTGCCCAGTCCAGGGGACGCCGGGGTCGAAACCACACCTCCTGTGGTTTCCATAGTCCAGTGGCCACGTTAGAAGACCGGCCGCACCGCCGCGGTTCTCCGTGGAGCCCGGCGTGGGCGTGGGCGTGGGCGTGGGGTGGAGTGGGAGGGGAGCTGGGCGCAGTTTCCCCCAAAGCTGCTCGTGTCGCGCTCCCTCCCCTCGCGTGTCCGTGGGACGCGGTGCTTCGCTGGCCTCCGAGTTCTCTGCGTGCAGGTCGGAGTCACCGCCTCCTCCCCGCCGCCCTCACGAGCCCGGGCTCGCGGGGGCCCCGGCCCGGGGGGACGGTCGTGCCGCGATCGCTGCGGGGCCCCGCGGGAGCCGCTCCCCGCGTTAGGCTCTGCCCCCGGGGGGGTCGCCCGGTGCCCGCCGCCCGCCGCGCCCTGGCCGCGGAGTGCCCGTGTGCGCGCGCTCGGGGTCCCCCGAGTCCCTTCTGCGGCTCACCCCACGCACGGCCGTGGCCCCGCGGAGCCCGGGTCAGGGTGCGGAGCCCCGCGGTCCCGCGCGGAGCTGCGGCGGCCCGAGCCGGCGGGAGCCCCCGGGGCAGCAGGACCCGGCGCGCGGCGGAGGGCGCGGCGGGGCCGGGGGGAGGAGCGCCGGGAGGAAGGGGCCGGCCCGGGAGAGCCCCCGCCCCGGGAGGAAGGGGCGGAGGCCGCTGCTTCCTGGCGCATTCCCGGCGCGCCCGACTGACTCACTCCCGCTGGAAACTCCCCGCCCGGCGGGAGCCCCGAGCCGCCGCCGACCCCGGTAAGGACCCTGCGCCCCCCGCGGCCCGCGCGCTCCGAGCCGTCCTCGGGGCCGGGGACCCGCGGGCGGCCGGGACTCGGCCTCCGGCGGCGCGGCCTCCCCTCCGCACGGCCTCGGGGCCCGCCCGGCGCCCTGGGCCCGCGATCCCGCGGCGGCGCGCGGGGGAGCCCCCGCGGGGAGGGGCGCCGCGTGCGGCGGTCATTGTTGGAGAGGGAGGCGCGGACCGCTGGCCGTCGGGGGCAGAGGGAGCGCCCGGCCCGGCGGAGCGGTGCGGCGGGTTCCGGGAGACCTGGGCTTTGTTGAGCGCGGGTGGGGCGCGGCGCCGCCCGCACAGCCCTGCGGGCCTCGGGCGTGAGCGCGCGGTGCGTGCGCCGCGGGTGCGGCGGGGAGCGAGCGGCCGGGAAACGCGCGTGGGGAGCGGCGTGCAGGCTGCGCGGCGCCCGGGCCCGGCCTCCTCTCCCGCGTTGTCCCGCGGCGGGGACAAGGGGGCCGGTTCCCCTGACCCGCAGGATCCGCGCGCCTGGGGCGCCCGGACTTAGCCGCGTTTCCTTTCCAGGGGGACCCGGTCCCAGGGCCCCGGACAGCGTCTCGCTGCGGCGCCGCGAGCCCGCGGTGCGTGTCGCCCGCTTCCTAACCCGAGTCCTTAGCGCGCCCGGGCCGGAGCGCAGCGACCCCGGGATGGAGCTCGCGTCGCTCACGCGGGGCCAGCTGTCCGGCCGGTTCCCTCGCGCGGCGGGCGGGGCCGGGTGAGCGCCCCGCCGGCCCCGAGCCCGCGGGGACCCGGCTCTCCGGGCGCGGAGCGGACGTGCGGGCGCAGAGCCCGCAGAGCCGCGCCCGGTCCCCGCGGGCCCCCCAGCCGCGCTGCCGGCGTCCGTGGAAGAGGGGGGTCGGCTCCACACCGCGCCCGGTCCCCGCGGGCCCCCAGCCGCGCTGCCGGCGTCCGTGGAAGAGGGGGGTCGGCTCCACACCGCGCCCGGTCCCCGCGGGCCCCCCAGCCGCGCTGCCGGCGTCCGTGGAAGAGGGGGGTCGGCTCCACACCGCGCCCGGGGCGTCAGCTCTGCGCCCGCGACGGACGGGGAGCTGCGGTGGGGACGCTTCCTGCGCTCGGCTCCTGTTTGTGCGCTGATAGGTCGCTCAAGGAAAACCTACCCCCCAAGTTTTGTGGGGGGTTTTGTATGTGTTTACTTGAATTTGTTTTTAAACTTACATATAGTAAAAGTCACATTTTCCTTGTGCAGCTCAGTGAGTTTTGACACAAATGCATCGTCTTGTGACTGGCCCACCAGTCAGGACGCGGAACAGCCCCGTCGCCCCCAGAATGCCTCCTGATGCCCCTTTGCGGCGGGGCGCCCTGCCCCACTGGACTCCCTGTGCGGCAGGGCGGTTCCCCCAGGGCGCTGCCTCCCGGCCCCTGCGCGGACCCAGTGCGCGCGGACTCGGCGCAATCCCCCTCGGCCCTGGGGGTGCGACTCAAGCTCTGAGAAGTGTGCCTCCAGGATTAAAAAAAAGGCCTTGCAGATCTTTACCTGTTGGCATACACAGTGTATGTGCTCAGACTGCCCTCATCCTTTGCTTTGTTTTTTTAAATCTTCACCCCAGGATGTTTTTTCGTTGCCTCTCAGAGTAGGAGAGAGAAAGAAACATCTACTGGTTGCCTCCCACGCTGGCGGGACCCAAGCCCGGGATCGAGTCTGCAACAGAGGTGCGTGCCCTTGGCTGGAATGGCACCCAGGACCCTTCAGTCCAAAGGCAGGCGCTCTAACCACGCAGCCAAACCGGTTAGGGCTCCCTGGTCCTTTTCAGCGGCTGTATAGTGTTCCACAATTATTTAATCAGCCTCCCGTTAACTGACATTGTTACTCTGCACGTCGCCACCATAATCATTGCTGTGTCTAGATATCTTTGTGCGCAAGCTCGGGTTCATCGTTCTGGAAGTGGATTTGGGTTTAAGTGACAGCTCACATTTCTTCGCTGCTCCTTTTGCTCCAGCATTGTTTTAAGCTGGGGTTGCTTTTCCCTGGAGGTCCGGGTAGTGGGATGTTCGGCTTCGTGGGCCCTGTGGTTGCTGTCACAACTACCTATTGTCCTGTGAAAGCGGCACAGACAGTATGTCCTAAGCGCCGTGCCCTGTTCTAATGAAACTTTATTTACAGAAACAGGCAGTGGGCTGCCGTTTGTTAACTCCTCCTGTTCGGAGCACTTTACATACCAATTATTCTCACAGCCCTCAGAGGCCGGTGCAATTATTGTTCCCAGGCTGGAAGTGGAAGTTGACAGAGGCGAAGTAGGTGTCCAAGTTTACATGGGTGATGAGTGGCAGAGCCAGACTCTGAAGCCACCATCTGACTCACACTCCAAGTGAAACATTAGAAAGAAGCTGTTAGACTCAAAATTTTAGACCCTGGCACCTGATCCTCATATAGTTATTGAGTCACTCACCTGTGCTTTGAAGGCACCGTGCTTGCTCAGGTACCATTCCGGGAGCACCTGTCTGCTGGCTCCCAGGTGTTCCCTCTGTTCCCCTCACCGTGTGACTGTCTGTGTCCTGGCTTTTTTGTTGTTGTTGCCAATCCTCACCTGAGGATATTCTTCCCATTGCTTTTTCAGAGAGAGTGGAAGAGGGACAGAGAGAGAGAAACATCGATGTGTCAGATCCCCGACTGGGGCAGGGGGTGGAGCCTGCAACCGAGGTACATGCCCTTGGCGGGAATCGAACCCCTGACCCTTCGGTCCGAGGGCCGATTCTCTAAGCACTGAGTTGGCTAGGGCCAACTCTTACCTCTTGAGTACCTTTTCATTACCAAAGGGGAAAAAACATAGATAAGTATAACTAGACAGGGAGGAACTTAAGAGTGGGAGCATCATCCTGTACACCAAAAGGCGGCAGGTTCGATTCCTGATCAGGGCACATACCCCGGTTCCAGGTTCAATCCCTTGGTGCACGTGCAGGAGGCAACTGATCCATGTATCTCTCTCTCTCTCCCCCCCTTCTCCCCTTTCCTCTCTCTAAAAATCAATAAAAAAATTAAATAAATAGGTGGGAGGGTTGGCCAGACCATCTGCCAGGTCTCAGGGCCCCTTGGGTCTGCAGGCGAAGTTCCTAGCTGCTGCCTCCAACCACAGGGACAAGGGAGTGACTGCACCTTCTAGTGCAGCCCGAAACCTGAGATCAGGAAGCTTACGTACAGGGCGGGCAAAAGTAGGTTTACAGTTGTGAGCACATGAAACAGTTTATTCTTCTATTATTATTTATTGCATTATTTTCCATACAAACAACCATAAGGCTATGTTTGCCCTGCCCCCTGTATGTATGTATGTATACATATACATGCATATATGTATATGTATGTGTGTGTTTATACATGTATACATATATATGAATGTATGATAAATGTTCATTGTAGGCAATTCCACAATGTGCAGAGGCACAGAAAATAGTGTTAGTTGAACCTTCCACAGCGACCTTTGCTCATGAGAAGCAAGCCCCAAATTGTAGCTTTTCATCTCACTCATAAACCCTGTACCACACACATACACATACATGGTGTTGTCTGCCTGCTTCTTTCTTCAAGCACAGAGAGAGAAACATTGATTTGTAGCTCCACTTATCTATGCGTCATTGGTTGCTTCTGGTATGTGCCCTGACCGGCGTCAAACCTGCAAACTTGGGGTATGGGGAGGACACTCTAACCATGGAGTACCCGGCCAGGGCCCAGTGTGCATACATCTTCATGATACAACAGCAGTGAACATAGTAACTATAGCATGCTCCCTTTTATAAAGACTAGAGTTTTAAAGTGCCCTTTAAGAGTATGTGTAGATGAGATACAGCTTGTAGGAAAGAAAGCAGGGGGTCGATGCCCTGCTGGGGTTCCCTGGTGGGCGACAGGCAGGACCCTAGCCTTTGCCGTGGCCGAAGGCCTGTCTGTCGTTATGAAGCATAGCCAAGTCCAGAGCAGGTCAGGGCATGAGCACTACTGTGCCTCTGAGGTCCAGTGAAACAGTTCCTAGCATCAGTCAGTTTCCTGAACTTCTTATGGATCTCAGCATTCCGTGTAAGGTACATCTTCTGAGGTTACCTGTTGCCTCAGAGCTCCTTCCCAGCGGGGGTTCAGGGTCTGATGTGCGCGGGCCTGCGGTTTGCAGGGCGCTGGCGTGGGCCCAGCTCGGCGCCTGCAGGCCTCTTCCTGCCCTTGGGGACTTGCAAGTGAAAGGGGAACGGGCTGGAAAGGCTCTTGTGGCAAAAATTTTAGACTGAAGTTTCTCAGGGAAAAGTAGGTGACACAGGCAAGTAGTCTGAGCCGGCGGAGACTGTGACACGGCGTGACTGTGTTCAGCGTCAGTGTGTGGTGCGTCTGTGTGAATGCCGGGTCCTGGCGCAGGACCACAGCCCTCCTGGAGCCCCCGGGCGTGGCCGGGGCCCTGGATGTGTGGCCGGAAGCCCTGGGGCCTGGTGAGGGCCCTGGCGCCGACCTGGAGCGCGGGCTGGCACCAGGAGTCCTGGGGGCGTGGCCGGGAGTCCTGGGGGCGTGGCCGGGAGCCCTGGGGCGTGGCCTGGAGCCCCGGGGCCTGGTGAGGGCCCTGGCGCGGGGTTCGGCCAGGCGCCTTAGGGGCGTGGCCTGGAGCCCCCGGGCCTGGTGAGGGCCCTGGCGCGGGGTGGGGCCAGGTGTCTTGGGGGCGTGGCCGGGAGCCCTGGGGCGTGGCCTGGAGCCCCCGGGCCTGGTGAGGGCCCTGGCGCGGGGTAAGGCCAGGTGTGTTGGGGGCGTGGCCGGGAGCCCTGGGGCGTGGCCTGGAGCCCCCAGGCCTGGTGAGGGCCCTGGCGCGGGGTGGGGCCAGGTGTGTTGGGGGCGTGGCCGGGAGCCCTGGGGCGTGGCCGGGAGCGGAGCGGGCCTGCAGCTCGAGGGGAGCAACGCAAGCCCAGCGCTCTGTGCACCCCACACCCTAGCGCCACTGCAGGCCAGGCCCTGGCGGTGTCCGGGAGGGGCAAGGAGAGAAGAAAGGGCGCACGCAGCCATGTGGGGTGTCGGCCGGTGGCGTCTGCCCTTGGTCGCCCTGTCTGTGGGAG
Organism: Miniopterus schreibersii; assembly: GCF_964146895.1. Classification (NCBI taxonomy): domain Eukaryota; kingdom Metazoa; phylum Chordata; class Mammalia; order Chiroptera; family Miniopteridae; genus Miniopterus; species Miniopterus schreibersii. The sequence goes on from NC_138124.1 coordinate 20,523, forward strand.
AGCTGCGAAGACTGGCGCCGGGGACCTGTGCCCGCCGCGGCAGCGCCAGCCTGTCGCCGCAGAGCTCGGACAAGGCAGAGAAGGCCGAGCGGCGGCGGCACCCGGCCTGTGCTTCACGGGCCGCGCGGCCACGGCCGCGGCCACGGCTGCATGGGGACAGCACTGCCAGGCGGGCGGGGCCGGCGGCTCTCAGGCCTGCGTGGGACTCGGCCGCTGCCCCTGTGGGCGGGCAGCCCCCCAGTCTGGTGGGACCGCACCTGGGGTGTCCTAAAAGAGCACTGGGCTGCACATCCTGGGGGCCTCCCTTCCCTGGAAACAAGCACGTTTTCTGCTGAAGGATGAAGGACGCCGCAGCCCCAGGAAACGTCACAACTAGGGGACCTCCTGTCCCTGGATCCCAACCACCAGCCGTCCCAACGAGGTCCAGGCAGGGGGTGGGAGAGCAGGGAGCCGGTGCCAGGCTGCGAGGAGGGCCCCTGACTCTGCTTCAGGGGTTGAGACCCGACTGGAATCCTGGACCCACCTTCGCTTTTTACTGATGATACGTTTGAGCATCAGAGCAGTTTTTTTCATCCAGATCTCAGGAGGTGGCCCAGTACCTCGAGTAGACAAAGGTGGGGCTGCTCTCCCTGGCCCTGGCAGGGCATCCCGGGGTTCAGGGAACAGGGTTTGAAAACCATAGCTGCAGGTAGAGGGAACCAGTGCAAATGGAAACAGGGGCGTGACATCGGTCAGAGTCCTGCTTTGCACAGTGTAAAGGGCAGTGGCAGGCTGGGTGCAGCTTTGTAGGGCTCCCGGTAGGAGTCAGCCGGTCAGGTCAATGGGGCAGTGGCAGGAAGCCTGGGGAGGAGGCATTTCAGGAGGCAGAGAAACCACTGTGTTGGGAGGACCCTGTCCCAGGGGGGCAGCCTGACCCTGGCTGCAGGGCCAAAGACTGAGGGCCAGGGGACTGGAGAGCAGTGTCCCTCCCAGAGGGCCCCAGACACTCAAGATTCCCTGGCAAGCTCGACTTAGATGTTGTGATTTTCAAGCAAACGTAATTTTGTGTGTCTGTTCTTATGAGGTAATTGCAGAAGAGATCATTAAAACAACTGCATGTCTTCAGTAGTGAGGCTGGGCCAAAGGATGGTGTTTGGTTTTTAATCATGAACTTTTGGCCCAGTTCACAGCAGCCCCGGTCCCCCTGCCCTACTTAATCTTGGGGACAAGCTGCAGTTCCTGCTAGCTGGCGACACAGAAAAATGCACTGTGTTTAAGTCTGCGAGGAAGGCACAGTTCAGTAAAGTAGGCGTTTCTTCATGAGAACATTTATTTTGCACGTGGACGGATTGCCCAAAAGTATTGGACATTTCTGCTTTTCAGAGTACTGTTATTTGCATAGAGAAGGGGAAGAAAACTGGCAGAGGTCTTGAGGCATTAGCAGAAACTGCCTGTCGTTCGCTGCTGTTTGATTAGGCGGTGGAGTTGGACAAGGAAGTACTTGCAAGTTATAAAATAAAAAATTACAAGTATGGAAATTCTGTGAAGACCTTCTTTCCAGCAAAATCGCCCTCTTGGGACAGGTCAGGCTGGCTGGTAGGGGGCATCAACACACACTGCCTTTCCCACTGAAACATGGTCTCACCACGTTTTGTAACCTTGGTGTGGAGCTGCCCTGGCAGTTTGTATTTTATATATACAAGGGAATGGCGATAAAAAAAGAAATACATCTCTGTGGTAACAGACATTTATCCTCTAACCTGGTAGAACACAAGGCCCCTCCTGTGGCCCACATTTCACCCCGGGGGAGGTGGGTTGCAGATGGAAGGGCTGGTGCCAAGCTTCCTGGCCATGACACCAGTGGGTCCAGTGAGCCTTGGTTTTGCCCGAGCAGTCCGCTTTTTCTGCACGGAGCATGTATTGTTTGTGATCAGGAAGACACCAAGGCACAGGGACCCAGTGTGGGCAGTTAAAACCCATGACCTTCTGGTCTGCTAGTCGACACTCTAACTACTGAGCCAAACCGGCCAGGGAGGAAATATGTTCTTTTAATGATACCGTTGAGCATTATCATTGTGGAGGCCACTTACAAAGTCTTTTCAGTTCTCAGGTACAGTCGAGGGTCTGCCCCAGGGGCCGTGTGGTGACCGGACAGACAGCGCCCCTGTCTGGGGGACGCAGGCTCTATGGGGGGCTGGCAGCAGCCCTGCCTGAGCAGGGAAGGCAGCCAGGGGTCATGTGGCGGGTATCGGGTTGGGAGTGTCAACCGAAGTTTGTCACCACCAGTTCAAAGCCGACAGGAGTCCCCTGTTGTGCAGCATCTCGCCTGTGAGACAGCTCAGGCATGAAACAGGCCAGTGAGGGGCTCAGGGGAGGCCTGTCAGGTGTTACTGGTCACCTTGGGCTCCCGGAGGCAGAGGGGAAGCTGGCTTATATAGAGAAGAGGGCCTGCCTCTGGTCCCTGATTGGTCCATTTCTGTGCAAATGAGAACTCCCAGTTTGCACAGGTTGCTTGGTCCAAATAACACCGTCCTGATTGGTCTGTAAAGATGCAAATAAGGATATAGTTGTGCAGCTCCAATTGCACCTGGCGAGTCTTTAGCCCATTGGTTGAATTTCAGTCCTAGTAGCTCCCTTATAAGGGTGGCTCAGCCGCAAGACCACAGTGCAGGGGCCTGGCAGCTTAGTCTGTGGCTTTTCCCTGAAATGCAGCGAGCACCGGAGGCCTCCGTAAGCAGGGACTGCTAGATTCTGGTTATGAATTTGGCCCCAACTGACCACAAGGAGTCCTTCTGGGCAGGTATATTCCTGTAGTTTGAGCACCCAGGGGTGCTCCCAAGTCTCTCGATTCTATGCATGTTCCACAAATACGTATTCGTTCAGTTTCTGCCTCAGCCCTGTTAAGAAAACTTTGAAGAGTCAGCTCTGAACCCAACACTACAAAGTATATTTTCTGATTTACCTACAAAAAGTATTGCTATTCCTTTGCTCCCCATTTTTTTATTGTGGTAAAACATACATAACAGAATATTGACCATTTTAACCATTTTTAGATGTACAGTTCAGTGGCATTGAGTGCGTTCACGTTGTGGTGCGGCCATGTCTCCAGAACCTTTCCTGTCTCCCACGTGGAAACTGTACCTATTAAACACTAACTCCCATTCCGGCCTCCTCCAAGCCCTGGCAACCATTGTCCTGCTTTCTCTCTGTGAATGTAACTGCTCTCAGTGGGATCATACAGTACAGTTGACATTTGAACAAAGCAGGGTCAGGACTGCCAACCCGCTTGCAGTTGAAAATCGAGGCATAACTTAGATCGGCCTCCGCATAGAAGTGGACGTGCACAGTCCGAACCCGTGTTGCTCAGGGTCGACTGTGTTTGTTCTTTTGCGTCTGGCTTATTTCACGGAGCATAAGGTCCTTAAGGTTCGAGGTTCATCTGTGTTGTAGCATGTGTCAGAATTTCCTTCCTTTTTAAGGCTGAGTAATATTTTATCGTGGTTATGTACCCCATAAATACTGCCTTTTTTGTTGTTGTTAATCCTCAGCTGAGGATATTTTTTCCATTGATTTTTAGAGAGAGTGTATGGGTGGGGGGGGAGAGAGAAACACCAATGTGAGAGAGAGACATCGATCAGTTGTCTTCCGCTCGGCCCCGACTGAGGCCGGGGATCAAACCTGCGACACTTCTGTGTATGGTTTGGGACAATGGTCTAACCACTGAGCAACAATGGCCAGGGCCATAAATATTGCTATGTTTATGCAAAGAAAAGTGTCTTTAACCACTGATTTGAAATCAGTTGAGTGTTAGACATTTTCCCTTAGCCTTTCTGCCACCCTCCGGCACTGCCTCTTCCTCCACTATGGGTGGTCTCTGCTCCTCCTGGGCAGAGATGAGAAGGGAAGGAGGGTCCTGTGGGCTCTGGGTGTGAGGCCAGGGTCACTTGGGCTGTGTGGCTGTCCCACAGTGGTTGGCCTAACCTGTTTTTTCATTGACCAATGGGAGGGGACACGTAGGAACTGTATGGGCTCCCAGGCCACTCCTGACATAGCCTGGGCTTGGGCCATAGAAAGGGCTGAGAGTGGGACTCAGGGCTGGATCCCCAGGAGGCATGTCACCTGGCAGCCTGGGCCCTTGGAGGCCGCCTGCTTTGAGGTGTCCTGAATGGACACCACTGGAGCTCCCCAGGCTGGCTCATCAGGGCAGTAGCCAAGGCCACTGGCCTTGTGCTCTCACTATCCTGGGCTTCCCCTCTGTTCAGTGTGTGGAACGGGAAGTTGTGATGCTTGAAGGAAGTTGGTAATGAAAGAAAAAGGCTGTCTTCCTTTTTTCAAAAATACCAAGTATTTTGAAAAATATTTGCTCCATTTTAAGTTAGAAAGATGCCGAACAGATCTGTTGCCAGGAGGAGTGTTCTGTAAATGCCAGTTAGGTCCATGTGGCCCAGCTGCGCTCAGTTCTGGGCTCCTGCTGATCACCGGGTGTGAGGCCAGGGTCACTTGGGCTGTGTGGCTGTCCCGTGGTGGTTGGCCCAACCTGTTTTCACAGAATCGTTGCAGTTCCTCCTGCTCTTACAGATTTCCTTCTTCTTTCTGTCCCTGTCTGCTTGGTGTGGTTTGGGGCGCCCTTGCTCAGCGCATCCACATTTAGCATTGCTCTGTCTCCCTGGTGACTGACCTGCTGTCATTGTGCAATGTGCCTCCTGACCCCTGGTAACTTCTTTGCTCTGGAGTTGACTGCTCACATAGCCACTCCAGCTGCCTTTTAACTTGAATGGTTCACCTCTTACTTTCAACCGTGTCACTGTATTTGAAGTGTGTTTCTTATAGCTGCATGTACAGCCACACGTCACACAATGTTTCTGTCAACTGTGGACCACGTATACGACGTGGTTCCATAAAGTTACAATGGAGCTGAAAGATTCCTGTCACCCAGTGACGTGGGAATGTGGTAGTGCAAGGCAATGCTGATGTGTCCGTGGGGCACGCTCAGCAACCCGTGAGCTGCCACGCAGTCCAGTGTTCAGTGGTTGTACCATCCAGGTGTGTGAGTGCTCTGATGTTCACACTGTAACAGAAGCACTAAGGACTCTTCTCAGAGCCTGTCTTTTTTTTTTTTTTTGTAGTCTTCACCTGAGGATATTTTTTCCATTGCTTTTCAGAGAGTGGAAGGGGAAGAGACAGACAGACAGACAGACAGACAGACATAGATGTGAGAGAGACACATCGATTGGCTGGCGGAGTTCAAGCCTGTAACTGAGGTACGTGCCTTTGGCCGGAATCAAACCCAGGACCCTTCAGTCCTCAGGCCGGCACTCGAATCACTGAGCCAAACCGGCCAGGGCTCAGAGCATATCTTTAAGCAGCACAGGACTGTAGTTGGGTCAGGTTTTTTTATCTTTTCTGACAATCTGTCTTTTAATCATGGTGTTTAGACTATTATATGTTTGCATTTATTTCTACAGATCATTTTATTATTTGATTCCTGTTAGATAACCCACCCCCTTTGGCTTGCAAACAATAGAATTTTATTTTTCACAGTTCCCAAGGCTTAGACGGCTGAGGTCAGACTGTGTCAAGGTGGCAGTGTGGTCGGGTTCTGTTGAGGCCTGTTATATTGTGATTTATAATAAATATATCTTTGGTCTTTGTCGTTTATGATAGAGAGCTCCTAAAACCTTTGGAATTTACTTAGTGATAAGAGCAATAAAGGTGTCTTAATATTGTTAACAAACCACACCTGAGTTGACTGAAGGGACTTTTGGAAAGCCCTCCCTAAGACTGGGGGCTGGTTGCCAGGAGACCTAATCCTGTGGTGGGAGGTTTTCAACTTTCAGTCCCACCTCCTGATCTTAGGGAGGGGGAGGGGCTGGAGGTTGAGTCCCTTGCCAGTGGCCAGTGATCTAATCAGTCATAGCTAAGTAAGGAAGCCTCCATGAAACCCAGATGGACAGGCTCATTTGGAGAGTTTCTGGGCTGATGGGCACATGGGTGTTTGGGAAGCCTGTGGCACTCATGCCCACTCATTATCCATCCCCCAGATGCTCTGTGCCTCTCTTCCATCTGGCTGTTCCTGTATAATAAACCGGTCATCTGTTATGAAATATTAAGTAAGCAAAATGTTTCTCTCAGTTCTATGAGCCTCTCTAGCAAACTAATTGAACCCAAGGAGGGGGTTATGGGAACCTCTGATTTGTAGCCTGTCAGTCAAAAGTGCGGGTAACAACCTGTAACTTGCACCTGGTCCCCGAAATGGGGGCGGGGGAGAGTCTTGAGGGACTGAGCCTTAACCTGTGGGATCTGACACTATGTGCAGGTAGACAGTGTCAGAATTGAGTTAAACTGTAGGGCAGCCAGCTGGTGTGTGGGAATTGCTTGCTGGTGACGGGGAGACTCCACACTGGAATTGGTGACAGACTAGAGGGCCCCCTTCTGGGTTGCAGACACCAGCCTCTCATTGTGTCCTCATGTGGCAGCAAGAGGATCCTTATTTTTTTATTGCTCTTTCCCTTTCCTGCCTTCTTTTCGGTTATTTGGACACTTTTAGTATTTCATTTTAATTTAGTCTTTATGATTTTATAAGTTATTTTGCTTTGTATAGCTGGTTCTTTTTGTTTGTTTTGTTTTTTTTGTGTGTGGTTGCTCTAGGTATTATAAAGTATATGCTTAACTTTTTGGTCTACTTAGAACTGTCACTGGGAAGGGCCTGGCACCGAGCAGCTCTGCCCCAGTATGGTCTGGAATGTGTGGGTTCTTATTTTTTTAATCCTCACCTGAGGGTATTTTTTCCATTGCTTTTCAGAGAGAGTGGGGTGGGGAGAGAGAGAAACATTGATGTGAGAGACACAAATCGGCTGGTTGCCTCCTGCATGTGACCCTTCGGGGCCGGGGATTGAGCCTGCAACTGAGGCACATGCCCCTGCCCAGAATTGAACCTGGGACCCTTCAGTCCATGGGCTGATGCTCTAACCACTGAGCCAAGCCAGCTAGAGCTGGAATGCGTGGGTTCTTAACTTTGTGCAGGAAAGATTCCATGACACAAGTCCAGGTGATTTTGAGAGTACGCTTATTAAAGCTGTGGACAGTGAAAGGAGGGAAGGTCTTTGGATAGAAGATGCAAAATCTTAACAACAGGAGGGAGCCTAGGTGGAGCTGCTTTTTGGCTCACTGAAAAGTTAGGCAAAAGGAGGGTACTTGGAGACAGGTTCAGGGGGTTAGCCCAGGATGAGATGCCCACTGCTCCCCTGGTTGCAACTCTTATAGAGACCCTTAGAACTTAGGAGAAAGAAAGCAAACATACACGCCAGAGGAAAGAAGGGGGAAAGGCATGGGCGTGCTCAAGGGAGAACCTGTACTGGGTCCTTTGTCTTAAGTGTTTTTATCTGTTTTCTAAAGGCGGGAATTTTAGGGGAGGTCTCTGGGGAGGATGTCAATAAGATATTCATCAGCTTCCCAGGTGATGAATATGCTGATTCATCAAAATTTGCATATAGCGGGGTCAGGGTCATTCTCTGGTCAGTTTTACTTTCAAAGAATGTCACCGAAGAGGGACTAGGACTGAGGTGGGTCTACTCCTGGCATGGGAATGTGTAAACCATTTGCTCCCGAGTGTCCTTGGTTAGAGAAGATGAGACTGCAGTTTATTAGCTGGCTGTAGATTGCTCGGCCTTGTTTAACTGTCTGTCTCAGTTTCCCCATTCCAGTTGCCAAGGAATTTTCCTAGCTTCTTACTGTCCTGCCTCAGAACCAATATTTCACTACTTCAGGTGGAATGCACAAACCTTACCACCTTATAGGTCTTTGCCTTCCCCTTTTATGTGATAGTTGCCTTATATATTACATTTACATACACTGATGACCCCATCAGACAGTGCTCTAATTTTTGCTTTCGGCACCAAACATTCTTTAAACAGCTCTAGAGGAAGTGGTCTATTCTGTTTATTCACTTGTACCCTTTCTATTGATTTTCCTTGGTCCTTCAAGTCCTAAGTTTCCTTCTGGTATCATTTCCCTTCTCTCTGAGGAACTTTTGTTAATGTCTGTGTTTCTTCTTCATTCCCAAAGGACATCTTTCCTTGACATAGGATTCTGGGTTGACAGTTGTTTCTTTCACACTTAAGAAGTGTCATTCCACTTCCTAAGATGTCCTGTTCCCAAGGAGAAATCTACAGACATTCAAATTCTTGTGGGTGGTGAGTCATTTTTCTCTGTCTGTTTTATATACATGTATATGTTCTTTAGTTTTCAGCAGTTTGGCTGTGATGTGTCTGAGTGTGGATTTCTTTAGCTTTATCATATTTGGGGTCTGTTGAGCTTCTTGAATCTATAGATGAACATCTGTCGCATTTGGTAAGTTTTTGGTCATGGCTTTCAGCTCTTTTTCAGTGCTGCCCACTTTCTGCTCTTCTCTCACTCGGATGACGCAAATGTTAGGCCCTTCTTCTTGTCCCAAAGATCCCTAGTCTCTTCTTCTTTCAATCCTGTGTCTCTCTGTTGTTCAGATCAGATCATGTCTATTGTTTTATCTTCAGGTTCACGGAATCTTTCCTCTGCTCTTGAGCAAATGTAGGCAGTTTTTCAAATTTTTGAAATTTTGCCCTGGCTGCTGTTTCTCTGTGGTTATAGAGCGTCGACCTGCTCACCGAAAGGCTGTGGGTCCAATTCCTGGTCAAAGGGCACGGACCTGGGTTACAGGTTTGATTCCTGGACCAGGTCAGGTGTGTGCAGGAGGCAACCGATTGAAGTGTCTCTCTCACATCAATGATTCTCTCTCTCTCACTCTCCCCCCTCTCTTCCTCTCTCCCTCTGTGCCCCCCTTCCACTCTCTCTAAAAAATCAATGGAGTCCTGGCTGGTTTGCGCAGTGGTTAGAGCGTCGGCCCATGGACTGAAGGGTCCTAGGTTTGATTATGGCCTAAGGCACGTACCTCAGTCACAGGCTCCATCCCTGGTCCTGTCGGGGCTGGTGCGGGAGGCAACCAATCGATGTATCTCTCTCACATCAGTGTTTCTTTCTTTCTCTCCCCCCCCCCCTTTCACTCTCTCTGAAAATCAATGGAAAAGATATCCTTGGGTTAGGGTTAACAACAACAAAAACCCCACTAAAATTTCTAAAATTTCCATTTGGGTTTTTATATAATGAGACATTTTTTTGGCTCACCTTCAGTATTTTCTTTCAGTTTGGGAGTTTTATCATTGAGCATTTTTATGATTTAAAGCCTGGCATGTAACTGTAACATCTGAGTTATTTCAGTGCCGTCTCATGTCCTTTTGCTGTAGGAGTTATGACGCTCCTGGTTGTTTGTGTGCTGACTGGGCATTTTGGCTATTATGATACGAGACTGGGTCTTGTTTAAATCCTAGGAGAATGCTGATTTTTAATTTTAGCGGGCAAACAACTGAGTTCGACTTAGGCTATGGTCCTGACCTGCCTTCTGTGGGTTGTGATGGTGTCACTTCTGTTCTTGGAGCCTCCAAGGTGCCATTGGACCTGTGCTGTGCCTGCTGCCCACAGCCATCTGGGACCTGACTGTGGTCTCTGGGATTGGGGTGTGGGAGGATCAGGTCCACCCATGTGCAGCTTGTGTGTGGGCCTCCCGTGTGTACTTGGTCTTCTGAGCCCCTTTCTCTCCTCACTGCCCCAGGCTTTCTGGTGCCCTGAGGTGCCCTTTTTGCTTCACCCAGCACCCCGGGGGCTTTGGGAACCCTCCCCACCATGAACCTCCACACCTGTGTCTCGCCTGGGGCCCAGTGCTGGGAGGAGGGGTGGGTGCCTCTTCCATTTAGTGTTCCCGTCCAGCCCGCCTGTTGCTCTTTCCTTCTCAGAACACATGTAGTGGCCCCTTGTCCCATCGGGGTTGGGGCTGCCCCATATGTCCTGTCTGGAGCAACTACTCTCTGTGTCCTGTTGGGGGTTGGAGCAGCATTCAGCAGGAGGCAGGATGCAGTGTGCGGAGTCCTGTCCCCTGGAACTGGCACACGTGCTGAGATGACTTCCGGCTCCATGTCTGTGCTGCTCCACGCGGCCTCAGACTTGTGGTCTGCTAACAGCCCCTCCCTGTGTCACCGGAGCCCTCACCCTCACCTCAGTAGTCTGACCCTGCAGGCCGACCCTGTTCTGGGAGTCCCTAGCGTTTCCCCACAGCACAGGTGGCTTCGTATTGTGTTCTAGGCCAGGATGGCGGCCCAGGTGACCCTGGAGGACGCGCTGTCCAACGTGGACCTCCTGGAAGAGCTGCCTCTGCCCGACCAGCAGCCCTGCATCGAGCCCCCGCCGTCCTCGCTGCTCTACCAGGTGGGTGCCGGGTGACCATGGGCAGGCTGCCTGGGACGCTGAGCTCCACGTGATGGTTTTTCTCTTCTTTTTAGCCAAATTTCAACACTAACTTTGAAGACAGAAATGCATTTGTCACCGGTATTGCAAGATACATTGAACAAGCGACCGTCCACTCCAGCATGGTAATCACGACGGCTTTGCTCTCAGTGGGGGTGGGGGCACATCTAGTGGCAACTGTACCCTTTTTTGGTACTATCCTGATGGGATGCCTATTGAGGAGAAAGAAGACTGAATGAAATGCTTCGTTTATTTGTTGTTGTCTTAAAAGCCTTTGTTTTTCTTATTATAAAACAAAACATGGTCTTTCTGAAAATTTAGCGTCTATGGCCCAGAGAAAGCCTTTGTCGGCATTTCAAGGAAGCCCCTTTTCTCTCTCAGGCACCCGTAGGCATGCACCCCTTCTGGCATTGACTGTAAATGAAGTGCAGTGTTAAACTTGCGTATTTTTATGATTTTACAAACATTTTGTAAATGTCAACAATTGAACTTTTTTTTAATCCTCCCCCGAGAACATATTTATTGATTTTTAGAGAGGGGGGGAGAGGGAGAGAGAGAAGAAAACAACACATGTATGTGAGAGAGAAACATTGATGAGCTGCCTCCCATACACGCCCCGACTGGGGATCGAACCCACAACCGGGTATGTACCCTGACTGGGAATCGAACCCCCGACCTTTTGGTGCCCAACCAACTGAGTCACACTGACCAGGGCTGATTTAACTATTTTTGCATGTTTACTTAGTTTCCCTCTGTCTTACAATAAAAAATGCTATATGCTGTAATGAACACCTTTCTAAATACATAGTTATTGCCTTTGGCTAGATTTGTAGAAGTGGAGTTACTGGGTCAAAGGCTGTGAACATTTTAAAGTCAATTTAAATGTCAGTCGTAGTTGACATTTACAAGAACATCTATGCAATTTTTTTACCATTTTTACTGGAGGAAACAATGGGGAAGGAGTAGACACTAGGGCAGTTTTAAAATGATGGTGATCCTCTCTTCACGGATGCACCCCCTGGATGCCAGGTGCTGTGGAAACACTGCTTAGCTTTTCCTCCGTAACCTGGTGGAGCCATGGGATGTCATGTGATGTCTGTCTGTGGGCATCCCAGCTGCAGTTCCCCTGCGCCACCCCTAACTTCAGGTCTGCATTGCCCTCGGTTGTTGGGGCTGAGTGGGGCTAAGGCGTAGCAGCTGTGCCAGATGTGCTGGGCCGTGTTGGCCTGGCGCAGAGGTGCCTGAATGTCGCTGACACCCCTCTCCAGCCTGCAGTACCCAGGGCGTGTTTCGGGTGGTCGTCAGGGCCTCGCCGCTGCATCACTGCGTCTCCTCACCACCATGTCACCAGCCTCACCAGCTTCTTAACAGCTCTTACTTAGCAGGCACATCCTGGTGCTTGTCCCTAAAACGCAGAGTCTGGATAGTTTGTGCCAGTAGATTTTAGCAGTTTGGCATCTCCTGTGTTAGGATTGTTCCCCTGCTTGCCTTAGATTTGCCCTGTGTAACCTTGCAGAATGAGATGCTGGAGGAGGGCCAAACGTACGCGGTCATGCTGTACACCTGGAGGAGCTGCTCTCGTGCCATCCCGCAGGTACCCTGTCACCCGGCTCTGCCAGCCAGACCGAGTCCCAGCCCAGCAAGGCCACGCCCACAGCCCAGCCCAACAAGGCCACGCCCACAGCACGCCCAGCCTAGCAAGGCTACGCCCAGCCAGAAAGGCCACGCCCACAGCACGCCCAGCCCAACAAGGCCCGCCCACAGCCCTGCCCCAGCCCAGCAAGGCCACGCCCACAGCCCCGCCCCGCCCAACAAGGCCACGCCCCAGCCCAGCAAGGCCACGCCCACAGCCCCCGCCCCGCCCAGCAAGGCCACGCCCCAGCCCAGCAAGGCCATGCCCACAGCCCCGCCCCACCCAGCAAGGCCACGCCCCACAGCCCCGCCCCAGCCCAGCAAGACCACGCCCCACAGCCCAAGGCCCCGCCCTCAGTCCCCGCCCAGCCCAGCAAGGCCACGCCCACAGCCCCCGTCCAGCCCAACAAGGCCACGCCCACAGCCCACAGCCCAGCAAGGCCACGCCCCCACAGCCCTGCCCAGCCCAAGGCCACGCCCCACGGCTCCGCCAAGCCCAGCGAGGCCACGCCCTCACCACAGCTCCGCCCAATGCAGCAAGGCCATGTCCCCATCACGTCTTCGCCCAGCCCCCGCGAGGCCACGCCCCCACCACAGCTCCGCCCGACGGAGCAAGGCCACGCCCCCACCACGACTCCGCCCAGCCAGGCCACGCCCCCACCACTGCTCCGCCCAGCCATCAAGACCACGCCCCCACCACGACTCCACCACAGCTCCGCCCCAGACCATGCCCCCACCTCACCAGCTCCCCCCAGCAAGGCCCTGCTCAGTTCCGCTGACCACCCCTCCCAGGCCACGCCCCCACTTCACCAGCCCCCCCCCCCCCTTGAATTCCACCCCTCCGCAGTCAGGGACCCCGGCTCTAGCAGGCCCCCCGCCCCCCGCTTCTGGCTGGGTTGAACCCTCTTTACCCTACTTGTCTATTCCCAGGTGAAATGTAACGAGCAGCCTAATAGGGTGGAAATTTATGAGAAGACCGTGGAGGTCCTGGAGCCCGAGGTCACAAAACTGATGAATTTTATGTACTTCCAGGTAAGGCAGCGAGGTCATCGTAGGGGTTCACACAGAGGAGTGGGATGGTGCCCTGGCACTGCCACCATGAGCTCAGCAAACCAAGTGCCTGTAAATTAAAGCGGCCTCGGCAGCTTCTGAGACGAAAGGGAACTAAGCCTGTGGCAGTTGGAAGCTTCGCCTGCCCTTTTGGAATAAACACTGCCCTTGTGTTTCTCCTCTCTCCTTGAGAGCCAGTGTTTCCTTCGTGAAGACTGCTTTCTCAGCTCCACATACGCCTCTCTCGGCCAGGTTGTGCTTTCGAATCTCAGTTTTTCAGGTGTTTTCTTTCTCAAACTCACCCTGATGGCTCACTCAGGTGGCCTCACCTGGCCCCTTCTGGCCCTTGGTTAGGCAGAGTGGCTGCATGGACAGAGGACTTGCTGACTTTTATTTTTTTATTTTTTACTAATCCTCACCTGAGGATATTTTTTCCATTTATTTTTATTTTTAAATACTATTTATTTTTATTTTTAAAAAATATATCTTTATTGATTTCAGAGAGAGGAAGGGAGAGGGAGAGAGAGATAGAAACATCAATGATGAGAGAGTCATTCATTGGCTGCCTCCTTCACGCCCAGAACGGGGGATCGCGCCTGCAACCTGGGTATGTGCCCTGACTGGGAATCGAACCTCGATCTCCTGGATCCTAGATCAATGCTCAACCGCTGAGCCATGCCCGGCCGGGCTCCATTTATTTTTAGAGAGAGGGGAGTAGGGAAGGGGGGAGTAGGGAAACATGGATGTAAGAGAGACACATCGGGGATCAAACCTGCAACCCAAGTACGTGCCCTTGAGCAGGAATCGAATTTGCGACCCTTTGGTGCGCAGGCCAATGCTCTAACCACTGAGAAACACCTTTCAGGTTAGGACACCCCCCTTCCCCTCTGAAAGCTCAAACTTCTGTTTTATAGATGTCCTCTGAGAGCATTTTGTCCAGTAACTTTAGTGGAATAATCAGTAAAATTCTGTTACTATAGGGACATGGTTGGTAAAGTGCAAAATTAATAATGATTGTCACAGAGTAAAGGCACGTGGAGTCTCTTTCCTGCGCTTTAAATATCCACGCACTTGGGTGGGTGTTTTGTGAGTGGGTATGGATACTGTGCTCCAAGGCGGGCGTGGAACTGGCCCTTTGCTGACAGCGGCTTTCCTGCCCCCCCTTCCTCTGCTCAGCGGAACGCCATCGAGCGTTTCTGTGGGGAGGTGAGGCGCCTGTGCCATGCGGAGAGGAGGAAGGACTTTGTGTCTGAGGCCTACCTGATCACGCTGGGCAAGTTCATCAACATGTTCGCCGTGCTGGACGAGCTGAAGAACATGAAGTGCAGCGTGAAGAACGACCACTCGGCCTACAAGAGGTGAGCCTCCCCGCCGCCTGCGCCCCAGCGGAGAGCGCCGGGGGTACTTGGCGAACCGTGCGTCCTGCACACAGTGGGTGTGCATCCCACTGTGTGCCGAAGTCATTGCAGCTGGTTGGTAGTGGTTACTCGCCAGGCTCAGGGTTGTTTGATACGTGCTCCTGGGGCAACGGGCAGGTGACATGTGCTGCGATGCATTCTCAGTGTGTGTCACCCTCAAATGAGGGTGAGGTGGAAGCTGAGCTAGATCCCTGGATTTTCAGTCTTACTCCTATGAAATAAGTACAGGCATTCTCTTTTAGCAAAACTCTTTATTTTTCTCTAAGCAAATAGCACTTTTATTTCAAAGTCTAGGTTGTAAAAGTTGGGGCTGCTCTGTGGAAGGCTGTGGGGCTCCCTCCGGGGTTTTCACCACCCCTCAAGCGGCCCCTCCTCCTTTCTAGCAGCCCTTTCCTGTGACCTCTGTTTGGGGCTCCCTGTTGGTTCACTTTCACAAGCAGTAACCTCCCTCCTCCCCAGCCCTCACACACCCACACTCACACTTTCTATTTGCATCCAGCTGGTAGCTACCAGTACAATCTCTTCTGAGTGTAAATGCCAAGATCACCCATATGGTTATCCAAGGCCTGAGGAAAACAGAAAACAGTATCTGATCCCTTAGTCTCAGCAACCACTCAAATCAATAAAGTGAACAGTTTAAAAAGGGATGTTACCATATCAGTTAATAGGAGGTTTAACTATATATAGTTTTTAAAAACCTACAGAAATAATAGTAGGTTAAATAAGATTTCAGGTTCTCTCTGACCTGAAAAGCCCTGAGGTAGGTGGTCTGCAGCCGACGCTGGGGTTCCACAGTGCTCAGCACCCAGGGCTCCTGCTGCCCTGCTGCTCTGCTGCCTTCAGGTGTTGCCTCATGGTCCAAAACGGTTGCCTGAGCTCCAGCCATCATTTCTGCATTCCAGTCACCAGGGACGAAGGAGAATAGAAAGGCTCAAGCCATCCCTCATAAGTAAACTTTCAAGTGCCTTGCAAAACTTTCCGTTATATCTCGTGGGTCAGCCGTTGATCATGTGGAGATGAGGCATGTTGCTGCTGCATGGAAATTAGAGTTTATTTCCAAAGAGACAGAGGAGGAGATGACTGCTGGGGGTAGATTATCAGTCTTTGACCTGGGAGTTTTTCTTTTGTGAGACCCCCAAGGTTCTAGGTTGCACAAACATGACCTTATGTAGGCAGTTTGTCAAGACCTCAGAGACTCAACACGGTCCTCACAGTGTCGCTGGACCTCAGTGCACAAGTTGTTCTGTGTGTGCCATTTCCTGTCTTCTCCCATCAGCCCTGTGGGTGGGTCGTTTGTCACAGATCGTAGGGAGGTTGGGGAGAGATCCGGAGATGGGTCCAAAATGGAGCTGCATGTTGGTAGTAGAACCTTGGTTCTGTCTCAGACCTAGGCACCAGAGCCGTGCATGGTCCCTGACTGGTGGGAGGTGTGGTGGCCCGGTACCGGCCGTCTTCATCACCATGCTCCGGGAGTAACCAGGAGGTGGCCTCTCTCAGGCTTGGGGACAGGTAGCCCTGGGAGAGGCCAGTGTTTCGGGCCCATCAGGAAGGCCTGCAGGTGTCACTGCCACCTCTGAGGAAGTCCGTCAGCCCTGGACCATGGGGCTGTGAGCTGACCCGGTTGGGGCCCAGGAGGAGAAGCTTGAGGAGGCTGAAGCCATAACCAACTGCTAAGACCCACATGTGTTCAGATAACCGTAGCCACAGAAAAGCGATCTTGATTTTCCTAGCCTTTTTTTTTTTGGTTAATCTTCACCTCAGGATATTTTTTCCATTGATTTTTAGAGAGAGTCGGGGGGAGAGAGACATTGATAGGAGAGAGACACATCAATTGGTTGCTTCCCACACACAGCCCGACTGGTGCTGAGGATCGAGCCCACGACCCAGGTACATGCCCTGGGCCAGGAATCGACCCCATGACCCTTCAGTGTGTGGGCCGAGTCTCTAACCACTGAGCAACACTGGCCAGGGCTTTTTAAAATGAAGCATTAACTGTTTTGTTTGTTTATTTGTGTGTTTTTTCTTGCTTTCAAAGGGCTGCTCAGTTTTTACGGAAAATGGCAGACCCGCAGTCCATCCAGGAGTCGCAGAACCTGTCCATGTTCCTGGCCAACCACAACAAGATCACACAGGTAGGGCGCCTGCCCTCTGGCCGAGGGGTGCGTGGCCGTGGGGCGGGCCCAGAGGACCTGGAGCAGCCTGTGGCACGAGTCTCCCCCTCTCAGTCTCTGCAGCAGCAGCTTGAAGTGATCTCCGGCTATGAGGAGCTCCTCGCGGACATCGTGAACCTGTGCGTGGATTACTACGAGAACAGGATGTACTTGACGCCCAGCGAGAAGCACATGCTGCTCAAGGTACGTGGGTGGGCGACCGCGGGCGGCCCAGCGGGGGCCCCGGGAGAGGGGCAGCCTGGCTCCGCTAATAGGCTGCGCTTTGTCTGCTGTCTTTTGCCAGCCTCTTACTCACACCTGTGTGTGTGTGTGTGCGCGCGTGTGTGCGCGTGCATGTGTGTGCGTGTGCGTGTGTGTTCTGCCGCCTGCACTACAGGCTCTCCATGTGTCCTGTGGGCGTGTCCGGGGCTGGACCCACTGTCAGGTGGCCACACCCCTAGCCCCAGAGCAGGTGTTCGTGGGCGACAAGCTCTGGGGCAAGGACCTTGCTCAGCATGGAGCGTCTCGCAGCAGGGCTCATTCCAGATTGTACTCATTAAGGATGGTGTTCCTAGGAATTAATTACAGATGGTCCGGCAGGATTTTTTCCGCTTGGTGCTAAAGTGATCCACGTTCAGTAGAAATCATACTTTGATTTTTGAATTTTGATTTTTTCCCCTGGGTTGGTGATAAGCGGTATGATGCTCTCTTGTAATTCCGGAGAGTGGCAGCGAGGTGGTGACTTTGCCCACGTGTGTAAGTGTAAGTGTCCAGAACACGGTTAAGGTCGGCCAGGCTACGCTGTGACGTCCGGTCGGTTACTTGTATTAAATGCCTTTTTTCCTCACCTGAGGATATTTTTCCCATTGATTTTTAGAGAGAGGGGAAGGGAGGGAAGTGGGGGGGGGGGGAGAAAAAAATCAATGTGAGACACAGCCATTGGGTGCCTCCCTCACTCGCCCTGACCAGGGCCGGCGATCAAACCTGCAGCCCAGGTACGTGCCCTTGACCGGGAATCCAACCCCAGACCCTTCAGTGCCAAGGCCAGCGCTCTAACCACTGACCACACCGGGCAGGACAAATACAGTTTTGACTTTCAATTTATGATGCGTTTATCGCGACAACCGCACTGTAAGTGGAGGAGCCTCTGTGGACTGTGTCACCGCGATTAAAGTCGACTCGTTGGTCAGGAAACGTGGCCATTCACCGTATTCTCAGATTTATTCTGTTTCACGCTGGGCAGGTTGTCGGGACGTCCTCATCGGGAGGAGACGGTGGTTCTGCGTCCCTGCGCCTGCTCTCCCCGTGCAGCGGGAGCCCCAGGGACCTGTGCGGTGTCCCGGCAGCCAAAGCCCCCCCTGCGGGAGCCGCGCCCTGAGCCCGCTGGGGAGCGCGGTGGCGGGTCGGGTGGCGGCCGCTGTCCCGGGCTGCGCTCTGCGACGGGGCTTGCTAAGGGGCAAGGCGGTCACCGTGCCCGGCGAGGATGTCGGAACCCCTGGAGAAATGACACACACAGTAATGAACCCCGTGGGTCTGAGTTCTCTGTGCCATTGGTGCCTTTTCAGGTCATGGGATTTGGTCTGTACCTGATGGACGGGAGTGTCAGCAACATCTATAAACTAGACGCCAAGAAGAGAATTAACTTGTCCAAAATCGACAAGTTCTTCAAGGTGAGTGACATTTCTATTGACGTGTGTCCAGTGTGAATTCGGGGTGGTCAGCCTGTGACCGTGGCCCATCCTGGGACACGGGGCGGCCATGCGCCCGCTCCCTCCTCCCCCTCCACTGGGGGGCTGTCTGCCACTCACTCACGGTTAGGGGTGTCCCCGGGGGAGCCGGCAGCCGGAGTCCCTCGGTTTCACTGTGGTGTCGCAGGCCTTTCGCAGGTCACACCACAGCTTATTTGTCCGTCCTGTTGTGATGGGCGTGAGGTTGTTTCGGGTTCTGGCTCTGATTTAGGGCCTGTCTGCACATTTCTGTTGGACGTGTACCCAGGGATGGGATTGGGGGTCACGGGCAGAAACGTTTTCGGTGTTAGTAGACACAGGCTAGCGATTGCCCGTGGGGCTGTGCTGCTTTGCGTCCCCGCCAGCAGTGAGTGGGCGTTCCCCTCGTTTCACGCCCTCGCCAACACTTCACACTGTCACTTTTGGGGTGGGGCGGGGGTGGGGATTGGCATCCTGAAGGGCGGGTGTGTCGTGATTTTTTCGACCAGCGTTTCCTGTGGTTGAGTGGATGTTTCCCTGGTGACTTCATGCTCTAGCTCTGTGTGTTCTTCGTGAAGTGTCCCTTGACATTTCCTGTTCTTTCCCCCTGCTGATTTGTGCCTCCTCATGTGTCCTAGATACGTGGCCTTAGTTGGATACACGTGCCCTAAAATGCAGGCATCCCCTACGTGGCTCTCCTTTCACTTTCTTGAAGGTGTCATTTGACAAATAGAGGTTGTTAATTTTATTGTAGTTCAGTATGTCCATCTTTTTGGTGGTGGTGAATCATCACCCAAGAATATATTTTTTCAAGGCTGGACTCACCTCTGCCCTTGGTCGCGGGGTCGTGCCCGGCACTGGGACCGCAGCATCCAGGATGAATTTAATTCAGCTTGTGCGTGGCCACTGGGTACATGTACTTGTCCCTGTGGGATTTGTCATTGGATGTGACCTGGACAGAAGGAAGGATGGAAAGCTAACTGGCTTCCGGAACAAGAGTTTGGTATTTAGAAGGGAATTGAGACCTAGTGAAGAAGTCACCTGGAAGTAAAGGCTGTGGCTGAATTACAGAATGTTCACATTTTTTAAATTATGAGAAAAATAAAAACACTTCATTTGAACCAAAAAAAATATATATTTTTTTCCCTTGACTTATTAGGGAGAGTGGAAGGGAGGGGGAGAGGGAGAGAGAAACATCGATGTGAGAGAGACACATCAATTGGTTGCCTCCTCAACATGCCCAACCGGGGCCACCAGGGATCAAACCGATTTTAGAGAGGGAGAGGGGGAAAGAGAAACATCGATGTGACAGAGAAGCATTGATCGCGCTGCCTCCTGCACGCCCCCTACTGGGAATCGAGCCTGCAACCCAGGCACGCGCTGTGCCCGGGAATCGAACCGTGACCTTTTGGTGCCCAGGATAACTCCCAACCCACTGAGCCAGCACCAGGACCTAGGGGTTGATGTTCTTGGATTTTTGTCTCCATTATGGTTGGCTAGTTGGCCCTGTGCTTTCATTGCAGAGACCATCTTTTTCCGCACTGTTCGCGTGTTACGTGGGTCATAAACCAGGTGTCTGTCTGTCTGTGGCTCTGTCTTAGGTTCTCTGTCCTGCCCCACTGGTCTCCGTCCTGCTCAAGGCCCACTGTCCTAGTGGCTGTGGCCTCCCAGTAGAGTAGGGCTGCTCACCAGGAAGCCTGCAGTGTGCTCTTCAAGACTGTCGTGCGTATCGCCCTTGGCCTTTCAAATGCATCTTAGAACTGGCTTGCGATTTTCTCACGTGCACACTGCTCGTAAAGCACTTTCCTCCTGGAATATTGTTTGGGTTCCATTGCATGCGTAGATCAATTTAGGGTGAATGGGCTTTTTAAAAACCAAGTCTTCCAATACGTGAACCTGATATACAGGGTGTCCCCCAAAAATGTACACACTTTGAATGATTATGAAGTCAGTGTTTATTAGCGCACAGCTCATTTTCAAAATTTAAAAGAATCTACAGAAATGAATAATTTTTTTGTTAACGCCTATTTTCAAACGGATCACCGCTCTGGTCCAGGCCCTGATGATAACGCGAAGCAATGGAATTGCAAACATCAGGAATCATTTCATGCAGTATTTGTGCGCCCTAGATTCATCAACTGTTGCTGCATCCCCATAAGAAAGTCTAGGGGCACTTTAGGGTAAATTTTCTCTGGTCAAAGCTTAGTCTGGCTTCACCCATTATTTCAGATCAGTTAAACCTAAAAAGGAGTGAAAATTAAGTGAGTTACCAGCTGTTAAAATGTGTACTCCTTTTGGGGGGACACCCAATATTTATTTCTCCATTCACTTAAAACTTTAAACTGTTCTCCAGAATTTTGGGTGGTATTTATTTTGTTCAATGTATTCATACATATTTTTAATTTTTTGATGCTTTGCACACTGTCTCTTTAAGTTTTCATTTTCTAATTGTTGCTAGTATCCAGAAATGCAGTTGAATTTTTTATGACCATGGATCTAGCCCAGGTTGGATTAATTTTAACATTCGAAATGGTTTATGAGTGCTGGTTCCTGTTCTGTGCTCTTGAAGTGAGTGTGGAAGTTGCTGACCACTTTTTGTACTAAATGATTTGCAGAGAGCTTTCAACCCACAATAATTATTAGCTTCATCCATTCTTGTGATTACGCATTTGGTCACTAAACATACATAATGACCCTTTTATTGTTTTTTGTTTTTTGAATACAGCAGCTCCAGGTGGTTCCGCTGTTCGGGGACATGCAGATAGAACTGGCGAGATACATCAAGACCAGCGCCCACTATGAGGAAAATAAATCTCGGTAGGAGAGCGCGCTGCCCAGCTAGACTGTTCTGTGATATTCCCATTGTTGGTTTTGGTGTGAATTTTTGAGAGAGAGGAAGGGGGCAGAGGGAGAGGGAGAGAAACATTGATGTGGGAAAGAAACATCTACGGGCTGCCTCCTGTGAGTGCCCCGACCCGGGCTCTAACCCGCAGCCTGGGCATGTGCCCCGACCCGGGCTCTAACCCGCAGCCTGGGCATGTGCCCCGACCCGGGCTCTAACCCGCAGCCTGGGCATGTGCCCCGACCCGGGCTCTAACCCGCAGCCTGGGCATGTGCCCCGACCCGGGCTCTAACCCGCAGCCTGGGCATGTGCCCCGACCCGGGCTCTAACCCGCAGCCTGGGCATGTGCCCCGACCCGGGCTCTAACCCGCAGCCTGGGCATGTGCCCCGACCCGGGCTCTAACCCGCAGCCTGGGCATGTGCCCCGACCCGGGCTCTAACCCGCAGCCTGGGCATGTGCCCCGACCCGGGCTCTAACCCGCAGCCTGGGCATGTGCCCCGACCCGGGCTCTAACCCGCAGCCTGGGCATGTGCCCTGACCGGGAACTGAACCGGTGCCCTTTTGGTGCCTGGGATGATGCTCGGCCACCTGAGCCACGCCAGCCAGGGCCCCACTGGGGTTTCGTGACACTACTTACTTACCTAGTGAGGACGCCTTGACGTTTTCAGCCATCTGGAAGGGAATGCCTGGCACCGTAGCCCTTGCCGTGTGTGGCTGTTTACCTTTAAATTCCTCCAAAATGTCACTTATTTCCTTTAGAACAGCCACATTTCAAATAACAGTTCATGGCTATTTACTTTTATTGATTGGTTTGAGAGAGAGGGAGAGAGAGGGAGACGTAAGTGTGTTGTTCCACTTACTGATGCATCAGTGGTTGCTGCTTGTATGTGTCCTGACCCGGCATCGAATCTGAACCCTTGGTGCATCGGGACGACACTCTAACCCACTGCCCTGCCCGGCCAGGGCCCGTTGTTGACTTTTCCCAGATGCCTGAACCCATGCCAACCGGTCTTTGCCGTTCAGCCACAAATTGGAAAAACTCAGTCACATCTGAGTCTGTGTGCTCAGCACTGCGGGACTCTTTCTGCAAACATAGTCTCTGCCTCATATTCTGTGTTTTCTACAACAACCTTTAAAAATGCAAAGACCGTTCTGTATGGCTCTCGGGCCCTACGAACTCCGGACGCATTTGGCCTGTTTGCCGAACTCTGCGCTCACTCATTTCCCAGTAAACCTGCCCCTCAGTCCA
Source organism: Miniopterus schreibersii (assembly GCF_964146895.1). NCBI lineage: Eukaryota > Metazoa > Chordata > Mammalia > Chiroptera > Miniopteridae > Miniopterus > Miniopterus schreibersii. The sequence goes on from NC_138124.1 coordinate 42,882, forward strand.
CTAGCTGGGCCTCAGTTGGATGGCTCCTTGCTTTCCTCTGAGGGGCACTGAGGAAACCAAAACCACTTTGGGCTTTAACGCCGGCCCCGGTTCTGGTTTGGAGCATGAGCTGGTGTCTGTGGGATCACATCCCCGCCTGCAAGAGTTCAAGGCCCCCATGTGGTGACTCGGAGCTGCTGTTACCCCAACACATGCCAACGGGCCCTGGATCAGAGTTCATGGGAAGATCAGTAAGAAGCAGGAGACGATGACTTGTGTGTGCTTACTTTTGTTTTTAATGTGGTTTATTGCAAGTTGCTAGCATTTAATGGGTAGTAATGGGCATGTCTAATGTGCCCTTGGGAGGTGCCTGAGCCTGTCGCAGTCGGCTCTGAGCCGGCCCCAGTGGATAGAAACATCAGTGATGAGAGAGTCATGGATCGGCTGCCTCCTGCTCGCCCCCCACTGGGGATCGAGCCCGCAACCTGGGCATGTGCCCGGACCGGGCATCAAACCCCGATCTCCTGGATCCTAGGTCGATGCTCAACTGCTGAGCCACGCCGGCCGGGCTTGTTAATTTTATTTTTCAATTACAGTTTACATTCAGTGTTATTTTGCATTAGTTTCGGGTGCACAGCATGGTGGTTAGACGGTCATACCCTGTAGGTGACCCCCGACATTTCCGGCACCCACCTGGCCCTGTGCACAGTCACCAGTTTGATTGACTGTACCCTGGGCTGCACTGTACACCCTCGTTACGGAGAAAACACACTGACTTTTCCAAAACAATCCGAAGGGTGGACAGACCCCGGACACGGCGTGGCCGGGCCGGCCGTGTCCTCCCTGAGCCCGCATCTCCTCCCAGCGCGCGGGGCCCGGGGGACAGTGGGCGGCTGTGCCGCCTGCCCTCGGCCCCCAGCCTGTGCGGGCGCCCCTCCCGGTGACACGCGCCCCCCCGCCAGGTGGACCTGCACGTCTTCCAGCAGCAGCCCCCAGTACAACATCTGCGAGCAGATGATCCAGATCCGCGAGGACCACATGCGCTTCATCTCGGAGCTGGCGCGCTACAGCAACAGCGAGGTCAGTGTGCGCCCCGCGCCGGCCGCTTTGAGAGGCACGATGGGACCAGATTCTTCAGAGGGCCCCGTAATCGCCCACGGGGCTGTGCAGAAAGCGTCTTTTTTCAGAAAAACATAATAGGGATCCCGAAGAAAGGGGCAGTGAAGTGGCGGTTCCCAGTCTAGTCCCCCGTCTCCAAGCGGCTGGAAGGGGTGGAGAGAGGAGGACCTCCGGAGGCCAGAGGCGTGCGGGGGCCTCTGGGTCGGCGGGAGGACGTCCTGGTGCCCAGACCGGGGCCTGGTCATGTCCCCCCACCTGCTGACTGTGGCTCCAAGCCTGTGGGGTGTGCAGGAGGGGGGCTGGCGTGGAGTAGCCCTGGGGGTGACACTAATCACATCTTGGTGGGCAAGGCAGTAAGGTCAGTGGCGTGGGGGCTGCGAATTGTTGGGAGGGACCGAAGGACATACCCAAGCCTGATTTTTGACACTGGTACCTTGGGGTTCTCAGAAGGACCATTGACGTTGGAGTCACAGCTCCGAGGTGGCCCTACCCATGGCGGGAAGATGAGCGCCCCTGTCCCTACCCACCAGGCACTAGTCACCATGTAACCAAAATGACTGACGGACCCTTGAATGCCTTGGGCACGTGCCACCTGTGGGCACACCCCTGGTGGGAGGCCGACTCCCCAGAGAGGGGGTCCTGCCTCACCCCTTCTCCAGTTGCCACAACAACCTGCAGGGTAGGGGTGGGGCAGCCCCCCGAGACTTCACGGGACACCCACACAGCAGGCACCGCTGAGCTGTCCCCTCCAAATACGTGCGTCTGACAGCTCCGCCTGCCACGTCTGTGCCCCCTGCTTCTAAAGAAAGGCTGATATTCACTGAATCAGTTTGGAGCAGGGAAAGGTTTATTGGTCGAGAAGGTGGGAGATCTGGTTCTCAAACCTGTCTCAAGGGAGCTCGGATTGGGAGGGTGGGTGAGGGAGAGGTGGGGCTAGGCAGCCAGGCGATGAAAAGGGGTCCAAGGAAAAGTGGGACGTTTCTCCGTCCCTCTGTTCCTGGTCACCCCCAGTGACCCGAGCCCAGTTCTGGAGTCTTCCCTTTGTGTGCATTTCCGCCTCTTCCCGGGACAGGGCTGCTCCAGCCTCCAGCAGAATCTCTAGGTAATCAGCAGACATGCAGCAGGAGCTGTCACCCTGAGGCATCAGGCTGTGACGTCTTGGCTTCGACAGGTGCCCGTCATTGTCATGGGCCCTGGTTTCCAGCCCTTTGCTGCCATCGTTTCACAGTTTTGTGACAGTGCCCTTGGGGTGGGTTCCGAGACTGGGTGTGATGGGTCGGGGTGAGCACAGGGCTGGAGTTTATGGACGCGGGTGACTCCTCCTTGCTCCTGTGGTGCTCTAGGTTGTCACAGGCTCGGGCCGCCAGGAGGCTCAGAAGACGGACGCCGAGTACCGGAAGCTCTTCGACCTGGCGCTGCAGGGCCTGCAGCTGCTGTCGCAGTGGAGCGCGCACGTGATGGAAGTGGTAGGCGCAGGGCTCCCGCGGGGTGGAAGTGCGGGGACTGAGAGCGCCTTCCCCTCCCCTCCCCCAGTGGCTTACAGGGGTTTTCTATTCAGAGTCATCAAGAGATTGACTAAGTGACACTGTTTCTGCATTAACTTTGGTTCTTGGATCAAGAACAAATTGGCTTTTTATTTGGGGCCCTAGGAATAAGGCTGTATATTAATTTAAATTGAAAACAACTCAACACACATTTATGTGTGTTGCAAATAGTTATCTGTTAAAACAGGTTGATAGAACTTAATTTGTGCTATTATGATGATTTTTTTAAAAGATTTATTTGTTTAGAGGGAGAGAGAGAGAGGGAGAGGAACAGGGAGCACACTCGCACTGAGTCCATCACCTCTAGGGGTTTTATCTGGTTTCCAAAGGCGGGGACTTCAGGGGATGTCTTGGGAGAATCTCAATAGAATATTCATTAGCTTTTCATCTGTGTCCTTTCAGTGTCCTGGTTTCCACTGAGTGGTTGGTGCCAGCGCAGGGTCATTAGTCACTGCCTCGGGTCCTAATGTCTACAGCCCTGGCCTTGCTTTTGTGGGCCTGGAGCTGAAACAGCTGAGCCCCGATGTTATCTCCAGGGCCTAATGCTTGAGGGCGTGGCCCTGCCAGGGCTTGTATGGGAGTCCTATGAGGCCCCCTTGTTCCTCTAATCCGGGGGTAGGGAACCTCCAGCCTGCGGGCCCTCTATGGCCGTGACTTGAAATTCAAAGAATCTAGATTTTTTCATAGCTAATTTTTAAGTTGAGAATTTTGTATGGCCCTCGAAGGATGTTGTAAATATCCAAGTGGCCCTTGGCAGAAAACGGTTTCCCACCCCTGCTCTAATCTAACCAGCATGACTAGCAACACTCCAGGGGAGTAAAGGTCGGGAGGGTCCGAACCACCCGCCTGACCAGTGACATGAAAGGTCAGGGGCTAAACTGCACGATCAGCAATATGATAGGGGAGGGAAGGCCACCCTGGGGCGAGGTCTTTGTTTTCCCAGTTTTGCCCCTTGCTGGGCACCGGGGGCTTTGCGCCCTGGTGACCCTCGGCCCCTGGCCGATCGTTCCTACTCTGCCCGCCTCTGTCTACCCGCCTCCCGTTAGGCCAGCAGTTGAGCATTCGCAGCAGTGTTTACCTCCCATCTTTCTGACCACACCAGTACTCGTGGAAACTCGTGCACCCGACGGACAAGTACTCCAACAAGGACTGTCCCGACAACGCGGAGGAGTACGAGCGGGCCACCCGCTACAACTACACCAGCGAGGAGAAGTTCGCCCTGGTGGAGGTGAGGCGGCCTGCTGCCTCCCCCCCTCCGCTCGGGCCTCGCGTCGTCCCCCCTCTCAAAGCAGAGTCAGACCCACCAAGAAACTGCCTGTTTGTGTCATTGCTTCTGAGTGGGCAGCTGTCACGGTCACCAGAAGAGAATAAAGCAGGCGCGGGCACTGGTCTCTGCGGACAGCTCCCCTGGGGCAGGGGGGCCTGTGAGCCAGGACGCGGGGACAGGAAGCAAGCCTGGCGCCTGAGAGCCAGGAGTCCCCTCCCTCTGCCTCCGGGGGGCTGCTGGTCCGCAGCTCTGCCCTGCGCCCGGTGGGCCCTGGCCTCAGGCATCTCATGAACAAGTGGTTCACGTCAGTGCCAGTTTCCTGCCTCTCGTGGCGGCGCTTCCTTCCTTGCCTAAGAAATCTTTGCGTACTCTCAGGTCACAGAGGCTCTCGTACTTGTGTCTGGACGTTTTTAATCGTTCTGTCCTCACCTTCAGATCCGAGATCCCCCACTGGCCGTCTGGCTGCGGTCCCGGATTGTGCCTGGTGGGCGGGTCTCTGCTCACTTTCTAGCTCTCGGGCGGGGCGGCGGGTCTCTGTCCTCACGTCCCCCTGTCTCAGTGACTGTGGATTCTGCACCTAGGAACGCAGGTCTTTCTGTCTGTAAGAGCCCTTGGATGTTCTTTCCCTTTGTACTTTCATATACGTTTTAGAATCTTCTTCTTTAAATGTTTTCATTGATTTCAGAGAGAGGAAGGGAGGGAGAGAGAGAGAAACATCAATGATGAGAGTGAGTCATCGATCGGCTGCCTCTTGCACGCCCCGACTGGGGATCGAACCCGAAACCCGGGCGTGTGCCCTGACCGGGAATCGAGCTCTGACCTCTCGGTGGGTGGGACGCTCAACCACTGAGTCACGCCGGCTGGGCAGCTATATTGTGTTATATCTTATTTTAAAGCAGCTTTGTGCTGGGTGATCACACCCTACCTGCTCGCTCTCTGCTTCATTAATTTGTGCCTTTTACATACCTATTTCCCTCTACATCTGGGAGGTTTATTTCATTTTTCTTTTTATAAATTTGTGATGAATATTAGATTACTATTATCTTCAGGTTTTTTTGTGTTTAAAGTATGTGCCTGAAGCTCAGAATTTACCTTTCAGCAGACCTTTCTCTACATCCCATAAGTTCTCACATGTAGAATTTTTGTTTCGTTCACATTGGTGTAAAATTTGAATTCAACTTGAGTTTGGGAGAGTTTGCTTTTCTTTAGCCTCAACCGAAGGTGTGTTCTTACTGATTTGAGAGGGAGGAAGGGAGAGAGAGGGAGAGAAGCACTGACTGGTTGCCTCCCACATGTGCCCTGACCGGGAGTCGAACCTGCGACCTTTCGGTGCATGAGATGATGCTCCCACCCACTGAGCCGCACCAGCCAGGGCGGAACTTGCTTTTTTAAAAATAGACGTTTTTCTTCTATTTAAAAAAGCAACACATATTCACGAAACACATCCGAGCCGGAGCACAGGACTCCAGGGCGTGGTGGCCTCCCGGGCGCGCGTCACCTCCTGCCGCCCCCCAGCAAGTCGTGTGTCCCCCGCAGGTGATCGCCATGATCAAAGGCCTGCAGGTGCTCATGGGCCGGATGGAGAGCGTGTTCAACCACGCCATCCGGCACACCGTCTACGCCGCCCTGCAGGACTTCTCCCAGGTCACGCTGCGGGAGCCGCTGCGGCAGGCCATCCGGAAGAAGAAGAACGTCATCCAGAGGTCAGCCCCCGCGCGGCGTCCGCAGCCGGGTGTCGTTAGGGTTAGACAGCCGTGGAGTCAGCGTCTTTTTTTATTGGTGAGGGGGAGAGAGAACCATCGATCGGCTGCCCCTTGCGCACCCCTACTGGGGATCGAGCCCACCACCCGGGCATGTGCCCTGATCTGGAATCGAACCGGTGACCTTTTGGTGCCCAGGACGACCCTCAGCCGTGCCGGCTGGGCAGAGACCAATCTGTTTTTAAAATATCCCGTTGAACGGGTCCACCACCTCGTCCCCCCCCGAGGAGTTCCCATCTGAGAGCTGCTGTTGAGGGCTGGGGTCAGGTGAGGAGATGCTGTGACTGTCGCTCCCGTGGCGTCAGCGCCGGTGCCCTCTGTTCAGCGTCCTACAGGCCATCAGGAAGACCGTGTGTGATTGGGAGACGGGGCATGAACCCTTCAACGACCCGGCCCTGCGGGGCGAGAAGGACCCCAAAAGCGGCTTCGACATTAAAGTGCCCCGCCGTGCCGTGGGGCCCTCCAGCACGCAGGTCTTTGTCCCCCTGCCCCGCCTCTGCCTGCCCCCAAGTGGGTCACCCCGAGGGCGGGCGGGGTGGGGGCTGGGTCAGGAAGCGAGGCTGGGAGTTAAAGGACGTCACCACTGTCTGCTCGGGCGCATCAGGTCTTGCCTGTGTCCTCCTGCCCCTCTGTCCCGGCACGCTGGCCGGGACACCCTGGGACGGTTGGGCCGCTCATTCGCGTGCAGCACTTATCCGACTGCCCGACTCCGTGTCCCAGACGTGGGTGGGGTCCGTGTCTGCTTTCACGCTGCGCTCCTGGGCGCGGATTGGCTGCGTGGTTGTGATTTGTACATTGGGCTGCGAAGTATCAGTCCTGAGGATAAAACTTGTAGAAATTTAAAAACGTAGCTTTCGTGTGTCCCTGGACTGAAGCCACCGCTGTCCTGTTTCCCCGGCTCTGGTCCCGCCAAGCACTGTCCTGACTCACACCTGCCCACGCCCTCTGCTTCGCTCCTCCCACGTGGGGCCCCGGCCCCTCTCTCGTCACCTCTCTGTCGGGGCTTCTGTCGTCTCTTCTGCCAGTTGCTCAGAGAATCGCCGGCAAAGCGGGCTGCTGGCCGTGACCGGGACGCGGGATCTGGGAGGAAGGCCCTCCCGGGTCTGCCGCGGTGCATGCCCCCGTCCCGTGTGCGCCCCCACTGTGTCGTGCGACTAACGCTCTCTCCCGCTCTCCCGTGTCTGTCCGTGTCTAGCTGTACCTGGTGCGCACCATGGCGGAGTCCTTGAGCTCTGCTGAGCTGCTGCGGCAGCTCCGGTCTCTGGGCATGGAAAGGCTGTTGCATGTGGTTAACGCGTTTCTGAGGCAGTCCTACACCTATCCGCCTCTTTTAACCTTTGGTGGTAAGACTCCGTTTGTTTATCTTGTTGATGTTCACTGTGCAGAGGTGCGTCGCTCAGCTGCGGGTCCTCTCGCCGGCAGCAGCCACGTGGCCCCTTAGGTGGCGCCCAGACCCCCTTAGAGGAGCCAGAGGGGCCCCGGCCTCGGTCGGGGCATCACGGAGCCGTCCTGTGGCCCATCAGAGTCGGTGCAACTAATATACCGTGTGTATTTTCTCCCCCGCCAATGTTTCCTTGGTCGACGCAGCTTTACATGGTGAGAACCATGCTAGAGTCCCTCATTGCAGACAAAAGTGGTTCCAAGAAAACCCTGAGAAGTAGCCTTGAGGGGCCCACCATATTGGACATAGAAAAATTTCATCGCGAGTCGTTCTTCTACACTCACTTGATAAATTTCAGTGGTAAGAGAGACTACTGACCAGCCTCCGGCCGGCATGTTCTAACACCGCTAACACCGTCCACACTGCTTCGCCTGCCTGACCGCCCCCGCCTGGTCCCCTCACACACCCACGTGGTGACGTGCGCTGTAACCTCGTGGCATCCCCTCGCCTGGCGCTGTAGACACGTGGCCTGCCGAAGGCTCCGCTGTGGGGTGTGGCCTTTAGGAGGGCGAGGGCCGTGGGGCCGTAGCCAGCCCTTCAGCCTGACCGTAAAGTCCTTGTAGCCACATGGGGTCTGAAAAATAGGCGAATGTCATCTGTCACCTGGCTCGAGACCAAGACAGTGACAGACAACAGGAACAGACCCCTCGGGAGGCGACCTGGCAGCCCCTCCGGGGGTGACGCAGGTCACCTGTTCCGGGACGCCAGGAGGATGTCCTCCATCATCGTGGCCTTGTCCACGTTTGGCCCGTGTCACGGCCCCGTGCTCAGAGCGGGAGGCCCCTATCTTGGCTGGCATGCTGCAGGTTTGCAGTGAATAGTAAGCTTTTTGTTTTTCACTCTATCGTGGCGGAAGTTTCTTTTTGTTTTTTTTCTTAAAAAAGACTTTTTGTTAGCTAGACCCACGCTGAGTATGCACGAAATGCTGCGTCTTGATCCCAAGTAAAATCAAGTCTTCCTGGCCTCATTTCTCCTTTTATGAGGAGATTTTTTTATCTCCCAGGCCCATGGCAGCCGGACACTGCCCTCTTCCTGGGCGGGATGCACAGGGTCCAGGGTGGCTCCGCTCGGCCATGCCCAGGTGTCCTGCCCCCAGTGTTAGGCGCCACACGGCCCCGTCGTGTCTGCCCACGTCCACTCCTGCATGGCTCAGGGCTGAGTGCGAAGGAGCGGCGCCTGGCCGCGGCCCTTGTCCTGTCTGTCCCTGCGAGCCTGTCCCGCCTGCCCGACTAACCCGCTGCCGTCTGCGCCCCAGAGACCCTGCAGCAGTGCTGCGACCTCTCCCAGCTGTGGTTCCGCGAGTTCTTCCTGGAGCTCACCATGGGCCGGCGGATCCAGTTCCCCATCGAGATGTCCATGCCCTGGATCCTCACCGACCACATCCTGGAGACCAAGGAGGCGTCCATGATGGAGTGAGCACCCGGGGAGTCTGGCTCTGCTGGGGGGCGCACTGATCTCAGCGCTTCATTCGACGTCATGATTTTTGGAGTGAGGCTACAGGCTTTTTTGGTTAATCTTCACCCGAGGATATTTTTCCATTTTATTTTTATTTATTAATTTTTTTAAAATATGTTTTTGTTGATTTCAGAGAGAGGAAGGAAGAGGGAGGGAGAGAGATAGAAACAGGGATGAGAGTCCGTGATGGGCTGCCTCCTGCACGCCCCCTACTGGGGATCGAGCCGGCAACCCGGGCACGTGCCCTGACCGGGAAGGGCACCGGTGACCCAGGTGCACAGAATGACTCCCAACCAACTGAGCCGCTCCAGTTGGGCAAAAATAGTACCTTTTTAAAAATAAGAAAAGTCTCGTTTTTGTGGTTATAAAAAAGTACTACCTCCTGGGGTGAAAACCTTTGGAAGAGGGTGAGTGAGAAGGGGCAGGTGGGGGGCCGTGCCCCTGGGTGTGTCCGGCCGGCGGCCTCGGGTCGGCCGCCTGCACTTTGCCGTCGGGGCCTCGCAGGAGCCATCCGGCATTTGCAGGGGTTGGTTCTCCTCACGGGAGGAGGGCGGCGGTGGCCCTGGGTCCGGGGAAGCTCGTGTGTGAGGCTGGCCGACGCTCGCCCTCCGCAGGTATGTCCTCTACTCCCTGGACCTGTACAACGACAGCGCCCACTACGCCCTCACCAGGTTCAGCAAGCAGTTCCTCTACGACGAGATCGAGGCGGAGGTGAGAGCTGGCACCTGGAACGGTTCCCGCGCTTCCTCTCTGAGTGTTAGAGGAGCCATCTCCCGGACCCTGGGCGGATGCGCAACTGCTGAGACGCCGGCCCGGCCAAAGATTTGTTTTTTACCTGTGTTATTTGATCTCTATTTAGGGAATCAAAATGTAACCTCTGCTTTATTTTTCTTCAGGTGAATCTGTGCTTTGACCAATTTGTTTACAAGTTGGCAGACCAGATCTTTGCATATTATAAGGTTATGGCCGGAAGGTGAGCATGTGGTTTGTGGTTTGGGTATGAAACCTTGGGTAACTTGATCTGTATTTGCATTGAAATTTAGAGCAAGTGAGAAATGTCCTCCCTCCTCTCTGTTCTAGTTTGCTTCTTGATAAACGATTACGATCTGAATGCAAGAATCAGGGGGCAACGATCCACCTCCCTCCATCTAACCGCTACGAGACGCTGCTGAAACAGAGGCACGTGCAGGTGAGCGCCTTTCCCAGGCAGGGCACACCTGGACTGACATTTGAAATAGTGGGGTTTTCTTAGAGTTCACTGGATTTTAGTAGATGTCAGTATGTTATGTGACTGTGGGAACATCCTTATAAAATAGTAAGATGTTAAATACGAAACAGTTTCTGTTGGATAACCTGGAACAAAGGGAAGACTTGCAGTGCTGTGTGCCCTGCCCTGCGTGGGCTTCCAGGGCAGGGACCGGACCAGAGGCCTTGGCTGCTTTCTAGGAGCCCAAAACCCAGAGCTTAAGAAGAAGCTCTGAGAAATGAGAAATGCTTGTCAGCTCGGAGATGTCAGACAGGAGCTTTCTCTTGGCCAGCACAAAGAGTAAAAATACACTGCTTTTTTGTTTCTTTTTTTGCATTTTTAAAAGTTAGAAAAATACGGAAAATCATAGGGAAAATTTGCTATCACTCTACTCTCTACAGTTAACCACCATTCACACTTTGGAGCATTTTTCGCCAGGGTTTTGTTTGTATTTTTATGTTATTGAAATGATGTTGAGGTGCACATATGTTGCTACGTCTCTGAGATAGAAATGGAGTGATTCTCTCTTGTGACACTGTGGAGGTCAGACATGTGCAGGCCACTCTGGAGGGGACAGTCCTGGACACTGTTGTAAGGACTGTGCTGACTGACAGGCCCCAATCCTCCAGGTTCTCTGCTGAGGCCTGGGGTTTCTGCCAATGACATAGGTGTAAATTCAACGTCAAGAATGCTGTGCAAGTCCTTTACAGCTTTGACTCGCAGAATTTTAGCTACAGGAAAGGAGATATATACACACACACACAATTTAATCTAACACTTTTAAATTTTGCACATTATTTCTTTGTCTTCTCTTTTGGAATCAGTTTCTGGGGGGACATATATGTGTATATATATATATCTATGTATATATATTCTTGCTTGTTTTAGTTGTTTACTCTTGCCACCCTCTCCCCACCCAGCTCCTGGGCAGGTCCATAGACCTCAATCGCCTGATCACTCAGCGTATCTCAGTGGCCATGTATAAGTCCCTGGAACTGGCAATCGGACGATTTGAAAGTGAAGACCTGACATCAATAGTTGTAAGTGCTCCTTCCTCCCTCAGGCTCAGTGGATTTGTGGAGACTGATCACAAGGATTATAGCTAATTTTTCTTTCATCCTTAGTGAAACATTGAAACAATGATATGTTCAGTTTTGCAGAGAAGTCAGAAGGTTTGCACTAATTAAGCTTGGCCTCTCCTGGGTATCTTCTTCTAGCATCTGCTGTTAATATTCACAATTCTAAGTTGACTTCAAAGAATAAATAATCCCAATCTTGAATAAATTACACCTAATTATGGCAAAAGAATGAAAGGAAAGTTTTAAAAATCAAAAAGAAGCCTGGCTGATGTGGCTTAGTGGTTGAACATTGACCTGTGATCCAGGATATTACAGTTCAATTCCTGGTCAGGGCACAGGCCTGGGTTGCAAGTTCGATCCCCAGTCGGGGGCATGCAGGAGGCAGCTGATCAATGACTCTCACCGTGTTTCTCTCTTTCTCTGTTCCTTCCTCTCTCTAAAATCTTATGTCCTTTGTCTCACACTTGGAATTTTTTTTTTTAAATCCTCACCCGAGGATATTTTTCCATTGTTTTTGAGAGAGAGTGGAAGAAAGAGAGAGAGAAACATTGACGCTAGGGAGACACATCGATTGGTTGCCCCCCACACATGCCCTGACCAGGGCCAGAGATTGAGCCTGCAACCCAGGTAGGGCTCGTACTCGGATTTTGAAATCTGGTGGTTTCACACCCATAGTGCACCTAAGTTTGGACCAGCCACATTCTTGTTGCCACATGTGGCTGCCTCAGTGGACAGAGCAGTCTAGGCAGATGTCACGAGCCGTGTGTGTGTATCCCTGCCAGCTCTGCCGAACAGCCATGCCTTTGAATAACTCAGGTAAAGCCGGCTCAGACTGACACCTGTGTCTACTCACTGTGTCGGCCAGGTGTGGGGGACACGGCCAAGTGGCCTGTGTCCCGTGGGTGGGTGCAGGCCATCGGTGGCAGTGCAGAAGACAATGGCTCTAATGAGGCACCCATGGTACAGAGGGGCATTTAAGAAATATATGTTTTCATTGATTTTAGAGAAAGGAAGGGAGAGAGAGAAGCACAGATGAGAAACTCAATCAGCTGCCTCCTACCAGGGATCGAGCCCACAAGCCCAGCCTGTGTCCTGACCAGGAATCAAACCAGCAGCCTTTCAGTGCAACCAGCTGAGCCACACCAGCCAGGAGGGGGCATTTTAAAGGCAGCAGGGAGGGCAGAAAAGACCTGGGTGTGACAAGCCCACTCCTGTTGCCCGGCACACCCCTGCCTCGTGCTCTCTTGGCCTGGCTCGCTGACCCTGCCTCGGTGTGTCCCACTCTGTCTCGCCACCCGATGGTGCTGCATCTGTGGGGAGTGGAGGCCACTGTCTGGGCGCATGGTGTCCTCACCCCGTCCTGTGCCCGCACAGGAGCTGGACGGCCTCCTGCAGATCAACCGCATGACCCACCAGCTGCTGAGCAGGTACCTGTCGCTGGACAGCTTCGACGCCATGTTCCGGGAGGCCAACCACAACGTGTCCGCGCCCTACGGCAGGATCACCCTCCACGTCTTCTGGGAGCTCAACTACGACTTCCTGCCCAACTACTGCTACAACGGCTCCACCAGCCGGTGAGCGAGCCGCTCCGGCGCCCCACCCAAGGGCGCCTGAGCAGGGCTGTCTCAGGGCCTGCACACGTCTCCTCGGTCACTGTCCTGGTGCCTGTTCTCCGCTGTTTCTCACGTCGAGGAACAGCCCTTGGGCAGTGCTCATGGCTTTGCGTGTGGACGGTGTGAAGGGCCAGGGTCCCTTTCTGGGCATTTGCATGTGGCTCAGGGTGGAACCTGGTGTCACTCTGCAGGGCAGTGGCTGCAGGATCGGTGCCACATCCACAGCTTCACCTCCACCCGATGTTGGCACGGGGTGGGTGACTGCTTCTCCCGGGTCCTTTCTGGGGTCTTGGGCATGTGAGGATCCATTTGTGAACTGCCCTCCCATCTTCCTACCATTTTACTGCGATGTTGAACCAGACCCAGTGGCCAGCTGGGTGGGTGCCACAGATGGTGACAGCGTTTGCTGCGGTCCAGCCTTACGGTTGAGCCCAGGTCCTGGCATGGCCCAGGGTTGGCCTCCACCTGTCGGACATGTGTTTTCTGTGCAGTGAGCTCAGCTCCCAGTCTGTGAGCATGTGCCAGGGATGTGTGAGTGTGTGAGAGAATGTGCATGCACGAGAGTGTGTGAGTGTGCATGTGTGAGTGTGCACACGAGTGTGCATGTGTGAGTGCATGAGTGTGCATGTGTGAGTGCACACGAATGTGCCTGTGTGAGTGCACATGTGAGTGCAAGTGGGTGTGCATATGAGTGAGAGCACATGGGTGTGCGTGTGCACGTGAGTGTGCACGTGAGTGTGAGTGTGCACTTGTGAATGAGTATGTGCATGTGTCTTGTTGTCAGAGACAAAGTTACAAGAGAGACACATCGATTGGTTGCCTCCAGCATGCGCCCTGACTTGACGGGAATCAAACCCGCGACCCTGCAGTGCTCGGGCCACGCTAACCACCGGGCCACACAGGCCAGGGCCTGTCGCGGTCACTCTTAAACGCTGCCCTGCCTTCTGCACCACAGGAAGCCCCAGGTTCGCCTCGTGTGCCTGCCCTGGCCCGCAGCCTGGCATTTCAGCAAGGATTCGTTTTAGTGGAGACTATTTTACATGCAGCCTGCTGTTTGAAAACGGTCTGAGTGTTTGGTATACTCCTTGCTCCTGGGATGTCACTGTTTCCAGACCCGTCGGTGGTCAGTGGTGGGAAGTGCTTGTCTGTGTTGTGTGGGGTCCCTGTTGCTGCCCTAAGAAAGGACCACAAAGGGGGCTGTCAGCAACAAATTCTTCCACGGTTCTGGAATCTGGATGTCAGAAATCAGGGTGTCAGCAGGCCCTGCTCCCTCTGAGACTGGGCAGGACCCTTCCTTGTCTCTTCCAGCTTCTGCTCTTGGCCGTGGACCCTGGGCGGTCCTCGGCGTGCAGTCACCCACCCCAGCCTCTGTGGTCACGTGGCGCTTTCCCTGTGTCTCTCCTGTCCTTGGAAGGCCGTGAGTCCTCTGGGATTCAGGCCCCCCCACTCCACCATGATGTCACCTTCACTAATTGCATCTGCAACAACCCAGTTTCTGAATAAGTCACGTTCTGAGGTTCTGGTCATAAGACTTCAGATCATCTTTCGGGGACACAGACTCGCAACGTGTGTGCGCAGGCACTGCCTCTCCGTAGCTGTTCATGTATCGAGACCACATGCTCACCGATCTCTTCAGTTTAGCTCAGCTGCGCAGGGTCATCCCAGTCCCCCCCGTGTCGGTAACTTCCTGTCACACCGAGAGCCCTCGTTTACTTGTCCTTAGTGTACTGACGCGTTTGCGCAGCTCTAGAAAAGCAGGACGTCATCTCAGAGTTACTAATCCTCACTACTGTGCAACAGGCCTGCTAGCTAGAATTCACTGTTCCTCCAGGTTTTTTTTGTCTTTAGATTGAGAATATATGTGATTTTTCAAAGTTATTGGGGATAATGGAATAATTCGGTTTGGATTCAGTTTCTTGCCTTAAACAAGTGAAAAACTGGACAAAATTTATGACAGCTGTTTTCAGACATTGGCCACTTCCTGAGGGAACGGAAACAAGGGGTTCCCTGGCTTTCTGCCTGGAGCCAGTTCTGGGCAGCGGAGCAGAGGACATCACCCACGTCCAGCGTGGGAGTCTCACTTGGTGGGGAGACAGACGGGAAACGGAGGCAGCTGGGACAGCTGGAGTTTGCAGGGCACAGTATGGGCGTCGGAGCTACACAGGGAAACAGCCCTGAAACCCACGCAGGGGCCCTTTCATCTTTGCCCGAACACTAAACGGCATGCGTTGGGTGCTGCTCCGTGAGGCTAGACAAAGTGAGCTTGCTGCCAGCGAGCTGTAGACTGGTGCCCGGAGCTGGGTGTCATTTGAGGCTCTGCCCGCAAGACTATGGCAACCTCATCGAAGGCCCAGGCACTGGGTAGATTTGCCAGAAGGGCCTACCTTGGCACCAGCCCTGCTGCCACCCTAACAAGTCATGAAAGGGTCCAGCTGACTTGCAAACAATTTAACGGCTTGCCCAAAAAAACAGCACTCTTTAAAGGGGAACAACAAAATCCAGACACTCGACAGCGTGTTTGCATAAATGCGTCTGCGCTGCAGGCCTCTGGCCTCCCCTCGGGCATGAGCATGTGCTTCATGCGCTGGAGGTACTTTGACAGGTGTACACTTTTTATTTATTAACATATAATATGTGCTCATCAAGTTCTTAGAATCTAATAATTAACAGGTCCATGTATTTTTATTTATTAGGCCCCTTTGCAAAACTTTCGTGTTTAAGATAACCCATCGGATTCGAAAGGGTTAACCAAGGTTGACGTTTCTACTTTAAAATCCAAGCATTTGCCCTGGCTGGTGTGGCTCAGTGGGTTGAGCATGGGCCAGGGCACCAGAAGGTTGCTGGTTCGAATCCCCGTCGGTGCCCATGCCCAGGTTGCTGGCTCGATCCCCAGTAGGGGGCATGCAGGAGGCCGCTGATCTTGTTTCACTTTCTCCTCCCTCTCCCTTCCTGAACTCTTTCTAAAATCAATAAAAACATAATTCAAAAAAATCAAATCCAAGCATTTGATTTTCAGCGGCTCCCAATCTGTTATCACACCACGGTCCGTGGCTAAGTGCGTGTGGTTATAACACGTGGTTTCTTCCCGATGGCTCATGACTGGGGATGTGAGTAACTGATATCACTGCCCACACCCGCCTCTCCGCCCAGGCCCCGCATCACAGCCGGTCCAGAGCCCCAGCAAGGCCAGGTGCGAGGTCGTTACCACTTCCCAGTGGACCGAATGAGGCCTGAAACGGTTCCGGGGCCCATGCACCGGCCCCCTGGGTTTGCAGACTGTGTTCCCTGCTGTGCTTCGTTCCTGAACTCTGGGTCCATTTCTCAGCCTTCAGAGTGTTCTTACCTCAGTCATGTTCTGGTTGTGAGTCCCTGGAGGTTTCCTGTGATGATTTCAGTGAACTGGGAGATTTACTTGATGCGCAATGAAATTTTAAAAATTTCACTGAATTTTTAAGGACCATTACATTTTTTGTTTTCTTTTTTCTTTCTTACTTAGATTTGTTCGGACAGTGTTACCATTTTCTCAAGAATTTCAAAGAGACAAACAGCCAAATGCACAACCCCAGTATTTGCATGGGTCCAAGGTAGGCGTTTTGTGCTTGTGTTATGATTTTTAAGTTCACAGTTAAGCATATTTTGAAGTTTAGTTTAAGTCAATTTCGTTATGATGATATAACTATATCATGCCAGGTATAAAATGTTACTGTTTTGGGGTTTTGTTTGTTTGTTTGTTGTTTTTTAGGGAGAGAGGGAGAGAGAAATACTGATGTGCGAGGGAAACATGGATCAGCTGGCTCCCGCACGCCCCCTACTGGGGATCAAGCCAGCAACCTGGGCATGTGCCCTGATGGGGAATCAAACCGATGACCTGCTGGTGCCCAGGACGATGCCCAGCCAACTGAGCCACACCGGCCAGGGCAAAATGTTATTGTTTTTTTAAAAGTAATGTACTATTGGGACAGCCCTCTGGCCAAGAGATGCTGTTTGGCTGGGCCTGACCTCACTCCTGGCACTAAAATAAGTGAGATTGTTGGCAGATTTAAAGGTTAAAAATAGGAAGCTAAGAAAGTGTGCAGAGGCCAGGGGGCCTGTTTGTGAGAGGGGACCAGGGCAGCCTGTCCCCATGTGACTTGTGAAAGGTCTCCAGTTGGATTCCCAGCCAGGGCACATGCCCGGGTTGTAGGCTCGATCCCCAGTAGGGAGCATACGGGAGGCAGCCAGTTGATGGTTCTCTATCTATGTTTCTCTCTCTCACTCTCCCTTCCTCTCTCTTAAAAAAGTAAAAATTGAAAACCTATTTTAAAAAAATTAAACTCCAAACAGAATGGCTCTCATTACAAACAGAAAAGAGCAGGGGAAGTTACCCAGCTGCTCCTCTGGGAGGGCCGGGCGTGACACAGGGCTTCCTCTGCCGAGTTCTCTTTTTGATGTGTCTGCATTGTTCTCGCTGGTTGTGCGCTGTCCCTCTGATGTGGTGTCACCTGCGGGCCATGCGGGAAGGGGCCCGGCGCCCGCGGCAGCACAGCCCTCGACTCTGATCTCAAGCTCGGGGCTGAGATTTGGGCAGGACGAGCTCCTCAGGTGCAGAGAGGAGGCTGTTTCCGTAACGACGTAAAAGGGCCGCTCTCAGGCTGTGACTCCGTCCCTCCGCTTCCCAGGCTCTGCTGTCCTCACGGCGCATTATGCACACGGCCCTCCTGGCACCGCTAGACTTTGTGACAGCGTCACACACTGTGTACGTTGATGTCATTTGAAGTCTTCCACCTGTTAGTGGAGAAGGAAACAGGAGGTGTGCTGGGGGGACTGGCAGCCAGCCCTGGCAGGAGCAGGATGGCCTGTGTTCTGAGGATTCGTGGAATTTCAAGCTGAAAGTGACGGTTTCTGCCTGCGGCCGGCGGGCGGCCCGTGCGCTCCACGGTGTCGGGGGCGGTGCCTGTGGGAGCTGCGCTCCTGGAGCACTGAGGGGCGGTTGTCACAGCCTTGAGCGGCTTCCGGGAGTAGATGGGTTCGGGGTGCTCTGGAGAGGACTTGACCGGACTTGCTGGTGACCTGGACCGGGGGTGAGGGGAAGGGAAGACCCGACGCTACTTTGGGCTTCCGGCAGGTGGCCGAGGTGCCGAGTTGGGACGGTTAGGAGTAGGGAGGGGAGAGGGAGACTGTCTGCCGCCCATCCCCGGGGCGGCCTGCTGGGCGCAGACCTCGCTCGCGGGGTGGGGTGGGGTGGGGAGCACGGGGACGGCTCCTCCCACAGTCAGGGTCAGGTGGTGTGTTTTCAAATCCTCACCCGAGGAGTGAGGATGTTTTTTCCATTGATTCTTAGAAAGAGTAGAAGGGAGGGAGTGGGGGAGAGACAGAAACATTGATGTAAGAGAGACGCGCTGATTGGATGCCTCCCAAATGCACCCCGACTGGGGCGGGGGTTGAACCTGCAACCCAGGTACGTGCCCTTGATCAGGAATCGAACCCGAGACCCTTTGGTATGCGAGCTGACACTAACCACTGAGCCACACCGGCCAGGGCCACTTAGATGAGTAGGACTAGTGTCTGTGGGAACAAAATTGACTTAGATGAGGGGCCTGTTTATGGCGTTATCTTTTCGGTTCTTGGTAATGCCACCATCTGAGTGAACTGTCTTGAGCAGATCACTGATACGCTCTTTCCTCTACCGTAAGAAACATTTTCCTGGCTGGCTGCTGGCCTGGCTCGGGTGAGCGTTGACCCCTGAACCACGAGGTTGCTGGTTTGATTCCCAAGGTCAGGCCACATGCCGGGTGTGTGGACTCGATTCCCTGTAGGGGGCGGGAGCGTGCAGAAGGCAGCCGATCGATGTTGCAGCCTCATCAGTGTTTCTCCCTCCCTCTCCCTTTCTCTCTCTGAAATCAATAAAAACATATTTAAAAAAAAGAAAAAAACATTGTTCCCAGTTCCCAGTTGAAGACACGTCAGGCTGCGGGTGTTAGAGAATCCAAGGCGAGTGACTAGTGGGTCCAGGGCTTGTGTCCTCTGGTTTCTGGGCAAGGCCGCCGTCTCCGCATCAGGCGTCGCCAGTGGAGTGCTCCTTGAATTGAGCTGTGAGGCTGGATGTCCAAGGGCTCTCCTCCTGGGTCTGAGTGTTTTACCCCCTCCTCCTTTCCCTCTAGTTGTGTTGCCCCTGAAATGTGCCCTCTGTGGGGTGAGCATCGCCAACAGGGAGGGCAGACACTGGCTGGGGAGCCGGGGACCGTTGTTCTTGAGCCCCAGGCCCTCAGGAAGTCAGGGCTGCTTTGGGAGCCAACGTCCTCACTTGCAGCGTGAGGTCGTTAGATTTCACTACTGATTTTCATGTTTTTACTTTCAAGTAGAAATCCCACCTAGAATCCCAGCATTTAAAGCACGGCGCGGCGCTTTCCGGAGGGGTGAGGGGAGGAGTGTGTGTCCGAGCCGATGATCGAGACGTCCTTTTGAGTCGGATAGGGTCAGGGAGTGCGCATGGCACAGGCACTTGGCAGGGCCTCACACTTGGTCAGTGTGGTATGTGATCATTGGTTTAGACTCAGATTTCCAGTTTTGGGGGTCCTAGGGCCACCCACACATTTGGAAATTCTCGAGAAGGATCAGGGATTCAGTTAGTTCTCATGGCTGTGGTTTATCGTAGCAAAGATTACAAAGCAGCATTGAAAGGAAACAGACATGTCCGGTGGTGCTGGGACCAGGCACAGGCTGCCAAAGTCGTCCCTCCAAAGTAGGGGTGCAGGGGGCGTGCACAGCGTCTCCGCCCAGGGAAGAGAAACCACACGGATGCCCAGCTGCAAGGCTTTCCCTGGGGTGGGTGTGTGGGCCGCCGGTGTGACCAGCCAGTTACTGAGACCCCAGCACCCCCAGAAGGAAAGGAGGCGCCCACCGTGAATCAGCATCGCAGTGCGCCCCAGGTGCAGAAAACCACGTTATCAATCATAACGTGGCAGAATGCCAAGAGCCGCGTCGCAGACGGGCCTCCTGGAGATGCTCAGGAGCCGGGCGTGCTGTGCTGATTCTTCAGAATCCTTGTGTCCTGATGCGGTCTCAGTGTGTGTGGAGGAAGCATTCAGGACAGTTATAAAGGGGGCAGAGGGGAGGATCCAGGGGCCTGAATGGGGGTGAGCCTGGTGCACTTCACTTGAAGTGGTAAAATGCTGATCACAGTAGATTGTGATAACTTATGTAATGTATAATGTAAAACCTAGAACAACCACTAAAAGTTCTGTGCAAAGAGATACTCTCAAAAACACTGTAGGTAGATCACAATCGAATTCTAAAAAATGTTTAAGTGACCCTCAGAAAGACAGAGGAATGAAACAGCCTACTCACGTGCCCATTTAAATATCAGTAATTATGTTGTGTGTAAATGTATTAAATGTAAGGGGTCTAAGTACAGTTAAAACGCAGATTGGAATATAGGATTGAAAAACATGACCGTGCAAGAAACTCGCTTCAAATTAGTAACACAGGTAGGTTGAAAGTAGAAGGATAGAAACAGATGTATCATGCAGACACTGATCAGAAGGAAGCAGGAGTGACTGTATTAATGTAAGCTAAAGTAGATTCCAGCCCTGGCCGGGCGGCTCAGCTGCTTAAAGCATCATCCTGATACACCAAGGCGGCGGGTTCGATCCCTGGTCAGGGCACATACAAGAAGCAACCAATGATGCATAGATAAGTGGAACAACTTGACGTTTCTCTCCCTCTCCCTGTCTCTCCCTTTCTCACTTTCTCCCCCTCTCCCTTCCTCTATCTCTCTCAAATCAATAAATTAAAATTTTTTTAAAGATAAAGTAGGTTTCAGAGCAAAGAGTATTACCAGGGACGTTACATAATGATAAAAGGGTCAAGCCACGAAGAAAATACAGCAATCCACAATGTTTTTGCACAAAACGAGAGTTTTGAAATACCTCAAGTGAGCACTAACGTAGGTGAACAGAGAAAGGAGCAGCGGGGAACTCGCATTCCTCACCCTTAGTAACCTATGGACTCACTGGACAGAAAATCGGCCGCAGTAAAAACAGTACCGTCAACGGTGGACGTGTGTCCAACACTCCCCCCAGCAACAGCGGAACCCACATTATTTTCAAGCACCTGTGGAGCATTCCCCAAGATAAACCATATTCTGGGTCACAAAACAAATCTCAACAAAGTGAGAAGACTGGGAGGCATACAGAGTGTGTTCTCTGACCACAGTGAACTCGGGTTAGAAATCTGTAACAGAAAGATGACAAGAAAATCTCCAAACACTTGGAAATGAACACATTTCAGATGATCTCTGGGTTAAGAGGAAGTCTTAAGGGAAATTTTTAAAAAGGCACTGAACTTCCCTGGCCAGTTTTGCTCAGTGGTTAGAGCGTCAGCTGTGGACTGAAGGGTCTTGGGTTCGATTTCCAGTCAAGAGCATGTACCTGGGTTGCAGGCTCGATCCCGGCCCCTGTCAGGGTGCCTGTGAGAGGCAGCCAATCAATGTGTCTCTCTCAGGTCAATGTTCTCTCTTTCTCTCCCCCTTCTCCCTCCCCTCCACTTTCTCTAAAAATCAATGGGAAAAATACCCTCAGTTGAGGATTAACACACAAAAAAAGGCACTGAACAGATGAAATGCAAATATGTCAAAATTTGTCAGATGCAGCCAACGGTGTCCTGAGAGGGAAATGCATAGCATGGGTGCTTACTGCTGCATGTGGACCCACATTCTCAGAGGGCTTGGAAGTCCTCTCCTGCAGAAAACCACCCTGACCACCTTTCTCATCTGCCCACCCTGAGGGGATACTTTCCCAGCTCCCTGGTGATCCTGAGAACACAGCTCCCACCACCCCGTCAGGGCCTGTCCTTGGGTGTGTCCCCAGGAAATGGGGTTCAGCCCTGTTGCAGCAGCGAGGTACTAAGATAAACATTCATTTCTCCTTCCAGGACCTCAAAATGGCATCAGCAGAATGGGCAGTTTAATAAATGTTGAAAAACCTTTCTTTTTTTCTGTTTCAGCAAGCTTAGTTTTTATGTCTTCAGGGTAAACACAGCAGTGCCAGTAAGGGCAGCCTCTCCGATTCTGTGGGTACCCACCCCCAAGGGTGCTGTGTGTTGAGTGCACCTGTGCCCAGCGAGGCTCCATCTTCGCGTGTGCATAGGGCCACCTTGTGAACTCTGGAGCATTCGCCAAGCGCGTGTCCTCTGTCCCCAGGCTCTGAACCTGGCCTACTCGAGCATTTACGGCAGCTACCGGAACTTCGTGGGGCCGCCGCACTTCCAGGTCATCTGCCGGCTGCTCGGCTACCAGGGCATCGCCGTGGTCATGGAGGAGCTGCTGAAGGTTGTCAAGAGCCTGGTATGTTTCCCCTGGGTGTCCTTCTTTCCCTCCGTGAGGGTCCTGCCCCCAATTCAGGGTGGGGGAGGGCTTCCCACTCCTCAAGCAGTTCCCAGGCACCAGCTGGGTGTCCTGTAATTCAACTCAGTTCTGACAGTGTCCACCCAGATAGCGTCAGATCACAGGTAAAGGGCTCGGTCCCACAGGCTGCCCCCCAGATGCCAACCTCATGTCCAGCGGTCACCTGCACCTCCGACCACCTGGCCATAAACCAGAGGCTTCAACCCCGCCCCCCTTGGGTATGATTAAGTTGCGAGAGTAGCTCACAAAATCCAGGAAACCAGTTTACTCCCTAGATGAGCAGCTTGTTGACGGTGTTAAAGGGTAGGAATCAACAGCGAGGTCCTGAAGGCAGGAGCTCCTGTCCCCGTAGATTTGTAGAGAGGGCCATCTCGTCGCCTGAGACACGTGGGAAAAAGCGTGCTCTGATGAAAAGGAAACCAGGAGGGCGTGACGAGCGACTTTGTGGGTCAGCTGGCGAGCGTCTGGGAGGGGACAGCTCTGCGAAGATTCCCGTTTCCATTTCTGAAATACGAGTTTTCTTAAAACGCGAATTTCAAGGAAACACAAGTTGGGGGGAAGTGGTGCACCCAGTGGTGCCAAGTCGCCCGGGCGGAAGCTGGGATTCCCTTTCCCGGCCACGAGGATCCCCAGCCCTGCCCATTAGCCTGCGTTTACTGACAGGCCCGTCACGGGCCCGTGTGCCGCCCACGGCGGCTGGGACAGTGGCACCGGTGGCTGATGCAGCCCGTCTCTCCGCAGCTTCAGGGCACGATCCTGCAGTACGTGAAGACACTGATGGAGGTGATGCCCAAGATCTGCCGCCTGCCCCGGCACGAGTACGGCTCCCCGGGTGAGTGTGGGCGCCTGGCTGCACTGCAGAAACCGCGAGGAGGGGCAGCGCTGGCCTCGGATCACAGGAAGGGACATTTCTGATCAGAGTCCAGCCTGCTTTCCCCGGGGAGGAGGAAGGGAGCCCAACCAGAGCCGACTGTCTCTGGTAGAGCAGACAAGGTGAGCCCTGGCCGGTGTAGCTCAGCCGGTTGAGCACTGTCCCCTGCACCAGGGGTTTGCGGGTTCAGTTCCCTGGCAGGGCACATGCCCGGGCTGTGGGCTTGATCCCCAGTAGGAGGCGTGCAGGAGGCAGCCAATGGATCGATGTTTTGCTCTCACATCAATGTTTCTCTCTCTCCCTCTCTCGTCCTTTAAAAGTCAATAACCTTCTGCCCCTGACCCCCCCCCCCCCCCGCAGGCATCCTGGAGTTCTTCCACCACCAGCTGAAGGACATCGTGGAGTACGCGGAGCTGAAGACCGTGTGCTTCCAGAACCTGCGGGAGGTGGGCAATGCCATCCTCTTCTGCCTGCTCATCGAGCAGAGCCTGGTGAGTGAGCGCTCGGCCCGCCCGGCCGTGCCCAGTCCCCACGGGTGGGAAAAGAAGGCGTTTTTTAGGGGCTTCATCTACTGCGTTATTCAGTGGGGAGAAGGGCAGTAAAGCACCATTTTTGTTCATGACTATTTAGACTTTAATTTTAATTTGTTCCCTGCACTTGAAAAACAAAAATGCAGTGTAGTTCATTTGGGAACATTTTACTGTGTGAGCGTTGTAAGACTATTTTATCTACTGTGTGAGGATTATAAGACCATGTTATCATGAAGTATTGGCTGCACCCACACTAACGTATGTGACACACACGTAGCTAAAGCACAGCGGCCCAGGCCTCTCATCCGCACGGACAGGCTCCACACCTGAGGCTGTGGACAAGGTGACCAAGGAACTGACTTGTGAATTTCACTGGATTGTGATTAGACCACCAAATTGTTTTTAGACTTCCGAAGTGGCCCTGGCTGGGTAGCTCAGTTGGTTGCAGTGTCTTCTCGATGCACTAAGGTTGCGGGTTCGATCCTCAGTCAGGGCTCGTACAGGGCAACCAGTGACGCATAAATAAGCGGAACAGCAAATCAGTGTTTCTTTCTCCCTCTGTTCCTCTCTCTCCAATCAATCCATTAAGAAAACACAAATACTGCACCCCTACCACCACCATGAAACCTCTCAGTGAGACACCCGCTTTCTCCACGGATTGTCTCCTGTGGTGGCAGTTTGTCTGTCCCTCTGCCCCGTGTATCCTGTTGGCTGAGGGCTCTGAATTGGAGAAAGTAGTGGGACCACGTCACGTGGCCTCACTCGGCTTGTCCCTCGTGACTGAGGCGTCTTCGTCGGATGCTTCCCGTCTGAAACACTCCGTTTGTCTCGGCCTGATTTTCCTCGGCCTGTTCGTGGAACTTGGGTGTGTCCTTGTGTGTTGCACACGTCGCATGCACCTCTCCGCTTGTGGTTCTCTGCACTCTGATGGTGACTTTTGATAAACTATAACTCTTAATTTGGATGTAGCCCTTTTTTGATGGTTAGCACTTTTTGTATCGTTTTAAAGAAGTTCTGCCCTACCTATGGCTCATAAAGACCCTCTTTTCTAGTTTCATCTAAAGGTTCTAAGTGTTATTTCTCCATTGAAGTTTATAGTTGCTCTGGAATTGGCTTTTGTGTCACCTGAGATGTAGACAGTTTCTTTTTTCCAGTGGCTGATCCCACGTCACCCTGTCATCTGCGAGCTTTCTGTGGACGCGCTGGTCTTGGCTTCCTGCCATGTCGCATTGTCTACGTGTCTCTCCGTGGCCTAGGAACATGGTGTCCTCGTTGTCATGGCTCCAACTTGGTACCTGATGGTGGTATAGGAGAAAAGCATGGGTGGTCTTTCTCCATTGCTAGTGGGAGTGGGGTTCTTGGGGTGAACATTTCCCGAGGCCCCCACAGGAGGATGAGATGTGAGATGTGGTAGAAAACTTTATTTTCATGGAATTACATCCTCGGATTTCTAAAGTCCCATTTCCCTTAATCCAGTCCTGGAAGAAGAGCAGTTGGGGAGCCAGCAGAGCTGGAAGCAAAGCCAGTGTCCAGAGTTCCCTTTCCATGGTGGGGCCGGGGCCGGGGCAGCATCAGGCTCGTTCCCGCCCGTTAGTCCCTTGTGCGTGGGGTCCACAGGCTGTGGGCCATGTGGGCGACGGCAGGGGAGCCACGCGAGGGACCCCTGCAACAAGAGTCCCGCACAAACCGAGAGAGAGGACTCCTTCGTCTAGGGGATTAAGTATCTTAAATCTTCCCATGCTAGCAGTGGCCACCCCTGCTTTGGCCAATGATCTGCTTCCAGGTGTGACTGAGAGACAAGTACCTTCCCGATGTCACCCAGACTTTACTGGGCACGTGTCTATGGAGGGGGGGGTCCAGTCCCTTCCCCCAGGCGGGGGCAGACCAGTGGCTTCCCGGGGCGTGTTAAACTGCAGCTTCCTGGCAAAGCTGCACAAGTGACCTGCCTGTGCTATCTGGCCTCCCCCTTGCTCCTTTCCAGTTTTTCATAACCAGGGTAAATTACAGCCGTATCGTAGGACATGAGTTTGTTTCCTCTGTGGGTTTTTGCTCCGCTCAGAAAGTATTACTCAGTTTGCCAAATGTATTGAAGAAGCATCTTGGCGTGTGGAGAACTGCCTGTGTCTCTAGACCTGTCTGGGGAGATCCTCGCTGTGTGCTTAGAGCAGTCTTGTCTCCGGGGCCCTGGGAGCTGGGAGGGGCAAGGTCTTCCTTTGCAGTGACTGGGACGCGCACAGTTCAGGGCGTGGCAGTGACTCCCAGGCCTCTAGGGGTTGAGCCACTGGACAGCCTACCTGACACCTACACACACACAAAAAAAACAAAATAGTGGGGCCCTAGCCAGTGTGCTCAGTGGTTAGAGCGTCGTGGTGTCCACGGGAGGCAACCAATCGATGTGCTTCTTTCTCCCTTCCACTCTCTCTGAGAAGCAAGGGGGAAAAATACCCTCGGGTGAAAAAATATATCCTCGGTGAGGATTTAAAAAAGAAAATACTCGGCTCTCCTATCGGGGAGCCCAGGGGCAGATGTGGACACGCCCGGGAACGGACGGCCTCGTGTCCGTCTCTGGCTTTCCCCTCTGCTGCGGTGCTCCCAGGGGGACCCTCTCCAGGCGGCGACAGAGGAGGGGCTCCCAGGGCCCCCCCTCCATGGGCTCAGTGCAGACCCGTGTGAGCGGGCCCAGGGCAGCCTCCTGCAGGAGCACGTTGGGGAGGGCGGGGTGACTCTTTCCCTAAACGAGAATTTTATCAGCCAGGCCATTTAGGAGCCTGGCCCTTAGGTGGCTATTCCTCCAGCAGAATGGGTGCATTTGACTGTCTGAAGTGTTTCTTCACCCATCCTGTGGAAGATGTCAGGAGGCCTGGAACGGGTGGAAAACGACAGAGCCACGGGGGTCTGAGGCTGGAGGGGCTGAGCTCATCCCCTATCAGCTCGGAATCCACGGTCAGGGCAGCGGTTGGATGAGTGTTGCCTGTGGATGGAGCGTGACGCTGTGTGAGACACGCAGGAGAGATGCGACCTTCCTGCCCAGATCCTTACGTCACACCAATGTCCTGTCCCTTCAGAGCGTGTCTACCACCAGTCCCTGGGGTCGGCGCCCAGCATTGGGGCCTTGGGGAGAGCTGGACACCAGCGCCCAGTGACATGGATCCCGGCGTCTCCTCCCTTCTGAGACCACGGCTTCCATGTCATGTCGGCCTCTGTACTTCTGCCCCTTGAGTGACAGGCACAGTGCCAGCACCTGGGAAAGGTGTGGCAGGTAGTTGATCTTCAGGCGAACTTCAGCCTTTGAGTGGATGGGTATTTCTGAAATGACAATTAAAAGAACATCACCTGTCACTCTTGGTGAGCACCTGCGTGGTCCTGTGGACACGGTGGCCCTGCCCTGTGGGAGTGCGGCCACCACCCTCCCCCAGCCATTGTTCGCCGTCCCCCTCGCCTCTCCCTTCTCAGGCGCCTCGTGACCGTGCCGGGCAGGCCGGCCCCAGGCAGGAATCTTGTGGTTGCTCTTGTCTTCTTGAAAATAAAGGTGATGTTTCCTGGTAGGTCTCTCAGGCGGGACTGTGCGGGGTGGAGGACAGTGTGGCATTCTCACTCCACCTCAGATGGTCGCCCCCACGTCCGCCTGAGCCAGGGGCAGGTCTGAAGACTCGGATGCGATCTCCTCTTGGTGGTGATCAAAGGTGGTGCGGTCTGTAGGCTTCCACTGTTAGAAATGGAGATGCTCAGGGTGAATGTGTCCTTCACGCTGTTACACTGGAAATGTGGGGCCACCGTTCCCCAGCTGCTGAGGGCACCAAGCCTATGGCGGGGCTCCCAGGGGCCTGTCCAGGGAGGCCGTGTGGCGGTGGCCCTGCTGGCACCAGGCTCCTCAGAAGGGGGCGTGCAGGAGGCAGCCAGTCGATGCGTCTCGCTCACAGCGATGTTTCTCTCTCTCTTCCCCTCCTCCCCCTTCTCTCTGTCCCTTCCACTCTGTCTTTAAAAAAAAAAGAAAAATGAAAGAACAAAATTCGGTTTCTTGGTGCACCAGCCACATGCCAGGTGCCTGTGGCAGGGGGTGGCTCTGTGGGCGGAACACGGGGCGTTTGCGTCACCAGGATGCGCACTGTCTTCCCAGCGCCGCTTAGACTGGTTCTTTTACGCCAAATGGCAAAGACATACCGTTGACCCTCGGACAGCGTGGGGTTAGGGGTGCTGACAGTAGGAAGTCGCAGGCGACGACAGCCGGCCCCCCTTATACTCGGATTCCCATACACGGTTCACCCTGGACGTGGCTTTGGGCCGCCCAGCTCGGGGCCCCTGCGCCTTGTTTCCCGCCAGCCTGCCCTGCCGTGTGCTGCGAGCGGACGCCCTAACCGACCTTCTCTCTGTCCCAGTCCTTAGAGGAAGTGTGCGACCTGCTGCACGCAGCCCCCTTTCAGAACATCCTGCCGCGGGTCCACGTGAAAGGTGAGCCCGTCCTTGGACGGGGCGGGCGGGGCCGATGCGCCGAGTGTGAGGCACCAGAGAACTAAAGCCAGCTTTGCTGGAGTTTGGCACCTGTTCAGCCATAACGGGGGTGGGGGTGGGGGGTGGGAGGTACTGGGGGGTAATTGGTAAGTAATGTAGTCAGATAACCAAGGAAAACAAATGTTTAGGGCAGAAGTGATGTTATGTCTCACATGTGCTTCAGAATAGATGGGCTCGGGGGGCGCTGGGTGTGAACTCAAGTGGCCGGAGGTAAAGAGCACAGAGGGGCCCTGGCCCGTGTGGCTCAGTGGTTAGAGCGTCGGTCCTCGCACCAGAGGGTCACAGGTTTGACTCCGGGTCAAAGGCATGTACCTGGGTTACAGGTTCGATCCCCGGCCTATTTGGGGGGGGGGGCATGTGGGAGGCAACCAGTCGATGTGTCTCTCTCATGTCAATGCTCCTCTCTCTCCTCCCTCCCTCCCACTCTCTCTAAAAATTAATGGAAAAAGTATCCTTGGGTTAGGAGTAACAACAACAGAATAAATGCAGGTGGTTCCCTGGACTGGCCTCTGCTTTTCAGTATGTTTGGAATTTTCAGTAACTTTTCAAACGTGAACAGTGAACAGAAAATCAGTTTCGTCCCTTTGAATTAAAACATCAAATGAGCCAGTTCTATAAACGATTTTTGAAAGGTACCTATATGTGTCATTACCTTATAGTCTTCCACTTCTTCTTTATAAAATGAAACTTTCATGATCATTTCCAGAGTGTAAAATATTCTTTTCCACTGCAGAGGGAGAGAGACTCGATGCCAAAATGAAACGACTGGAGTCGAAGTACGCCCCCCTGCACCTGGTCCCTCTCATCGAAAGACTGGGGACCCCTCAGGTAACCACGCTGGGTCGGCTGTCGCTGTGGTCGCTGGGTGTCCCCATCAGCCACGGGCGAGGCTGGGCTGGGCGCGAGGCTCCGGGTGAGGCCCAGACCCGGGGCATCGGGAAGTTGGGGTCCACGCCGGCCCTTGTCTCCAGTGGGGTTGTAACGGGACCTCGTCACAGGGTGGTTGGCAGTTTGAATGAGCTACGCCATGTGGACAGTGCTTAGAACACCTGTGGCGTGTGAGACATAAGCAACAGTGTCCTTTGTTCTTGTCTGTCCCTTCGAGAAGGCGCCTTTGTCACAGGTTTTTCAGAACAGGATGGGGGTCTCAGGGTGGAGCTTCAAGTTCTGTCTTGGTAGCGTCACCACTTTGGACCAGATGATTTCTGTGGTGGAGGCTTTGCCAAGACTTGTAGGATGTAAAACAGTATCCCTGGCCCCTGCCCTTCAGATGCCACTAGACCCACCCTGGGCTGTGACAACCAAAATTGTCTCCACACATTGCCAAGGGTCCTGGTGGCAAAGCCACTCCTGTTCAGAACAGCTGTGCTTGGCAGTTGTCCTTGGCCGTGAACTCTGTTTAATCTTGTAAGACCTGCAGGTAATAGCTGGCATATTTATTTTGCTGATGCTCCTGAAAATTCTCTTCTGCGGCTAAGGTCATTTTCCAGTGAGTCAGAAACAAAACCAGGGTGGTTGGTTTGAGCACCGTGGACTCCGGCGTGGCCCCGTGACACTCTGTCCTTCCTGCAGCAAATCGCCATAGCGAGAGAGGGGGACTTGCTGACCAAGGAGCGCCTCTGCTGCGGCCTGTCCATGTTCGAGGTCATCCTGACGCGAATCCGGACCTTCCTGGATGACCCCATCTGGCGCGGGCCCCTGCCCAGCAACGGAGTCATGCACGTGGACGAGTGTGTCGAGTTCCACAGGCTGTGGAGCGCCATGCAGTTTGTCTACTGCATCCCCGTGGGGACACACGAGTTCACGGTCGAGTAAGTGTGCTCCGTGGTCGGGGAGGCGGGCGATGGCGTTTGGTTAAAGGACTGGAGCCCTGGCGGGTGTGGCTCAGCTGGTTGGGCATTGTCCTGGGCACCAAAGGGTTGCTGGCTTGATTCCTGGTCAGGGCACATGCCGGGGTTGCAGGTTCGATCCCCAGTGGGGGGTGCAGGAGGAAGCAGATCGATGTCTTGCTCTCATATCAATGTTTCTCTCTCTCTTACTCTCCCTTCCGCGCTCTCTAAAAATCTAAAAAAAAAATAAGAAAAGACTGGAAATGTGCTGAGCTGCTTTAAAGCTACTTAAGTGGAGGTTCTCACTTGATGCGCAGGAGGTGTCGGGGCCCGGCTTCTGGGAGTCACCCCTGGAAACAGGCACGTCTCTGTGCATTTTTCTAGATAGATCCACAGCTTCATGGAGTCCTTCATGGTCCATGATGTAAAACCAGGTCAGGAAACGGGGTGCCAGAGGAACCCAAAAGGGGTGTTCACCAAAAATGCACATGCCACTGGGGCCCAGGTTCCCAGCAGAGGGCTCGGTCGGTGACGCGGCCGGTGAGTGACCGGCCTTGGTGGCCCATTCTCTCGGCCTCTCGCAGGCAGTGTTTCGGCGACGGGCTGCACTGGGCCGGCTGCATGATCATCGCCCTCCTGGGGCAGCAGCGGCGCTTCGCCGTCCTGGATTTCTGCTACCACCTGCTCAAAGTCCAGAAACACGACGGCAAAGACGAGATTATCAAAAACGTGGTATGTGGAAGAAAGTGCGCTGTCCTGCGGGAAGTTTCACACAAAGCGTGCTTTCTGCGTATTACAACTTCTTTCTCTGGGGGTGTTTTTCATCCCGGCACCTATGGCGCCACCTACTGGAGCTTTCTTTTCGTTCCCAAAATGCTTCTAAGTGTAACGGGTAAGCAGGGGCCTGGCGGCCGGCGCAGCAGGGTAACTCTCCCCGAGGCGCTTCAGTCCATCTCACAACATGGACCCTCGCAGCCTCCACGCTCGGAATGTTCCTTTGTGGTGGTCAAACTGTGATTTTCGGCTGCTCTTTAGATCTTTGTGTCTTTGTCAGTTTGCGGGTTCTCTGTCATTGAGTTCTAGAGAATGCCCAGCCCTTATCTTTTAAAGCGTCTTAGCCTCCTGCCACGCTCTGTTCCCTTCCTCTGGGCCTTCACGTGGACGTGTTACACCCTCGACTCTGGTCTCCTCGCCTTCCCCCCGTTACGTTAGTTTCTATTGCTGCTGGAACCAGTTGCCAGACTCGGTGGTTTAAAACCACACAGTTCTCGGGGCCAGGAGTCTGGGGACAGCACGGCTCCGCTGGGTCCCGTTTAGTCTCACAGGCCAAAGTCAGTGTGTGCGGGGGGGCTGTGCTCCCTTCTGGGGCCTCTGGAGACGAGCCTGCTTCCCGGCTTCTACAGGGGGTTGGCTGTGCTCACTCAGTCCCTCATGTCGGACTGAGGCCCCGCTTCCTTGGGGCTGGCTCACACCCCTTCTTATGCTGTACTCGTGATTAGGTCATATCCACCTCGATGATCCAGGGCACTCTTCCTACTTTATTGTTATTTTTAAATTACTCTCCCTATTTTAAAGTCTAGCCTTAGCTATAGGGTGTCCTTTATCCGGTTCTGTTGCAGCAGGACCCTCTCGGAGCATCCTGTCCAGTCGCTGGGGTTCTACAACTCGTGTCACCTTAGAGTGCCCCCTTTTCCCCACTGGCCATGTGACTTTGGTCTCTCTGTTCCCAGCTTTGTGGCCTTAGTACCTACCTGTTGAATAGGTCTGCAGGTTGTACAAAGTCTCCAGTTAGTAGCATGAAACAGAGAAATGTGTTCAAATAGAGAATATAGTCATTGTTCCAATAGTTGCATTAGAGAACTGGTATGTGTGTCAATAGTTTGCTATAATTTTGGGGGGGAAATATGACAGTCCTGACATTTTGAAACGTAAAGAACAAAGGAGTACGTTTTAAGAGTAAAACATCTCGTTTTAACTGCTGTAGCCTTTGAAGAAGATGGTGGAGAGAATTCGCAAGTTCCAGATCCTAAATGACGAGATCATCACCATCCTGGACAAGTACCTGAAGTCGGGCGACGGGGAGAGCACGCCCGTGGAGCACGTCCGCTGCTTCCAGCCCCCCATCCACCAGTCCCTGGCCAGCAGCTGAGGAAAGCAGGCCGCCGGTGTTTGGAGTCCTGGTCCCCACTGCGTTCAGTAACTATAGAGCACGTTTGCGTCTCATAAACTAGGGATTTTTAGGGGCTAGTCAGTGTCTATGTACCTGCTAAAGGGGTGCTTTTCAGTCCGCAGGCCTAATTTTATAAAATTGACTTATTTTTCTAGACAAATTGTATATGCTTTTGGGAATGAGGAAGTCTGAGCCTACCGGCTGCTGTGTCGCCATCCTGTTCCAGTATTTCCCGTCTTTTTATGAATGTCACGAGCACCGCTGAGCTCAGCGAAGCATCGGTGATGTTCAGGGAAAGACTCAGGAACTTAAGCAAGAAACTTAATGCCAGCTCCCGGTAATAAAATCCGTTACTGATTAGAATCGAAGTTCGTGATTACGTAGCTTTTGCATAGGGACTTTTCTACTGGTCTTTTATGACGTCTCAGTCGTTGTTCCCTTCCCTTTTTACGTCAAGTCTGTCAGAAAATAGTGACCTTGACTCCTGTTTCTACTAATCCAGCTGTAACAAAACCTAATTTGTGAGGGTTGATTTAAAGGGCATAGAAATAAAACTAACGAAACCCGTTTGCAGCCGTTCCTTTACTGCGACCCCGTGTTCCCTGGCTTGGACAAGGTACGCTCTTTTGTTTCTTAAGTTTTTATTGATTTTAGAGAGAGAGGAAGGGAGACAGAGAGAAGCATTGACCGGCTGCCTCCAGTACACCCCCTACTGGGGACCAAGCCCACTGTCAGGGCATGTGCCCTGACCAGGAATTGAACCGGTGACCTCCAGGTGCACTGGATGACACTCAATCACTGAGCCACACTGGCCAGGGCGCATTTGATGTTTTTAAATTGACTCGTAAGCAAAGTAAAATACTTGGAAAGGAACCAGATTTTACAAACATCTTTAAGTTTGTTCTAAGCATTCAGACTTCAAAAGAACTTTGTTTCAATTTGTTTTTTTATTATAACATGAGCTAAATTTTAAAAATTGCCTTAGTCTTCTGACTTTATTTCCCAGAGTTGTTAGAAGATCTAAATGACAATATATATAACTCATTATGAAAATATATTGGAAAGTACAAGAGCGGATGTGAAATGGTCGTCAAGGTCCGGGTACCAAGGGATCAGAGAACTGAAGGACAGAACCGCCAGGCAGCAGGACAGACAAGGACGCGCGGGTCCAGGAGGGCTGTCTCTGTGCTGGGACAAGTCACCGGAGAAGTACTCCGTAGGGTACTTTCCTAGTAACTTAGGATTCTCTTCAACATTTCAAAATTAAGATGACTCATCAAACAAGAGTCATTTTTGTAGGTAAGGGAAATCACAGGGCAATGTATTGGGATAAGTTCTTTTTTAAATCAAAAAGCCTTAAGGCTCAGGGACTGCGAGTGGGAATGACAAATGGACACGTCGCACTTTCACCACCGATGAAAAAATAAAGCATTTTATAGACTTAAAACTGTCATTAGTGCATTCAGATTCTGTGAAAGAAAAATTTAAATGCCACTATAGTAACACAATGTTAACAAAAATTGGCCAGGTACTGAGGTCATTTTAGTGAGCTACCATCATTTAAATATAAGAAAAGTAATTTCTTGGTCCAAATTAGTTAAATCTTAAAAAAGATTGTCTCTAGAGAACATTGTTTGAGATAATGCTTTTTCAGACATATTCCAACACTCAAATTCACTTTATAACAATAATTATGGGTAAGCTCTGATCACTTTCTTAAAAGGCTGTAAGATTTCCGTTTCTCCGGGAGATGTTCTCCCCCGTGTGCTGCTCAATCCCACAGGTTAAACTTTCTTCACTGTTACTAAGAACTTCGTACATGTCCGTGAGATTGCCGTTTGCTGCTTTCTCATCTTTTCGAAAAGACACGGGAAGACTGGCGAGGCTGAAGCTGACGTCTTTGAAGGCGTGCAGCAGGAAGATGCCCACAATGATGGTGCAGAAGCCGCTCAGGGTGCCGATGATGTCATCGACGGGCATGTCCTGCCACTCCTTGAAGAGGATGGCTGAACAGGTTAGCACAGACGTCGTGAAAGCAACGTAGTAGATGGGGGTCACCAGGGAGGTGTTGAAGATGTCCAGGGCCCTGTTCAGGTAGTTGATCTGCGTGCTCACGCACACGATGAGGCTCAGCAGCAGGGCCCAGGCCAGGGGGTGCTGCAGCACGGGCTTGCCGGCAAACAGCTCCTTGATAGCGATGCCCAAGCCCTTCACACAGGAGACCGAAAACGCTCCGATCACGGAGCAGATCGTGATGTACACGAGGATGTTCGTCTGTCCATGGCGCGGTCCCACCACAAAGATTAGTATCAAGGACACAATGACCACAAGTGTCGCAAAGATCACAAAACCTTGACGAGGCAAAGACAAGATCTGTTTAGTCAAATGTTTCAGGACTGAAAGAGAGCTGAGAGTCCTAAACAAAATACTGGGCAGGAAGGAGAGGTGTGGCCCTGTGAGGAAAACAGCTTTCTCTGCTGCCCCAGCAAGAGCACACCCGCAAAGTTTAGGGAGGTACACGCGGGGAAGGTTAAACCACGCACCATATTCACAATTGTGACACAACTAACATTTTTAAAGTAGCATCTTTGGCCTCATGATAATCACAACAAAGAAAACAGAATCAGGCCGACTCACAGCCATCCATTCTGGAGGCACCCCGACTGTCCACCCCCGGGAGTATTAGACTCCAGGGACAGTCCATTGGAAACCAGTGGAGAGAATCATGAGGTTGAGGCAGGATAAGCAGCAGCTAGAAAAACCCCTGGACAAGTGGACTGGGTAAACTGAGACATGAAAATTAAGCACAGCCAAACAATCTGAACAACTTATGCCAGCTAGTGAATCCCAAGACCTTCTCTTCCCCAAACAAAGCCACCTGAGAGCCAATGGTTCATACCTGTCCTCCCTGGCCAGAGAACACACAGCTTAAATCACACTGGCCTGGGGGCCAGAAAACAGAGGCCCAATTAATGCCATCTGTGCCAGCCAAACCCGAAGACAGATGAAGTCGGGAAATAAAATCCAACTAGAGCCAGATAGACCCAAGATAAAAGTAAAACAGTAAAGTAGACCAAAGAATAATCCCAAACTCCCTATAGGCTCATTTTGATGCATCAGCATATTAAAGATTCACCTGGAAAGCTGATGAATATTCTACTGAAACCCTCTCCTCCGATTCCCACCCAGAGAAGAGAGAGAAACCCCTCAACACAGGATACCAGCTCAGGCTTTCTCTATAACTGTTTACTTCCTCCTAAACTCTAAGGGTCCCCACGAGACTTGCAACCAGGGGAGCAGTGGGCAGTGGCAGCTCATCCCAGTCCCCAAGGTCGCCTTTTTGCCCTCCGACTTCCCAAGGGCTCATTGCTTCTAGAATGAAATTCAGCCAGGCCTCCTGGTTTCAGTCCCCGCCCCTACTTCGAGCTACCTACTGCATCACTGCTGGTGTGGGGTTCAGCTTCCTGCGGTCTGCTCTAGGTCACTAGTCATCCTCTGCTTGCTGGCTTCCATAACATCATTGCTGCATTTCCTTCTCTGTCCTTGTTTCTGTGTTTTCCTTCTTTAACAATCCTGTTATATTCGTGTTTGAGGAGTGACCAGAGTGACTGCTGTCCCTGTTTCCTCGTCTAAGAATGCAGATGGTAGCACCTGTCGTGGGGCGGCTGTGAGGGTTAGATGCAGTCAGGGCAGGTGGCTGGGAGACGCTCCTGAGCCCGACTCTACACAGTTCAGAGTGGGGAAGACTTAAAACTCATTCATGTGACCACCACCTGGGGTTTTCACAGGACTAAGGCAGCATGTGACAGGGCTGCCAAAAAAGCTAAAGGTGTCCCAGGCAGCTTGAGGAGAGGCTTACGGTCTCCCTGTTTGAAGCACCCAGAGCACACCTGGAGGGCTCTGTTCCTGGCACCCTGTCCTACAGACATCACGTGCAGGCTCACAGCCAGTCTGGATAACTGAGAGAGAAACAGTGGATGCTCACTCTGAAAAAAGAGCCCTCAGGAATAAGAGGACAGCCAAAATCAAGCATGTGAATGTGCTGAAAGTCATACGTTCATAGTGCCATTGGGCAAACTAGACCTACAGGTGGGATGACAATGCTGACAATGACAGCCA
This sequence comes from Miniopterus schreibersii, assembly GCF_964146895.1. NCBI lineage: Eukaryota > Metazoa > Chordata > Mammalia > Chiroptera > Miniopteridae > Miniopterus > Miniopterus schreibersii. Next base: position 78,795 of record NC_138124.1, read on the forward strand.
TCACTTTATTAGCTCTGTGTCAGGTGCTACACGGGGCATTTTACTGTCAATCTCTTAATATCCATAGTAACGCTGTAGAACAGTATCACCCCTGATGTACAAATGAGGTGAACGTGGCTGATGGAAGGTAAGTAACTTACTCAAGTCAGCAGCAAATCACATAGTTAGGATTCTAACTCAAGTCGCCTGACTCCAAAGCCTGTGTTACTTCCACAGGATCACCTGCAGTGACATGGGACTCAGCCTCAGAGCTTTCTAGTCACCTGAGCGGTCCTGACAAAGGGATGGACAGCCCCATTCCTGAAAACACACAGTGGCAGGAGGACCACTGGTCAGGGGTACTGCCTAGGGGGTTTCAGTCTGGGTGGGAGGTTAGGATCTTTTCAGCAGTCATTTGCTTTGCATTTCTATCCAGGGCGGAGTGGGAACACTACCCGATGGGGCTGGCCCTTGGTGAGTCCTATATGCTCAGTCATGCAGGTGTAAGGATCAGCAAAGTCAACACCAGGAGCTTTTGTTTAGACGCCTGACCAGCCAGACAGCTCATGTGCATCTCGACCGAAACTAGGCTGGCAGGGCTGGGACAGAGCAGGTAAATCATCTTTCTTGAAAACTGCTGATGGTCAGGCAAACTGAGAAATCTAAATGTGAATGGCCTCGACATCCAGACCTCACCACCAACACAGGTCCAGTAAGGTCATTGGACTGGAAGTGAAGAGCCTGGTTCTAGCCCATCCTCTCTCCAGGTAACTGGGTGGCTTGGAGCAATTAACTGAACCCTCGGGTCCTCTCTTTTGTCATCTGGAAAAAAAGATGCCTGCCAACTCTAACATGGGTGCACTTAGGAGCTGCTTGTGACACTTGCTCAATAATCCTGAGTCCTTTACCGGGAAACTAGATTTCCAGCGTGAGAAATCACAGTTACTAGACTTGGTTTCTCCCCCTGGCTTCTGGTTCCAGACCACGGTGTACTCTGACTTGACCCTGCCTATTAGTGTCTACATGCAGACAGGAATCGATCCCAAGGTCTCTCCAGCATCCACCTCCAGCCTCGCCTGCTCCAGACCCCCTTCAGCCCTGTGCTCAGCTCACCACAGATTCACCTCCAACCACCTGAGTTCACTTCCTCACATGCCGCCCTGCTCAGTCCTTTAGGGCTCTCACCTCCTTGAGCATATTTCCATTCTTTTGTCGGGCTTGCAGACCTTCACAATTGTTTCCAATCCTCTCTCGAATCTGACTTCCCACTTTCTTTAACACACTCTCTTCTCCAATCACCCCCTCTCCTACCTACTGGCTTGAAGTGGTTTTCTAGTTACCCAGAGCCTGCTCCCTCTTCCCTCCCCTATAGGCAACATGCACCTTTTTGTTTGTATGGTTCTTGCAAAATAAATACTATTTTGTGTGCTACAAAACAAAAACTCCCCCAAAACAACCCATCCATACTCAGCACAATGGATAAAAACTGACCCACACCTAGGCACATTCAGTGGGGAATTTCAGACAGTGAGGGCAAGCAGGCCATCCTAGAGGCTCCCACAGTCAAATGGCCATTTACATATAAACAAAGATAATCAGTTACATGCGTCTAGTTTCTCAGCAACACAGGGTGAGGAGACGAGGCAGGCCAGGGACATTTTGATATGTGCAAGGTTTCCAAAGGTCCCATCTCTTCTGTGCCTCTCGCGCCTCCTATGAAAGTGGCTCCACCAAAATGAAGGCGCTAACCCAGGACTCGGGAGACAAGAAGTCCAGGAAAAGCAAAAAGTGCCGGGGATCCCAGGATGCTGATGAAGGAAAACCCAGGGGACAACTGTGCTGGTGGCCTGGACAGCAGTCTAGTTTGAGGCCAAACAAGGCTCTGGGAGAGCAGTTCACAGGAGCTGAAACTGCAAGAGTAACTCCTGTGTGTGAAATTACTGAGAGCAGAATCAGACATGGGCAAGCACTCAGGCCGGACGGACTCATTTTCACAGAAAACTAAGCAAACGAGATCACTCTCCGTTCAGGAAAAAATTAAGCAAAGAAGGAGAAGTCAGACCAAAGGGATCGGTTGCCAGAGGGGAGGGGCGGGAAGATGGGTGAAACAGTGAAGGGAACAGTCAGTCGCAGTGTGATAAGGCTTAGCATGGCAGTGAGATAAAGCTCGCTCTGGCAGTCACACCATAAGGTATGGAAATGTCAGACCACGATATTGTGCACATGAAACTAATAGAATATTTTACTTAAGTATGAAAAACAAGGGAAAAGTAATCTGTGTATCCATGTCTAAGCTGAGAATCAAAGTTATGTACAGATAATGTAAACAAGTCATTTAAACAAAACTAGATACAATAGGTAAGAGATGTAACACATAATTCCTAGACCAAGGAAGTAGCAGCGATATAAGCGTGTCACAGACAGAGTGACAGACAGAGAAACAAGGGTGAGCGCCGGCTGGGGAGGAAGGTGACTGTTGTTTCACAATAAGCTACACAGCAATCCGGCTCTTTGTATGCACAAAAATTTTGATTAATATAAAAAGCTAAATTAAAAAGTAAAAATACAGCAAGACAAATAAGCTTTCTTTTCCTTACCTGGATCCCCGAGCTTGTGAGACATCTCACGTAAGGTCTCAATCTCCTCCTCCTTCGGAGCATGGATGACCATGACCGTGGAGCCTAGGATGCTCAGCAAACACCCTATTTTCCCATGAAGGTTCAGTCTTTCATTGAGAAAGTATGAAGAAAGAATGGCACTAAAATAGGGGGAATGTGGTAAGATTAAAATAATCAGCTACTTCTCTCATTTTTAAATATCAATACAATTCAGATTTTGAATAACTGACCTCAAACTAAAACACTGTGAGTTTATAAAGATTCTGGCTTTCGGCCAAGATACAGACAGTGTCTTCAATTGTGCCAGGAAAGCTCCTGGGGAAACGGCTGCTTCACCACAAACTACACCAGCACAGCTACCAGCTCTACTGCAGGAGCTCAGCATGAAACTTACCATACATGCAGTTACCTACAATTTATACCCTAATTAGGAATCCAAGTCCAAACCAATGTTTAAAGTTTACTCGGCTTCGCCTGGCCATGTGGCTCAGCAGTTAAGCACTGACCTAGGATCCAGGAGATCACAGCTCGATTCCCGGTCAGAGCACATGCCTGGGGTGCGGGCTCAATCCCCAGTTGGGGGGCATGAGGCAGCCAGTCAATGAGTCTCATCACTGATGTTTCTCTCTCTCCCTTCCTCTCTCTGAAATCAATAAAGACATATAAAAAAAAATTAAAAAGTACTCAGCTTAAACTTATCCTAACTGCTGACGCATCTGACATTCATTTAACTCTATATAACCTGCGTACTGTCAAGTTTCAACACTTTATCCAAATATAAAAAATACTGTGTAAACCTATAAATACAAAAATTCTATCATATACAGGAAAACAAGGATAAAAGACATACACCACCTTTAAAAGTCATGTAATTTACAGTGCAATGTTTATATATGTGCACGGGCGCATACACACACAATACTGACCGGGAAAGGACCGACCGCTGCTTCCAAACAAGTACACCAGGCTGGTCTCCAGGGGTACGTAACCTGCCCAGCCAGGTACAAAATCTAATTACCACCAACCACCACCTACCAAGCGCGCCTGTACCAAATGATATACGTTGTGACAAGTGCAACTGGAAGTTGTGAAAAGCTGAAACAAAGTAACTGGTGCTGGCTCTGAACACAAGCGAGACAAAGCACAAAGGCATCTGATACCACAAATTGACAGGCTGTCTGTACACAGAAGATGCCCTTTTAAAAGCAAATGAAGACCCAGAATTTAAACAGCTCCCAAGATTGTTTAAATGTAAATGACACTGAACGTGATTGGATGTGATTGGATGGTACCGAGCAGGTTCTATGCTCCCGGCGCAGTGTCCTTACCTGACAAGGACGCTGAGCGCTCCTAAGGGGGTCACGAGGGTGGCTGGGGCAAAGGCATAAGCAGCAAAGTTGGCCACCTCACCGGCTCCCACTGGAAGATGAACAAAAGAAAACTCTCAGATAGGAACATATCTACTCAAAATGGAAATACTTGCAACTTACATATATATTTTTGTATACTACTTCGACTGTATATTGTAACTTCCATATTTCCTCCCATCTATTATAAGGGTTCTCCTATAAATTATCAACATTAGAATAGAGCCCAAACCAATGAGAAAAAATACAAATCTATTTTAACGGAAAAGACCTAATTTATGCTTACATGCTTTTATTAATAAACAAGTTTAATAAATATTTATATCCTATGACAACAAACAGAAATCAATTAAAAGCTGCTGAAACTGGTGTGAAAATATTGCTCAAATAATTTCCACTGGCACAACCTTGGCGTAGGGGCAACGTTAGGCAACGCTCTAACCCACTGAGTCGCCTGGCTAGGGCCCTTCCCTTTTTCTTTTCAGTTTCTTTTTTTTTTTTTTAATTTTAAAATTATCTTTACTGTGGACAGCATTACAGATGTCAGCCTTTTTCCCCCAGTGGCCCCTTGCCCCGCTCCCACCCCACCCCAGGCCTTCCCCACACTACCACCCTAGTCCTGGGTTTTGCACACGTGCCTGTAAGTTCTTTGGTTAACCTCTTCCCTCCTTGTTCAGTTTCAACGTAAGGTTTCTGAATTCCATTGTTCTGCTCAGAGACACCTCCTGGAACACTGGCTGTAATTACCTTTTCTTTCTACTTACGTCATTTTACTGCCTTATTCACAAGCTTCCTCCTATATTTGGGGCTTATTTTGCATCTTCTTTTCTCTTGGACTAGATGACTCATCTTTCTTACTTTCAATTATATTTATATGAAACCCTAAATTTTACTCTAATTACTTCAGTTACATTCCAGTTTCATTTTGTATTTAGTATCAACATATTATTCCCTAATTTAAACTTCTAAAAATATTTTCTAATTTCCAGTCTGCCTTCTGTAAACCAGGGATTACATAAAAGTAAATTTCCACCCAAGATTTTCATGTTATATTTTTGTTATTGAGTTCTGATGTAATTACAATGATTTGTGAAAATACTCCATTAAGTCCTTTGAAAAACTCAGACTGGCTTTAGGGTCCAGCAAATAATCGATTTGTATAAATATTCCATACGTATCCAAAAAAAATATAGATCTGAAGTTACTGAGTTTAGTGACCGTGTCCAGTAAGTAAAGTTTGTTAAATTTGCTGTTCAAATTGTCCGTAGCCTTAAAAATTTTACTCTGGTTGCCCTATCAACTATTGAGGGTGTTTATTAAAATCTCGCTCCAGCCCTGGCTGGGTAGCTCAGTGGGTTAGAGCATCACCCTGATGCACCAAGGCTGCAGGTTTGATCCCCGATCAGGGCACACAGAAGCAGCAGCCAGTGATGCATAAATAAGGGGGACAAGTCGATGATTTCCCCCCTCCTTCCCCCCCCCCAAATCAATAAAAAAATTAAAAACATCAAAAAAATTAAATAATCTCACTCTATGGCCCGGCCAGGCAGCTCACTTGGTTGAGCGTCATCCCCAACAACAAAAAGGTTGCGGGCTGATTCCCAGCCAGGGCGAACATCTAGGCTGTGGGTTCGATCCCTGGTTGGAGCATGTACGGGAAGCAACATGTTAATGTTTCTCCCCCTCTCCCTTCCTCTCTCTCTCAAATCAATAAAGACATATCCTCGGGCGAGGATTAAAAAACATAAAGATATACTTTAGAAAATGACTTAAAGTTTTAAAACTTGCTAGTAATATGAAACTGTAACCGCATCTGCAAGTATTTCAGTCTACAACGACCGCGCTTTCGTGCAAGTCTCTGTACCTACTTGAGAGCAGTCCGGCCCACCACAGCCACTCCTTCAGGTACGCATGGCCGCCCTGGCCTGTGAACGAGAGAACACGCGTCACTTCCTGGAGGGTCATCACACTCCCACAAATTTATGACAACTACGAGTAACGACAGGTTTAAAATATCTCATTCATGAATTATGATTACTTTGAATAAAGGTTCCATCATGTACAAAGGGATTTCTTAGATAATAGTTTTATGATTATATAACAAAAAGTTAAAAATGTTTAGGCTTGTACTATAACGTTGAGGAAGGAATTAAACCAATCCTTACATTTCTTTCGTTTTGCAAACTCAGCTTTAGTAAACAAAGTAAAGAAAATGAACCAGTAAAAAATAACCCAACTTCAAATGAGTTTGGAATTGGATAAGCCATTTAGGCATGGTCAGCCCACTTCCCGCAGCAGCCCTGGAGAACAAGGTCCCCCACACCGCGCACAGACACAAGGGAGACAGCACCGTCACAGTCTGGGCTGCCTGGACACGCATCCTGCTTTCTTACTTGACCTTCATCCCAACCAAAGTAATAAAGTCACGTGAGCGGTACTTATGGTTGCTTGATGAGCTTTAGCCATAGACATGGCTCAGGGAAAAGGGAGGTGGTGCTTTTACTGCCAAAGCAGGTCTAAGAGTCAGAACTGAGCATGGGCCTGCCGCGGAGGCCAAGTGGTAGAACATGCAGCACATGTTGGATGCAGCACAACTGGGAACTGTTCAGAGTGCGCCAGAACAGTCAGAGTGTCCCCAGGGTTTCCTGACCTGTCAGCAGGCACTGGGAAACAAACTACACCAGCCTTCGAAAGTTGCCTGAACTGAGGATACTCTGACCCAGAGAAGCCCTTTCATCAGGAAAATGCTGAAAATAGAATCAAATTTCTATCACAGACCAAAGACTCTGGCCTTCAACAAGATTCTCATTCTGTTCAGACCCTTACCTCCTTCTCTGCAGACATAATCAAGGTTTAAAAACAAGGCTGAATGCTCACTGGGCACTGTCCCTCTGCCCAGTTTGATAATGCAGGAGCGAGGAGTTAACTTATTTTGACATCTCACTTATTTTTCTCTTTACAAAACTGGTGTTTGATTCTCTCTAATAGTTTACAACTCTTGCAGTCTACAGTTTTGAACACGCTCACTAGGAAGGAAGATGAAGTCTTCTGCAGGCCAGGCACCTGTGTACAGACGCAAGCACACACTGTGTCACTTCAAAGGCACACGGGCACCCACCTGCTCGCATGGAGCCTTTCCGGGCAAGTCGCAGAAGGCCTTTCTTTTTCAAGATGAAACTCCCTCCGATGAAAATGCTGGAGCTCATAGCCAAGCCCAGACCAATATAGAAGTCATATTTTCCACGCCCAGGGCTCATTTCGTTTGCTACTGAAGGAGTGCCTGTGACTCACATTGATCACAGGACAGAGAGTTGCTGATGCTGGAGGCGAGAGGCTGTGGACTTCAGACCTGCACGAGACAAAGAAAACGAGATGCTCAGGGAGCGACCAAGACAGTGCACATGCAGTCCAAACTGGACCGCACTTCCCTCCTCCTGCAGGGAGGTGTTTTCTCTATCGCCACCATTGAAAAGAAATGTATTTGGTATTTATATTGAGCACTAACCTAATTACATTTCTTCCAATTATGGCAAACGATGGTCTCATGACATAAAACTGTATTTAAAACCCAAACTCACAGGGCCAGAGAACAAAGTGGTGGTTACCAGTGGTAGTTAGGGGCTGGGGAAACAGGGGAAGGGGGTTGAAAGGTACAAACTCCCAGTTATAACTAAGTCTTAGGGATGATGTACAGCATGGTGACTATAGTTAACAATACTATACTGTATATTTGAAAGTTTCTAAGAGTAGATCTTAGAAATTCTCATCACAAGAAAGAAAATGTGTGACTATGTGAGGTGAGGGAGGGGTGTTAACTTACTATGTTCATCATTTCACAACATATGCATACAAAATCATTATGCTGTACACGAATTAGACAAATACATTATGATATCTCAAAACCAATCTAAACTGATTTTATAAACTCTGGTTTCATATTTTTAAAATGTTTCCAGTCTCAACTGACAGTCCATAGTGACAAAACTTTGCTTATAGGAAAAAAATTCTAGCCCGGCCGGCTTGGCTCAGCAGTTGAGCATCGACCTATGATACAGGAGATTGCAGTTCAATTCCCAGTCAGGGCACATGCTGGGGTTGTGGGCTCGATCCCCAGCAGGGGACGGGGCGTGCAGGAGGCAGCTGATCAATGACTCTCATCATTGATGTTTCTCTCTCTCCCTCTCCCTTCCCCTCTCTGAAGTAAAAAAATACATATATTTTAAAAAGCTTAAATCACAACCACACATTTTAATTTAAAAAAAAAAATTTACAGAATGAAAATCAGACATAGATACACAAATCTAGTTTATGAACACATTTTCTAATTTCACAAACATGTCCTCTGGAATAATCTATGTAGAGAAACACAAAATTTTCTCACCATACATTTCCTTCTTAGAAATCTATGTAGTTATAAGCATATGGTAATTTATCTCTTATTTAGCCTATTTGGAGGGGGGCAGGGAAAAGGCAGGTTTCACATTATTTTGTTAGCAGAGGATGATGGCTCCAGCAGACAGGTGTTTGCCAGGCTGCAGGTGTGGTCCTGGTGGACTTGTCAGAGAGCACGAAGGCCATGGGACCTAGAGGGCTCAAGCCACAAGACCAGACAGGAAGCAGAGGCTTATGAAGACTGCAATTTTTTTCCCAAATGGCCAACTCATGAACTCTGCTAACAAATGAACTAAAGCAAAGTGTAGAAAGTAGGGAAAAACATTATTCAGCAACAAGGTTTATGACTGGTTATAACTGCGACCTAACCTTCTGGTATTTGAGATTTTAAGTTCCACTAAATAATCAACTCCCAGCACTAATCGGCAGTTCAGAGAGAACCCTAACTCAGGAACCCTCTCTGACTAGCCAAGTCTTTCAATTTCTAGGTTACGAGACCCTGGCCTTTAACAAAAGCAACTCTCTGAATCCACCTGGCCCCTCCCTTACTTCATCCACCCACTCAAACGGCACTCACTGAACACGGGCTGTGCACACTACGCTCTCTCTGGATAAAAGGGCCACAGCTTTCAGGCTTCAGTGGGGAGACAGGCAAGAGAGTTAAAGGATACTGTTCTGTAACCACGGTAAACAGTATTATCACAGAGCTGACACTCCAGACAGAAGAAAGGGCCAATGTTTTGATTTGCCTGTTCAGGTGCATTATGGTTCTTCAAATAGCTCTGTGGGAAGGAGTTTTCCCCACCCTGCTGTGTGGGGCTTGGGTGTGGGGCCAGGGAGGAGGGTGTGAATGACAGAATGTCAATTCTACCTCTAGACCTAGAGAGGACCGTCACACTTCTGCTTGCCTCTTGCATCCTGCCATCGCCATGTGAAGAGCAAAACAAAGTCATCCTCACTGACCACAGACCCGCAAGCCTGATCTTAAATGCTTATTGCTATACGTCACGAGACAGTAACTTACACACCCTACAGGCTTACTGCAGGTAAACATAAAGCTCCCATTAGATTTCTGAAAAAACAAAACTTGCCTGCAGAAAATGGAGATCACTGTTAAAGATGGATGCCAGGCACTGATCCACTGTATCGTCCTCTCTACTTTTGTTTGTACTGTGCATGTTTGGACATTTCCATGTTAGGTTTTTAAAACACACCTGCAGTGCACAAGAGCTGCAGGGATGCCAGGCCTTTTCTGACTGGTCAATTTTTTTTATTTAAATATATCTTTATCGATTTCAGAGAGAAGAAAGGAGAGGGAGAGACAGAGATAGAAACATCAATGATGAGAGAGTCATTGATCGGTTGCCTCCTGCATGCCCCCGACTGGGGATCGAGCCTGCAACACCACCATGTGCCCTGACTGGGAACTGAACCCCGATCGCCTGGATCCTAGGTCAATGCTCAACCACTGATCCACACCCAGCCGGGCGGTGGGGTCAGTCTTATGCACATGGCTTTGGAGAGCTGTACCCCTCCTGCCCACTTCATTCCCCAACCTAGGATCGTGGCTCTCTTGAGGCCAGTGTCCTCACTGTCCAGATACCTGTTTCTACCCCGACAGTAGAAACCTCGAGCAAGTCGCAAAACCAAGGTCACTCCACAATCTAGGACAAACTAAGACTGAAACATGGGAAGATGAGACACTCAAGTCTCAGAGGTGCTCCGAGTTTTGTAAATATCAGTCAAAAACAACACGGATGAGATTAGCTGTCTACATGACATCTTTCCAGAACTGAGCTCTCACGAGGGATTTGGAAAAGCATCCCCAGTCCTGCTAATGCCACTCCTAAGGCAGATAATGCCCTGAAAAAAGTCCTCACAGGGTGTGGAGACTCAGTCCTGCCTCTAGCTGGGTGACTAACTGTGGATGAGTCATAACCCTAAAACACACAGAAGCTACACAATCCATAAGGTCACTGAGGACTTTTAAATTTAAAATAAAATAAGGGATTGCCATTTTTATGGCCAAACACTAGTAACACCCAGCCTCCACTTAACTTCCGCTTGCCTGTGGAATCCTTCTGAAGAGGAGAGACTCGGGGACAGTGACATGCAGTTTGTACAGAGGCATAAACATGTGCAGCAAGGAGAAGGGAGAGAACTGGGGGAGAAAATGACCGGGGGAAAGCATTATTTCTGCCTACTCTGAGTGAATTACAATTTTTAAAAAGTGTGCTTGCAGTGTTCCCACTCACTGAACGTCTGGTTTGCCCGTGTTTACCCCCCATCCTCCTCACCAGACGCCAGCTCCTTTTTTATTATGTACACCAAATCCCCTCTCCCTTTCAAACATCACCATCATTAAGCAATGTTCTCAATTATAATCCAAGTTCTACTGAGGACGTGATGAAAGTTCCCCGGTTCATAACTCTCCACTTTCTTGAATCAATAAAACTGAACTTTGTCATGTGCAGAGATGAAACCCAGAAACAAGCTTATCTACAATAAACAGGTTTATCTACACTTCCGATCCCAGTGTGAGTGCCACAGATACAAATTCACACTTTACACACAGAAACCTGACTTTCAAACACCAAATGTGCCCCTATTAATACTTACTCACACTTAATGTTAACTTCCACTAAATGCAAGCTACACAGATGGATATAAGGTCTAAAATTAAGACCACTATTATGTGCTGCCGTGACATCTGGTCAAACGGGGAGGGCTTTCAATGGCCTAAGCCAAGTTCCCCTCCCCATTCTGCCCCCGCAGTTAAGGTCCCAAAGCCAAACAACCCTGCTCCTCACGGGCACCAGGCACCGTTCCTGCTTGTCCCTGAGCAGCAGGCTTCACTGCCCTCCAAACGGGAGAATTATTAAAGCAAGACAATCACATCCTCCTGCAAGCACCAGGGGCACCACCACCTCTTGTTCCTGCAAAACTGCCTCCCACAATTCCTGGTCCTTCACTCTGTAGCCCCACGTGGCTCTACATGGTGCGTGGTGTCCCCAGGCTCTCCCCCCCCAGGCTAAGGACTGTGTAAGTGACTGGTCCACTGCAGGACCTCTCATCTGCCCAGGGTCAGGTGTCACAGGGAGGAAATCCCACCCCTACTGACAAGGTGAAGAAGTGATTAAAACAACACATTATAACAGAATCTTACTCATTTTACCCTAAGGGCACCGAGAGTTCGATTGCTCCTAACTTTATTGTGTCTATAGATGCATTTCCTCCATTTACTTTATTATTATTATTTTTTTTAATATATCTTTATTGGTTTCAGAAAGAGGAAAGGAGAGGAAGAGAGGAGATAGAAACACCAATGATGAGAGTCATTGATCGGCTGCCTCTTGCACGCCCCCGACTGGGGATCAAGCCCGCAACCCAGGCATGTGCCCTGACCAAGAATCGAACCCCGCTAGGTTGACGCTCAACCGCTGAGCCACGCCTGACCGGGCGCCTCCATTTATTTTATATAAAGTTTCATGATTCTATTTAAAATCTATTTCTCTCTTTCCTTTTTTGACCAGTCAGCTCAACCTTATGCATGTGGCTTTGGGGAGCTGCATCTCTCCTGCCCACTTCACTGCCCAACACAGGGTCATGGCTGCCTTGAGGCCAGCATCCTCACTGTCTAGATACCCCACCCCGTCCCACCCCATCCTCTACACACTGCTCAGGAGCCTGCTCCTCACTCAAGGCCAGGTCACACTTCCTGCTGTGCTAACAAGACCTCCACAGCCTGGTCAAGTTTAATACTCGATTACTGCTCGCCTTTGAAGATACTCAGTAAGCTCCCTAACGATAATGACTCTGGTTCCTTGCACTGGCTTCCCCACAAAAGGCACTCATCTAAAGTGGCGAATGGGACTTACAAGCCTTTATAGAATTAAGGTGGTTTTGTTTGTTTACTCGTGCAACTATCTATGTATGAAGGAAGAGGGGGAGGTGAGGGGACAGGACAGTAAGCAACATAAAATTTCAAGTTGTCAAGTTATCAAGCAGCCTCAGCCACTAAACTAAGGAAATGAATTATCTCGTCTGACTTACAGTTTGGAAACAGGACATCCTGAAAGGAACTAGTCTCGGGCCTGGTAATGCTTGGCTCCCACTCTGTCACTGAAAGTCAATCACAGCGGGAGGGCCCGAAACAGAGATGACTTTTTATTCTTAAGATCAGCCGCCAAGCAGGGCCAGGTTAAAGACAGCTAAACAACAAAACTTGCTAAGTCTCACTGAACTAGGTTCCTAAGCCAGAGCAGACGAGCTCCAGGTGGTTACTTGCTCATCTTAGCTCTCAGAGGTGCTCAGGTGGAAGGTCCTCCTCCCCAAACCCAACCCCTCCCATCCCTGGCTGGTACTGTTATTTACATGTGGCCACCTGAGCAGCTATTATGTGGCAGGCATTAAATTATAAAAATGATTGAGGCCTGGCCAGTTTAACTCAGTGGTTAGAGCGTCAGCCCACGGACTGAAGAGTCTGGGGTTTGATTCCCAGTCAAGGGCACATATTAGGGTTGCAGGTTCCATCCCAGGCCCCTGGTTGGGACATATGCAGGAGGCAACCAATTGATGTGTCTCTCTCATATCAATGTTTCTCCCTCTCTCCCCCTCCCTCCCTCCTTTCCTTCCACTCTCTCTAAAAATCAATAAATAAAATATCCTCAGGTAAGGAGTACCAAAAAATAAAAATAAAAATAAAAATAAAAAGCCGCTGACCTCAAGGATGCCACAGCTGAGAGGAATCAAAATTCTGGAAATAACCTATTCAAATTTTAAACACACTTTCAAAGACTTGGAAGTTCCAGCTTCTTCTTTCTCAATTTTAACACAATTTTCACAACTGAATTTACTAGTATTTACAGAAATACTTATATTAACTCTCATTAAATGCAAGTATGTTGAGAATGAAATAAATACACCTCAAAGAACACACAATTATGAAACTGGTCACTTAAGGAACAGGGGGAAAGGACTAGAATGCTAGCACCCACGAGAAAAGCCTACATTCATTCGCTTTACTCAGTGACTAACAGTAGGCAACACTCCCAAAGTTAGTGAAGGTTAGAAATTATGCCAAAGGGAGTACATTTACAGCTTTAAACTTGTCACAGCACTTTTCATTTTCATAAAAGCTTGGTAAGATTTGTGGTCAGGGACCCGTGATGAGAAAACTAGCACGGCGATGTTAAGCAACTTCCCGTACAGCTGGTGGGTAGCAGAACCAGGCCTCACTCTGAGCCTGCTGCCCTTCCCACTGGAGTCTCCATGCGGTCCCGAGGTGGCACATGAGCCCGTGGCGCTCCAACTAGGCTCCAGAGTAGGTCACCATCTCCTTGCCCAACCTGCTGCTCCTGTGTTCTGACTGTGGCTTCACCATCCTCGTCACTCAAACTGGATACAAGGGCCAAGAGTACCAGACCGCATCTACCTTTCCCAAACACGGCCTCGCACCTCCATGTGTCTCCCGACCCCTATTCCAGCTTCAACACATGCTGCTGCCTCCACAGAGCACGAATCTGCCATCCCCAGCAGGGGGCGTGCAGGAGGCAGCCAGTGGATGTTGGTGTTTCTCATTGAGGTTTCTCTCTCTCCCCCTCTCCCTTCCACCTCTCTAAAAATCAATTAAAAAAAACATTTAAAAGCAATACTTATAAATACTGCAGAACCTAAATCTCCAACCCTAATGACTTAGCAACGTGAGTTATAAATTAAAATCTTAACTTACAAGGAAGTTTAATATGGTCTCTTTTGTTTAAAAAAACAAACAAAAAGGCTGCAGAGGTAGATGACTCATTCACTCCCATTGCCGCGTAAATAATACCCTTTATTGTCATTTAAACTAGTAAAGCCAGGCATAGCAGCTCTGGCCTAGAGAGGAGAAAATACAGAAGTAGGCAGAAAGACTTAACAGTTTCTAAGTACTTTTTAAAATTTGGTTACTAGCCTCCATGAAACAAAGATCTTTATTCGCTCATATTTCCTCTTATTTATTTTTTTTAAAAAAAGTATTAACTGGGTACATGGTACATACAGAATTTCTACTCTTGTATTAAACGAACTGAAAAAAACTAGTGACGAGATTAAAGAGACAAACACGACACTAAACGTATAGAGTTTTGGATGGAGCGGGAAGGACTCGCTGCCTCTATAAAAGCTCGGATATTAAACAGCTGTGAACAAAACCTCTCAACAGGCCCCTAAGGCTCGTCAGCGGATCTCGCGGCGGCGAACACCTCCTTCTAAAACTCACAACGAAATGAAGCTGTTTCCGTGACCCTCACGAGCACGCGCCCCGACGGGGGAGGACTCGGCGGCCGCCAGCGTGGCCCCGGCTCCCCGCGGGACCCACGGCGGGAGCCGCGGAAACCGCCTCCGTCTCCGCGCGCCCCGCGCCGTCCCGGGCAAAGGCCGGCGCCCACGAGGCCCGCCCCGCGCAGCTCGCCCCCGCCGCCCCTCGCGCCCGTCGGAGGGAAAGGGAGGGGCCTCACCCCGGGCGGCGGGCGCCCTCCGTCCTCGGCTCCGGTCACCTCGCTCACGCCCTCAGGCAGGCCGTCCGGGCCGACCTCTCCTGCGCCCGCGCGGCCAGCGCCTCCGTCGCCGTCCAGGGGGCAGTGCGAGCGTCCGGGGCGGCCGCCGCGCGCGCCGTCTCCTCCATGGGGAGCCCCGAGGGCAATTGCCCGGGACAAGCTCCAGCTGCTGCGGCCGCCGGTGCGGGGAGCGCGGCGAGCAGAGCCTGGGCGCGGCCGAGTGACGCAGACGCGGCGCGCGCAGGCGCAGAGCGGCGCGGCAAAGCCCCGCCCCCGGGGCGTGGCCCGGCCGAGTTCCGGTCTCTTCGCCAGGCCTGGATTAGCCTGGGGTGCGGGGAACGAGCGGGCCGGGGGGAAAAGTACTGGGGGCGGGGTTTTGCAAGGTGGTGTTCGCTTACCCGGGGTCAAAGTCAAAGTACCGTGCGCCGCTTGCGGCGCGAACGCCAACGCGCGGCCAGTGTGTGCAGCGGCCCTTTAAGTGGCGTCCATGGCCCCCCCCCCCCCCCCCCCGGGAAAGCGGTCTCCGCGAGGGCAAGGGGCGGGACTATAGCGGGACCGGAAGCCCCGCGCGCCGGGGAGCGTGAGAGGCGGGACCAAGTGCCGGGGGCGGGGCTAGGGCTGGGCGGGGCAGCTGGGGCGTGTCGGGAGCGCGGAGAGGCGGGGCCAAGTGCCGGGGGCGGGGCTGGGGGCAGTTCGGGCGTGTCGGGAGCGCGGAGAGGCGGGGCCAAGTGCCGGGGGCGGGGCTAGAGTGGGGCGGGGCAGTCGGGCGTGTCGGGAGGCAGCCAACCAATGTCTCTAAGCACATCCTCGAGTAGGGATTTAAAAATAAATAAAAAATATAAGTGGCTTTTTTTTAATGTCTTTATTGATTTCGGAGAGGGGGAGAGACAGGAACATCAATGATGAGTCATGGATCGGCTGCCTCCTGCACGCCCCCTCCTGGGGATCGAGCCTGCAACTGGGGCATGTGCCCTGACCGGAATTGAACCGTGACCTCCTGGATCCTAGGTGGGTGCTCCACCTCTGAGCCAAACCGGCTGGGCTATAGGTGGTTTTCTCTAATACCATCATTTCATTGTATCAGAAAGTAATCGCTATATGGTGAACTGCTTTATGTATCGTAGATTTGCTTCCTCAGATGTGCACAAGTGGATACTTTCTATGTCTGGATGGAGACCAGGGCTACGCATTTCTACAAAGAAAATGGAAAACTTTTTATTGAGGAGTCAGAATGATATAAAACCTGAGAGTACACAAACATTTCAAATAAAGGGTAAAAAACAACAGAAAACATGAGTGTTCGGCTAGAAATGTTATTTTATTTTAAAACACATACAGATTAATAAATATTGGAAAACTTAATAGCCTTTTTATTTACATAAGGCAATCACATGCTGTGACTACTTCTATACAGCAAAATATAAGAAGTCTTAGCCATTGACAAATGTGTGCGTGATGACTGGAAGCTCCCGGCACGTTCACATGAAAACACTTTGATGCAACCCATCAACATTTCACATTTTTCATCTCCCCTTCTTCCTCTTTCACGATTATATTCCACTTTACAAGAAAGTAACAGTTACTTAAAAAGGCAAGAAAGACTCAGGAATGATACTTAAAAACAGTAGTCTTAAATTTTCCGAAGTGCAAAAACAGATATGAAGGGGTGTGTGCGGAGGGCTGGCGGGGGGGAGGCAAGTTATTCTATTCTGATAAATAAAAGAAACATGGAACTTTTCAATGTGACCCTTTGGCACTAGTGGTTCGGGAGCTCCTGATTCACCTGGTGTCAGGTAGTTCACGGTCAGGGCTGAGCTGCTGGAGAGCAGGAGGCTCAGCATCGTTCATTACAAGTGTAACGCGCCAGAATCGATCTGTTCGCCAGCTATGAATCTCCCGCCAAAATAAACCCATGGGGAACCTGAAAGAGGCTCATCACACCACCAAACCATGATCTTTCAGTGTAGCTTTTAAAAGTCCCTGTTTAATTTCCATATTTTACAGTAGAATATAGAAAGTCCTTCCCTTTAAAAGAAAGAAAAAGGAAAATTAAAGCTTTATGGGATTATGCAAACTTTACACCAGCGCATTCAGTGCTCGAAGCTGCGAGTCTACAGCGTGGTCCTGAGCAGACAGGAGGCCCCGACGAGCCCTTTCCACGGGGTCGCTCCCGGGCCATCCTGCACGTGACACTGTCACCTGAGGTTGCCGGCAGGTGCCGAAGTGCCAGCACCCCAAGACAGGCGATCTGGAGAACCACCCCCTCCCTTTAGAGGTAGAGAAACTGAGGCACAAAAAGGTAAAGTGACTCACCTAGAGTTGCACAATTCAATGAAAAATAAAGAACAAAGAAACCCTTCTCCCTGGTCGCGCGCGGAGCCCTAGACTGTGCTTCTTACCACACTGGCCACATTAGAAACAGATGCTTGTTTACATGATCCTTGCTCTACTGACTATCAACTTTTTACTAGCTGTTTCTGGTTGATGTAACAAAGCTACATTTTCTTAAAATAGAATTCTTTTGTTGCATTTACTAGCATGTGAGAAAGGTGTGTGAAAATAAATGAGAAGTGGTATCAGGCCAAATCCCCCCCCGCCCCCCCCCCCCCCCGTTCCCATTATTCTGTATCTTTTCAAGTATAGGTGGAGGTGTAAGAATCCGGCCAGGTGTGAAGCATCACCTAAAGCTGAAGGACAGAAGCTCATCCCAGGGACAAGTGGGAGGTGGGTGTGAGGAATACAGGAAATTGAGGTATTTGATATGACCGACAGTTTTATGTTGTGTCTGGTGGGCAAAAGATCTTTCCAATTCAAGTTCACAGACAGCGGACCTCTGACTACGAGTAGGAGCAACACATACGAAAAGCTAACAGGACACGTTCTTGGGAGCAGGGTCAATGCTAAGGAGATCCTGTTATGCTTTTGGTCCCTGAGAAGGCAGAACACCGAGATTCCATCCTGTCCTGCTTGAGCTACATCCTTGGTGTCAAACAGTGAGGCCAACGCCCTCACACCACTGGAGCCCATGAGTCGTGGGCAGGACTAACCAGAAGCTGCTTCCCTTTCCAGCTTCCTACTTGGTCACAGGAAGCCCAAGTCAGGATCAAGTCTGCATCAGAGAAGAGCCCTGGGCGTAGGTCTGCAGACAACCAGAGTGTTTGATGGGCTCTTCCAGACAAGCTAAGCAGGCTGGAAAAGAGGTCTCTCTCCCAATGAGACTCAGGCAGCACGTTGGTGGCCTATGTTCATCAACACCTGGGTCACCATGGACTGAAGTGCATGTCCTCACCTGGGAGACACTGGTCTCGAGTGCTTTGCAACTGTCTAGGAACTGGCCTCTAGAGGTGAGCACAGCAGTTACACAGACCTGAGCCGTCAAGGAGAGTGAGAGGTGGCTGCATCTCTTCACAGCTCCTTCCTATCAGACAGGAAACCCAAAGAGGAGGAACAAAGAGCAACCTACTGCTGCTGGCATGGACTCCAGCAAATAAAACCAAGGACAGCAAACTGGCTTGGAAAGGAGGAACTGAGGTGTTTCTTATTGCTGAACCAAGAGCAGTGATCTAATTCACTAGCATTCTAATGTGAAAAGACAGTAATGCTATCTGAGTGATGATCCTCCTGGAAGACCCAACCATGGGCAGGTCTTGCCTGCCCCCCCACCCCCCGTGTGGCCGGGAGCCAACTGCCCCCTTCTCCAGAACCTTCTCTCAAGAGATGGAGCAGCCCTGCAGAAAGCAGAGCCCCCAGGGTGGCCTTGGTGCTGGGTTGAATTAGAATCCTTCATAGGCTCTACGCTGGATCAGGGAGCAATCTTTTTAAACGCAGATTCCGATGACAGAATAAGGCATTGGCCAAGTAGGGGAGGAGAGAAATGTCTATTTAAGTATCTATCCAGAGTATATCTGCATGTTGTGATCACAAATATGATTTTAGAGGAGGCCTGAAGACTAGTAGACAGTGGGTATTTTTCTTAGTTTTAGCAGAGATAAAACTCAAAGTCTAGTATAATGAAAAAGTTCCATATGTATTTCTACCGAGACCCATTAATTAGCACTCTAAGCCCTCCCCGAAAGCTCTGACTTCAAGACTTTTTTCTCTGCAATTCCACATGAATTTGGGAGATAAGCACTATTATATCAGAAGCTATACGCTCTAGGTCGAACTTGACGATTAGGCTGTTATACCTGCTGGTCACGTCCATTCCTTTGAGGCTAGTCACACACATGAAATACAACGGACCGCGTGGGCTCTGTTCCACTAGAAGGAAAGCTGCACATCCTACTGAAGTATCTGCTGATGGGATGTAAACCTGGGAGACATGTCTGTCCTGGGACCAGCCTCCTCAAGAGGAGGCACATCATCAATACTTTGAGATTTTGTTTTACTCTAAAAAAGACATAGGGATGATTATCCAGAAAGTGTCTCCTTGAGTATCCGTGGTGTAATTGTGAATGAAAATGAAATAAAGACACAACAGATGCACTTCAACTAAACTTCACACATAGGTTGTAGCAAAATAAACACGGTATTTCCGTCTGGCCTGTAACCTTCTCAGTAGCATATGTGTGCAGACACACGTACTCTTTCAATATCTCACACAAGGATCCCTACCTGGGAAACTATTTTTTATGCCTGAAAGGATACTACTTTATATTTTCAGAAAGCTCAGTTCAATAAATTAAGGCCCGTAATTCCTAAAAATACTGGTGATTGAAGAAAAAACCTTCGAGAGCTGAAGGAAAGAATGAGGAACCTTTGAGCACTTATTAACTATCAGTGAGCATATTATCCCTGCCTTCCGACGTGGCACCGTCCCCCACTGAGAGAGAACCTCTCACACGCAGGACATGATGTCGCGATGAAACACGCCACTCTCTGCTCTGTCCCACTTAACACACATGAAAGGTTACCACGGACAGACGAAGGATCTCTTTGATCCAAATACCGGCATAATGAATGGCTATTGTGCATTTAGGAAGTTGAATGAGGCTGGGGGAGTAACTGTGGGGTGTCGAAGCTCTGCCTTCTCAAACAACAGGGAGCTGCCCAATTAACTGTTTTCCTTTTTGCTAGAAATTCTCTGGAAACTCGCTGTGTGTTCCAGTCCCACCAGCCTCCACTTGGTCGTGTCCTTTACCTGTTCCTGTATCACAGGGAACTTGATACGTGTGCTGAAGAGCCACCCTCTCGTCTAACAGTCTTATGATCAAGTTGAATAATTTATTTCTTCTGAGTGGCCACATGTTCACTGGAAGAGAACCTGGGTCTACTGGGCACTGGATCCCAGTTACACAGACGGAACGCAAATAAAAGACCTCCTGCTACGTACATCAGCTGTCTTTAGCCGGACAATAACCGCATGCTAACAGGCTCAGTTCTTTCTAATGTATCTTCAGTATTGACTCTCTTCCAACTTTATTTATTAAAACCCCTTTACATATTTATGTTTTGAAGAGTGAAATATTAAAGAGATCCATCAAGGAGGTGGCGTTATTCTAAGCTAAGGGAACATACGCACAGTCATAGTCGAATTAAGTGACTAGTTTAAATGGTAAAGGCACTGAAATTGACCTAAGCTATTGGAAGTTGTCCGGGAAGCGGAGCCCGGGCAGCCAGTCACTCCTCTCTCCACCTGTGGTTAACATGTCTTGGAGTGGGGGTAGGGAGAGGCAGCTCATTACAGGATTAAAAACATTAAATTAAATGCATATGCCTCTTACTTGGGTGAGGTCATACAGGCTGAATGCAAAATAACACAACTACGGGTCCATGGACTGTACAGTCAGATTGCAAGACCATCTCTCTCACTTCCCAAGTAATCATCTGAGTAAGAGTATCTGCTCCCCCCCCAAAGCCCAGCCAGAAAGAGCCCATCTTTATTTCCTATCTAAATGACGTGAAAAGGTCTGAAAAGAAAGAGTATTTATGAAAGCTTCCGGTTAATGGCAATGAACATGGATTCTTCTCATCAGAGAGATGACGCCCAGGCGACCAGGTGGCAACTTCAGCCGGCAGAGGGCTGCCCCACCTGGTGCCCGGCAGTGCCGGTGCCCACGACCACACACTGATACACAAGCCTCTCTATGCCAGTGACGCGGGGGCTCTCCTACTTCGCCTCAGCTCAGGAACAAGAGCCGTACCCACGTCCTGCTCCTCGGCCTCCCCACCCCGCCGCACCCTAGTCTGTTTTCATGTTGGACTTGTTCATTTCCCCAAGGCTGAAGTTGAACTCCTTGAACACCTGTATGAGCACAATGCCCACGGAGACCGTGGTGAAGCCACAGGCCATCCCCAGGAAGTCCACCAGGCCCACGTTGCTCCACTCGCGGAACAGGATGGCGGAGGCCAGCAGGACCAGCGTGGTGAAGACCACGTAGTAGATGGCCCCGAACACGGACGAGTCGAAGCACTCGAGCGCCTTGTTGATGTACCTGAACTGGACGATGATGCTGCAGCCCAGCACGGCCAGGAGCACCAGGCACAGGCAGAGGGCGCGCTGGCTGGACGGGTTGTTGTGGAAGAGGTCCTGGGCCGCCAGCCCGATGCCCTTGGTGGAAGGCACGGTGAAGCTGCCCAGCAGGGAGCAGATGCTGATGTAGACCATGATGTTGGTGGGCCCGTGGGCCGGCGCGATCCAGAAGATGAGCAGCAGCAGCATGAGCAGCACGATGCACAGGTAGCCCACGAACACTGCAAAACACCGCGGCCCGCGTCAGAGGCGGCCGGCCAGCGCTGGGCGGCCTGCCTGTGCGCGTGGGGGGGCGTTAAAGGACACGGGAAAGCCCCGGGGTAGCCGCGATGGGGACGGAGGGCTGCATCCCTCGCAGACGCCAGGGCCCTGGGTGCGCAGACAGTTCCACACGCTCAGAGCGCCCTGCTCCCCTCCCAACGCCCGCCTACCTCCTTGGAATGGTGACTCAAAATATGCTCATAACAATCAGAGCCCAGAGCCTGCTTTATGTATAAAGCAAAGCAATTTTTCCATGGATTTAATCTACGCTGAATTTTTCAGACCTTCATCAAGACTTATCCTAAAAAAGCAAACAAATAAATAAACAAAACCCTGGCTGGTGTGGCTCAGTGGTCTGTGTATCCTCCGGTGCACCGAAGGGTGGCCGGTTTGATTCCTGGTCAGGGCACCTGTCCAGGTTGGGGGTTCGGTTCTGGGTTGGGGGAAAGAGTCGATTGATGTTTCTCTCTCTCTTTCTCCATAAAATGAATAAAAACGTATTTTTTAGAAGAACACCCTCTCTAAATATCAATGGAAAAAATATCCTTGGGTGAGGACTGACATCAACAAAAAAGAGAGAGACCTCTGTGGGGAATGTGAAGGTAAATGGAACCAGGTCAGGGCTCTCAGCTGCACACCAGGGGGGGGGCGGGGGCGGGAAGCAGGAGGTCCCCAGCGTGTGGCCTACAGCGGACCCGGAGGACAGGCACCGGGAGACAGGGGCACCCCGTACAAGGACAGCAGAGCGCCTGGGGGGCACACCACGGTGCTCGCAGGGCGCTAGAAGGGGGTCACCTGGGTTGGTCAGCTTCTCCTCCAGCTCGGCCTGCGTGGTCACGCTCTCGGATTTCGGGGAGTGGATAATTAGCACGACAGAACCCGCACAGCTGAGCAGACACCCCAACTTGCCCAAGATGTTGAGCTTCTCCTTCAGAAGGTAAGAGGCTAAAATGGACCTTCAATGAAAAAAAGAGAAATCGAAGTTGGAATCGTACCACCTGACCTGTTTCTACTCATTGCAGTTACTTTAGAAAAGCCCCTTTTCTTTACAGCCTTGGCATATCGGGGCGATGCTCTAACCAACTGAGCTACCCGGCTGGCTGGGGCCTATTTCATATTTGTAGGCCATCTGTCTATCTTCTCTGGAGAAATGTCTGCTCAGATCTCTAGCCCATTTTTCAACTGGGTTATTTATCTTTTGGTTGATGTGTTATAAAAGTTTTTGTAGAGTTTAAATACAAGTCTATTATCAGACATGTAATTTGACATTTTTCTAACCTTCTGTCAGTTAACTTTCCACGTTCTTTCTCCCCTAGCTTGAGAGTTAATCGACATATAACACTGTCTAAGTTTAAAGTAAGAAATGTATTGATTTGATACATATTTTACAAAGTAATTACCACCATAGTGTTAGCTAACACCCTGCCACACCTCATCATTACCGTTTCTCTTTTGTGATGAGAAAAGTTAAGATCTACTCTCTTAGCAACTTTCAAGTATATAATACAGTGTCATTACTGTAATCACCACGCTGCACATCAGATCCCCAGAACTCGTAACTGAAGTCTGCACCCTTTGGCCTACAGTCCCCATCTCCCCAACCCCAGCCCGTGGTACCACCACTTTAGTCTCTGCTTCTATGAGTTTGGTTCTTTTAAATTCCACATATAGCCTGGCCGGTGTGGCTCAGCAGTTGAGCATCGACCTAGGATCCAGGAGATCGCAGTTTGATTCCCAGTGAGGACACATGCCCGGGTTGCAGGCTCAATCCTCAGCAGGGGGCGTGTGGGAGGCAGCCGATCAATGACTCTCATCACTGATGGTTCCCTCTCTCTCCCTCTCCCTCCCTCTCTCTGAAATCAATAAAAATATATTTTTAAAAATTCCACATACAAGCGAGTCATGTGGTATTTGCCTTTCTGTCTGAATTATCTCACTTGGCATAATGCTCTTAAGGTTCATAAAAGTTTTTACAAATCACAGAATTTCCCTGTTTCTCCTGGTTAAATAATATTCCTCTGTGTGTGTGTGTGTGTGTGTGTGTGTGTGTGTGTGTAGCACCCCTTCTTTATTCATTCCTCTGCTGATGGAGACTTAGACTGTTTCCATATTTGGCCATGGTAAATAATTCTGCTGTGAACATGGGAGTGCAGCCATCTCTGAGATTTTGTTTTCCTTTGCTGCCGGATCATGTGGCAGCTCTAGTTTTAACTTTTTGAGGAAACTCCATACTGTTTCCGGAGTGACTGCATCCAGTGTGAAGGCTGAGAAACCCTGATAGAGAGAAAGCACCTGATGGAGCACGTGGGATAAAATGTCAACAGTGGATATGTCTGGGCGAGGGGCATGTGGGTGTCGTTTTATTTCATAACCTGATAACTTTCTGTAATTGAGAAATTATTTCAAAATCTCTTAAAATCTTTTTTATTTTTTAAAAATGTTTTTATTGCCCTAGCCGGTCTGGCTCAATGGTTAGAGCATCAGCCCACAGACTGAAGGGTCCTGGGTTTGATTACAGCCAAGGGCATATACCTGGGTTGTAGGCTCGATCCCCAGGCCTGGTCCAGGCACATGCGGGAGGCAACCAATCAACGAGTCTCTCTCATGTTGAAGTTTCTCTCTCTCTCTCTCTCCCCCACTCTCTCTGAAAAGCAATGGAAGAAATAACTTTGGGTGAGAGTTAAAATAGATATATATTTTTATTGAGCAAGGAAGGAGAGGGAGAGAGAAACAGCAACATGAGAGGGAAACACTGATTGGCTGCCCCCATACACACCCCTACGAGGGGCTGAGCCCGCAACCTGGGCATGTGCCCTGACAAGGAATGGAACCGGAAACCTTTCAGTGCAGGGGACAATGCCCAACCAACTAAGCCTCACCAACCAGGGCATATTTATGCTTTTTAGGCGACAGAACCTGAAAGCCTAACAACACAAAATTAAATACACCCATCCCAGACACACCTCTCTGCAAGGACTCAGGGCTGTCTGGAACAGCAGAATACTAATGTATTCTGAGTTAGAGACTTGGATTTTATTTCTCGCCTATCACATCTTGACAATGTCTTCAAATGTAAAACAGAATATAAATAGGTTCACGGGAGGATATGTGTGGAGCTATTTAGTAAACGTCTCATACAATCATTTTTGTTGGCAATAAAGCGTAATAAAAAGACTCCATTTGTGATGTGTGGTGGTGGCTGGAGGCCTTCAGGTCCCCACTCCTTCTTCTTCCCCACATCTGGGCAACCTGATAAGAAAGCCTGCACATACCCTTAGGTCCTGGTGTCCTCGGTCCCTTGGACTGGCAGAAATGTCAAACCATGCGAGCCCCAGGCTGGGCTTGGAGACCTCCATCTGGCTCACCTCCCATGACAGTGAAAACCCAAAGCCTCACCTATCGCTCGGTTCACTGCGGACCAAACCAGAGCCCCTCTCCTGGGGGGCCCATTCGCTGTTGACTCTGAGGAGGCGTAAGTCCTGTCACCCCCCACTGGTTCCCGTGTGAGATTCATCCCAACCTCCACAATTTCCCGGGGTGGGGGGATGCTCAGTGTCCAGCAGGGAATGGTAGGTGCCCAAATAAAATACGAACTGAGCAGTTTTGCTTAATGACTTCTCAGCATCACCTGCCAAGGTGCCAGGAAAACCCTCCTCCCTAGGAAGTCTTCCAGGGCACACGCAGAGTGACACCACGCCACTCAGCGACAGCCCTGAGAGAGCTGGGATTTGAAGTGTACTGAAGCATATTTCCAAGAGAAACGTGACTCACACAACTAAACTTGAAGGAATGAAACTGAACCACAGAGCCCTGGCCGGTGCGGCTCCGTGGTCGGGGCGCCCGCCCGAGCACCCAAGGGCCTCGGGGTTGAATTGCGGTTAAGGGCAAACAGCAGGCTGCAGGCTCGATCCAAACCAATGGAAACAATATCCTCAGGTGAGCACCGACGACAAAAGCTACACCATCCAGGGCAGAATGCCGAAGGCCTGTCCTCAGCCACCGTCTTACCCTTATTGCCTGAGCAGCAACACTGAGAAGAAGGTTTTAAACACAGCTAAAGAGCACGTGAAAAACCAAAGCAAGCAAGCGGCTCTCACCCGAAGGGCACGCCCAGGGCGCCCAGAGGAGTCACCAGCACGGTGGGCACCGCGGTGTAGGCCAGGAAGTTCCCGATCTGCCCGACGGCCACTGTGGAGAGAGCGCGGGTGACGGCGCCCACGGGGCCGGGGCGCGCGAGGCCCGCCCGGGAGGAGCCACTTCCCGCCACCCGCGGGCGGGCCCGAGGCGGCAGCTGGCGGCGGGTGCGAGGCGCCCACTCTCGACGGCCAGGCTCGGACCGACTTCAGGCCCCGTATCGCCCTCGCGTCCCGACGGCGTCCCCGGCGAACCCGGGGCTGGCGGGGGAGGGGCCTCCTGCCCTCCTGCGGCTCAGGGAAGGACCCAAGGGCCCAGCCAACCGCAGCGCAGCCCCTCGAGCCCGCCCTCTGCCCCGCCCCTACAGCCCCGCCCCGCGCCCCACCCCTGCCCCGGCCCTACAGCCCCGCCCCGCGCCCCACCCCTGCCCCGGCCCTACAGCCCCGCCCCGCGCCCCACCCCTGCCCCGCCCCTGCAGCCCCGCCCCGCGCCCCACCCCTGCCCCGCCCCTACAGCCCCGCCCCACCCTCTGCCCCGCGCCCCACCCCTGCCCCGCCCCTACAGCCCCGCCCCGCGCCCCACCCCTGCCCCGCCCCTACAGCCCCGCCCCGCGCCCCACCCCTGCCCCGCCCCTACAGCCCCGCCCCGCGCCCCACCCTCTGCCCCACCCCCGCCCCTACAGCCCCGCCCCTGCCCCACCCCTACAGCCCCGCCCCACCCTCTGCCCCGCCCCGCGCCCCACCCTCTGCCCCGCCCCTACAGCCCCGCCCCCGCCCCACCCCTACTGCCCCGCCCCTCCAACTCCCATCCCTTACAGGCCCACCTTCCAGTCCCCTCCCTACATCCCACCTTCCGCCCCGCCCCCTAAGGCCCCACCCTCCGGCCCCGCCCCCTACAGCCCCCACCCCGCCCCTACAATTCCACCCTGACCCCGCCCCTATAGCCCCGCCCCCGCCCCACCCTCAGGCCCCACCCTGCAGCCCCGCCCCCATGCGCATCTCCCCGGGGAGGCCCCGCCCGCAGGGGGCACTTACTGGCGATGGTGCCCGCCCACCACACCACGTCGGTCAGGTAGGAGGTGCCTAGGAGAGAGGAGACGGGGTCAGGACGCGCCGGGGCTCAGGAGCCGCACCCCGAAAGACGCCTGCGGGGGACAGAGCGGGAGGGGTCCCGCTGCTCTCCCGGGAAGGACCCACGTTGGCCTAGAAGTCGCAGTGACAAGCCGCTTTTCTTCTTATTGCTGTTCTTTAATTCTCTTTTTTAATCCTCGCCTGAGGATATTTTCTCCATTGTTTTTCAGAGAGAGAGAGAGAGAGAGGAACATCCACGTGCGAGAACATCAATTTTTTTAAAATACTGATTTCAGCGAGAGGAAGGGAGAGAAACATCAATGATGAGAGTCACTGATCAGCTGCCTCCGGCAACCCAGGCCTGTGCCCTGATGCTCTAGGCACCCAGCCACACCCGCCAGGGCAACTGTTATCCTTTAACCATCACCTGAGGATAGGATATGTTTTTTCTGATTTTAGGGAAATGAAAAAAAAAAAATAACATGAGACAGAGAAACACGGATTGGCTGCCACCCAAGCGCGCCCTCACCGGGGATCGAATCCACAACCCTTCAGTGTCCCGACGACCTGGCTGCCAGGCCAGGGAGAAAAACCACTAAAAGGGGCACAGCCGCCCTGGCTGGTGTGTTCCCATCAAGGGCAAGTACCTAGGCTGCAGGTTGGACCCCTGGCCCTGGCTGGGACGCCTGCTGGAGGCGACCAATCCATGTGTCTCTCACACACCAATGCTTCTTTCTCTCTCTCTCTCTCTCTCTCTCTGTCTCTTTCGGCTCCTTCCCTCCCTCCCTTACACTCTCTCCAAAAATCAATGGAAAAAATATCCTGGGGTGAGGAATCACACAAAAATAAATAAAAGTGGCACAGCCCTGGCTGGTGTGGTTCAGGGGGTTGAACATCGGCCCACACACCAAAAGGTCACCAGTTCGATTCCAGCTCGGGGCACATGGCCAGGTTGCGGGTTCCATGCCCCAGCATATGGGAGGCAACTGATTCATGCTCCTCTCCCACAGTGATGTTCCTCTCTCTAAAATCAATAAAAACATTTACAAAATAAAAATAAATAAAACTGGCACAGATACTTTTTATAACCATCAGTCTGACCCAAATGACAAACTGAATCTTTAGCGTCAGGGGTGCGGGGGTGCAACACACCACCCAGACACACGCATATTCTTTGGAATGAAGTTTTATGTTAGTTCCAAATGATATTTGTTCTTCAAAGTCTAATTTTCTCATGCATCGACTATAACCCATTTATATATGAAATCATTTTACTTGCCTAGGGTTCAATGCCTTCTACTTAGGCTGCTCCATTTTCAGAAGTTAGAGCCTCTCTGACAGGGCTCTTTCCAGTCCCCTGGGCAGCAGGCCCTCAGCTCCCTCAGTGCTGTGACACATGTAGAGTCCCCTGTGTCCATCACATCTGTCCCTCTTCATGCTTTTGCGACAGGTGCCATCAGCCAGAGCGTCTCCCAGCCTTTGAGACACACGTTTGTCCTTCAGATATGTCACCATGCTCCTCAACTGAGAGGTTTCTTTCACTTCAGGTTAAAGTACCTACTTCTAATTGGACATTTTAATTCTCAGTAATTGGGTACAATTAACACAGGAAGCCAGCTCGCTTCACGGAGGAGAAGAGCTTCGGGTATCACAGTAAGTACTTAAAAAAAAAATGGGGCCAACACATAATGACAGGGTAGGAGGAAGGGCCGAGTCAGAATATCACCGTTGGCAACATCACATAAAAAAAGTGATTTGGGCCCGGCCAGCCATGGCTCAGCGATTGAGCATCGACCTGGGATGCATGAGATCAAGGTTCAATTCCCGGTCAGGGCACTTGCCCGGGTTGCCAGCTCGATCTCCAGTCAGGGGCCTGCAGGAGGCAGCCAATCAATGACTCTCATCATTGATGTTTCTCTCTCTCCCTCTCCCTTCCTCTCTCTGAAATCAATAAAGAGAGATATATATATAAAAGTGATTTGGGGGTTGGGAGGGGGTAGGAAGAGATTAACCAAAGAACAAATATTCACATATGCATAACCCATGGACACAGACAATAGTGTGGGGAAGGCCTGGGGTAGGGTGGGGGTTGGCTAGAGGGAGCAAAAAGGGAGAAAATGTGAGACATCTGTAATACTGTCAACAATAAAAATTTTAAAAAAAAGCGATTTAGGCAAGAATCATCAATGGAAGACAAACCCAATTAAAAATGGGCAAAGGACCTGAATAGACACTTTTCCAAAGAGGACACACAGACGGCCAAGAGACATGTGAAAAAATGCTCAGTATCACTAATCACCAGAGAGACGCAAATTAAAACCACAGTGAGGTGTCACCTCACACCTGTCAGAATGTCCACCATC
The DNA here is from genome assembly GCF_964146895.1 of Miniopterus schreibersii. Taxonomy (NCBI): domain Eukaryota; kingdom Metazoa; phylum Chordata; class Mammalia; order Chiroptera; family Miniopteridae; genus Miniopterus; species Miniopterus schreibersii. The sequence goes on from NC_138124.1 coordinate 107,984, forward strand.
AACCAATCAATAAGTGACAAGAGCTGGTGAGGGTGTGGAGAAAGGGGACCCTGGTGAACTGCTGGTGGGAATGCAGACTGATGCAGCCACTGTGGAAAACAGTGTGAAGTTTCCTTAAAAAATTAAAAATGGAGCTGCCTTTTGACCCAGTGATCTCACTTCTGGGAATACATCCTAAGAAACCCAAAACACTAAAGAAAGAATCTATGCACCCCTATGTTCATAGCAGCGTTATCTACAATAGCCAAGATCTGGAAACAGCCCAAGTGCCCGTCAGTAGGTTAGTGGATAAAAAACTGTGGACATTCACACCATGGAATACTATGCAGCTGTGAAAAAGAAAGGGTCTCGTACCCTCTGGGACAGTGTGGAGGGACCTGGAGAATATTATGCTAAGTGAAATAAGCCAGGCAGAGAAAGACAAATACCATATTATCTCACTCATATGTAGAATCTAATGAACAAAATAAACTGATGAACGGCCCTGGCCAGTGTGGCTTAGTGGTTAGAGCACTGGCTCAGGACACTGAAGGTTCATGGGTTCGATTCCTGGTCAAGGGCACATGCCTCGTTGAGGCGAATGCGGGAGGCGAACAATGGATGTGTCTCTCTCACATCGATGTTTCTTTCTCTCTCCCTCTCTCCCTTTACACTCTCTCTAAAAATCAATGGAGAAAATATATATCCTCTGGTGAGGGTTAAAAAAATGAATAAATGATAAACTGATGAACAAAATAGACGCGGAGGCCTGGATACATGGAAGAGACTGACAGATGTCACATGGAAGGGGGCTGGGGGGACTGGAGAGAGGAAAGTGAAGGGTTAGCCAAAGAACAAAGGTATATGCATACAGCATGGACACATCGTGTGGGGCGCGCCGAGAGAGGGGGGCCAAGGGTGGGGGAATGAGGGCATCTGCAATGGTGCCAGCAATATACAATTTTTAAAAGAATAATCATCAGCGGATAGTAAGACGAGTGGACGAAAGCTGGCTGAGGAACAGGGCTCTCATGGTCTCCGTGAATCAGCTCCGCTGGTGTTTCATTAACTATAAAGAGAAAAGGTGATCTTGGCAGAGCCTGGCAGGCATCACCCCCACCCAGTGGCCTACGTTAAGAGCAGCAGCAACCAGCCTCCTGTGCCTCCTGACAGGTGAGTTGAGAAGGACAACGTCGCCTCGGTGGGGTCCCTGCCAAGTGCCTCCCCAGCAGGGAACTGCAACAGTCTCCGAATTAGCTGGCTTTGCTCTTGTGAACGGCAAGGTCACGAATGACAAAGAAAGGCAGACAACTGCGGCAGATGACGGGGAACTAAGGGGACTGGGGACTAAACACGACACGCGGTGCCAGGTGGGAAAAAGGTCAGTAACAGTGGAGCAAATGGTCAAGTTTGAAGATGGACTGTGTGGATGAAAGACCAACAAAACTCTGCACGAGAACATGACTTGTGCTTCATACTCTGGCTCAAGGAAGCTGACAGCCATGTGGCCAGGGGACAGCACTTAGCTAAAAATGACCTCTGAGGGCAACGCCACCTGACCATTGCCTGCAAACGCCTGGTGGGGAACCGTCCGTGGGCGCCCGGATCAGGGGCAGTGCCAGGAGCTCTGCTCTGTGGTTTTCCAGGAGGCCCGCGAGGCAGGGCAGCTGTGACGCCACCCGCTGTGGCTCGGCCTCTGCTGACAGCCTCCAGCAGGAGAGGTCAGGACAGTGGCCCTGGCTCCTGTCCTTCTGAGTGTGCCTGATGCAAACATGGCCCATGCTGTCCTATGAGTCACAGAGCACAGCTGAGCCGAGAATGCCCTGTCTGCCCGATGGAACAGTTGTCAGCTGTTGGTACAGAATCTGCCTGAATCCCCTGGATGTGCTGACCACACCACGCCTATGCAAGAGAAGGTCCCTGTACCCACGCGGGCTGGGTATTTAACAACAAAAGGTCACGAAGTCCACTCCAGAACACTGGTGTGAGGCGCCCTGTGGACCAGTTCTCCAGCAGGACAACCATATCTGGCGAATAAAGTATTAAAACAGCCCTGGCCAGCCTGGCTGGTGTGGCTCAGCGGTTGAGCACTGACCTAGGATCCAGGAGATTGTGGTAAGATTCCCGGTCAGGGCACATGCCTGGGTTTCGGCCTCGATCCCCAGCAGGGGGTGTGCAGGAGGCAGCTGATCAATGAAGCTCTCATCATTGATGTTTCTATCTCTCTCTCTCCCTCTCCCTTCCTCTCTCTGAAATCAATAAATATGTTTTCTAAAAAATAAATAAAAACAGCCCTGGCCAGCGTGGCTCAGTTGGTGGAGCATCATCCCGTGCACAGAGAGGTTGCTGGTTCAGTTCCGAGTCAGGGCACATGCCTGGGTTGCGGGCTCAATCCCCGGTAGGGCCATGTGGGCGGCAACCTATTGATGTGCTCTCACAATGATGTTTCTCCCTCTCCTTTCCTCTCACTCTAAAAATCAATAAACTATGTTTTAAAAAGTATTAAAACACATTTTTTAAGCCTCTGGAAATTGTCCTAAGAGCAAACAGCATACCGAGAAACATTTATGCAAGAACATCTACTAAATCTCAGTAAGAACAGAGTCATTAGCACATGGGCTAAGACCCACTCCTCTCTCCCCCACAGAGGCCCAGTAACTAAAATAAACAAGCGAAAAACAGAGATGGGGAGAGGAATCAGCATCCAGAGTTGCTACCAAGTATCACCTAAAATGTCCAGGTAGCAACCAAAAAAACCCATGAGACAAGAAAGAAACAAAAAACAAACCCCACAATTAAAAAATGGCCATAAGACTTGAATAGACATTTCTCCAAAGAAGATATTTTAAAAATGGCCAAAAGCACATGAAGAGAAGCTCATCATCACTAATCATTAGAGAAATTTGATGCAAAACCACGATGAGATATCACTTCGCACCCATTAGGATGCCTATGACCAAAACAGAAAACAAGCGTTGGCAAGGATGTGGAGCAACTGGACCCCTGTGCACTGCTGGAGAGAGTGGAAAAAGGTGCAGCCGCCGTGGAAAACAGAACGGCAGTTACTCAGTTACAGAATCACCACATGACCCAGCCATTCCTCTTCTAGTATACACCCAAAGGAATTAAAAGTAGTGACCTGAACATACGTATTTACAAAATACAAGGGACTTGTTATTTTCTATTATACATGAAACGGCAGTCTACAGTACAAGATGGAATATTTCATATCATGTATATTTCACCACAATAAAAAAAATAGCTGAAGAAACAGAGGCCTGAAAATGATAAGCCCCACAGCTCTCTGTCATTGTGAGGTACTAACTGACTGACACACTCATGAGCCTGCAGCATCTGAGTCACAAACCAAAGGCCCAGGGCAGGGGTACCTGGAGCCGGAGCCGGAGCCTTCGCGGTGTCTGTGGCCCGCCCCCCCACACTGATGCTACTGCCATATGATGGTCCTTGAACCTGGACCTTTGGTATTTCCTGTCATCTAGGTGCTATTCAACTTTAGGAGGACCAGGCGCTAGGCCCCTGTCTCGGGTCAGGCCACCCTCTCGACAGTGCTTCTTGATGTGAAAACCTTTTTAAAAATGTCACCCTTTTGGTGTTCAAAGGTACCAAGAAGATGCATATCGGGACCATTCTGTAGAGATTTCTGGGTCTTCACGTTCCTGATGGTCTGTCCTATCTTTTCCTCCTAGGTCTCTAAGGAATTAAGTGGCACCAGGAGGAAGCAGGGCAGGTTCCCCTGCTTATCGGAGTGAGAAACAGTTTATATTCACGAATAAGCTACTGCCTGCTGGGGTTACCATTACAGATACAATTTTCTTGTTCCCTTTTGTTACACATGAAACAAGCAAATGATGTAAGATGGACTATAACTAAGTGCTTGGGTGGTGCTGGTTTCTGTGTTGTACTAGGTGTAAAAGTTCGGAGAAAAGGAGTCCTGGGGCCAGCATGGCTGGGTAATAATAAAAATAAGAACGGAAAACATACTGCAAGACATGCAAAGAAAATGTGACATATATTATTACATATATTGAACAAGCAGGAAAAATGCAGGCAACAAAAACTGCCTTGGAAGAGGGTCTAGATGTCATATTTAAGAAAAATTCCAAACCAGTCATTAAAAATATGTTCAAATAACTAAAGGAAACCATGCATAAAGAAGTAAAGTATCATGACAATTTATCAGGTAGAGAATATCAATAAAGAGATAGAAATTATTAAAAGAAAAAGCAAAATGGAAATTCTGGAGTTGAAAAGTACAATCACTGGAATGAAAAAAATATAATCAATAACAGATCTGAATTTCCTGGCAGAAGAATCGGTGAACTTAAAGAGAGAGTCATAAAGATTATACATTTTAAAAGAGAGAGAGAAAACGGTGTAGAGGAAAATGAACAGAGCCTTAGAGAAACATGGGGTACAATTAAGCGCATTAATAGTCATAATATTACTATTATGAGAGAAAACAGGAAAAATATTCAAGGAATAAAATAAAAAGGCTGAAACTTACCAAATATGATGAAAATCTACACATCCACGCAGTTCAACAAACTCCAATAGGACAAACACAAAGAGATCCACAACCAAGTGACATATTGGTAAAAATACTCAAAGACAAAGAAAAAGTTTTTTTAAAAAGCAAGAGAAACATGACTGAAAACATGCAAGAGAATTCCAATAACATCAACAACTGACTTCTCAGCAAAACAGTGGAGGCAAGGCGGCCGTGGGATGATGTATTCAAAATGCTGAAAGGAAAAGAAACTGTCAAACAAAAATCTTATATCCAGCAAAACTACTTTTCAAATACAAAGGCAAAATAAAGACATTCCCTGATAAATGAAAATGCAGAGAATTCCTTGAGAACAGACATGTCTTACAGTAAGTATTAAATAAAGTTCAAGTAAGAGCGAGTAACTCAGATGGTAATTTAAATACACACACACAGTGGTGAAGGTAATTATGTAATTATAAAAGAATATAAATGAAAATTTATTCTCTTTGTCATCTTCACTGATGTGAAAAGCTATTGGATAAATATGTATATAATTGTATTGTTGGATCTATAACACATAGAATGTCATACATTTGACAGGAACAACACACAGGCTATGAGTAGGACACGGAACTTGACAGAAACTTGAATGCACAGAACAAATGAAAACAGTGAACACAAACACTCTCAATCTAGACCTGCTTTCCTTTGTTTTCTAAGATTCTTTAGGACGTGAATTCTATAAAGTGTACAGTACTTCAATCCTAAGTTAAGTCAATATATTCCTGGGTTTGTAATATAAAAATATAAAATAAAAAAGCAATACAGCTATATAGAAGTAATGTTTCTATATCTAACTGGAATTTAATAAGTATAAGTCTAAAGTAGATTCTGTAAGTTAAGATGTATATGGTAAGTCTTAGAGCAACCATTAAAGAAATAACCAAAAAATATAGTGAAAAATCATTAAAAGAATTAAAATATTATGCTAGAAAAATTCACTTAGTGCAAATAAAGCAATAAATGAGTAGAGGAGCATAAAGTATATAAAACCTTTAGAAAACAGAGTGCATGGCATGCAAATAACCAACTGTAACAGTTAAAAAATTAAATGCCAGTTGCTTTATAGTGTTATTCAAGTCTTCTATTTCCTTGCTGATCTTCTGCCTAGTTTTTCCATCCATTTTTAAAAAATCCTCACCCAAGGATATGTTTAGAGAGAGGAAAGGGAGGAGAGAGAAACATTGACCGGCTGCCTCATGTACGTGCCCCAACTGGGGATCAAACCCACAACCTAAGTATGTGCCTTGACTGGAAATCAAACCCACCACCTTTTCAGTGTACATGCAGGACGATTCTCCAACCCACTGAGACACGGCCAGGGCTCTGTCCATTTTTGAAAGCAGGGTACTGCAGTCTCCAAGTGTTATCATTTATCTATTTCTCCCTTTATTCCGTCAGCTTTACTTCATGTATTTTGGGGCTCTGCTGTTAGGTGCATGTATATTTATGATTGTTACATCTTGCTGAGAGAGGAACTATGTCATTGTTATACAATGTCTTTGTTTCAGGTCACAATTTTTGCCTTAAAATCTATTTTGTCTCATGTTAATATAGTCACTTAGCGCTCTTTTGTACATAAGTAAATATTCAATGTCTTAAATAACTGAACACATTTCATTCTACAACATCTTGAAGCTCCTTTTTATAGATATGTATATACTTAAATATATCTTTATTGATTTCAGAGAGAGCAAGGGAGAGGAGGAGAGATAGAAACATCAATGATGAGAGAGTCATTGATCGGCTGCCTCCTGCACGCCCCCAACTGGGGATCGAGCCCACAACCCGGCATGTGCCCTGACCGGGAACTGAACTGTGATCTCCTGGATAATAGGCCGACGCTCAACCGCTGAGCCACGCCTGGCCGGGCATCTTTTTTATATATTTTAAAAATATATGTTTTTATAGATTTCAGAGAGAGGAAGGGAAAGCGAGAGAAACATCAATGATGAGAGTCATTGATCGGCTGCCTCCTGCACGCCCCCTACTGGGGATCTAGATGAAACCCAGGCATGTGCGCTGACTGGGAAACAAACCAGTGACCTTTTGGTGCCCAGGATGATGCCCCTCCAACTGAGCCACAATGACCAGGGCAACAATTTTTTTAAAAAAATGTTTTTATTGATTTTTTACAGAGAGAGGAAGGGAGACAGAGAGAGAGACACACTGATGAGAGAGAAACATCAATGGGCAGCCTCCTGCATGCCCCCTACTGGGGATCAAGCCCGTAACCTGGGCATGTGCCCTGACTGGCAATCGAACCTCATCTCCCGGATCCTAGGTCAATGCTCAACCACTGAGCCACGCCGGCTGGGCCATTGGTTGCTTCTGGTATGTGCCCCGCCAGGGGATCAAGCCCACAACCCTGGCATATCAGGATGACACTAGCCAACTGAGCTACCCAGCCAGGGCCTCACCCTCACCTTTTAAGCCAACATCAGGCAAAATTTTCCTGCTTCCATGAACATTAAGTCAGTCAGATTTTCTGTCTGCATACCTGACCCACACCCCTAACTATAGATCAAGGTGAACTCCTCCAGGTGGTCCCCAAAGGCCTCAGTCCAGGAGCATCCCCTGTGCTGTCCTGCAGGCAGCCCAGGCTCTGCCTGCCCATCCACCTGTGCCCAGCCTCCTCCCTGAGCTGGCTGCCCCAGGTCCCTGCAAAAGTTCCTGGGTGCCTGCACTCCATACTGGTGGCCCTGAGCCCATCACAAACAGGTATTTTTCTCTTATGTCCTAAAACCACTTAGTTTATTTACAGTTTCGCCTTCAGGCATCACTGTCCCTAAAGGAGCTAAAGTCATTCACCTGACACCCTCAGGAGGCACCTGTTCAAGCCTCTGGCCAGGCTGATGCCTGGCACTCAAGTCCTCTGGCCTCATTAGGAGCAGGGAGCCACCAAAGTGTGGGAAATGGAAGGCTTTCGGTTTGTCTGTTTGTCTGTCTGCTCTCTTGCGTCCTCCCCTCCACTCCTAGCTGTGGTTTGCAGAGGCAGCAATAGCTAAATCCTAGGGCTGTTCAGCTCACGCTGGAAGCCGTGGATGCTGAGTTGTTTATAACAGCTGAACTGTGGGACAAAGGAGTGCTGTGCCCATACAAAGAGACTTGTTGGGATGACACTGCCAACTGGCAGTGATGTTCTCACCGTGGACTTTTTTTTTTAAGTGAGAAAACTTTTTAATTTTTTAAAAATTTATTTTAGAGAGGGAGAGAGAAATATCAATGAATCAACTGGGCACCGCCCCCCCGCCCCCCCAACTTGGGATGAGCTTGAAATCAGGCATGTGCCCTGACTGGGAATCGATCGAGCTGGTGACCTCTGGGTCCACAGGCAACACTCAGCCAACTGAGCCACAGCAGCCAGGGCCGACTGCGGACCTTAAACCATCTGTTTAGCTATAAACGTGCCTCAGAAATGTCCTTAATACTGTATATGACTTTCTAGCACAAAAATATAGTTATCTAGCTGGACCAGCATGGCTCAGCTATTGAGCATCGACCTAGGACCCAGGAGATGGCAGTTCGATTCCCGGTCAGGGCACATGCAGGGGGTGTGCAGGAGGCAGCCGATCAGTGACTCTCTCCTCATTGATGTTTTTCTCTCTCTCTCCCTTCATCTCAAATAAAAATATATATATATTTTTTAAAAAGACTTAAAAAATATATATAGTTATGTACGTAGTTTATTTGCCTTCTGATTACACCACAGAAAAACTCCCAGTCATGTGTGCTCCCAATAACAGAAGCTGCTTCTAACACCACAGGAAGAGCAGGGTCACTGTGCCCTTTACTAATCAATTAGTGCTTAATTTTTTTAAAAAAACACACACATATCTTTATTGATTTCAGAGAGAGGAAAGGAGGGGGGAGAGAGAGAAACATCAATGATGAGAGTCTTTGCTCGGCTGCCTAGCCTGCAACCGGGCCTGTGCCCTGACCGGGAATCGAACCCCGATCGCCTGGATCCCAGGTCCACGCTCAGCCGCTGAGCCCCCCCCCCGCGGGGCGTGTCTTTTCTTATTAATTCATTTCCTCGAACACGGGAGCTGAGCTGAAATAACGGGTTTAGCTGGACCCCAATAACTGTTTTTTCCATTAACTGAAGTCAGGTTTCCTGACATTTTACCCGGTGTCTTGGCTCCTGGGTGCTCAGGCTCGGGCCCCTGCGAGTCCCTCGGACCTTACGAGTCCCGGGGAGCCCCGGCCACGCACCCCGCGGGCTGTCCCGCCGGCCCCGGGGCGGCGCTGCTCTCGCCTGGGCTGCGCGCGGGTGGCCCCGGGGGCGGCCGCGGGGACGGCTCTTGGCGCGCATCCTGCCAAGGGCACCTGTGCCTTGTCTTGTGGGAACCCCCCGGCGGATAACTGATTTTTAGAGAGAGTGGGGGGGGGGGGAGAAGCAACGATGCCTGCGGGGATCGAACCTGCAACCGGGCACGTGCCCTAGACCGGGAATCGAACCCGGGACCTTTGGCGAGCAGGGCGACGCTCCGACCAGCGAGCGCACAGACCCGGGCAGCACGTGCGTGCGTCTGTCTGTCTGTCTGTCTCTGACTCTCCGCAGGCACCTCGACCACCCCTGATGCCTGTCCCCAGCCAGGCGCTCCCCGAAGACCCCTGTCCCCCGAGACGCGTCCGCACCGCAGGTCGCCCCCTCGGCCGCCCGGTTCTGCCCGCTCGGTGCCCGATTTCGACACAAACGCCCGCGGCCGGGCCTTTCCAGCGCCCCCGCGGCCCGGCCCTGAGCCGACGGCGCCCCGGCCCCGCCGCGCCCGGAGCGCGAGCTGCGGGAGGAACTGCGGCGCCCACCCAGGGCCGGCGCGAACGCGCGGGGGCACGCGGCCACCCACCCACGGGGCCCCGGCCTGCGGTCCGAGCGCCCAGGGACGCGGCCAAGGGCCGCTGCGCCCGCACCTCCCCGCGCGGGCACCCGGGGCGCAGCCGGCCCGCCTCGGGGTGCGCCCCGGCCCCGGCCTCGCGCTCGCGCCCCCATCGCCCGTCCGGCGTTCAGGTCTGAACCCGAGGCGGATGCACCCGGGGCCCGCGCGCAGCTCCACGCGGGCCCGGCGGGCGCGGGCCCGGGGCGCGCGGCGGTTTCCCCGGCGACGGGCCGCGCGGGCCGGGAGGGCGGCGGGGGTGCGGGCGCCCTCGGACCCGAGGAGGCCCCTCCGCCGCCGGGAGGGGGAGGCGGGGCGGCGACACCCGCCGTGGCCCGGGGCGCGGGGATTCCCGGCTGCAGCCCGCGGCCCGGCCGGAGGCGCGTCCCCGGCGCCGGCCCGGCTCGGGGGGACCCCCGCCCCCGCGCGCGCGCCCGCCCTACCTCGCCGCTTGGCGCGCACGATGCCCTTCTTCTGCAGCACGAACGTGGACCCGTTCACCAGGCTCGACACCACGGCCACGCCCAGGCCGAGCGACACGGCGGCGGGGCTCGGGCTGCGCGCCCCCTCCCCGGCCGCCGCCGCCGCCGCTGCCGCCGCCGCCGCAGTCCCCATTCCGCCCGCGCCGCCCTCCGCGCCTGCGCACGCGCCGCCGGGCGGGGCGGGGCCGGGGAGGGGCGGGGCCTGGACGAGGCGGGGCCTTGGTGGGCGGGGCTATGGGCGGGGCCTGAGCGAGGCTGGTCCGCGCGCGGGTGGGACTGGTGCCGGGGTGGGGGCGCAGTTGTGGGGGCGCAGGGGTGGGGGCGCAGTTGTGGGGGCGCAGGGGTGGGGGCGCAGGGGTGGGGGCGCGCAGGGGTGGGGGCGCAGGGGTGGGGGCGCAGGGGTGGGGGCGCGCAGGGGTGGGGGCGCGCAGGGGTGGGGGCGCAGGGGTGGGGGCGCAGGGGTGGGGGCGCAGTTGTGGGGGCGCAGGGGTGGGGGCGCAGGGGTGGGGGCGCGCAGGGGTGGGGGCGCAGGGGTGGGGCGCAGGGGTGGGGGCGCGCAGGGGTGGGGGCGCAGGGGTGGGGGCGCAGGGGTGGGGCGCAGGGGGCGGTGGCTGGGCGGCGCTCGCAGCGGGAGGACCGGGCGGGGCGCGAGCCGGGCCCGTGCGGAGACGGGGTTCCCGGGTTTGGGAAACAGCGAGGCGGGGCGGGCAGCTAAGTGTCCGGTCAGGGAAACAACTGCGCGTGTCCCCCGCCCCCCGGGGCTGGAAGGGCGCCGCCGGACGCAGCCCTTCTGGGAGCGCGGGCCCTGCGCGGCCTGCACGCGGCCCCCGCCGAGCGGGGGTGGAGCAGCTACATGCACCGCGGGGCTTGTGATCTTGGCGCCTAAGTGCCTAGTTTATTATTTATGATTTTTCTTTTTTTTTTTTTTTTTTTTTCACTTTTTTATTTGTTTATGATTTTCCAACCGCAGTCCGCGCAGCGGTCGCACCTGTACGTGACCGACGGACGACCGGCGGCTGCGTCTCGCCGCACCTGGCGCCGGGCGCAGGCCTTGCTGCGCACCCCGCGTGCCCCTGGCTTTTCATAACCGGCCCAGGGCAGGTCTCGGTCGCCCCCCTCACCGCCCCAGCCCCTCCGGCAGTGTTCCCCGCCCCTGCTCTGGCGCGCCCCCCCAACCCCCCGGCGCTGGGGGTTCCCGCGTTGCCCCGGCCCCGGGAGCGCGCGCCGCCAGCGCGGATGGGGGCGCTGTGCCTCCCCGCGGCGGCGCGCGTGGGCGAAGATGCGCTCCTGCGCTGGGCAAAGCGGGCGCGGACCCCACCGGGGGGGCTCACGGAGGGGGGAGTCTGATCACCATTAGGCGGAACCCACGCCACTGCGAGGTCCAGACTGGTTCTTGAACAGAGAAAGGATGTGAAGGACCGAAAATATGGCCAGGTCCTGGCCGGTGGTCTGGACAAGAAGCTTCGTGAAGACCTGGAGCGGCTGAAGGAAATCGGGCCGCAGAGGGCTGGGCCATTGCTGGGGTCGTCCTGGAGGCCAGCGCACCAAGACCACAGCCGCCGGGGTCACAGTGTGGGTGTGTCCAGGAAGAAATAAACCCAAGGTGAAGGGGGGGAGAACTATGGGGAAAAAAGGGGGACATCTGTAATACTTTCAACATTAAAAATAAATTTTTTTAAGTAAAAAAGAAGAAATCTGTAGGCCTCATCTGTTAATAAACAGTTTATACACCTAAAAAAATTCTGTGTCTGATTTTATTTCTGTTTTATTTGTTCATTTACTGTATTTTTTAGATTCCACATATAAGTGAAATCATATGGTGTTTGTCTTTCTCTGGGTGACTTATTTCATTTAGTGTAATACCCTCTAGGTCCATCCGTGTAGTCAAAAATGGAAAAATTTCATTCTTCTTTATGGCCAAGTAATATTCTATTGTAAATATGTACCACCTCTTCTTTATCCAGCTGTCTATCCACTTAGGGTGCTTCCCTACCTTGGCTAATTTCCTAATTTACTTACTTATTTTTAAAAATATTTTTTGACTTCAGAGAGAGGAAGGGAGAGGGAGACAGATAGAAACATCAATGATGAGAGAGAGTCATTGATGGGCTGCCTCCTGCATGCCCCCTACTGGGAATCGAACCTGCAACCCGGGTCTGTGCCCTAACCCGGAATCGAACCTCCATCTCCTGGATCCTAGGCCGATGCTCAACCTCTGAGCCACACCAGCTGGGCTACTTACTTGTTTTAATCCTCATGTGAGGATAGACACGTATGTGGATTTAAGAGAAAGAGAGAGAGAAACATCAATGTAAGGCCTCTCCCATGATGGATTGAACCCGAAACTTTTGGTGTAGGGGATACTCCAACCAACTGAGCCACCTGGTGAGGTAAGTATCCCTATGTATTTATCAATTTTATTCTTATAATTATTTATTAATTATTGTATTATTTACCGTGTGCACGACTGTAAGCCTCCTTTTGCCCCGCCGTATATACATGTACTTGTATATATACCACATTTCATTTACCCACTCATTTACCCGTGGACATTCAGGTTTTTTCCGTATCTTGGCTACTGTAAATGATGATGCAATGAACACGGGGGTGCAGGTATTTTTTTTTTAGTTAGTGATTTTGTTTCCGTTGGATAAGTTGCTCAGAAGTGGAATTGCTAGACCTACAGCTTCCTTTATTAAGGCATCTTGAAAAAATTGAAATTTTGGGTGAATCCTTGTGAAAACCAATCATGCATTCAATCTGAGGGGTTGTAACAAGAGCTGGAGATAATATACTGCCCCTGAATGACAACGGGCCTAATCCTAGCGACCCCCTCACAGTAAACTTAATTGAGAGGCCCCAATTTATTTGAAATAAAATGTGTCAAATTTACAGAAAGCAAGGAAAACAGGAAAGTTATTTAAAAATGACTCAATCCCACAACCCTAGCCTAATTGTTATTATTTTAGTTTTCCCATCTAAAGTAGATATAATTGTACTTGTTTCCAGTTACAATATACAAACTATCTTTGTTGTTTAATATATCATAATCAGTTCCCATGTTGTTACATAATTGTGATTATTTTAATGGCAGCATAACTTCCCATAAAGTTAATTACTATCATTTAGCCATTTGCTGGTATTTAGCTATTGTTGGTGTTAGGTTGCTATCAGTGTTTTCCTATTATAAATGATGCCACAAAGAACATGTTCACAAATTTAAAAATATTAAATTTAACCTATATTTCAAGATAAGTTAAAGAGTACAAATATATACGTATATGCAGCTTTATTAGTTTGTGAAGCAACATTATATGTTGTTTCTGTATGAAAACTTTTATGCTGAATAAATCTAAACCATTGCTTACTCTTTTTTGTTGTGGTAACATATATACATATAACATAAAACTTGCCATTTTTTAAAATCCTCACTTGAGGATATGTTTATTGATGAGAGAGAGAGACATTGATGTGAGAGAAACATAGATTGGTTGCCTCCCATACCCAACCCGGCCAGGGACTGAATCTACAACCTCGTGTGTGTCCCGACCGGGAATCGAACCCAAAACCTTTTAGTGTCCCGAATGATGCTCTAGCCAACTGAGCCACCCAGCTATGGCCATTTGAACCTTTTTAAAATGTACAATTCAGGGGGATGAATTACATTAGCAAAGCTGTGCAACCCTCACCACTATTTCCAAAATTCTTCCATCACCCCAACCAAAACCTCTAGCCGTTACGCAGCCATGCCCCATTCTTCCTCCCCCCCCAGTCCCTCGTAACCTCTAATCTACTTTCTCTCTCTGATCTTGCCTATTCTAGATGTTTCATAGGAGCAATTGTACAGTATCTGTCCTGTGACTGGCTTATATCAATTAGCATAATGGTTTCAAGGCTGAAACCAAGTTGAGTTAGACTCATTAAAAAACTTAAAAAATAAACTTCCCACTCCCAGCCTGCCGGGGTGTAGCTCGGTTGGCTGAGCATTGTCCCATGTACCAGGAGGTCACTGATTTGATTCCCAGTCAGGGCACATGACCGGCTTGTGGGCTTGATCCCCAATAGGGGGTGTCGAGGAAGCAGATTATTGATGAAGTTCCTCTCTCATTGATGTTTCTCTCTTTCCCCCTCTCCCTTCCTCTCTCTGAAATCAATAAAAAACATATATATTTACAAAAAAAAAAACCAGAAAAACCCTTAAAAAAATTCCCACTTTCAAAACTCTCTCATCATTTCTGCAGAAGTAACTACCTAGGTACGAAGAAAGATTTCTTTGTGGGGACTGAAATTTAAATGCCTTTGTGCATAACTATGATTTCTTTTGTTTTTACATTTTATTGCGAAATACAGAACATACAGAAAAACACATCAAACAAAGGCACCATGGAAGAAAGTAGTATTATAAAGTGAATTCCTAGGTAACCATCTCCCAGACCAAGACCTAGAGTGCTGGCAGCTGCCAGAAACACCTGCCTGCTCCCTCTGCGGCTCAGCCACCTCCTCCCACACTCCTGCTTTTCTTTATTGTTTTATATCCTACAGGCAGGAAAACTACGGCCTGTGCACCAAATCTGACACTCTGTTTTTAAATGAAATTTCAATGGAATATAATTACACCCATTCCTTTATGTTCTGTCTGTGGCTACTTTCATGCTTTGAGAGCAGAGTTGAGTAGCTGCTAGAGGCCTGGGTGGCGGGCTAAGCCTAAAATATTTTCTATCTGGTTCTTGACAGAAAAAAAAGTGCTGCCCCCTGGTGTCGTGTATGATCTACCAAGCTGGTAGTTTGCTGTCGGCTGCTGAATGCTCCACCAAGTCCCCCCAGCTGCTGGCAGGGTTGGCTGCTGTGTCCTTGCCCTGCCCACTTCTCCGGAAATTTCCCTCAGCTGTGAGGAGAAACCCAGCCAGAGAGCCCTGTGGGGCAACCCTCAGTCCACCAATGCATCTATTAATTACACTTTTGAATTGTTGATAGCTAGTGTATAGAAATACAATTTATTTTAAAATATTGATCTTGTATCGGGCAATCCTGCTGAACTTGTTAACTAACTCTAATACATTTTTTTTTTTGAAATGTTTATTGATTTCAGAGAGAGGAAGGGAGAGGGGGAGAGATAAAAACATTAATGATGAGAGTCATTGATCTGCTGCCTCCTGCACGCCGCCTAATTGAGATGGAGACCTGTGCCCTGACGGGGAATTGAACCTCCATCTCCCGGATCATAGGCCGATGCTCAACAGCTGAGACACACCAGTCGGGCTCTAAGAAGTTAATAGATTCTTTTTTTTTTTTTTAAAAAATGTCTCTATTGATTTCAGGGAGAGGAAAGGAGAGGGAGAGATAGAAATATCAATGATGAGTCATTGATCGGCTGCCTCCTGCATGCCCCCCCCCCCAGGGGATCAGGCTCACAACCCAGGCATGTGCCCTGACCGGGAATCGAACCCCGATCTCCTGATCCTAGGTCTGATGCTCAACCGCCGAGCCACGCCCAGCCGGGCTTTAACAGATTTTTAAGATCTTCCATGTAAAGCTCATGTCATCTGCAAATACAGCTCTAGCTAGAAGCTCCTGCTGAATTTGTTGAGTAGCAGGGGCAGAAATCCTTTCTTATTCCTGATCTCAGGGGTAAAGCTTTCTGTCTTTCAACATTGTGATGTTGGTTGTCTTTTCCTTCTACTTCTAGTTGGTTGGTTTTCTTTTTAACAATCATGAATAGATGTTTTGTCAAATGCTCTTTCTGACTGTACTGAGATGATCACGTTTCATTTTTCCCCTATCAATATGGTGGTTTACCTTGATTGATTGAAACCACCTTGTACAGCTAGAGTAATTCCACTAGCTCTGGGTGTCTAATGCTTTTCACACGCAGCTGGGATTGTTTTGCTGGTACTTCGCTGAGATTTTTTTGCATCTATACTCATAAGGAATATATATTGGTTTCTGTGTGATGTTTCTGTCTGGTTTTGGTATCAGGGTGAAACTGGACTCATAGATTGAGTTGGGAAGTACTCCCTCCTCTTCTGTTTTTTGAGAGAGTTTAAGAAGTATTGGTGTTAATCCTTTAAATTTTTGTGAGACGTCACCAACGAAGCCATCTGGTCCTGAGTTTTTCTCTATGGGAAGTTTTTTGGATACTAATTCAATCTCTTCACTTTTTCAAGGTCTATTCATATTTTCTACTTCTCCTTGGGTCAGTTTCAGTTTTGTGTCTTTCTTGGAGTTTCTCCGTTCCGTGTAGGTTATCTAGTTTTTCGGTATGCAGTTGTTCCTAGCATTTATTCCCCAATCATCTCTCTTAATCCTGTGAGGCTGGTAGTAATGTCCCGTTTCATTCCTTATTTTACTAATTTGTGCCCTCTCTCCTCTCCTGTTGGTCAGTCTAGCAAAAGGCTTGCGAATTCTTTGGCCCATTCGTTTATTGAGAATGTGTTTGTAAAGTTCTACATATGAGTGGATTTACCAAATTTCTTTCTGTTGCCAATTTGTAACTTCAATGGGGTCGAACTTACCTTGTTTCATTTTAATCCTTTTAATTTATTGGTGCTTGTTTTATGACCTACTTATGGTCTCTCCTGGGGATCGTGCCATATGCACGTGGGAGGAATATGTGTACGCCTGTTGTTGGGCTGAATGTTCAGTCTGTTTGACTGCAGTGTTGCTCAAGCCTCTATTCCCTGGCAGCAAGGCTACGTGTCATCTCCTTGATAGACCCAGGTGTCCCGGTTCTGAGTATAAGCAATGACTTCTGTGTTGGATAGGCTTTCAGACTCTATCATCACTTTAGCTCTGTTTCTACTTTGACCCTGGAGATATTCTAGAGCTTTTAAGATGAGGCTGTATTTAGAGCACATTTCCAGTATGTCCAATATGCATCATGGATAATATTGTTTATTTCAAATTGTGTCAGAAGACTCAAAATACCTAGTTGGCCTACATAAGTGGTGCAAAGAGTGGCCACTGCACTAGGATGTCACTCGGCAATTGAGATAGAAAACCTTAACAGTGACTATAAAGCCGTCTGGGTTGTGTGGCTGTAGGAATGCCCAGTTCCACATCAACTGCTTACCTAATGGCTTTTGCATGAGTTGCCTGAGTCAATGGGATTTGGGTTTGCAAAACAGTGCTTCCTTAATTACGCCATTACCTCTCCAAGTATCTGGCTTCTTCTGAAAAGTGTTATTACCAGGATAGGTGGAGATATGCTGTAGTAACAAACAAATCTTGAATCTCAATAACTAAAAAACACAAAAATTTATTTCTTGGTCAAGCTACATGTTCAATATGGGTAACCGTTGGACTTTGCCTCTGCAACGGAAAGTACAACCTTCCCATGTGCCTGGAAAGGAAGGGAAACTGTGCTGGGACTACTGTTGGCTATTGAGCACTTCCTGTTTGCCTGTCATCTTGCAAACACTGTCTCTGGCCGAACGTTCCAAAAGGTAGCTAGTGATATTCCCACCCCATGGATACAGAAACTAAGGTTAGCCCTGACCCCTGAGGCTTGGTTGGTTGGTGTCGCCCTGTGCACCTAGGGGTTGCTGGTTTGATTCCTGATCAAGGTACAAGCCTGGGTTGCAGGCTCAAAGAGTTTGTATAGAATCGGTGTTACTTTATTATTTTCCAGTTTCTTAAAATGGAAGCTTAGATTTTAGATGGCTCTCTTCTAAGGTAAGCAGTTAATGTCATAAATTTCACTTAAATCACTGCTTTAGATGCATCGCACAATTTTTTAAAAAATATGTCTTTATTGACTTCAGAGAGGAAGCGAGAGGGAGGAAGGGAGATGGAAACATCAATGATGAGAGTCATTGATTGCCTGCCTCCTGCACGCCCCCTACTGGGGATCGAGCCCACAACCCAGGCATGTGCCCTGAGCAGGAATCGAACCTCGATCTCCTGGATCCTAGGTCGATGCTCAAGAACCGAGTCATGCCCTCTGGGCACAAATTTATTTACTTACTTTTTACCTTTATTAGTATTTATGTTGAATTTGCTCCCAGGCTATAAACTTGTGTTTTCAGTTTCTTCTGGTCTATCTTTCCTTCTGTGCAACGGCCTTTCTGGTTTAGGAACAACCTGCTGTTTTTCAGTAGGAGCACCTCAATATGGCAGGGAGAGCTCATGCATGGGTCAGTATGCCCAAGAGCTCTGTAAGTTCTACGCTGCATCTCGGGAGCTTTGCTCAATGACCAGAGAACCTACATCTAAACCCTTAGGTTCAGCATCGCTCTCTGCGTTTTTAAGCACGTACAGCAAAAATTCAGCACTCTTTTTGGGCCACCGACCCGGTGTCCAGCCCCACCGTTGGGCCTGGGCCCACCTACCAACGCCACCGTTGTAACGAGGGGAGGGCACACACTGCTTCTGGAAAGTGACGTCCTTCAGGTACGTGGCTTTTCAAATGTGCGGACCCTTGACGGCCTGGGCAGTTCCACCCAGGGTCGTAAAGCAACACAAAGACTTGATCCTCCTGATTTGCATGATTTTGCGGGGTTTTCCGGGTCACGGTGAACAGGGAACCATTTCCAGAGGTCACCTCTGGCCGCTTTGGGGAGGAGCCATCGCACACATTTTGATGTTACATTTGAATTTTTGTTTGATTCAAACTACTCCCACTTCCCCTTGAGAGTTGGTCTTGGCCCATCTGGAGTTACGTTCTTTGATTTTCCAGAGTTCCGCGGTTGTCCTGTTACTTACTTTCAAACAAGTTGCTGACGTTCAGGGAGAAAAGAGAGGACCCTCCCTGGGCTGCCTCGCGCGCCCCCTGCTGGGGGTGAGCCCGCTGGTGCACGGGACGGCCGCGCGGTCCTGTTAGTTTTTACTTCTTTGTAATTTAACTCCATGCGAATCAGAGAACATACTTGTGCCACAGATTTCCTGACGTCTGCTTTACGGCCACAGGCTCCCTGGTACTAAAAGTCCTGCTTTCCTCCCATTACCAGACGCTCGGAGGGTTCGGCCCAGGGTTTCGGCTGCATTCGCTGCGACAGACAGGAGGGCGCCCTTGAACCTGCGCGCCAGCCTCCCGGGGGCGTCCTCACCCCTAAGGGCGCCCGGCTTACCCGCCGCGCCGCCCACGAGCGCCCAGGTCCCGCGCGCCCCGGGCTCTGCCAGTCGCAGCGACCAGGAGGGCTTTTCCGGAAAGATGGGCGAAGTCCGGAATCGGAGTACGTACGCGCGTGCGTGCGCGCGTGCGTGCGGCGGAAATCCCGCCTCCCGGCGTCTGCGATTGGCCGTGACCGCAAAGAGTGCTCTCCAAATGGGAAAATAAGCGGGATTGAAGGAAGCCGGCGGACCGGGAGGCGGGGCGAAGGGGATCCTCTTCGCCATTGGCTGGGCCGGCTGGGGAACTTCACTGCGATTGGCTGGGGAGCGTCCCGCTTGGCCCGCCCTACCGGCCGCGAGCGGCGCCGGGATCACGGGCGCGGGCGGAGCCAGCGGTCTCTCAGAGGCTGGTCCGCGCGCCGCGAGCGAGGCGGCCGGCCCTCCGCGCTTCAGGTCCTGGCGCCCGGGCGCGGCGAGGGCGGCCGGCGGGGGCGCGGGCGGGGCCGGGCCGGGCGCGGCGGGGCGGCGGGCGTGGGCGCGGCCGCGGGACCTGGGCCTGCGCGGACCGTCCGCGGCCGCCGCGGGGCCGTCCCGGTGCCTCAGGGGCGATTGTGTTGGGTCCCGCTGCGGACGCGAGTGTGGTTCACGTTTCGCGCTCGGCCTCCTGGCCTGGGGCCCAGCGGCAGGGGCGCGGTGCTGTCCGGTGCCGCGGAAAGGCGGCTTGTGGCCCGCGCGCGTGTACCTTCCGGCTGTCACCCCGCGAAGGGGATGACATTGAGGGTTGGTCTCCTGCGACCGCCCGTGACCCTCAAGGTCTCGCGGGCGTGGGCCAGGCGCCGGGCGGGCCGCGCGTGGCCTCACCTGTGCGGGAGGCGGCTCTGCCCCTCCCCCGCCCTCCATCCTCCCTCCGCCCCGCTTCCCTCCTTGGCCGCACGAAACCTTGCGGGGGGGCTTCGTGACGCCCTCCACGCGTTAGGCTTCCAGCTTTCTTGTTTTCCTTGCAGGTCCGACCGCCGGGAGGAAGCGGGAGGGAAGATGCCGTCCGAGTCTTTCTGTTTGGCCGCCCAGGCTCGGCTGGACTCCAAGTGGTTGAAAACGGACATACAGGTGGGGCGCTGGGAGGGCCCCTGGAGGGTGCGGGGGGTGCCGGGCGCATCTGCCGTCCCTAGGCAAGCGGGTTATTGTTTCCGTTTTTACTGCTGCTGTTACGGGTTGTGTGGCTACATTGTAATTACAGTTACTTGTAAGTGCGAGAAAGTTGAGACCTAGTTGCGCGGAATTTTTTGTTGCTGTTTTTAAGAGGCCTGTATCACTCTCGGCCACTCCTGGGTGACTGTGACAGTGTGTAAGATGTTCGGTTACTTACCTGGGGGAGAAGTGACAAGCGGTAATTTGTGATGTTCCGAAGGGGCTGACTGTTTTTTGGGGAGCGTGTGCTTGTGCTCCTGGAGTGATAGGTTCAGCGGAGTAGTTTTGTCTTTGTGATGGGCCTTAAAGAAGGTTTTTGCATCAGAACCATGTGGCAACAGCTGGCAGGGCAATATACAGATGATGTGCTATAGAATTATACGCTTGAAACCCATATAATCTTATTAACCTGTGTCACCCTAATAAATTTAATAAAAAAAGAACACGTGGAAACAAACGTTGGCCCTAGACTCTGTAATGTTTTGACTTCATCGGATAATTGCAAGCTTGCCCAGAAATTACGGAGTAGATAATAGCTGTAATATTTCTGTGGACTGCCTTCACCGCAGGTTATTTTTGTGTGCAGGTGACTGGGAAAAACTACTTTTGTAACATGTTACCAACAGAAAGAAACGTCTGAAATACTTTGTAGTGTATGTGTTTTCCTCCTCTTCCCTGAGGATAAACATTTTAACTATTCCTCAAGTAATCTGCCTTTTTAAATACAATCTTAAGTACTGCATGATGGTTTATCAAGTGACAGATACCGGTAGTGAAGGATAATTGCTCTTCTTTACTTTTTTTTTAAAGTGCTGAGTCCTGGTAGATAACAAGAGCCAAGAGTTTTAGATTTCTTAAGGTTTATTTTATTGATTTTTGAGAGGGTGGGGAGAGAGAAAATGAAAGTGAAACACACTGATTTGCTGACCCACTTATTTATGCCTCATTGATTGATTGTTGTATGTGCCTGACCAGGGATCAAACCCGAAACCTTGGTGTATCGGGATCACACGCTAACCAACTGAGCTGCAGAGCCAGGGGAGAGCCCAGTGCTTAGAACTATCCTGTGGATAATGGATTGTTATTAGTGGTGCAATGTTAGATGGGAAAAGTACAAAGAATTGGGTCAAGAATTGGCATAGTAGTGACTCTGTTGGTTATTGTCTTTTATTTAGCAATTCCCGTCTGTTTTCCTTTGTCATGTTTTTTTGAGCGGGGCAGGTGAGAGATAATTTCTTATTTCTGAAATCTTGAGACTCAGGCACACTGATTTTAAGAGTTATTTTCATATTAGTGTTTATTTTTAGGGAAACTTTCTGAAGTGAAGTACTTTACCTAATGAAATTTTTTTCCCCTTAGTAATCATAATTGAGTAATTGCTAAATATGAGTTTCAGCATCTTGATCTAAAATCAGTGTAATGCTGAGTTGAGCACCTGTGATGAGTCTGGCAGACATCCATAAAAAGAAATACCACTTCGGTCTTAGGAGTGCTTATCGGTTTACTTATTCAGAAGTCTTCCAAACTCCTCCTGGGGCAAATGAAGAGGCCTAGGTGTTGGACGGTGCACCAGAGGAAAAATGTGTTGTGGATTTTGAAGCTGTGTAACGTCGTGAGAAAGGTGATTGCTGGTTTTATAGACTTACTCCAGCATTGCTTACGAAATGTGAGGAATGAATGTCCTTGTTTCACCCTAAGGAATGGCTTAGACATAGGTTCACTCTTCGGAACCCTTCCTGCAGTCACACATTGGGCATGGAGCCTTACACTAACAGCTTTATCTTCTTGGGGATGTCTCTCCCACCTGCAGTGAGAAGTGTCCCATTTCTTTGTATTGGGAACAGAATTGACACCTAGTTAATTTTATTTTTTAAAAAATATATCTATTGATTTCGGAAAGGGAGAGAGAGAGATAGAAACATCAATGATGAGAGAGTCATTGATCGAGCCCACCACCCGAGCATGTACCCTGACCAGGATTCGAACCCCGATTGCCCGGATCCTAGGTCAATGCTCAACCGCTGAGCCCCGCCCGGCCCAGCGACACCTGGTTAATTTTAAAAGCTGACATTCATGCTTAATCATTTTAACTACCTAACAGGTGGGGTAGAAGCATGTTTCTTAGCCACAGAATTTAGCAAGTCCATTTTCTGCAGCTGTTTCTGTTTGAAATGCCCTAGAGGTTTATAGTGATTTTGGAAAGGAAAAGGTTATGGAGACCGAAAACTTTTAACGTGTGTATATTAAGAACGGAGATACTGATTTGAGACTTTCTTGATTGTCGACGTTTAGATGTTTCGGCCTAGGGCCTGGCCACCAGCTGCCTCTAATGGAGTGCCCGTTACATGGCAGGCCCTACCTGGTTTCTACATACACGCTTTCTGTTCTTTCAGCGCTGTTTCCTGATTGCTGTGTGGAGTCCCTTGAATCATCACGTTTTCCTTTACAACTATTGGAGGGCGATATAGTCACTCCCGCGCTGACTTTCTATTTACAGTAAAAGTCCTGTCTGATGGTGGTAGGTTTTTCAGTGAACCAAAAAGTCAATTAAGTAAAGGAGCTGTAAAAAATAGTATGTGATACCTTGGCTCTGGCCAGTGTGGCTCGGTTGGTTGGCGCGTCATCTAGTGTATGAAAGGTCGCCTGTGCGGTTCCAGGTCAGGTCAGGGCACGTGCCCAGGTTTCGGGTACAGGTGCGTACAGGAGGCAAGCCATTGATGTTTCTCTCCCCTCTTCCTTCGTCTCTCTCTAAGATCAATAAAAGCATATTTAAATAGTACATGATCCTGTAAAAAGTTTTTATTTTTAAAACATATGCATATTTATTTACTAGTCTGGATGTAAGGGTAAGGCTCCAAGAATGGCGTTTATCCTGCTCTTTCTTGCATAAGCTGTGCTCAGATGAATTTCCTACAGTTTCTATTTTTGGGTTCTTTGAAGTAGAGCATGAAATTAGATACGTATGAAGCAATTTTTTGAAACTTTTTATTTGGAAATAATAATAGGCGCCCAGGAAGTCGTGTAGAAAGTAGAGAGGTCACTGCATAGTCTTCAGCCAGGCTCCCCCAGTGTTTACGTCTTATGTAACAGTGCACGGTACTGACGGCAGGAAATGAACGGTGGTACCGTGTGTGCGGCTCTGTGCCACTTCGCCACGTGTAACCACCGCCACAGTGGAGATTCAGAGCTGCCCCTTCCCCGCAGAGCTCTCCCTGCTGCCACTCTCCCTCCCCCATCCTCTCTCCCTGGCAGTCACTAATCGCCCCATCACTATAATTTCGTCATTCGAGACTGTCATACGGTATGTGACCTTTTGAGATTGGCAAAATGCCCTTGAGGGCCATCAGAATTGTTGAGTGTATCAATAATTAAACCCAGACCATTTATTCGTCTCTTCTAATTGTCAGCTTAAAATGATTAAGCATGAATGTTAGCTTTTAAAATTAAATGTAAAATCATTAAATGTGTGTTCTCACTTTATGCTTCAAAATATCAGTAGATTAAAAAATGGAAATACAAACATCTTGGTAAGTTCTATTCTCAGGTTTTACAGTTGAGAGATGAGATGTAGAAATAAAAGGATTTTGTAAATACACTTAATTTATGTTCATAATGACTTGTGATTACTTTCATGTGTTTTTATTTATGTTTTGGTTATATCATTATATTTTGGGTCAGCTTTGTCAGAGTTTATACATTTTATTAGTCTTTTTTTTAAAGAACTGACTTCTAGCTTTGGTTTTTGGAAAAGACTAATAGTTTTAGGGAAAGGAAATGAGTTTACTCTTCGACTTGACAACAAGGCTTTATTGGAAGAAAATTGAGTGACATATTTCAGGTACCAAGAAAAGAAAATGTGAGCGCACGATTTTATGTTCTAGCAAAACTGACCTTCCAGTTAACAAGTACACCAACTCATCAATGAGTGAGAATTCAGGATACGCTGTTTCCACAAGTCCATCCTGAGGAATTGAGTAGACAGACCTTTATTTTTTTGTTTTTTAAAAATATATCTTTATTGATTTCAGATAGAGGAAGGGAGAGGGGGAGAGTCATTGATTGGCTGCCTCCTGCGCGCCCCCTGCTGGGGATCGAGCCCGTAACCCAGGCCTGTGCCCTGACCGGGAATCGAACCTTGATCTCCCGGATCCTAGGTTGATGCTCAACCACTGAGCCTCGCCCGCCCGGGCGAGTAGACAGATCTTCAGACAGTAGATTGGCAGGAAGACGGGCGCTGGGCACTGAACCTGTAGTTGAGTGTAGAACCCAGATTAAATGAGTTTTAAAAAGGAGAGAGCATAGACTCTAATAGCTATATGCCTAGACCTGGTAGGTTATAATGAATTTGTTCTGCAGTGTCCAGTCCGTT
Source organism: Miniopterus schreibersii (assembly GCF_964146895.1). NCBI lineage: Eukaryota > Metazoa > Chordata > Mammalia > Chiroptera > Miniopteridae > Miniopterus > Miniopterus schreibersii. The sequence goes on from NC_138124.1 coordinate 132,497, forward strand.
GAGGCTGTGCATCGAAGTTTTCACTTGTGTTTTCCATCTCTGGAGAGGCCCTTCGGGTCCTTTTTTTACACTTTTGGTTTCACTTGACACCCTTTTCATAGTTTCTTTGTCAGCACGTTGAGCATATCTGTGGTACAACTTTGTTTTTCTTTTAAATCCTCAACCGAGGGCTTGTTTTCATTGATTCTTAGAGGTAGGGAAGGAGGGGGAGGGAGAGAAACATTGATGTGTGAGAAACATCAATCGGTTGCTTCCTGTCTGAACCCACAGCCCAGATGTGTGCCCTGACTGGGAGTCAGGCCCTCAGCCTTGGTGTATTAGGACAGTGCTCTGACCAACTGAGCCTGGCCAGGGCCTGGTAATTTTATACTGAATGCTTAACACTATAAATATATGTCATTCTGTGTTGGGTTTTGTTTTATTTCTTTGAGGAGCTTTAGTTTTGTCTGGTATGCATGTCAGTTACTTGGGGTCAATTTGGCCTTTCCAGAGCTTGATCCTCAGGTGTGTTTGGGCTGACCTAGCACAGCCTTTAGTCTTGGGCTGATTCATCTGCCCTGCGAAGGCCGTATCCTTTTTAGGATATTGTGTTGTGAGGTCTTTCCATTCTGGTTGGTGGAAACACCAGGTTTTCCCAGAGTGGATCGTGGGGATTCTGCCTCCTCCTTTCTAGTGGTCTTGGTAGTTTTCTCATCCGGTGCCTAGATTAGCCAGGGACTCAGGGTCCCCTCTGCCCACCTCCAGAGATCACCTTCTCTCTGCAGCTGCCCCCTCTCCTGTATTCTTGTTATTTTGACCTACTTATAGCTGATCTGTCTCCTCAACTCAGCAGGTCCTCTGGGCTCTGTGGGTTCCCCTGTCCTGTGCTGCATGCAGCCTAGGAGCTGCTTCTAGGCAGGAAGCTGGGCGGCTGTCACCGTACTTCATGTGCTGCCCTCAGGGAGCCCCGCTGTCGGCTGCCCGTTGCCTGGTGTTTGGAAATAGCTGTTTGATGTGTTCTGTCTGGTTTCTAGTTGATTGTAGCACAGGTGGTTCCTAAAGAGGTCGATCTTTCCCAGGTAGAAGCACAGGCCTAACTAATCTGCTTTTAGCTCATTCACTGAGGTCTTATGTTTTGGATATTTCATGGGCCTGAAATTTCCATGTTTTTGTTTAAGTGAATTTTATTGAGGTATAATTATATTTAGTAACATGCACCTATTTTCTATGTGTAGCTTACAGTGTTTTGGCAGCTTGTTTACCTGCCACATTGGGTACTTCTTCATGGTTTCCAGTTCTCTGTTGAAATGCTCAATTGGATCTTTCAGTTGCTTGAACACATCCGACCTGGCACAGCCTTGGAGTCTGGGACTGCACCCCTCCTTCTGGGTTGATGCCCCAGTGTGCCTGTGGGCTGCCCTTTATTTTCAGCCTTGTGTATCCTGTCACACCACAGGGCATGGGTTATGGCTCCAGCTGTCTGCCATAGAGCCCATGACACCCTGGAAGGTGGGGGAACAGCAGGAGCTAGCTCCCCAGGGGTGAGCAATCACCAGTTGGCAGGGAGAGATAAGGGAACTGGGTTTTTAATTCCCGCCTTTTGCTCCTTCCTTGGACTGTTCTGTGATTCTTGCAAACTTTGAGAAGAGCCCATGTGCCCTGGCGGCTGTGGTGCATCGGCCTGAGCATTGAAGTGCCATGGGTTTGATTCTGGTCAAGGGCACATACCTGGGTTGCAGGTTCAATCCCCGGCCCCACTTGGGGCGAGTGTGGGAGGCAACCAATGATCGGTCTCCCCTTGATGTTTCTCTCTCTCCCTTTCTCCCCTCCACTCTCTCTAAAAAAAAATCAATGGAAAAAAATATCCTCAGGTAAGGATAAAAAAGAAGTGCCCAGTGGGGGCGCCTCTGGCCCTGCTGCCCCGGGTTGGCTGGGGTGTGGGGGCCAGTGCAGCACCACAGAGGCAGCAGCGTTCTCTGGAAAGGCCAGACAGTGAGCATTTCTGGGGGCCCTGTGTTCTCTGTCACAGCTTCTCACCGCTGCTGTTGGCCTGGGACAGCAGCCACAGACCATACGTTGACCGGCGAGTGAGGCTGGGCTCCAGTAAAACTGTTCGGGTGCTGAGGTTTGCGTGCCATAATTTGCAGGTGCCACGCAACATTTTCCTGCTTGTGGTTATCTTTCAACATGGAAAAATGTATAAAGCATTCTTAGCTTGCGTGTGGGTCACATGATGTCGGGTGGTGGGCCAGATTTGCTGACCCCTGTAGTAACAAGCTGCTTCGTGGGCTTCACGGGCTCCCTGTCTTGTTTTTAATTTAATTTATTTTTAATTGATTTTAGAGAGAGAAGGGGGGAGAGAAAAAGAGAGAGAGGAACATCAATTTGTCGTTCCACTTATTCATGTATCGTTGGTTGATTGTTGCACGTGCCCTGGCTGGAGAGCGAACCCACAACCTTGGTGTATGGGGACGATGCTCTGACCCACTGAGCCACCCGGCCAGGGCCTGGGCTCCCTGCCATGTGGTCCCCTTTTCCCTTCCCCTCTGCCCTGGGCTGGGGTCTGCCAAGTAGTGTCAGCACTTTAATCCGTTGCTCAAGTTCCTCTTTGTTCCCCAGAGAGGGGGAAAGGAAAGGGGGGAAGGGGGAAGAGAGAGAGAGAGAGAGAGAGGAACATCGATGTGAGAGAGGCACATTGATTGGTTGCCTTCCGCTCCTACCCGGACCAGGACCGGAAATCGAACCAGAGACTCTGCGGTGCACAGGCCGATGCTTGGACCACTGAGCACCCTGGCCAGGCTCACTTTCAGGACAGCGTCTGTGTCTACATTTCTGTTTTCTGGATTCACTCTTGATCTGTTTCTGTTGCCTTCTGTTTTTTTGTTTCTTTTGTTGTTTTTTCAAAATATTTTTATTGATTTCAGATAGGAAGGGAGAGGGAGAGAGAGAGAAACATCAATGATGAGAGTCACTGATGGGCTGCCTCCTGCACGCTGCCCTCTGGGGACTGAGCCTGCACCCGGGCGTGTGCCTGGCCTGCGATCTCCTGGATCCTAGGTCGATGCTCAACCGCTGAGCCACGCCCGGTCAGGCTGTTTTTCATTTTCAATCGCATGGCCTTGTCTTGGCTATTATTATTTTTGAGCTGCAGCTATTGTGTATGAAACTGTTGTGATCATCTGTGGCTTGGACAGCAGCCTCCTTGCCCAGAAAGGATTACCATGTTAGCAGCGCGTGTGGCGCCAGGTCACTGCCGGGCTGTCGGGACTGAGATGACTCAGGGCTGGCTCCTTTCTGGGAGGGCAGTCGGCCTCCACCCCACTGTGTTCTGGTGCGTGTGGCCCTCCGAGAGGCCCCTTAGCATGGTGTGTTTACCAGCCCCCCCCCCCCCCCCCCCCCCCCCCCCCGGGGACACTGGCTTCAGCCCGTCTCCACAGCTCTGATGCGGGCTCTTGGTCTCAGCCCTGCTCCCAGAATTGGCAGGTGCCGGTCTGGGCTGCCCCGTCCTGGGTCTCAGGCTTCCTTCTTGCTGCCTGCATGTCTTCAAACAGACGTACTTTATTTACCTTTCTGCCTAACCTTCCCAGCTGCTCTTGAAATTGGTTCAAGTTTTTTGGAATTGCTGTGTTGTCCTATGTTCAGTAGGTGCTTAATATTTTTCTGCAAGGCCAAGAAGAAAAGCCAGATACCTTAATTTTAGTCATCTGCAAATACTCGAGCAGATACCATTTCAGGCGTATTTAGGGAAAGGAAACATTTTCTGACCTGTGAGGTGATCAGAATGCCGCTTACTGACTCGGCACACTTCGTTTTGGGTGATTCTGTGTAATTGTAGTTTGTGAAGCAGGACCTTTATTTACTTATGTATTTTTAGTAGTCATTGTAATAGAGACTTAAGGGTTGGCTTGCTCAGTCCAGTTTGCGGTTCAAGTGTTGGTAGCACCCATGTGGGGGGCTTGTGGCTGCACGTGGGGGTGCACGCCCTGGTGCTGGTCAGAGGAGCAGCTTGGGAGTTCGGCCTCCCCCCCAGGCCTCCTCCGACTGCCTTGGTGGTGTGTGATCTCGGTCAAGTACCTGAACCTCTGTTCACTGCTCCTCAAAACTGGGCCTATCGTGACCCCCCCCCCCCCCCCCCGCTGGCTTCTTTTCAGGGTGACTGCCTTTAGCTGCTATGTCATTTTATTTTTTTTATTTTTTATTTTTTAACTTTTTATAATTTTTATTTTTGTTTAAAGTATTACAAATGTCCCTTTTTCTCCCCAATGACCCATTCCCCCCTCCCCGTTCCTTCCCCCTCCCCAGTCACTCTCCCCACCATTGTCCGTGTCCTTGGGTTGTGTATATATGCACATAAATTCTTTGGTTACTCTCTCCCTCTCCACCCCCCCGCCCCCCTCCATCCCTCTGACCTTTGGTCAGTCTCAACTATGCTTCCATGTCATTGAATCTATTCTGTTCATCAATTTATTAAGTTCTTTAGATTCCACGTATAAGCGAGATCATGTGATATTTTTCTTTTGCTGCCTGGCTTATTTCACTTAGCATAATATTCTCCAGGACCATCCATACTGTCCCAAAGGGTACGAGCTGCTGCTTCTTTACAGCTGCGTAGTATTCCACGGTGTAAATGTCCCACAGCTTTTTAATCCACTCATCTACTGATGGGCACTTGGGCTGTTTCCAGATCTTTGCTATTGTAAACTGTGCTGCTATGAACATAGGGGTGCATAAATCCTTTCTGATGAATGTTTCAGGATTCTTAGGATACATTCCTAGGAAAATATGGAACGCTTCACGAATTTGCATGTCATCCTTGCGCAGGGGCCATGCTAATCTTCCCTGTATCGTTCCAGTTTTAGTATATGTGCTGCCGAAGCGAGCACTGCGATGTCATTTTAGAGGTGGGACGTGACGATGTGAACAAAACGGAAAAGGGTCCTGGGACCGAGTAGTGCTAATGATACGTACTTGGATTCTGTATGAAAAAGTTAAAGAAAATTTAAAACCTCTCTCACCGAACCTGTTGGGAACTTTTATGTAAGTTTACTAATGAGGTCAAGCTAAGTGTAGACAGTTGTACAGACACCCTTGTTGGTGGTGTTAATTCTTACTGAGGATATTTTTTTCATTTACTTTTAGAGAGAGTGGAAGGGGAGAGAAACATCGATGTGACAGAGACATGTCAATTGGTTGCCTCCCTCCTGTGCCCGGACCAGGTCCAGGGATCGAACCTGCAACCCAGGGACTTGCCCTTGACTGGAATCGAACCCGAGACCCTTCAGTGTGCAGGCTCACGCTCTAACCACTGAGCACTGGCCAGGGCTGCACAGACACTCTTACACTGACAAGTTGGCGCAATTTTAGTGCCTGCGCAGGCTCTTCTCACAGAGCCCTGACTACATCCCCTTTTCCGCTTCCTTCTGGGGATCCTGAGCTTGCCTCCAGGTCCGCTGGCCCCCCAGGGGCCTCACCCCTGCCTTCCCTTCCAGCTTTTTCAGGCATCTCCAGGGAAGCTGGCTTCGTCACCTTAGTAACGTTCCTCCTCCAGCCCTCTCCAGTGCCAGAACCTTCTACTTTGAATCGTGGTCACCAGAGTCCGCGGCTCATTTCTGTCTTTCGGTCCTCAGTTCCTAAGAGGCTTTTCCAGCATGTGTCCCTCCAGATGCTGTCTCCCCCTCCCACACACTGCCCTCCCCTCCACCCTCTGGACACTGCGTCAGTGGTCAAGAATGGGTGGTGGTGCCCGGCTGGCGTGGCTCAGCAGTGGAGCATCGACGTAGGATCCAGGAGATGGCGGTTTGATTCCTGCTCAGGGCACATGCCCGGGTTTCGGGTTCGATCCCCAGCAGGGGGTGTGCAGGAGGCAGCCGATCAATGACTCATCATTGATGTTTCTCCCTCCCTTCCTCTCTGAAATCAATAAAGATAATTTAAAAAAAAGAGTGGGTAGTGGTGCCCTGGCCAGTGTGGCTCAGCGGTTAGAGCATCGGCCTGATCACTTAAGGTTCTTGGATTTGATTTCCGGTAAAGGGCATGTACCTGGGTTGCGGCTTTGATCCCCGGCCCTGGTCAGGGTGCGTTGGGAGGTAACCAGTCGATGTGTGTCTCTCACATTGATGTCCCCACCTCCTTTCCACCCTCTCTAAGGATCATGGAAAAAGGACCCTACAGGGAGGTTTAACAAAACAAGTAAGAATGGGTGGTGGCAGTAATTCTTGTTTCCAAGTGAACTTCTTCCTTGGCTTATTCTTTAAACTTTTCATCTTCACCAGGCCTTTCAACCTGGCCTGAACCCCAAAACATTTGTTCCTGAACCCCAGCTACCTTGGGGTCATCCCAGTGTGCAGGGGGGCTCAGGACGGTAATCCACTCTCCTTCCTTGGCTGTCGGCACCTCCTCCAGACCCAGATTGCAGTCTCTAGCCCTGAGCACTCTGCTGTGGTCTGGAAATCTGGGTTTGCATTCAGTGTGTGTGTGTAGAGAGGAGCTCCTTGTTTACGTTCAGTTAGTGCAGGTCTCAAGGGTTCAAGCCGAGCCAGCCCTGGCTGGTGCAGCTCAGTGGGTTGGGCATTCATCCTGTGCACCCAATGGTCGCTGACTCGATTCCCGCTCGGGGCACTTGCCTGGGTTTTGGGCTCCATACCCAGAAGGGAGTGTGGAGGAGGCAGCCTATCGATGGTTCAGTCTCACATCCATGTTTCTCTCTAAATAATAATAATTGATTAATTTGCTTGTTTTCAGTTATAGGTTTTGTTTTCTTATGATTTAATTTTAACTTTCGAAGATAGACATCATTTGTGTGTTTTAGAAGTGAAAACGTGAGGTGTACTCAGTCAATCTTTCTTTACTGCCTCCCACTCGCAGCCCCTGCTGTGTCCCCGGGTTAATACTTGTTTCCGGTTTGTCTCCCCACCTTCCCACAGCCCGGGCTTTGCGTGTCTTTTTTCTTGTACCTTGCATGACAGTTACATAGTATATACAGTTATGTGCTGTGTGCCTTTTTCACTTAACTGTTTTTCTCGGGGTAATTATTATTTTTTTAAATATATCTTTATTGATTTCAGAGAGAGGAAAGAGGGAGAGCGAGAGATAAAAACATCAATGATGAGAGAGTCATTGATCGGCTGCCTCCTGCAGGCCCCTGACTGGGGATCAAGCCCGAAGCCCCAGCATGTGCCCTGACCGGGAATTGAACCCCGATTGCCTGGATCCTAGGCTGATGCTCAGCTGCTGAGCCACAGCCGGCTGGGTTCTTGGGGTAATTTTTATTAAACGTTGAATGGTTGAATAAATAAGAGGAAGTGGGATTTTTTGTGTCATTATGTAAGACTCGGTTGTGAATGTGGTCACGCTGTAAGTTCATCTTTATCATTGCCAGCTTGCGTTCACGGGAGATGGACTCTGCGGTCTGTGGAATGAGATGGTCAAAGATGGAGAAATCGTATACACCGGGGCAGAACTCACCCAGAGTGGAGAGCTTCCCCCTAGAAAAGGTAAGTGCCTGAACTAGTGTTTCTCATTTTGTAAAGACCTTCATAAATCACATTTTATAGAAATTGTGGGATGTGCTGAAGAAATAAGGTCTGAGCATAACTCTGAAGTTTTGTTTCGCTTTCGGGATTGCTGTGTAAATGGTAGTTAGTGTTACCAGCTACCTGGATTTCATTGTCCTGTGTGCATTGAAGGCCTTTTCATTGCAGGACCCCTCACTGTGGGCCCCCCCAAAGTCTCCTCTGCAGCTTATAGACATGTCATTTCATATTTTTTCTTTTCTTAAAAAATGTGTTTTTTATTGGTTTCAGAGAGAGGAAGGGAGAGGGGGAGAGAGAGAACCATCAATGATGAGAGTCGTTGATCGGCTGCCTCCCGCATACCCCCTGCTGGGGATCAAGCCCACAACCCGGGCATGTGCCCTGACCTCCTGGTTCCTGGGTCAACACTCAACCACTGAGCCACACCGGCTAGGCTTATGTTTCTTCTTTTAAGTTTTGAGTATGCCTTGCTCAGCTAGCCATAAAGAGTGATTTTAAAAAGCTATTTTTTATTAAAAAAAAATTTAAAACACATTTTAATTATAGTTGATGTACAGTTTTGTTTGGTTTCCGGTGTACAGCACAGTGATTAGACATTTATATAACATAAAGTGGCCACCCAGACAAGTCTCATACCCACCTGGCACCATACGTAGTTATCATAGCATCGTTGCCTGCATTCCCTGTGCTGTCCTTAAGTCCCTGTGCCTCTTTTGTAGCTGGCATACTGCACGTCTTAATCCTTTCCCCCATCCCCCAGCCCCCTTCCATCTGGCCACTGTCAGTTCTCTGTACCTAGAGTCTATTTCTGTTTTGTTTGTTCATTTATTTTGTTTCATAAACAGTGATTGTTAAAAGATTGAGTGTAATTGTTCCTTAAATTTTTCCTGTATGACTCTCCTGTGGGAGTGTGTAGAACACTTTTGGAAGCCTTTGGCCTGTGGACGGGACTTGGCCCCTTATTTTATTGTATCTTGTTGTCTATGCAGGGAAATACCAGGGAACACTATTTTTTTCAGAGAGAGAGTGGAAGGAAGGGAGAGAGAGAAAAACTTCGATGTGGGAGAGACACATCAATTGGTTGCCTCCTGAACTTGCCCCAATAGGGATCGAGCCTGCAACCGAGGTATGTGCCCTTGGACAGAATTGAATCTGGGACCCTTCAGTTTGCAGGGCCAGGGAACACTCTAGTTTAGGTTTGTAGTTGTGAAAACTCAGTGAGACTCCATCATTCAGTTGTTCTTGACTTTGCCTGTGAGTCACAATCACTGTTGAGGCTTTAAAAATAAAACGGATGCCCACCCTGGCCAGTGTGGCTCAGTTGGTTGAGCATCTTCCCATGCGTCAGGAGGTCCCCCGTTCGCCCGGCCGGCGTGGCTCAGCAGTTGAGCGTCGACCTAGGATCCAGGAGATCGCAGTTTGATTCCCGGTCAGGGCACAGGCCCGGGTTGTGGACTCTATCCCCATTCGGGGGCGTGCAGGAGGCAGCCGGTGAATGACTCTCTCATCACTGATGGTTCTCTCTCTCTCTTTCCCTCTCCTTTCCTCTCTCTGAAATCAATAAAGATATATTTTTTTTAAAAAAAAAGAGGTCCCCAATTCAATTCCCCGTCAGGGCACATACCTGGGTTGTGGGCTCGATTCCCAGTAGGGGGTGTGCAGGAGGCAGCCGATTGATGGTTATGGATCATCGATGTTTCTCTCTCTCAAGTCAGTTTTAAAAAAACACCATAAAAAAGATAAAATAAATGGATGCCTGTCCCCACCCAGCCTGTAGAATTGAAAAGTCCCACCGGAGACCCACTGCTGAAGTGTGTTAGTCCCACAGTTTGAGAGCCATCAAGATGGATCAAAATATTACTTTAGAAAGTAGTTTTTCCCTCTTCATAGAATGAATTGGGATAGTGTCCATGTGAAAATACGTTGGAACAGCAGGAGTATGTCTTTCCAGTTACATTGCCTTCCAGAGTCATTCCTTTCCCCTTCGTGCTTTATTGTGCAAATATCCACACACCCAGGACAACAGAATGATACAGTGAGCAGCCGCACACCCATCCAGCTTCCTCCACAGACTCTCTGCACTTGGGTGTCTCGCGGCTCCCTGGCTCTGTCCATCCGTCCATCGGAGCCACTTTCCTGGCTCCCGTGACACTTCATGTGTGTCATTAACTCGCTGCAGCTCAGTGTAGGTTTTGTCTTTAAGGTGCAATTTACGCACAATGAAGTGCATCTGTTGTGTGCTTCCTCGTCCACAGGTTGTGAGAAATGTGGTTTGTGTAATTTCAACCTGGTCAGCGTTCCCCTCCCTCGGAACCCCGGCCCCTTCCCTGCCCCCGCCCAGAGGCAGCCCCTGGTCTGATCTTCGTCCCCTGCCAGTGAGTTCTATCTGTTGTAGAACTTCATGTAAATGTAGCCCTGGAGTGACGTGTGCCGCTTGTGTCTGACTTTTTAAAAATATATGTCTTTATTGCTTTTAGAGAGAAGAAGGGAGAGGGAGAGAGAGGGATAGAAACATCAATGAGAGAACAACAGCAGTCACCTGCCTCTAGCATGTCCCCTACTGGGGATCGAGCCTGCAGCCCAGGCATGTGCCCTGACTGGGGATTGTAGCAGCAACCTCTTGGTGCCCAGGACGACACCCAGCCAACTGAGCCACACTGGCCAGGACTATACATAACTTTTATGTGCACTGGGAAACCAAAAACAGTATCCTGTGACTGGCTTCACTGTGACCCTTGTTTGACTCTGGTGCTCTGGAACCCAACCTGCGCTGCCTCTGGGCTGTGCCTGCACCGTCTCCCACAGCCAGGCACCTAGCTCGGTTCTCCTGTTGTCAGGCCGATCCCTTCATGCTTTATTTCTGGGAGAGTGGCTTCTAGTAATTGGCACTCCTTGTGGGATAAACTTTCCTCTCTTTTGCAATCCCCTGGAGAATTCCCTGGTCCCACCTGTGAGGAGTGAAAGGTACATCTCCCCAGTAAGCTTCTGTGTTTCCTTTTGGGGCCTGCTGCACAAAGAAAGGCCAGATGCAGCCTTACAGGGGAACGTTTCTCATTTAACACCCTCTGTAGGGTTGTTTGTATTTATAATTCGGAGGGAAAGTGAGGAAAGATGTGCTGAGCCCAGCCTGTGTGGCTCAGGTGGCTGAGCATCGTCGCCTGCATGAGGTCACCGGATCGATGCCCAGTCAGGGCACATGCCCGGGTTGTGGGCTTGATCCCCAGCAGTGGGTGTGCAGGAGGCAGCTGATGGATGTTTCTCTCTCATCAATGTTTCTCTCTCTCTCCCTCTCCCCCTTCCTTGCTCTGAAATTGATTAAAAAAAAAATTTTTTTAAAAAAATGATGTGCTGAGCTTATCCGTTGTCTCGGGGTGGCCCTGTCTGAAGAGTTTAAGGATCACGAGCTGCTTCATTTATTGTAAACCTTGTCAATCTATGCAGATAGTAGAAACAGTATGAGTCAGTACTTTGCTTAGCTGCTGTATCTTTTCTTGAAAGCATTTTGACGTTATTTCCTTTAACCCTCAAGTCTACCCAGAAATGGAGGCTGCAGTTTGCAGAATGACAGGGCAGAGCTAGAACTGGAAGCCCGGCCTCCAGAGGTTCCATTGCTGTTTCCATTCTCTACAGTCACATACGTGTGGTGACTGACTCAGTTTTTCTGTTTTTTGGGGTGGGTCTAATCAGTATTCCTCAGTTACGTGTTTAGATTCTAAGAGCTCAGAGGTAAATTTTCCATTTCTTTGGAATTTGGACATTTCCATTATATCCTGTGTCTTTGGCACTTTGCTGCTGGTTTCATAGTTTTCCTTTGGAGGGTGTAAAACGTTTTTTGTGGCCGGTCTCCCCAAGTAACTAATGATGACTTGGGCATAAAAGTCATTCCCATATGGAGGCAGAGGACAGGACGACAGACGCCGGATGTCACCCACACCCAGGGCTGCAGGAGGTCAGGGCGGAGCGTTTCCTGTGATTTGTGCTGAAGTTGGGGAGTCCTGGCCTGGGCTTTGGGGTCACAGTGGAGACGCGGGCACAGGCATCCAGGGAGACAGACCTGGGTGTGGGTGTGAGGGTGACGGTGGTGAGCAGGGAGCAGGAGGGTGGGGCTGACTGGAGGGATGTGTGCTTCTTTGAGTGCCCAGGCGCTTGAGGCCGTGCCTGCTGGTGCAGTGGACACATGCCCCAGGGGACACCTTTACACACCAAAGTCAAAAAGCACTGCAGAGGGGGGTCCGAAGTGTGAGGAAAGGGGGTCAGCCCATCCTCCTGGCCGTGGGAACTGAGAGGGTTAAATTCTGATCCCCTAGCCCAGGGGTTCCTAGCTGTGTTCACCAGGGTCCCCTGGAGCACCTGGGCAGGCACCCATGACCGCCCCCCTGGGTGGGTGCCTTCACACTGGCCTGGGCACATGCATTGCTAATAGCTCCAGGTCCCACTGCTGGTGCCTTTCAGAGAGCATGTGAGTCCCTTTGTGCAGGAGGTAGAGACCCAGAGGCAAGGAGAGCTGCTGGTGTGTGTGCTCCTCAGAAAAATCTACATGCAAACCCCAGCACGTGCCGCATCCGGGACCCAGTGAAAGTCCCCACAGCTCTTCTGTCCCCCTCGCTTCATTCTCAGTGCTTCGGTTCTGAGTCCTTTACAGAAAGCTCCCCCCTACCCCGGAGTCAGGAGTCAGCCTGCCACCTGCTGGAAGGGCAATGTCCCCTCCTACAGGAGTCCTGCCCTCAGGACGGAAGGTCAGGGAGGCCCTGCCATTGTGCGTGGTTGGCGCGCCCCATTTCTGGCTGTTAGCTTTAGGGAGGAAGCAGGTGATGACTCAGGGCTCTGGGGAAGTGATTACACTTGGCAGCAGTGTCAGGACCTCAGGGAGCAAAATCTTTTGTGAGGGTGGGGGGCTATCCTGTGTTGGTTAAAACAGCACAGCAGAGAGGCCTGGACGCACCCCTGGGGCCATCACAGTCCTGGGACCGCAGTGTGTGTGTTTAAGTAACATTCCCCTTGCACGGAGTGAATCTGGGAATGTTAATTTTGTCTTTCTGATTAGCTAGCTCTTCCCGGATTGTGGCCTGAAGCACAGGGAGGCTCTAATGATAGCGGTGAGCTAATAGAGGACTATAGCGCATCCCAACCGACTGCGTTTTATTTCCAGCCCTCCTCCGGCTGGTGGGTGTTGCATCAGGACTCCCATGCTGTGGGAGCCAGTGTGTGGTTCTGGGCACCCAGGAAGGGCCAGAGACACCTGTGTGTAAAACACTGCGACAGGTTTATAGTTCAGGATTTAGAGCCGATCCTGGGGAGATGGCATCAGACGCTGTCCGAGGAGGCGGGGCGGGGGGCAAGACTGGCCGTGCTGGGCCCCAGAGCAAGCGCAGCCTGCGCGTGAAGAGCTCACACTTTTGTTCATTGGTCCACTCTGTCCCTTCTGACACATTGAGATGAAGTCCCCTTGCCCTCAGGTCTTCGCAGTTTACCCTACCCGCGCTTCAGTGCCTTGCTGTCTCCTCTCCTGTTCTGACATAACTAAACGTTTTTCTTTTAATATGTCTTTATTGACTTCAGAGAGGAAAGGAGAGGGAGAGAGATAGAAACATCAGTGATGAGTCACTGATCGGCTGCCTCCTGCACGCCCCCGACTGGGGATCGAGCCTGTAACCCGGGCACATGCCCTGACCGGGAATTGAACCCCGGTCACCTGGACCCTAGGTTGATGCTCAACCTCTGAGCCATGCCCAGCCGGGCAAACGTTTTTCTTTAAGACAAAAATGACTTTACTCCCTGGATAGAACATTTGCCCTCTGCATGCATATTTCTATTTCTCTGCCACTCTTCTTTCCAGTTTAATCACAACCATTCGTATTAATTACAGCTTTTATCCAAATTAGGCAACTTTTTTTCTTTTGTTAAGCCTCCCCCAAGGATATTATTTCCAGTGATTTTTAGAGAGAGTGGAAGGGTGCGAGGAAGGGGGGGAGAGAGAAACGTCAATTCGAGAGAGTCACATTGGTTGGTTGCCTCCCTCTTGCATCCCAACCTGGGTGGGTGGGGATCGAACCTGCAGCCCAGGTATGTGCCCTTGACTGGGGAATTGAACCCGGGACCCTTCAGTGTGCCAGGCGACGCTCTAACCACTGAACCACACCAGCCAGCGCCCAATTAGGTAACTTTGAATTCAGGTAGTGTGTTTTTCTGACATCAGATACAGGGTGGGGCAAAAGAAGGTTTACGGTTGTTCATATGGAAAATAATACAGAAATTAGTAAATAAATATTACAAGAGTGAGCCCTGCTGCACATGCTTAGAGCTGTAAACCTGTAAATGCTCACCCTGTGCATGTCATTTCTCTGCACCTGTTCTGTCTCTCCCTCACCCGCTCTGTCTCTGTGGCTCCCTCACCCGCTCTGTCTCTCTCTCTCACTCACTCTGTCTCTGTCTCTCCCTCACCCGCTCTGTCTCTCTCTCACCCACTCTGTCTCTCCCTCGCCCACTCTGTCTCTGTGGCTCCTTCACCAGCTATTCCCACACCAGCTGTTCTGATGCCAGCTGAGTACTAGCAACTCAGTCCAGTTCTGACACTTAACTGCTGGAGTTCGCTCTGTCTCACAAGACTGCCTCCCCCTCGGATGCTGACCACACGTGGGGTTCCTGCCCTGGCCTGTGTGCTCAGTGGTTAGAGCATCCGCCCGAGCACTGAAGGGTCGCAGGTTCGATTCCCGGTTAAGGACACGTACCTTGATTGATCCCTGCTCTGGTCGGGTGCGTGCAGGAGGCAACCAATCAATGTGTCCCTCTCGCATCGATGTTTCTCTCTCTCCCCCCCGCCTCCCTCCCTAAAAATGAATGGAAATAGTGTCCTTGGGCACAGAAAAAGAAAAAAAAAGAAAAGAAAAAGAAAATCTTGTCTTGGAGCTTTTATTTAGCTTTCTAACAATTGCCAGTTTGCTGAGTGTACGGTAATATTTCATTGTTTTATATTTTTCTAAACATGAGTTTGAGTATCTCTATAGCACTAGCTCTTTGGGGCCCTGCTATTGCAGGTCTGATGTGTTTCCTGCAGAATGCAAGAGTTGCCTGAATATTTGTCCCTTGTTGGTTTCATATATTTTTAGGTATTCCTTACTATTTGTAATATGAGATGTGCATTTCTAATTGTGTCGTTTAGAAAATAACTTTAGTAAGAGCCTTCTGGGACGGGACACGCCTGCTCATCAAGGTGAAGGTGAACTCGCTCTCCACTTGCTGTGCCAGGGGTTTCTGACATTCGTTCTTGACTAAAGCTTTCAGTTGTCGATGCCCTAACGTCATGGTTCCCGACTCCCCTTTTGTGTCCCGGCGCTGGTGCTCCCTCGGTGGTGGCGGCCCCGGCCCCTTCAGCAGAGGTTCTCTGCTGGTGGTGGAGTAGGTGGTGTGTAGAGCTAGTGATTTCCAGTCACACTCCCTTCCCGTGGGCACGCCAGCATTGGGGAGTCACTGGCTAAACACAGTTGATGTGAAATTCAAGTGGGTAACTGCCAAAGGCTACGTTTCTTGGTTGTCAAAGGTGGTAGGAAACTGATGGAATATTTAGGAAGACATGCTTCAAAGAAGAACTTGAGTGCTGTGCGGATTTCTTATTAAAAGGGCCAGTGGGCGAGTCATGTCTTTGTAAACCTCATTCTACCTGTTAGGGTGATGCTTCATGGAATTTTTTTAAAAAAAATATGTCTTTATTGATTTCAGAGAGAGGGATGAAGAGGGAGAGAGAGAGAAACATCAGTGATGAAAATCATTGATCAGCTGCCTCCCGCACGCCCCTGACTGGGGATTGAGCCCACAGCCTGGGCATGTGCCCTTACCGGGAATCGAACTGCAATAGCCTGGATCCTAGGCCAACGCTCAACCACTGAACCATGCTGACCGGGCCATGGAATTTTTAAAAAAATGACCAGACATTCAGCTAGCGATCCGCGTTCTCACTCGCCTCCGTTTCTGGGAGGGGTATTTTCAGAGAGGCTGACAAGTGGATATTATGTTTTGAAAAGCAATTTGTAGATGAAAAGACATTTTTTTAAATTTTCAGATGATGGCGTTGACCCTCAGAGTGGAACCAGGAAGGAGGATCTGAACGACCGCGAGAAGAAGGACGGCGACTCTGCGCCCGCTCCCGCGCCCACGCCCCGGTCCCAGTCGGTGCTGCAGAGCTGGGTGTGGGGCCGGCAGCCAGGTGCGCCCCCTGAGACCCCGCTCTGGGAGGCCTTCCAGCTACCACCGACTGCCTTTGTTTGGTCACGGGATTTTAAAAGTCTCACCTAAAACTTTTTTGTTGTAGTAAACCACACGTCATAACAGTGTAGTTTCAGCCTGTATTTAATCCCCACCTGAGGGTACGTTTACTGATTTGAGAGAGAGGAAGGGACCAAGCCGGCAACCTGAGCCTGTGCCCTGACCAGGAATTGGACCTGCAGTCTGTATAATTTCCTGTTACCGACACTTATGCAGCTTTTGCAGACACCCAGTACACCGTGGTGGCCCACAGTGGTCACCCATGATTCCTCCTTACCTGGGTGACCGTGGGGAGTTCTCTGTGCCTCCGTTTCCTCCCCTATAAAAGGCACACGCAGTAAGTGCCACCTTGACGGTGGCTGTGAGGATCACTTAGTATGTGTACAGTGCTTAAAACTGTTTGCCCGCCCAGCTGGTCTTGCTCAGTGATTGAGTGCTGACCTAGGGTCCAGGAGATCAAAGTTCGATTCTCTGTCAGGACACATGCCCGGGCTTTGGCCTTGATCCCTGGTAGGAGGCAGCCGATCACTGACTCTCTCATCATTGATGTTCCTCTCCCTCTCTCCTCCCTCTCCCTCTCTCCCTCTCTCCCTCTCTCCCTCTCTCCCTCTCTCCCTCTCTCCCTCTCTCCCTCTCTCCCTCTCTCCCTCTCTCCCTCTCCCTCTCCCCCTCCCCCCCCTGAAATCAATAAAGATATATTTAAAAAAAACCCAAAACCAAAAAAACTGTGTTTGCCACCAAAGATGCACTCAGGTGTTATCTGTTATTAACAAGGTGACAGACCATGCCCAAGGTACTGAGAGCTTGGACCTGTTCCTGCCTTGTTTTCCAGATGTGAATGAGCTGAAGGAGTGCCTCTCGGTGCTGGTTAAGGAGCAGCAAGCCCTGGCTGTGCAGTCGGCCACCACCACCCTGTCCGCCCTGAGGCTGAAGCGGCGGCTGGCCGTCCTGGAGCGCTACTTTATCGCCTTGAGCCGGACCGGGCTCCAGGAGAATGCCCGTGGCAAGTGGAAGAGCAGCAGCGGTTCGCTGCCTTCTGTGGACAAAAAAAGGTAACAGCAGGAAGAGGGGATCTGGAACCCGCTAGACAGAAACCCGGCTTCTTGGCCCGGAAAGTCTAGTTGAGGCTCTCGGTGCAGGGCCTTTTTCATTTCTGTGGAACTGCATTCTTTCCCCTTCTGGATGTTGTATCATTTGAACAGTGGGTTTGGTATGTGCCCTTTCCTCTGACTGACGAGCCCCCCGTGTGTCCCTGCAGCTCTCGGCCCACAGGCAGAGGAGTGGAAGGACTGGCGAGAGTTGGATCCCGGGCAGCTCTGTCCTTTGCCTTCGCATTCCTGCGAAGGGCCTGGCGGTCAGGTATGTGTGCCCATGGGGTTCTGTGTCCCGCGCTCAGGAGGTGTGGCTGCTCCCTGTGGCCCCCATGTGGCCTCGGCTGATTCCACACGCTGTGGTTGCCTCTTTGGCCTTGTTTGTAATGACAGGCTTCAGAGTCTGACCAAGAGGGTTTGTGCTTTTTTTTTTTTTTTTTTTTTAATCCTCACCCGAGGATATTTTTTCCCTTGCTTTTCACAGAGAGAGAGAGACATTGATTGGTTTCCTCCCGTACACGCCCCAGTGTGGGCCGGGGATGGAGCTTGCAACCGAGGTGCATGCCCTTGTCCGGAATCAAATCCGGGATCCTTCAGTCCGAGGTCTGATGCTCTAACCACTGAACCACACCAGCCGGGGCTCTTAAAAACCAGTGTAACAGCCGCTGCAGGGTCTTGGCAGATTTATTTTTAGGGGAATAAGAAGTTAGACTTGCTCACGTGAGCGTCAAATTGCAGAGTTGACTTTGGGGGCATCTGTATTAAACCTGAGCGTTGAGTTCTCGCAGTGGCTCACTGAGGGGAGGGGGTTGGAAATGGGACAGTGGCACCCTCGGGGCGTGGCTCTTGTCAGCGGTGCCCCCCCCCCCCCCGCATGTGAAGGAGAGGACGCTGACCTCTGCAGTGAGCTGCTGCAGGAGTCCCTGGACGCCCTGCGAGCTCTGCCCGAGGCCTCCCTCTTCGACGAGAGCGCCGTGTCCTCCGTGTGGCTGGAGGTGGTGGAGCGAGCGGCCCGGTTCCTCAGGTCCGTGGTGACGGGGTGAGTTCTCTCTGCATCTTTCTGCGTGAACACATCTCACCTTCTTTGTAGCTTTAATTTTTTTATTTTCCAGGTACACTTGACATTCAGTATTACTCTGAGTTAGTTTCAGGGGTACGGCATAGTGGTCAGGCAGTCATACACTTTTCAGTGATCCCCGGTGTGTCCAGTGCCCGCCTGGCCCATGCGCATTGATTACAGTACCACCGACTGCATCCCCATGGCTTTCTGTAACGGTTGTACTTCTTATTTCACCTGCTCTTTAGAGCTAAGAAATTGAGTAGATGGCTTCCTGGGTGTGTTTTCAGCACCCCTCAGCTCTGTGGTTCCATCTTTTCACATGTTTGAGTTTGCACAGCCTGATTGGACCCAGGAAGCTGTCCTGCTGAATGGGATAGAAAATGAAAGATGCTTTTGGAATTCATTTTTTCGCATACTCTAGGATGTGGGGCTCAGTCATTCATCAAGCGTTCGAGCACCTGTTGTGTGCCTCCCAGTGAAAGTGTGGGTTCCACCCTGTGAGTGATGGCGTCTCAGTAGACAGCGTGGGGTTGAACAGCTACACAGGATGAAATCTAAATCTGCATAGAGCGTTTTTTTCTTTCTGAAATTTTTAGTTATTGATTTTAGGGGGCAGGGGGAGAGAGAAACATCGACTTATTGTTACATTTACTTATGTATCACTGGTTGATTCTTGTATGTGCCCTGACCAGAGATTGAACCTGCAACCTTGGTGTACCGAGGATGCTCTCACCACTGAGCGACCTGGCCAGGGCTTGTACCTAGTCTTTTCAGTATGAAAGATCTGAATGTGAATCAGTGAATGTGAACTCTGGTCTCAGGGCTACGTATCTTTGGTCATGGTTTTTAAATAGAACACACGTACACACAGTGCAGAATTCAACACAAAGGCAACTCGGAGAGAAGCAGGTCTCCGCATTCCCTTCACCGAGGTCACTCTGTATCCTTCCCACAGCAGGGCCACCTGTGGTCTCAGTGCCAGTGGGCTGTCAACTTGGCTCCCCAGGGTGCTGCAGGCTGGGGCCCTGAAAATAAGCTCGGAATTTATTTCCAAAGTTCAGCTGTAATGGTGATGTCGGAAGATCCTCCCTTCCCCACCTCGGGTTAGGAAGCCTTGCTCTTTATTACCGGGGCACAAGGGAAGTTAGAATTATTTCTTTGATCACAGATAAGAGCAAGCGTAGGCATATTGCCTGCAGGTTCTCGGGCGGTTCTAGAAGTGGATCCCTGTCCCGTTCCATAGAGGACTGTTGCTCCTCTAATAGCCCTTCCTGTTGTTGAAACAGACCTAATGTTTTTCTACTCACGATTTGAGTAATGTTATAAACAATTTATTGTACAGAAACTTGGAATGTCTTCTAATGTAATCATTTTATAGCATCTGAACTGATGCTCTTATTTAAAACATCTCTACAATCTCTACATATTCATTGTACACTTTAAAATCTCTGATGAAGTGTTAGTAGCAAGTCTCAGAAACGACTCTAAATATTAAAAATATGTTTCTCTTTGGGAGCGAGTGTAATTAACATCTTAGGGTTATTGTCAGCATGCTGTCTTGAAGCCCTGACTTGACTTTGTTCCTGGCCCACTGCTGTCCTTTCAGGGATGTTCACGGAACGCCAGGCACCAAAGGGCCGGGCAGCATCCCCCTGCAGGACCAGCACCTGGCGCTGGCCATCCTGCTGGAGCTGGCTGTGCAGAGAGGCACCCTGAGGTGAGGGCTGCGCGGCTGAGCGCTGTGGAAATGCCTCTGGATCGGAGCCCCTGCCGCATTTCCCGGCATTTCACCAAATAATTTGTGATCATGGCCAGTATGTGGTGTGGTCTGTGATCAGAGAACCGTTTCTAGGGCGCTGTGTTCTTTAAAACCTGGGACCTTAGCTTTTCTTCACTTCCTTTTTTAGAGGGGGCCGGGGAGAGAAACAGTGATGTGAGAAACATTGATCGGTTGCCTCCCTTATGTGCTCAGACCGGAGTTCGAACCCGTGACCCTTTGGTGTGTGGGACTACGGTCCAACCAAGCCACACCGGCCAGGGCTCCTCTTAATTTTCTTAAAGCAATGACTTTTATTCCGTTAATTTAAGGTCCTAGAAATTCCCTGTAGAAAGTGCTACTTGAGCTTCTGAACTGATCTCATATTATCCACAGGAGGTGGATGTCTTGTGCTAAACTCAGGGCGTAGAGTTATTTTCTGCCAATAATTGTTTTGATGATATTTTTAGTTCCTTTCAAATCTAAAGTATTCCTTCTATTTTATTTTGCTGTTTGCTTTTGTTTTTGACAGACCATGGCAAAAAAATTAATATTTTTTCTAGAGAATAAAGCTGTTTTCTCTTTCAGCCAAATGCTGTCTGCCATCCTGTTGCTGCTCCAGCTGTGGGACAGTGGGGCGCAGGAGACGGACAACGAGCGGTCCGCCCAGGGCACCAGTGCCCCACTCCTCCCTTTGCTGCAGCGGTTCCAGAACATGCTCTGCGGCAAAGATGCCCCTCACACGGAGGGCGACACCCTTGTAAGTGTCCCAGTGAGGCTTAAATAAGTAACTCTGTTATCTCAAGTTAGACTTCTGTAAACAGGCCAGAGCACATGTCCCTGGGGGTGGGTGTTGGTAGTGAGGACGTGTATTTGGTGATTCCAGCCATGAGTCAGGTGTGGGACAGGAGGGAGAGTCGAAGGCTGGGTCACAGGCGATGTGGTGGAACATCCCACAGCATGTTAGGATTCTCCAAAGCAGCTAAGGAGTGGCCGGAGCCCACTCTGCTTGTAGGTGGCTGTGGGGCTGTGTTTGCGTTCTGCATGCGCATGTAACGGGATATGTTTCTTGACGTGGATCAGCCTGCGCCATCAGAGACAGGCCTGCTGCCTGTTGACCAGGCTGTGCATTCTGCTGGTGGGTTTAGTGCTTGCCGGTTCCTAGCCGCCTCATGCTGTGCTTTGGCTGTGGGGGGCAGCGAGGTGAGGGTGCTGTGGAAGAAGTGAAGACATGCTCACCCCCACGTGGGTGCGAGTTAGTGGGTGCAGTGATAATGGGGAGCAGTGCGGGGCTGAGGCCTGGCTGCTGGGGGAAGTAGCATGTGTTTGGTTCAGAGGAGGCCGCACTCGGTGCCGAGAGAGCACACATGACCTTGCGCAGTGGAGCCAGTGAGTCTCCCTCCCCTGTGCTCCCCCTGCCAGAAAGAGAACACCTCAGCTGTGTGAGCAAGCACAGTGCCGAGTCTGAAGTGCACACTTCTCAATAATTATTAGGGAAAGAGCTTTGAAAAGAGTGGCTCATTGCCCTGGCTGGTGTGGCTCAGTGGTTGGGCATAGTCCTGTGCACCGAAAGGTCACCGGTTCCATTCCCGGTCAGGGCACATGCTCGGGTTGTGGGCTTGATCCCCAGTAGAGGGCATGGAGGAGGCATCTGATCGATGTTTCTGTCTGTCTCCCTTCCCTTCTCTTTAAAAATCAATAGAACATCTTTAAAAAAGAAAACAGTGGCTCACTTTGTGGGCCCTTCTGTGTGCGGGCAGCATGTGCAGCTTGTTACCTCAGTTGTCCCAGGATGGCCAGGCCGGTGGCCGAGCACATCTGCCCTCACCCAGGCCTGCCCCCTGACCTGTGGCAGCCCTGCTGCTTTAGAGGCGTGGGCTTGATTTTGCGGGTCTCCTCTGGAGAGACTTAGCCGTCCCATGAGCTCCTGCCTGGTGCTGCTCCCCCATGCCGTCTGCAGCGTGAGGCTGCCCTGCCCACAGACCTAGATTAATGGAATGCAGATGAATCAGGTCCTCCAGGGACGCAGTCTTTGGGTGAAAAGAAGTGGCTTCTGTTGTCAGTTTCCAAAGGCAGGTGAGGTGAAGTCTGTGTCCCTGGGAGGCCTGCTCTGTGCTCCCCGGTCCTCGGGGGGGGCGGGGGGGAGCCTGCGGTGCTGGGCTGTGTCACTGCCCTGAGTGTGTCAGTCAGGCTGCGGGGTCCTGTCCGTGCATCAGCGACACTACTTTTTAAAAAAAAAAAAATGTCTTTATCGGTTTCAGAGAGTGGAAGGGAGAGGGAGAGAGAGAAACATCAATGTGAGAGCCGTTGATCGGCTGCCTCCTGCACGCCCCCTGCTGGAGATTGAGCCCGCAACCCGGCTGTGTCCCCTGACCAGGCATCAAACCATGACGTCCTAGTTCATAGGTCGATGCTCAACCACTGAGCTACACTGGCCGGGCAGACACTTCTCAGGCGACGGCCAGAGGAGCAGATACACCGATAACGAATCACTGTGAAGACCAGAATCCAAAGAGATGTTAAGGCGCGTTGCGTTCTTTCCCACTGTTTCTGAGATGCCTGTGCTTCTCTTCCAGCTGCTGTCTGGCCCTCTGAGCCCCAACGAGAGTTTTCTCAGGTACCTGGTTCTTCCGCAAGACAGCGAACTCGCCATCGATTTGCGACAAACCGCCGTGGTTGTGATGGCCCACCTCGACCGCCTGGCTACGCCCTGCATGCCCCCGCTGTGCAGCTCTCCAACATCTCACAAGGTGTGTGTGACCATGTTGTTGTTCTCAGACCCCCCAGTTAGTGCTGCCCCAGATGCTCGTGTGCCCGTGTGGTGTAGGGGTAGCTCGCTGAGAGCTTTTTAATATGTGCACAGAGCAGGGTGATCCTGGACCCAGTGCTGAGCGGGCTGAGGCCCACAGGGTTCTGTCCCCCACAGTGTCCCAGGGTCCACACTCGGGGCGCATCCCTGGAGATCTCTTCTTTATTTACATGGCCACCCCCCGCCCTGCCTTCCTCAGGTAGTTCCCCAAGCCTTTTCTATACACGGGGAGCGCAAACGTGGCTGTGCTAACAGTGCTCCTCAGAGCGGTGACGCTTGCCTGTGTGCGCAAAGCGGGCCGTGTCCCCACACGTGGTCGCATCTGGTCTTCACAGCATAGCCCCATGGCGTCCACAAGGAGACTGTTGCCTCGCATGCAGCGACAGGGAATGTTGCCAGGGCCGCAAAGAATGATCCTAGTTTTGAATCCAGGTTTTTTTTAAACATTTTTAATCTGAAGAGAGTTTATTTTAGTCGCTTTTTTTCCCAAATGAGTAACATGAACATGGTTCAGAATGAAAGTTAAACGCAGAGACGTACTATATGTTCCTGCCCTGTGTCCTCCCCTCCTATGTGCTGCTGCTGCTGTTTCCTGTCTCACGTCCCTGTCCGTGGGCTGTGGCGGGGCTGGTGGCATTCCTTCTGTGACTTGTTTTTCAGTAAACAGTGTCACTGAAGAGCGTTCTGTGCCAGTAAACAGCCCTGCCTTCATGTGTTCAGAGCAGCGAGCCTTCCACGTGTGGGTGTGTCACGTACTTCTTAGCCCGCCTCCTGCTGGTGGACGCTGTCTCCAGAAGCCAGGTGGTGTGCGGTGACTCACCTGTGTGCCCACTTGCCTGTGGGATCCCCAACATGGGGTCACACGAGCTGGTCACCACCAAGGTGCTGGTGGTGGCTTGATTCCTCTCATCCCACCAACATGGGACACTTGTCTCCAAGTCCTGTGCCCCGGTGCTTGGGTTTCTGCCTGCTGCGGTGCGATGTGGTACCTGGTAGGGTGGGAGCGTTTAGAAATGTGTGTAAGGCCCACGTGTGCTGCTTTCCAATGGGCTCTGACAAGGAGATTGTGGAGAAGACCACTCAGCCCCTTTATCTTATCTGTGAACCCAGGTGGGATGACAGTTACCAGGTGCTCTGATGCTTGGAATCAGCTTTCTGTCCGTGCTGTTTTATCTGGCGGTGCCTCGGTTTACCCGCAGGGTCTCAGTGTCACGCCAGCCTCCAGGATCCTTTTTTATGACCGAGAGAGACATTTTTCTGCTGCTGTAAAGATGGTATCTCCTTACTCTGTTGCCTCAGGGGTCACTGCAGGAAGTCATAGGATGGGGGCTGATAGGCTGGAAATGCTACGCCAACGTGATCGGCCCCATCCAGAGTAAAGGCCTGGCCAACCTGGGCGTCACGCAGATTGCCTGTGCGGAGAAGCGCTTCCTGATCCTGTCGCGGAACGGCCGCGTGTATACGCAGGCCTACAACAGTGACACGCTGGTGGGTGTCCCGGGTGCACCCCTCACCTCCGGGCGGGCGAGTCTATCCTGTAGATGCGACAGAGGCCTGGACCCTAAGTTGTTTACTTCTGAAGAGTTAGAGCCTCTGTTCGTTGTGTCTTATCAGTTACTTTTAAAATCTTAATCATAATCATTTTGTCACAACTGTGAGGCAGAGTCTCTTGGTTGCCAAGATCAAGGCTTCCTTACGGTGGCACTCACTCCCCAGGTGGCTCCCACTCGTAAGCTGGCTTCCCGGGTGCAAACTCATTGGGCTGTGGGCCAGGCAGGAGCACGGAGGCCTCTTGGGGATGGTGGCAGGTTGGGGCGGGCTCGTTCCTGTCAGAGGAAAGTGCTCCTCGCCTCGAGCTGTGTGTCCACTGTGTTGGACACTGGGAGGCCTGTGTTGGTGCTGGGTGGGGTGTGGAGCAGCTGGCCCGGCCACCCCCGAAACTCCCATCCTTTCTATGTGACCAGGTTTGTTCACGTGGGACAGAACGGAAGGGAGTCATGCTGTTTTCATTGTTCCTGGGCTGTTTGCTAATAACTTTCTTTCTGTGTTTCCCCTTCCAGGCGCCGCAGCTGGTCCAGGGTCTAGCCTCCAGGAACATTGTAAAAATCGCCGCGCACTCCGATGGCCATCACTACCTGGCCTTGGCCGCCACTGGAGAGGTGTACTCCTGGGGCTGCGGGGACGGCGGCCGGCTGGGCCATGGGGACACCGTGTACGTACGGCTGCTCTGTAACTGACGACTCTCCTTTGGTGTTGCTGTGTCCAAAATCTAGAGAAAAGGAAAACTTGGCTCAGTGTTTCCCAGTGGCTCCAACATGCAGGGGTGGGATGGAGCTGCTGCCAGGGTGCCACCTCCTGGGTGACGCTAGCTGCTGGGTGCTCTGCACACAGCACAGGGTGACATCTCCCCCAGTGCCAGCACTTCCAGCTCTTGTCCTCACTTTAGCTACACATGCTGCACCCCATGGAGTTTCTAGAGCAGACCCCACACCTGTTTCTTCAACATGATGAGGCCCCTCCCTCCTAATTGAACCATAGTATCATTTTCCCAGGTACAAAAGTCAATAGTTTCTTAATACCCTACTTTGTGGAAGCTTTCTTAAAAAAATACATGTTTTTTTTTTTATTTCAGAGAGAGGAAGGGAGAGGGAGAGAGAAACATCAATGATGAGAGTCATCGATTGGCTGCCTCCCGCACGCCCCCTGTTGGGGATCGAGCTGCAACCTGGGCATGTGGCCTGACCGGGAATCTAACTGTGAGCTCCTGGATCCCAGGTCGAATCTCAACCACTGAGCCTCACCGGCCTGGCTCTGGAAGCCTTTGGTGATAGGTGGTTCTGAATGCCAGGCTATAAACACGGAGCCGCTATTGAGGACGGGAACCTGCATACAGTGTTGTTGGGAGTGGGCCTTAGGTGCAGCTGCACTCCCAGGGGTCGGAGCCACGATTGGGGACTGGTCAGCCACAGAGTCATGGGGGGACCCTCCTGTGGCCCTGTGGGGGGGAGGTGGACACCCATGGGAAGAACCCCGCACTGCAGAGAGCAGAGTGACACGCGTGTGCTGTCATTCCTCAGAACGAGTCCAAAGTGGCAGCGTGGGAGGGTCAGACACATGTGGTCAAATGGTAGCGGGGACGAGGGAGGGAAAGGAGCCAGCACAGGATGTAGACCTGCGCTCCTGTCAGACTGGAGGGGCTGGGATCGGCATGGGGCGCCCGGGACCTGAGAGGATTGGGCTTCCTGGGGGAGGCTTAGACTTTTCACTTTTGTTATTTATAGCAGTGTGCAGGAATATTTGGTAATATAATAATATTAGGCTGAGAATAAGTGTTAGGTTAACTTGTCTGTTGCTTGAGGAGTCGAGGGAAGGAGAAGAGATCAGTGCAGAGGGCAGGAGGTGGAGAGGAACTGGGGGGGTGTTGAAATGGGCAGAACAGAGGAGGAGAGGTGGTACCAGAGCCAGTCATTGGGCCGCCTCTGCGCAGCCTCCTGGCCCCTGTGCATTTCTGCACTTTGCAGACTAGGGATCGCGAAGTGAGTAAGCCGTGTCTTTGGAGGGGCTGCTGGGGTCGCCAAGCACAGACGCATTCTGGGCATTCTGGCTTATAGCCTAAGGCATTCTGCTGGCTTGAAAGTGGAGAATCAGCTAAGAGGGCTGTGCCACAGTCCTTCCTGCCTCCTCTGTATTTGTGGCCCAGGTTGCAGTGTGGTTGGTATACTGCTCCTTCATTCCTTCTCATGCATGAACAGTGTGTGTACCTTTCAGCCACCTGTGGGAGGCTCACAGGTCCGTCGGCTGTAAGTGCCGTTTCACAAGTTGTAGCTGATGCTCTTCCCCTTGGCAGAGGCCCTGCCCCTCCAGCCAGGCTGTTGGGTGCGTCGGTTCCTCCCTGTGGCTGAGTGGTGTGTGGACGGGCCACCTGCACCCCTGTGAACACAGCTGCTGTCTTTAGTAGACACTGTCTTGATGTTCCTGCTGGGTGCCATGCTTGGCCTTGGGTGCTCTTTTAATAAAAGTTATGGAGGTGTTAAGTCTTGAGTTCTGTATCCCTCAATCAGTTCATGAGTCAGCCAGAGGGTGAAACGGTCTGGCGACCTTCATAGCGGAAAAAAATTCACTCTGGGCCCAGCCGGGCGTGGCTCAGCGGTTAAACGTCAACCTATTATCCAGGCAATCGGGGTTCGATTCCCGGTCAGGGCACGTGCCCGGGTTGCAGGCTGCAGCCGATCAATGACTCTCTCATCATTGATGTTTCTATCTCTCTCTCTCCTTCTTCTTTCCTCTCTCCGAAATCAATGAAGATATTAAAAAAAAAAAAAAAAAAAAAAAAATTCACTCTGGGAATAAATGAACTGGTCGGAAATGCTTCAAGGGCATTCACGTGCCTTCCTTTCTCTCTGCAGGCCCTTGGAGGAGCCCAAGGTGATCTCCGCTTTCTCAGGCAAGCAGGCCGGCAAGCACGTGGTGCACATCGCGTGTGGGAGCACGTACAGCGCGGCCATCACCGCTGAGGGGGAGCTGTACACCTGGGGCCGGGGCAACTACGGCCGCCTGGGCCACGGTATGTGGGTGCTGAGCCTGCCGTGCATGGGCGGAGGCTGCCTCTGTGCGGGACTTGCAGCAGCGACGGCCCTGTGTGTCTGCAGGCTCCAGTGAGGACGAGGCCATTCCGATGCTGGTGGCGGGGCTAAAGGGGCTGAAGGTCATCGACGTGGCCTGCGGGAGTGGGGACGCCCAGACCCTGGCCGTGACGGACAACGGTACGTGCAGCGCTGGCTGCCTGGGTGGGCTCTCGGAAGGAGGGCTGCGCCCCTGGGGCGGAGCCTTGGAGTAGAGGGACCCTTCAGGGCTGCCCCGCTGTCCATCCTTTAAGCGACTGCACCGAGGTGCCCTCGGGGGACACCCAGGAGTCACAGCACTTAGAGCCTCTATTTATAGTCTACATTTAGTATTTTGTATTAGTTTCCGTGTACAGCATAGTGGTTAGACATTCATATACTTTACAAAGTGGTCCCCCCGATATTTCCAGTCCCACCTGGCACCACACAGAGTTATAACAATACAGGGTAAGGCTAAAGTAGGTTTATAGTTTCGGGAATAGTACAATAATTAATAATAATATAGGAATAAACCTTCACATACTGGCAACTGTAAACCTACCTTTGCCTCCCTGTGCATCACTGACTGTGTTCTTTGTGCTGTAGTTTGTGTCCCCGTGACTATTTTATAACTTCACCTTTCACCCAGCCCCCGAACCCGCAGGACTGGAACTTCTGTTGCCCAGAGCCAGAGGGGTGGTCTGCAGCCAAGATCCTTCCTACTTGGCCATCTTAGTTTTTAACAGAAAAATAGGAGTTAGAACAGAATAATTGATGGTCTAGACCATTTCGGTTATGAATGCGGTTCCTAATGGTGAGCCACCTCAGGTCCTGGTGGCAAACCGTGCTGAGCCTGTGTGCTGCAGTGTGCGCACTGTCGGCTCTTCTGTATTTGGGTTGATTGGCCAGGTGGCGCTCATTCTACTCTTCTTGAGGGTGCATTTGTCAGGTTTGATGGTTAGAATCATGTTGTTTTAATCTACTTTTAAAAATAATTTTTTAAAAATTTTTTATTGATTTTTAGAGAGAGGGAGAGAGAGAGACAGAGACATCAGTTGGCTGCCTCCTGCACGCCCCCTACTGGGGATCGAGCCTGCACCCCGGGCCTGTGCCCTGATCGGGAATCGAACCGTGACCTCCTGGTTCATAGGCTGATGCTCAACCGCTGCGCCATGTGGCTGGGCTCATGCTGGTCTTTTCAACTGCATTTGCCTTTCAGTGTCTGGGATCTGTCCTTGGACTCCTGTGGCCTGTGAGAATCAGCTGGGGGTCTGTAAGCCTGCGCTTGCCTGCAGAGGTCAAAAGGCAGATTAGAATTGACTTATTTCTGGGAGTTTCTGTGGTGGGAGAGCAGAGGTCATTTCAGGCACCTCGTGTCCAATAGGTCCCACCACCTCCGAGGGGATAGATGTGGTCAGAGTCAGTGCGATTCTGCTTCTGGGAGTTGCAGAGAAAAGATGGCCTCTTCTGTCTCTCCTGGTGTGAAGCTTTTAATCTGATTTCTTATTGTTTTTTAGTGTCCATTACAGAGTGATTGAAATACTTTATGAAACTCTTAAACATTACCGTAAATGTAATTATATGGTTGACTGGTGGTAGCACGAGACCTGAGAGTGGTCAGTGCACTACACAGTGAGCTGTGGGCCCAGATGGGGGTTTGATTGAGGCAGTGGAGCTTTTTTTATTTTAAATTTTTATTTATTGACTTTAGAGAAAGAGAGAAGGGGTGGGGGGAGAGAGATCGATCTACTGCTCCACTTACTGATGCATCATTGGTTGGTTCTTGGACGTGCCTTGACCGGGGATCGAACCTGCCACCTTGGCGTATCAGGGCGACACTCTGACCACTGACACACCTGGGTGGGGCTGAGGCAGCAGAGCTTGTCTTCTGTGTTCTGTGTGTAGTGGAAGCGCTGTCGTCAAGCTCAAGGTAGTTAGAGTCAGGTCCTCATTACTCGTTTAGTTAAATGAGAAGACCCGAGCTTTTGTTAATGCTTCTGTGTTAAGCTGAAGTATAAACTAGGTTTCCTTTGGCCAAACTACCTGCGTAATGTTAACTCTACGTTCATGGTCTCGATTCGTGTGTTATTGGCTATACTGATTATTGTCAGTCATTTAAAAGTTTCATTAGGATGGGCAGTTTATTGTCACTTAAACGTGTTTGTATTTTTAGGTCAGGTGTGGTCCTGGGGGGACGGTGACTACGGGAAACTGGGCAGAGGGGGTAGTGATGGCTGCAAAACACCCAAGCTGATCGAAAAGCTTCAAGACCTGGACGTCGTCAAAGTTCGGTGTGGAAGCCAGTTTTCTATCGCTCTGACAAAAGACGGCCAAGTCTACTCATGGGGGAAAGGCGACAACCAGCGACTCGGGCATGGAACAGAGGAACACGTCCGTTACCCCAAACTCTTGGAGGCCTTGCAAGGTGAGTGTTAGATGTAAACTTTTAAAACTCTTTGTGGGGATTTCTTTAGTAATATTTTTAGGTTTTCAGGTTCTTCTTTTCTTTGCCTGAAATGCCATGAATGACCCATCAGTAGAGGCTCTTACCCACAGCTTGACAGGTATAAGGAATAAATGGAAAGTGTTTGTTACATTAAAAACATGGCCTAGAATTATTATCACCAAACAAGTTGAAACTCATTCGGTTCACCAGTATTGGAGAGAACTTGTGGCAGGCACCCGTTCATCAGTTAGTAAGCTGGCCACCGTGGGATCAGCTTCTGTCTGGGGAGGTCACTGTGGCCACCCTGTGGCCGTTGCCGAGCCTGTGGGAGCGCAGTGGGGCATGGTGTTGGGTCTGCTGTAGAGCTATATTTGAATTTCATTTGCCACCTTCTTTATATTTTCTTCACTTAGTAAAAAAATCAACTTCCTCAGCTGCATTTATTAGATACAAAGATAGGTTACTATGAGAGTCATTAGGGGATTGTTGATACGGTCCCTTTGGTTGTGGTTGTTAACTTATGATAAGCGTTTAGGGTGGAACTGTTTCCCTTACTACAGTAGAGTTTTTCAGCTGAATTATTTTTTATATGTTGACATTTCTAAAAACACTCCCTCATGGTAGTCATGTTAAATTTATTAAACAATACAAAAATACAGTATCTTGCTAGCACTATATAAGTTAGAAAAATGCATTTTACATTTATATCGTCTGACTTGGGAGAAAAATCGATTTTGTTTTAGGAAAACCCACCTTAATGAAGAGCATGTCACGTTCTCTAGTACAGACTATGGTCTGGGCTGTGACCCTGTCTGCTCTTAGACCAAGGGAATTAAACTAGAAATCAATAACAAAGGGAGCTGGAAAATTCCAGAATACATGGAGATTAAACAGCAAGCTTCCAGTAACACACGGGCCAAAGAAAAAATGTCAAGGGGGATTTTATAATTTTGAACTACGTGGAAATGAAGACACAACTTACCACAGTTTGTAGGACGCAGCAAAAGCAGTGCTTAGACGGAAAGTTATGGCACTGAAGGCATGTGTTAGAGAAGACGACAGACCTAAAACCAGGGCTTTTCCTGTGGAGCAAAGAACCACCAGCAATGGTCTTGAACACCAAGTAAGAGACCATTGCGGGAAGGGTCGGCGAGACCATTTTAATGACCAAGTTGTGCAATACAGAATTTGGTCTTAATGTTTAAGGACCAGTGGGAAAGCGGGTAGTTGGTAAAACACAGTGAAAAGCAGTGATTAGGAAAGAAAATTAGAGCCAGTTCTGGTTTATACTGTGAATGGTTTTAATTCCTTCGATAAGTACATTACACATAAAGAAACAGTCAACAAAATGAAAAAGCAACCTGCTGAATGGAAGAAAATACTAAATCATATATTTGATGAGGGGTTAATACCTAAAGTATATAAAGAACTATTGCTCAATAGCAATAAACCAAATAACCCAACTTAAAAATGGCAGAAGATCTGAATAGACATTTTTCTGAAGAAGATACACAGATGGCCAGCAGGTGCATGAAAAGATGCCTGACATCACTAATCACCCGGGAAACGCATATCAAAACCACAGTGCGCTATCAGCTCACACCCCTCAGAAATCTGTCATCAGTAAGTCAGCAAGGATGTGGGAAGGGAGAACTCTGGTGCATTCTTGGTGGGAATGTAATTGGTGCAGCCACCATGGGAAACAGTATGGAGGTTCCTCAAAGAATTAAAAATACAATTTACCATACGATCCAGCAGCCCCACTGCTGGGTACATATACAAAGGAAATGAAACCAGAACCTGAGAAGGCATCTGCACCCTGTGCTCAGGGCAGCATTACTCACAGTGGCCAAGACATGGAAGCAGCGTAAGTGTCCGTCAGTGGGTGAATGGACAGAGCAGATGCGGCATGTGTACAAAATGGAATGTTATTCAGCCGTTTAAAAAAGAAGGAAATCCTGCCATTTTGATGCCATGGATGGACCTTGCGGGCGTTATGCTAAGTAGAATAAGCCAGAAAGACAAGCACTGTATGATTTCACTTATATGTAGAATCTAAAGCACATGTATACCCCCCCCCCTCGAAATTGAACTTTCACAATCACCAATCTGTTCTCTGTATCTGTGTGGCAGGGGTTGGAGGGTGGGCAGAATGGGTGGAAGTGGCCAGAAGGTACAAAGGTCCAGTTATAAAGTAGATCAGTCCTGGAGGAAAACTGTAAAACTGATGAACAAAACCGAAGAGCACAATAAATGGAGAAGCACTCTGTGTTCATGGATGGGAAGGGGGGATATTGTCAAGATGTCCGTTTTTTCCAACTTGATCTGTAGATTCAGTACAGTTCCAATGAAAATCCAGCCAGTTATTTTGTGGATATTGACAAACTGATTTTTAAAACAATTTATCTTTATTGTTGAAAGTATTACAAATGTCTCCCTTTTCCCCCCTATTGATCCCCTCCCCACTTTACCCCTCCCGCCAGGCTTTCACCCCACTATTGTCTGTGTCCACGGGTTATGCATATATGCATGTAAGTTCTTAGGTTAGTCTCACACCCATCCACCCGCCCCTGCCTTCCCTCTGAGGTTTGTCAGTCTGCTCCATGCTTCTGTGTCTCTGGATCTATTTTGTTCATTGGTTTATTTTGTTCATTAGATTCCACATGTGAGTGAGATCACGTGATACTTGTCTTTCTCTGACTGGCTTATTTCACTCAGCATAATACTCTCCAGGTCCCTCCATGCTGTCCCAAAGTGTACGGGATGCTTTTTTACAGCTGCGTAGTATTCCATGGTGTAAATGTCCGAGAAGATGCTTGATACGATTTCAGTCTTCTTGAACTTGAAGAGACTTGTTTTGTGTCCTGACATGTGGCCTGTCTTTGAGAATGTCCCATGTGCAGTTGAGGAGAATGTATATTCTGCAGTTTTGGGGTGAAATGGTCTATAAATGTCAATTAAGTTCATCTGATCTAGTGTGTCATTTACAGACACTGTTTCCTTGTTGATTTTTTTGTCTGGAAGCTCTATCCAGTGAAGTCAGTGGGGTGTTAAAGTCCCTGCTGTGACTGTATTGCTGTCCATCTCTCCCTGAAAGGCCTCCAGAAGTTGTTTTTCCACCCTCAGCCTGTGTGAGTCTTTTGTTCTGAGGTGGGATATTTGTTGACAGCATATATTTGGGTCTTGTTTTCTTACCCTTTCAGCTACCCTTTGTCCTATGACTGGAGCATTTAACCCATTTACATTTAAGGTTATTATTGATAGGTATTTATCTATTGCCACTTTATTTCTTTATGCTTGTGTTTCTCTTTCCTGCTATTTCACCTTCTTGACAAAGTGATTTTAACGATTATAACAATATTGAAGGAAAAACAATTTGAAGAACTGACACTACCCGACATCAAGACTTACTATAAAGCTACAGCAATCAAGGCTGTGGCGTTGGCTAAAGTATAGACAGATGGATCATTGAGCAGAACCGAGAGCTCAGACAGAGACCCACATAATGTAGTCAGGGGACCTTGGACAAAGGAGCACAGACACTGCGATGGAGCAGAGGTAGTCTTCACAGCAGTTGGTGTTGAACAACGGGACATCCCCACGCAGAAGTGAATAACTGATAATGGGGGAGGCTGCGGGTGTGGGGGTAGGAAGCATATGGGAAACCTGTGCCTTCCCCTCAGTTTTGCTGTGAACCTAAAACTGCTCTTAAAATGGGAAGTCTTATTTTTTTTTAATACAATACTATGCATGGTCATACCTTGGGCTGGGAGAATGTGATCTGATAGTTAATTAAAAATACACTTGTCTCTGAAGATGAAACTCTCAATGAGGAGGAAAACCCAGCAGATTCTTTGGATGCCCTAGCATCATTTTATTTGCAGGCCGTGGGTCTTAATAAATTGTAGCTAGTGAAACATAACCAGGGTTTTAATAACGTAGACACAGTGGGTGAATTGTGCATAATTGTAAAGCAGCGAGTTACCATTTAGGAGCCGACATAGTGGCCTGGGTGTCTCTGTTGCAACAGCAGCGACAGGTGGCGCTGTAACTGCTCCGCTCTCCCGCAGGGAAGAAGGTGATTGACGTGGCTGCAGGCTCCACCCACTGCCTGGCGCTGACGGAGGACAGCGAGGTGCACAGCTGGGGCAACAACGACCAGTGCCAGCACTTCGACACCTTGCACCAGACCAAGCCGGAGCCCGCTCCACTGCCAGGGATGGACACCAAGCACATAGTCGGAATTGCCTGTGGACCGGCCCAGGTACGGGACACGGAGCTGCGCCTGGAGTTCTGCTGTGCTTTGACTTTGCGTCGTCCGTGGCTGGTACTTGGAAGTACTATTGATTGTGTTACACTCACTAGCTCTAGGAGCTTCCTTGCTGATTCCTTAGGATGGAGACAAGTTTGTTTCTTCTTTTCAGTGTGTGTGCCTTTATTTCCTTCCCTGCTTTATTGCACGGGCCAGGACCTCCAGCCCGGTGTGGAGCAGGCGTGGAGAGAGGAAGCAATTAGTCTTTCATCACGTACTTCGATGTTAGCTGGAGGGTTTTCGGTAGATGCCTCCTGATCAGATTAAGGCAGTTCTTTTACCTCTTGCTTTTTATCCTGAATGGCTGTTGAAGTTTGTCAAGTACTTTTTCTTCTCGATGATCCGACCGCGTAGTTTCCGTTCTTTAGCCTGTTTGTGTGGGGGATCACGTTGACTGATGTTCACACACTCCATGGACATGCATTGCTGAGCTGAACCCCCCGGTCATGGGTGTTACTCTTTTCACACGTTGCCAGAGTGGATTTGCTGAGACACTCCCGAGGAATTCTGTTGTCGATGCTCATGGCTTTCTCATGCTCTCGTCTGACTTCATTGGGGCAAGACTGGCCTCACAGGAGGTGTTGCAGGTGTTCCTCCTTGCTGTTTCCTAGGAGGGACTGTGTAGAATTGGTGTGACTTCATTTCTATGGCTTCTGTGTGTTATCGTTAATGCTGTTGTAGCTCTCACTGAATTCCCTGAGCTCTTGCTGAGTTCATTGAGCTCTCGCTGAGTTCATTGAGCTCTCGCCGAGTTCCCTGGGCTCTCCCCGAGTTCCCTGGGCTCTCGCCGAGTTCCCTGAGCTCTCCCCGAGTTCATTGAGCTCTCCCCGAGTTCCCTGGGCTCTCGCCGAGTTCCCTGAGCTCTCACTTAGTTCATTGAGCTCTCCCCGAATTCATTGAGCTCTCCCCGAGTTCCCTGGGCTCTCGCTGAGTTCATTGGGCTCTCGCTTAGTTCCCTGGGCTCTTGCCGTGTTCATTGGGCTCTCGCTGAGTTCATTGAGCTCTCACCGAGCTCCCTGGGCGCTCACTGAGCTCCTTGAGCGTCTTTATAACAGTGCTTTGAACTCTGCATCTGGCAGATGGCTGGTCTCCATTTCATTTAGTTCTTTTTGGAGTTTTCTGTTCTTTCCTTTGGGACTGTTTCTTTGCATTTGGACTGTTCCCCTGTGTGTGTTTCTGTGTATTAGGTAGAGCTGCCTTGTCTCCTAAAAGATGGAGCGGCTGGGTGTAGCAGGTGTCCTGTAGTTCCCGGTGGCTCAGCCTCCCCAGTCACCCGAACTGGTTCCTCCAGGTGCGCCCGTGTGGGTTGTGTGCAGGGTCCTGTTGTAGTTGAGCCTTGATTGCTGTTGGTGTCACTGGGAGGGATTCATCCCCAGGACATTTGGCTTGAAGGACCAGCTGCAACTACAGCCGAAGAGCTGCTGTGCAGGAGCTGACCCTACAGAGCAGGATTTGCTTTGGTGGAGCTTTGGTGCTCGAGTCTGCCCCCTTGTGTGTGTTGCTCGTGAAGGTGGTAGGGTTGTAAGCCCTCGTGGTCTGAAGCTGTCCACCAGGTGCACCGCCTCTGGGGCCTCCTGGGAGGTGCAAGGTCAGCCTCCGCTTGTGCCCAGCCTGGGGACACTGAGCATGAGCTACAGACCATCTGCAGATGGCCGCTTGGAGGTGCCCAGGAGAAGCCAAGCTGTGAACTGAGGCCACCTGCTGCTAGTCCAGGCCTGGAGCCACTTAGAAGTACAGGGTGTGCAGGGGCCAGATGCTGCTTGCTTGAGAGAGACAGTGGTGCCTCGGTTTTCGAACGTCTCCGTTGGTGAACATTTCGGGTTCCCAACGCCATAACCCGGGACGGCAATGCTTCGGTTTTTGAACCCTCCTCGGAAGTCAAACATGACATGCAGCTTCTGCTGAGGCCGGGATCCTGAGGCCCAGCTCTCGGCTGTGGATCCCTCGGTTTTCGAACATTTCAGAACTCAGATGGGCTTCCAGAACGGGTCACATTCGAAAACTGAGGTACCACTGTATTAGAAAAGTATGAAGCTTGAAGCAGGAGAGGCACTTTGTATGGAAAAACCACTGGAAGTGGCTTGGGTGGGTTTGAAAGTTAGGTGGGGCCGGGTCTCAGGGAATCACCAGGGTGGGTGAACAGTGATAGCTGGATTGATGGAGACTCAGTACGGCAGCCGCCCGCCGTTGGGCTCTGTGGGGGGCGGGCTCAGCAAAGCAACACTGGCCTTTGCCGGCTCTTCTGTCTGGGAGAAGGCTGCCCTCCACCTCTCCCTCGGATCCAGACAATTCAGTTTCTCCCGGGGTGTCCCTGCTGGCCCAGCGCCGGAGCCCAGAGGGAGGGAGTCCGAGTAAGTCCGGGTATGGCCCTTCAAGAGGAACACCTGGGACTCCAGCAGCCTCATGTCCTTCAGCTCCAGTCCCTGCTGGTTTTCACAGCTAGAGTTATGGGGCCTTCTCTTCCCAGCACTGGGACTGTGGGCTGAGGAGGGCCTGCTGTGGGGCTGGCAAAATGAGGTGGGTAGTGAAACGAGAGAGAATTGGAAGCCGACAGCATGAGCTAGACGGCCACGAAACTCCACATGCGTTTGTGCCTGTGGGACGGATGGGTAAGGCGCGACTTAGGGCATTTCATCGTTCCTGGTGGCGCGACCAGCTCATTTTCGTATCAGCTCATTTTCGGTTCTTGTGTTTCTCCCGT
Organism: Miniopterus schreibersii; assembly: GCF_964146895.1. Taxonomy (NCBI): domain Eukaryota; kingdom Metazoa; phylum Chordata; class Mammalia; order Chiroptera; family Miniopteridae; genus Miniopterus; species Miniopterus schreibersii. The sequence goes on from NC_138124.1 coordinate 169,043, forward strand.
AGAGTTTTGCTTGGTCTTCATGTTCCGAGTGGTCTGTTGGCCTCCGTGTCCCTTTTGTGGTGGACATCTGCTCAATGACCTTTGAGCAGCTGGACCTCCTCCTGCGGCAAGTGAGCGAGGGGATGGATGGCACAGCCGACTGGCCACCCCCCCAGGAGGAGGAGTGCATGGCCGTGGCGACGCTGAATCTCCTGCGACTCCAGGTACGGGTGCCTGCCCCTCCTTTCGGAGTGTCTGGGTGTTTGTTATAATGTTGATGGTATTGAGGGGTGTGGGTTTTAGCCTGTCAAACTGCTAATGAAAATGTTTAAATTTGGGGTGATCTTATTTTTCTTTGTAATAAAGTCGTATGACTTAATGCTGAGAAAACAGTTTTTCTTAATAATTTTCCCCCTTTTATAATACAAGGATTTCTCTGTGACCCATCGTGTCCCCTCCCACGTTCCCGACATTTTGCATTGGCTTCTGGAAGGAAAGAACTGAATGTTTAGTTGCATTAATCAGATGATCAGGAGTGTGGAGCGTCCCTGTCTTTCCGGAAGTCTTGGAGTGGGGCTCACCTGGGACACCTGTGGTGTTCTGTGCCTCCCTGGACCTGCCCCACTGCCTGCCCCCTCCCATGGTTCACGGTGATGCCGCTGCTCTGGTCACGCTGTGTAGGGTCCTGTGCAGGCCTTAGGCTCGGTTCCTTCTGGTCTGTGTTGGCTTCGTGCCATGTGTGTTCCCGTTGCCTTAGTCCAGGCCCTTGGGCTGTAGCTGTCTTTTTAAAAACGGGCCCGTAGGGCTTGGTTCCTAGAAAATCCACCTTGAGTTGTGTTCAGCAGACGGGTTTAAGTCTTCACTGTCACTGTGGCTCTTGGCGCCTTTACTCTAGCCCTTCTTACTAGTTTTTGTGCAAGTTCTTCATTTCATTGATTCTCTGTTGGTCAAGTTTCTAAATTTTTTCGAATTCACGATCTTTTTTTTCTTCAAGTCCCTTTCATTGTTCCTGAGCTTTAAAATTTGACATCTGGATGTTAGCCGTGGTATAACGTTAAATATTTGTTACTGCACAAGGCTTTAGGTTAATCAGTGCTGCTTTTCCTGAGACAAGGGGTCACAGGCTGCATGAAGGCTAAACTTGCCTCCCCACCATCAGTATTTCAGTTACTGGTGATCTGTAATTACATTGGGTCTAGGCAGGCAGTGAGAATGTGTGTATGTGAGTGCGCGTGTGTGTGTGTGTCTGAGTGTGTGGGGGGCTGTGTGTGTGTGCACACATGCGCACGTACCACTGAAAGAAAATGTTCCCAGTTGCAATTTGTAAGATATATTCTGGTTTTAGAGATATTAGGGCATGAAAAATGGCGCTTGGGAGTGGTGAAATACAGCAATTTTTTTTTACTTTCCCCTAATTATTATCATAATCATAACTTTTAGAGTCCACACTTACTCAGATGTATTGCCTTTTGTCCCTGACCAGTCTGTTTTGTCATTTTGTTATATCCCCTCCTTCCTGGCACCTCTAGTCAGTTTCTTCATCGAGGTCTGTGAGTTACAAAGTCCGAAAACTGCTTCCCTCCCCCTTTACATAAGTCAGTGGGGCTGAGTTTTTAGGGTTTCCTGTTCCTGTATCAGCTTTCTGAAGAATTCTCTTGTCTTCTGACCTTCATCGTTGCCAACGAGAAATCTTACCTAATACAACTTTCACTTTAGCTGATTTGTCTTTCTCTGGGAGCCTTTCTGATTTTTCTGTCTTGTGTGTGTAATTTTGATACATTATTTTTGTATTTACAGCTTGAGGTTATGATTTTCATTTGCTCTGAGATTACATATCTTCATTAAGTTTTTTTTATTCTAGTACCCTTTATTTGAAAAAACATAACTCCATAACTGTCCATCAGATAAGAGGACGTTATTTGCAATGCCCTGTCTCTCCTTTGGATAATGTAGATAATTAAATGAAAACTGGGTCCCATAAACGTGTCTCGTTGTCATACCTCTGGGTGGGTGTTTTCTGTCCCTTATTCTTGATACTTTAAGGCCATTTAACAGTATCCCCAGGAAAGAATGTACTTTAACTCCCCCCTCAGAAGATAATTGCATCATATACTTCATGGAAGGTTGGACATCATCTTTGTGTTTTTTTAACTTATTTTTTGTCAATTTTTTTTTATTGCAATTTACTTGGTTGCACTTCACAGGTGTTACATTTTTTACAAATTGAAGATAAGACCCTCCACCAGCAAAAGGATGACTCACTAAAGGCTCAGATAACGATTAGCGTATTTTAGCAATAAAGTTTTATTTTTACTCCTCAACTGAGGACATGCTTATTGATTTTAGAGAGAGGGGAGAGAGAGGGAGAGAAACACTGATTGATTGCCTTGCCGCAGATGCCCCGACTGGGGCTGGAACCACAACCCAGGGGTGTCCTGATGGGGAATTGGACCTTCCAGTGTAGGGGATGGTGCTGCAGCCAGCTGAGTCACACCAGCCTGGGCTAAAGTTTTTTTAATGAGTCTATTTCTGTTCTGCTTGTTTATTTTGTCTTTTATATTCAGTTGTTGATAGATATGTAGTTGTTGCCATTTTGTTCATATTTTTTCTTTTTTCTTCTTAAAGACCCTTCAACATTTCATGTGATACTGGTTGGGTGGTCGTGAACTCCTTAGGCTTTTTCTTGTCTGGGCAGCTCTATCTGACATGTGATTCTAAATGATAGCTATGCTGGGTAGAGCAATCTTGGTTGTAGGTCCTTGCTTTTCATCACATTGAATGATTCTTGCCACTCCCTTCTGGCCTGCAAGGTTTCTGTTGAGAAATCAGCTGACAGTGTTGTGGGAGCTCCCTTGTAGGTAACTAACTGCTTTTCTCTTGCTGCCTTTAAGATTCTTTGTCTTTGTATCTTTGCTCAGTACTCACCATTGTACTTGCTTTCTCTCTTTCACCTCCTTTCCCTTGGAGACGTCTACTCAGCATGTGTGGAACTTTCCCATTTCATCTTCCCAAGTGTCACAACTTGTTTGGTTTTTAAAAATCTGTTTATCTTTTTAAATGGTAACTTTTGATCTTTCCGTTCTGCCTTCTGGGTGGTTTACTCAGCATTCTCTTTCCCTTCACAAATGCTCCCTTTAGCTGAATGTTGCATATATTTGAATTGTTTATGATCTCTGCTTTACACACATTAACTCCTTAAGTCCCTGAGCCTGTCCTCTGAGAGGCACAGAGAAGTCCTGGAACACTGCTCAGGTCGGCACCTGGTGCATGGAGGCTCGGGCTGGAACCCGTGGTCCGGGCTCTTCACACCTCTGCCTTGAGGTTTCTGTTTTGGTGGCAGTTTTCCTCATCTTTAGAATTTATATTTGGGTCTTTTCTAAGGCTTTCATGTTGTTTATGATGTCCTCACCTTCTGGGTTTTGTCCTTCCTTGATCTCTGAGAACATTTACTTACTTTATGGGTTCATTCCAGTTTTTTATTCCCGCCACCTCTTGGGGCATGTGTTTTGCCTCTTTTTCTGTCTGTACTTTCCCTCGTGGTAACCTAGTGTGGCTTGTCCTTTCTGAGTGTGAGGCCAGCTTCCAGGGAGCATATGCTGGGGGGGTATCACTTTACCCTTGTCTGTGGAGATGTCCCCAGAGGGCAGTTTAGTATTTGCATCTCCAAGGTTCCATGAGATTCTCAGGTTCTCGATGAGTTTGGCGTTCAGTTCTTGACGTAACGATACCTATACCTAGATGGTTGGTGTAAGTTTGATTTCAGGTATGCTCACAAGGCAGCCCGGTCTCTGACTTTTTTAAGAATAGTTTATTGATTTTTAAAGAGGAAGGGAGAAGGCCCTGACTGGGAATTGAATGAATGGTGCATGGGATGACACCCAGCTGAGCCACATTGGCCAGGGCACATTGGATTTCCTTTTCATTTTTTTGATGTTCCCTTTTTACCCAAAACCTTGTGTGGGCAGTGGGTTGCCCTCAGGCCCTGGCTAGCTGGCAAGTGGGGCATCTTGAGCAGCTCCCAGCCTTCTGCAGGAAGCTTAGGCTCAGAGGGCTGTCTGGGCAGTTTGGGTCTCAAGCTGAGACTTCAGTCTGCTCTCAGAGCCCAGAACCTCATGGCTCCTGCTGTGTGTCTGTGGGAGTTCTAGTTTGGGCCTGTATACTCTCAGCTTGGGTGTGTCATCTTTGAACATTTTGTTTGTTTGTTATATTACAGTCACTGTTTCTCTGTGTTTGGTGCAGATGGTTGGGTGTGGTGAAGGTTGCTGTTTCCACATGGTTTAACCTCTGTTCGTCTTGAGTCTATAATAAGTATTTCCATATAAGTGTTCATAGTTGGGTGTTAAAAATTTCTCTTATAAAAACCTCACCATGGATTCTCAGTCACTATGGGTAAAGTGCTTATAGTACAGTTTTAAAAATACATATGCTGGAAGTTTTTCCTTTATTATTTGAATGAATGAGGGCTGCTAAGTGGACATTTCTTTGTCATTTCAGCTGCATGCTGCCATTAGTCACCAGGTCGACCCAGAGGTGCTTGGTTTGGGTCTGGGCAGCGTCCTCCTCAACAGCCTGAAGCAGACTGTGGTGGCGCTGGCCAGCAGCGCGGGTGTGCTGGGGACTGTGCAGGCGGCCGCCCAGGCCGTGCTGCAGAGCGGCTGGTCTGTGCTGCTGCCCACGGCCGAGGAGAGGGCCCGAGCGCTCTCCGCTCTCCTGCCCTGCGCAGGTGGGTAGGTGGGGAGCGGGGCTTGGGGGAGGAGGGAATGTGCCGGGAGGAGATGCATTAGCTCACACTGGCAAAATCTCTTTTCTGCTTCCAGTTTCAGGCAATGAGGTCAACGTGAGTCCCGGCCGCCGATTCATGATCGACCTTCTGGTGGGCAGCCTGATGGCTGATGGAGGCTTGGAGTCGGCCCTAAATGCAGCCATCACTGCGGAGATCCAGGTATGGCCCGGAGTGTGTGTGCCGCGGGGCACTTTCCCCCAGCAGTGAGAACAGCCACGTGTTTTCTGTAACTGAAAGTCTTGCTCTTACTAGTGTAGTTTTTGTTGAGTATGATAAAACGCATCCTCTGTACGTGTCCGTTAGAGTGACCTGGACAGACACCTCGATCGTGTTGTAAGTCATTCCTGTCATGCAGCTGGAGCCTTGTGCGTCTGCACTCGGAGCTAGGATCCTCCCTTCTCCCTCGGGTTCAGTTAACGTCGCCAGTTCTGCTGTCCCATAAACGGAATCATAGAGTGTGTGCTTTGTGTGTCTGCTTTACTCTGTCTTGAGAGATTTTCAGGTGCGCCTTCGTTGGTGCCCGCTCCTTTGCTTCCACTGTAGTGCCCCATTGTGTGACCACGGCACCATTCGTCTGCTTCTCCTGTTCATAGACTTGGTTGTCTTAGACTCTGTAAAGCTTTGTCACGCTGTGAGCAAGTCCTCTAGTGAGCACACGTTTCTTCTCTCTAGTAAATCCTCTGAATTAGGATTTGCTGGGTCCCAGGGTGATTGTGTATTGATAGTTTCCCAGGGCAGCTGTGCCATTTGCGTTGGGACCAGCCTGCGTGCGAGTTCTGGCCCTTCCTCCACTGCCCTGGAAGTGAGGCATGTCCAGCTCTGTAACTTTGGCTTTTCTCAGGGTGTGGTTTTAGTTTGTGTTCGCCTGTGCTTATTGGCCATTCAGAGCTGCTTTTGTTGCTTTCATTGTTGTAATAGTTTTTGATTTAAAAACTTATATTGGGAAAATTAGATGAAGCCAGTGTATTTAAAAACGTCTTTGAAAACATACTGAATACTCGGATTAAATTGAGGAAGTGAGAAGTCACGTCTGTGGTGACGTTGCGGCGACCACCGTTCTCTGTGCCCCTCTCTCTCCCAGGCACTGGGCTGTGTGCTTCCCTTTTTTCTTTTAACCTTGGCAATCGTTTGAGTGGGAAAAGGTGTGTTTTTTAAAAAAATGTGTTTTTATTGGTTTTAGAGAGAGAGGAAGGGAGAGGGAGATAGAAACATCAGTGTGAGAGAGAAACATCGGTTGGTTGCCACCTGCATGTCCCCTACTGGGGATCGAGCCCACAGCCTGAATATGTGCCTTGATAGGGAGTCAGCCTGGCGACCTTTCAGGGCCCGGGGTGGTGCTCAGACAGCTGAGCCACCGTGGCGAGGGCGAGACAGTTGTTTAGAATCCCATTTTACAGATGGGGTGTCAGGGCCACAGGTCTGCTGTGGTGTCAGGATTGGTGCGCTGCGGCGTTGCGAACTCCAAGCCTCTGCCTCTTCTTCCTGGGCCTCACGTGGCCCCGTGTGACAGCAGCCTGGCGGGAGCGTAGGCAGCCACACGGGGCCAGACAGTCACTGTGCCGGCACCTCAGCAGCAGGTTTGGAGCCTGTTCATTTAGTTCACAGGTGTTTATTCTGTGCTTCCTGCTGGGGAGGGAGGGACAGACATGTAGCTTGAGGAGGGCCTGGCTGCAGAGATGCCGGCTGTGACCTCCACCGTAATAATTAAGGTGCCTAAAAATAGCCAAAGGCCAGTTATTTTAAAACGAAAATGTTGTGAAGCTATAGGAAGGCAGAAGCACATACGACATCATTTAGGTGTCGCCATTGGTAACACTCAGTGTAAACATACTTGCAGACTTGACCATGCAGGTGTTTGTGGTGGTTGGTTATGGTACTGGAGTCGGTCTTGGCGCCGTATCGGTTTGCATGTTTTCACGCATCGTCCGTGCTGTCTGCTCTGCTGCTGGGTCCACTTGGTCTGCTGCTGTGGGGTCTGCCACAGGGAAGGGAGTCGCTTTGTTTCGTTTTGTTTGTTAATCCTTGTAACTCAAGGATTTTTTTGTATAGTCACAGAGTGAATGTACCACCTCCACTCTCTAACTTCAGAACATTTCCATCCCCCACAGAGAACCCCTATGCCCTTCAGCCACTCCCCACCCTGCCCTAGCCACCCCACATTGACCGACTTCCTGTCCCCAGATGCGTCCTGTGGTGGACGTTGCATATGAACGGCTTCATACAAGTGGCTTCTTTCCCGCAGTGCAGTGTTTTCCAGGTCCATCCAGGCCGTAGCCCCTGTGTAGCGTCACTTTTTAACTTGCTAACACTATTCCATTGTGTGGCTGTAGCACAGTTTGTCCCCACACTCAGCTGGTGGACATTTGGGTTGTCTCCACGTTTGAGGTGTGAACGTAGGTCTGTAGGTTTCTGTGTGGACCTGTGTTTTATTTCTTAGGGTACGTGCCCTGGAGGGGTGGTTAGTTCTGTGGTGGCTCTACATTCAATATTTCGAGGACAGCCAGGCTGTTTCCTTCAGAGGCTGCACCGTTCTGTGCTCCTGGCCGCAGTGCATGAGCGTTCCGGTTTCCCCCATCCGCGCCAGGGCTTGCTGCTGGCCATCTCTTAGTGCAGGCGTCCTAGCGGGTGCGGGTTTCATTGTGACTAATGATGTCCAGCATCTTTTCAGGTACTTATTAGCTACTTGTATATCTCCTTTGAAGATATGTCTTCCAGGCCTTTGCCTGCTTTTAAATTGGGTTAAATTTAACTAGATTTGAGTTACAAGAATCCGTTCTGTATTCTGGACACATCTCTCTTAACTGATGTGTGGGTCATTGCTTCATGTCCTCAAACAGATGGACTGTGTGTGCGGGGCCCATCGCAGTGGTTGGCTGCGAGAGCCGGCAGCAGGGGTACAGACTTCAGGCCTTCTCAGAAGGGGGCTGGAGACCACTGGTGGTGGCAGGCTGGATGTTGGATTTGTGGGACAGTCTGTTTAGAAACTAGTGACAAGATATCAATAGGTGTGTGGGGGCCAGTGTCACCTGCTGTGTGAGTTACGAAGGGCCGGCCAGGCTGTGGGAGCAGGGCCCAGCCCAGGGGGCCTTCACACCTGTCTCCAAGATAACTGGTAACCAGGTTCTGTTTTATGAATTACAGGATATTGAAGCCAAAAAAGAAGCCCAGAAGGAAAAAGAAATTGATGAACAGGAAGCGAACGCCTCAACGTTTCACAGAAGCCGGACTCCCCTGGATAAAGATCTTATTAACACGGGGATCTATGAGTCTTCGGGAAAGCAGTGTCTGCCTCTGGTCCAGCTTATACAGCAGCTTCTTAGGTAAATAGTGTTAGATCTTTTCTGACAGGGTTGTTGCTTTTCATATTAAGGCAGTGAGATGACGTGTTTGGCTATGGAGGAGGTGTCCTGAAGTTGACCCATATAGGTTTTAGTGCAGAGAACAGACTGAAGCACAGATGAGGGGGAGGTTAGAGGTTGTATGAGGTGGAGCTGGAGGGTCTGCAAGTTTTCACGCAGGAAATGCGATGTACAGTAAGCTCAGGAAACGCTCTTACCCTCACTAAGCAGGCAGGTGCCAAGGAGTCCTCGTGGGATGGTCACTTTTAAACAACTGTGTATCGTCACCTCATTCTGTATATTGCAGCTTTATCTGTGTCACTTTGTAAGGCAACTTTGCGCTTCAGAATTGTACATAGGATGGTGAGTGTTGTTTTCGAAGGCTCGACCAGGAGGCAGTGAGACTCGTCACAGTCAGAATGTGAACAGACCGCGTTGACGAGGGCCCCGGTGCTCAGATGCGGGCTGAGGACTGTCAGCTGGCCTTCCAGTGCCGTTCACAGAGAGAAGGGGGGTGGCTGCTCCCTTAACAGGGGCCCTGCTCTGTGCCAGCTGGCCCCTGGCTTTTCGTCGGCACAGAGTGTAGAGGCCTGCAGGGTGGGCTCAGGCAGCCATGTCCAGGGAGCGGCAGCGTCCAGTGTGTCCAGTGCAGCGATGGACACCCAGAAATGCCAGGAGTTCCTGGGCACACAGGGAACTGGTAAAAGGGAGTTCAGAGCGAGTTCCTTACGCAGGTTTTAGTAAGTGCTGATCAGAAACCTTTTGTTTTAGTTTTTTTGATCTGCTGACGTTTCCTGTGACCATTTCCCGTGTTGTGACATTCAGTAGAACAAAGTGAAGTCAAGAGAATTAATTCTGTTGCTGGTGGTAGTGGAGAGAGTTTGGGATTTGTTGCTAGAAATTCCCATTGTGACCCCTTGTGTGAAGTTGGCAGATGCAGCTCGCCCAGCACCGTTCCTGTGGGCACAGTCACAAAGGCAGTGTTTATGTGACGATATTACTTAGGATCCAGTGAGAAAATGGGTGTTGAGTGCTTGGTAATGACAAGGCCAGGTTCTCTGCAGACACTTGAAAGCATAAAGCATGTATCTCGAAAGTGCTCTTCTGAGTTCTCGAATGGCCCTCCCTTCGCCAAGAAGGCTGTGTGGGCCCCGGTGTCTCCAGGTTCCCCACCTCCACTGGTGGCAGGTCACTGTTGTCACGAGGGGCCAGCTCCTGCTCTCCTTGGTGCTCAACCTATTGGTCCCTTGGTGTGGAGACACCTGACTGCCTTACCTGCCTGCATCTGCGCTGTTCAGTCTGGAAGTTCTGCCCATGTTGGGATGGTGAGCACTTGAAATGTGTCCAGTATAGTTGAGACATTTCATTTTTTACTAATCAAAGCTCAGTTATTTTAACAGTTGTTGTTTTTTGTTTTTTTTTACTAAATTCAAACGTAAAAACTTAAACCTGATTTTACTCTTAGAAAACTATTAATTATGCTTAGAATAACTTGGCCATATGAATTTACTTTGGCAACTGTGCATTTTATGACTAAATGCAGATCAAGTATTGTCAATGAAACAGTTATTTTTTTAAAGATTTTAAAAACTCATTTCTTTTTTTAGAGAGAGAGGAAGGTGAAAGGGAGTGCTTTTTATTGGTTTTATGTTAAAATGAGGATAGTGTCAGTACACTGGCATTAATCCACTGTTACCCTGATTTCACACGTTTCTTTTTCTCTTCATGAGTGTGGCTGGTAGAGCACTTAGCTGAGGGCTGTGGCTCACTGGTGGCAGTCCCTGGGACAGCATTGCACATGCCCCTGCATGGGCGTCCCTCTGGTATGTGGGGTGGGGTCTGCGCCCCGCAGTTTATAATAAAGATGCACCTGTTTGGGTGTACAGAACTGAAGCGTGGGAGCCTGGTCCGGGCTCTGGTCTGGGTTCTTCTTTTTAAGTTTTACTTTTCAATTACAGTCTACGTTCAGCATTATTCTGTATTCGTTTTGGGCGTACAGCATAGCGGCCAGACAACCATACACTTTACAGAGTGATCCCCTGATATTTCCAGTACCCACCGGGCCCCGTTCGGAGTTTTCACAATATGACTTCCTGTGCTGTACTTACATCCCAGTGACTGTTCTGTGACCACCAGTCTGTACTTCTCAGTCCCTTCACTTTTTCTCCCAGCCCCCTATCCCTCTAGACCGGTTTCTTTTGTGATGAGGTTATCAGGCCGGTTACCAAGTAGCAGGGCAGAAAGGCGAGGTGGGCTGAGGCCCGTGAGCCCCACCTTTGTTTTGTGCAACCAGGGGGCAGACCCAGCACCGGGTTCTCTGCTGCTCAGGATGCGAGCTGGAGAGCTGTGGGGGGGCCCCTCACGTCCCCTGCTCCTGTCCTCACTGCGCTGCTGTGAGTTCCTGGAATGAACCATGTGGGCAGGTGCGACGGACAGGTTGTCCTCACGCCTGCTGTCACATCAGGAATCCACATGTGCAGCAGGCCTGTCTGTGGCCTGGTGGTGTGCAGGGCCCAGGCTGGCCTGCCCCACGGCGGTCCCAGGTGTCGGCTGGCTGGCCCTCACCCCCCTGGCTGGGCTGGGGCTGGGCTGGGGCTTTGACAGCAGCCCCTGGGCCACTCTCTGTGCTGGCTCCTTCCCTCCACTCCCCGCTCTGTCCTCTGCCCTCATACCGGGGATAGGGCCTCATTCACTGATGCCGGACTGTCCTTGGGTGGCAGGTCTCATCTGGTGACCCTGTCCTAATGTCACTCTCCTTCCGCGCCTGGTGGCTCAGCATTGCAGAATAGTCCCTGCAGCCGGCCCTCTGTCGCCTGCCATGTCCATTCCCCTCTCTGTCCTGACTGCCCTGCCCTTGTTTGCCTTCTGCTCAGAGAACCAGAACATTTGCTGTCCTACATGGACCTTCTGGGACGCACGTTTCATTGACTGAGGGTTCCTGGCTTATGCCAGGATTGGAGCCTCTGCTCCTTTCCTTCTGCCCTGTTCTTCGAGCAACAGTACCCTGACCCAGTCCACTCACCCACCTTGGTCTTTTCTCTACTCTCCGAGCCCTGGGATCCCCCATGTGGCCCTGGGTGCTGCTCAGAGGTCTGAAGGCAGACTTGGGAGCAGGCACAGAAATGCCACACTCTTTCTTCTCCAGGAATGGTCCTGTTTATACTGGAAATGCTGCTTCGGTCAAAAAATGATGACACATTGTCCTTCCCAAAATTCATACAGGGCTTTTCTATGACTGGACCTTTCTGCGCAGCCCTTAGGAGCATGTGTATGGCCAAAGGCACCCTGGTATGGGCATCTTCTCTGCACCTCCGCTCACTCTGGATGAGGCTGTGCTGGGGGAGCGAGCCAGCTGCAGGGCCGTCTGTGGTCCCGACTTGATCGGTCTGGTTTTCTTAGGCACCTTAACTATTTAAACATATTTAACTTGCTTATTTTGCAACCCTCTCTCCTCTGCATAGAAACATTGCTTCTCAGACAGTGGCCAGACTGAAAGATGTTGCCCGTCGGATTTCGTCCTGTCTGGATGTCGAACAGCACAGCCGGGACCGATCTGCCTCCTTGGATTTGCTGCTGCGTTTCCAGCGCTTACTGATCAGCAAACTTTATCCTGGAGAAAGTACTGGTCAGACTGCAGACACTCCCAGTAAGTGGCTTAAAGTGTCGTGTCTGTGGGTTCTTGCTGTTTGACACACTTGCTCTGCGCGCAGACGTGTGGCTTCATGCTGTTGAAGTGCAACAGTTTGGGGGTTCATTTGCACCACTTTCCCCGGGGGAATATTTCTGTGTTAGACTCACCAGACATCAGGAGTGGCATCCTTTAGAGTCAGGCTAGTCGGATGTGACTTACCAGACCTAAGCACGTGCTGTTGAGGGGCTTTGGGGACTGACCTGCTGTGGGAACAGAATCGTGCCATCATGTGTGTCACTGGGAAGCCAGCAGGGTCCAGTGGGAGGGGTGGGTCAGCACTGGGGCCAGACTGGGTCTCAGTTGTAGCTCTGGTTGATTAGCTGCTGGACCTGGGACTAGGTCTCCTGGGTGCTGTCGATTGTGCCCCCCCGCATTGGGGTAACACCCGAGGGTGCCTGTGAGGATTGAAATAGGACTTAAAGAAGCCCCTGTGGCTCTTCCTACCGTAGCTTTCTGCCCAGGAGACAAGCTCAGCTGCTCTTGTTCGTCTTCCTATAGCTGGTTCATTCCTTCCTGCAAAGAGCAGGTGCTTGTCAATGATGGAGACTGTCAGGTGAATATAGGCGAATGTAAAATCTGAAAGAGGCGACCCCCTCAAAGACAGACAGTCACAAGGCTGAAAGTCACCGGCGCCCTGTAGGGAAGAGAGGTGAAGGTTTTGTGAGGTGGGAGGGTGCCCAACTCTGTTCCCTGGGAATAGGTTTCAAGCGTGGAGACTGGGACTTAGAAACACTGTGTATAGAATATAAGGCTTTAAACCTGTAAGCACGATGTTAGTGTGAACACCTGGAGCTCCTGGGTGCTGTTTAGGACAGTGTCTAAAAATCGACATAGCAAATGCACTGTTTCAGACTGTGGGGCAGAGAGACGGGACTAGGGGTGACGGCTCCTGTTGGAGGACGTTTTTGTGGGTAAAGACACACAGACGGTGACAAGGGAGCAACTCACCGTATTTTCCAAGGCACACGTAAGAGTGACAATGCTGTGCTCGCCCCTTCAGGTCCTGAGCTGCTGGGCGTGGGCTCCTTGCTGAAGAAATACACGGCTCTCCTGTGCACACACATCGGGGACATCCTGCCCGTGGCCGCCAGCATCGCTGCCACCAGCTGGCGGCACTTCGCAGAGGTGGCCTGCGTCGTGGAGGGGGACTTCACCGGTACCCTTCCTGTTTCCCGCTTGCCGATGCTCCTGATTTTCAGAGAGTGATGGGACCTCAGGTGTCCCGTTGCTGGCAGCCCGCTTGCCTCTGCCCTGGCGTGTTCTTTCCTGCTGTCCCGTCTCTTTCTGAGCTGCTGGCAGTTCTGGGTTGAGCCGGTCCCTGTGAGGGGGTTAGTGACGTAGAGTCACACACCATTGCCTACGCTTGCACAAAGGGCCATGGTCTTGCCTCAGGTCATGGCAGCAGCGTAGAGTGAGCCAGCCGCCCCCCGGGACCTTCATGAATCCCAGCGTTAGTCGTAGTTGCCAAGTCAGTTCTGTGACACGAGACCATTACCTGGTGCTCTTTCTGATAGTAAATTAGTCGTAAACACTTTTTTTTTTAAATTAGAGATTCTAGTTGATGCTTCTCTGTTGAAACTGGTTTTGAAACTTGTAACTCGGAGGGTTCGGCTTGAATCCTGTGTCTCTTTCAGAGGGAAGGAGAAAATTGTCCCGGGGAAGTATGCTGAGGACAAGCGGTCCTTACGTTGTGCTTTATCAGAACTCATCGTAGAGCAGGCTTAGAAACTGGTTTTACGGGGGGAACGCTTCTGTCTAAACCGTAACGCTTGATGATTTTCTCCTTCGACTGCAGGTGTGCTCCTCCCGGAGCTGGTGGTGTCCGTAGTCCTCCTGCTCAGTAAGAACGCGGCGCTCATGCAGGAGGCCGGCGCGGTCCCTCTGCTGGGCGGGCTGCTGGAGCACCTGGATCGCTTCAACCACCTGGCGCCCGGCAAGGAGAGGGACGACCAGGAGGAGCTCGCCTGGCCCGGCATCATGGGTATGGCGTCTTCCCGCGCCGCTTCTCCAGCACCTTCTGTCCGAGTCTCACCTAGTCTTGCCCCTCCGTTGGGAGAATATGGGACCAGGAGGACACCCACCTGCCGGGCGTGCCGATGGTAGCGTGGTGGGAAGTGGAGAGACTAAGTCAGGAGAGATCTGGGTTCTGTTTAAGGAAGACTTTCTGTTAGTCACGGTTTCCTCCTGAAATGGATTGTTGTAGGACGTTCTGGGGGTGTCTCCCTTGGGTGTCTGCAGAGGTGCTGCTGAGGTGGCTGGGCCGTTGCAGCTATGGGGCAGGCGCGGCTGTGGGCGACTCTCACTCCCAGCCTGATGTGGCAGCAGGGGGTGCGCCGTGCCCGTCGCCAGCTGAGCAGCCCGTCCCGCTGTCTGTGGGGCTCACAGGTGGGACGAGAAGTGTCTCCTCCTGGTCTCAGCTTTGGCGTTTTGAATCTAAGTCACCACGCTGTGTGTGGTTTCACTTCCCGACTCGCTGAATTAAAGCTGTGGCTCGACTTTCATTTTATTACAAGGAGGCCATGTTGTGCAATAATAAAATCACAAAATACAGAGGAAACATTTAGGCTGTCCTGCCTGAAGTCAGGATAAGCGAACGTCTGGACCCATTCCACGGTGCTGTGCTGTTTGTTAACCCTCACTCAGGGATATTTCCCCACGGGCTTTTAGAGAAAATGGAAGGGAGGGAAGGGGGGGGAGAGAGAGACGTCAGTGTGAGAGAGACGTCAGTGTGTGTGAGAGAGTGTGAGAGACACATTTCGTTGCCTCCTGCACGTGCCCTGACCAGGCACGGGATCAAATCAGAGACCCTCAGGTGGACAGGCTGACGCCCTAAGCACTGAGCCACACCGGCCAGGGCCACAACGTTTTTTTTTTTCAAATGGGAAAATAAATGACAAAAACAAGCTTTATATTATAATTTTGTGGCACTTTTCAATTAATAAATCATATCTAAAGATTAAAAACATCTTTCATAGGGAAGCTCAGGCCGGGTGGGCTGTTTCTGCTCCCGCTGCGCAGACTGTCATCTTCATAACCCGGCTGCTGAACCCGAAGTAACAGTCGTCCTGAGAAAAACGGCCTTGGGATATTGGGCTTTTTTCCCTTAGTCTTTTTATATAGTGAATGTTTTTAGCGCCAGTCATCTGCTTTTGTGAACTAAAGGGTTATTTGCTGTCGTCGCTATATAAATACGGTGGCGGGCGCTGATGTGGCCGGTAGTTCTGGCTCTCTCATTGGAAACCCGTTTTCACTGTGCAGAGGACACGTGCTTGAGAGGACAGGAGGCAGCTCTGTGGCTCCCACAGAGCACGGACGCCCCCGGGTGAGGACGGGCCCCTCGTGTCCCTGCGGGCGCCCCTCGCCTCTTGGTCATTGTGTCAGGTGGCACGTGCCCTTTAAGAACTTTCCATTTCAGCCTGTTCCTTGGTGGAATTTAATTACCTCTGTCTTGGCAGTTCCTGGAATTTTGGGTGACTTATAAATATATTTCACACTTTTTAGATATGTAGAGAAGTTTTATTTTACGTTTGAGGCTACGTCTCACTTCCCTGTAGTGTGGTCCTTGCCCATGCTTGCAGCCTACTGTCTCTGAGACTGTTGAGTTTCCTCTGTTGCCCGGTGTGTGGTCAGATCTCATCCTGCCGCTCGCGTGGCGGCCGTGTGCCTTGTAAATCGCTGTGTCCTCACCGAGGTTCTGCGTGTGGGGCTGCTTGCAGCAGGAGGCGTGCTCACCCCCGCGTGGTTGTGGACGGGTCCGTGTCCTCCGTATTTCTTCCACACGGCTGCTTCTCGCCCTGTGCCTGGTGGCCTGGTGGTTTATTGATCGTGGTTTCTGTATACAGAGTCGTTTTTTACAGGTCAGAACTGCAGAAACAACGAGGAGGTGACCCTCATTCGCAAAGCCGACTTGGAGAACCACAACAAGGACGGGGGCTTCTGGACTGTGATCGATGGGAGGGTGTACGACATCAAGGACTTCCAGACCCAGTCCCTGACCGGAAGCAGCATCCTCGGTGAGGCCTGCTGCTCACTTCACGGTTAGAAGGGGCAGCACGTGTCACTTTCAGCAAAGCGTTCGCCTTTTCTTTTTTCTATATGTTTTTATTGAATTATTGAGGTGACATTGGTTTGTGAAATTACATAGGTTTCAAGTGTACAGTTCTCTGTACAGCATCTGTATGTTGTCCTGTGTGTTCACCACTGCAAGTCAAGTCCCCTTCCGTCCCCATTCGTCCCCGCTTTACCCTCTCCCCGCCCCTTCCCTCTGGCATTCACCGCACTGTTGTCTGCGTCTGTGAGGTTTTTATTTTTTGCTCAATTCCTTTACTTTTTTCACGTACTCCCAACCCTCTCCCCGGACAGCTGTCAGTCTGTTCTCTGAGTCTGTGAGTCTGTTCCTACTTTGTTTGTTTATTTTGTTCTTTAGATTCCACTACTTGTGTTTCTTTGTCTTGCTTCACTTAGCATATGGCCGGGTTGGACTCGGGGTGGGAATGCCCCACAGCCGTTCTATCCCCTCACCTACTGACGGGCACTTGGGCTGCTTCCAGATCTCAGCTGTTGTGAACTGTGCTGCTGTGAACGTCGGGGTGCATAAATTCTTTCTGATTGGGTTTCGGGATTCTTAGGATGTATTCCTAGAAGTGGGATCACTGTGTTAAAACATACTTTCATTTTTAACTTTTTGAGGAGCCTTCACATTGTTTTCCACAGCGGCTGCCCCAGGCTGCATTCCCACCAGCAGGGCACCAGGGTCCCCTTTCCCCACACCCTCGGCAGCACTTGTCATTTATTGACTGGTTGATGGTGGACATTCTGACAGGTGTGAGGTGATGTCTCATTGTGGTTTTAATTTGCATCTCTGATGATTAGCGACAATGAGCATTTTCTCATGTGTCTCTTGTCCATTCAGGTCCTTTGCCCGTTTTTTAATTGGGTTGTTTGTCTTCCTGGTGTTGAGTTGTATGAGTTCTTTATATATTTTGGATAGTTAACCCCTATCAGATGTGTCGTTGTCAAATGTATTCTCCCATACAGTGGGCTCCCTTTTCATTTTGATGATGATTTCTTTCGCTGTGCAGAAGCTTTTTAGTTTGATGTAGGCCCATTTATTTTTGTCCTTTGTTTCCTTTGCCCAAGAAGATATATCAGAAAAAATATCGCTACGAGAAATGTCCCAAGATTTTACTGCCTACGTTTTCTTCTAGGAGTTTTATGGCTTCGAGTCTTACATTTAAGTCTTTAATCCGTTTTGAGTTTATTCTTGTGTAAGTGGGTGGTCTAGTTTCGCTTTTTCGCATGTATGTGTCCAGTTTTCCCAACACCATTTACTGGATAGACTGTCTTTACCCCAGTATATGTTCTTGCCTCCTTTGCCATACGTTAGTTGATTACATAGGCCTGGGTTTATTTCTGGGCTCTCTGTTCTGTCCCATTCATCTATATGTCTGTTTATGCCTGTACCACGCTGTTTTGATTACAGTGTAGTGTAGTTTTATATCAGGTAGCGTCATTCCTCCAACTCTGTTCTTCTTTCTTAAGGTTGCTGAGGCTGTTGAGGGTCTTTCGTGGTTCCATGTGAATTTTTGGAATATTTGTTGTAATTCTGTGAAAAACACCATTGAATCCATAGACTGCTTTGGGTAGTATGGACGTTTTAATGATGTTAATTCTTCTAATCCATGAACATGGTATAAAAGCGTTAGGCTTTTTGACAGTCTATTTGGTGCTGCTCCTGCGCCCCCACATTTTAAACTCTCTGTGACTCTCGTGTCTGTCCTGCTGGGGAATTGACATGCATGTGAAGAATTTCTCATTATATGCAGTTTTTTCCCCAACACTCATTGGAACACGTTCCAAGTTCCGAGTTGGCCCCAGCAGCCCTGGGAGAGGGTGAGAGGGCATCGGCCTGCCGAGGCTGCTTCCTGTCGCCAGGCCCCTGTGGAGGCCTGGGCACTTGTGGGAAGTCAGGCGGATTTGTTGTTTTGTTTCAGCCCAGTTTGCTGGGGAAGACCCCGTGGTGGCCCTGGAGGCTGCGCTGCAGTTTGAAGACACGCGGGAGTCCATGCACGCCTTCTGTGTCGGCCAGTACCTGGAGGTGAGGCTGCCCCGGAGCTGCTCTGGGTGTGGGTGCTGGGTGGCTGCCACCCTGACTGTTGAGAGCTGGGCCTTTTGCGGCGTGGGGGTGGGGGTGTCATTATGTGGTAAACATGCAGAGGCTTGTTGCTGTTAATCCTCCCCCGAGGGCAGTTTTTCCATTGCTTTTTAGGATGGGAAAGGGGGGGGAAGAGAAAGGGAGAGAGGGAGGGAGAGGGGGGAGATAGGGGAAGAGAGGGAGGGAGGGGAACATAAGTGTTTCTCGACTGGTTGGTTGCCTTCTACACTCAGCCTGACCTGGAGTGGGGGGCAAACCCACAACCCAGGTACTTTGACCAGAAATCGAACCCTTGACCCTTCGGTGCCTGGGCCTATGCTGTAACCACTGTGCACACCGGCCAGGGCCTGTAGAGGCTCTTTTTAATAAGTAAATTCACATTTATTCATGTTAAGGTTTATGATGTACTGCTTTTGAAACATTACTTTTTAAATTGTTAGCTTGTAAGAAATGTAGGCACTTCCACACACAGGAAGAGAGGTTAACTTTTGATGTTGACAAGTTCATTGTAAGCTTATGTAGATATTGGGAACATCTTACCGTCCTGAACTTAATGACTTACCTTGTTTTTGGGATGAACTAGCCGTAATTCTTTAGAAATGTGTCCTTTTTACATGTTCATGGGCATTGGAGCTTGTGTCCTGGGATTGCCTTTCCGTGTAGGGATCCAGAGGTGATAATGTATTAAAGGCCCCAAGGGTCAGGCCTGAAGCATTTTATGATGAGGGACGTTAACTTCGTTTGTAAATTGTCTCCTGTGACAGGCGTTTCAGATCATTTTCATTAGAACTCAGTCTTTTCTAAGTGTTTGAATAAATTCATCTCCACATGTGTGGTCATGGTTGATAGACTCAGCAACACTTGTCATGTCCTGTTTTGGTGCGTCTCTGGGTTTTTATGTAACGACTCAGGATAGCTTCTGAAGCGTCGTACACAGTCACTCTGGAAACTCGTGTTTGACGGTTTTTCACCAGGACACCCAAGCAGCGTCCCTGCTCTGCAGGCTGCGTGCAGTTTCCATCCTCTGTTATTCTGGGGGGGCGTGGCTCACTGTCACAGGCCATGGAACAGGTGCCCAGAGCACCCACTTTCCTCCTCAGGCCGACCGCCTGGTGTAAGGACAGAAGCTGGTGTGCATCTTGGTTTTGTCTGAATTAACCCTGTTTTCTCAGACTGATGGTGACATTTCTCTCCCCAGCCTGACCAAGAAGTCGTTACTGTCCCAGACCTGGGGAGCCTGTCTTCGCCCCTGATAGACACGGAGAGGAACCTGGGCCTGCTTCTCGGATTACACGCCTCCTACTTAGCCACAAGCACACCGCTGTCGCCCGTTGAGGTCGAATGTGCCAGTAAGAACAATTTTGTTTTCCATTAACAGATGCAGGTTATTTTAGCTGAGCCATAGGTGCCGTTGTAGGAGAGGAAGAATCCACAGAGCTGTTGATGAGGAGCATTCGGCAGTGAGGCTGCACCCGCTCATTAGAAGTAGCTGCCAGCAGCAGTCACCTGCTGTCACAGTCTGGCAGCGGAGGAGCTAACAAGTGTAGGAGGGGAGTCCTGCGCCTGGTCAGCTCGCACACGCTCTCACAGTGGTCACCTCGGTGCTCGTCCCCCCGCGTGCCCAGCAATCCACGGGGTGTGGATCGGCTGCCCACTGCGAATAGCATTCTGTTTGAAGGTTGTATTTTTATCAGACTCAAATCCAGTACAACTTGGGACACAGCCTCTGTAATTATCTAAGATAATAACATTACTCTGTGTATCACTCAGTGGGTTGAAGTTTTCCTTCATGTATTTGTACATTTCTCCCTCTGTCTGACCATCAAGCAAGCGTTAGTGAGTAATCACCATGGACCCTTGACTAGTGTGGGGTTAGGGTGCTGACCACCCACGCAGTGGAAACCTGCGTGTAACGTAAGTTGCCCTCTGTATATGTGGTTCCCAGCCGCCAGGTCACCCTGGAACAGTGCGGACTTGAACTGCGAGGATCAGTGGGGAAAAATCCTGTGTATAAGTGGGCCCACGCAATTCAAACCCATGTTGTTCCGGGGTCATCTGTACCTGTGTGCTCAATACTCAGGGTGTCACAGGTGTGCTCTGACGAGCTAGACAGGATAAGCGGGTCAGGATACACGGGGTCGTGATCCGTGGAGACAGGCGTTCTGGGAGAGAGAAAGGGTTCGTGGAGGCAAAGCAGTTATGAAATTGGAGACTGAGCGCGCTGGGTGTCTGAGCCTCTGGGCAGAAACCCGGGCTCCTGAGGGTGTTGTTGAGGGCAGGGGCCCCAGGGTGAGGGCGTGGTGCCTGGTCAGCCTGCCTCGGAGCAGACCCTGGTGCCCGTGCTGGGCGCTTTGCTGCCGCAGAGCCTTCGGGGTGACTCCTCCTCCTCAGACTCATTGTTCTGTCGGGAGACAGGCAGGGTGGGCAGGACCGGGAAGTGTAGAGTCGAGGGGCAGGTGTGCCTTGGGCCCAGTGGGCTGGGCTAACCCACTCCAGGGCGACAGAGTCACCATCAGAACGGTGTTTGAGAGAGAGGCGGGGGCTCTAAGTGGAGTGGGCCAGGGAGGTCGTGGTCAGGTTTGTGGTGCGTTGGAGGATGCTCCCGAGTGCTCTAAGACTTACGTTTCCCAGTAAGGGCCCAGCGGGCGCCTCCGGGACTGATTGCTCGGCGGTGGGGAATATTTGATAACACGGTCATTGAGAAAAGTCTGTAGGATGTGCTGTCTGGCTTTTCATCTGGAGCGTCGCCTTCCGCATGAGGGCCGGTCTGTGCCACACACAGCTCTCCTTTCCTATCTGCTGGGCCTCGGTCTCCCAGGACCCGTCCCTCAGAAGGTCCTGTGTCGCATGCTCCATAGTGTCCTGCTGTGACTGTGAGATCCATGCTCTAGGTGGACGGTGCCCTGGGCATGCGGTATCTTCATGGACCCTACACACGTGCTGTTCTCCACTGGGGTGCTCAGCCCGTTGCCTCCATCCAGATCTCTGTGCATGTTCACTCCCCAGCAGGCCCCGCAGGCTCTGCCTAGCGGAGGGAGGGAGGCCTGCTGCCCTTGTGCCTCTGCATGTGGCCACTGACCCACGGGAACGGAGCCCCAGATGCGGAACGCAGAGCCCAGTCTCCACGCGGTGCTGTGGTTCCAGACGGCCGCCACCGGGGCAGGTGGCCAGGAAGTGTGAGCCTGGACTGTCACACTGCCCTCTGACACCACCATGAGGTGTTGCGCAACCAGAAAGTGTCACTTGCCTTCACATAGAGACAGGAACACCCGGGAGATAGTGAGAGTGCTTCCAGACCACCATAGGAGAGTGGGTATCGCAATAGAGCGAGCCACGCTCTGCTTTCCCAGTGCATGTGTTTTCACACTGCACTGCGGTCTGTTAAGTGTGCACTAGGGCTATGTCTCAGGCAGTGCACGTACCTTTATTAAAAGTATCTGATGCTAATAAATGCTGATCATCATCTGGGCCTTCGCCAGCTGTTGTCTTTTCATTGGTGGAGGGTCTTGCTCTGCTCTGGGGAAGCTCAGGGTCCGCGTAGCGCAGGAGAGCCACGCGCCGTCGAGCCCGGGGCCTGTGAGGCGTTGCAGGCCTGTCCGCCTGAGTGTGTGAGAGCGACTCTTACACGATGAAGCCGCTTTCCCTGCTGAGTCCAGCCCTCGCCCTTTCTCCTCAGTGTTTCTGAGCAGTGCCCTCAGGCTGTGACCGTTTGCGTTGGTTTCTAGGGTGGCTGCA
Source organism: Miniopterus schreibersii (assembly GCF_964146895.1). NCBI lineage: Eukaryota > Metazoa > Chordata > Mammalia > Chiroptera > Miniopteridae > Miniopterus > Miniopterus schreibersii. Next base: position 190,723 of record NC_138124.1, read on the forward strand.
GTCGTCCATCTTCTCAGGAGGCCTGCAGACCAGCCAGATCCACTACAGCTACAATGAAGAGAAGGACCAGGACCACTGCAGCACCCCCGGGGGCACCCCCGCCAGCAAGTCCCGCCTCTGCGCCCACCGGCGCGCCCTGGGCGACCACTCCCAGGCGTTCCTGCAGGCGCTGGCCGACAACAACATCCAGGACCACGATGTGAAGGTGAGCCGGCCTCCCACACGCAGCGTCCTGTCCGCAGGGCTGACCTGTGGTCACCCTCCTGCTCTCCGGGGGGCTCCGTGACTTGGGTCATGTGCTCTTGGAAGATGGGTTGGGAGGTGGGGGTGGCTCCGCTCGATGTGCCCACAAGGCTGTGGAAGCCCCACCGGCTGCAGGTGCCTGGGAGGCTGCGTCGTGGAGTTCAGACCGGTGACGATGGCTGGGACGGCCGGGAGTCACCTCTGCTGTTTCTGTTGCAGGACTTCCTGTGTCAGATAGAAAGGTACTGTCGGCAGTGCCACCTGACCACCCCCATCACCTTCCCCCCCGAGCATCCCGTGGAAGAGGTGGGCCGCCTGCTGCTGTGCTGCCTCTTAAAACATGAAGACTTAGGTAGGGAGCTTAGTGTGTCGGCTGCCCCGTGGTCTCTGGCTCACGCGCGGCCACAGCGTCCCTCCCTGCCCCTTTGTGAATGTCTCTTCCAGGGCACGTGGCGCTGTCTCTGGTTCATGCCGGCACGCTCGGCATCGAGCAGGTGAAGCACAGAGCGCTGCCCAAGTCGGTGGTGGATGTCTGCCGGGTTGTCTACCAAGCCAAGTGCTCGCTCATTAAGGTGGGTAGGTCCTGATTCTCCTTCCTCTGGGCTGCGCGGTCGGGAGACGACCTGCATCAGTTCTCTCTCATCTCTGGCTTGGCAGACGCACCAGGAGCAGGGCCGCTCTTACAAGGAGGTCTGCGCACCCGTCATCGAGCGCTTGAGGTTCCTCTTCAATGAGCTGAGGCCCGCGGTCTGTAACGATCTCTCGATAATGTCCAAGTTTAAACTGCTGAGCGCTCTGCCCCGCTGGCGGAGGACCGCACAGAAGATCATCCGGGAGCGGAGGAAGAAGCGAGGTGAGCGCGGGAAGGTCTGGAGGCCTGCGCTCAGTTCTCAGCAGTGATGTGGGACGACGTGTGAGGGCCGAGGGCCAGGGTGCTCACCTGAGCTCGGTGTCGGGGTTGTCGTTGGATTGGCCCCATAGATGTGGGCGCCTGGGCGGTGGCCTCACTCAGACTCCAGCCCGCAGAGCAGACACAGGGGTCACCTGAGTCACGTCATTAGCGTCAGCTTTGTCAGACTTGGGACACGTGCTCCTAGCCCTCAGCGCAGGCACAGAAACCAACCCTTCTCAGGCTGAACGTGCCGAGGGCTCAGCTCAGTTCTCGGGAGCTGGCCAAGGGCCGGTGCTGAAGGGACAGGGCTTTCTTGGGAATTTGGGGTCTGAGCAAAGCCAACCTGCTGAGTAATGTCTTGCTGTGCCAGCGTACTGTTATGTTGCTTGTTATTTACATTATATGCTGAAAAGAATTAGACTAAAAGCCTTGAAAGGCACTAAAACATGGAAGCAACACCACACATCACATTGCAAACGCAGTAGCAGTTTCCCTCATTACAGAGACTAACATAGCGAGAGGCTTCTGTCAGTCCAGTGCGCACTGGTGACGCCCATGGCATGGTCCAGAGTGGGCGCGCCAGGGTCTGGGACAGTGCCACTGGCTGCTTGCTGCGGACTCTCCAGGACCTAAGACTGGAGTTTGCATTTGGGAATTATTTTTTTTAAACCAGAGGAAGATTATGTTTGTCACATGAGAATGACATACAGCTTCAATTGCAGCCTCCATGAGTAAAGGTCCCACTTGGCTGCAGCAGAGGCGAATGTGTGCGATAGACCAGGTGGGCTGCCAGGACGCAGGCGCCAGCACCGGCCCTTGAAGGAAGATCTGGCTGAGCCCAGCCGCCCCTGCATGGGGCCTCCCTGCGGCGGCACCCCCGCCGTCCTGCCCCTGACGCGGGGAGGCAGTGTTGTCACTGTGAGAGTGTTTATGGTACTTTTGTAGTTTGAGCGTTTCCGATGACAGTGAATATTAAAATATTTGTGTCCTTTTATGGAGATAGAAGTATTTCTTCATTTGAAACTGTATTTAAGTAAATGGTTTTTATAATGAATGATGTTTTTAAACATAGTTCCTAAGAAGCCAGAACCTACTGATGAGGAAGAAAAAATTGGAAACGAGGAGAGTGATTTAGAAGAAGCCTGCCTGTTGCCTCACAGCCCCATGAGTGTGGACAAGAGGCCCATTGCTATTAAGTCACCCAGGGTGAGCGTCCGCTATGGTCCTGAGACTGGCCGGTGGAGACACAGCACAGGGACCCATCAGTTCCAGCTCTCTGTCCTGGAGCATCCGTCGGGTGGAGAGGGAGGGTCCTGGCTCGTTAAAGTGGGTTACTGAGCCCCAGACATGCCTGCCTAGGTGCCCTGGGCAATCCGTCCCCAGAGAAGCATTTCCTTCTACTCCTAGGAATACATTGTATCATTCCCTCATTCACCATCCATCCATCCATTCACTCACCATCCATCCATCCATTCACCATCCATCCATCCATCCATTCACTCACCATCCATCCATCCATCCATCCACTCACTCATTCACCATCCATCTATTCACTCATTCACCATCCATCCACTCATTCACCATCCATCCATCCATTCACTCACCACCCATCCATCCATCCACTCACCATCCATCCATCCACCATCCATCCATCCATCCACTCACTCATTCACCATCCATCTATTCACTCATTCACCATCCATCCACTCATTCACCATCCATCCATTCACTCACCATCCATCCATCCACTCACCATCCATCCATCCACTCACTCATTCACCATCCATCCACTCACTCATTCACCATCCATCTATTCACTCATTCACCATCCATCCACTCATTCACCATCCATCCATTCACTCACCATCCATCCATCCACTCACCATCCATCCATCCACTCACTCATTCACCATCCATCCACTCACTCATTCACCATCCATCCATTCACTCATTCACCATCCATTCACTCACCATCCATCCATCCACTCATTCACCATCCATCCATTCACTCATTCACCATCCATCCACTCCCTCATTCACCATCCATCCATTCCCTCATTCACCATCCATCCATTCATTTACTCACCATCCATCCGTTCACTCATTCATCCATCCATTCACCATCCATCCATTCCCTCATTCACCATCCATCCATTCATTTACTCACCATCCATCCATTCACTCATTCACCATCCTCCATCCATTCACTCATTCTCCATCCATCCATCCATTCTCCATCCATTCACTCACCCATTCACCATCCATCCATCCATCCATCCTCCATCCATTCACTCATTCACCATCCGTTCGTTCATTCATTGAATGTCTCCTTCAGAAACTGTCCTGGCCCCTGAGGCTGTTAATATGGATGATAATTTAACTTTATGCCACGTACTTAAGTGCTTTCCAAAGTACATCAAGTATGGACACTTAAAATTCATTTATAAGCTATTTATGATCTAGTTACTTTTACTATAAGTTAGTTCCTAAGTTTAAAATACCGGTTTACACCTGTGGACACTTATGTTTTACTGGAGTAACTGTCTTAGAGCATGTTAACGTCAGCAGGTGAACTCACGGTGTGCATGGTTCCTTTGTCAGGATAAGTGGCAGCCTCTGCTGAGCACAGTCACGGGTGTTCACAGGTACAAGTGGCTGAAGCAGAACGTGCAGGGCCTCCACCCGCAGTCAGCGCTCCTCACCACCATCGCCGAGTTCGCCCTCAGGGAGGAGCCGGTGGATGTGGAGAAGATGAGGCGGTGCCTCCTGAAGCAGGTGAGGCTTGTGCGGGGACCATTGGCCTCGCACAGGACCCATGACACTCACCTGTGCGCGTTGGTGTTTTGCAGCTGGAGAGAGCGGAGGTCCGCCTGGAGGGGATAGACACCATATTAAAGCTGGCGGCCAAGAACTTCCTGCTTCCGTCCGTGCAGTACGCTATGTTCTGTGGATGGCAGCGGCTTATCCCTGAGGGGGTCGACATAGGGTAAAACGGGAACGTTCCTTCCCAGTCGGGAGGTGGTGGCGTCCACACGTTCTGTGTAGGTTAGAGCCTGACCACAGTCTCAGTAAAATTCCCTCTCTCTGTGTGAAAGGGAGCCCCTTACGGATTGCTTGAAGGATGTCGATTTGATCCCACCTTTTAACCGGATGCTGCTGGAAGTGACGTTTGGCAAGCTGTATGCTTGGGCAGTTCAGAACATCCGAAACATTCTGATGGATGCAAATGCCAAGTTTAAAGAGCTTGGTGAGTTAAACAACCTCATGGTTAACAGGCTGCATTAAAATCGCTGCCGCAGGAACGTCGGTGATCACGTTGGCGCTGTTTCGTAGGCTGGCTCTTCATTGTGTGCTGTGGAAACCTGCAGATGCCCATGTTTGCTCTTGGAAAGACTTTAATAACTTTCTCCATTAGAGTGATCATCTAAGCTGCTTCAAACTTTCTCAGATTCTAAACATAGCTTCCCAAATTTGTCAGAAGACACAATCTCGTAGTCTCCTAATACAGTGCTTTGACATCTTAACCTCCTCACGGTGTCACTTACACCATACACCCTGAAATGGGTATCCTGTGTTAATTCCCAATTTCTTAGGTCATAAGTGAGCATCCACAGAGCAATGCCAGGGTTGTGTGTGTGGCAGGGACGTGAACTTTGCTGTGTTTGAAGTGGAGTGAGTCAGCACGATGCTGGGAGCAGCCAGGTAGGTTTTGCAGACAGACGGAGGTGGCTGTGTGTGGTAGCTTGGATGACGCTGGTAGCGTTAGTGCCACAAAACACAGAGGCTCCCTGATGTGCACACTATGGAGATCCACTGAAAAGCAGGCAGAGTTGTTAAATTGCCAAAGCTTTCTGCATCATGTACTTGTTTCCACGCACAAAAAATTTAGGTGGGCGCCAATGCTTTCCAGGTATCCAGCCTGTCCCCCTGCAGACGGTCACCAACGAGAACCCTTCGGGCCCCAGCCTGGGGACGACCCCGCAGGCTCGCTTCCTCCTGGTGATGCTCAGCATGCTGACCCTGCAGCACGGCGCCCACAACCTCAGCCTGCTGCTGAACTCAGGCACCCTCGCCCTCGCGCAGACGGCGCTGCGGCTCATCGGTAGGTAAAACACAACGTGAAACCGACCGTGTCACCCACTTTAAGTTTATACTTCAGGGGCATGGAGCACGCCCACCAAGCTGTGCACACATTCCCACCGTCTGGTTCCATAACCCTCCACCCCAGATGGAAACCCATACGTGTAGCGGCAACTCCGGGCTCCCTGCTCCCTGGCTGTTTGCAGCAGCAAACCTACTCTTCATGGCTCTGGGTTTGCCTGTTCTGGGCAGTTCACGTCCATGAAACCACACAGGTGTCAGCCTGTTTGCGGATGATTTCTCTGGCTTGTGTCAGTGCTGCAGGCTAAAGACATTACCACTGTGTGAACATGCTGCATTCTGTGTACCCATCCACCCGCCTGTTTCCGTTCTTTTGTCACGTACCTTGGAGTGGAGTTGGGCACATGGAGATCCTGTGCTTAACTGCTGAGTGCTGCTGGGCTCCCACAGCTCCGCACCGTGTCAGTGCCCACCAGCAGTGGACAGGCTCCGGCCTGTCCACGTCCGCCCAGCACCAGGTACTCTCGGTGTCTGAGGATGCAGGCCCCCGCAGCAGGAGTGCGGTGGCATCTCATCGTGGTTTCATCTCACTAGTGACAGATAATGTTGAGCCTCTTTACATGTGCTTGCTGGCCATTTGTCTGTCTTTGTTGGAAAAGTAAGTGTTTAGATCCTTTGCCCATTTTTAACTGGGATGTTGGTGTGGTTGAGTTATAGGAGTCCGTTACCTGTTCCAGATGCCACGCTGTTATCAGTTACGTGATTTGAAGGTATTTTGTCCCACTTGGTGGGCCCTGTTTTACTTTGATGCATAGTTTGAAATTTTGATGAAACCCAGTGTGTGTGTATATTTTTTTGCTGCTTCTGCCTTTGACGTCATGTCCAAGAAACCATTGTCAGATTCACGGTCGTGAGGATCACCCACTATGTTTTCTTCTTTAGGCTTACTGTTTTTAAAAGAAGCTTAAAAACATTAAGTTCTCATACTTAGGTCTGTGGTTCATAGTTAGGTAATTTTTTAAACATGGTGCGAGGTAAGGGTTCACTTTATCTTTTTGAGTTTTCCGGTTGTCCCAGTACCATTTGTAGAAAAGAGTCTTCATTTGACCATCGATAGTTGGGTTTCCTTCTAGACTCTGTTCTGATCTGCTGGTCTGTGTGTCTGTCATTGTACCAGGACCACACTGTTTTCAACAGTGTCGCTTTGAGGTAAGTTTTGAAACTGACAAGTGAGTCCTCCAGCTTTGTTTTTCTACGTCAGGATTATTTTCAGTACTTTGGTCCCTTGCATTTCCGAATGAGTTTCAGGGCTGGCTTCTCATGTCTACAAAAAGGCCATTGGTGTTCTCTGGGGATTGTACTGAAGCTGTAGGTTGTGTTGGGGGGTATTGTCCTCCTAGCGACATTGAGCCTTTTCTTCCACGCACTTGGGGTGGCTTTTGTTCAGGTCTTAGCTCTTTTCTTTAATCAGCGTTTTGTGGTTTTGCTGTCGGGGAAATGCTGGCCTCCTAGAGTGAGTGGGGACTGTTCCCTGCTGTTCTGATTCTGGAAGAGTTAGGGCGTTGGCGCTAACTCTTTAAACACTGGGCAGAATTCAGAAGCTAAGCCACTTGGTGCGGAGCATCCTTTGTTGGGAGGGTTTTGGGTCACTGATACAGCCTCTTGTTATGTAGGTCTGTGCGCATTCTCTGCTTCTTGTCGAGTCGATTCACGTAATTTGTGTGTTTTTAGGAATCTATCCGTTTTATCTGGGTTTGCTAACTTACTGGTCACAGTTATTCCCAGAACTGTCTTATAGTCAGTCGTGTTTATTTCTGTAGACTCAGTAGTCTTATCGCCGCTTCATTTCTGGTTTTAGTTCTTTGTATCTTTTTTCCTTAATGTACCTAAAATATTTCAGTTTTGTTGATATTTTCCAAAGACCCGACTTTTGATTTTGTTGACTGTTTTTCCCCTGCTCTCTACTCATCTCTGTGCTACTCTTACTCTTTCCTTCTTTCCTCTGACTTCCCGTTTACTTTGTTCTTTCCCAGCTCACCCAGATGTTCAGTTGAGTTATTTGAGAGTGGAAGGGAGGGAGGGGGGAGAGAGGGAGAGAGAAACATCGGTGTGAGAGAGACGTCGACTGGTGTCTCCCACTCCCACCCCAGCTGGACCGGGGGTCAGACCTGCAGCCGAGGTGCTTACTCTTGACCCTTTGGTTCAGATGGCCAACCCTAACCCCTGAGCCACACCGCCAGGGCTCCATTTGTAATGTTTGCTTCTGTAGATGTAAATTCCCCCTCAGCACTGCTTCTGCTGCATCCCCCAAGTTTTGGTATGCTGCATTTTTGTTTTCATTCATCTCAAAATATTTCATTTCTCTTGTGATTGTTTTCTTTGGTTGGTTTAGTGTCTGTGGGTTAATTCCACATACCTGTGAACTTTCCAGTTTTCCTCCGCTGTGAATGTCTACTTCCGGTTCATTATGGTCAGAGAAGGTGCTTTGTGTATCTGCCTGTTTCTGTCAGAGACGTGCTTTGTGGCCTAATCTGTGGTCTGCGCTGGGGAAGGACCTGCGCCCTTGAGAAGCATGTGTGTCGGCTCCTCTTGAGCCTCGGGTCCTGCTCTGCACACGTGTGGATCTGGTTGGCTTGCGATGCTCTTTGCCTGAATCCCGAGATGCTGCAGGGCAAGTGCAGACCAAGCTTTCCTCTGCTCTTTGATCTTGTGGTCTTCGTGCCCACATGACCCGTCAGAAGCACGCACCAGGCTGGGAACAGGCAGCCTCTGTGAGTCACCCGTCCCATGTCTTAACGCCTCATAGCAACTAAGGACTGATACTGTTAAAAGTCTGAGCAGTGTATTTTCGTGGAGAAATTGCCTCTCTTGTTGTATCCCTTTTCTCAGAGGGTCCAGTAGGTAAAAGCCATGGCACAAATCATTGGTTATGGGGCTTCTGCTAACCCTGCTCTGGAGTTTAAATTCCAGCCTGTGTTCCACACATTCACACCCGTATCAGCCTCTTCCCAGGCCAGGGCTTTTCTTTCATATATTTTATATTCATTTTACGTGTATATGTCCAGATACTGTGGCCACAAAACTCTAAGCCACAGCCCAGCCAGTGCAGCTCAGTGGTTGAACGTTAACCCGTGAACCAAGAGGTCACTGATTTGATTCCTGGTTAGGGCACACGCCCGGGTTTCAGGCTCAGTGTCCACTGGGGGGCGTGCAGGAGGCAGCGGATCAGGGTTCCTCTCTCATCATTGATGTTTCTCTCTCTCACTCCCTCTCCCTTCCTCTCCCTTCCTCTCTCTCTAAAATCAATAAAACATTAAAAAGACCCAGAACAACCCCACTGAGCCACTTCAGGAATGATCCCCTTTTTCTACTTGCAAATGTCTTCAAAGCCTTCCCAGTAAACTCAGCATTTCCAGGGTTGACATTACAGGGAGGGGTGGGGCCCGGCAGGAATGCACCCCTGCCCCCAGGGCCTCATGGAGGCCTGCCGGCCTGGAAGAAGACCGGTCCCCCAGTTCATCTGAAGCTTCACGCCTGCCCTGGGGCTGATGGACCCCTGTTCTCGCTCTCAGAGGAGAGAGGAGCACAAACTTTCTACATTTTTGACCTCCCAGGCCTACCTTTGGGAATGACATTTGGGGACTTCCCCTCCTACCTAGAGCAGAGACTAAAGACCAAAGGAGCTCCTAGGCCTGCGTTTCCCCTCACGTAGGCCAGCAAGGCCACCAGCAGTCGGAGCACAGACCAGCCACTCCTGGGGTGGACTTACTCTTTTCACACCCTGGTGCACGTTGCTTCTGACAGCTCCGCTCCTGTTTTATACTATGGTGATTCCATAGCCACAGGGACCAATACATACTTCATGCCTGCTCCTTTAGTCTTTCTTTTACCAAACAGGGTTCTAGAGAGTTCCACCACTGCCACCCCTGTCGGGTCCCCAAAACCACCCTCAGGCTCAGTGATGCACCAGGAGGCCTCACAGGACAAGAGGCAGAGGCACACTCAGAACCAAGACTTATCTCAGTGAGGACACCGAGCAGCTCAGCAAAGGGAAAAGGTGCCTGGGCGAGGTCTGGGAGAACCAGACACAGGTCCTGTCCCAGTGGAGCCCACAGGACACGCACTGTGACAACACAGGAACTGCTGTCCCTCTGGGAAGCTCATCAGAGACCTGGCGCCCAGGGTCCCCACAGGGCTGGTCTCCGCCTGGACGTACCCAAGTTCCAGACCCAGGAGGAAGCAGGTTCTGGCAGACACCACACTGTCTGTGCAAAGAGTTTAGCACAGCGAGGCCTCCTCAGTCAGGGAGTGGGGGCCCCTCCCACGATCCAGGTTCCCAGAGGCCAGTGCAGGCCCACCCTGCACGTGGGACTCTGAGGCTGGCGGTCTCGCCTTCTCTGAGGTCTCTCCTGCGCAGCACCATAATTAAAGTTAATTTTTCTCTTAGACATTTAAGTGGTTATCTTTTGTTTGTCTATTCTAGTAAAAATGTGATGCAAATTTTTCAAACTTAATCACTTTGCCTTTATATCTTTTATCTCTCTTTTTTGTTGTTAATCCCCACCTGAGGATATTTTTTCCATTGAGTTTTAGAGTGAAAGGGAAGGAGGGAGGGAGAGAGAGAAACATCGATGTGAGAGAGACACATAGGTTGATTGCCTCCCACATGCGCCCCAACAAGGGCTGGGGATCGAACCTCAGACCCTTTTGTGCGCAGGCCAACACTCTAACCACTGTGCCTCACCGGCCATGGCACACAGTGAATTGTTTAAAATTATTATCTTTGCCCGGCCGGCGTGACTAGAGGTTGAGCATTGAACACAGATCCAGGAGATCTCGGTTCAGTTCCCAGTCAGGGCAGATTCCCAGGTTGTGGGCTCAATCCCCAGTAGGGGGCGTGCAGGAGGCAGCAGCTGGGTCAGGACTCACTGCAGATGCCCATCAGCAACTCTCGTTGTTTCTGTCTCTCTCCCTTTTGCTGAAATCATATTTTAAAACAAGATAATTTTTATCTTTGTCATATGTATTAATTGGGTACTGACTGGCTGCTGGTTCTGATGCCCTGACAGGCCCCAGTGGTGACAATGTTGAGGAAGACGGGAACGTGTTGGCCCGAGGCGCCTCTGCCACCGTCCTGGAGGAGACAAGGAAGGAGACGGCCCCCACGCAGCTGCCTGTCTCGGGGCCCGAGCTGGCCGCCATGATGAAGATCGGAACCAGGGTCATGCGGGGTGTGGACTGGAAGTGGGGCGACCAGGTACTCAGGTTTGCTTAGGTGCAGTGGCTGCACTGTCCTCAGCTTTTCACAACCTGACTGTCTCGCTCTCGCCAATGGAGCAAATGTCTGCTCACTCGGGACGTGTGCAGCTGACAGACCCAGCTGTTCATTCCCAATGTCAGGTGCACGGAGTCAGGACAGTAGAGAGAACAGCGTCCTGCGTGGGGCACCTCGTGCAGGGCCAGGTCTACGAGGGGTGGCGTTTGCTTTTGGAGCCCCTGGCACAGGCTCCAGTCGAGGTGCAGCCAGGACAAGGGCGAGAATGAGGAGTGCAGGACTCTAGTCTGAGCAGTCGCGTCCCCGAAGCTCTGCAGCGACACCCAGCTGCCTCTGCGAGCTGGTGGCCATGCATCCCCTCGGTGCCCTGCCCGGCCATCTCCGGCCATGGTGGTCTCCTTTCTGCTTCTCCTTGTGGCACATGGCCCCCGTGTCCATCAGGCCTCCCCAGGTGGAGCTCTGGGGGCTAGAGTCTGTCATCGCCCTGGTCTCCAGCTAAGGACGGTGCCCACCTTCCGAGGGTGTGGGAGGGTTCTTGTCATGCCCAGGCTTTCTCAGCCCACTAAAGCCAGGCCTCCTCAGCCACGTCAGGAGTCCACGTGCCCATACGACCGAGCAGGGCCTCCTGGAACCAGCTCACGCAGAAGCGAGAGCCGGAGGGGGAACACACAGTGAGAGGGGACACAGGTGCTGGTTTCCGATTTCTGGTCTCGTGGAGCCTCGTGAGGCAGTGAGGGGCCAAGGACCAGGCGCCAGGGCCGGGCTGGCCAGCCTTGTCCCCATGTTGCCCAGTGAGGGTGGCACTGAGAGGGCACGTCTCCTGTGTCCCTCCTGGGAAAGGTGCGTGAGAAGTGTCCTGGTCCGTGTCCAGTGGGGCTGGCCGCGGTGCCTGTTGCCAGCGGTTCAGAGCGTCTGCCTAGTGACGTAGCCGCTCTCAGGCAGCGTCTGCGATGGGACAGCACGCGCCTCTTACCCGTCTACGTTGTGGCTTCCCCAGGACGGACCTCCTCCCGGCCTCGGCCGTGTGATCGGTGAGCTGGGAGAGGACGGCTGGATCAGGGTGCAGTGGGACACGGGCAGCACCAACTCCTACAGGATGGGGAAGGAGGGGAAGTACGACCTCAAGCTGGCGGAGCTGCCGGCCGCCGCGCAGCCCTCGGCCGAGGACTCGGACACGGAGGACGATCCAGGTGGGCGCTGGCGGCCAGCCTTCCCGCGGGCCTGGGCCCTGGCAGCGCTCACCCGCACGCTGCTCGGTAGCTTCGGGCTTGCCCCTGAAGCCCAGGCTACACAAGCCCCTGGGGTTTGCTGCAGGAGTGCAGCCTGGCTCTGGGCACCGCTGAGGTCGGGACAGGCCTCCTGCTCCCGCTGAGACAGTGCAGTGGGGCAGGCGCGCCGGCGTGCTTCAGCCGGGCAGCGTGGGCGGGCCTGCCCCTCCCCTCACCTGTCCTCGGGATGCTGCTGCAGTGCTAATTGCTTTGAGAGATGCAGGGGTGAGAGTTTGCAGTGACCCCAGAAAGTTTAGTCCCATATGAGGAAATCGAGGGTTGTGGGAGGAGGGCTTTGTCACGTTTTTCTAGATGCATCCAGAAGACCTTGGGATGTGAGAGAAGCATTCATGGCTGGTCTTGGTAGGACGGTCCGGGAGGCCAGCCCTGATTTGGGGGGGCTCAGGTGCCGGCCGTGTGTGCAGCATGGTCCAGCTTCTAAAGGGACTTTCCTGGTTAGGAGAGGAAACCTGAGAGTCTGAGCCCAGCAGAGAGCAGGCGTGGAGGTGGGACAGGCTGGCTCTGCGTGGGCACCGGCGATGCCCGCCTGTGGGCTCTCAGGAGTAGCACATGGAAGCCGCGTGGCCCCGCCTAGGGGGTCAGCACAGGCTTTGCTGTCACTGCCTCTGACTGCACAGTGTCAGGCCTAGCAGCCCTCCTCGCAGCCTCTGCTTGGAGCTTCCCTCACGAGTTCAGAGTAGAAGGGAGCTGGCTGAGTGACAGACGCCTGCTGCCTCGCACCCGCTAGTCCCAGAGCCTCTGTGCCCTCCGTGGAGATGGGCACCTCATCTCCGTCAAGGACACAGCTGGCTCATCAGCAGCCAACGTTTGACATTTGACAAGTTGCTTCCTAAGAGAGCAGATCCTTGAAATCGTTCTGAGCTGCGTGCTGAGGTGGTTCTTAAAAATTTAACTCGTTTCAAAAGCTGGTTTTCTTTGAGGAGATGGGCACAGAGATGATTAGGGTGAGCATCTACTGCATCTGGAATTGCACCTTTTCTTGCAAAGAGCTGCTTCCCCCTCCACAGTAAAAAGAAGACTGTGACGTTAACTCCCTTAAATTATACGCAGGCACATTTTCCAGTTCTGTTGGGAGCAGAGTCTCTTATTCTGATGTTTTTTTCAGAAGCTGAGCAATGTGAACGGAACATGCACCCCACCGCCATGATGCTGACCAGCACCGTTAACTTACTGCAAACTCTGTGCCTCTCCGCCGGGGTCCACGCTGAGGTCATGCAGACCGAGGCCACCAGGACCCTGTGTGGGCTGTTGCGGATGCTGGTGGAAAGCGGAACCACGGACAAGACAGGTAATCAAGAGCGGGTCAGGATCAGGGCTGCGCTTGTGTCGCGTGGTAGTGTGTGTGTGCGCGCGCACGCCTGCCTGCGTGCATTGGGGTCCTAGGGCACCCGATAGAAATCACCACAATCTTGGTAGCTTATTGGTCTGCTCGGGCTGCCACGTTTAAGTACCACAAACAGGGACTTAAACAGCAGAGATGAGGGATGAGGGCCTCATTCCTGGAGGCTGGAATCCAGCATCAAGGTGCCCGCAGGGCTGGGTCCGGGCTGGTCCTTCGGGCTGCACGGGCCTCTGCTCCGGGCCTCTCCTCACTGCTGGAGGTTTGCTGGCTGACTCTGATGTCCCTATGGTGTCGCTCTCTGCCCTCGTCTTCACGGGGTGTTGTCCTGTCTGTCTGTCTCCAAATTGCCCCTTTTATGAGGACACCAGGTACATTGTATTGGGGCCACCCTGCTCCAGTGTGCCCCCACCTTAATCATTTACATTTCCTGTGACTACTTCCCAGAAAGGTCACTCTGTGAGGGGCACAGATGCCTCCCCTGCATCTCTGTGCGTCTTTTTCTGTCTCTGATAAGGACTTCATTAGGGATTTAGGGTCCACCCCCATCCATTGCCTTAGTTACATCTGCAAGGCATTTACTTCCAAATAAGGTCTCGCCCTAAGGTTCTGGATGACCAGGAACTTGGGGGATACACTTCAGCCCGCTGAGGTGCTTGAGTGTGTGTGGGGTGGGGTGGGGTGTGAGTGTGGAGGGGTGCAGGTTGTTGCGCATGTGAGTGTGTGCAGGTTAGAGCAGGTGGGTGTGATAGTGCAGGAGAGGGCGTGTTTCCCTGTGGCGTGGGAGCAGGGGCCCTGGGCCCTGGGGGCGGGGAAGGTGAGTTGACGGGTGGGTCTAAGCAGGTCGTGGTACAGCCCCAATGGGCAGAGGATGACCCAAGGAAGGGCGGAGCAGGCAGGTTGTAGTCTCAGCAGAGTTCAGTTGGTTAAAGCTCCTGAGAACCTTGCTCGCCTCCTATTAACACGACTTCTTATACTCGGATTGGCCATTCCTGGTGCAGGTAAAGTAGAAACAACATTATGGGGCATCTTTCAAACACACGACATTTAAAAAGACGTAACAGGTGCTCTCCCCCATGTCCTGTGGACTGTGGACCATCTTCCTACGACCTAGAAGCAGTAGCTCCAGTTCCTTAACCAGTGTGAGTTACTACACGTCTGTTAAAGGTTTTTAGAATGTTGTCAGATGTTCCTTGAAATAACCCCAAAGTCTTCCTCCGGAGGCTTTCCTCCCTCACTTTGGATTCATGAACATAGTGTAGCAGGTGAATTGGAAGCCAGGGTTGCGCTGAGTGATTCTTGGGGCCAGTACGAGCGGGTTCCGTCGTCCGCAGCCTCCCCAACCAGGCTGGTGAGCCGGGAGCAGCACCGCCGCTGGTGCTCACTGGGCTTCGTGCGCAGCATCGCGCTCACGCCTCACATGTGCGCCGCGCTCAGCTCCCCACCCTGGATCGCCCTGCTCATGCGGGTCGTCGAGGGACATGCGCCTTTCACGGCTGCCTCGCTGCAGCGCCAGGTAACGTGTGCCCGGCTCCTCCTGATCCCACTGGGTTTATTAAGCGATTCAGGAGTGGGCGGCGTCCCATCCAGAAACTAGTGGGCTCGCCCCAAAGTCAGTTCCTAGAAGCGGGCTGAGGTTCTTGACTGACTTCTGTGAGGGTCACGTCTCATCTTCACAGGAGTTGTAGTGTGATTGGCTCGAGGAGAATTAAACGAAGGGATGATTGTTTAGTTAAACGAGTGCCTGCGTCTGTGACACAGCTTATTTCTTTAACCTCTGGTCATCCATGTCGTTAGTCAACTTGGGTGTAGTTGGCTGTTGCATAATAGTGAACATTAGAATTTCACGTGGTAAATTCCCTTATAGGAGCAGGAAATAGAAAATAAGACTCTTGTTTCTGTGTGTCAGAGGCTTTCTCTAACTCCGGCGATCTGCATCGCCCCGCACAGATCCTTGCCATACACTTGCTGCAAGCGGTGCTGCCGTCCTGGGACAAGGCCGAGCGGGCAGAGGACATGAAGGGCCTCGTGGAGAAGCTCTTCGGGTTCCTGGGCAGCCTGCTCACCACCTGCTCCTCCGACATCCCCTTTCTTAGAGGTGGGCCGCGCTCCGTCCTCGGGTCCCGGCTGGTGAGCGGGGCGTCCATAGCTCCTGTCCTGTGTTTCTTTCAGAGTCCACTCTGCGGAGGCGGAGGGCCCGGCCGCAGGCCTCACTTACGGCCACTCACAGCAGCACCCTGGCGGAGGAGGCGGTGGCCCTGCTGCGCACGCTGCACTCCCTGGGCCAGTGGAACGGCCTCATCAACAAGTATATCAACTCCCAGCTGCAGTCCGTCACCCTCAGCTGTGGGGCCAGGCCGGCCGACGGGGTGGGTGCTGCGCTCGTGGTCATGTCTGCCTGGTGACCTCTGCATGATGTCACCCTGACTTGTACATTAAGCCGTCTTTGTATGTGCTGCATGCTTTGTTCAGAGATACGTTTTAAAACATTTGTTACTGGGAATAATTATTGCGCGGCATGATTAACCATGAACTTGGCCCAGCTGTAGGTGGTAGGGCGCAGGCAGCTCTCAGGCTTCCGTCCTCATGCTCCCTTTCTCTGCACCAGGCCCTTCAGGGGGACTGCCTCCCGGACGCCTCGGAGAGCCCCGAGGTGGGGGGCCTCATGGCTGTCCTGGCCGTCATCGGGGGCATCGACGGCCGCCTGCGCCTGGGGGGCCAGGTCATGCACGAGGAGTTTGGGGAGGGCACCGTGACGCGCATCACCCCGAAGGGCAAGATCACCGTGCAGTTCTTGGACATGCGGACGTGCCGCGTGTGCCCGCTGAATCAGCTGAAGCCGGTAGGTGCTTGGTGCCCGGTGCTGGCAGTGAGGTGAGGGGTTTATATTAGACCTGGGTTCTGCCAGTGCTGCGAGTCCCGTAGCCTCGCTGCTTCCAGGGGCCGTCCGCCCAGCTCCCTTGTTTGCTCTGTGTGCTGGGGTGAGTCGGGCCTTCACAGGGTTGGGGGTTAGCAGTTCACATGTTGTCTCAGCCTCAAAAGACGGGGGAGGACAGCAGTCACTTAGCAGGAACCGTGAGAGTTTTCAACTACTCAGCTTTGAAAAAACCCTAAAAATGATTCCTTTTAAAAAAAGGGCCATTCTTCCCGTAGAAATGCTTTTTAATTGTGCTGAGTGACCGGCTTGTGTAGCAGCTACTGTCACCCTAGATCTGTAAAGTCGGGGTGCCCAGGGGAGGGAGGGTTTATGTTATCCTGATGTGACCTGCGTTGCAGTCTGACTGTGTTTCTAGAAACACTGATTTTCACAGAAATATGTATACGCTGTAGTAAGCTTAAAATGTACAGAAAAGCCTAAGTAGGTAATAATTACAACCCTTTGACAAGTTGGCAAAGAAAAAGTACCGTAGATTAAGTCTGTTGCACATACACGCGTCCCTCCTCTCGCGTCGTCTGTCAGCAGACTGGGCGTGTGAGGTCTCTGAGAATTAAGCCTCGAGGTCGTGGTAACTTCCAGGCACCTTCTTTCCCGCTGCCCTGGCCGCGTGGTGAGCGTCGTGCTCTCCCCGCAGCTCCCTGCCGTGGCGTTCAGCATCACCAACCTGCCCTTCGCAGACCCCATGCTCTCGGTCTGGGCGCAGCTGGTGAACCTCGCGGGAAGCAGGCTGGAGAAGAACCGGATGAAGAAGTCGCCCAAACGGGGCTTTGCAGGTGAGCCCGCTGTCAGTTTGGGCTCAGACGGGGGCCGTGCTGAGCTGTGGGGTGGAACCCGGGGCAGCGCTGGGCATGGCCTCCCCTCTTCCCAGGGCCAGTGTCTGTCCTCTCTTGCCCCCTGTTACCCTCCAGCCGTGTTCTCTGGCCCAGTTGCCTTTGGGGACTTTGCTCTTGGCTTCGTCACCTGCAGACCCAGCAGGGCCGCCTTGCTTTGTCCCCATTGGCAGTGGGTGGAGACCCCTGTACGTGGGCCCCTCGTGTGTCTGGGTCCTGCTTTTGGCGGTGTCCCTGCATCGCCCCTGCATGTTCTTCGAGCCGTCCCCCCCTCGCTGCTCTTTCCCTGTTGAAATCCCGTGGTATCTTCCTAACACCACTTGTTCTGCCCTCTCAAGTTTTCTCAACCATTTCTCCCGTTTCCGTGACTGCTGCTGCAGCGTTTACGATGGTGACACCTTTACCTGAGCCTCCAGCTCACATCCCTAGCTGGAGGGCACGAGCGTGTCAGCCACAGCACGTCCAGAATCCACTAGCCTTGTCCCCTAGCCGGTCACAGCAGATGACCCTGGCTGCCTGGTAGTCGGCCTCGATGCCCGAGGGGCACCTGTGCTGCTTTCATCTCCTGCCGTCCCTCGTCCCCACACTGCCCCCAGGGACTCCGTGTGTCCTGCTTGGGGCACTGCTGGGACAGCTGTGCTCAGCTCCTGTGTCGCCTGCGTCTCTGGTCGGCTTCCTCAGCCTGCTGGTTGGTGGCCTGGGGCGCGGCTGTGTCCCTGTGACTAGAGGGGAGCATGGGGAGGGTTGTGCTCCTGAGAGCGTGAGTGAGAGGACTGTAGGTGGCAAGTACTGGACAGAACTGTCCTGGTGGTGGCTTGGCAAGGAAAGGCGCAAGTCTTTTGTCACCTTTCTGGTTGGAATTTTAGCTATTTGATGATACTGATAACAGATCACAGAGTTCTGTGTTCAGCCATTGATCTCAGTCCGGCCCATGGAGGAGCAGGAAAGGGGGAGACCCGAGAGGCAAGGGCACTTCCCCAGAATCCCCGGTCTTGATTTAACTCTGGGAAAGATGAGTCCTTCAGTCCACAGCCCTGGGCCTGGTCACCTGATTCCCACAGCGACGGCTTGTTTATGTCCCGTCGCCGCAGTGGAGTGAGCTCGAGCAGGGCGTGCATCCCGCTGAGTCCTTTCCTCCCGCAGGACAAGTGGACCTGGACCTGCTTCGGAGCCAGCAGCTGAAGCTGTACATCCTGAAGGCGGGCCGCGCGCTGCTGTCCCACCAGGACCAGCTCCGGCAGATCCTGGCCCAGCCTGCCGTGCAGGAGGCTGCTGTGCAGACAGGTGTGTGAGGGTCGGTGTGCCAGACACAGGCCCCACCCGCGTAGATGATACGGCCCCCGTCTCATGCACAGAGACGGAGGGATCTGGTGGGGCAAGGGGGCGCAGGGCCTTCCCGCTGCTACTTAATGTGGCCCAAGGACAGCAGCACTGACCCCAACACAGAGGACACGGTACAAACGTAGACTCTCAGGCCTTCCTGACCTCAGAGGTGAGGCCTGCGCCTTAACCAGACCCTGCGCTCGTTCCACGCACAGAGCACGGCCCTGGGACCTCACCAGTGGGGCCTGACGTCTGTGCCACCAACTGCTGGGCACTTGAGGAAATGCACAGACACGTCTGTGTCTCTGTCCACTTCTCTGTCTCTGCGTGTCCACTGACAAAGTCGACTGGGGAATGTGTCACACGCAAAGGCGTGCAGACACGTGTGCAGGTGCATGTTGTGGCTGCTTTGTCGGTGGTGGTGTATCCTGAACCTGGAGACAAGTCAGTGCCGGTCGTTAGGTGTTGCGTTTGCGCAGGGGAACACGTGGTGCCGTTTGCAGTGCTGAAACACGTGCTCGTTGCCTGGAAACGGTAATGATCCGAGAAATGGGAGAGCCTGTTGCTAGGAGTCTAGCTGTGCCGTAGGAGTATGTGCTAGCGAGGTGCTGACGGTGGACGTTCAGCTGGCTTGCCTTAAACTTTCATTGTTACTCCTGTTTTCTAGAATGAGCTCTTTGAGTAGGAAAAACCAAGCTGTGAGGTCTTTTGACCCTCTGTCGAGAGACACTGCTGAGTATGTGGGAACGAGGCCGTCCCTGTCTGTGCCCCTCACTCCCTGGGTCAGGGCGAGAAGACAGAGTGGACCCAGCAGCTCTGTCTGCGGCCAGCCCTCTGACCCCTGCTAGCACAGTTCCTGGACGTCCAGGACACCAGTGGCCAAGGCCGGGGAGGGCTGGGCGGAGTGTGGTTGTCTGGGGTGTGGCAGGGTAGAAGCCCTGCTGCTGACGGGCTCAGTACCTTCCCTTTAATGTCACGCATACTTTGTTTTCAATCCAGACGATGGTGCAGCTGCGTCCCCTGACCTGGGGGACATGTCTCCAGAGGGGCCGCAGCCCCCAATGATCCTCCTGCAGCAGCTGCTGGCGGCGGCCACCCAGCCGTCCCCGGTGAAGGCCATCTTCGACAGGCAGGAGCTCGAGGTACTGGCCGCTGAACAGTTTTATTTCTCAATGTGTATTTTCTCACTGATGTATTCCTCTTTTCTGGGTTTTGTTTTTGTTTTTGTTTTTTTGGTGTCTGTTCCTTTTGGTGTCTGGCACGGCCACCCATCCCCTGGAGCCACCGAGGGGCCCTCGATTCTTCTGTCCTGGCCACAGGAGCAGAGGAGCTCAGGGGGCAAAGCTTGAGGGGACTCCCTGATACCGTCTGGATTTTAAGTGACGTGTCGCAGTGATTCTCACAACTCTTTAGGCTTTAACCGTGTTTGCCGTAGAACTTATAACACTAGAGAATGGAGGGGTTGAAGTTTAGCCTTATTGTGAATTCATGTGGGTTATTTGAAAACCCCACTAGATTCGGCCTGGGTTAAGTGCTCAGGTGCTGGTGGAGGCGTCTTTTCCTGGGAAGTGCCGTTATGGAAAGAGCATTCAGCCTGCGATGCTGCTCTCGCTCGCTTGTCCACTCAGCCCAAAGCCTCTTGGTCCTGCTGTGCCTGCCAGGCCGGGGCCCTTGCCTGGTGCGCTCCCAGCAGCCTAGGGCCGGGGGCACATGTCTGCAGAAGAGGTGACGGTGACCAGGTCTGAGTGATGGCAGCGTCACGGCCTGAGACCTGGAGGACCTGATGTCTTTAAAAACCTTTGGTATGTGAAACATAAATTCTGGGTAAAATGCCAGAGACAAAACCAAAGCTTGGATGCTGAGTTTGGCAGCAGAAGGCATCTGATCGACACCCTCAGAGAGCAGAACCCTGCTGGGAGCAGGACCAGAGCGGAGAGGCAGCTGCCTCTGGCCACCGTCGTGGAGGCTGACCGGTGGGGCCAAGGGCCGAGGCAGGATGTGAGCGTGGGGTTCGGTGACCACTCGTTAGGCCTGGCCTGGCTGTGTGTCCTGTCCCCTGCAGAGACGGGAGTATTTAGGAGGGTGTGGGCAGGGGCGCCGTGGGAGGGCCTGGCGCCAAGAGGAAAGAGGAGAGGAAACGGGGAAATGCGGAGGGAGCTCTTCCCGGGCTCTGTCTCCACCGATTCTGATGGGAGCTCGGCCGACGTCCTTGTTGTGCTGTGTGAAGCGCCTTCCCCTCGGCTGCAGTGACCACGCCTTCTCTCTGGTTTCCCGAGATGCGCTTGTGTCCGTCCTCGGGGTGGTGCCCGCGGGTGGGGACGGCTGCGTGTGCGGGGGGAGTGTAGCCGCGTGATGCACGTGCTCACCAGGTCACCACCCCGTTTCCCAGTGTTTAGTTCCCTTGTTTTCTATACCTACTGGACCCTCAGAGCGGCTCTTTGCCCTTTGCGTAGTTGAGAGTTGATTTCTTGGCCCACGAGAGCCCCTTGTTGTCTCTGCCCATCGCCCAGAGTGAGGGAGCCGGAGGCGGTGGGTGCTGCTTGGTCTTGGGGACAGGGGCACCTCTCTTTTGTCCCTGGGCCCCCCGCTCTGCTTTCACGCGCTCAGCTTGCTTCCCCCAGAGCTCGGGGCTGCGGTGACGCTGTCCTTAGAGGACACTGAGATTAGGACACTAGGCTCTGCGTGTGCCCGGGTGGGAGTCACTGAAGCGTCGTAGTTTTTCTCTGCCCTAAACTGTGGGCATCGTCTCTCTCGTGCTTCACCTGTTCGTATAAACACACGCCGCACTTCGTGGTGAAGGCCGTCGCCTCCGCTTTCGGGGACGGGCTTAGGGCGCCTGGCTTTTCCGGCCCCCAGCCCCGCCCTCCTCTGCGCAGGCTGCCGCCCTGGCTGTGTGCCAGTGTCTGGCTGTGGAGTGCACGCACCCGTCCAGCCCTGTGTTTGAAGACGGCAGCTCCAGTGAGGCCACCACGCCGGTGCCCATGCAGCATCTTCGCCCCGCCAGGGCCAAGAAGCGCAAGCAGTCGCCTGTTCCCGCGCTGCCCATCGTGGTCCAGCTCATGGAGATGGGCTTCCCAAGAAGGAACATAGAGTTGGCGCTGAAGTCGCTCACAGGCGCCTCTGGGAACGCTGCGGGCCTGCCAGGTATTGTTTTCCTTGTGAGTGTCTCACTGTCCTCCCACTTGCCCGCAGGTTGGCGCTTCGATGCTGACATCAGAGGCCTGCGGGCAGGCGGGTGCAGTGGGGCTTACTCTGGGTGTGCTTCTCGTAGGCGTGGAGGCCCTGGTGGGGTGGCTGCTGGACCATGCCGACACGCAGGTCACCGATCTCTCGGACGCAGACACAGGGTCTGAGGACTGTTCGGACGAGGAGCTGGTGGAGGACTTGGACGACATGGCCTACGCTGTGGTCAGTGCTGTCCTGTGCTGCCCCCCCGCACCCCCTGCCCCGCGCCTTCCCGCCCTGTGCTCCGGGGCCTCTCCGCAGGGACGCTGAGTGCCGCAGGGTGTCCTGTGCCTCAGCTGTTACTTCAGGCTTAAAGCAGCCCTGTCCGGCGCCTGGTGGTGTCTGGAAGCATCAGAAGAAACTTTATGAAAAGATTGTGTTGTAGGTGAGGCCGCGGCCTCTGGTCTGAGTAAAGTGCTTCATGGGATTATCTGGAGAAATGCCTCAGAAATGTTCAGTCCCAGCCTCTGGTCCATTCTGCTGACCTGCTGCTGCTGCTAATCTCTTTTAAATGAGGGAGGTCAGCTCTTCAGGCGGATTCAGAGCCAGCTCGCCCGTCTGTTCCAGCGACGCCTTCTCAAGCAGTAAACCTTTCCTTGCTTAGAAAACTTTTATAGGGAACACATGGTCAATGCTACTACTTTATTCCTTCACGTTGTAGGTTTCACACACGCCTGTACTTTTTAAGTAGCTTTACCTGGTTCGCCATTTTCAAGAAGTGTATCTGATCTCTCCTAGTCTACCGGGGCTGTCGTAACCGAGAGCCAGACCTACAAGAAACGCGCCGACTTCCTGAGTAACGATGATTATGCCGTGTACGTGCGCGAGAACATCCAGGTGAGTGAGGGTCTGGGCTGAGCCTTGCCTAGGCTCTCGTGCTCCTGCTTCGGCATCTCGAAAAGTCCATGGCTGGGGAGGGCGGACGGCACTGCAAGGGGTCCTGTGGCCGGGCAGGGACGGCCAGGAAGAGGTGACTGGTCCCACTGTCGCCATTTGGACCCTTTTGAAAATCTCTGCTCACGTGTCTTGCGTTCTCCGTGTGTCCACCGTGTGAAGTCAGGTTGAGCTCTTCGCTAGGCCTCTCTGCACCTTGGATCCTGCTGCTTTGTTCTGGTGTCCTCCAGAGAAAGTCCCTGGTCACCTCACTTTACCCGGGAACCTGTCAGGATGTGTCCCTAACAGACACGGGACTTTGTCTTTAACACAACGTTGCTGCCACCTAACCTCACCCAGCAAAGTGCCCAGTACATCTCACAGCCGGGGCTCGCTCAGATACTCCTGATGTTCTCAGAAATACCTTTTTTACAGTAACTTTTAAAACTCG
Organism: Miniopterus schreibersii; assembly: GCF_964146895.1. NCBI lineage: Eukaryota > Metazoa > Chordata > Mammalia > Chiroptera > Miniopteridae > Miniopterus > Miniopterus schreibersii. The sequence continues at coordinate 213,502 of NC_138124.1, forward strand.
GGTGCCGTCAAGCTCACACAGCTTACATTTGGGTGGTAACGTGTCATAGCCCAGAGCGGCCTCCCTGGCTCTTTCCTTTCCGTGGCGTTTACCGGTGGCTGTCCCTCCTCTCCCTCCCCTGCACGTCCTGCCGTCCGCGTGACGCCGCAGGGTCTGGACTCAGGCTGCGTCTCCGGCTGGAAGGCAGCACGCGGACCGGCTGCAGGTTAGCTCTGTAGCCGGCTCGTCTGTCAGAAGTTCTGCTGGTTCACGTTGGTGCCTTGTTGCCCTGAGCGCCATCGCCTGGGCCGTCGAGACGTGTACACACAGTGACGTTCTGGCTTTGTCATCGCTTCCGAGCTTACTAGCTGGAGGTCTCTGTGCTTTGATGTGAGACCTTCGTACCGGCTCTGGCTCCTTCACGCAGTGTCGGTAGGGAAGGCGGAGTTCGTGCCCGTGGTGGTGGTGGTTTTGTTTTTTGCTTAATCAGCTTCCTGAATGGAGAATCCATTTCCGGTCCTTCCAGAGGTGACCAGCGACCTGTGTTCTGCGTGTTGTCGATGTGACCCACTTACTCGCCCTTCTGGGTTTGATGTATTTCATTTTCTCCCCAATATGTATACTTTTTTTTTAATTTTTAGAGGGAGAGGGGGAGAGAGAGATCATTTGGGTGCCTCCTGCACGCCCCCTGCTGGGAATCCAGCCTGCAGCCCGGCATGTGCCCTGACCAGGAACCGAACCGGCCATCTCTCGGTTGGTAGGACGACGCCCGGCCGGCTTAGCCGCCCCGGCCAGGGCTGGGTTTCATGCGTCTCACCTGCCATTCCCCTTGATCGGCCTGGGCTTCTGAGTGAGCACGTTCGTCACTGGTCGCTCCCTGCTTTGTCGCGTGACCTGACCAGGGGCATCAGGCGCACCTCCCGCCCCCGCCAGCGAGGAGCCCAGGCCCCACTTGCGTCAGAGGGCTTGGAGCGCGCACTCCAGGCGCCGGAGGAGCCCTTCCTTAGGGGCAGTCATGCTGCTTATAAGTGTTCACTCTGTCTGGTCTCACACTGGGCCGGACTTTGAGTTTGATTTTCATTTAGGTGGGGATGATGGTGAGATGCTGTCGGACGTATGAGGAGGTGTGTGAAGGGGACATGGGCAAGGTGATCAAGCTGGACCGCGACGGGCTACACGACCTCAACGTGCAGTGCGACTGGCAGCACAAGGGGGGCACCTACTGGGTGCGGTACATCCACGTGGAGCTCGTAGGTGAGCGGCCCCCTCCCGCCCTTCGGCTCCCCTGCATCTCAGTCCCTGGAGCGCGTGCTGATCACGCGCCCTTCACGTTGGCGCCTGCAGGCTACCCGCCCCCGAGCTTCCCTTCTCACATCAAGATCGGAGACAAGGTGCGCGTCAAAGCCTCGGTGACCACCCCGAAGTACAAGTGGGGCTCCGTGACGCACCAGAGCGTGGGTGTTGTGAAAGGTAATGCTCTCCGGGCAACAGAATCCCAAGTGCTCACCTTTCTCAGTTAGTATAAACTCACTGTGTTCCCACTCAAGGTCAAGGAGCACAGATGCAAAGAAAGCCTTGTGACGAGTAAGCTGCGTCCTTAGCTTGTCAGGGCCCTCTAGACGGGAGCACAGCTGTAGTCGAAGGTCAGGCGTAGCGACCCAGTGCTCTCGGGGGGACGCGCACCCTGGAAATCAGTGTCTCCGTAAGTGGCGTCCCAAAGGGCTGATAAGGCTTGTGTTGGATATTTCGGGGAAGGCTTAAGGAAGCGAGGTAATGCCAAGAGTGGGAGTCTTAGTATTTTCTAAAAGGCGGAAAGGAGGGAACTGGGAAGAAGGTGTGCCAGCGAGGCGGCCGTTGTTGGTCAGCCGGGCGTGGCATCTGCTTGTGGTCTGGATCCACTTGAACTCGATGGGACAGGCCTGGGTGGCTGGTCTTTGTTTCGATCCGTCCGTCGTGGGGTGGCCTTGGCGGGCTGTTCTGTAGACTTGCTCTGTCCAGCTTTCTGCCCCGTGGCCTGTATGTGAGCATCTGGCCAGCTCCCTTGGGTTGGGACCATTCTCTTTTTTGTAACGTTTTATAAAAATGTGGGATAAATTTAAGAATGGAAGTAGGCAAATGCTGGGAGTTAGGAGCTGGAAACAAGGTTCTTTTCCGTTTATATTTAATGCGATACTGAGGTTTTAGGTCAAACGAGTGGCAGGCTTTATAAGGTACTGTGCATCCTTAGCAAGTGCCTGTGAAGTCACGAAGTACGCGTGCCCTTTAACCTTACCCGTAAACTCAGTGCCCGGGAGCCCCTGCTCTGTGCCGTTTAGTCTGAGCCCTGTCCCCTCCCACGTGCAACAGCTGAGTTCAGACGTGGCCACCGTGGGGTGCTTCCCAGGTTAAAGAAACCAGTGGCTTAGTGAACATTTCACTTTGGCCTAACATTTTTCTTGGTAAAGAGCTTTACAAATCAAACCATTTTGAAAACAAGACCTGGGTTTAGAGGCGGGAGCTGTGAGTCCTGAGTGCTCTCTCCAGGGGCCGGAGATGCCGTGACGCTCTCGTGGTTTTATTCCTGGAGGCGCTGCGTGGAGAGTGCGACACGGTGTGATGAGAACAAACCTCCCTGTGGAAAATGTCAGCCTCCGTGTATGAAGACCAGCTTCAGGGCCTCACTCTGGCCGGACTTGTCCCGCCCACGGTCCCCTCCCTCCTTGTTATTTTGTTAATCTTCACCCGAGGGTATTTTTTTCCATTGATTTTTAAAGAGAGTGGAGGGGGGGTGGAGAGAGAGAGACAGTGACAGTGATTGGTTGCCTCCCGCACGCACCTGACTGGGGCCAGGGGTCGAACCTGCAACCTAGGTACCTGCTTCTGAGGGGGAATGGAGCCCGACACCCTTTGGTGCGCAGGCCAGCGCTCTAACCACTGAGCCCCCGGCCAGGGCATCCCTCCTCCTCACTTTGAAGCTAATCCCTGACGTCATGGCTGGTTCATCTCTGGTACCTTAGGACTTCCAAGAGCGAAGTCCTCGTAGTGAAACACAAGCCGCTGCAAGAGGGTATCTCGCGGCGAGGTGTAGTTTCAGTTTTGCCTTTCGTGTTTCGTGGTGACAGGCGTTTCAGGCGTCTCTGCTCTGTCCTAGCCTTCAGTGCCAACGGGAAGGACGTCATCGTCGACTTCCCTCAGCAGTCTCACTGGACCGGGCTCCTGTCCGAGATGGAGCTGGTGCCCAGTGTGCACCCCGGGGTCACGTGAGTGTCCTCCTGTGTCGCTGGGCCTGTTGGGAGGAGTGGTTTTCTTTGGGAGGAAGTGTGTTGAGTGACCCCATCCGTTTGAAACAGGTGCGATGGCTGCCAGATGTTTCCCATCAACGGGCCCAGGTTCAAGTGCAGAAACTGCGACGACTTCGATTTCTGTGAAACGTGCTTCAAGACCAGAAAGCACCATACCCGGCACACGTTTGGCAGAATCAACGAGCCTGGTAGGCAGAGCAGCTGTGCGCCTAATGGGACAGTCACTGTGTCACTCAGCTCTTTAAAGTTCGTGTGTGCAGCGAGCACACGGGGAAGCACACGGCGGGCACAGGGGGAAGCGGGGAAGCCCGTCCTACCCACTTGGTGACTTGCTTTTCTTTCAAGCAGTGAGGGGCCCGGGGAGGTAGAGTAACCGTTTGTTTGCTGTGTTTCCATAAAGAACATTAAAAAGATCCCAAGTCCCTGAGAGCGTGTTTCCACCGTGGGCATGGAATCGGGCGCATGGAGAGCGAGTCTTATCTGTATGTCTTTCACTGTATATTTTTTTGGTGGCAGAACATACGCAACATAGACTCTACCTGTGTGAGTTGCTTTTAAGTGTACAGCTCGGGCTGTCGCACAGCCATCACCACTATTTCCAAAACTCCATCGTTCCCAAGTCTGTACTCAGCCGAAATGGGCCTTCCCCCTCCCCTAGCCCCTGGCAACCTCTGCTGTCCCCACCTCTCTGTCTTGGACTCGGGTGTCTCCTAAGGGGACCCACAGCTGTGCTCCGGCTTATTTCACGTCGCGCGCTGTCTCCAGGGTTCGTCTCGCTGTAGCACGTGTCAGAACCCCCGTTTCCGCGCTCGTTTAACACCCCGTTGTGTGCATACCATGTTTTGTCATTTACCTTTTAATGGACATTTGGGTGGTTTCTACCTTTTTCCTGTTGGAATAATGTGTGAACATTGGTGTGCAGACCTGTCCGAGTCCCTTTTCAACACGAGCAGTGAAAGTCCCAGTCATAGTTCCTAACTCGCCAAGGAGCTGCCGGGATGTTTCCACGGCGCCGGCACGTCTCACGCTCCCAGCAGCAGAGCCGGAGCTTCTGTCTCCCCACGTCCGCAACGTTCATTTCCCATGGAATTTGGGTTTAGGTTGATTTTTTTTTTCCTGTCTTGAGGGGAATTGCTTAGCTCTTTAATTCTTCACTTTCATCTTTTCTAAAAGATGAACTTAAAAATTCACGTTTATTTTTAAGCAGGGCGTAGGCTATATCCTGAAATACTGGTGTGTGGTAATATTTTATCACTTATTTCACAGTATTTAAAAATTCCATTGGAATTACTCCCTTGTATTCATTGGCTTTTAAGTTTTCAAACATAGGATCATTCTTTGTACATCTTTTTACTGGTTTCTGCACTGTGTTCAGAGGACGCACCTCGAGTGATCTTTGGCATTTCCTGAAGCTCTCGTATGATCCTGTGACTCTGCATATGATGGGATTTTATGAATGTTGCTCGTGGCCTCAAAGGCTCCCTGTGGTTCTGTGCTGGAGTTCGCGTTTGCTCAGGGAATCTTCCAGCCCTTCACCCTCAGTCTTTCTGGATTTTCGTAGTTTAGGTATTTCTTATAAATTGTAAATAGCTTTTTAAAATTTCTACATGATGATTTTTGTCTGTTATTTGGATCATTTAGGCATTTACATTTAAGGCATTTCCTGATATTTTTAATTAAACTGATCAGCTCTTCGGTGTTTTTATTGGTGCTCCTGTTCCCTACTCTCCATTTTCCTTTGGACCGAGACGTTTCCATGATGAACGCCCCCCTGGCTTGTAAGGTACGGGCACTTTTAGTGTACGCTGGTGCCCTGCGTGAGCAGGCGGTGTGCTCGCTGTCGGTGTCAGCGGTTCCTCGAGAGACTCAGGCGCCTGCCTTGGCTTACTGAAGTCTGATGCTACCTTTTCACCCGCCGCCTAAGCAATGTGAGGGCCTTAGGTCCCTTTAACTTATTTGCCCTCATTCTGATGTAATGACCGTGTGCTGCAGTCTCACACATACACATTTAACCCCGTGGCACATGTCAGTGTGGCTTGTATTTGGTCAGTATTTGTCCAGGTTCTTTCACGTCCATAACATTGTGATTTTCCTCTGCTCCTTTCTGACGTTCCTCTATCCATCCATCGTCATTGTCCTCCCACCGGGGAGTAGCCCTCCGTGCTTTTTTCTCTGTGGTTATGGATTCTGTGTCTGTGTTTTCTGAACATTTTTTTATTTCTCTCTCATGTTTGAAAATATTTTTGCAGGAGATTGTCTGTGAGCACTTGCACCTGCTGTTCCACTATAATCCAGGTTGTGGCATCTCTGCTGGAGTATCTGGGAGTATGGTCATCGCTCCACTAATGCTGATCAGTCTTTGTGTTTCCTCCTACTCTGCTTTGAGATGATCTTTTGGTTTTATCTTATAGGAACTTCCCACGTGTGTGAGATGTGCTGCTTTATATTTTATCTTACTCAGGGTCAGTGGGGCTTTTCATTTATTTATCATTATTTTCTTTCCAACTTCGCTGACGTGCAGTTGCCATGCAGCATTGTGGAAGGTCGGTCCAGTGTGGCGGTTTGGTGCGTGTGCATTGCAGACCGATTCCCGGAGTAGATCTGTTGGTGGACACTGATCTCACCTAAAACACCTGTAGTAGATGTCACCTCTATCCCTCAGGTCCTTCGCCTTCTCATGTACATCTTCCAAACTTCTGCTTCTTGGTTCTTCATCCTAGATAATTTTTTTGACTAATTCTCTTTTTGTCTAGCCTGCTGATAAACCTGTTCATTGAGTTTCTAAATTTAGTGACTGGGATACTTCTAGTCTTCTTGTTTTTTGGGGTTTTTTTTGATAGTTTCTGACTCTCTGCTGGAATCTTTTTTTTTTTTTTTTAATATATCTTTATTGATTTCAGAGAGAGGAAAGAAGAGGGATAGAGAGACAGAAACATCAATGATGAGAGAGTCATTGATCGGCTGCCCCCTGCACACCCCCGACTGGGGATCGAGCCTGCAACCTGGGCCTGTGCCCTGACTGGGAATTGAACCCTGGTCGCCTAGATCCCAGGTTTGATGCTCAACCACTGAGCCATGCCCGGCCGGGCTTGACATTATATTTAAAAATTATTTCTTGAGTCAGTTTGAGGCCTAAGGTATGTCTCCAGATTTTGGGAAGAGGGTTGATCTTTCTTGTAATTGGATAGAGACCTGTGTGGGCTCAGCTCAGTGCAGCTCACTCAGGGAGATGCATCCACGCTGAGCAGTCATTTATAAAACAGTCAGTCAGTCCTACATGGTTCACCCTTCCTCTTCGGCTCTCCCTGTTGGATCCCAACCCCAGAGGGTGTTTTCCTGTGGTTACCCCTTTCTATGGCGGTGGGCTCTGGACCCATCTGTCAGAAGTGCATCCTCGTGTGGGCAGGGCTCTCCTTAGGACCTGGCAGGTACCATCAGGGAAAAACACCTCGGATCCACAGGGTCGCTCACCTGGGTGCCTCCTTTATCTCCACCTTCCTCACACCCTCAGGGCCTAGTCCTGTCCTATTAACCCATACATCCCAGATTTATTCACCTTTCACGGCTTTGTCGGCCTCTTACTGTCCTCAGTGGGAGGAATTGTCAGATTTGCTGTAAATGGGAGGAGAAACTCTTTACCAGTGTGTTCGCTTTGCTTTCATAAAAGCATTTTTAATGGAGTGTTTTCTGTAAGCATGTCACTGAACTGCACTCAGCTCAACGTGGCTGCCACCTGGGGGTGTATCTCTAGGTGTCACCCGAGTCAGGTGCAGCGTCGCATGAGCTTCGTCCATACGCTGCTGTAAGATACCTCCCCGCGTGTTTTGGAAGCCGTTTTAGGATTTGTTAGCTCCTTTTAATTTGAAAACAACTGTTTTCGTAAAGCGCGTTCTTGGTGTGCAGTTCTGCCCCGCAAGCACTAACGCTGTTCCATCACCATCTGTAGGACAGTCCGCCATATTTTGTGGCCGCTCAGGAAAGCAGCTGAAACGGTGCCACAGCAGCCAGCCGGGGACGCTGCTGGACAGCTGGTCCCGCATGGTGAAGAGCCTGCACGTGTCATCCTCCGTGAACCAGGCCTCTCGGCTCATCGACGGCAGCGAGCCCTGCTGGCAGTCGTCCGGGTCGCAGGGGAAGGTAGTGTGACGCGGGCCCTGCACGGGTGCTGCCCTGGGCCGCTTTGCCTTCCAGAGCATCAGGGTGACCTTGAAAAGGGCCCCTGTCAGGACTCCTTTTATGTTTTAGCTTATTATGTTAAGTATATCATCCAGTTTTTATTTTCAGAGGTTTTTTGTTTGTTTGTTTGTTAATCCTGACCCGAGGATGTTTTCCACTGCTTTTCATGGAGAGTGGAAGGGGGGAGAGAGAGACATCCATTGGTTGCCTCCCACACTCCCCGACCCGGGCTGGGGATCGAACCTGCAACCCAGGTACATGCGCTAGACCAGGAATCGACCCTGCGACCCATTAGTTCATGGGCCAACGCTCTAACCACTGGGCAACACCGGCCAGGGCTATAATTGTTTTAAATATACCGTCCAATTTTTATTGTCAGGGATTTTAAACAATACAGGCAACGGATTTCATCCGACCCATTGATAGAGGGTGCAATAGGGTGTTGTTTTTTACACCCCCTTGTGAAATACCCAGTTCAGGTGCTGCTCTTGTTAGAAGTTTCTCTCCTACATCCTAACGCATGTGCTGGCCTTTGCCATGTTGTCGGGTTTGCACTTAGAGTGGACGACACCATGTCAACTCGCAGGTCAGACTTTGAGCAGGGCCTTTCTCTCCACCTGGACTCCCGTGTTCCTATGATGGGTGCAAAGGGACCACCCGGATCGGAGCCTGATCTCTGTGTTTCCCCTAATAAGCAAGAGCGGAGGAGGGTACTCTTGCGTCTGCAGCTTAGCGGCGGAGTCTGCCTCTCATGCCGCATGGTGTCGTTTACGAATCTCACGTAGGGTCAGGCTTCAGCAGTACGGTTTTAGTAGCTAAAACGTAACAGGCTTACTAACTGGGAATGCTTTTATTTTAAGCATTGGATCCGTCTGGAGATTTTCCCCGATGTCCTTGTGCATAGGCTGAAGATGACGGTCGACCCCGCGGACAGCAGCTACATGCCTTCCCTGGTCGTGGTGTCAGGTAGCCGAGGTCACCTGCTCAGAAAGTACCTTCTATCAGGAGATAAATCTCCTTGTCTGATCCTTCATCTTTTTTTTCCTAGGTGGAAATTCCCTAAATAACCTCATTGAACTAAAGACCATCAATATCAACCCCACCGACACCATAGTGTCCCTCCTAAGCGACTGCACAGAGGTGAGTGGCTGTGACAGCTCCGTCTCGAGGGCTTGCAGGTGACAGGAAGGTGACCTTTCAGACCATTTCTGTGCAGATATTGGGCCCATTTCTTACTTTAATTAATTTTGCTTATTTTAAAATGTGGCATGTACACCACTGCTTATCACACTAGCTTGAAAGGGAAACAGGTAACCAGCACCCTCACTTTGGTGGGAAGCAGCCTAAATGCTCCTGGCGATTGTGGCCACGGGCAGGTGGCTCTGTGTGTCGGCACAGTGTGTCATTCGGGATCTGTGCACGCGATGGCCTCTGTGCCCACTCCTGTCATGCCGCAGTGGCCTTTGTTTTCACCCTGATGGGCCTCAGGGCTGACAGAGCTGGTCAGACGTTGGTGCTCGTTCAGTTAGGTGAGGGCATCGTGAGGCTCTTTGTGCTGTTCTGTCCCGTTAGTGGGCACTCACATGTTTTCATTGTGTTTGAAAATTATGGAGGCTCTGGGCATTTAACGTCTTCTTACTGCATCTTGGTTCAAGACAGCTCAGAGACCAAGAGGTCTGCCGCCACTCAGTGGGGCTCTCATAGTATTTATTTTTTAATTCCCACTTGAGGGTGTTTTTTTCATTGCTTTCCAGAGAGAGCGGAAGGAGAGGGGGGGAGGGAGAGGGAGTCTCATCGCCGTGACAGACACATCGACTGGTTGCCTCCCCCATGAGCCCCTGATGACCAGGGCCGGGGATCAGACCTGCAACCCAGGCCTGTCCCCCTGCCTGGGACTCGAACCCAAGAGCCTGTGGTGCGTGCGCCAGAGCTCTGACCACCGACCCACACCAGCCAGGCCGATTTCTGTGAGAAAGTCACCGAGTCCCGAGCCCTGGTGAACTGACTTCTTCAGAAGGCAGGCCCTGCTCAGACGTGCTCCCTGGCTCGATGCCTCCAGAATGTGGGGAGGGAGCTCACCTTCCGCACAGTCCCCTTGGAAATGTCCTGCCCTCCGCTTGGGTGTCTGTGTGTCTGGTCTCGGGCGTCTGCAGCTCCCCGTGCTTGTGTCCAGTATCACAGGTACATCGAAATTGCCATAAAACAGTGCAGGAGCTCGGGCATCGATTGCAAGATCCACGGCCTCGTCCTGCTGGGCCGGATCCGCGCGGAGGAGGAGGACCTGGCCGCGGTCCCCTTCCTAGCGTCCGAGACCGAGGAGGAAGACGAGGAGAGAGGCGGCGGCGGGAGGTGAGAGCCCGGCTGGGTGGCACTGGCGCTCAGCCCGGAGTTTTCTCTGCAGGAAATGTTCCCCGCGTGTCTCGTGATGCACCCCAGGAATGTCCTCACTTTCAGTTTTCAAAGATTATCATTTAATTTGATTTTAGGGAAAAGTCTAATGTAGAAACACATTGTGTTTAGAAAAATACCATTTAAAAAGGGAACTAGAATGTTTGGTTTTTCTCCCTGAAACATCACATTTAATACACATTTGGTGTATGTCCTTAGAGTTTCTTTTATCCGTCCCTGGTTTTGTTTTCATATGGAAATGGTGTGGTACGGTGTGTATTTTATAGTAAGTGAAAAACTTTCATTGTGATAAAATATACATAAAATTTACCATGTTGACTATTTTTTTAAAAATTGATTTTAGAGAGGGAACAAGGGGGAGAGGGAGGCAGAGAGAGAGAGACATTAATGTGAGAGAGAAACCTGGATCGGTTGCCTCTGTTACCTGCCCGGACTAGTTACCTCTGTAGGAGCCGAGTGTCGGGGTGATGGCCGGGCGGCTCTGTCTGTAAACAGCTGTTAGGTTCAACTCCGTGCATCACAGAAAGGTCTCTGCCAAAAATAGGAGGTGAAGTTAAACTCTAGGATTGAAAGGCAGCAGCTGGGACTCAAAAATTCTGAACCTGTGGACATTCATGCCAGGATGTACTTGATGTTTTACTGTGTTGAAACTGTGAGTGTTTCTATAGTAATCAGGAAACTGCGTGCTCGGGGTTGCTTTTCTCGTAGTGTTGGGCATTTTTCTAATGCCAGATGGCCTCCGTTTCTCTTTCCCCTGTGTTAGCCTCATTAGAAAGAAGGCTGCGGGGCTGGAGTCGGCGGCCACGATCAGAACCAAAGTGTTTGTGTGGGGCCTGAACGACAAGGACCAGCTGGGCGGCCTGAAGGGCTCCAAGGTACCCACCCCCTGCCCGCAGTTCCTGTCGCTGTCGCCATGTGACCGAGCGGAGCTCTGCTGGCGCCTTGGTCCCGGGGGCCCAGCAACAGCCAGGCCTCTTTCCAAGCTCTTTTCATGGTGGCTTCTAAGGGACTTTTCTAAAGTAATTCTGACACGACTCATAGGCATCATCAGATTTAGTTTCTGAAAAGCCTCTGTTTTTGGAAAATAGTAGTCTTTAGATATAGTTGCATTATTGCTATTTTATAAACTAGAAAATACATGTTTGAAAAGATTTGATACACGCATAGGTGACAGTTACGTGGTATAGTTACGTTTACCTTGCCTACCACGATCAGCGTAACGTGTTAAAGTGCCGCAGAGGCGCGCAGGTGCCCAGGGCGCGGCTTAAAGGGCAGGCACAGAAAGGGTGCACTTGGACTGGAGCCAGCCAGGGTCCCTGTGGTGCTTCGTGCCTCTCTCGTCGTTGCTTTTTTTCTTTATTTCTTTCTTTCCTTTGTTTGGTTTGGTTTGGTTTGGTTGGTGCTCACCCGAGGAAATTTCTTCCTTTGATTTTTAGAGAGAGGGAGGGAGGAGGGAGAGAGAAACATGGAGGTGAGAGACACGTCGATGGGGTGTCTCCCACATGCACCCCGATGGGCCAGGGATGGAGCCTGTAACCCAGGTACATGCCCTTGACTGGAACCGAACCTGAGACCCTTTGGTGCTCAGGCCAATGCTCCAACCACTGAGCCCACCGGCCAGGGCTACTCAGTGTCTCAGCTGAGGGGCTTCAACACCGACTCCTCCAGTGTCAGTGCCTGGAAACTGTCTCCGTAGGCCCCTCACTGCCTGCTTTGTGGGGAGCTGAGTGGGAAGGTTGGACCATGTTTACCGTGGTCCCTCCCCCCAGCACACGCAATTTTCATGTGAGCGGCCCTGGTTTCCACTGCAGGGGCGTTGAGCCCTGAGAGCCGGTCAGTTGTGGGGGCAGCCTTGTTGGAGTTTGCACGTGAGGGACAGATGTGGGGCCCGTGGGTGTGATGTAAACCCTCTCTCCCACCCTAGGAGAGACCGCTGGACAGATTCTGACTCGGGGTTGGAAAGGGCTTCTTCGGGGCTTTAAGAATTTTAGATGAGCTTGCTCGCATGTGAGTGGGAGGTGTGAGCATGTGGTTTCTCAGAGATGTGGGAGTCAGTGAGAACGTCAGGACGGGACCTGGAATAGGCTGTAGCTCGGGTTTGTCTGTATCTGTCCATCATGTGTGTTTCCGGCTTCACCTTCAGTTGTGCAGATGTTTAGACTCGTCGGTAGAAGGAATGGACACCGAGCCCTGTGTCCCTGGACCAGCAGATGGTCATGTTTTTACCGCCCCCCCACGCTGTTTATTTCACAGTGAATGCCCGCGCATCCCCTCGCCCTTAAAGCACGTCAGCGTGCATCCTACGAGGAAGGCCTCTGGCCAGTGCCGTCCTGCAGGCTCACAGGTTCCTCGAGTCACCTGACAGGTTACTTGCAGTTGTAACAGGGTCAGTAACACGGTCTTTTCTCTCCTTTTGCTCTGATGAAACTTCTGATTCCAGATAAAGGTCCCTTCGTTCTCTGAGACCCTGTCTGCTCTGAATGTCGTGCAGGTGGCCGGTGGCTCTAAGAGTTTGTTTGCAGGTACGATCACTCTGACGTTAGAAACCTGTAGATTGTGCTCAGCACTGAACACCTGTTGTCGTGTCTGAGATGTGAGCCCCACCCTCGCTCTGTTCCCACAGTGACAGTGGAGGGGAAGGTGTACGCCTGCGGAGAGGCGACCAACGGCCGGCTGGGGCTGGGCATGGCCAGCGGGACCGTGCCTGTCCCACGGCAGATCACAGCGCTCAGCAGCTACGTGGTCAAGAAGGTGGCCGTGCACTCAGGTACCTGGCGGGGTGGCCCTTGTGTGTGGAGGAGCCCTGTGCCCTGTAGTGACTTTTTCTGAGGTGTCTTTTCCCCTCCAAGGAGGGGCCTCCAGACTGGCAGCCCTGGGCTCCACTTCACAGCGTCTTTGAAATCCCAGGCCGAGCCCGAAGACGTGTTCTTTTCCTGGGAAAGGGCCTGTCACTTCATTTAGATCCCAGAGTGTCTGAGCCCCAGCGATAAGAAGGATCCTTTAAAAAAACCACACTCCTTCAGTTTAGCGAACCTTCCAAAGCAGTGCGCTGGGCCTCCGAGCAGGGACTGAATGGGGCACGAGGCTCAGTCTGTGCCTCTGAGAAAGGGCGAGTCTCTCTGCGGACAGGCTCCAACCAGCAGAGCTGGAGCTACGCACACGTTCACTTCTCCCTGTGAAGCCTGGGGCAGGGTGGGGTGGGCCCCTCTGTCCACCCTCATGGGCCACTGGCCACCTGAAGCTCTTTGCCGCCAGAGCCTCACCCTGTCACCTCCGTCCCCGTGCCCTCTGCAGGGGAGCCTGGGAAGTGTAGTTCTAGCCGAGCATGTTGCTGCTGTCTCCACGGGCCTGCTGTAAGCACTGGGGCTCGACGAGTGTCGGGGACGGGGCTCCCGAGCTGGTGGAGACCGGGGGACAGTCCTGAGGGGAGAGCCTGAGCGGGTGTGTTGGGAGAGCCAGGTGCCCTAGTTGCACGTAACGGGGTTTTGCTAAGTGACCCCAGTGGGGGCAGTTCTCACCCTGAACCTTCACAGATTTAGCAGCAGGAGCCCCATTAGTAAGCACGTTATTTTCCTGTTACTTTGCGAGTACAATCCTTTCTGGGATTTGAACTTTGTAGTTTAATTGTAGCTCGTGTTCTGTGTATTTGCCCCCTGCAATGTTGGTCCCGTTTACCCATTTGCTCAGCACCTGTTCACTGAGCAGGGGCCGCACCAGGCAGGGCAGGGGGGCGCCCTGGGTGCCCCCGTTGACAGCCTCGCCTGTGACTCCCTGTAGGCGGCCGGCACGCCACGGCCCTGACTGTGGACGGGAAGGTGTTCTCCTGGGGCGAAGGGGACGACGGCAAGCTCGGACACTTCAGCAGGATGTGAGTGTGTCCCGGGGCCTGCTCAGAGCCCGTTACTGGTAATGCTGCCTTTGGGTCACCCTTTTGCAGAAAAGTGAGCAGGGCAGGCTCTTGATGAACACGGAACTTTAAAACGTGTTTTTAGAGAATGGCTGTGAGTGCGACTCCGCCTGCCTTGTCCCGGACGTAGGTTGACCTGTGAATGCAGATCTGTGTCCATGTTCTTTTTTCCTTTGTTAAAAACACGCTGTTTAATCTCGTTCCAGGAACTGTGACAAGCCCCGGCTGATCGAGGCCCTGAAGACCAAGCGCATCCGGGACATAGCCTGCGGGAGCTCGCACAGCGCGGCCCTCACGTCCAGCGGCGAGCTCTACACCTGGGGCCTCGGCGAGTACGGCCGGCTGGGCCACGGGGACAACACGACACAGCTGAAGCCCAAAATGGTGATTATGCTGCGTCTCGCTGCTCACGGGGAGCTGGCCGTCTGCGATTTCGGGGAGCTGGGCTTCGCGTCTAGTCAGTCATAAAGATGCGCGCGTGGTTGGATTTTAGTCTGGGTAAGTGGCCCCTGCTCTCTCAGTGCCCGCGCCTGACTCTGTCCTGATTTGTGGTTGGGTAGGTGAAAGTCCTTCTGGGGCACAGAGTGGTCCAGGTCGCCTGTGGGAGCAGAGATGCCCAGACCCTGGCTCTGACGGATGAAGGTGAGCCCATCCCGACTCTGTCCCTGCATGGGGACGTTGGCAGACCCTGGCCCCCTGGGCGGGACTCTGTAACACCAGGCTGAGATGTCTTCTCCTTACCAGGTTTGGTGTTTTCCTGGGGTGACGGCGACTTCGGAAAACTGGGCCGGGGAGGAAGTGAAGGCTGCAACGTGCCCCAGAACATTGAGAGGCTGAATGGGCAGGGCGTCTGCCAGATCGAGTGTGGCGCCCAGTTCTCGCTGGCCCTCACCAAGTCGGGAGTGGTGTGGACGTGGTGCGTGCACTCCCTGCCCCCAGCAGTGTGCGTGCCTGCGGTGCGTGCGGTGTGTAACCTCCCTCTCACCCGCCCAGAGACGCTGAAGCCTTTGTGTTCTTGCTCAGCCAAGCGTCTCATCCTTCATTTATTCCGAGTGGGGCCTGGGGACAGCCCTATAGGAGGCAGTTTTTCATGGTAACCGGGTTGTTTGGGACAGAGCACTGAGGACATGTTAGCCCAGCGTGTCGTCCCATCACAGTGCAGCAGGCGGGGTTACTTCTGCCACCTCAGCGCCAAGGCCTGCTGGTGAGACGGGTGGAAGCAGTGCCGGTTTGTTGGAGCCTGGATAAGGTCCCCTGTGTTTCTTGTGTTTCTTTGGGTTTTAATAAATGCAAAGGGAGTGGGGCCCCGGTGACCTTGGGCCTTAGTGCAAGTGTCGTGACCCAGAGTAACTGGAGAAAGAGAGACACCAGAGAGGACTTTAAGCGACATTTGGGGTCACCAGTCATGTTTTCAGTCTCTACATGGAGACCTACGTGGGTAATTTCAGTGTTGGGAGCACCCATCACGGTCTCACCAGCAGGAGCAGTGGTAGGCTGATGCACCTCGCCGCCTTCGGGCACCGTGTGGCATCCCCGCCGCGCTGCTCCGGAGCCCTGAGCAGGAGTCCTCCCGTGGACTGACCAACCGTGCACTAATGCTCACTGTTGACTCCGCAGGGGCAAAGGTGACTACTTCCGGCTGGGCCATGGCTCCGACGTGCACGTGCGGAAGCCGCAGGTGGTGGAGGGGCTCCGGGGAAAGCGGATCGTGCACGTGGCCGTCGGCGCCCTGCACTGTCTGGCCGTCACGGACGCGGGGCAGGTGAGCTGGGCCAACGAGCCCTGTCAGAAGGGCGACTCCGCTGAGATAGATGCGTTTGGTTCTTGAAGATCCGGGAGGTGGAGGCGGGCTGTGTCCACGTGGCTCCTGTGTGTATTGTCGGGTGGGGCTCCCGGGAAATCGTCCCTGGCGGGCGAGGGTCGTAAGGAGTGGCTTTCTGACTGCAGAGTCCCTATGGAAGTGCGAGGACATTGTCATGGAAGGTGCCCCAGATGCCAGGCGCTCGCTTATCTTACTTCAGGGATGGATAGGTTGTTCGCCTCGGGATTAGTTACCTTGTCGTGTGTTAGTGGTCCCTCTGCTTTCAGAGGCTCTCCTGCCACGGCAGGATCACGGATGGTATATTCTTAAAGTTCACGTATCACAACAAATTAGCACTGTTTTTTAATCAAAATGAATAAAAAACAAGTTATACCTTCTAATTCTGTAAAACCAGGGAGTGAAAAGCATCAGCCCCCCTTATCCACGTGGGATATGTTCTAAGACCCCAGTGGACACCCGAAACTGCATGTAGTACATTTAAAGAAAATGTCCTGAAATGCTGAGAAATTGTTTTTCTCCCTTGACAGGTATACGCCTGGGGTGACAATGACCACGGCCAGCAGGGCAACGGCACGACCACAGTGAATAGGAAGCCCACGCTTGTGCAAGGCTTGGAGGGCCAGAAGATCACGCGCGTGGCCTGCGGGTCTTCGCACAGTGTGGCGTGGACGACGGTTGATGTGGCGACGCCGTCTGTCCACGAGCCTGTCCTGTTCCAGACTGCGAGAGACCCTTTGGGTGCTTCCTACCTAGGTAACAGATTCCTGTTTTACGTGGGCCCTTCTCTACGGTACAGCAGTGTCACAGACAAAGTGTACAGCGCCCGGGTCCACGGTCGTGGTGTTCAGCGTCCTGCACCCCAGCCGCAGGACCCCTGGGTGCTCTGCGGCGAGCTCTGCAGGCTGGAAGGGAGCTCAGAAGTGTGATGCTGATTCCCATACTGGGCGCACGCACATGGGGAAGTCTTAACAACTGCGTGGGATGCACGGCCCTGCGAGGCTCGGTGTCTTCATCAGCTCCCTTCAGGTGAAGCTGGCATATGGGGAGCCGTGTGTGGTTCGTGCAGCCCCCACCGGCTTTGACCTGCGCCCCCGGGGGAGCGTCGCTGCCCAGGGTGGTGAACCTGTGCACCGTCCCCATTCAGCGCCTGCCTGCCTCCCACAGCCACACGCTTGCCTCGTCACTGTGGGCTGGGTTTTATCAGACTTTTATATGTGTGTATTTATAAGATGTAATCATGCAGTATGTACTTTATCCCACACTTTCACTTAGCCTAACAATTTTGAGAACACCCATGTTGTGTGTATCACCAGTTCACTCTCTTTTTGTTGTTGAGTAGCATTTATGGAGGTACTGCAGTGTTTTCACCCACTGGCTTGTTGATGGATTGTTGGGCTGCTTTCAGTTTTTGGCTACACAAATAGAGTTTTTGTGACATTTGTGTACAAGTCTCCACACGGACACGCTTGCATTTCTGGAGGGTAAATACCCGGGGGGGGGGGGTTACAAGGCTCCAGCGTCTCCGAGTTTTTGCCTACACTCGATATGGTCAGTCTTGAGCTTCAGCCATTCTTGTAGATGCGTCTCATTGCGGCGTCTCTGGTTTTACTTTGCACTTTCCCAGTGACTGAGGACGTTGTGCATCTTGCTTACCCACCATCCACATGTCTTTTGTCGAAGCGTCTTTGTATCTTTGGCCTACATTTAGGCTGTTTGTTTTCTTGTCACTGAGTTTTGAGCATTCTTTATTATTCTGCATCCACGCCTTTTGTCAGGGGGATGATTTGCACTTATTTTCCCCCAAGATGACTTGTATTTTCATTCTCCACACAGGTAAATTTTATAAAGAGCAGAAAGTTTTGAATTTTGAACTTTAAAAAAAATTATTCATTTTTTTCATTATGGATCATACTTTGGGTATTGTACCTAAAAAGCCCGGATCATAGAGACTCTTTTTCTGTGTGTGTGTTTTTTAAAATATTAGTTCTATAGTTTTACATAATTAAGGTCTGTGCTTGATCTTGAGTTAAATTTTATATGTGGTGTGTGGGTATGGATTGAATCTATTTTTTTTTGTATTAAGTGTCCAGTTATTTCAGTTGCTCTTGTTGAAAAGCTGTCCTTTTTCTGTTGAATTGCTTTGCACCTTTGTCAGGTCAGTTGTCCATGGAAGTGTGGACCTATTTCTGGGCCTGCAGTTCTGTGCTGCTGATGTATTTTTGTATTTTGGTGCCAGGACCACATTGTCCTGACTACTGTCACTTCATGAAAGACCAGAATGCAGGCTGTGGTGGTTCTTCAGCTTTGTTCTAGCTCAGGTATGCTCTGGGTGTTCTAGGCCCTTGGCATCTCCATAGAACTGTTGGAATCAGCTTCTCAACTTTTATGAAATAGCCTGTTGGGGATTTTTACTCTATTGACTATACATCGATTTGGGCTGTCTTCACAATATTGAATCTTCCAGCCCAAAATGTGGTATTTATCTCCATCTGTTTAGTTCTTCGATTTTTCTCAGCAGTGTTTTGTAGTTTCAGGTCTTGGTATATGTTGTTATACTTACCCCTAAGGATTGCATGTTGCTCATGCTGTCATGAATGGTATTTTAGACATTTCTTCTGTTTCTTGCTATTATCTAGATACAGTCAGATCCTTCCTTGTATGGAAACACAATTGATGTTTTAGGGGAAGTTCAGCGTTCTTCATTCTAATATAAATACCATTTTTCCTATCTTTAATGGAGAGCATTTAATCTTCATCCCATTAAAAAATAACTGGAATCTGGTCTGGCTTCAACTGTTAGCTGTGTGAACTGGGGCCAGTTACTTAGCCTTCCTGTGCTGTTTTCTTTCCTGAGGTGGGTGAAGCTGAGGCCTGACTTGCAGCCTTGTTCTTTGCAGTTTGTATGCTCAGTGCTTCCATAATCTTCACTTCCGGCACATTATGCATATGCCATTCAGCATAATCCTCCGAAGATTCAGCCAGGTCAGTGCCTGTCAGCGATTCATTTCTATTGATGACTACTGTCCCGTGGTTTAACTGTACCCTGAAGGACATGGATCATTGCAAGTTGTTGGCTCTTACAAATAAAACCTGCTGTGAGTATTCACCTACAGGTTTTTGAGTCAGTCTTTTATTCCTTCAATAGACCCCAATTGGTTTTGTTCCTTTTTTTCTTTGATTTTTCTCTGTTGCTTATCTGTTTTTTAGTTTTATTGGTTTCTTTTATCGTCTTCATTAGTTCTTTCTTCATGCTTGCATTAGGGTTATTTTGCTTTTTTCTTGTTTCTTGAGGTGAGAGCTTAGATAGTTGATTTGAGGCCTTTTTTCTAATGTGAAGTTTTAGTACTATAAATTTTCCTCTCAGCATTGCTTTAGCTGCATTTCACAAATTTTGATACATTGTATTTACTTTCTCATTCATTTTTTTTGTTCTTTTGAAATTTCTTTCAGACTTGGCTTTTGACCTATGCATTACTCCTTTTGTACCTTTTCGGATTCATTTTGCTAAAAAAAAGCTAAGAATGCTTACCTTCTGTGTTCGTGTGAGATACTGGTCTGTGCTTTTCTAGTAACATGTCTGGTTTTAGTATCGGGGTAATGCTGGCCTCATGGAATGAAATGATAAGTGTCCCCTTCTTTCCAGTTTTTCTTTTAAATTTTTGTAGAATTGGTATTATTTCAATAAAATTCACCAATGAAGCCATCTGGGCCTAGAATTTTCATTGTGGAGCTTGTTTGTTTTTTAACCACAAATTTAATCTCTTTAGTAAATACAGGGTTATCTAGTTCCTTTCTAGTAAGATTTATATGTTTAATGGAAGTTGTCTGTTTTACCTGAATTGTTGAAGTTATTGGCATAAAGTTGGTCTCAGTATTTGCTTATTTTCCGTTAGTGTTTAGAGGGTCTGTGGTGATTCATCTTTCTCATTCCTTATCTTGGTGATTGTATCTTCTCTTTCCTGTTTGCCTAGAGACATATCAGTTTTATTAATTTTTTCAAATCACAAGTTATGGGTTTTAAATTTTTTTCTATTTCACTGATCTCTGTGCTAATCTTTTTAAATTCTTCATCTGGTTTAATTTTTTCTGGTTTCTTACATTATAAGCTTAGGTCATTGCTGTGGGATCTTCCTGTTTCTTACATTATAAGCTTAGGTCACTGATGTAGGATGTAGACATTTACTTTTTGTCTTTTATTAACTGTCTCTGCTGTCGTGATAATTACTTGCTTTCTCCTTTTGCTTCAAAGCTCTTTGCTTTCTTAAATGTAATTTGTCTGATATAATGAGCCCCTTTCTAGCTTTCTTTTGGTCAGTGCTTTACCATAAGTAAGCCATGTGATATACTAGGGTATGTCTTTTCCACCCCTCTACTTTTAATTTGTTGTCTTTATATTAAAAAAAGCTTCCTTTCAGGCAAAATGTAGTTGAATTTTGCTTTTTAAAATTTGCTATGACAATCTCTCATTGGGGTGTTTAATCCATTTATATTTAACAGGGTTACTGATGTATTGGTTTTAAATCTGTCATTGTGCTATTTATTTTCTGTTAGTTCTAGCTGTTCATTGTTGTCGTCTCTTTTTTTGCCTGCCTTTGAATTAATTATTTTTTATGATTTTATTTTTTCTCCTTTGTTTTCTGTGAACTCTGTGTTATTTTAGTAATTGCACTAGGGTGTATATTATGCACCTTTAATAGCTGAAGTAGTCATTATTTTGCTTCATGTTTTGCAAAATATTTTGGGTATAGAATTCTAGGTTGACAACTTTTTCTTCAATACATTAAGGACATGGTCCCACTGTTTTCTAGCTTGCATTGTTTTCGTTGAGAATGTGTTGTCATTTATATCTCTGTTCTTTTGAACATAATGTGTCTTTTGTCTCAGATTGCTTTTAAGATTTTTTTCTTTATTCCCCCAGGGTTTGAGCAATTTGATTACAGTGTGCCTTGGTGTAATCTTCATGTTTTTCATGCTTGCGATTCATAGTGCTTCTTTGGTGTTTGGGTTTATAATTTTTATCAGATGTCGAGATTTTTTCACTCTGTTTTTTCAAAACAATTTTTTCTGTACTTTCCCTCCCCTCCCCTCTCTTTTGGGAACTCTACTTCCTTTTGCAGTTGTCCCATGGGTAACTGATGCTCTGCTCATTTTTTGCATTTTTTTCCTCTTCTGTGTTTTATTTTGGATTGGTTTCTGTTGCTATGTCTTTAAGTTCACTAGTCTTTTCTTAATTTTCTAATGTGCTGTTAATGTCACCAGACTATAATCTCAGATATCGTCATCTTCTCTTCAGAAATTTGTTGTGGGTGTTTTTATATCTTTTATGTCTCTAGTTCTCTTTTTGGACATACTGAATACAGATGTGTTTCAATTTCCTTGTCTGTGTCAGTTCTGGGTTGTTTACACTGATTTTTTCTTCTCATGTCTAAGCGGGGTGGTATTTTCCTGTGTGTCTGCTCACCTGGTAACGTTACCTGGTAACTTGGTTGGATGCCACACTGTGACTAACTCTGTATGTCCTGGAGATGTTCCTAAGTCCATAAATGTTCTCGAGCTTAGATACAGTTAAGTTACTCTGAAACACACCCACTTGGGTCTCTGTTTTGGATTTAGGTGGGTTCTGGCCTGATACTAGCCTGGGGCTGATTATTCCTCACCACTGAGGGAGACCCTCTTGAGTACTCTGCTAGGCACCCTGTGATTTTGGAGGTCTTCCCATCTGGCCGATGGGAGTGGATGCTATGCTGGGCCCTCTCCGTTCTTCCAGCCCGTGTGCTGGGCCTCAGTCCTTTCATGTTATGCTTTTGTTGGCTTTGGGCAGTGCCCCCGTCACGGGCACCCATCAACTTCTGCTGCACCCTCGGCTGGGACGAGCGGGGTACCTCACATCTCTGGGGCACTCTCAGGCAGATCCTCTCTGGTCCTGTCCTGTGAGTTCTGACCACACAGGCCTCCCTCATTCTGGTCCCTGCCTCCTGTATTCACGAGACACCTGGGCTCCACCTGGTTCCCCTCCCTCTGCCCAGGACTAGGAACTCTTGGCAGTGAGCTGGACCATAAGTCTAGTGAGACTGTTTACTTTGGACATCTTGTCTGCTTTCCATTGTTTTAGAGGTTCTGTCTTACATTTCAAAGGGTCAGTAAATATAGGTAGATATTGCAGCATTCTTACAGCTTATACATACAACATAAATTGTTGTAAGTGTATTTTACAAATGTATCCACATTGTTTTGCAGTTACAGAGAAACTTTGCTGAAAATAGCTTCCTTATGAAAGTATAAATAAGATAGATTAAGTGCATTTTTTACTCTGAAATACCATTAATTAACCTAATACCTCATCTGTGAAATAGCAAAATGGAGATTGCAGTGTGTTTAAACTGAAAGATTAAATTACAGAAATAGAACAAACTGTGATCTTAAAAATTAGACCCACATTTTCATGTTCTCTCCAGGTGTGCCTTCAGATGCAGATTCTTCTGCCACCAGTAATAAAATCAGTGGTGCAAGTAACTCTAAACCAAACCGCCCTTCTCTTGCCAAGATTCTCTTGTCCCTGGATGGGCATCTGGCCAAGCAGCAGGCCTTGTCGCACATACTCACCGCGTTGCAGATCATGTACGCCAGGTAGGCGGGTTTGCTAGCTTTTAAAATCCCACAATTATATAAGCTTTGGGTTTTTGTAGTTTTTGATCAAATATCTCTAAGAATGGTGTGTTACTGCCTTTAAGTGCTGTGAGCTTTGATAGTTGAAATCTGAATCAGAAAACCAAGTCAGAGAACATTTTGTTACTCTTCCTGGCCAGGGACTCTAAGCGTGACCGTAGGGGCAGAGGAAGAATAGCTGATCCTGAGGTTCAGGAATGTCTCAGGCCACTTGTTATCCTCTTACTCACCCTCAGTAGGGCAGGGTTTTGATGAGCGGATGTTTTCCAACATTTTGCTTCTATTTTCCAGCCTGAGTAAGTTACTCATCTCTTGGTGGTCCTGGTGATGGACCTGATGAGAGGTGAATGCTTATGGAAACAGCAGTTTCAGACCAGAGGCCACACAATCGTTGACAGGACGCTGGGTCCTGGCTGCCTCCTTCACGTGGCCCTTGATCTGCGGCCTAAACACAAACCCAGGAAGATTCCTCAGGGAAACCCAGAGGCATATTGTGCTGTGACTTTTATGTTTGGCAGTTTTTCTCATGGTATCGCTGTGGGCACTTGGATCAGGAGTAAATGTCTCAGCATTTAGGCAATGAGTGCATTGTAATCATGTCCTGTGTTTTTCCTAAACTATTCTATGTAACCTGTGAAAGTGAGGAGACGCTTTGGTCAGCACTGGCCCTCCTGCCCGCTGTCCAGCAGGAAGGGCAGCTCACCCGAGGCCCTGCCTTCTCTCCTCACAGGGACGCCGTGGTTGGGGCCCTGATGCCGGCCAGCATGATCGCCCCGGTGGAGTGTCCCTCGTTCCCCTCCTCGGCACCCCCTTCCGATGCGTCGGCCGCGGCCAGTCCCATGAACGGAGAGGAATGCGTGCTTGCTGCTGACATTGAAGACAGACTGAGTCCAAGTCCATGGCAGGAAAAGAGAGGGGAGGTAAGATAAAGATAAGGCAGCGTTAGGTCAGAAAGGGGCGGGCCAGGCAAGTCTGCGGCATTCCTTCACTTAATTCAGTGTTTCGCTGCCTAGTGCTGTGATTTTTGGATTGAATTAGAAAATATTCTCTTTAAAAAGGAGACTTTTTTTTAGCATTAAAGGGAACTTATTCTTTTAAAAAGTTGCTAAATGCAAATCCACAGTCCTTTGTCTCCAATTCTGAAACCTTACAGCTCTTAAAGTCAAGAGCATTTGTAACTTATTTTAAGGAAAAACCCAACGTGCAGCGACGGGACTCACTGTCTCCTCCTCCTGGCCTGCTGTGACTATTCACAGGCTCCCTAGGAGGGGAAAGTACTGGCTGAGGGCTGCCCCGCCCACCGCAGAGGTAGCGGGCTGTGAGCACTCGCCGCGCTGTGAGACCGGTTCCTTCCCGGTGGCCAGGGGTTTGGGGGGACGTGTGCCGTGCCGCTGAGCTGCGCCCCTCCTTGTGTGTTCTGCACTAGATGATCTCTGAGGATGCCGTGACCCCCGCCGCGGTGACGCCGTCCGCTTCCTCGGCTTCTTCTCGGCCGTTTATCCCTGTGACCGATGACCCGGGAGCCGCCAGCATCATTGCAGAAACCATGACCAAAACCAAAGAGGTCAAGGGGCTTCCTGAGTGTTTTGTTTTGAAATAGCCTTAAGTGTCCACGGAAGGTGCAGAAGTAGTACATAGGGCAGAACATGGTGTACTCTGTCCCCACTCGCCCAGGGCCTCTGTTAGCATTTCGGCACCACTGCTGGGCAAGCAGTGGGCACAGCCTGTCCCTCCTCCATGCTCCAGTGCGAACTCCTGAGTGTCAGAACTTTTTTTTTCCTTTCAGTCCTCACCCAAGGATATTTTTTCCATTGCTTTTCAGAGAGAGTGGAGGGAGGGAGGGAGAGAGAGAAACGCTGATAGGAGAGAGACACATCAATTGGTTGCCTCCCGCACTTGCCCTGACTGGGACGGGATTGAGTCTGCAACCTTGGCCGGAATCGAACCCGGGATCCTTCAGTCCGAGGGCTGATGGTCTAACCACTGAGCCTAACCGGCCAGGGCTGTCAGGACTTTTTAATCTATCTTCTGCTCAAATTGTGCTCATTGTCCCAATAGTGTATTTACATCTACGCCCACGTAGTGCCGTCCTGATTGGTCTGCATTGTACATTCGGATTGGTTGCTTTAGACGCATATGAGGATTCTTGGGAGGCTCCAACTGGAAGGGGCCGGGCTCGGCGTGTTGGTGGACACAGCGCCAGCAGCTCCTCTGTGCGGTGGGCTCAGTGGCAGGAGCACATTTGGGGGCTGGCAGCTAGTCTGGGCTTTTCCCTGAAATGCAGCATCTGCCGGCAGCGACTGCTGGACTCTGGTCGTGAGTGTGAGCGCAGTGGCCCCGAGGAGCCCTTCTTGGCAGATACATTCCTCCTCAAGACCACAGAGATGGATGAACTCTTACTTTATTTTTCCTTTTTTCAGAGGACCCAAGGAACAGGAGGTTATGGGAAAGGTGTTCGCGCCAGTGAGGCGCTTCACAAAGATTCTAGGAGTCAGGCAGAGGATCCAGACAGATGCAGGAGCAGAGGGCAGACTTAGGGGGCAGAGGGCGCCAGGCCTGTCCTATGAGAGGGGCAGACTCTGCACGTTGCGACTTCGTTCCTATCCTGCGCCTGCAGTGAATCTGCAAGACCAACATGGTCACAGTATAAATTGTCATTTATTAGTGGTTGGTCGAAGCATTCCTCTGACAGATGCTGTTATTAATTTGTAAAACATTCACTGGTTTTTAAAGCATAGAGCATGGTGGTGGGGATCTTAAGAGAACTGTCATTTCTTAACCCGGCATTTCCTGGTCTTAAAGGCCTCATATAAAGTCCCCTATTTGTCTCGGGTAGTCACATATCCTTTGAGTTCATGGGTCAGCTGGTGACTCTCCTAACACGTCATTCCTCCTTTTATGTTGGACTTTTTAGGATGCTGAAAGCCAAAGTAAAGCCTCAGGCCCAGAGCCTCAGGCCCTGGATGAGTTCACCAGCCTGCTGGTCTCAGACGACACCCGTGTCCTGGTCGACCTGCTCAAGTTGTCCGTGTGCAGCCGGGCGGGGGACAAGGGCAGGGAGGTGCTCTCGGCCGTGCTGTCTGGCATGGGCACTGCCTACCCACAGGTGAGCCGCGGGGGGCGGTGTGGCCCTTCTCTCCATAGGTGCTGTCGCCGCTATCATGACTTACTGGTGACTGATTTCATTCTAGTAGACAGCAGTTTAGAAGGGCTCCTTGTAAGCAGGGCCTTCCTCTATCAGATGTGCTACAGTTGTCCCCCCGTTTTCCCTGATGTCACCTTGAAGCTTTTAGCTGTTTAGAAATTTCTAATTTTTACGACATCAAGTCTGCCAGATTTTGTCTTATATGGCTTCTGGCTTTTGTATTATGCTGAAAATAAGCTTACTGACATGACATTGTTGCAAGAAACCCATTTGTCCTAATAATTTCTGTGATTTCATTTCTTACATTTGCCTTTTTGGGTCATCTGGGGTTTATCTTGATGTAGGGGTAAGTTGGGGTCCACTTCATTTTTTCCTAGGTGACAAACATGTTGCCTCAGTGTCACCTATTGAATAATTCATCTTTTCCAGTAACTTGGAAACTGCTTTTATCATATTCGTAACTCCTCTGTGTATTGGGTTCATTTACAGACACTTCTGTTCCATTAGTCTAACTCTTTTTGCTCTAATACCACACTGTTTAGACTGTCACAGCTTTAAAACAGGTTTTGGGATTTTGTGGCACTGGGCCCAGTAGGACTTTCTGCCGTGGAGACCTGTACCTGCGCCCTCCAGTGTGGTCGCCCCCAGCTCCACTGGCCATGGAGCACTTGAAATGTGGCGAATGCCCCGGGGAGCTGAAGTTTCATTTTCTTTCATTTAAAACCCACACATGGCTGTTCTATGGTACAAAGTCTGTATTGTGTGGGAGTCTCTTGTCTTGACGTCCCGGGCCTCCTCCAGCCTCGCTGATCAGTGAGTGCCCTTGCTCCGCCCGGTAGGTGCCTGACACTATGCTTCGTGTCCTCTGGGCCCCACGTCACCCCAAAACCATGAAGTACTTAGTGTGCTTGCGTGGTCGTGAGACTAGAGCGAACGGCTTGGGGGATAGTTTAGGGCTTGTTTCTTAGTCATCCTCAGGAAGATCTAGAAGTTACAGGTTCCCCGCTTTCTAGTTTTTCACGGCGAGTTACTTGGCGTAATTCTGAGAGATTCAATGACGGGGAATCGTCAGAAGCAGAATGTTAATTATTGTTAAATCCTCAGCTGAGGGTTTGTTTACTGATTAGAGAGAGAGGAGGGGAGCGAGAAATCTCAACGTGAGAGAAACATGGATCGACTGCTCCCATGTGCGCCCCGACCAGGGATTGAGTCCACGCCCTAGGAATGGACTGTGACGGAATCGCATCTGCAGCCATTTCTGGTGTTTGGGACAGCGCTCCACCCGGCCGGGGCCCAAGCAGAACATTAATTTTTCACAAGTTTATTGCGTTTACGAGAGGAAAGGCTGTGGACAAGAACATACCTTTAAGGCGGCGACACCCAGCCTTGTCGTGCACACACCTGCTGGGCCCATTCTCGGCACGTCTCTCAGAGCAGAGGCAGAGGTCCCCAGACATGGCTTCTAGAGGATACTCAGGTCGCGGGTGGGCGGGAGAAATGAGGCTGGGCCCTGAGCTCTGAGGGCCAAACTGTGTCTGTGACCCTCTGTACCCCTCTCCCGGGGATTTACGGGCTGTGCGGAGGAAGGTTTCGGAGCCCAGAGGACCCTGTGGGTTGTGCAGTTGGAGTTGGGTGACACCAGCATCTGCATCTCAGTGACACCCACCAGGTTCAGGGGAGACGGGAACAAGGGTGGGAGTGTCTTCAGACTGCCTGGGCCAGTGGCAGGAGGCTGTTCCTGGGTCCTACCTGCCCTAATATTGGGGACTCTGAAAAAGAGAGACATTTGAATTTATAATGACGATACCTGATGGCAATGATATTGGTCCATCTGCTGGGTACTAAGCTAATCTGTTTGTCAGCTAAATATGAGGGAAACCAGGGAAATGTAAGTATTTATTTTGGAAATGTATAGAACAGAGGATAGTTGTGTGTTTTTTTCTAAATTAAAAAATTTGTAGGTTAATGTGTTATTGCTGTAATGACGTGTTCTTGTTCGTTAAAGATAGCAAACGAGCTTGCGGTCACCAGGTTGACCACTTAAATGGTGTGAATCACTAAGATTTTAAGGTGAAAGAAAGACATTGTGGATTGTTGAGAAGGGAGGTAGGGGGGTCAAGAGCCCCACCTGTGCCTGGGTTTGCAGCCCGGGCGCTGTTTGTCTGGGTGGCTGGAAGGTTCCTCTCGACCCCTGCCCTCCAGCTTGATCCCCAGTGCCTTTAGGATCCTGGTCATTTGGTCACCTTTCTGCTCCTTCCCGGCTTCTTCTGTTCCCTGAATGCGACTCCTCACTAGGTAATTCTCTCCTCTTGAACAAAAACGGTTGGGATCACAGCCGTTTGGCTTTGTCGGCACATGTTGAGTGTTCCGTGTCCGACTCCTTGTATCTGGGCCACCTCTGAGCTTCACAGCCCCTCTGTGAGCCCTGTGCTATCTCGAATTTGTAGGCGAGGACAGAGAGCCCTGATTGGAACTAGATTTCTCTCCCAGGTCCACTCTGCTAGCCTGACCCTGCATGAGGGGCCTAGGGCAGGCGAGCAGCCCTGGCGTCCCAGCGACCGCGTGGTTTGTGTCCCCGCTTCCTCCCGCAGGTGGCAGACATGCTGCTGGAGCTCTGCGTCACCGAGTTGGAAGACGTGGCCACAGACTCGCAGAGTGGCCGTCTGTCCTCCCAGCCCGTGGTGGTGGAGAGTAGCCACCCCTACACGGACGACACCTCCTCCAGCGGCACCGTGAAGATCCCAGGTATTCGGGGCCGCGAGGGACGGGCCCGCTGGCTGTGTGTCTGTAATTACATCAGTGGGGGTGCGATCACAGTTTTACAGAACAGAATTTCTTTTTTTAATCCTCACTAAGGATTTTTTTTTTTTTTTTTTAAGAATAGCTTATTGATCAGAGAGAGGGAGAAACACTGATTTGAGAGCAAAACATCGATTGGCTGCCTCCTGCCGCCCCCTACAGGGGGTCAAGGCCTCAGCCTGGGCATGTGTCCTTACTGGAAATAAAACCAGCAGCTTTTCGATGCCCTGGACGGTGCCCAGCCCACTGAACCACACTGGCCAGGGCTCCCCTCCTTTTTTCTATTAACGTCATATATAGTGTATCTCTGTAGAGTACAAATCTATGCAACATATTTGTAACTATATTGCGTTATGCCAGGGACTGGCAGACTTCCATAGGTCATGGAGTATTTTCAAAACATACAATCCATTCTGTGCAAACCCAGAAAGTGGGACAGATCTGGCCGGTGGACTCTTGTTTCCCAAGGCCTGCTTTATACAATGTTTGTCCTTTAAAAATATTAAGACTAGGAAAGAAAAAAAATACCTATCCCTTAACCCGCGTAATTGCCATTTCCACATTTCCGCCCTGTGGATTCAAGATCCTATATGGTATCGCTTTAGGTCTGCTTGAAGCACTTGGATGGGTTTTCTGGAGCATGCCCCCTACCAGTGAATTCCCTCCGTGTGTGCGTGTTTGGGATTGTTTTTATTTTTGTCCTCAGTTTTGAAGGATACTTTGGTGGATATAAAATTCTCAGTTGATCGGACTTTTCTCCCTTTTATCACGTTAGATACGTCTCCCCACTGGTTTCTGGCTCTGTTGTTTCCTTGGGGAATCAGCCAGTAGTGCTCTGTGCCCGTGTTAGTTGCTGTGGCCTTTCCTCTCACTGCTTCCGTGATTTTCTCTTTGGTTTTCAACAGTTTCAGTATAATGTACCTGGCTGGGTATGGATCGCTTTATCCAGCTTGGGTTTATTAATTTTTGAAACTATAGATTAGTGTTTTTTGTCAAATTGGTGATTTTTGACTACACTGGTTCAAGTACTTTTTCTCTTTTTTTGGGGGGAAATTTCCATTATGCATATGCTTATAGGCTCGATGTTGTCTCCCAAGTGGTATGTGAGGTGGGAGTGGTCACTCTGCTCTGCGCTCACCTGTCCTCCAGGTGCAGAAGGACTCAGGGTGGAGTTTGACCGGCAGTGCTCCACGGAGAGGCGCCACGACCCGCTCACGGTCATGGACGGCGTCAACAGGATCGTCTCTGTGCGCTCAGGTGGGACGGGAGGTGGAGCCGGCACGTCTGCCACCTCCTGGAACAGCTGCAGCACCCCTGAACAGGAGTGCTGCTGCTTGGTTACGAGGCTTAGGAGGGACAGTGAGCTGTGTGGCTGCCAAGTCCAGTTGGTTTTGTCTGCCCAGTGCCTGCCCCTGCCTCTGGGCACGTCACTGCAGAGGCAGTGTGAGAGTGGTCACTGTCGGGCTGCAGGCTGCCTGGGAGGCCCAGCCTCACCCAGACAGTTGGAGACGGGGCTGTAGGACCTGTGGGAGGGCCAGGCTTGTACCAGGTGGAGGTTGATGTGCCACAGAGCAGGGCGCTGGAGTGGGGAGACCTTCCCGGGTCTGTCTGCTCTGCAGACGTGCCGTAGTCTGTCTGTGTAGGAGGTTTGTTAAAAGCTCTTTCACAGGGCTTTTTGTTTTTCATTTGTTTGTTTACTTATTTATTTGTATTTTTTGTTAACCCTCACCTGAGGGTATTTTTTCCATTGCTTTTCAGAGAGAGTGTGGGGGGGAAACATTGATGTGAGAGAGAGACATTGGTTGGTTGCTTCCCGCACGTGCCCTGACTGGGTGGGGAGCAGACTCGCAAGTAAGGTACATGCCCTTGAGCAGGAATTGAACCCTCGACCCTTCAGTGGGCAGGCTGATGCTCTCACCACTGGGCCACACCTGCCGGGGCTCACAGGGCTTCTGAGAGCCATCAGTGCAGGCACGTGCACATCTTTTCAGACTTTATCCTGCATCTTGAGCCGGGATCAGCAGCCTTCTCCCGATACAGCGTCTCCCCTCTGCCTTTCTAGTGAAAGCAGCCACACTCCAAATGTGTGGGCCAGCTGGCTGAGTCCCAGCAGAGCTTCCTTATAGGACGGTCCTTATTAAACCCTGCCCAAAGCTTTGGGTAAAGTGGTGTAGTCATGGATGAGCACGGAGTTTTTCTGGCAGCTTCTCAAATGCCAGTGCAGTTTTCAGCGGTGGCTGGTGGTGCCTGGTTTCTTTGCTTCAGGCAGGAGTCCTTCCAGGCCCCTCCCACAGTGCTGCAGAGCCCTGCCCAGCAGAACCCTGGCTGGTGCCACCCCGTGCCCCAGCCCCGGGCTCCAGCCAGGCAGCTCCACTCTCCCTCAAGGTGGCCTGTGTGCTCAGGCCTGTGCACACTTGCACCCTCTGTGGGGAGGTGGGGCTCTTCCTCCTGTTGCCTGGGTAACGGTTGTCCTATCACACCCTCCCCAGGAGGCCCCTATGGCCCCCGACCCAGTGTGGGCTCTGCAGGCCTCTCCCACCACGTGCCAGCTGTGGGGACGTTTCCATCAGGGCTGTGCCCACCTCAGTTTCCCCAGGACTTGGCACTGTGTGTTGAAGGACAGGATGTGGTAAAATGTGACTCACCTGGAGCAGTGTGAGCGCTAGTTTAGGAGAACTTGGGTTGGAGGTGCCAGCGTTCTCCGGGCACCGTGTGGATGGTTCCGCTTTATGCCTAAAGAGGTTTGTGGTGACGGGGATGGGGTGAGCCTAACCCCGGGTGTGTTCCCCTCCGCCAGGCCGGGAGTGGTCCGACTGGTCCAGCGAGCTGCGCATCCCTGGGGATGAGCTGAAGTGGAAGTTCATCAGTGACGGCTCCGTGAACGGGTGGGGCTGGCGCTTCACGGTCTACCCCATCATGCCGGCCGCAGGTGAGGGGCTACGGTGCTCAAGGCTGGATGCCTGGAGCGCTGAGGATGCTCCACGTTCATTCAGTGCTGGTGGTTTGCCTTCTCTGCCGCGTGGAGAGCAAGCTCTGCCCGGGCCCCACCTCGCTGAGGGTCAGACTGCAGCGGCCCTCCGCCTCCGCCGTCCAGGTGTGAGCGCTGCACCCTCTCCAGCGGGAAAGCGGCTGTCGCTGGTTGGGGTTCTTAAGTCACTTGGTTTTCAGATAAAATGTCAGAGTACAGATGTAGTTACGTGATGTGGGCAGTGACGGGTCCTTGGGCACCCTCTCCCTGTGGCCTCCACGTGGACGAGGCCCAGTTCTCATCAGTCAGATTGCGCGAGTCTCCCCGTGCCCTCGGCCTGTCCGGCACGGGACTTCATGGTGCTCGTTCCCCAGGTCCTAAAGACCTCCTTTCTGACCGCTGCGTCCTCTCCTGCCCGTCCATGGACTTGGTGACGTGCCTGCTGGACTTCCGGCTCAATCTGGCTTCCAACAGGAGCATCGTCCCGCGCCTGGCCGCGTCACTGGCGGCGTGCGCACAGCTCAGCGCCTTAGGTAGAAATGTCTTTACCGCCACGCCCGTCTCACTCGATGGGAAAGGCGGTCAAGCTCCTGATGTTCTGTCTTCTTTTCAGCTGCCAGTCACAGGATGTGGGCCCTTCAGAGACTGCGGAGGCTGCTGACGACGGAGTTTGGACAGTCCATCAACATCAGCCGGCTCCTGGGGGACAGCGATGGGGAGGCGAGAGCCTTGGTAGGGAGCAGATGGCCCAGCTTCTAGACCCTCGGCCCTGGGGAGTGATGTCGGGTTAATCATTTAAGTTCCCGACTTGGGGAAGAGCTGGGAAATCCAGCGTGAGAATGGGGCAGCCTTGTCACGGGCAGGCTCCCCTTAGGTAGCGGCCTGTACTGAGTGCGCTGGCCTTTGATCTAACCCAGCGGCGTCCCGATGGCTGTGACCGTGGGGTTGTGTTTGTGGGATGTGACAATGAGCCTTTGTTTTGCTGGGGGAGGCGGTTACTGTTTAAAGGACATTCGATCCTAACCACACTCGGGGCGGGTTTGTGGGCCGGAAGGGATGGCTCATGGGGGTTGCTTTACTGAAATCAGATGTCCCAAGGTGAACTTCCAACTCCCCTCTTACTGTTTGTCCTGTCCTTTTAGGTTTATTTTTCCTATTTGAAAATACCAATACTCATTTTTTAGGGGGGATGGTACCAATATAATAAACATTTGACTCATAGGAACAAAACACTCAGCGTCCCTGCATTGTGGCCTCGGGTGAGACTGTAATTTGGTTGTTTCCTTAGAGTTTTTCAGGCAGCGCTCTGGCCGCTCTAGTGAAGGGCCTTCCGGAAGCTCTGGAGCGGCAGTTTGAGTATGAGGACCCTGTCGTGCGGGGCGGCAAGCAGCTGCTGCACAGCCCCTTCTTCAAGGTAACCTGGGCTTGGCGGGAGCGGTGGGAGAGCTGGAGACTGTCCTGCAGGTATCACCTGTCAGGCCTCCGCAGATGGGTTGGCCTTGCTGAGGTTGAATGTGAACATTTCCCAGAAATGACTGTGACCTAAGCCCTCTCACTTGACATGCTAGCTGCTCGGCTTTGCTGACTCAGGAGGAGTGTTATGGTAGCTGTCAGATCCTAGGTCCTGTGTGTCAGGTGCATTGCTGGGAGCTGGGTAGGAATGGCCCACGTAACGGGTGGTAAAACACTGGCCGGGCATGTAGCAGTGGGCCTGGGATCAGGAGTTCCTGAATGACGGGCTGTCCGTGGCACCGTGACGGTGGCTGGCTGTGGCATCCCATGACAGGTTGTCTATGGCAGTCACTGTCGGCAAGGGGGAGCATTAGCTGCGTTCCTGAGTGCCCCTGTGTTGTCGATTTTCGCTGTCTGCAGGTACTGGTGGCTCTCGCCTGTGACTTGGAACTAGACACCCTCCCCTGCTGTGCTGAGACACACAAGTGGGCGTGGTTCCGGAGGTACTGCATGGCCTCCCGTGTGGCGGTGGCCCTGGACAAGCGGACGCCATTGCCCCGGCTGTTTCTCGATGAGGTACAACGCGGGATTTTGGAATCACGTCTAGAATGCAGAAACATTTCCCTTGCTGCCCTAGTGTGTGAAACAGCGCAGCATATAAGACAGCAGCATTTCTCGTGCCAGGGTTTGCCGTAAGGACAGCACACAGGTGGAAGTGTGAATTCCAGTCAGAGTTTTAGTAAACTAAAGATGTAACGACACTCCCTGAACATTTTTAATATCTCAGACTAGATATGATTGTTGGTGTTGCATATTGACCGTGAAACCAGTGTCGATGTTGGCATTCCCGGGTGTTCTTACAAGGGAGTTCTCCCGTCCCCTCGCCTCAGTATTGCTTTTGCTGTTCTTGAGAGATGAGTGTTTGGTTTATAATCTCGCAACAATGCCGTCTAGGTGGCTAAGAAGATCCGTGAGCTAATGGCAGACAGCGAAAGCATGGACGTTCTCCACGAGAGCCACGATGTTTTCAGACGGGAGCAGGACGCACAGCTCGTACAGTGGATGAACAGGTCGTTAACCCAGACCACAGACTTGTGTGTGAGACTGCGTTTCCCACGTGGGTCCCCGTGCCAACTGTCCGCTTCCTGTTGGCTCTAGGAGACCCGACGACTGGACGCTGTCGGCTGGCGGCAGTGGCACGATTTACGGGTGGGGACACAATCACAGGGGCCAGCTCGGGGGCATCGAAGGGGCAAAGGTTAAAGTGCCCACTCCGTGTGAAGCCCTGGCAACCCTCAGACCTGTGCAGCTGATCGGTGGAGAGCAGACTCTGTTCGCGGTCACAGCTGATGGGAAGGTGAGGGAGCATGGTTCGTGGACTGGGCGGGATTCCTCCTGAAACCTCATCCCCGGTTAACGGCCTTGGAGTGCCGGAAGCAGCCGTCCCACCAGATTCCCGGGTGGCCTTGCCTGAGTTCTGAACGGGAGTCTTACCTTGAAACAGAGTCCGTACCAGGGAGTTACAGCTGCTCCGTGTCAGTGATTCCTTAGGTGTTCTCCTCTCTGTTTGCTGCTGTTATGCTGTTTTGAAAGGTTGCTGCTGGTGTGTGGAGATAGTTGAGGTTTATATGTTGCCTTTGGTTATTTTATTCTGCTCTTTCTTGTACGTTTCAAGGTTTTCTGTGTCTTCTTTAGAGGGGCCTAGTCTGTGAGTGAGTCCTGTTCCTTCCTCCCAGCTCCCGTGTCTCGGGGGAAGGGCCCATTGTGCTGGGTGGGCTGCAGGGTAGTGTGAAGGGGCCTGTCGTGGACTCTCCTGGTCTGGGTCCAGGCTGCACAGGAAGCAGCGACGGAACATCCCACGCGCTCACTGGTGGTGTGCGCAGGTGGCCTTCCTCACATTAAGGAAGTTCCTTCTGTTTCTGCTCATGAATGGATATTGGCTTTTGTCAGACACACTTTCTGCATTAAAAATATTCTCAGGGATGGTTTCTCCTTTGGTGATTAATACGGTGAGTTGGGTAATCACCTAGTAGTTTCCCCAGGTCAGGACTCTAGAGGTGGCCGAGCCCAGTCCTCCAGCCCAGAGCTGCCTCGAGGCTGTACTGAGCAGGGTTGAGTTCCTCGCGAGCTGTCCTTGCCATCTCGCAGCGTGGCAGCTGGCTTCGCCAGGGAGCAAGGGCGGCGGGGCGAGAGTGTGATGGCAGGACGGCAGTACAGCCCCGTGACCTCGTCCAAAAGTGACATTTGTTCCTTTTGCCATGTTGGCCTGGGTGCTGAGCCTCACACCTGCCTCCCCGGGGAGCTGGCCTGGCTCACTCCACCTGTGCTCTTGGTTTCGCTTGTTGTTTTATCCTTGAGGTCTCCTTTTTATGCAGCAGTACATTTGAAACAATATGAAACAGTACTGAATTTTTATACTAATGAGATGTTTGACATGCATTTGGAAATGGCAATCTGATTTTTAAAAAATTAATGATAAAGATGTTTTTGTGTTCCAAAACAGTAACCACTTAGAGTGAAAGGAAAGTAGTGTATTCTGTTGTGTGGCTGACATGCTGCCTTGCTGAAATGTTACTTATAACTTTTCTGTGAGTGCCTTTATCAGGGGTTTGCATATGGTAGGTAATTAAGTCTTTCTTGTTTCCTTAGTATTAATCATAGTTGGCATTCTAGACAAAACAGAAGTGCTTCTAGGAAAATGACCTTACTTTCAAAATACACTTTGTAAGTTCAGTATTTTTAATAGTGATAACTTTTTCTTTCGTTGTTAGAGCTCTGATAAAGCACAAATAGAGTCTTAACTATCTGTCCCTGTGATTTTTAACTTTAAGTTTTATTTCTCTGAGGTAGAAGTGTCCAGAGCATTGATTGGGTTTCAGTGACTAAAACATAGGGTGTTTTGGATAAAATCAACATCTCTGCTCTCTCTTGCCGTAGCTCTACGCCACTGGGTATGGCGCCGGCGGCCGGCTGGGCGTTGGTGGAACGGAGTCGGTGTCTACCCCGACACTGCTCGAGTCCATCCAGCATGTGCTCATCAGAAAAGTAGCTGTGAACTCAGGGGGAAAGCACTGCCTGGCCCTCTCCTCAGAAGGGGAGGTCTACTCCTGGGGCGAGGCAGAAGACGGGAAGCTCGGGCACGGCAGCCGGAGGTATTCCTGGAAACACACCTTTAGTGTTGTTTTCCTTCTTGGTTTGTTTGTTTTAATGCATGTATAGTATACTGGCACTTCGCTTTTCAGACAACGTCTATAGTATCTACTCAATGGTGATGACTCTTGGGCAGAAGTAAGTTCAGATGCCAACATGTGTGGTCTTGCCTGCTTGACGCCTCGAGTCGGGGGTCAGGTCTGAGTTTCTGATTTCTAGGTACTAAGTAAGGTGAGCTTCTTTTTGTCCTTCCCCAAGTCACCATCCCCTGGCCCCAAGTCACCCACTGCACGTACTGGAGCTGTGAATGCAGAGGAAGTAGCGAGGGTAAAGAGACATACAAGTGACTGTTGTTTTGTTTTGAAAAACAACAAAGCCACCAAACTCATTTGTTTTTAAAAGTTAATGGGAACTACTTGACAAGTCACAGCAACAGGGACCTTTGTATCTAAAATAACTAAAGCAGCAGCCAACATAATATGATACAGGGGCTCTGGGACATTGAGTAACAGGCCATAAGTGCATCCACTGATCTGCAGAGGGGATACTGACAGGTGTGGGGAGCTCCTGAGGCCAAGGAGCAGGCCTCCGGAAGGATCAGAAGCAGCAGGCCTGAGCT
Source organism: Miniopterus schreibersii (assembly GCF_964146895.1). NCBI lineage: Eukaryota > Metazoa > Chordata > Mammalia > Chiroptera > Miniopteridae > Miniopterus > Miniopterus schreibersii. The sequence goes on from NC_138124.1 coordinate 249,875, forward strand.
CAGAGCACAGCCTGCTTCCCAGGCTCCTCACTCACGGGTGCTTGTTGGGCTCAGAACACGTGCAGAGGAGAGAAGTGAACCGTAGGCTGACTCTGAACCACCAACACAGCTTAAACTTTAAGCAAGACCTGATCCTCCACAGTGCTCGTAGCCAGGCCTTGCAGCCAGTAGACCTGGGGGTAAGTCCCTCCCATTGACGTGCCAACAGCAATCAAGGCTCAACTATAACAGGAGGGTGCACACAGCCAAAATGTGGGGGCACTTGGAGTGCCCAGCGTGGGTGATGGGGGAGGCTGAGCCACTGGGTCTTATAGGACACCTACTACATAAGGCCACCCTACCAAGACCAGGAGATGTAGCAGCTCTACCTAATACATAGAAATAAACACAGGGAGGCTGCCAAAATGAGGAGGCAAAGAAACGTCCTAAATGAAAGAACAGAACAAAATTCCAGAAAAGGTACTAAAGAAAACGGAGACAAGCCATCTACTAGATGCAGAGTTCAAAACACTGGTTATAAGGACTCTCGATGAACTTAGGGGAAGAGTAGAGGAACTCGGTGAGAACTTCAACAAAGGGACAGGAAATGTAACGGAACTAGAATACATTAAAACCAGTCACAAATGAAGAGTACATTACAGAATCAACAGTGGAGTCGACACAGAAGATCAAATCAGAGATTTGGAAGATAAGGAAGCAGAAAACACCCAATCAGAACAGCAAAAAGAAAATCGAAAAAAATGAGGATAGTGTAAAGATTCTCTGGGACAAGTTCAAGCATAACAACATTCACATCGTCAGGGTGCTGGGAGGAAAAGAAGGGAGTGAGAAATTGAAAACCTCTGTGGAAAAATGATGACAGAAAACTTCCCTTACCTGGTAAAGGAAATGGACACACATGTCCAGGAAGCACAGAGGGTCCCAAACAAGAGGAGCCCAAAAGGTTAAAGACAGAGAATCCTAAAAGCAGCAAGAGAAAAGCAGTTAGTTACCTACAAGAGAGCTCCCATAAGACTGTCAGATGATTTCTCAACAGAAACCTTGCAGGCCAGAAGGGAGTGGCAAGAAACATTCAAAGTGATGAAAAACATGGAACTGCAACCAAGATGACTCTACCCAGCAAAGCTATCATTTAGAACTGAAGGTCAGATACAGAGCTTCTCAGACAAGGAAAAGCTAAAGGAGTTCATCACCACCAGACCAGTGTCACATGAAATGTTGAAGGGTCTTCTTTAAGAAGAAGATAAAAAATATGAACAATTGCCCTGGCCAGTTTGGCTCAGTGGTTAGAGTGTTGGCCTGCGGACTGAAGGGTCCCGCGTTTGATTCTGGCCAAGGGACACGCACTTCAGTTGCAGGCTTGATCCCCAGCCCCGGTCAAGGCGTGTGGGGGAGGCAGCCAGTCGGTGTGTCTCTTCCCCCCCCCCCCCCTTCCACTTTCTGAAAAGCAGTGGAGAGAATATCCTTGGGGGAGGATTAAAAATTGTAAACAATAAAATGGCAATAAACAGATCTGTCAACAATTGAATCTAAAAAACAAAAGTGAACAAGCAGAACAGAAACAGACGCACAGATACAGAGAACATTTGATGGTTGCCAGACGGGAGGGTGAAAATGGTGACGCAATTAAGAAGCACAGACCGGTAGTTACATCCTGGTCGTGGGGATGTGAGTGCAGCACAGGGAATGTCGGGAATATTGTGATAATGTTGTAATAACGGTGGTGTCAGACGGGCACTGGGTGTATTGGGATGGTCACTTAGGAAGTGATACAGTGTCTAATCACTGGGGTGTAAACCTGAAACACGATATTGTATGTCAACTGTCATTGAAAAATAAAAGTATAAAAAAGTAAAAGGGCAAAAAAATGGACTTGAAGGTTGTAGACTGAGAAGTCTGCCCTGAATCAGTGAGCAGCAAACCAGAAGCCTGACGTTTAAAATGTGTAAGAATTGACCTGTGTTTCAGTCGTCCTTGATGACCTGTTTTGCAGTCCCTGTGACCGCCCTCGTGTCATTGAGTCTCTGAGAGGCATCGAGGTGGTGGACATTGCTGCTGGCGGAGCCCACAGCGCCTGCGTCACCTCAGCTGGCGACCTCTACACATGGGGCAAAGGCCGGTATGGCCGCCTGGGGCACAGCGACAGTGAGGACCAGTTAAAGCCCAAGCTGGTGAGAGGCCTGCATCTGGAGGGAGGCTGACGTCTGTGTTACAGTTGGTCATAGTCGATGGTCAGGGCTTCGGTATCTACAAATGGGCTTTATTTTTGGTGGAAATAAAAGCCATCTTGGTGTGTATTCCATGGGTCATTTAAACAGGGTGGTACTTGAGGCACCTTTTTACTTTCACTAGTTAACAGTGCTCGGCATCCGGTGAGGTGCTTGGTCCTCTAGCAGCCCGTGCAGTAGACGGGACAGTGGATGGCAGCCCCGCTGTGTGGGACATGGGGATGCCAGCACTGCCTCCTGCAGTGGATGGCAGCCCCGCTGTGCGGGACTGGCCCCCTGGGGACATTGGCGTCTGCCTCCTGCAGTGGATGGCGGCCCTCCTGTGCGGGACTGGCTCCCTGGGGACATTGGCGTCTGCCTCCTGCAGTGGATGGCAGCCCCGCTGTGCGGGACTGGCCCCCTGGGGACATTGGCGTCTGCCTCCTGCAGTGGATGGCGGCCCTCCTGTGCGGGACTGGCTCCCTGGGGACATTGGCGTCTGCCTCCTGCAGTGGATGGCAGCCCCGCTGTGCGGGACTGGCCCCCTGGGGACATTGGCATCTGCCTCCTGCAGTGGATGGCAGCCCTGCTGTGCGGGACTGGCCCCCTGGGGACATTGACACCTGCCTCCTGCAGCTGAGATGCTCTAGTGCAGCTAGATGAAGGGGCTTTCTGGTTGGTCTTACAGGATCGTTAAAATCGCCTGTTCTTTGTAAAGACACAGCCTCCCCTTGGTGGACTTCTGTGCCATTGCGGTCACTAACCTTGATGTCCCTTTTCTTGGAAGGTGGAGGCCCTTCAAGGCCACCGTGTGGTCGATGTCGCCTGTGGCAGTGGAGATGCCCAGACCCTGTGCCTCACAGATGACGACACCGTGTGGTCCTGGGGTGATGGGGACTATGGCAAGCTCGGCCGGGGAGGCAGCGATGGCTGTAAAGTGCCCATGAAGGTATCTCTGTCCCTGGTGCCCCGGGTCCCATAGTGGTGAGGTCACCATGCAGCTCAGGCCCTGGGCCTGCCCCTTCCACTCCGTGTGCCTCTAAGGAGCAGTCCAGCCTCAGCTCTGCCTTCCTTGTAGCCTATTGGGTATTTCAGTAAAGAGTGAGTGAGAGGCCTAGAGGTGCTGAAGAGTTTTAAATGCTCTTTTGCTCTTGCGGAAGTTCCTGTCATCTCACGGGTGCCCCAGTGCCTGTGGTCTCATGTCAATGTACCCCTTGGAGGGGAAGGATGTTCACACTGTGACTTCTGAGGTGTGTGCCATGGACAGCATGGTGCTGGGGCACTTGCATCTGGCTCAGCTGGAGGCTGTGAGACCAATATCCCATGGAAGCCACAGGAGAGGTCCATAGGCCTGGGTGAGGGTGGGATGGCTCTGCCCCACTGAAGTGGGTGACCAGGTGGCGTCTAACCTGCGAGACTGTCCAGCCTTGTGATTGGGTTGTCAGCAGAGGTGGAGTTCACTGGTCTGTTCAGGTTACATGCTGACTGCTGCGTGGCCCAAGGTGGATGAATGTGTGTGGGCTGTTGAGGTGACGTGGTTTGCTGTGGATTTGGGAGTATTGGCTCTGCACGGGAACAAGAAGTCGTCTCTATGGCATCCTCTCTCCCTGGGCTCTGGGATGGCGAGTGTGGAACAGACACCCATATCCTGCCATCAGAGCCCCTCAGACCCACAGGTGCCTGGCCCGGAGCTGTGTGGCTTTTCTTCCTGGAGCCGTGCTGCCCAGTGCAGTGGCTGCCGGCCACACGTGGCCACTTAAGTTTAAATTTACATCAGTTAAGAGTAAAACAAAAATGCACTCCCTCACTGACACTGGCCACATTTCATGGATGCAGGAGCTGCTGGTGGCTGGCAACTTGGTATGGGGTGTGGACACAGCCTCACACACGGGGAGGGGCTTCGGCAGGTACTGCTCACAGCCAAAGCCTGTGGGGAGGCGCCTGCAGCTCCTGCATCCCTGCAATGTGACCAGCGTCAGTGAGGGAGTGCACTTTTGTTTTACTCTTAACTGATTTAAATTTAAGTGGCCACGTGCGGCTGGCAGCCTCTGCACTGGGCAGCACAGCAGTGTTGACAGCCTCGCCCGTGGTCAGTATTTATTATACTTGACAAAGTACAGTTCTCAGGATTGATTTCCGTCTCTGGGGTGGCTGTCAGCAGAGCCTTGCTGGAGCCTGTCTAATGAAGCCTTTCCTTCTAGATCGATTCTCTCACGGGCCTCGGCGTGGTGAAAGTAGAGTGTGGGTCCCAGTTTTCTGTTGCCCTGACCAAGTCCGGCGCTGTCTACACTTGGTATGTGAGACTGTAACCCCAGGACCGGGTGTGAACTCGCGGTCGTGTCCACGGCTCTGCGCTTGGTCTGTCACCTCCACGTGGGCCGTGCTCTGTGTCCTGAAGCTCGGTGCTGGCCCCGGGGTGGCCTCACACACTGAGCTCCGCGTGTTTCCTGTGCGCAGGGGCAAAGGTGATTACCACAGGCTGGGCCATGGATCCGACGACCACGTGAGGAGACCACGGCAGGTGCAGGGGCTGCAGGGTAAGAAGGTCGTCGCTGTCGCCACCGGCTCCCTGCACTGCGTGTGCTGCACAGAGGACGGTAGGTGGGAGGCTTCGAATCCATGAGTCTGCTCCGGGTCACACAGCTGTGGAGGGGTGGGGGTGGCTGTCTGTGTCCTGAGAGTGTGTCTTCACCCCTGATGTCCACCCCTGTGACTGTGTTATGTTTCATGGCTGCGCAGAAAGGAGCTCAGAGAACAGGCGGGACTGCCAGCCTCAGAGTCCCGCGTGCAGAGTGGGCCCCCAGCTGGCCTCTGGGAACCTGGATCATGGGAGGCCCCCCACTCCCTGACTGAGGCCTCGCTGTGCTAAACTCTGCACAGACAGTGTGGTCTCTGCCAGACCTGCTTCCTCCTGGGTCTGGAACTTGGGTGCGTCCAGGCAGAGGTGCCCGCGAGACCAGCCCCGTGGGGACCCTGGGCGCCAGGTCTCTGATGAGCTTCCCAGAGGGACAGCAGTTCCTGTGTTGTCACAGTGCGTGTCCTGTGGGCTCCACTGGGACAGGACCTGTGTCTGGTTCTCCCAGACCTCGCCCAGGCACCTTTTCCCTTTGCTGAGCTGCTCGGTGTCCTCACTGAGATAAGTCTTGGTTCTGAGTGTGCCTCTGCCTCTTGTCCTGTGAGGCCTCCTGGTGCGTCACAGCCTGAGGGTGGCCTTGGGGACCTGACACAGTGGCAGAGGGACTTGGAGGTGGAGTGAAGATCACTCATCAGCTGCCCTTAGGGAGGAGAGCTCTTTTGGGTTGTGGGGTGAGCCCAGTGTAATCACAGAGGCCCTTCCGAGCAGAGGAGGCGGCAGAAGACCAGGGACAGAAGTGACGGGAGACGAGGCGGGAGGTTCGCGCAGCTTGAGGGCCCTGACCTGCCGCTGCGGATAGAGCCGGCAGGGACGGGGCCTCTGCCTCGCTCCCCCAAACAGCTGAATCCTGCCAGCGGCCTAATGAGCAAGGACACGGCTCTACCCGCAGCCTCCGCCAGGCAGCCCGTCCCCCGATGTGGGCTCAGGGGACCCCTGGTGGGCTCTGACCGTGAACTGAGAGGTCCCGAGTGTGCACGTCGGCCGGAGAGGCCGCGGTGCTGGGTCAGGGCAGCAGGAGAGCGCTCACCACAGCCCCCCGAGCTTCTCTCTCTCGTCACCTCTGGTGAGTTGGGTGGACGCGTCCGTTATTCCACTGACGGGGAGTTCCATGCGAATCAGCAGTTTTCATGGCCTGCGATGGGACCGACACCAGCTCTGGATCAGGAACTCGCACACTTTTTATTTCACTCTTTTGCTTTCAAAACAGCACCTTCGTAGGCCAGCTGGGTGTGTGGGTCGCACGGGTGTTTGATCCCTGGGAGGGTAGGTGCTGCCCTGAGCCCATCACGCTGAGCACTGGAGTGTGTCCTGATGGCAGACACGGCTCCACGGCCGGCTGGGTGTCCAGCAGGAGGGCCACACTGTCACTGCCCCACCTGGCTCACCCTTTCACGTCACAACACGGTGCACTTGGCTGTCGGGTCCTGTCTCCTCTGCTCCGAGACTCCTCGCTGCCCCTGGGCGTTGTGCTTGGTGCTCTGATCTTCCCCGGGGCAGTCCCTGGCCACGCACTTCCTTGCTCGAGGGCACAATGCGCCGGCTCGTCCTCCTCCGACTCTCCAGGCCCCGCGAGTAGGCTCGGCTGCCTCCCCAGGAGCCTGGTGTCTGCAGGGAGTGGTGCACAGGGGACGAGGTCTGGGGGTGCGCTCTGTGCTGTGGGGGTGTCACTGCTCCTGGGCCTTCCCAGTGGGCAGAGCGGGGAGCATGTACGTGGAGTGATTCGGTCACTGTTCTGTGTGTGACCAGTGTCCCCCACTGCCTTTGCTCTCTGCCCGCATGGATCCTTACCCAGCTGGGCATGTGTTTGTGCCTGTGCATGTGGAACACCGCCCACCCCCACCCGCACCCCAGGCGCCAGCCCTGTACCTCGGGGTCCATACCTGGAACGCCTTTCTCTTCTGGGGACAAACCTGGGCCCTGTTACCCCCAGTGGAGTGATTCGGTCACTGTCCTGTGTGTGACCAGTGTCCCCCACTGCCTTTGCTCTCTGCCCGCATGGATCCTTACCCACCCCCACCCTCTGGTGGCACTGCCCACAGTGGCCACCCGGCGTGGAAGCCCTTGTCACGCATGGACTCTGACTCCTGCCCCAGCTACACCTCTGCAGAGGGGCCTCCCGTCCTTGTTGTGCTCCCAGTGCTGCCCCAAGGTATCAGACTGGACTTGGGAGAGCAGGAGGGCAGGGTGCGGGCTCCGCCCTTGACCTCGCAGGCGCTGCCTCGGGGGCGCGAGGCTGCAGGGCGCAGGATCCTGGGCTGTGTAGTGATGTCCCTAGGGCACTGACCCCACCCTCAGAGCGGCTGTGGCGGCTCCTGCTGGCCCCAGCACAGCACGCAGGGGAGCAGTGTCACCACCGACGAGGCTCCTGCTGGGGTGTGCGTAACCACGGGGAGAACTGCATGTCCTTTAAAGGCGCCGCTTTGTTTAGTGAAAAGCCGACTTTCCCCTCCGGTCAGCATACAGTCTGGTTGCTCAGGGTGTTACCGTCTACCTTAATGTTCTGGGTAAGGTAGCTGCCCGTGTGCTGTCCTGTGAACAGACACCGCTGGCTGTCTAAGGCCGGAGGCGTGCGGCCAGCAGGGCTGTGTGGGGCCCAGGGGCGTGTGCGCCTGGTGCTGGGATCAGACCTGGGTCTCCCTGAGGCCCCTGCTCCCGTGGGAGCGAGCGCCGGTGCTGTGCTGGAAGACAGGGCTGCACAGTTCCTCCTCTCGATTGCTTTTGCAGGCGAGGTTTACACGTGGGGCGACAACGACGAGGGACAGCTGGGGGACGGAACAACAAACGCCATCCAGAGGCCCCGGCTGGTGGCTGCCCTGCAGGGGAAGAAGGTGAACCGCGTGGCCTGCGGCTCGGCCCACACCCTGGCCTGGTCGACCAGCAAGCCTGCCAGCGCGGGGACGCTGCCTGCCCAGGTCAGTGCTGCGGGCCCGGGGGCGTGAAGCGCAGTGTGACAGCTGCTGTCCGCGTACTGACCCGTGTGCCTCCCGGTGCTCCGCTGAAAGTAGCGCAGGCTTGGGATGTTGGTGACAGTGCTTCCAAGAACCCTAATGTTCACGCCAGCCAGCAGCCTGTGTGTCAGTGAAAGGCGTCGCCTTCGTTCCAATCGTGTAAGCTACGTAAACCCGTTTGACAGCACTGGCCGCCCACGTCCTTGGTAAACACGTCTCGGTAGACTGAGTATCGTAGCTGCCTCTTGGTTTACGTTACGTGGCGGAGGCACAGTGGCCAGAATGTTATTACAAGATTTTTCAAACCAAACTCAGATGTCAGATTGCCTCCCTGTGTTTGAAACGGTATTTCCAGACTCCGCCTGCAGAGCCCTGTGGTCCGTGGGTTTGCCGCCAGGTGATGCGCATGGTCTCGCTGTTGCAGGTGCCCATGGAGTACAACCATCTGCAGGAAATCCCCATCATCGCTCTGCGGAACCGGCTGCTGCTGCTGCACCACCTGTCCGAGCTCTTCTGCCCCTGCATCCCCATGTTTGACCTGGAGGGCGCCCTCGACGAGACCGGCCTCGGGCCTGCCGTGGGCTTTGACACCCTGCGGGGCATCCTCATATCCCAGGGAAAGGTACGCTGGTAGCCGCCCGCAGGCAAAACTTATCTGCAGTAAGTTTTAATCCAACGGAAACGGCGAAGCTGGGGTGTGCAGGGTCCAGCTCATTCAGCAGTCGTTCACTAGGCCCCTGCTTGTGCAGGCTCTGCTTCGGGCAGGTAGAGCCCGTTGTGGAAACGGGCAAGACCTTCTGTTTGCACTGTGTGTTTGGTGCTGCACTTGCCCCTTGTCGTCTCTGCCTCTCACTTCCCCACGCGTGCAGTGGGGGTTCGAGAGCTGAGCCTCCATCCTTGCAGGGCTCGCTGCTTGGCTGGCCTGAGGCTTCAGGGGACACTTATTCCCAGGGACGGCCAGGGCAGTTCTGTGCTGGGGTGTGTGGGCTCCTGGCCTGAGGCCGATTTAACAGGCTGAGAGCAGAATCGTGAATGAGGCCTCTGAGAGTCGTGAGACACGATCTGGCCCATCAGTGTTTGCAGTAACCTGAGCTTTCCAGAAGTGGGGTGCCTGACGCAGGCGTTGGGGTTCCCATTGTTGGAAGTGTCAAGTTTCTGGGGCCCCCTTGGCGGGATGTCGGGCAGAGACCCTGTCATTGTGTGGTGGGGAAACGGTGGTCAGGGTGAAGAGCACCGTCCCGTGAGCCTGTGGGTCTGTGACGTGTCCTTCACGGTTACGGCCTCTCCTCATTGTAGTAGAACTGAGGGGTTTTGGGTCCTGTCCACTCAGGTTCTGTTTGGGACTGGCTTTGTCCCCACCTAGCTGGGGGACAGCACCCACTTATCTTCATTTGTGACTTGGAGCCGCGTGGGCCGTGGCAGGGATGTGTTTACAGTTGGCAGGAGTTTCCTTTAGTGATTATAACTGTGCTACAGCCGAGACCTCGCTGCGATGGGACGCAGGGGACTCTGACAGGAAACTGCACTTCCACTGTTTTTTCCCTCCACGTGGAGGGGATCGTGGGCAGTGAGGGGGAGCCTTTCCTTGTCAGGAGGAACAGCGAGAGGCAGGGTGTGTCCCCCACAGGGGCTGTGCGCCCTGGGGTGGCGGCGCAGAGGGTCTCAGTGGTGCCAGCAGCTCCGGGCCCCTGGGTTTGGGCCCTGTCTGGTCCTGTGTGCACAGCTGCTTCTGTTGGGAGGTGACTGGAGCATTGTGACCAGGGTGTCCTCAGACCTCAGGAGAAGGGGCCCCCTGGCTGTGGGCCAGAGTGGGAAGCAGAGGTCAGGCGGGGGAGGGCCGAGCAAGTGGTGGCTGGTGGACAGGGGTGCGTGGCGAGGGGTGGGCCTCTGCCGGCCGGTCCAGCCATGACACTCTTGGTCTTTCCACTCTGGCTCGTGTCCTCGGCTGCCTGGGGCCCAGCTCTCCCTGCCTTCAGGGTTGGAGCGCGGGTCCCTTGTGTCCCTCTTGCTTCATCTCCAGAAGTCACCACCCACTTGGCAGAGACCTGGGGCTCCCTCTGCTGCTACCTCCTCTGGGGGTCCCTCAGGTCTCCTCTCCTCCTCCGGCCCTCACGTGTGCAGTGCCTGTCCCTGCACCGGGTCCACACCCGCACAGCGGCCTGCCTGCCCGTCCCCGGACGCTGTGCCCTTCTCCCTCCTCACCGTCCTAGCCCTGGTCACCCCTGGTCACCCCAGGTTTCTCTCCGTGCATGGTGCCTGCCTGTTCCTCCCTCACTCCCGAGCCTGGGCCTCTCCAGGCTCCCTGACCCTGTGGCTGCTCCGTGGCTCGTCCCTCGCCCGTCAGCACAGGGACACTGAGGTATGGTTTGTGGTTAGTGTCAGCCTAGAGGACCGTGGGTTTGGCTGGAAGGGTTTTCTAGCCCTTCCTCAGAGCCTCTGGCCGAGACCCAAATCGGAGCTGGCACTCAGCACCTCTGCCCTCCATGCCGTCCTCTGCTATGACCTGAGCCCCCTGCGTGGACGTTTGCATTGAGGCCACCGGCTCCCCGAGTCGTCTCACAGCTTGGAAAGGAGCGTTCCCAGTTAACTCTTCTTGAGAAAACGAGACTTTGGGGAATAGATGATTTTAAAGCTGTCTTGATTTATCTGTGGTAACACTTCTGGTATCGGATTCTAAACTTTGTCCTGCTTTACTCAGGAGGTGGCGTTCCGGAAAGTGGTACAAGCAACCATGGTGCGAGACCGCCAGCACGGCCCCGTGGTGGAGCTGAACCGCATCCAGGTGACGGAGGGGCCTGCGCTCGGGGGAGGTGTCGTGGCTGCGAGCCCTGTCCCTGCGGTGGGGGTGGGCACACCTTGGCCGAGCCTTGCTCTAGAGAGCAGGTGTCGCCCGCCTGCGAGGGCGTCTGTGTGCCGAGGCTGCTGAGTGGGGATGGAAATGGTTTTCTTGTAACGGAAGTTAGGAAGCCTGAACCCAGAAGCACAAATCCAGACTAGCAGGAAAGGGACAGTACAAGTGCCACGTCTCTCTGCGACGTGGTGGAAGCGCCTGCTGGCACGCAGGGACGTGTGTGCTTCTGGTAACCGCTCAGGGCGGCCACGCTGCACCTCGCCATTCCCCTGGGCCGGGCAGTGGGGCTGGGCATCGTCTGTGCCACCAGCTGCCCGTGTGCTCCAGGTCTTCTTGGCCCGTGTCTTCAGGGCTGGAAGGTGCGTTCCTTTTCCGGCACACAGCAGTGCCGCGTGGCTGCCCTACCAGGTGTGTCTTCACTCACCCCCTTGGGTTAGGTGCTGAGAAGCAGGGCTGGTCAGGGGCATCCATCCCGTCCCCCCAGCCTCGCGCTCCCGGCCCTCGAGGCTCATGCTGCCAGTTCATGAGCCGAGTCACTGCTGCGTCTCTTCTGTGAGCAGAGAACTGGAGGGGACACCGTCTGGATCCCGCTGCCGCCACTGTGGCTGCCACCTGTCAGTCACTGATCAGACCCTGGTGGTGATGTGCGGGCCTGACGTTCCCGTGCACGTGGCCGGGCCTGCCTCCGGGATGGAGCAGCACCTCAGAGACAGTGTTTGTTCCTTGCTCTGTGCTGACACATGATGCCACCCTGTGCTGGGCCCTGACTGGAAGCTTTCCCAGGCCTGCCCTCGGGGGCATCTTGGGTTAAGTGTATACTTTGTGGTTTGCCGGAGACCACGTGTGAGCACGCTGGTGGAAGTGGTCCTTCCGCGGACGTCAGCGGGTTTGTACTGTGCTGGGGGCCAGGCGGCCGGCTGCACACACAGACGGGCTATTGAGTGGGGCTCGTGAAGAGGCTTTTATGTCCACACCTCAGGGTAGAAGGCTACTTCACTCCTCTGCACCGTTAGGCCTTAGATACTGGAGTTTGTGAGCCGGTGGGTGAGATCAGGGTGTCCTGGTTCCTGGGCCACGTGCCGCCTCACCATGCATGCCCCTGCGTGGGCCGGAGTCAGTGCGCCGCAGTGGCCTGCAGCCAGGCCAGGCGCTGTGCTCTCCTGTCCCAGGCGTCTCAGTTGCCAGGGGCTCTTTCCTCCTTGCCCTGCGTGCCAGTATGCTGCCTGGCTGGAGCACACTCAGTGCGTGTTTGCAAGAGCGGGCAGGTAGAGATTTGTACCAGGCGTTTTCCGAGGCTGATAACCTTCAGCACCGAGTGCCATGCGTGTGGACATCGGGAGGGCTGCTCGGATTTACCCTGGAGCTGGGGAGTCCTCCATAGGTAGAACCAGAATTGTTTTTCTGACCAGAAATAGAACACAGGCAGGGGTGGGGGGATCCAAGCTGAGTGATCCAGGAAGGCAGGTTGGCCTCCTCCCCCTGGGGACCTGGGGAGATGCTCTCCTGTCTGTGGAAAGTGTCCTAGAGACATACCCAGGTGTGTTCCTGAGGGATTTCTGTCTGAGTTTGGTTCAGCTTGGGAGCAGCACCTGCACCCAGTGCACGTAAATAGGTTCTGGGTTTAAACTTGTCGCAGAGTGCGCCTGCGCTCATTCTGGAGGTTCAGGAGGTTCGGGTTAGACAGTGAAACCCTGTGTGAGGCCCCGTCAGGTCGAGGCCTGTCCTGTCCTGTCTCCGCTGTGGCCAGAGCCGTGCTCCTTACAGTAGCTGAGCTCCGTCTCTGCTACCTGGCGTGGCACACGTGGCCACGTGGCGTTCAGAGCGGAGCAGGCCCGTCTCGGACCTCAGTGCCGACGCCTCTCCTTCCTGAGCTCAGCCACCGCGGTCTGGAAGTCTCGTGAACTAGCATTTGTAATGCGCAGCGCCGCGTCTGGCATGGGGAAAAACTCACTCCGTGGGCCGCTGTTTTACGGTCATCGGTATGTCTGTGGCCTTGAGTGTGGGAGTTCGTGCACCGAGTAGGATTCTGTTTCACACTCGACCTAGAAATCGCTGAGGAGTGGGGGTGGTGAGCGTGCAGCAGAGGAGGCAACTTAAAAGCACGTTCTCGTGATCGTTTGCCGTAATGCGTCATTTGCCCTCATTTCACAATGAGCCTCCGGGGGCCGGAGCACAGGGGCAGCCGTGATTGCGGGGTCACTGTCCACACCCCGTGAGGGCCCCTGTCGGGTCTGGTGGGGATCTTCAATGAGGACGAGTTCTGGTGGGAAGAGGGATCATACTGGAGACAAGGGATCCGAGGCTGAGGGGACCCGCACAGGAAGGAGAGGCGGCAGGTCCTGTCCTGGCCGAGTCCTGCGTCAGGATTGGTCTCGGCGCCGTGCGCCCGACTCTTGAGTGTCAAGTCTGCCGGGAGGGCCGCTCCTCACAGAGGCCACGTGGGGAGGGGTCGGCTGTGGTCACGTTCAGCCGTGTGAGGCACCCCAGGTGGTGGTCACTGAGCACACGGGCTGATTGCGGCCACACCGGGGTTGGGATTTCTCAGGGGTGTTTGCTTAGACTCCATGCTGGCGGGATGAGCCTGGTGCGTGCTGGTGTGTGAGGCCTGCGTGTGTGAGGCCTGCATGTGAGCACAGGGCATTGAGTGAGGGAGAGCCCAGGGTCTGTCTCTGAGGTCCTGCGAGGGCTGAGGTGCAGGCAGTGAGGGGTGGGAGTTAGCACTCGGGGGGGGGTGGCAGTCTAGAAGCCTTTCACCCTGCACAGGAGTTCGGGGGCCTCACTCACCTGAGTGCTGCTCGCTGTCTGGGCTCCACTCACAGCAGCTCCTCAGGTCCTGCTGCGAAGTGCTGGTGACCAGGACAGGGGAGCCAAGGCAGCGATGGCGAGGGGCCCTAGGGCTTAGTGTTGGCCACGGGCGTCCCGTGTGCCCTCTGCTGCGACAGCCATCCCCTTCATTTCTCCTCCAGGTCAAACGTTCTAGGAGCAAAGGCGGCCTTGCAGGCCCCGACGGCACCAAGTCTGTCTTCGGCCAGATGTGCGCCAAGATGAGCTCCTTCAGTCCCGACAGCCTGCTCCTGCCTCACCGTGTCTGGAAGGTCAAGTTTGTGGGTGAGCTGCGTGCACGCAGGGCTTGGGGTCCCGAGAGCGGGTGTCCGAGTGTGGCTGGGGTGCTGCTCTGCGGGCGACCGAGTGGCTGACTCCGCCATCCCCCAGGTGAATCTGTGGACGACTGTGGAGGTGGCTACAGCGAGTCCATCGCGGAGATCTGTGAGGAGCTGCAGAACGGACTCACCCCCCTTCTGATAGTGACGCCCAATGGCAGGGACGAGTCAGGGGCCAACCGCGACTGCTACCTGTTCAGCCCAGCAGCCAGGGCACCTGTGCACACCAACATGTTCCGCTTCCTAGGTGCGTCCCGGCCCTGCCCCAGCCTCCTGTCTGCTCTGTCTTGGGAGGGGTATAGAGGTGCCCTGCCGGCTGTCAGCCTTTTGGAGTGCAGCTGCCAGGACGCGCCAGGGACTGGGAGGGGCCTCGGCACTCCGGGGTGGTGTGTTTGGGTCTCGAATGTTCCTAGAACTGCCGGTCAGAGGGCAGGGGCCCCGGGGGTAGGCCCGCCTCGCACTCCTCCATTCAGGTCTGTGCCCAGCAGCCCCGCTGTTTGCTCTGCCCAGAGGAGTGGGGATGGGCCTGGTGTGGCTGAGAGCCGATGCTGGAAAGATGCAGAGTTAGACACTGGGCTCCTGGGAACAGAAAGACACTGAATCTAGAACAGGGAGGTGCCCTAAGGATGGGTCTCGTGAGTCAGGGCAGCTCTGGTTGAGGGCGCCGAGGCCCGGTGCAGAGCCGTCTCCATGTGTTGAACGAGCTGGTGTCCTGTCGTTGGTTTCTAATGCCCGTCGCTGCCCTGACGATCAGGTGTGCTGCTGGGCATCGCCATCCGCACCGGGAGCCCCCTGAGCCTCAACCTGGCCGAGCCCGTGTGGAAGCAGCTGGCGGGGATGAGCCTCACCATCGCCGACCTCAGTGAGGTAGCCTCGGGAAGGGAGTGGGGCAGCTTGGGTCCCCTGGGTCCTGACCAGGTCGCGGTGACCAGGGTGTGGGCGCAGACCTCGTCCCGCAGCAGAGCTGTGGGTGCAGGCCGTCTGCCTCGAGGACTTGACCGCCCGTCGTGTGGGGCTGTGCAGCCTGCGGGTGCAGCTCATTCCTGCTGTGGGGGGCTGAGGTCAGGGGGCACGGGCCAGCTGCAGTGGCTGTGATTCTGTCAGTGATTGATTTTCAAGGATGTCCTTGAACCGTGGATTCTCCTGCTGCTGCTGTCTCACTCCCTGGCTGTGTGTTGCATGGTCGCCTGGCCCTGGGCCCCAGGTAGACCCAGGCCCCTGGGCTGTCAGCTGGGCTGTCAGCTGGGCCTCGGGGGTGGGGACAACCCACTCAACACCCAGACTCCCTGTTCCCCTGAAAGGTGGACAAAGACTTCATCCCTGGGCTCATGTACATCCGAGACAACGAGGCCACCTCGGAGGAGTTTGAGGCCATGAGCCTGCCCTTCACCGTGCCCAGTGCCAGTGGCCAGGACGTCCAGCTGAGCTCCAAGTACACACACATCACCCTGGACAACCGTGCGGAGTACGTCCGGCTGGCCATGAACTACAGGTGCGTGGGCCCCGCCCTCCGTCGTTTCAGTCCTTAGATAGCAGTGGGAGGGGTTTGCTGGGAAGGCTGTGCCTTCAGTGTCCCGTCCAGTGAGGTGCTGCGGACCTGTGGGCCTCAGGGTGGGTGGGGACTGTTGTGCTGCCCGAGATTCCAGCTCTCACTCCGTTCTGAGGCCATAGAATCCCCTGTGCTGGGGCTGGCCCGGCAGAGGCCTCGGCGTTTGTCCTCTGTCCCCTCTCCTGGGGCAGCCTGTGTGGGCCGTCACTGCCCCCGCGTGGCCCTCATACCAGTGCGCAGGCGTGGTTGCTGCCTGGCGGGTCCAAAACACCCGTAATTCTGCTGCTCGCCGCTGCCTCCGCGCAGCATGGGTCTGCGCCTCCTCCCCCGGAGCACCTGGCTGGTGTTGGGACGGGGCCCTGTACGCTGGTGGCCTGTGGTGGAGGGTGGTCCTGGCAGGTGTCCTGTGCCATCCTGTGCCGTCCTCTGCGTCCCGGTCTGCCTGCTGCCCTGACTCGTAGGTCCTGAGGGCCCTGAGGACAGCGTGCTTCCCCTTGGGGCTGCCAGCCGGGCTCCTGACGGGAGGGAGGGCGGGCGGGGACCTGAGAACTGCCTGGAACGGCATGTGGCTGTGGTCACCCTCCAGGCCGTCCCGTGTGCCCGTCCTGGTGAACTCGGGATGGGAGGACAGGATCTCCATCCCACGGGCAGGAAGCAGCGTGAGCTTCTCTTTCAGGCTCCACGAGTTTGACGAGCAGGTGGCTGCGGTTCGGGAGGGGATGGCCCGCGTTGTGCCTGTGCCCCTGCTTTCTCTGTTCACCGGCTACGAGCTGGAGACGATGGTACGTGACCTCCCCAGCTGCCGCCCTTGGAACTGCCTTGTTGTGACCCACCGAAATCCTCCGGCTCGAAGTCTGAGACGTGCCCCCTGCCTCCCTTCCCCGAGCAGGCCGCTGGGCGCATGACATCCGCCTGGGACCCGCCCCCGCCCTGCCCTCCCCCCGCAGGCCTGTGCTCAAGTGGAGAAGGGAGGGCTCAGACCCTGCCATGTGCCCCCGCAGGTGTGCGGCAGCCCGGACATCCCCCTGCACCTTTTAAAGTCGGTGGCGACCTACAAAGGGGTGGAGCCGTCTGCGCCCCTGATCCAGTGGTTCTGGGAGGTGATGGAGTCCTTTTCCAACACCGAGCGCTCCCTCTTCCTGCGCTTCGTGTGGGGCCGCACCCGGCTGCCTAGGACCATCGCCGACTTCCGGGGCCGAGACTTCGTCATCCAGGTGCGGCTCCTGCAGGGGACCGGTCTCCTGCCTTCTGTGGGTTTTCTTTTTCTGGGGGGGAAAAGGGAAATCCTGACTTGTTTGACTTGAGAGCTCAGGAACTTGTGACTGGAGGTGTTGGGTAGCACCCCGACCTCTGAGAAGTGTGTGCGGACACCGCCAGCGTTCACCGCTCCAGGCCCAGGCACACAGCCCGTAGAGCGTGTGCTCCTCTGTTGGACTGGGTGGCGCTGCTGCCTGGGAACAGCCAGGGCTCCCGTCAGCTCGAGAGCAGGGCTTTGCTCGGAGCTCTGACTCCGTGGCCCAAGGGTCACCTGGGTGATGTGACCCCCCCCGACTTTCTGGGCAGCAGTGCTGTCCGGGCTGGGGCTCCTCGGGCAGGTTGGGTGGAAGGTCCACTCTCCCCACGTGTTTGCCAGGGTTCAGGGACGGCTCCCTGCTGGGCGCTGCCTGGCCGGCATCTGTCGGGGGGGAGCCTGGAGGGCACGTGGAGCTGTCTCCAGACGTAGGTAGTCCTGGTGGTGTCCACTGTGTGCGCTGGCTTCCTCGCGTCTGATCTGCAGCGATGGAGGCAAGGGGAGCAGCGCCACGTGGGGAGTGACGGGCCCCACCCACCGCCTGCCCGCCTGCCTGGCCCCTGCGCCCATCAGGCTGGGGTCCCCCTGGCCCCTCTTCACAGCATCATCTGGAAGAAAGTAATCGTCACAGTGACCAACTGCTGTTTTTTACTGCGAGTCCAGGAACAAAGGAGTTGTTCCTCGTGTGTCTAGAATTAGCTGGGTCCCGGTCCTGTTCTTAGGAACTCTGGGCGTGAGGGGCGCGTGGAGCCTGAGCCTCGCCTTTCTCACCCGCAGGTGCTGGACAAGTACAACCCCCCGGACCACTTCCTCCCTGAGTCCTACACGTGCTTCTTCCTGCTGAAGCTGCCCAGGTACTCCTGCAGGCAGGTGCTGGAGGAGAAGCTGAAGTACGCCATCCACTTCTGCAAGTCCATCGACACGGACGACTACGCCCGCATCGCGCTCACGGGCGAGCCGGCGGCCGAGGACAGCAGCGAGGACTCCGAGAACGAGGACATGGACTCCTTTGCCTCGGACTCCACCCAGGACTACCTGACGGGGCACTGAGAGGGCGCCCGGCCGTGGGGCGTGGGCGGGAGCGTCCCCCGGATGCCAGGCGCGGGACTGTGGCTCGGCTGAGACGCTGACGGGATGTCGGGAATCTTCCTGCACGCGGCGCCGTGGACACAGATGCTCATCGAGATGAAGGGTCCCCCCGTGACGCTGCGTCACCTTGTGCTTGTGTTTACTGGGATGTACATGTGTGTAAATACTGACTCGAGCCCCCCGAACGAATAAACGCGTCTCTACCTGGGTGTGGTGCCGTTTCCTTCCTCCAGGTCTGTGCGTTGTCTGGATTGTACGTTGGAAACGCTGTGTAACCATCGACTTGCATTATAAATACTTCGTTTTACTCTGACTTTATTAAACGCTTTTTGAACCTGAAGTGATCAGTGTTACTTGAATGCATCCGGAGGTTATTTCAACCAACCAAAGTGGATAGGCCCACGGTGCCCCCTCCAGGCGCGCATCTCGGTGTGCGCAGTGTGCGGGGCTGGTCTGAGCACTGTCCTGACCCTGTCGTGGAAAGTGTACTATACAGTGTTGTCATGTATATGCCTAAATTTTAATGTCCTATAAATAAAACATCTGTCAAAAGCTGTGAGCAGTTTCTTACCTGGTTGGCGCAGTGGGTGTGCACAACCGAGAGCCCCACAGATTAGTCCCCGGTGGGATGGGAAGGCCGTTCCAGTCTGGGCAGACTTTTTGGTTACAAAAGCGAAACTCACACAGTGACAGAGGAGTGGTCATCAGAGAATGAAAGGGGGGGTCCTGACCTCCCCTCTGGCCCGGGGTCGGGAGTGTCTCCAGCCCCCTCGGCCCTGGGCTGGGACTTCGCCGGGGCTAAGTTTGTTCTGGGTCGTGAGGGGCAGGCTGGGGGCAGGCCTAGTGCCCTGGAACTTGGGTCAGTGGCACCAGGTGGGGCCACAGCAGGGGTTTCGTGCTGGGAGACTTTCCTCAGGGACCCATGTTTTACACGAAGACCCAGAGAGGAGGCAGTTTTTTTGGCATCTTATCCGTCACCAAACTGGTGAATGCCCAGATTAGGCCTTTTAAACTTGGCTCAGAAGTCTCATAAACTGTGGGGTGTTTCTTTGTGTTTGTTTTGTTTTTTTTTTGTTTTTTTGGTTAATTCTCACCCAAGGTTATTTTTTCCATTGATTTTTAGAGAATGGGAGCGGGGGAGAGAAACATGGATGTGAGAGACACATCAGTTGGTTGCCTACTGCACACGCCCTGACTGGGGCCAGGGATCGAACCTGCAACCCAGGTATGTGCCCTTGACCAGGAATCGAACCCGCAACCCTTTGGTGCTGGGGGGATGGTGCCAGTACTGTAATCACTGAGCCACACCAGCCAGGGCAGCTGTGGGGTACTCTTAATCACAACCCTTTTGTTAATCAGCCTTTGCTGCGTAACAAACTACCCCAAAGTCAGCGGCTGCAAGAGGTGGCAGGTATTTCTCAGGCACCCAGGTCGGCTGGTCTTGGCTGTCCCCCCACCCACGCTCAACTGCACTGTCCTCTCCCACGTTCCCCCGGCGGACCCCAGGCAGTGGGCGGGCACCCGTCTCCCGTCTCCTGCCTCTAGATCAGCAGCTCCCAAAGCCCTGTTTGAGGATCCCGGTTCCCGAGTCTGTTTCAGGGGGGCCGCAAGGCCCTCCCTCTTTCCAAGTACAGAACCCGCCTGAGGCCGAATTGTCGTAACATCTTTCAACCCAAACCACGTATTGCAACCCGTGGACTGCAGAGCGGGAGTTGGCCCCCCGCCGCTCCCCCTGAGCCTGACCCTAACGAGATGGGTGGAGTGTCAGTGCCTCGCTCATGGGTTTGTTTTGTTTTGGAAAGTAATTTTTCAAAACAATAGTCACGTTTGTAAGTAATAGGTTTGCCCTGGCCGGTGTGGCTCAGTGGGTTGGAGTGTTGTCCCGTACACGGAAAGGTGGTGGGTTCGATTCCTGGTCGGCACATGCCCAGGTTGCGGTTTCGATCCCTGGTCGGGCTGCGTGCAGGAGGCAGCCGATCCGTGTCTCTCTCTCAATTCAAGAAACTAAAATTTTAAAATAATAATTTAAAAAGTAGTAGGTTTGCTTTTATTTTAAAATGAATCTGTTTTGCGGTTTTCACTCCCGGTGTGGTGCTATTGATGGGCGTAACCCAGATAAAAGTGGAGGACCCCAAAGAGCTTCAAGAGGGGAAAAGGGCCCTGGGACCAAAAGTGCTGCAGCGTGAGGCTGCGAGCCCCGGGGCGCCGCGGGGCCAGACGGGGCAGCGCTCGCCCCCCACGGGCTCTGTCTCCACTGCTGGGAGCAATCGTCCCAGACGCACTCCCGGGCTCGCTCTTATTTTCAAACTTAAGGAACACGGGAAGGGTCTCTTTCCTCCACTCACGAAAAACAGGTCATTTCAAGGCAGCCTCAGGACAGTTACTGTCTTCAATGTGCTTTCTCACTGTCACCCGCTGAGTGACGCCGAGAGCTGTGGCCATTGAGGCAGATGGACACTTGTGCAGCAGAACCCGGGGGAGGTAAACTGAGGAAGCCCCGCCCCTGCTGGGAAGGGAAGGGGCGGCCGCTTACAGGGATAGAGGCTGATTTCACTGGAGGCCCGCGGGACTCAGCTGTGCGTTCCTCCCTCCGGGGCAGTTAATGGTGGGGCGCGTCCTGCTTGTTGTCCTGGGCCCAGGTCCCGCAGGCCCACATCTGGAAGCGGCATCATCGCGGCATCCGCAGGGGGCGGCGCCTGGCTGGCAGGCATTGGAGGGTGAACAGCTCCGAGGGGCGTCGTTTTCACGGCATGGAACACTGCCCGGCGTCACCACGGCCGGTGGCTTCGGGGTCGTGGGCTAGAACCTCAGGGTTAACGAGGCCCTCATGCCGGTCAGCCCGCAGTAGCAGCTGTGTGGGAACCTCGGGGTCCCCTCGGCCCGGGAGTGGAGGTCTTCGGTCCTTCCCTGCTCACCCTCTGCTCAGCCCGATGGCTCAGCCCGTCTGCAGGGAATTGCTGTACAGCCGGGACCACTGCTCCGCAAGAACAGGGCAGGAACCCTGGGGACTAGCAGGGGGTGGGAGCCCCGGGGCTCTTGCACTCACTCAGGGCCACCGCATAGGGCACTGGGGGTCACCCCCGCCTGCCCTTATTAGCCCCGGGTCCTTCTGATGGCAAATGTCCATCCTGGGCCAATCAGGAAGGGGGGTCCACGACCTTGGGACTCACACCCAAGGGCCCTCTGAGACCTCTGCGCCTGCAGCCACCTGGCCTGCCTTGCGGGCAGTGTGGACACTAGTCTGAGGGCACAGGTGATGTCCCGGCTACAGGCTGCACACAGTAGGTCCCCAGCTACAGACCCTCCTCACTGCAGCTCTGATGGGCCTGCCATCGAGAACCAGGGGCTGTGTCCTTCCCCCCGAGCCTGATTCTGTGACCGCTTGGCCAGTGACAGGGCAGACGTGACACCCGGCACCTGTCCTGCGTGCAGTCGGGCAGAGGCCACATGGGGGACCCTCCCAGAGTGAACGAGCCCACCAGACGCTCGTCGCCTCCTCCATTCGCCTCCCTGACTGTCTTGGGCCCCAGCTCAGCTGCTCCCACGAGCTTTCCGAATTCCAGACCCACAGCATCCGGGAGCAGGAAGAGATGGTCACGAGTGCCCTGGCCGGTGTGCTCAGTGGGTAGAGCGTCAGCCCACCCATCAAAGGGTCATGGGTTCGATTCCCGGTCAAGGGCTCATATCTGGGTTGCAGGTTCGGTTCCCACCCCGAGGCGCATGCAGGAGGCAACCAATCGATGTGTCTGTCCCCTCCCCGCCCCTCCCTCTATTCCACTCTCTCTAAAAATCAGTGGAAAAAATATCTTTGGGTGAGAGTTAACAACAGCAAAAGATGGTCCCACTTTTGCCACTGACCTTGGGGTGTTTGCTACAGCGGTAGATAAACGGCGCCCACGTGAGTCTGCCTTTGAGGTTTTTCTTTCTCGGGTTGCTCTCTGACCTGGGTTAAGAGGCAGGAGGAAGCTGCCCTGGCCGTCCCCCCGGTGTCCCCTCAATCCCTCATCTCTCGGGGTGTAGTGCACAGGCTGAGCCAGGCCACCCGTGGGCAGCGTGGTGAGGGCCACACAGGCTACGCAATCTGAGCAGGCAAAGGCTGGGGACCACGGGGCCCCGGGACTGGGTGGCATTCCTAAAGGGGAGATGCACATGGGTTTCCATGGAACTGGGGGCTGCAGGGCTGGGGTGGGGGTCGTGCTGGGTCACACCTGTCTGTCGAGGGCGAGAGGCCAGGGCACCGTCACGGGATCACACACAAACACATCAAATACGCACATACGCACGTGCACACAAAACCCACCGCTGCTTCCAGTGCGAGCAAAGGGGTTTTACTGCGGGCAGGACACGGCGTGTGCAGAAGAGCCGGGTACTTCAACCCCGGCCGGTGTGGCTCAGTGGTCAGAGCGTCTGCCTGGGCGCCGAAGGGTCCGTCAAGGGCTTGTTCACCCGCCCTGGTCCGAGTGAGGGCAGGAGGTAGCCAATCAATGCGTCTCTCTCACTCCAATGTTCCTCCCTCCCTCTTCCCTTCCACTCTCCGAAAATCAAGGGGAGAAAATAAATATCCTGGGGCCACCTGGGGTGATGCTGCCCTTTGCTCAAACATTTGGGGCACCTCTATTTTGGAATTTCCCTTAGGAATTTCCTGAGCCATAGGAGAAAAGTGTGACTATGGTCAGATCTTGGCGACATCATCGGGCTCAGCACGGGAATCACCACGTGGGTCCCGAAAGGCCCAGTCACCTGTGAGGGAGGAAACCGGGCCCCTCCCCGTATAGCAGCACCACCAGGATGGCCCGCAGGTGTCTCCCGCGGCCTCCTTCCCACGGAGCCTGGCTCAGCACCCAGGGGCGCGTTGGCAACGCCTAAGCAGCCCAGAGGCGGGGAGCGCGAGGTTCCGCCCAGCACGGCCGGCTCTGTGGGGGCTCAGGTGCCACGTGGGTTAGGACACGTGGCGGCCGGTCTCTGGAGCGGGGCCAGAGTTGATCCCCCTGCAAACATTTAGCAGCTGCTCAGGGGCCATGGGGAGCTTGTGATGGGGCAGGAAGAAGAGACGGTGCAGTTCGCCCCCTCGCCACACGTGGGGTTGCATGTGGTCACTGGTGAAGCTGGTGTCAGGTGCCACGGGTGTGGCCACTGTGCCCGGCTGGGGCTTCCGCAGCCTCCTCTGGGCCCCACCCCGCCGTGGATGCCCTGCCAGAGGGGCGGTGCAGGCCCGGAGAGCTCCCCCACGGGTCTGCACAGTGACCTTCGCCCTTCGCAGGGCCCTCGGGCTCCGGGCTGAGCGAGGTGCGCCAGCATTTCAGCTGGTCACAGGCTCCGTGGTGCCCGCCCAAAGCGGCCCCTGCCCCACGAGGTCCCCACGCCAGCCGTGTGGGCCCCGAATGCGCACACTGATCTGAACAGAGGAGTCTCCACACGCGGCACTGGGCCCCGTCTGTGCCAGTGCAGGAGGGTGGCGCGCTCTGCTCGCTCTGCCCCGGGAGGCCTGGTGGCCCTGGTGTCCTGGTCCCCGCGGCCCGGTCCCATGCAACGTGCTTGTTATAGTCCGTACCCCAAATACCTAGTCAGGCTGCGCGAATTCACGGTTCTCCCAGGGAGGTTTGCAGAGGCGGCTCCCAAAGGGGCCTTTCCAGGCTCTGCCCAGAGCCTCGGCCTTCCTGCCAGTCCCCGGGCAGTGCCGGGGCCGAGGGCCCACTGCGGGCTGGGGTCCGCGTCTGTGTCGTTCATGTGTGTGGCTCGTGTGCCTGTGCCTGTGCGTTGGTATGTTCTAGTTTCGCGTCTCTGTGCCTGTCCATGCTTCTGCGTGTAGGTCTGTGTCTGTGCATGTGTGGGTGTCTCTATGTCTGTATGTCCTAGTGTGCTTGTGTGTCAGTGTGTAGTTTGTGTCTGTGTCTGTGTCTGTGTAGTTTGTGCCTCAGTATCTGCCTGTTTGTGTGTCCGTGTCTCCGTGTCTGTGCCTGGTGCGTGTGTGTGTGTCTGTGTCTCCGTGTCTGCTGTGTGTCCGTGTCTCCGTGTCTGTGCCTGGTGTGTGTGTGTGTGTCTCCGTGTCTGTGCCTGGTGTGTGTGTACAGTGTCTGTGTCTCTGTGTCTGCTGTGTGTCCGTGTCTCCGTGTCTGTGCCTGGTGTGTGTGTACAGTGTCTGTGTCTCTGTGTCTGCTGTGTGTCCGTGTCTCCGTGTCTGTGCCTGGTGTGTGTGCGTGTGTGTGTGTGTGTGTGTGTCTGTGTCTCCGTGTCTGTGCCTGGTGTGTG
Source organism: Miniopterus schreibersii (assembly GCF_964146895.1). NCBI lineage: Eukaryota > Metazoa > Chordata > Mammalia > Chiroptera > Miniopteridae > Miniopterus > Miniopterus schreibersii. Next base: position 273,855 of record NC_138124.1, read on the forward strand.
TGTGTGCGTGTGTGTGTCTGTGTCTCCGTGTCTGCTGTGTGTCCGTGTCTCCGTGTCTGTGCCTGGTGTGTGTGTACAGTGTCTGTGTCTCTGTGTCTGCTGTGTGTCCGTGTCTCCGTGTCTTGCCTGGTGTGTGTGCGTGTGTGTGTGTGTGTGTGTCTGTGTCTCCGTGTCTGTGCCTGGTGTGTGTGTGTGCGTGTGTGTGTCTGTGTCTCCGTGTCTGCTGTGTGTCCGTGTCTCTGTGTCTGTGCCTGGTGTGCGTGCGTGTGTCTGTGTCTCCGTGTCTGTGCCTGGTGTGTGTGTGTGTGTGTCTGTGTCTCCGTGTCTGTGCCTGGTGTGTGTGTGTGCGTGTGTGTGTCTGTGTCTCCGTGTCTGCTGTGTGTCCGTGTCTCCGTGTCTGTGCCTGGTGCGTGTGTGTGTGTCTGTGTCTCCGTGTCTGCTGTGTGTCCGTGTCTCCGTGTCTGTGCCTGGTGTGTGTGTACAGTGTCTGTGTCTCTGTGTCTGCTGTGTGTCCGTGTCTCCGTGTCTTGCCTGGTGTGTGTGCGTGTGTGTGTGTGTGTGTGTCTGTGTCTCCGTGTCTGTGCCTGGTGTGTGTGTGTGCGTGTGTGTGTCTGTGTCTCCGTGTCTGCTGTGTGTCCGTGTCTCTGTGTCTGTGCCTGGTGTGCGTGCGTGTGTCTGTGTCTCCGTGTCTGTGCCTGGTGTGTGTGTGTGTGTGTCTGTGTCTCCGTGTCTGTGCCTGGTGTGTGTGTGTGCGTGTGTGTGTCTGTGTCTCCGTGTCTGCTGTGTGTCCGTGTCTCCGTGTCTGTGCCTGGTGCGTGTGTGTGTGTCTGTGTCTCCGTTTCTGCTGTGTGTCCGTGTCTCTGTGTCTGTGCCTGGTGTGCGTGCGTGTGTCTGTGTCTCCGTGTCTGTGCCTGGTGTGCGTGTGTGTGTGTCTGTGTCTCCGTGTCTGTGCCTGGTGTGTGTGTGTGCGTGTGTGTGTCTGTGTCTCCGTGTCTGCTGTGTGTCCGTGTCTCCGTGTCTGTGCCTGGTGCGTGTGTGTGTCTGTGTCTCCGTGTCTGCTGTGTGTCCGTGTCTCCGTGTCTGTGCCTGGTGTGTGTCTGTCTGTCTGTGCTGTGCGAGAGGGAGCCAGCCTGAGAGCTTGCCCGGGGTGTCACCGTGGAAGCCTTGCCAGGCTGGGGCGGGAAGGGGCGAGGGGAGCGAGAGCACGCTGGTGGCCGGGCTCCCCGCCCTAGCAGACAACCCTCGCGGTGCACGAAGGACGCGCGGGCAGGCCGTGCCCTCGGTGCCCGGTGCCAGTGCCCGCGCCCCGGGGGACCCTGCCCCGAGCGCTCGCTCCCTGCGGTGGATCGGAGCCTGAAACGCGCGCAGCGGTGCGGACCGGCGCCCCTTTCGCAGCGGCGGGGAGCCCCTCGCCACCTTCTGATTTGCGGCCCTGGGGGGAGGGGTCCCCCCAGCAGAGGCCAGCCTCCTCCTGGGGCGTGGCCAGGGCCCAGGACGGCGCCCCGCCCCGCGCGCCCCCAGCTCCAGCCCCGAGCTCCCGGGACTGCGCTCCGCTCGCGGTTCGGAGCCAGCGCTTCGGACCCTGACCCTCGCTCCTGGAGAAAGGCCAGGTCCGCGGGTGAGTCGGGAGCCGGGCGGCGCGGAGCCGCGGGAAGTAAGGGGCCTGGGCGCTGGGCGGTCGCCTCGTGGGGCTGGGGAGGTTTGCGCCCAGCGGGGTGTGGGCGCAGCGCGCACCTTCTGGGTGGACCGGCCGGGCGCCCGGGGAGGGTCCCGGAGCGGGTGCTGGGGGGGGGGGGAGCTGTGAAGTGTCCCCAAGCAGCGTGGCGCTCGGCCTGCCCGGCGGCACCGGGTCTGCGCCCCGCCCGCCTCGCACGTGAGCGCGGGTCAGGCGTCCCCGGGAGCGGAATGCGCCCCTTAAATCCCTCGGCGCTGCGCTGCTCTCTTGGCCACACACGGGGAATCACATGCATTAGAGTCGCCATCTCCGTCCAGGGACGTGGCTGCGGGCGCACAGACCCAGCCTGGGCCAGGGGCTCCCGCCCGCGGGGCCGGGCCCGCGGAGCTGACCTGGGGGGGGGCGACCCCGAGGACGGGAAGCGGGAGGCTGTCGGCGCTGTGGGCAGCGGCTCCGTCCCGACCACGAGGCAGTGCGCCGCCGCCTGAGCCGCCTAGGAAAGGCCTCCCGGGCCTGCTGCCCGGCCCCGGGTCCCGGCCTGCGTGGGGCGGGGGCCTGGGGGCCAGCGCGCATGGGGTGGCAACCCTCCCCGACGGCTCCCCAGGCGGAGGTCGCGCTGGAAACCGCCTGGCAGGACGCGCAGGACCTGCTTGTCCCTGCGAGTGCAGTTTGCAAACATGTGGGTGCAACTGTTCACTCCGGGGTACGCGGGGTGACTTAGGAACACCAGTTTCCAAAGTTTTTGTTCACGCTGGTGAACAGCCAACGCGGCTGCTATTCTCTGGGAAGGTCCCAGAGCCCTGGGTCTGAGGACAGCAGGAACTGGGGGGCAGAGGGGGGCCCTGGCCGCCGCTGGGGACCCAGCAGCCCCCGCCCCTGACACACCTGGGGCAGGTTTGAAGCTGGAGGCCTCGTGGTCAGGCGTGTGTTTGGGAAGAGCGCTGAGGCTGGGCGGTGGGGGGCGGCCGGCCGGCTGGAGAAAGGCACTGCCCAGTCCTGCAGCCGGGCGGGGGACACTTCCTAGGCGCCCGGCCAGCGAGGCGGGCCTGGGTGGTCAGGTCCAGGCTGCGCCTGTGGGGGCGGTGGGACCAGTCTCAGCGCCCTGGGGAAGGGCCTGGAGCTGTGTCCGGCGTTTGGGCACCTTTGAGGGAGACAAGAGAGCAGCTGGACACAGTGGTCAGTCCGGGCTGCGAATGGGAACTTAGGAGTCACCTGCCCAAGGGTGAGGACCTCGCTCGCTGGCTGGATTTTCCGGAGTTTTGATTCCGGATTTTGACTTTGTGGCCAGTTGTGCTCCCTGCGGAGGCGGGGCGCGTCCCCGGCCTGGCGGGGGCGGACGCAGGACCCCGGGCCTGGCCAGCGCACCCCTCTGGAAGCGGCTCCCCTCGCCCGCGGTCACCGCGTTCAGGGGGAGGCCGGGCTTGGCCGCGCCCCCGTGATCCCCGCGCGGCCACCCGCTGCGCACCGGGGCGCGGGGGAGCGAGGACTCGGGTTCCAGCGCAGGTCTCCTCCTTTGGGGAGCAGAGGAGTCAGTGTCCAAGCTGGTTCTCAGGATGCGGGAGGCAACAGCGGGGCGGCGCCGCAACGCGCGAAGCAGCCCGAAGTGCGGGCGGCGGGGCGCGGGAGGGGCGCGGCCGGGGCGCTGGGCAGCGCGGGGCTGGGAGACGACCCTTTGGAGCCAGAACAGGGCGTCCCAGCAGCGCTGTTCGCCCAGCGGCCCGGAAGCTCGCAGCCGAGTTCTCACTTTGCAGAAGCCATCGGACGGCGCGGTCTGTGCCCCGGCCCGCGGGGCCCGAGGGTACGGCGCGCCCCTGGCGCCGCCCTCGCGGGGCCCGTCTGTCTGCCAGGGGCTGACCCGGCCCGGCCTCCGCCGGCCTCCTCCGCCCGGGGCCCGCGCCGGCCCCTCCCCGGGCCTTCTCCGGGGGACGGTGCGCACCCAACGCCAAGGACGGAGCGCGCTCCCGGGGCCCGGCCACGCCCGCAAAGAAAGCCCCGCCCAAAGCAAGCCCCGCCCCGCGGACACGGCCACGCCCCAAGCAGACGCAGCCACGCCCCTGAGGATACGGCCACGCCCCAAGCAGATGCAGCCCCGCCCCCGCGGACACAGCCACGCCCCCAAGCAGATGCAGCCACGCCCCCAGGCAGATGCAGCCCCGCCCCCGAGGATACGGCCACGCCCCAAGCAGACGCAGCCACGCCCCTGAGGATATGGCCACGCGCCAGACAGATGCAGCCACGCCCCTGAGGATATGGCCACGCCCCAGGCAGATGCAGCCCCGCCCCCAAGGATACGGCCACGCCCCAGGCAGATGCAGCCCCGCCCCCAAGGATGTGGCCACGCCCCCAAACAATGCAGCCCCGCCCCCAAGGATATGGCCACGCCCCAAGCAATGCAACCACGCCCCCGAGGATATGACCACGCCCCAGGCAGATGCAGCCCCGCCCCTGAGGATATGGCCACGCCCCCAAGCAATGCAGCCACGCCCCCGAGGATATGACCACGCCCCAGGCAGATGCAGCCCCGCCCCTGAGGATATGGCCACGCCCCCAAGCAATGCAGCCACGCCCCCGAGGATATGACCACGCCCCAGGCAGATGCAGCCCCGCCCGTGGGGACACAGCCGCCTGAACAGTGTTCTCGGCGAAGGCTGTTCCATGGCCGGGGAGTTTTCTCAGGACTTCAGACATTATGCCCAAAGGAGGGAATTAACTGTGACGCGGTTTCTTAAAAACTCATTTATTATTTATATTTTTTCGGGAGAGAGAGAAGCACGGATTTGTTGCTCCCCTGGCATCGCTGGTCGATCCCTGCACGGCCCTGACCGGGACGGAGCGTCCGGAGGAGGCGCTAACCCACCGCCCCGCCCCGCCAGGGCCGCGAGTGATTCTTTTCCACGCAGTTTCCCGCAGCCGCACACTTTCCCCTGGCACTCTTTCCACCGCTGGGTCCTGCCAGGTGACTGGAGAACCTGAGGAAGGGCACAGGTGGGCCCGCGGCCGAGAGTGGGCGGTGCAGTGGGCGAGGAAACCTTTCCGCCGGCCCTGAGCCGCGGCCGCGGGCCCGCGTCCCGCCCGCAGCCCGGAGGGCGCTGCTCCCCCGCTGGGGGCACCGCGCCCCTGACCCTCCTGCTCCCGCCCGCGCACTTGCAGGGAACCTGGGCTCGGCTCCGTAGATGCCAGCCAACCCCGCCATGCCCCCAGGACCCCAGCTGCGTCCTCGGAGGGCTGGGTGTCCGGACAGCTCCACGGTCCGCATTCTGACACCTCACTTGTCGCTGGTCATCCCTCAGGCCCGGGGCAAAGCCTGCTGGACCAAGTGGACAAGGGCCCAGAGGCAGACCCCCCCCCCCCAACCGGGGCGGCCGCTGTGCGCTGTCCCCGGGCCTCTGGCCACCCTCGCGCCCCGCGCCGTCGCCGCATGAGCCCTCCACCGCGCTCCGGGCGCAGGGGCAGGGGGCCCCAGGGTGGAGCAGCACCACGTGGTCGGGGTGCTCGAGCATTAGCGGAGCGGGGCGGGGCGTGGGAACGGGCCCGGTGGGCGTGGCCCTTGCAGGGCCCTGGAGAGGGGCGCGCGGCTGCCCGGCTGGTGGGGAAGGAGCGGAGCCGGGGGAGGGACCGCTGGCAGCCCAGCGCGCGCCTTTCGCCTTTGGGGGCAGGACTGGAGCTGCGCTGGGTCGGAAGCGTCAGCCGGTTCCCTGGTTCGTGGCAAGCGGGTCATTTCAGTGCGAGTCTCGGTCGGGGGGCGGGGGGGGGCGGGGGGGGGCTGGGCGCCGCTGCGGGGAGGGCCCTGCTGGGTGAAGGGCACTGCGCGCTGGTCGCCACTCGCTCCCGCGGGCCCCAGGGTTTGGGGGTGCGGCCCCCTCTTGCTGAGGCAGGCTCCGCCCCGGCCCCAGCTCAGCCCCCGCGCAGGGGAGGCCCCTCTAGGTCCTGGGGCGAGCAGACAGCGCGGTTTCTCCAGCGCCCCCACGCGCTCAGCGCTGACATAACCCGCTCACCTGGGCTTCCAACTTCCACTCCTCAGAACTTGTGACCACAGGGCCTTTGCAGCCTCGGTGTGAACTGGCGGCAAGGGTGGGCCCGGGAATCGCACCTGTGGGCATGCGCCTTGCTCTCAGCGCCACTGTCCTGCTCCGCGGAGGTCACAGTGGGTCTGGCCTCCCAGCAACTCCCAGGGCAGCCAGAGGGCGTTGTTGGAGTTGCGGGAAGCTGCCGGGTGTGCACAATAAAAGGGCAGTGGTTTGAAATATAATCCAAAAAAGCGGGACATGATAACCTTCCAGGTTTTGCAATTTTTGCCATTTTTTTAAAAAAATTTATCTTTATTGTTGAGAGTATTACAGGTGTCCCATTTTCCCCCCCAATTGACTCCACTTCACTCCCACCCCCTTCCCAGGCCTTCACCCCGTTATTAACTGTGTCCATGAACCGGTTATGCATATAACTTCTTTGGTTAATCTCTTCCCACCCCCACCCCCCTTCCCTCTTTCCTCTGAAATATGATCGTCACATGCATCAATGTCCCTGGATCTATTTAGTTCGTCAGATTCTTTTGTTCATTAGCTTCTTCTTAAAGAAGACCCTTCAACTTTTCCTGGTGTGCTGGTCTGGTGGTGACGAACTCCTTTAGCTTTTCCTTGTCTGTGAAGCTCTTTATCTGACCTTCAGTTCTAAACGATAGCTTTGCTGGGTAGAGCAATCTTGGTTGTAGTTCCATGTTTTTCATCACTTTGAATATTTCTTGCCACTCCCTTCTGGCCTGCAAGGGTTCTGTTGAGAAATCAGCTGACAGTCTTATGGGGGCTCCCTTGTAGGTAACTAACTGCTTTTCTCTTGCTGCTTTTAAGATTCTCTCTTTGTCTTTAACCTTTGGCATTTTAATTGTGATGTGTCTTGCTGTGGCCTCTGTGGGTTCCTCTTGTTTGGGACCCTCTGTGCCTCCTGGACTTGTAAGTTGATTTCTTTCCCCAGGTAGGGGAAGTTTTCTGTCATTTTTTCAAATAGGTTTTCAATTCCTTGGTCTCTTTCTGCCCCTTCTGGCCCCCCAATAATACGAATGTTGGGCCTCCTGAAGTTGTCCCAGAGGCTCCTTATACTATCTTCATATTTCTGGATTCTTTTTTCTTTTTGCTCTTCTGGTTGGGTGTTTTTTGTTTCCTCATGTTCCAAATTGCTGATTTGATTCTCAGCGTCCTCTACTCTACTGTTGATTCCCTGTAAATTATTCTTCATTTCAGCTCCTGTAGCCTTCATTTCAAATTGGTACTTTATTATGTTATCGATTTTCTCAGTTATTTTCCTAACAGTCTGCTTAAATGTCCTTATAACCAAAATTCTGAACTCTGTATCTGTTAGCTTGCTCGGATCTATTTCATTTAGTTCCTCTTCTGAGATTTCTTCTGTTCTTTCCTCTGTGACATGTTTTTTTTTTCCTCCACATTTTGGCTGCTCCCAGGTGTTTGTGTCTATGTATTAGGTAGAGCTGCTGTGTCTCCTGGAATTTGTAGAGTGGCTTTGTGTAGTAGGTGTCCTGTAGGGTCCAGGGGCTCAGCCTCCCCAGTCACCTGAGCTGGGCTGTGTGCACTGTCCTGTTTTAGCTGAGCCTTGGTTGCTGTTGGCGTCACTGGGAGGAACTGACCCCCTGGCCAATCAGCTGTGAGGACCAGCTGCAGCTATAGCCAAAGAGCTGCTGTGCTGGAGACACCCCTATGGAGCAGGATTTACTTCAGTGGGGCTTTGGTTCACCAAGTGTGCCCCTTGAGTGTCACTCATGGATGTGGTAGGGTTGTAATCCAGCGTGGTCGAGTCTGACCACCAGGTGCACTGTGTCTGGGGCCTCCTGGGAGGTGCAAAGTCAGTCTGTGCCAGACCCTTGCCCAGGGCCACCCAGCATAAGCTACACAGCAAACTGCAGTTGGCTGCTACTTGTGCTGGGCTCAGAGGTGCCCAGGAGAGGCGAAGCTCTGAGCCAATGCAGCTGCCGCTAGTGCCAGACCTGGGCCCCTTATCAAGCTGTATGGGGCTGCTGCTTGTTTGAGAGATTTTAGGAAAGTCCTAAGCATGAGGCTCGAGAGGCCACTTGCACAGAAAAGCTCCTGGAAATGGCCTGGATGAGCTGCAGGTGGGGAGGGGCGGGGCCTTGGGGAATCACGGGGCGGGGCCAAAGGTGTGGGTCAGGCGCTGGCGACTCAAATATGGTGCCTGCCTGCCTGCTGTGTGCAGGGAGGACTCGCCACAGGAGCCATGGCCTCGGCCAGCCCTTCTGCCCGGGAGGAAGCCGCCCTCCGCCTCTTGCCCGGATCTCAGGCAGGTTAGTTCCTCCCCGAGTGTCCCGGGTCCTTTCAGGCTGCTCCCGGCGCTGGGCTCAGAGGGAGCGTCCGAGTGAGTCTGTGCCGGGCCCTTAAAAGGAGCTGCTGGGGCTCCCGCGGCCTCCGCGACCCTCAGGACAGTCCCCGCTGGGTTCACAGCCCGGAGTTGTGGGGACGTCTCTTCCCGGCCTGGAGCCCTGGGCTGGGGCCTGCTGGGGGGCTGGGACCCCTCGCTCCTCCGGGAAACCCCCACCGCCGAGCTCCCTCCCGGGTTTAACCCGCAGCACCGGGTGTGGGCCCGCGGCCAGGTCTGGGTGATCCAGCCCTGACCCGCCCATGTCTCCGCCCCTCCAACCGCTCTCAGTGCTGCTTCAGCTCCCTGGTTGTGGGGCTTCTGTTCAGCCAGATCTCAAGAGGCTCTGAGTGATGGTGGTTCTGTATTTTAGTTGTGATTTTGATGTGGTTGCGGAGGCGGCGGGTGCAGTTGTTACCTACACTGCCATCTTCTTTCTCCCCAATTTTTACCATTTTGATAACTGGTATTATTATTTTCTCATTACAAAAGTATTAATTTGCTAGATGCAAAAATCATTAAAACCGTGGTAGCCCTGGCCCAGCGTGACTTGGTGGTTAGAGCACTGGCGGGCAGACCAGAGGGTCACTGGTTCAATTCCCGGTCAGGGCACATGCCTGGGTTTTGGGTTCCATCACCAGTCAGGGTGTGTGCAGGAGGCAGCCAATCGATGTTTCTCTCTCTCTCTCTCTCTTCCTCTCTCCCTAAAAATCAACAAAAACATATTTAATCAAACAAAAACACCATAGCATAGACAGGGACACAGGAGAAGCCACAGGCGGCTGTGTGTGCCACCACCACGGGGAGCCACGTTTGGGAGACTGTGTCTTTTTGGTTTCTGTTCTAACATATTGACTTCAGGAAAAATACCCCAGTGTCAACAGTTCCCCCATAGCCTCGCCATTCCCCAGTATCGAGAAATATCCTGCTAGAGCATCTCTATGGTTGCATAGTATTTCATATTGTGCTCATGTCACAACGTACCTAAGTCATGCTCCCTTGTTGAATACTTGGGTCACGGCCAGGGTCCTGAAAGGTTTGCCCTTGGAGATGAGAGCACAGTTTCCTGTGTGATGTTGGAGATGCTGGAACCCTGGGTGGGCCTCATTGTAAGAGGCCTTTCTGGGCCCTGGCTGGGCAGCTCAGTTGGTTAGAACATCCTCCCGGGACACCAAGGTTGTGGGTTTCATCCCCGGTCAGGGCACATACAAGAACCAACCAATGATGCATAGATAAGTGGAATAACAAATTTATCTCTCTCTCTCAAATCAATAAATTAAAAAAAAAAGAAGCCTTTTTGTTGTACCATCCAGAGTGTGGATTCCCCACAGTGCAAACAATACTCAAAGTTTGCTGGTAATTAATGGTGATTTCTTTCCGGCTGACTCTAGTGAGAAGCGTGGCCACAGACCATGCATCTGGAGAAGGAAGGTGGCCGGCTGGGCTCCCGCGAGCTGGAGGTGGAGCTCCATCAGACGTCGGCTCCCACGCGTGCTGGCCTGGGTTTCACCACCAGCGGCCGCAGGCCACAGCGGGGACTCAGCGGGGTCGACCCCACGAGCCCCTACCCCAGCGGGGCTGCCGGGCAGAGCTGCTGGGTTCCTGTGGACCAGGATTTTGCTTCCTTCCTCACGGAGCGGAGGTGAGTTGAAAATGGTTTTACATTGACTTTCCACGAGTGTTGTTCCCCCACATTGTTTGTGGGAAAGATTTCCAGATATTATGCAGGTAATAAAAATAGAAAAGAGTTCTTAGCATAAAGATTTAGCATTTACTATATTATTTAAGGCATTAAAAGTATTACATGAATTTAAATGCATATATTATATATCTTAGACCCTGTTTTATTTCTAGAAATATATCAACAAATTAATTGAATATTGTTTTTCATGTCAGAAAAATATGGATTTACATTAAAAAAACTTTTCATAAACCCTTAAAGAGTTACCAATACAAAAGCAATAAATAGATATACAAGTAGTGTCTTGTGAGTGTCTTGGTTGCCCTGCACATCTTGGTCCCCATGTCCCCTGCACTGAGGACAGCCTGTCTTTGCAGCACCAGAGCATCACAGAGATGCAGTGTGTGTGTGGTCCTGCCCCTGCCTTGGTCCCTCCTCTCCCTTCTCCAGGCCAGGCCTGTCCTGACTTCCCGTCCTGCTCACCAATGTGCCTGGGCCCCCTGCCACGTGTGTTCATGAATCGCTGAACAGCATAGACTCTCCTTTCACACATGGTGAAACTGGGAGTCGCTCTTTTTAGTCACCATATTTTTGAGATTTTAGCCACGTTGATGCCTATAATTCTAGTTAAAAACAATTTTTTTTTTTTTAAACTTTTCAATTACATTTGACATTCAATATTATATTAGTTTCTGGTTTACAGCAAAGTGGTTAGACATTTATATAACTTACATGGTCCCCACCTGGCTCCATACATAGTGATTACAGTATTACTGACTAGATGTATTGTTAGATTTTTTAAATTCAGATTTTTCTTGTTTCTTGCAGTAGGCCTGTATTGCTATGACTTTTCCTCTTAGAACTGCTGTGGCTGTGTCCCATAGATTTTGGATTGTTGTGTTTTCACTTTTATTTGTCTCAAGGATCTTTTGATATCCTTCTTGAACCTGACTTTAAAAATTCATTTACATGTAAACAGAAGGACTGAAAGGAATTTCTCTAAATGTTAACAGCCGGTAGTATGAATTATAGAATTATATACAATTGCTGTTCTATTTATTATCCTCTTCTGTTAGTTTCCAAGTTATTAAAAATGAATATTGTCTGCCTATAAACTTGCAAGTGCATAAGAATTCTGCAAACCTATACACAGAGTTGCTGAGACATGGGGGCCTTGACAAAAATTCCCAGAGAGGTGCATTAAAGGAGAAACTTTATCAGGTGAATAGTTTACAAACTGGGGAAATGAAGCCTCTGACAGAATCAAAAGTGGGCTCCTTTGAGAGGCTGCCTTTAATAGAGAAAGTTCCTGTTGAGGTTCCCAACTGATCCAATTTTATGCAAACAGAGTTTCCAAATTCATACAGTTCTGATTGGTCCAAATCGTGCATTTCTGATTGATTGGTATAATGCTTTGGTTGTTATAGAGCAGTTCTGATGGGTTGGTTTAGGTGCAAATGAAAATATAATTGTGCAGTTCTGATTGGACAGAGCAGGTCTCAGTTCTCTGGTTGAAGAGGAAACCAGGAGCTCCCCCCTTGTAATAGTTGACTCAGGTGGAGGAGCCCAGTGCAGGGGGTTAAAAGCTCAGTCTGTGGCCTTTCCCTGAAATGCAGCGTGTGTGTGTGGCCTCCACCAGCTACTGCTGCTGGACTCTGGTTATGAATTTGGCCCAGTTGACCACAAGGTGTCCTTCTTGGCAGATATATTTCTCTCTGGGTTCACAGGGGAAAATGCATACTGTTGAAATTTGTGAATTTTGAACACACCCAGGTTTAGATGTGGAGTCTGAGAAATGTCAGTGTGATTTCTTTCTTTTAGAAAGAGGAAAGGTCAGGAAAAATATAGATTTCATCAATATTTTTACCTTAATTAAGTCAGAAAAGAAAATGCCAGGCTTTCAGCTCTGAGGACTGCCATTTTAAAAATATGTTTTAAAAATTGATTTCAGAAAGAGAGAGAGAAAGGGAGAGAGAAACATTAGTGGGCTGCCTCCTGAACGCCCCCTCCTGGCGGTTGAGCCCACAACCCAGGCATGTGCCCTGACCAAGAATCAAACTGGTGAGCTCTCAGTGCACAGGATGAAGCCCAACCAGCTGAGTCACCCGGGCCCGAGCAGGACGGCCGTTCTTATTTCCAGACTCTGGACCGTGTGTTTCCTGGGCAAGCCTGAACCTTCCCTCCATTCAGGTGGGAGTTCCTGTCCTTCCTCTCGAATGGCACATCAGGGATCTTGTGAAAAAATAAGGGAAAATAAAACCTAGACAGTGTTGAATTAAGTTTAAATTCGGAATGTCCTGAAGTCTCTTTGGGAAGCTTCCTAGTGAAACTCATGTATATTGTTGGCTCTTTAGAAACAGAGCTAAATATAAAAAAGCTTAGAAACCACTCCCTGTGCACGTAACTACAATTATACTTTGTGTACAGAAAACGCAACAGAAACGTTAAACAATGAGACCAGCCAGATGCGCCCACCTCGGAGAAAATAAAATGCACTTTGTCGTTTCCCCGTTTGGAAATTCCCTCTTTCATGGCAACGAGGTGAATTCTCCGTGCTGTGAAATTGGGAGGCGGCTGTGAGCCGTCCCGGGAGCCCATGGGTGGTGCTCTCTCAGGGTTAATTGCATCTCTGCTTTGTGAGCACCCTGCAGTGAGGGCTAACAAACAAACAAAGAAACAAACAAAAACCTACATTGAACTGGGCACCACTTAAGGTACCAGATTGAACATGATGGAAATAACACGGCAGCCACTCATAGGGGGCCACGGTCTGATGGAAATCGTTGAATCAATAGCCAAACTCTATTTATGTTTCCCATTTGCATTCCCTTATCTAATGCAACAAAACTGGCTTTTTTCCTTTTAATATGCATCATATAGCTGAAAAAATGGGCGCTCAGGGTGGTTAAACAAAGCCAGTGAGGTCAGGGTAACAGTCAGCTCTCCCAGAAATGCCGTGTAACAAACCAACCGCACCGAAGACCTGGGTATTAGCTGATTCCTCGAGACATTTCTCTAAATGCACCTGAGGCCCTTCTGGATTTGCAGTTATGAGAGACGAAGATTTAAAAGCCCAACTAGCCTGGCCGGTGTGGCTCAGGCATCGTCCTGTGCACCGAGGTCGCCGGTTCAATTCCCGGTCAGGGCACATGCCCGGGTTGCGGGCTCGATCCCCGGAGGCAGCCAATCGACGTTTCTCTCTCACATCAATGTTTCTCTTTCTCCCTCTCCCTTCCTCTTTCTCTAAAAATTAATTTAAAAAAATATTTGAAAAGCCCAGCTAAACCTTTCCACCAGATTGAGCAGCTAAAATCGCACTGTTATGAAATCCCAGGCAGAATTCACCTGTCCCCTCTCTGCTCTCACCTGGGCCAGGGCATCTGTACACCTTGCCCCCAGTCACCCATGTTCCTGTAGGAAGTGCCCACGGCTGCCCAGGTGCTGTGCCCAGCGGACGCTCACTGGCCTGGGACAGGCACAGCTGGGGCCCTGTCGTTCATCCAGGAGACCAGAGTCTCATTGTCTGTGACAGGAAAGCAGTTGGAAATATTTTTCTTCATTCCTGTCCCGGTGGCTCAGTGGGTTAGAGCGTCACCCCCGATACGCCAAGGTTGCAGGTTCTATTCCCGGTCAGGGCACATACAAGAGTCAACCAATAAAGCCTTGATAAGTGGAGCAGCAGGTGGCTGTCTCTGTCTCCCTCTCTCTCAGTTTCCCCTTTGCTCTGTCCTATGGTCTGAGTCGCCAATACTTCCCCAGGTGAGGGCTCCTGCCTCCAGGGCAGCTCCGCGTGGCCCGGGCTCCGTCTAAAATGCCACATTCCCGATAATTAGGAAAGAAAGTGATTCCTTCAACTTTTCCTGTAGAACGGGTTGCTTTGAAAGGTCGGGTGCCCTTGGATGAGGGTGGCAACCCGCTGGTGGGACCTGTGTCCCTGCAGCTGTCCCCTCCGGAACAACTTGGGGTTTGGATAAGTTCATGGTGGCCCCTCCTCCGGGGGTCAGGCAGCCCAGGCAGCTGCACTTGGGTTTGCTTCAGCCGTGGCTTCGGTCCCCGGAGAGCCCCCCGCACCCCCTTCCCCATTCGTTTCACGTGACTCCATGGGCCCTGCCTTCTGCTGCTTGGTCTCCCAAGGGAAGCCCTTAGGATATTTTCAATGTGCGATATTTCAAGATTGTGATCTTGGGAAACAGAATTTTCTGAGTATAAAGGGCCCGTCAGACAACAAATGGGTTTCTTTTTATTATTATTATTTTTGTTAATTCTCACCTGAGGATATTTTTTTCATGGATTTTTTTTTTTAGAGAGAGAGTGGAAGTGAGGGAGGTAGAGAGAGAGACACATCGATGTGAGAGAGACACATCGATTGGTTGCCTTGAGCACGCACCCCAACCGGGGCCGGAGATCGAACCTGAACCCAGGTACGTGCCCTGGACTGGAATCAAACCGGAGACCCTTTGGTGTGCCAGCCGGTGCTCTGACCACTGAGCCACACCAGCCAGGGCGAATGGGTTTCTGGAGGAAAAGCTCTGCCTGGAGTAACAGATCCTCTGGAAGCGTCCTCGATGCTAACGTGAGTCCAACAATATGACTGCCCCAGAGCTCCGGGCCTTCTCCGAACCCCTGCTCTGCCTTCCAGCCTGGTCCACCCTGGGAGGAAGTGTGTTCCGAACAGTCTCTCCCAGACCTTCGGCTTTCTGCAGCGCAGATTTAACCAGATCCTCACGCAGGTTTGTCACTGCCTCTTGCTGTGTGCGCCCCCTGCTGCTGGGGAGGGCGCCAGCCTTTCATGCTGGTGACTGTCCTCTGTGTCTTTCAGGTTTCAGGCACCTTCACCCCAGTTCTGCAGCTCCAGGGCCATGGAGCCCTGCTTTACAGAAACCACTCCATTGCTGGGGAATTCCTCCCAAGACAAAGGGTGAGTCCCCCCCTCGCTTCTGCCCAAATTCAGGAACCTCTGAGCATTGCCCTGGGCTTGGATGTGGGAGAATTTCCTTCTGAGACATGAACTTGCCCCTGACATGTTTGGCTTCTGCCAGTTCCGTGTCATTTCAAGGTCCTAGGTGTTCATGACTCTAGTGCTTGTGTTCTGTGGCTTATGAATTTCTGCGTGGCCTTGAGCATGACCCTGCCATGATGAAGTAGCACCTGTGCGCTCAGGCTCGCGCACTCGGACCCAGCAGGCCAGGGCTTCTCAACCAGGGTGAGCTGGCGCTGTCTGGGGATATCTTTTCTAATTTTTTTGTTAATTCCCACCTGAGGATATTTTTTCCAATGATTTTTTTATTTTTATTTTTAGAGAGAGTGGAAGGGAGGGGGAGAGAGAGAGAAACATCGATTCGTTGTTCCACTTATTTCAGCATCATTGATTGCTCCTTGGGTATGTCCTAAATGGGGATTGAACCCTAAACCTTGGCGTTTCTGGATGAAGCTCTAACCACTGGGAACCCGACCGGGGCCCAGCTGATGTTTCTTGAAGGCCCACACTCATTTTGAAGATTCGAGTGACTCCAGATTTCTCTGTGATGTCCAGAGGGCCCGACCCAGCCCCTCAACGTCTGTGGGCCTTTTCAAAGCCGGCATGGAGTCCGCCTTTCACACAGCACCAGGAGGTGCAGCCTCGTTTGGAGACGGACCTATTCCCGTGAATATAACCCCAGTGCTTCTTTCCAGGTCGCGCCGCCTGGCCGTGTGCCACCCGGAGCTCATCACCGCTGAGTCCTGGGACGCCAGCTCGGCCGAGTGGGAGGGCAGGTCGTTGCCGAGCAGTGAGGCGGCCGGGTCCTCCCGATCCGCCTCCTCAGACAAGGGCGACCTCTTGGAAGGCGCTCAGGCCCGGTTCCGTCTTTCCAAGCTGAGGTAGGAGCAGGGGGAGCGTCATGCGGCACAGGGTGACGGTCCCCAGCGCAGCTGCTGGCCTGGGATGAGGCTGGGGTCTCGCCCTTAGACGTCCCTCCCACCCTGCACGGTGAAGGTGAGGGGAAGGGCTGTCACACTTTTCCTGGAAGACATGTCAGGTGGACCATGGCCACTGTTTTGTCCCATAGGTACATTAAAAAAAAAAAAGTCTTTATTGATTTTAGAGAGAGGAAGGGAGAGGGAGAGAGAGAAACATCAATGATGAGAGTCATTGATCGGCCGCCTCCTGCTCGCCCCCTGCTGGGGATCGAGGAGCCTGCACCCCGGGCCTGTGCCCTGAGTGGGAATCGAACCGCGATCTCCTGGATCCTAGGTCG
The DNA here is from genome assembly GCF_964146895.1 of Miniopterus schreibersii. Lineage (NCBI taxonomy): Eukaryota > Metazoa > Chordata > Mammalia > Chiroptera > Miniopteridae > Miniopterus > Miniopterus schreibersii. The sequence continues at coordinate 289,825 of NC_138124.1, forward strand.
ATGCTCAACCGCTGAGCCACGCTGGCTGGGCAGCTTCCTTTATTTGAAGGAAGGGCCCTTACTGAGAGCAATGTGTCTGAAAGTGGTATCTCCAGGGACAGACCGAGACTTGGGGACCAGGACCACAGGGTCCCCATCCAGATCTGAGGCAGCTGAGGGGCTGGTGCAAGCACGTCCGTGTGACTGTCCTTGTCGCCTGATGTCCCCTCACTCCACGGCCTTCCACGGGCTTCCACTAACGTGGTCTGTGGGAAAGTCAGCCTGCGGAGAGGCGAGGAGACCGCATGCAGCTGTCAAATGTTAGTGTCACTATTTCTCTGCATCAGGGGACCGATCTTTTTTGTTGTTGTTAATCTAGACCAGAGGATATTGTTCCGTTGCAGAGAGAGTGGAAGGGCGGGAGGCAGGGAGGGAGGGAGAGAGAGAGAAACATCGATGTGAGAGAGAAACATTGGCATCAGCTGCCTCCCGCATGCACCCCAACTGGGGATCCAACCGGCAACCCTTCAGTGCACCGGCTGATGCTCTAACCACTGAGCCACTGGCCAGGGCAGAAAGCTTTTGAAAAAGATGTCCCAACACACACTCCTTCGTTCTACAAGCATGTGCCAGCTCAGGCTGAGTGCCAGGGGCCTGCCCAGTGCGGGGACAGAGCACTGGCAGTCGGGATGCCCTCGAGGAGCATCTGGTGGGGAGCACGCAGGCCTGGGCGGCGATGGAATCACTGGAAGACAGGCTCTGGTGGGTCCGGGGAGGTGATATGAGCAGAGGTGGGGCTGGAGGCACGGCCAGGCCCAGGTTCACCTCGGGCTGGAGGGCCACGGTCAAGTGTGTAGTGGTGACGGGGCCTGGACGCCATCAGGAGTCCTTAGAGGGGCTGAGCGTGTGGCCTGATTGTCTATTAAATTATCTCCTAAGAAATTCTTTTTTTTTTTTTTTTTAATTATTGATTTTAGAGAGAGGAAGGGAAAGTGAGAGAGAGAAACATTGATTTGCTGCTTCACTGCTTCACTTATTTATGCATCCCTGGTTGCTGCTTGGATGTGCCCTGACCGGGGATCGAACCCGCAACCTTGGCCCCTTAGGAACATGCTCTAACCAACTGAGCTACCCGGCCAGGGCTCCTAAGAAATTACTTTAAAAAAAAATTGATTTCAGAGAGAGGGAGAGAGGGAGAAACAGCACGGTCGCCCCTTGACCTGACCGGGACCCGCCTTTCCTCCCGCAGGCGCTGCGCGCGGTGGCTGAGGGTCGCGGGCCTGTTCGCCTTCGTGGTGATGTGCTCGGTGAGTGCTGTGCCGAGGTGCGGGGCCCCCGCGCTCCAGGAGGAGAGGCGGAGTGCGTGTCCGGGTGGCCAGGGAGGCCCTGAGCAGTCTCCTCTGGCCTTGCCCCATGTCCCACAACAGAAGCCTGGCTTTGCTCCGTAGAGGCAGTTAGCGTGCCCCAGGCCTCCCCACCCTGCATGGCTTCCCGAATTCTCCTTCAACCCCACGTGGTAACACGCTTTCTTGGCGTGGGGACATGTCCAGTGGTCATGGTGGCCCCTGGAATGTCTCAGTGTCCTTTAGAGGTGGTGCCTCCGCCTGGCTAGGCCAACCTGTTTATGCCAGCAGGGCTCTGGAGGTGACACGGGTGCCCTCGGACGTGTGGGAGCGTGTCTCAGCTGGGGCATTTGTGTGGGCCGTGTCTTGACGTAGCCTGAGCCACTCAGAGTGTCTCCTGGATAAATGGGTGTGTGGTCTGCTGTGTGTATCAGTGTGTGCACATGTGAGGCCCCCTGTGGGTGCTGTGTATCTGTATGTGCACATGCGTGTGAGGTCCCATGTCTGCTGTGTGTATCCATGTGTGCACAAGTGTGAGGCCCCCGTGTCTGCCATGTATCTGTATGTGCACATGCGTGTGAGGTCTCATGTCTGCTGTGTATCTGTATGTGCACATGTGTGTGAGGTCTCATGTCTGCTGTGTGTATCTGTGTGTGCACGTGTATGTGAGGCCCCCTGTGTCTGCCATGTATCTGTATGTGCACGTGTGAGGCCCCCTGTGCTGTGTATATCTGTGTGTGCACATGTGTGTGAGGCCCCCTGTGTGTGCTGTGTATCTGTATGTGCACACGTGTGTGATTACTCACAAGGAGGAGGTTGTTGGTGCAGAGAAAGCATGAAACAAAGCACGCTGAACTCTGCAAAGATCATGATTTCACTTTTTTGGCTACCAATTTCCCTCTCTCCTTTCTCTCCACACAATTGTGTGGCTCTGTCTCCCCTGCGGCTTGGCCGGGCCTGGGGGGTGGCCACCCCGGGATTTCCCAGGAGGAGGTGAGGGTGGGCCAGTCTCCCTGCCCGAGAGCTGACCTGTCCTTTGTGTCCAATTCCCCCTGAGAGGTGGAGTTTTCCGTTTGTGGACACATCCAATGTGGAGTTTGAGGAGTTAGTTTTGAATTTCCATAGTCTGGCATCTTACCATTCCTTTAATTTCTTTCTTTTTTTTGTAATCCTCACCCAAGAATATTTTTCCCATTGATTTTTTAGAGAGTGGAAGGGAGGGAGGGAAGGGGAGAGGGAGATACGTCAATGTGAGGGAGACACATCGACTGGTTGCCTCCTGCACACGCCTGACCCGGGGCTGGGGCATCAACCCATAAACCAGGTTCGTGCCCTTGATTGGATCGAACCCTCGACCCTTCGGTGCTCAGGCCGATGCTCTAACCACTGAGCAGTCCCAGCCAGGGCATCCTTTTAATTTCTAATGGTGTAGAAGGTGGTCTGAAAATTCCACCATCGTGTGGGATGTTTTCCGTGCTGTGTGTGTGGGAAACCACATGTACCCCCCTCTGATGATTTAATTTTGTGGCTGAGTATTTATTCCTTAAAATTGGCAAATATCAATAATCATGGCCCATAGTATAATGGGTCAGAACTTTGTTGTAATATCTAAGAAAAGCTATTCGGAGTAAGCTGGTGAATTTGGGATACGTCAGTCAACACCATTACCACACCCCTATTTTCAACTGTTATCAAAATTACATAAACTGGTTGCTCTCACCCCACCAACCCTTCATAAAGCGTTTCTGGTTGTTGCAGGTTTCCTTTAGCCTGTATCCAGACCAAGGGAAGTTCTGGCAGTTGCTGGCTGTGTCACCGCTGGAAAGCTACTGTATCTAAACCATACATGGGACGGGAGGTGGACGTGGCCCGTGGTTGAGAGTCACAGAGCAGACACACCCAGGAACTGTTCCAGGTGTCACCCAAGGGCGTAGACAGGCCAGACGTGGAAGGAAAGACGGGGCCTCGGAACAGAAGGAGAGGGAGCGTTAGCCTGTGGTGGGTGGTTGGTGGTGAGGTTCCCACGCGAGGTTGACGCTGCCGAGGGTCACATCGGTTAGGGCCTGGGGTCCCCCTGCTCTTGGGCACTCTGTTGAGCAGCCCCCTCCCCGTTTCCTTTGGTGCTTCAGCTTGGGTGATTCCACCCACCTGCTGCCAGGTTCAGTGGTTCTGTTCCTGGCTGTCTCCCTGGTCTGGCGACTGCTTGGTTCCTTCACTGTGTGTTTTCTCTTGCCCTCCTGTAGGCCTCATGGCTTGTCGTGAAAAGGCAGACGTGTGTGTAGGGTAGACGTTCTGAGCGTGTCAGTCAGCTCTGGCTGACTGGCTTCAACAGGAGACGCTTATTTCTGGAGTTCTGGAGGCTGGAAGTTCAAGGTCAAGGTGCCGGCTGATTTGGTTTCGGTGAGGGCTCTCTTCCTGGCTTGCAGACCGCCACCTTCCTGCCGTGTGTGGAAGGAGAGAAAGCTCTCTCTTATGTCTCTCTTTATTTATTGATTGATTGATTTGAGGGAGAGAGAGGAAGGGAGGGGAGAGAGAGAGAGAGAAACATTGATTAGCTGTTCCACTTATTTATAAGCATTCGGTGGTTGATTCTTGGACATGCCCAGACCAGGGACTGAACCCGCAACCTCGGTGTATTCAGACAACACTCTAACAAAAAACCAATTGAGCTCCCACCAGGGCTGGTGTGTCTTTCTTATAAGGACACTAATCCTGTGAGATCAGAGCCTCGTTTCAGCTCAGTTGCTTCCTTAGAGGCCCCCATCTCCAAACACAACCACGCGGGGGTGGGGGGTGGGGTGGTCAGGCCTTGAACATAGATTTTGCAGGGTCCATAGCACCGAGGTGGAGCTTGGAGGGGAGTGGAGCTTAAGTGAGCACGAGGTGAGGGGTTTGTGTAAACTCGGGCAGAGGTGGGCAGTGCTGCTCCTGCGGTTGCCGTGGTAACCTTTCTCTGGCTGTCTGCCAGGCGGGGCACGGGGGAGAGCTTTCCCCTCTTACCGCCCACAGCTGCCTGGTGCCCCTGCGCCCTCAGGCTGCCAGATAGGATGTGTCCCCAGCAAACCAAGAGCGCCCCGGGCCCGCCGCAGGGGCGAGTCATCCGGGAGCAGAGAGAGAAGCCCTGAGCGGTAGCAGAGGCTCCTGCATTTGTGCAGAGTCAGGTGCGGGAGGCGGGAGCTCAGGGTCAAGGCCGCAGCAGGGCCAGGGCAGGGAGTTAGTCACAAGTGGCAGAGCAGCCTCTCCTGGTAACGCCTCCCGGGTGGAGAGCTTCCAGCTTGGAATTTCTCTCCTCACTGCGGTGGGCAGCACTGACTCAGCTGACGACAGAATTCTGTTTTCTAAAAATACGCTTTTATTGCCCTATCCGGTTTGGCTCAGTGGTTAGAGCATCGACCCACGGACTGATGGGCCCCGAGTTCGATCCTGCCCAAGGGCACGTACCTTGGTTTGCAGGCTCGATCCCCGGTCCAGGTCGGGGCTTGTGCAGGAGGAAACCAATCGGTGTGTCTCTCTCACACTGATGTTTCTCTCTCTCTGTCTCTGTCTCTCTCTCCCCCTTCCACTCTCTCTGAAAAGCAATGGAAAAAATATCCTCCAGTGAGGATTTAAAAAAAAAAAAAGCTTTTACTGATTTTAGAGAGAGGGGAGGGGAGAGGGAAAGAGAGACATCGATCGGCTGCCTCCTGCATACCCCCTACTGGGTACTGAGCCCCAAACCCAGGCCTGTGCCCAGACCAGGAACGGAACCCGCAGCCTCTCAGTGCACAGGACAGTGCTCGACCCACTGAGCCACACCGGCCAGGACAGAATTCTTATTTTCAGTTCTCTCTGGCTTCTCACCTTACAAACGGAGACCGGGTGCCCTAGCATTGGGTGCGGATGTGGGTTGGTTCCTTCACACAGCCTCCTGTCTGCCTCTCCCTGTGGCTCCAGGGAGGAGTTTGAGGCTGGCTGCAGAAGTGGAAGGGAGATAGCAGGGCAGGGAGACCCCACTTAGATGTTAAACCACAGGATTCAAAGCGCACAGGGTCCAACAAGGCAAAGCCAAAGGCTGTGTCAGGAGGGCGGGCCTGGAGAGGTCTGGGGGTCGCCAGGGGGCTGGCCCCGGACTTGGAGGAAAGGGCGGGCCCTGCGAGTCTCTGGGCATCTTGCAGCAGGGTGTGCCCGGGGCAGGTGGCGGGGACCGCAGGCCTCTCCCTGCTGCGTGGTCCACCTTGACGTTCCCCCAGCTGAGAACCTCAGCAGCCGAGCTGACTCCACGCTGCTCCAGGTGGACCTGGCAGGGGCCCTGGTGGCCGGCGGCCCGAGCCATCCGGGGAGAGAAGAGCACGTGCTGGTGGAGGTGACGCAGGCCAGCGCTCCCGGCCCCAGGCGGCGGCCACAGCAGGTCACCCTTACACGTTATTTGAAAGGAATCCTAAAAACGCACCACATCTCTTTATAAGCTGACTTGCTCTTGAATGGACAGGAGAGGGAGCCTTTTGCTCTGTGTTTGAAATGCTTTCCCCCCCTTTTCTCTAAGTCAGTTACAACTCTCCCATTTCAGTAAAACAGGCTTGTTTTTATTTTTAAAAAATATGTCTATTGATTTCAGAGAGAGGAAGGGAGAGGGAGAGAGAGAGAAACATCAGTGAGAGTCATTGATCGGCTGCCTTCTGCACCCCCCCTACTGGGGATCAAGCCTGCACCCCGGGCATGTGCCCAGATCGGGAATCGAACCGCAATCTCGTGTATCCTAGGTCGATGCTCAACCGCTGAGCCACACCGGCTGGGCTGCTTGTGAGTTTTTACTGAAACATTATATGCTTGGAACACATTTTTGTGTGTTCCCCCTTCACGGTAAGGGGACACCCAAGCACTCCAGTCCCCCGGGCTGTGGACACTTGGCTGAGATGGCCTGTTCCTGTGTCTTTGCTCAGTGTCTCAGAGCCTGAGCCTTCAGCTGGCATCCCCGGGAGGCCAGGAGAGCCGGCAGTGGCTGTCACATGGTGCAGAGCCCAGCCCAGGCCCACCCCCTCTGTGCAGGGACCTGTCCCGCAGTCCTGGCCTCGGTGACTCCCTGGGTTACCACGGCGACTTCGCTATGAAGTCACATCCCCTATTATGACCAATAGAAGGACGAGCTGCGGGGACACCAGGCTGTCATCCAACACTGAGCCTCCGACGGGCTAGGGTGCCCCCACCCCTTCCTGCCACGCAGAGCGGGGTCCACAGAACAGGGTCGCCCTCTCCTGTGGCCGACACCGCGGTTTCACGGGTGACGTTGATGTTCTAAACCAGTGTCCCGGGTGTGGTCCTGGGGCACAACCGGCTCCCTGGTGCAGCTGGCTGGCGAGGGCTCTGCGGTGAAGACCAGGCGGGCGTCCCTCTGCCGCCCTGTCTACGAGCCTTGGTGGTGGAGGCGTCACCTCTCACAGGCTGCCCACAGGCCGGCTGCGGGGCCCCCACAGACCCAGCTCAGCTGCAGAAACACGGACACGCACCGTCTTCCCTGAAGGACTGTCCCATGTGCTCTTCCCAGACACGGAAGTGCTTTAAGAGAATTCACATCTCTCACCCATGCTCTGACCAAGCCCGTCCCCAGTTTCAATTTCCTTTGCGACCGTGGGCAGCAGGACCCCTGCCCTCCCTTGGAGAGTTCCCTGCCCTCCCCGCACTCTCCGCTCCCAGCTGCCCCTCATCAGGTCTCTTCACCACCCTGCTCAGGAGGGGACAGGACAGTGGCAGCAAATCCTGGGGCCCCTCCCATCTGCTCCAGTTGGCAAGCAGCTTTTTCTTTCTTCAGATTTCTTATTGATTTTTAGAGACAGTCAAGGAGAGGGAGAGACCGAGAGAAACATCAATGTGTGAGCACAATATGCATCGGCCTCCTGCACGCCCCTAACTGGGGACGGAGCCTGCAACCCGGGCATGGGCCCTGACCGGGAATCAAACCGGCCACCTTTCGGTGCACAGATGACGCCCAACCCCCTGAGCCACACCGGCCAGGGTGGGTAGCAGTTTCAAGCATTTCTCCTGCGTTGCCCAGAGGGCTCAGAGGACTCTTCTAAAACAGCCTCCAAAGGGCGGGAATTTCCAGCTCCGCACGGCCTGGACCGCTGTGGCGGGAGGTGGGCGTCGTGGAAAGGCCTCTCCGGTCCTCTCTTTTTCTTACCCGAAACACGCACCCACATGGCACCCACACGGCACAGCTCTGGATCCCGGAGACGGTCAAGTTCAGAGCCTCACCGCGGCCTTACACTTGGCCTTTTGCAGGTCACTCACAACTGGACGGTGCTTTTGAGCCCTCGGCGCAGCGAGCACTTGGTGGTGAGCAGGACCTTCGAGGTTCCGAGCAGGTGGGTCCCCGGTGGTGGAGGTTTTGGGGGAGGTGAGGAGTTTGAGCTGCGGGGCTCCGATTCTGGGGACAAATGGTGCCGGGTCAGTATGTTCCTTTGGATGAGACGCTCCTCCTGCGTAGACGATGGACGCGGGACGTGGGAGGGGGTCACAGCCACATGCGGTCGGAAGCGACCACGTTGACCACAGGGCCCGTTCGGAAGCGTATGGTTTTTATAGCTTATGCTATGATTTCGTTACTGTCACGAAGCTCTACAAGGGGCGTTCTAGGAGATGTTAGGGCTCTTTCTCTTTTTTTTCTTGTTAATCTTCACCGAGGATATTTTTTCCGTTGCTTTTCAGAGAGAGGGGAAGGCAGAGAGAGAGAGAAACATCGATGTGAGGACACACCGATTGGTTGCCTCCCGCACGGACCGGGGCTGGGGACTGACCTGCTACCCAGGTACGTGCCCTTGGCCGGAATTGAACCCGAGACCCTTTGGTGAGCTGGCTGGAGCCGTAACCACTGAGCCACACTGGCCTTTCCTTTAACTGAGGCCTCTCCACGTGACCTGCGCTCTTGGTTGCTCTGTGCGCTTGCTGGGGCTGCCCTACGAGTGCCACAGTGTTTAAATGTCACCTAAACGGAGAAATTCATGTCCCCAAGGCGCATGTCTCCTGAGGCCTTTCTCCTTGGTGGGCAGAGAGCCGTCTCCTATGTCCTCACACGGTCGTCCTTCGGAGTGTCTGTGTCCCGACCTCCTCTTGTAAGGACACTGTCCTATTGGATCAGGGCCACCGAGCCGCCTCGTTTTATTTACTCGCCTCTGTAAAGACCCATCTCCAAATGCAGCCACGTTCTGAAATACTGCGGTTCGGAGTCAGCATAGGAATTTGGGGGGACACAGTCAGCACATTGCTGGGTGCAGATGAGAAACGGGTTCAGGTTCGGCTGCCGTGGGCTGTCGACACCTCGCGTGCTTCTGGGGCTCCTCCCCTACCAGTGGCACCCAGTCTGTCCTCAGCTTGCACGTGGCCCTTCCCGGGATCCCTCGCGTGAGACAAGGCGGCTCCGCTGCTGGTGAGCAGGGAAAGCCGCGCGGGGTGTGGAGAGGAGAGAAGTTAAATGGCTAGAACCAGCGCGGTCGGCCCCGCTCCCCGTGAGCGGTTGGAGTGGCACCTGCAGTGGCCACGGGGCGGCAGTGTCCCACGTCACCCCCTCACCCCGGCTCAGAGCCCCTCGCCTGCCAGGCCCGAGATCAGTGGGGCCCTGGCAGTGGCCACGGTTGCCTCGCCCGTGTGGGAAGGACCCGAGGGGGCAGCGTGAGTCGCGGGCAGCGGGTCCGTTTCCTCACCAGCGCTGAGATCGTCGCTCCGTTCCGCAGGGACGGCGTCTCCATCAGCGTGCGAGCCGCCCTCCAGCAGCCCCGCGTGGTCCCCCTGCTGCTCGCGCACCAGCACCTCCGGGCCGGCGTGGGAGCCCAGGCGACCGTCGCCGCAGTCATCCTCGCCGGCGTCTACGTGCTGATCATATTTGAGGTGACCTGTGCGCCCATCCTAGACTCGTCTGTGCCCGCAAACGAGTGTCTTTCAATTAGCCGGGGGCTCCGGGTGGGCTCAGTCCCACCTCTCGGTCCCTTCACTGAGAAGTGATGTTTCCGTCATTTTAGGTAGAAAACTGTCCTGGCATCTCTGCTGAATCTTGGCAGCTGACACGCACAAGATGAGGGTGTCAGGTGCCAGCAAAACCCCGCCCGAGAAAACTGAACACGTGTGGTTTTCTCACCCAACTCTGCCACCCCCGTGAGACGTGACCTCTCTGGGCACAGGGTCTTCCCCTGTGGGGCACAGTGAGATGCCCGCCTGCTTCACAGGGCTATGTCCACGACAGGGCCTGGAAGCCTCTGGCTGGGTGCGCGAAGGGTTATCTGTTTGCTGATCCGCTTGGCTAAGTGCCCTGCATGGCTGATCTCCTGTCCTGTGAATCTGCTCTTTTGGGGATACTCTAAGTGTGGCTCCCCATCGACGGCACAGAGCAGCGCCCAGGCGCCCGGCCCAGAGGCCAGGGTTTCCGTCAGCATCCGGGATCCCCGTGCCCAGTGACCCATCGGCGGGGCCAGATTCGTGGGGACACACAGATCGGTGGCTCCAGAAAGTCCGTCCAGGGTGCGGCTCTGCAGGGTGTTTCTCAGGGAGCTTGGGTGAGACGACAAAGGGTGCAGCCAAGGAGACGGCCGTGCGAGGAATGTTCTAGAATGTGGCCGGGAAGGGTCCAGAAGTTTGCCTGCGGTGTCTAGTCTGCCTGGTGAGAAATGCTGGCTGCAGTGAGCCGAGCCCCCCGGGGTCCAGCCGAGGGCCCATCCTCCAGGCCCTGCTCCCGGCCTGGCCGCCGGCGACCGCCCGGGCAGGGCTGCGCCACACCGCCCCCTAGTGGAGATCCCGCCGCATAGTCCTTGGGAGATTCTGCACCCGGATGGGGCTGATGGGTTCCCGGTGGGATGCATTTGTTACTCTGTCCCCGCGTTTCCTTACGGACCACAGTTTAGCTCTGAAGCCTTCGGGTACAATTTTCGGGTCTGCTTACTTCACCAGGGTGCTGGGATTTGAGCTGTGTCGGGAGGAAGGGCCTGGTGCCTGGTGTCCCCTCTCAGAGATGCGGAGATTACTCAGTGAGCTCGGAGGGGCAGCCCGGCCTGTTGATTGCCGGCCTCGCTGGTATCTTTGCTCTGATGGTTTTACTATCCACCGGGACCGCCGCCTGACCCAGTGACTTCATTCACTTTTACGATAAACTTCCCATCCTTTCGTCTGCGTCTATGAGTCATTCTGTATCGAAGACCTTTTCCCTACCCGGCTTTGTTAATGTGAAACACAGTTTAGGCCAGAAACACAGATACACTGGTTTTCTTTAATTATTGATTTTCGTGGTAATGAATTGTTGCCTCAGCAACTTCCAGGGATGTCCACCGGGTTCATTGCGTGTGTCTCTCCCGTTTTTCTGAATATCATGTTGAACTTAGGCATTTCATAAATTCAGTGTGCTTTAATCAGTTCAGTCACTAGTTATTAAAAAATACAGTCCAATGCCAATTTATTTTTGAAAAGACGTCTCTGCTCTTCTAGGGTTTATCATCTTTTTTGGAGGAATAATTTTATAGCCTTTGAAAATGACATAATTTGGGCCCTGGCTGGGTAGCTCAGTTGGTCGAGCGTCATCCCTGCTCCGCAGCTGTCCCTGGGAACCATCTCCTCTCGCTGAAAGGGGGCATTTACCCAAGAAACGCCAGGAGGGACGGACAGGACTCCACCGACTGGCCAGTTCCTCGCCCTCGGGGCACTCAGGTTGCTGCACCATTTTTAAGTGAAAATAAGAATCTAGTTCTGACAACTCCTTATATTTAGGGGAATTAATCCCCACTTTATGAACTTAGGAATCTACTAGCATGGAATTTTGGAATGAGAAGGGCCCTTGAGGTCCCCTGACTCGACCTCCCTGTGTTCTTTTTTAAAAGTTGGTTTTCCCTGCGGAGCCGGGCTCCGTGGTGTGGACGAGCCACAGTTGACTTAGCCACTCACCCTGTGTGTTTTCTCTCCAATAAGCTTCCTCACTTCTTTCAATGTGGGTAGGCTGATGATTTCCCCAGGTTTTAAGTTCTGATTCCTTTTTTTTCCCTCCCTTAATCCTCAGGCAAGGATATTTTTTCCATTGATTTTTAGAGAGCGTGGAAGCGAGGGAGGGCGAGAGAGAGAGAAACGTCGGTGGGCGAGAGACACATCGATTGGTTGCCTCCTGCACAGGCCCTGGAGGGCTGGGATCGAGCCTGCAACCCGGTGTAAATGCCTTGACCAGGAATCGAACCTGCAACCCTTCTGTGTGCGGCCAACGCTCCAACCACTGAGCGCACCCGCCAGGGCCGTTCTGATTCCTTTCTGATGAACAAGTCCACCTTCCAGTCATTTCCCTCCTCCCCGATTTTACTACACGTGGTCCAGGCGGCTCCTCCAAACCTTTGCTTAGACATTTCCTCAGCCAAACAACCAATTTCATCACCCACACGTTCTACCTTCTACGGGGACACGGACACCCCTCAGCCAAGCCCCGCCGCGCTTTATGACACGATCCTGATTTCTGTCCGAGGCCCATCAGAATGGCCGTAGCCATGCAGCCTTCCTCCCGACATTCTGCTCGCGGGCACTCGGGGTTTCTCGGAGACCGAGGGCCTCCCTGCAGCTCCCCTCTTCGGAGCCCCCCCCCGGAATTGCGTCCATGGCCCACCCCCAGCCACGCTGCCTCCCCCTAGCCTGCAGCTGCTGGAGCCGACTCAAAACCAGCCTGGGGGCTTTGGCTAGAAACAACGGTCAGGATTTAGTCAAGGGTCTTAGGATTTGCACACCGGGAACACGGCGAGGCAACACCCAGAGGCGGAAGGAAACGCTGGGCGTTCTTACCGTGGAAAGCGCAGCCTTGAGAAGACAGCCCTGCGCCCCAGCCGCGGGGTGGGTCCGAGTGGTGGCCCTCGGGATGACCAATGGTCTGGATAACGGATGTCGGTGGTTGGAAAGAGCAAAGCGCAGGAACGATTTCATGGGCTGTAGCCTAAGTTCACCGGCCCTGGGCAAGCCCGCCCGGCGGTTGCGATGGGCCATCCTCAGGGTTCGATTTCTTAACCTCGAGCCGCCGAAGGCCTGGACTTTGCTTTGCTTACCTGTGCCGCTGACGCATTACGGCCACTTCAGCCTAGTGGCCCCTCGTTCAGTTAACTGAACAGGACCTATGCTGTCATTTCTCCCGGGGGGATTTCTGGGGGTGAAATTGCTGGGTCCTATGGTAAATTTATTTAACTTTTAAGGAAACCGCCCAACAAGCCTCCGCAGTGGCTGCACTGGTTCACATCCCCCACCAGCAGTGTTCGAGGGTTTCAATCTCTCCGCGTCCTTGACTTTCCTCAAATTTGGTCTAAAAAAAATCCCAGGTCCATTGGAAATTATAATTAAATAGAAAAGCCACTGTTGTGATTCAGCGGCAACACTGAAGCCTCAATTAGGTTAAGCGTTTGGCCGTGTACCTTCGGTTTAATAACAGTCCCAGTAATTGGGCAGAATTGATTTATGTTGTGGAACTAACGGTCCGTTGCCTGGGGACTGGAGGGTAAATAATTAATGACAATTGACCGCGGGCTTCCGTGGAGGACGCTCTCTACCCGCCTCCCGTTTCTGCGTGAGGGGCATCTAGCTACTCGGAAATAAAAGCGAGGTGGTGGCTGTGTGGGCTTCAGGGTGCCCAGTTTCTGAAACAGCGAGACCCCGATTTAGTCGCGACCTTCATGGATGCAGCGCAGAACGGCCACGCCGACCGCTCCTCATGCAAACACAGGCTCCGGTGTGTCTTAAATCCCCCGCGGACCGCAGGGTATTCATTTCCTCCGTCTCTTTCCAGATCGTGCACAGGACCCTGGCAGCCATGCTGGGCTCCCTGGCGGCGCTGGCGGCTCTGGCTGTGACTGGCGATGTAAGTGTGACATCTCCCGCGGCGGCCTCACCCCCGGGCGGCACGTCAGAGTGGGAGACGGCTCAGGCATTGGGCGTGGGCTGGTCTTTTCACTGTTTTATAGACTATTTCCACATGCCCCCCCCCGGGAACTAACACCCTTTCTTTATTTTCGGCTAATCCTCCCTGGAGGATATTTTTTTCCATTGATTTTTAGAGAGAGTGGGAGGGAGAGAAACGTTGATGTGGGAGACGCGCTGATTGGTTGTGTCCAGCACGCGCCCCCACCTGGGCCGGGGATTGAACCTGCGACCCTTGGGTGCAGAGGCCGATGCTCTAACCACTGAGCCACACCAGCCGGGGTGGAACTAACAGACTTTATGGCTTTGAGGCGTATTTCCTTTGATTTTCTCTCTCTCTCTCCGTCTCTTACACACACACCAGCAGTGTCTTCTCCATTTTAGCTGAGGGAAGGCCGTGGGGTCGCATTTGCCCCTGGGTCACATACGGGGGGGTGTTCCAGCCCCGGGTGCTGTCAGCCTTTGGGGACCAGAGGAGGCCTTCCTGGCTGGAACAAAGGGGGGTTCTGTGCAGACATCGGGGGCCCTGGAGGTGCAAGCTGGGGTGACGGCACCCTGTCGGGGGTCTGAGCCTGGCCCACGTGGCAGGGCGAGGGGATGACTGTAGGGACGTGGGGGTGAGCGTCGGGACGGAGGGAGGCTGAGTGCCCGCTGCAGGCGGAGGCTGCGCTGTTGGAGGGGAAATGCAGGAACCGACCAAGGCGGCCACACCCAGAACTGGATTTGAAAACACCTCTGTAGACTCCAAAAGCTTGTTCTGAAAACTACTGTTAACGGCCAGGCAGTAACCAAACAATCATACCTGGTTTGCAAAATTGTCCTGACCAGGGAGCTCGGTGGGTTAGAGTGCCATCCCCATACGCCAAGGGTGCGGGTTCGATCCCTGGTCAGGGCACACGCAGGAACCCGCCAACCAGGCATGAGTAAGCGGAACGGCAAATCCGTGTTTCTCCGTCTCTCCCCCTTTCTCTCTCTCTGAACTCAATAAAATAAAATAAAAGGAAATTCTTTGCCATTTCGCTGAGTGCACAGGCCTGACGCCGGGGCGCTTTGGGTCGCGGGTGGCTGTCGGCGGTGACGTCCTCCGACTCCAAGGGCAGAGCGCGTGGTTTCCGAGTCTGGCCCAGGGCGGGTGGGGCGAAGGCGGGGTGTTCACAGCTGGCCCCCCGAGAGGCGCTGTGGGATTCACTGGCCCATTCCCTCCGTTGCAGAGGCCCAGCCTGGCGCACGTGGTGGAGTGGATCGATTTCGAGACCCTGGCCCTGCTGTTCGGCATGGTAATCGCGGCCCCCCCGCCGGGACGGGCGCTTTGCTCCCCGCTGCTGCTGCTAACCCTTCACTGTACCGGAGCCCGGCTGCCGGGCAGCGAGCGCTCGGTTGAGACGCGTTCGTGCAGGTCGAGCTAACTGCCCCCGAGGTCGGTGCCCGGGTTAGCCTGATAGCGAGGTAGCATTGCCGTTTAGAAAACCAGCAAATTAGCTGATTACTGCCCTTAAAACAGGAAATGAAATATCCCAAAGTAATAAGCCAGGTAAGTTCCGGTGATTGGGGAAGGACCTGTAATTATACGGGTATAGGAGGAAATCACCCCTAAATAACAGCTTGTGTGTTTGCCAGTTTATCAGACAGTGTCCAGGGCACCGGTAGGTGGGATTGGACAAGGGCCTGGACGCAGTGGGGCCGGCTCGGGTCGGGCAGATCCCACGTCAGCCGAGTGGTGGGTGGGCTCCTGGAACAGTCATGACGCCTGGTGTTGCTGTGAACAGAAGACGGAAAGATAAGGCCCGTGGGGCACGTTCCCTGGGCCAGACCCTCCGGCAAGGGGCTCCGCGCAGGGTCTCTGAGCGGCGCCTGCTCAGCAAACGCAGGAACCTGGCCACGCGGCGGTTCCCCTGGGGGCCGGGGCTCGGGCGGGACCGGCCGCTCCGGGGTCAGTCGGGACGCTGCCGAAGCTGCCCCCTTGTCTGTCTTTTCTGTTCTCCCCGCAGATGATCTTAGTGGCCATCTTTTCAGAAACCGGGTTTTTTGATTACTGTGCCGTGAAGGTAGGTTCCATGTGGCCTTTAATAGTTAAGTATGAATTACCTGATTGTTTATTGTCCGCTGTTACAAGTTTAGTGAGCAAAACTACTATTTAAAGCAAATATTTTAAAATTCCGCCCTCTCGCCCTGGCCGGGTGGCTCAGCTGGAGGGAGTGTTGTCCCGGATGCCCGCAGGTCACGGGTTCCATGCCCCGTCAGGGCACGTTCGGGAGGCAGCTGATCGATGTTTCTCTCTCACATCAATGGTTTTCTCTCTCTCTCTCTAAAAAAAATCAATAAAAAAAGAAAAAGATCCCGCCCCGCTTTGGAAGGCACTTGCCTCTGCAGGGCTGGGGGCCGTCCTGGGCCGAGCCCGCGGCCCCCGGGAGCACCCCCAGCCTCTCCACGAACGGCCGACGGAGGCCAAGGACAAGCCCTTGGGTTGAACATTTGTGTAAATTATTGAAACTGGCAGGTTGAGAGCTGCACGGCAAAGCTGTTCTGTGTTTCAGAGCATCTAAATATTTCAAGTCACCAGCTTCTGATTCCTTTTTTTTTTTTTTAATATTTTTATTGATTTAAAAGAGAGGAAGGGAGAGGGAGAGAGAGAAATATCAATGATGAGAGCCACTGATCGGTTGCCTCCTGCACGCCCCGCCCCCCCGGGGGGATTGAGCTCAAAAGCCCAGCTTGTTTTTTTTGTGTTTTTTAAAAATATATATCTTTATTGATTTCAGAGAGAGGAAGGGAGAGAGAGAGAGAGAGAAACATCAATGATGAGAGAGTCATCAATCGGCTGCAGCCGGCAACCCGGGCATGTGTCCTGACTGGGAATCGAACCCCGATCGCCTGGATCCTGGGTCGACGCTCAACAGCTGAGCCACGCCTGGCCGGGCAGGAATCTGGGGCTTTATGGTTTTTAATTTAATATATTTCTATTGATTTTTCGAGAGAGAGGAAGGGAGAGGGAGAGAGAAACATGGATGTGAGATCGGAACATCAGTCGGCTGCCTCCTGCACGCCCCCCAGTGAGGATCGAGCCCGAGTCCTGGGCCTGTGCCCTGCGCAGGAAGCAACTGGTGGCCTTTCGGTGCATGGACACCACTCAACCAACTGAGCCGCACCGGCCAGGGCTGAGGGGCTCGGTTTGCTCCACCGTGCGGTGTGCATTTGGATGCCTGGCTCTCAGAGGCCCCCTGGAAAGTCACGCCTGTTCTCGCCCTGCTGACCCTGGCTTGTCCCTTCCTCCCTTCGCCTGTCCCAGGCCTACCGGCTGTCCCGGGGGCGGGTGTGGGCCATGATCATCACGCTCTGCCTCTTCGCCGCCGTCCTCTCCGCCTTCCTGGACAACGTCACCACGTCGCTGCTCTTCACGCCGGTGACCATAAGGTACGCAAAGTGACCCGCGTGGGCGTCAGGCCGGGCTCGCTGGGACGCCTACCAGTCAGGGGACTCGGGCCTTGCTGTCCTGCAGGGACGCACTGTCAGGGGCCCAGAGCTCTTGTCCTCACATCCCCAGCATTGGTCACAGGCATGGTGGAGCAGCTGGAGAGCCCCCACCCACCCTGGCTGGTGCTGGGGAGACGGAGGGGAAGCGGGTGCCCCCTGGGGTGCTTTGGCTGAGTTTGAATTTGCTGTGGTTCCCTTGGGAGACCAGCTGGGGAAGGAAGCAGGTGGGTGGGCTCCAGGGCCTGCCCTCCACGTGCTTCTCAGGGGACTGTGCTGCCCCCAGAGCTGTCGGGGGCGGGGTAGGAGAGGGTGCATTTCACACTGACGGTCAGGTGGGATGGGGAAACTTTCAGAGAAGTGGAATTCGGGGTGCGTGCTGTTCCCTGTGGCTCTGTAGTGTTGTTCCTCCCCCAGCATTGCCCTTCTCATAGGTTTGTGTGCGCGCACGTGTGTATATGTGCGTGCATGTGTGTACATATCACACATGTAGGCATACATGTGTGCACGTGTGTGCACGCATGTGCGCACACGTGTGTATATGTACATGCATGTGTGTACGTGTGTGCACGTCCAAACGTGCATGTGCACACGTGCACACAACGCATGTGTATGCATGCACATACGTGTGTGTGTGCGTGTGCACACATGTGTGTGCATGAGCGTGCCTCCCTTTTACACCCTTGTGCTTTAACAATATTTAGGTTGCGCTCGGCCCTTTCCCATTTTCCTCCGTTTGCAACAGATTATGCGAGGTGCTCAACCTTGACCCCAGACAAGTCCTGATTGCAGAAGTGATCTTCACCAACATCGGGGGCGCGGCCACCGCCATCGGGGACCCACCAAATGTCATCATTGTTTCCAACCAGGAGCTGAGGAAGATGGTACGTCCCAGGGTACAGGGCTGCCTCCCAGAAGCGCAGACCCCGCGTGCTCGCCCACTAGCCTGGGACGCGGCGCGGAGGCCGTTGTTGGAGCTCATCGCCCTCTCCACTCGGTGCCCGCACGGTGGTGGGAAGGCCCATCGTTGAACCTCCCGTTCCCGTTCCCAGGGCCTGGACTTCGCGGGATTCACGGCGCACATGTTCGTGGGGATTTGCTTTGTGTTCCTGTTCTCCTTCCCGCTGCTCAGGCTCCTTTACTGGAACAGAAAGCTCTACAACAAGGAGCCCAGTGAGATCGTCGGTGAGCGTGGCCCCTCGTCTGGAGACCCGAGCATACCACCAGCGTGTTATTTTTTCCCCAGGGGAAGTTGCCACAAAAACCAAGAGCTTCCTCACAGTAGACCGTCGGGGGGGTCGGTCACTGGGGCGCTGTACCCACAGTGTGTCCCGCACACCTCCTGGCGCTCGGCGAGCTTCAGGGGCTCAATCCATGAGCTGTGCCTCTTCAGTTTTTAAAAAATTAAATTTATTTGTTAACCAGGTAACACTGGTTAATAATATTATATAATTTCCAGTGTAGAACATTATAACTTGACGTCTGCGTACCCTGTTGCATGCTCACTGCCTGTTACCATGTATTTTAACCCTTTACTTCACCCTCCCACCCCCTGCCCCTCTGGTAACTACCATTCTGTTGTCTGTGTCTGTGAGTTTGCTTTTGTTTGTTTTGTTAGTTCATTTGCTCTTTGCTTTATATCTGTGTGAAATCGTATGGTTTTTGTCTTTTTCTGGCTGACTGAGTTCAGATAGCATACTGTTCTCAGGATCCATCCAGGATGTCACAAGTGGCAACAGTTCATTTATTTTATGGCTGAGTAGCATCCCATTGTGGTGGTGGTGCTGTGTGTGTGTGTGTGTGTATGTATCTCTCTCTATATACCTATATGTCTATATATCTATATAGCTGTATATCTATATATCATCAATAAGTCTATATATCTATATACCTATATATCACCTATAAGTCTACATATCTATATATCTATATATCATCTATAAGTCTATATATCTATATATCTATATAGCTGTATATCTATATATCATCTATAAGTCTATATATCTATATACCTATATATCATCTATAAGTCTATATATCTATATATCTATATATCATATATAAGTCTATATATCTATATATTTATATATCATCTATAAGTCTATATATCTATATACCTATATATCATCTATAAGTCTATATATCTATATATCTATATATCATATATAAGTCTATATATCTATATATTTATATATCATCTATAAGTCTATATATCTATATAGCTGTATATCTATATATCATCTATAAGTCTATATATCTATAAGTCTACATATCTACATATCTATATATCATCTATAAGTCTATATATCTATATATCTCACATTGTCTTACCCCATCATCATCATCATGGGGGGGTGTCTTTTGTTCTGGGAAGCTGGTGAGGGAAGCTGGTGTCTGCTGACCTCTAAGGCTTCAGGGACTCAAGCTCTGGCTTTCATTTATGGCAGAACTGAAGCATGAAATCCACGTCTGGCGCCTGACCGCGCAGCGCATCAGCCCGGCCAGCCGCGAGGAGACGGCGGTGCGGGCTCTGCTTTTGGGGAAGGTGCTGGAGCTGGAGCGGCTGCTGGCCCGGAGACTGCACACTTTCCACAGGTACCAGGCGGGGCTGAGCTCGGCCACACTCGGTTTACAGCACTGGGTGTCCTCTGTGCCGGTTGTGCTCAGCGGTGGGATTGCAGCAGCCACCGCTGTAGTCGTGCCCGTATGTCTCACAATATGAAGACCAGGTGGGTCACGAAGTGACTTCATGGGACCACAGACAGGACACAGCTGCGTGCTAGTGAGCAAGGTTTGGGCCATGCCCCGTGCCACGCCTCCTGTGGTGAGTTATTTTATCTGCCTTCACTGAGCTCTGTGGAGCCCGGTAAGGATGAGAAAACCGGGGCTCAGAGAGTCTGAGTGACATGCCCAGGGGGACACAGAGAGGAAAGCGGGCACCGGGGCTGAGTGACACTCTCAGCCTTGTCTGTGCCACTGCCCTGCGTCACACTCGCTGCACAGCAAGAGTAATAAACCCAACAAGCTAATCTAACGAGATAGTCTTCCTGCGGTTGGTTTGCAGGGAAACCAAAGGACAGCTGGGCGTCGTCAGTTCACTTCTTGCCTTTTTAAAAAAATCCTCACCTGAGGATATGTTTATTGATTTTTTTTTTTTAAATGTCTTTATTGATTTCAGAGAGAGGAAGGGAGAGGGAGAGAGAGAGAAACGACAATGAGGAGAGTCCTTGATCGGCCGCCTCCTGCTCGCCCCCTGCTGGGGATCGAGGAGCCCGCAACCCGAGCCTGTGCCCTGACCGGGAATCAAACCTCAATCTCCTGGATCCTAGGTCGATGCTCAACCACTGAGCCACGCCTGGCCAGGCTGTTTATTGATTTTTTTAGGGGAGGGATGGAGGGGGAGAGAGAGAGAGAGAGAGAGGGAAGGGTGGGAGGAGGGAAACATTGATGTGAGAGAGACACCTGCAACCCTTGGGTGTGTGGGACGACACTCTAACCACCGAGCCACAGCCGACAGGGTAGTTTCTACATTTTCTTTTAAAACTTGCCCTCGGCATCGCTTGCCTGGTCTGCTGTGATTCGCTTTAGGGCCTGGACTTCGTGGTCAGCCTCCTCTGATGCTTATGACACGTGAGTGCTCATTAAAATGAGATTCTCCACCACCCAGTTGCCTTTCCCTGATCAGAGGGAGATAAAATAAAGCAGAAATGAGGGGACGGTAGGAGAGGTTAACACGGAGCAGCAGGTTGGGACAAATGAGGGTGACCGGGCTGCAGATGGGAGACACCATGAGCAGAGGAGGGGGAGGTCCTTAAACACTGATTTCCGGCCCTGGCGGTGTTGCTCAGTGGTTAGAGCATTGGCTCTTGCACCAAAGGGTCTCAGGTTCGATTCCCGGTCAAGGGAGTATATCTGAGTTGTAGGTTCGATCATCAGCCCTGGTTGAGGCATGTGCAGGAGGCAACCCATCGATGTGTTTCTCTCTCACATTGATGTTTCTCTCTCTCCCCCTCCCTCCTTTTCACTCTCTCTAAAAATCAATGGGAAAATATCCTCAGCTGAGGATTAACAACAACAAAATCGACTTCTAGTGAATCAAAATTGCCACCAAAGCTAGTGGCATTTCTTTTACTGTTCCATCCTTTAGCGAGCTGAGTTGTAATTATATCAAATCCTCATTTTGCAAAAACAAATTCAGGAAAGTAGAAGTAGGAGGCGAGGTGAGGAGAGCAAGGGTGGCTCAGCGCCCCTCAGTCCCTTGTTCACGTTTGGGCCAAGTCCCGTGCTCATGCTCCACACATTTCATCAAACGTTCCCATCCTTTCGTGTGTTGTTTTTCTTTGGAAATACAGAGCAAGCATGTTTTCCAATCTGTGAACTGGCCACCTTCCACGTGGCTCGTTACGTGGCCCCATCAGGTGTCACGGTGGACGTGTCCAGTGCACCACGAGCTGCTGGCCACACCCTGCTCACCTCCCTGCTCGGTCTCACCAGAAAACTAACGCGTCTCCTCCTTCCACTTTAGACAAATCTCACAGGAAGATAAGAATTGGGAGGCCAACATCCAGGAGCTACAGAAAAAGGTACTGCTCCCTTTTCTTTGTTTCGCGTGACATTATAACTGAAAACCATCTCTCTCTTTACTCCTGTCGTCGTACACGAGACGTAAGTTATTTCCAGGAGTTAAGGGGAAACGCATTTTGCAGACATGGTAGGTTTGTTTATTTGTCCACAAATCGAAAGGTTAAACTCGACCTTTCCTCTCAGTAGGGTGGCCCTGTCTGTGGTTCACGTGGCTGCAGGGAAGGTTGGCTGGCATCAGTGGCTCCTGATCCCCAAAGGCAGGTGGTGGTTCCCTGTTTCGGATTAGGCGGTGGAGGCCGAGGCAGGCGTTAGGGGCAGAGAAGGGATGTGTGTGTGTTTTGTCCTATGGCTCTGACTTCTGGAGGCAAAGATCACTTTGGGCTTTGGGCTCATCTTCCGGCCTCGGTGGACTTTCTCAGCCCACCCAAGGACACGTGGTGCCCTGTCCCCGGCCAGAGAGGTCCCCTCAGGACCTGCTGGGTCTCCCTGGTATTGTGGGGTTCCTCTCCTAGGGAGATTGAATATGTACTCTCTCTAATCAGGACGGGAACATTTGGTCCTTGGCTAAAGGAGATGCAGGTGTTGGGGTCCTGGTGGGCGATGTGTTCTTTGGGGGTTGGGGCTTGTGGTCCCTTTACCCAGTCTGGGCAGGATTAAGGAAGAAGGCGTGGCTTCTGGGCCCAGGTTTATAAAAAACCCTCCCACTTTGAGACAAGTCCCGCCCACTTTGCTTCAGGAAGGCCCCGCCCACTTTGCAACGGCCCCGCCCACCTTGCTGGGCTGCAGGGCTCTGGCCCTGCGTTAGGGAGCAGACCTGGCGCTGCCTGGGTACCTGGCGGGCGAGCACTGGGAGACGTGGAAGGGAGAGGCCGGGCGCCAGGCAGGACCCCTGAGAGCTCTCCCCATGCAGCCCAGATAACAACCCGAAGGCACAAATCGGACAGACACCCAGAGTAGCCAACACACACGAACTTCGGGCCGTCTCCTCTTGGACCAGCCTGGTGACCCTGGAACATTCTCGGAGCTGCCTGCTCCCTCCGTGCCCGGTCCTGGGGCTGGCGGTGGTCGTGCCACCTTCCGTGGGTAGGGTGGCTGCAGGGAGGTCGGCCGCGCCTCCCCTGCCCCTGGCCAGGCGCCTGCCCCTTCCTCCTGGCTCTCGGTCACCCAGCGTCAGGCCCTCGGAGGTGGGAAGGTGGCCGGGCCGAGCCGAGCTGGGGCAGAGGCCGGGAAGGAGGAAGGCGGAGGCGGTGACCCCTTGGCCTGCGAGCGGGGCCGGGGCTGCAGCCAGAGCCTCTGCGACGTGGACAGAGGGCTGTGTGTGTGCACCTGCACGCTTACTGTCCCATGTCCACAGCTGGATGTCCGTGTCCATTGAATTCCGGTTCTGGGTGGACACAGACGGACGGATGTGCCTGCGGGACCACACACAGCGCGGTTGTCAGTTCCCAGCATGATTCTCACAGGGGCCTGGTTAGTGGGGCGGGACCACCGGGTGCCCATCTGTGTGGCTCGGGGACCTCACTCCCTGCCCCAGCCCCACACAGCGTGGACCTCGGAGCACAGCACCCTTGGGGGCCCTCGCCCTGGCTCGCTCTGTGGCTCAGGCCCACGGGCCACAGGTCTGCACCTGGGAGGTTAACGAAGGTGCTGCAGGGCGCAGAGCACCTCTGGCTCCCTCTCTCCTCCCCAGGTGACCAGGGCGGGCTCCCATGGGTGTCGTCCTGTCAATCAGAAGAGAGCTAAATGCCTTCCCCAGGCCTCCAAGGGCGTTAGGGGAAAGGACCGGGTTAGAACTCACTTTACTGCAGGAACCTGTAGGTCAACCTCAGCCCCGGCTGAGCAAGGATTCGCACACTGGGCAGGAGAGTGGAGCTAAAACGCCACGAACATGCAGTCCCCGTGGAAACACGTGTCTTGAAGGGCCAGGTCCTGGACCTCACGTGGTGTCTCCCCAGTGGCTTTGCGGTGGGGCTGGGAACAGCTTCATGTGCTCGGTATCAAAAAGCCATTTCGCCAGGTGCTCACAGAAGAATCGCACCGCATCTTAAAGTTGCCGTGTTTATTTTTCGTAAGGGTTTTTTTTGGTTAATCTTCATCTGAGGATTTTTTTTAGAGAGGGTGGAAGGGAGGGAAGGAGAGAGGGAGAGAGAGAAACATCGATGTGAGAGAGACACATGGGTTGGTTTTCTCCCATACGAGCCCCGACGGGGGCCAGGGGTCGAGCCTGCAACCCAGGTACGTGCCCTTGACCAGGAGTCAAACCCCTGACCCTTCCGTGTGCAGGCGGACGCTCTGACCACGGAGTCACCCCGGCCAAGGGCTCGTAAGGATTTTGGACGCTTGATCCCAAACCTGCACGGTTTTCCTTCTAACACATTTCCGCGTTACCCTCGTTCAAGTTCACGATGCTGTAGTTTCATCCTCAGGAGCAGTCCGGAGTGGCTCCGGTCACACGGACGCTGGACCACGGCAGGGGTTCGATGACCGTTTCCTCTCCCACAGCACAGAATATCGGACAGCGTCCTGCTGGCCAAGTGCCTGATGGTGCTGGGGTGCGTCATCTTCATGTTCTTCCTCAACTCCTTCGTCCCTGGCGTTCATCTGGATCTCGGTGAGTTTCCCGGTTGTGGGGTTTTGTTGCTCAACTTTTCACTTGACGTTGCAGCCGGAAGGGGCATCAGCTTCTCGTAGAGCAACATGCACTGACCAGCCCTGGCCAGTGTGCTCACTCGGTTGGGCATTGTCCTGGGCTCCGAGGGGCCACAGGTTCAATCCCCGGTCAGGGTGCATGTAGAAGACAGCTGATCGACGCTCCTCTCACATCGATGTTTCTCTCTCTCTCTCGCTCTAAAAAAAATAGAGGTTTATCAAATGCAAGGACAAAGTTCTTAGTGATTTCTATAGATTCCAACTTGGAGCGAGACTTTCCTGTGTGGCTGACGTCGCCTGGGCTCTTTAGACTCAACGCCTGAGTCTAGAGAAGCAGGTGTGGGGGATCTTCGTCCGAGAAGCGAGGGACAGGAAACAGTGGTAAAAGGAGCGAGACTGAGCCGTCTGGTCGTGCCATCCCGTAGGACTGTCTGAGAAGAGGCATGACGTGTCTCGGGACCATCCACGGGGTCCTGTGGCTGGAGGGAGCATTCACCCATTGGCTCCCATCACCCACGGGTCCGGGTTCCCTTCCCGTGGGACACCGGCTCGCACGTGTGCTCGGCTGGTCCATGCACGAAACTGCACAGCAGAGAAGCCCAGGTGGGGGCAGGTGTTGGCTTCTGGGCTCGAGGGCAGGCTCGGTCAGGGTGCACCTGTGTGAGCCGCTTCCATGCTGAGCTGCCCACGGCCACGGGCTCTGGGCCGGAGACAGGAGGAGCCCGAGGGACCCAAAGGTGTGCGGAGATGGCGCAGAGCGAAGGAAAAGCAGATAAGGGAGGGCCAGGGTCATGTTCACAGCCATCGGCGTTTGGGCGTCTCTAGCTCACAGCATACTCTGGAGCTCACCCCAGATTGCTCAGCGGTTACACACAGGCCCACCTGCAACTCTTGGTGCCAGGTATGTTTCAAAACTCAGGTGCATACATGCATACATACAAATCCTCACCCGAGAAGTGAGGATATTTTTTCCATTTACGTTTAGAGAGAGTGGGGGGCGGGAGAGAGAGAAACGTTGATGTGAGAGAGACACATCCATTAGTTGCCTCTCAGACGTGCCCCGCACCAGGCCGGGGATTGAACCTGCAACCCAGGAATGTGCCCTTGACCAGGAATTGAACCCACTACCCTCCGGCCCTCAGCCCGATGCTCTAACCACTGAGCCACACCAGCCGGGGCTTTGTATTTTGTAAACAGGATTCACGGCACATACTGAATGGCCTGTAAGGCAACACCTCCCCCCCCAGGAGGTCCTGAGCAGGCTCCCTGTGGCCCAGGCACTGATAACCCTGCACCCAAACAGGACCGTTTCTGCAAGACCACAAAACCTCATTTCAGGTCAAGTCAGGCTTTATCGAGTTGCGACATAAAGTTTATAAAAATGTGCTCTTCCCAACGTAAGGATTTTAGGGTTGTAGAGAGCTGATTATTAAACCGTAGAAAGCATTGGTGAGCTGGCTTTAAAATGTTACCTTGGCCCTAACGTTTGCAACCTTGATGAGCCGTGTTCCAGCCCCCCCTCGGATAATCAATTCAGAATATCCCCCTAGGTTCTCTCACAATGTGTTTGATTAGGCTTCGGTTCTGGAGACTCTTCTGTGATGTTTTCCCCGATTACGGTGTAGAAACTGCTGGTGTTCTCGGGGTCCCTCGGGGTCCTGTTGTTGGGTAATTTCACTGTTGCCTGTGTGCAGGTGTTTTTAGTGCCGAGATAGCAGTCCTTAATCAAACGGGGTTTTAGAATGATGCTGCGCTAACTGCCAGAGCGGGAGGAGAAACCCCGTTCCTCGCCCGAGGACATTTTATCCATTGATTTTTTTAGAGAGAGTGGAAGGGAAGGGGAGAGATAGAAAGAGAGAGAGAAACGTTGATGTGATAGAGACACGTTGATCCTCCTGCACAAGCCCCGATCAAACCTGCGACCCAGGTACATGCCCGTGATCGGGAATCAAACCGGGTTCGTTATCTTGACTCTCGTGTTGGTTTCATGGGCATCTAATTATCCACAATATAAATGTACATTTAAAATATGTTCAATTTGCAGAATGAGTTATCCTCAATAAGGAAAAAGGCAACCGGAAGATGAAAAACGAACGAGGGTGTTAACTGAGCTTCGGCTCTGTGTCCGTTTATTTGCCTTGCAGGGTGGATTGCCATTCTGGGTGCCATCTGGCTGCTAATTTTAGCGGACGTCCACGATTTTGAGATAATTCTGCACCGCGTGGAATGGGCCACTCTCCTGTTCTTCGCAGCGCTCTTTGTTCTGATGGAGGTGAGACTGCAGAACTTTCGCAGAACAATCTCTTACCTAGTTTTTATATTTTATTTAGTGAATGAAGAGCGCCTAAGCTTAAGTCTTTCCACAGATTCACTAAGTGGAAAACGATGGAGGTTGTAATTAGACGATTTGAAGTGAACTCAGCTTTTATCTCAGCTACCTGAATATTTCTTTTTTTCTTTTTTTTTCTTTTCTTTTTTTAAATGTATATATGGAATTCCTCCCTCCCTCCCTCCCTCCCTCCCTCCCTCCCTCCCTCCCTCCCTCCCTCCCTCCCTCCCTCCCTCTCTCTCTCTCTCTCTCTCTTTCTTTCTTTCTTTCTTTCTTTCTTAAATTTTATTAGTGTTTAAAATATTACAAATGTCCCTTTTTCCTCCCCAATGACCCTTTCCCCCCCATTCCTTCCCCCTCCCCAGTCCCTCTCCCCACCATTGTCCGTGTCCTTGGGTTGTGCATAGATGCACATAAATTCTTTGGTTACTCTCTCCCCCTCCACCCACCCGCCCTCCTCCATCCCTCTGACATTCGTCAGTCTCAACTATGCTTCCATGTCATTGAATCTGTTCTGCTCATCAGTTTATTAAGTTCTTTAGATTCCACGTATAAGCGAGATCATGTGATGTTTGTCTTTCTCTGCCTGGCTTATTTCGCTCAGCATAATACTCTCCAGGTCCATCCACACTGTCCCAAAGGGTACGAGATCCTTCTTCTTTACAGCTGTGTAGTATTCCACGGTGTGAATGTCCCACAACTTCTGCTGGAGAAGGCAACCAGTGGATGTGTCTCTCTCACATCGATGTTTCTCTCTCTCTCTGCCCCTCCTTCCGAAAAGCAATGGAAAAAAATATCCTTGGGTGAAGATTTAAAAAAAAAAGAGAGACTGCCAGAGTGTTTCCACAGTGGCTGTTGCCCCCAGCAGCAGTGGATTAGGGTCCAGTTTTCCTCTACAGCATTCTCACTGTCCCCTGTTGCCTTCCTTTTGGTTGTAGACGTTCCAGCAGGTTTGATGGGGTGTCTCCGCGTCTTTTCATGTTATTAGCCATTTCTGAGTCTCTTTTGGTGAATTTCTGTTCAAGCCTTCTCACCGTTTTTCATCGGGGTTGTTTGCCTTTCCATTGAGTTGAAAGAGTTCTTTATGTATTCAGGATACAAATCCTTCATCAGTTTTATGACTTGCAAATGTTTAATCCCAGTCTTTGGCTATCTTTTTTTTTTTTTTTTTTTAATTTTAATGAAACTTGACATTCAATATTATTTTGTATTGGTTTCAGGGGTACAGCATAGTGGTTCACCGATCATATAATTTACAAAGGGACCCCCTGATATTTCCAGTGCCCACCTGGCACTACATGGAGCTATTACCATATTACTGACCGTGTTCCCTGTGCTGTGCTTACATCCCTGTGACTGTTCTGTGCTTCTCAATCCCGTCACCTTTTCCCCCCAGCCCCCCAACCTCCTCTCGTCTGCATGTACGAGTCTGTTTCTATTTTGTTTATTTATTTTTATTCATTAAATTCTACATACAGGTGAAGGGACATGGTATTTGTCTTTCTCTGACTTATTTCACTTAGCATAATACCCTCTAGGGCCATCCGTGTTGTCGCAAGTGGTAAGATTTTATTCTTTTTAACAACCAAGTAATATTCCACTGTATAGACGTACCACAGCTTTTTTATCCCCTCATCTACTGATGGGCACTTGGGCTGCTTCCAGACCGTGGCTACTGTAAATAACCCTGCAGTGAGCACAGGGTGCATATATTTTTTTGAATTAGTGTTTTGGGTTTCTTGAGATAAATACCCAGAACTGGAATTGCTGGGTCATAAGGTCTATTTTTATTTTCTGTGGACCCTCCATACTGTTTTCCATGGTGGCTGCACCAGGCTGCATTCTCACCAGTGCCCGAGAGTCTCCTTTCCCCACACCCTCCTCAACACTTGTGTGTTGATTTGTTGATGCAGCCACTCTGACAGGTGTGCGGTGAAATCTCATTGTGGTTTAAATTTGCATCTCTGATGATTAGTGACCTTGAGCATCTTTTTATATGTCTTGTCCATCTATGTGTCCTCTTTGGAGAACTGTCTATTCAGATCTTTTGCCCATTTTAAAATAGGATTTTGTGTTTTTTGGGGGGGAAGGTGTTAAGTCCTATGAGTTTTTTATATATTTTGGATATTAACCCCTTACCAGGTATCATTGGTGAACATCTTATTTTAATTGGTAGGTTTTTTTCTTTCATTGATGGTTTTCTTTGCTTTGTAAAAACTTTTTTGATGTAGGCCCATCTGTTTATTTTTTCTTTTGTTTCCCTTGCCTGAGGAGATAGATCAGAAAAAATATTGGGAAATGTCCGTGATTTTACTGCCTATGTTTCTTCTAGGAGTTTTATGGCTTCTCAACTTACATTTAAGTCTTTAATCCGTTTTGAGTTTATTCTTGTGCGTGGTGTAGGAAGATGGTCTAGTTTCATTTTTTGCATGTATCTGTCCAATTTTCCCAGCACCATTTATTGAACAGACTGTCTTTACCCCAGTGTATGTTCTTCCTCCTTTGCTCCATTGATCTATGTGTCTGCTTTTATGCCAGTGCCATACTGTTTTGATTTCTATAACCTTGTACGTAGTTTGATATCAGGTAGTGTGATATTTCCAGTTTTGTTTTTCTTTCTTAAGGTTGCTGTAGCTAGTCGAGTTTTTTTGTGGTTGCATATGAATTTTGGAATTATTTGTCCTGGTTCTGTGAAACGCGTCATTGGTATTTCGATAGGGATTGTGCTGAAATGCTAGGGGTTAGTTCTGGGCTCGGTGCAGAGCCCGCAGGAAGATGCATTCGCTCCTTTCTGTTGGTTGTGGGCATGAGCCTGTGGAGCATGGCTGTTCTCTTCAGATAATTCGGGAATCGCCGCCTGGAAGTTAATTCAAAGTCCAGCACACGTCAGGAATGTGAGCAGCGTTGACCGACTACCCCTTCTTGTCTCTTCCTTCCGCCTCTGGCCTGCTGTTAGTTCACTTAGGGCATCTCAGAGTTTCTCCTGGGAGCAGAAATATGATGCGGATCCATTGGGGACTAAGAATGATTCTTTGTGGGGGAGGCGTTGGGTGCAGAAAGGCTGCAAGTTTCAATGTCTCAAAACTGTTTTTTTTTTAACCCATAAGAATGTATTATATGGTAAAAGTAACGTTAAATTTAAATGCAAATATAACTAAAACACATTAGTGGTCCCATCAAAGTGGTCCTGCGCTGACATCTAATTTTTTGTACTTACGTGTTTTTTCCCGTATGCCTTTGTTTATGCTTTTAATTCTTTTAACATTTAAAGCATTTCTTGGAAGTCAATTTCTCATTCGGAAAGCAGGCAGCAATTATTTCTCACAATACTTACCACCGATTTGTATTTTACTTGCTGTAATAAAGGTTTTTCCACGCGTAACTTTGTTTTCCTAAAATAAACTGCAGTTAACAGCATTTTGGATGTACCAGCATTTGAAATTGCAGGTGAGTGAACAGAGAAATACAAGAGCCAAACAACCGGTCATTGATTTTGAAATCACAAGACAACCTGAGATCCAAGGAAAGTCAGGTGCTATTAGCTTTGGCTCTTGTTTTCTCTATTTTTTCACAAGTTTCTCAGAGCAATTTTTACATGTTTCCCTCAATCTCGTGTTTTCCTACAAAATCTTTTTCCATCAGAGAGACCATGGCTGCCTGCCCGGGGAAAGCGCTGTGGGAACGTCAGGCCCGTGGGCACCACCAGGAGGCTCTCAGGCACCGAAGCGCCTCCCGCAACGCGCCTTTAAGATAATTTGATGAGCTCCCACTTTCGCTTTTTAAGTTTATCCCGTTTTCTCTTTTATCCAATAGCACTCAATCCAACATCACTTTCGAAGTACCGGTCATGAGCAGAACCGAAACATCTGACTAAGAGGCAGGGATGTTAGCTGATTCCACTGTTGCTTTTCTTACTTAGAGGCTCCAGGAAGCAAATACTAGTGTTTGTTTCCTGCCTTCCACTTTCACTGCTTTTCCTTCCCCCTCTTTTATTCTGTCTTTATTGATTTCAGAGAGAGGCAGGGAGAGGGAGAGAGAGAGAAACATTAATGATGAGAGTCATTGATCGGCCGCCTCCTGCTCGCCCCCTGCTGGGGATCAAGGGGCCTGCACCCCGGGCACGTGCCCTGACCGGGGATCGAACCGCGACCTCCTGGTTCACGGCCCACGCTCAGCCCCTGAGCCACGCCGCCGGGCTCTCTTTCTTTCTCTTTATTCCCTTGGTTTCTCTGATGCTTTGACTCAGTGCCCCCGACTTCCTTTGCATTTACAGCGCCTTGGGCACCTTGTAATTTCCCCCCTCACTTCTGAGAGATCTTTGGATTCCTAAAAGGTTTGTTCCTACGTTCGACGAGCTCTCTCTCTCTCTCTGTTCCCCCCTGTTATTTGTCCATTCGTGTGTTCTCTCTCTGATTTTGGGGGGATGTTGTGTTTTCAAAGCCTGCTGGGGCGCGTCTAATTCAGGTTGAAGTTCTCTTCTGCTCCGTGGATGGGCGTCTTCCTCAGTTGATGTGTGAAATGTCAATTCTGGATGTTTTCTTGCCCGGCTCTGTATGCGTGACTGCTCTTTTCTCTTGTAAATTTAATGCTATTGGGTTTGCCTTTAAAACACACACACACACACACACACACACACACACACACACACACAATTCCTGTTGAATGGTGCCTCTTCTGGCGGCAGAGGGACGTTCAGGTACCTTTGACTGGCAGGACCCCACCTTGACGCTCGGTTGCCTAAAGGAGCCCCCTCCAACTCTGTGCCCTTTTCTTCCCTGGAAGCTGGGCGTTCCCGGGAGCCCCCATCAGTCTCTGGGCCCATCGCCCCGATCACCGGGCCCTGGCGACCCCAACCCGCCTACACAGCCGCTTCTCAGGGGCCTGCTCTCCCGCGGCCTTGGCTGGCCCATCTCTGACCTCACTTGGGTTAACCTCTGTGGGGGAACGGAGGGGGCTAGGGGGCTGGGGTTCAGTGCTATGTTCTTTTAAAATTTATAGATACTTTGCACTTTGGGGGTCCCCTGCCTTCCATTATGTGGATGGCATGATTTTGTGTAGTTTCCCCTGCCTTCCATTATGTGGATGGCATGATTTTGTGTAGTTTCCCCTGCCTTCCATTACGTGGATGGCATGATTTTGTGTAGTTTATGCTTTTCTTACCTTTTGGCGAGGAAACCTGGGAGCCAGGCAGTTCTATCAGTGCCCTCTGTCCTCAGCAACTTCCCTGGTCAGTTTCTCTAAGGGACCCACTGTCAGTCAATCAACAAACGTGGAGCTGGGGTGGTGCAGGCCAGTGTGCAGAGATCCGGGCAGTGTCCCCGTGTCTTACCCCAGCCCAGTGCACAGAGAGGAGGGGTTGGGAGAGGAGGACCTGGGCCTGAGTCCCACCATGTCCCTGTGACTTTGCAATTCTGCTTCAGCGGGTGTCTGGGGGGCGGACCCTTGGCAGTAGAAGGGACCTGAGGCTCCCACGTCCTGCCTTGATGACCAGGGAGACACCTTCCCGCCTTGAGCCTACTGGCTGGCCCTCTTGGAACCCTACTATGCACAGCCTGGGCACCCTACCCGGCCTCCCCCACCAGACCCTGTAGTGCAGCCCCCTGAAGCCGCCCAGTGTCAAGGTCGTGGGTGAACCCCGCACTCAGCATCGGTGGTGCCTCACCTTTCAAGTGCATCTGAAGCGCCTCCTTCTGGAAGGTCCCCAGGATTTTGCACCCCACTATGGCAGGGGACCCCTGCATGCTGCTCCCTTAAAGACAAGCAGCCTGGAGCACAGGCCCTCTGCCTGGTGGGCCTGGTCCATGTGCGTGGTCCTCTTAGGGGCCCAGGAAGTTGGGGAAATGGAAGGAATGAGCCAAGATTGAAGGAGTGTCCCTCGGGGGGAGGATGTCCCGCAGAGGCGACTTTGATTTCCCCAGAAGCAGGATAAAGGGGAACACGAGAGTTTAAGCGTATCCGAAGGCATCGTGTTCAATGTGAGGTTTTCACGCCACGTAGCCAGCAATGTGCATTCATCTTTTAAAACCCGACACCAATTTCCCGCACACGGCAGGATTTCTGAGCTGCCTGTTATTCTAAGGGGACGGGATGAGAAGCGGTTTCCAGATACTGCAAAATGAAATATTAATTTAAAATCCTTCTAGAAGGAGAAGACACCTTCTTATATATATAAGAAATGTTCTCCAAATATTAAAAATTAATTGCTGAGCAGGAGACAGTGGCCCAGGGCAATGCGGGTGCAAATAGCTTTTTCCAGAGTTTCTATCAGGATCTGAGGCTTCCATACCCTGGGGCTGCAGGGGGCGGGGGGGGGGGGGGGGGGGGGGTGCGGATGAGGCAGAGTGGGGGTGGGGTAGAGGTGGGGAGGTGGCAGGGGGCAGATTAGGGATGCGGGCTGGAGCGTGATGGGGGTGGGATGGGGCAGGGGCTGCGTGGGGGGTGGCCCTTGGGGAACGTGGATTTCTCAGGGGGTCTCTTTCAGGGCTACCAGGTGCATTTACTGAGCGGGTGGGGTGGAAATTACTGAAACCTTCCTTCAGTCTCCCAGTGGACACTTTCTGAGCCAGCCTTTTATACTCAGGATACGAGCGTAAGGGGATGTGTGCAGAGGTGTGGGGGGACCCCTGAACCCTGGAACCCTTAAGCAAGACGTGGGAGAGGGAGCTCCATGGAGCCAGAGAAGGGATTGTGGGCTTGGTGACGGCAGGCCCTGGCCCCCGTGGCGGTTCACTCACAGGGTGGCCGCGGTGTGGTCCTCAGTACCAGCGGTGACAGGCGGGGTGATTGCTGAAGGCTGGGGTTCATGGAATAGTCTGCTGTGCGGTCAACCTCAGGGCAGCCCAGGGCGGCCAGCGCCCCAGGTGTGCAGACTCTGTCCCGCCGGCTGGAATTGGCTTCAGCCGACAACAGCCACCAGGGGGCGCTGGTGACCCGCAGGGCTCTCAGGGCCGCGTCCCTTTGTTCCCTTTCCTTGCTGTCTGATGTTGAGAAGCCCCCAGGGGTGTCCCTGCTACATGGCCTCATGCTGGGGCGTCCCTGAGGTGTGGGTGTCGCGGGGTCTCAGGGAATCACCGGGTGGGGCGAGTCAGATTTGGTGGCCGCCTGCGCCTGCCAGCTGGGTGCGGGGGGCTCAGCAAAGGGACACTGGCCCCTGCCAGCTCTTCTGTCTG
This sequence comes from Miniopterus schreibersii, assembly GCF_964146895.1. Taxonomy (NCBI): domain Eukaryota; kingdom Metazoa; phylum Chordata; class Mammalia; order Chiroptera; family Miniopteridae; genus Miniopterus; species Miniopterus schreibersii. Next base: position 323,232 of record NC_138124.1, read on the forward strand.
GGAGAAAGCTGATGACCCCCAGCTCTCGTCCTGAACCCAGACACTTCAGCTCCTCCCGGTGTGTCCCTGGTTCCTGGAGGATTTTTTTTTTTTTTAAAAAAGGACCTTCATTCCCTGGAAAAGCGATTTTGAGGTGTGCTGATGGAGAACACAGCCGGCCGAGCGTGCTCTGCCCGCGGGGGACCACCCACCTGTTAGGCCACAGGGTCAAAACCACCTGGGGCTCGTTCCACTTGCCTTACAAATAAAACAAAGCAAATGAAAACACGAGAAAGCCCAGCACTGTCTCAGTGAAAAGCGCTCAAAAAATAAGTTTTATTTCATCCCTTCAGTTTGGTGTTTTTCTACAGTGCTTCAAGTTACTTCTGTGTTTCTTCTTCATGGAATGTAAAAATCAAATTAGCTTTTAAATTATAGATGCCTTTACTTATTAAATTAAATTAATTCATTTTTAAAAATATGTCTTTATTGGTTTCAGAGAAAGGAAGGGAGGGGAGAGAGAGAGAAACATCAATGATGAGAGTCATGGATCAGCTGCCTCCTGCACACCCCCTGCTGGGGGTTGAGCCCACAGCCCAGGCCTGTGCCCTGACCGGGAATCGCACCGCGATCTCCTGGATCCTAGGTCGATGCTCAACCACTGAGCCACACCACATGGGCTAATTCTATTTTTCAATTACACTTTACATTCAATATTATTCTGTGCTAGTTTCAGGCGTACAGCACAGTGGTTAGACAATCATATACTTGACAAAATGACCCCCCGATATTTCAAGTATCTATTTGGCACCATACATATTATTACAATATTATTGGCTATATCCCCTATGCCGTGACTATTCTGTGACTACCAATCTGTACTTCCCAATCCCTGTCCCTTTTTCACCCAGTCGCCCAAACCTCCTCCCCTCTGGTAACCATCAGTCTGCTTTCTGGTTCTCTGTATCTATGAGCCTGTTTCTGTTTTGTATATTCATTTATTTTGCTCTTTAGATCCTACATATAAGTGAAATCATACGGTATTTGTCTTTGTCTTTGACTAATTTCACTGAGCACAATACCCTCCAGGTCCATCCATGCTGTTGCAAACAGTAAGATTTCATTCTTTTTTATGGCCTAGTAATATTCCACTGTATGGATGTACCACAGCTTCTTTATCCACCCGTCTATCATGGACACTTGATTTGCTCCTGTATCTTGGCCATTGTATATAATGCTGCTATGAACATAGGGGTGCATATATTCTTTCTGATTAGTGTTTTGGATTTTTTCAGATATATACCCAGAAGTGGGATTGCTGAGTCAAATGGCAGTTTCATTTTTAATTTTTTGAGGAACCTCCACACTGTTTTCCACAGTGGCTGCACCAGGCTGCATTCCCACCAGCAGGGCACCAGGGTCCCCTTTCTCCACACCCTCCCCAGCACGTGTCATGTGTGGCCTTATTGATGGAGCCTTTCTGACAGATGTGAGGTGATATCTCATTGTGGTTTTAATTTGCATCTCTGATGATTAGTGACACTGAGCATCTTTTCATTTGTCCCTTGGCCATCTGTGTGTCCTCTTTGGAGAAGCATCTAAATTCCAGATGCCTTTAAATGGATGTCAGGGACCAACACAAGAGGAAACTTATTTTTAGAAGACAGGAGTGGTCGGCTAGCTTTGCTGCAGGCACGTGAATGTGAGGCCCATTTTTTTTGGTTAATCGTCACCTGAGGATATTTTTTCCATTGGTTTTCAGAGACAGTGGAAGAAAGGCAGAGAGAGAGAGATAGAAACATCAATATGAGAGAGACACGTCGATTGGTTGCCTCCCCCATGTGCCTCCACTGGGGCTGGCGGTGGAATCCGTGGCCCTTCCGTGTGCCAGCCACGCTCCAACCACTGAGCCACACAGCCCAGGGCACGTGAGCGGGAGGGGCATTTACGTGCTGCTCCTGTAGCGGAGCCTCTCAGGAAGCCGCCTTGCAGACAGGATTGTAGTGAAGTCACTGGGCAGATAGACACGTTCTGGGAAAAGTGGACACACAGACAGTTTTTCTATTTAAATGTTTGTAGCAAAAAAGACTCATAACAAGTTCTTTATCAGCTTTGACAGTGTTTTTCTAACTGGCTCTGACAGCCTCCGAAGATAATGGGGCAGCAATTCAAGTTCAATGGAAGTGATTCCGATTATAATGAATTCCAGTGTTTGTGAAGAGTCGAGTGTCTCGGCTGCTAAACGCGTGAGGACTCTCGGTCCGTGGCAGAGGTTTTCATAATCAGAGTCCTTTGCCTGGGTCCAGTTTTGATGGAGACGATTTGAAAATCAGAGAGGATATCGCGAAAAGGGGGAGACCAGCCCAGAAAAGGGGAGCGGAGGCCAGCTGATGGCAGGGCCCAGTGAGCCCCTTCACTTTCTGCTTGACCTTTGGAACCGACATCCTGAGCTGCCTCCTCGGGACGACCGCGGGTCACGGAGACCTCTAAGCGTTTTTCTTTGAGTGGTGACAGGAGTCAGGCTGACCTGCATTTTTCTCTCTTCATCGAGAATTTCTGTGTGACTCACGCTGGCCTCTTACCCCATAGAGGGCTCCGGGGGGGGGGGGGACAAGGCCAGACCTATGCCGGGCCCGGGTCCCTGGTGGTGATTTCAGGGTGCAGAGGTCAGTTTGGCACAAGAAAAGTAGCACGTTTCATCGATTTAGATCTAGAAGTGAGCCGAGGACACTCTAATTGGGTGTCATAATAAGAAAGGATGTTGAGCGTCAGTTTTTCTGTGGGCCTACGAAAGGCCAGCCCTCCCTCTGATTACAACTAAAATGCTGGACAAGCCCTGACCAGTGTGGCTCAGTTGGTTGGAGCATCTTCCCAAGCACTGGAGGGTCGTGAGTTCGATCCCTTGCTGGGGCACGTGCGGGAGGTGCCCAGTCGATGTTCCTCTCTCACATCAGTGATTCTCTCTCCCTCTAAAAGTCAATTTAAAAAAGCTGTGCCCGTAACTATTTGATAGGTAGCAGAAAATTTTAACCTGGTTTAGACCTCCGACTTTCTCTTCGATAATTAGCATATATCAAAATAAAGGCTGTGGCTGCATTTCATTTTCTTTGCAAATTTAAACTCTTAGTAAAATTTGGATTACACTAAATGAGTGATTTTTAATGGGGGGGGGTGAGCTTGTGCCCCAGGTGACACTGGCACTGTCTGGGGACATTTTTGGCTGTCCCACTGCTGCAGGCACGTCCTTTAGATGCTGCTAAACATCCCACAACACACAGGACAGCCCCCAGCAAAGAATGACCCGGGTGTCAGGTGGGAACTACACTTACCGGGGGATCACTTCCTAAGGTATATAAATGTCTGACCACTGTGCTGTACACCGGAAACTCATATAATATTCAATGTCCACTGTAACTGGAGAAAAATTTTAAAAAAATTACAAAACATCAAGTGTTGGAATTGAGAAACCCAGCTCTAAGTAGACTTATCCGTGTTATTTAGTTGATATAATAGCAGATTGTGACTGAAGACCCACATTGGGCTCCCCAGCTTTTCTCCATTTATTTATTTATTGATTTAAATTGCATTCCCTTTTAAAAAAGTACTATTTATTATACTTGATATACAGTATTTTGTTACTTTCAGGTGTGCAGCATAGTGACCTGACATTTACATACCTTGCGATGTGACCCCCACAGGAAGTCTAGTGACCCTCTGTCGCCGCACAAAGTTGTTAGAATGCTGCTGACGAGTTTCCTGTTGTGGCTCCATAGCTTTGAAAAATATATGTTTTTATTGATTTTAGAGAGAGAGAGAGAGAAACATCGATGTGAGAGTGAAACATCTACCACCTGCCTCCTGCACGCCCCCTACTGGGCATCAAGCCCGAAACCCGGGCACGTGGCCTGGCAAGGAATGGAACCGGCGACCTCTCTGTGGACGGGCCGGCACTCAACCGACTGAGCCACACTGGCCAAGGCTCTGTAGCTTTTATTTTTATTTATATTTTATTTTTTAAAAATATATCTTTATTGATTTCAGAGAGAGGAAAGGAGAGGGAGAGAGAGAGATAGAAACATCAATGATGAGAAAGTCATTGATCGAGCCCACAACCCGGGCCTGTGCCCTGACCGGGAATCGAACTGTGACCTCCTGGTGCACAGGACCACACTCGACCATTGAGCCACACTGGCCAGGGCTGAAGACACAGAGTGTGCAGATATTCTCAGTTTAAATGGGTTCTCACCTGCGTCCGTTTCTTCCAGGCGCTGGCGCACCTGCACTTGATAGAATACGTGGGCGAACAGACCACTCTGCTAATAAAGGTACAGCCCGTGTGGCAATACAATGGGCTCCAGCCACGGTTCCTTTGATTTTGTAAAGAAAGAAAAACCTGGCAGGAAGAGGTCCCGCTAATTATGTAAAAAAGCGCAGCTGGGGACCTGTTTTATCCTGGGCAGCCTAGAGATGAAGGGAGACTTTTTCAAAAACATATATAATTACGGATCCTGTAATTTTGCTCTTAGCCTTTGGTTGAAACCCTTCTGAGAGAGAGAGCAGTCGAGATACTAGTCTCAGTGAGTGACTGTGAGAGGTGCCGGCCCCGGGGTGTGTCGGGAGGGCAGGTCGGTGTGACCAGGCTGACAGTGTCACCGTGTGAGCCACCAGGAACGGCGCCTGCTCCCCCGCCCACCGCTGGTGGCCTTGGGCGTGGCTGGGACATGCTCCCCTCAGTGACCTGCGGAGCCTGGTCAGGCTCCTGGCAGGGTGGGGACAGCCCGGGCTGGTCCAGTGCGCACACCTGGGGTCAGAGGAGGGACAGCCAGCCCTGCAGGACCTCCCCAGCGTCTCGTGTCCCGGCGTCAGATCCCGAGCGCGCGTGATCGACATGGGCTGTGACACCCAACACCGCTATTGTCTCCCCCCCAGATGGTCCCAGAGGACCGGCGCCTGGCAGCTGCCATCGTCCTGGTGGTCTGGGTCTCGGCCATCGCGTCTTCCCTGATCGACAACATTCCCTTCACGGCTACCATGGTGAGCTGCCCACCTCCTCCGGGCCCGAGGGCCCAGCGCGCGGCCTGGACTCAGTCTGGGCTCACCCTTGGTGCCAGAGGAGGCCGCGTGGAGCCCTGTCCCCTGGCTGCACCCCAGGCCCAGCGGGCGACTGCAGAGCCAGGTGGCTGGCTGGGGGCCCGGGGCCTGTGGCCACGCGTCCTGGTCGGCCCCACCGACAGCTGCTGCTCTCATGGGCGAGGCAGTCTTTTCATTTGCTTTAATTTTTTATTTTTGTTAATACTCACCTGAGGGTATTTTTTCCTATTGATTTTTAGAGAGAGTGGAAGGGAGGGAGGGAGAGACACACATTGATCGGTTGGTTGCCTCCTGCGCTCACTCCAGCCGGGCAGGGACTCGAACCTGTGACCCTTCGGCATGGGGGTGGCGCTGTAACCACTGAGCCACACCGGCCAGAGCTTCATTTTGCTTTTAGCGAAAACTGGAGGACACCCAGAGACAGAGGCGGGGTGAAGGCCTTCCTCCCCTGTTCCCTGGGAAAGCGGAGGGCGCTGTCCAGCCGGTGGCTCTGGTGCTGGACACAGACCGGACCTTGGCTGGTCTGTGTGCTGCGACCTGGCGGGAGTGGGGGCGCGTGAGAGGCCCCTCGGGGCTGACCAGCCCCTCTCCACGGTGACCTCTGACATCACCCGGCTCAGGGGCAACGGACAGACCCCTTCGGTTTAAGAACGGAGCGTGGGACCGGGAGGGACACCCTGGTGGCTTCCCACGGGCCCGGCTCCCCGCGTGGGTGCTGGGCGCCCCCAAGGCCCTGTGGGCCCCAGGCCGCGCTGGGCTCCCGGGGGCCATCCTGGGCTCCCTCCCGTCGGGCGCTGGGGAGGCGCCTTGGGTGCTGGCGACAGTCCCGGCGCGGCGGCCCCTCCGGGCTTGGGGGCGACGTCGGTGTGACGTCGGTGTGACGTCGGTGTGACGTCGGTGTCCTTTCCCGCCGCAGGTCCCCGTGCTGCTGACCCTGAGCCAGGACCCCGAGGTCAGCCTGCCCGCGCCGCCGCTCATGTACGCGCTGGCCCTGGGCGCCTGCCTGGGAGGTAAGGGCTGCGGGGCGTGACGTCATCGCTGCGCGGAGAGCGTGACGTCATCTCTGCACGCTGAGTGTGACGTCAGCGCGGTCATAGCTGCGCTGAGTGTGACGTCAGCGTGGTCATAGCTGCGCTGAGTGTGACGCCATTGCCACACTGCGTAGTGTCATCGCTGTGCTGAGCGTGACGTCATTGTCACACGGTGCGCGTGACGTCATCGCTGCGCTGTGAGTGTGACGTCAGGGCCGCCCGAGAGCCCAGATGGCTTCCAGAGCAGACGCTCGCCTCCAGCTTTGGCTGGAGCAGCTCTGAAGCCCCCCAGCCCCTCCGTGCGCCTGTCACCCCGTCTCTGCAGGGCCCCCCGACATCCTGAGCCCCGGCCTGAGGACGGCTGTGACTCAGCCTCATAGGCAGCGATTTCCGCCCCCAGCCCCGGGCCCACGCGGCTCCCGCACTTCACCGGTGCCCACAGGGCTCGTGTTCAGAAACGTGTTAAACCAGGAGCGGTCCTCGGCCGCAGGCTCTCTTCCCTCCTTGAGAAGTTGGGGTGAAATGCTGACGCGGCGAGCCCAGTGGTTGGCGCGGTGGCCGGTGCAGGGGGGTCGCAGGTTCCTTCCCGGCCAAGGGCAGGTGAGGCTGCAGCTGGATGCCCGGGGCGATAGGGAGGCGGCCAATCGATGTGTCTCACACCCCCCCCCCCTTCCTTCCCTCTAAATATCAGTGGAAAAATATCCTGGGGTCAGTCGTAACAACACAAATGATGGCACTGGCCTGAGATGTGGAGATATCAACCTAAGAGTAAGAAGGAAAGAAATATCTTTGAGGGTGAGGGTGTTGGAGAACCTGAAGAGTGGATCAGAGGGGGTGTCAGGAGGCACCGAGGTCTGGCGAGCACCGCAGGGCTGCCCCCGCCTGTCCTGGTCCTTGGGGGGCCCCTAGGTCCTCATGCTTAGGGGCTGGTCACCGTTCGGAACACGAGAGGTTGTGAAAAATCCCAGAAAAAGACGCCAGATGCGGTTCAGGTGGTTGTTGGTCCCTCCGGGCCTGCCCGGATCATCCGGCTCTTTGCTCTTGGATTGATCTCTGGCTACGACACCGACACCTTCCTGCCGAGGTCATCTCCCTGTCTGCAGAGGGGGATTTTGTGCTTCGGTGGGGTCGCGGCGATTTCTGGAGGCAGCGCATCGGCCTCGTTCAGCCACCGGGGACCCAAGGACAAGACCCAAGCGGGAGAAGCAGAGTTCAGGGCGCTGGGGACCCTGACCTCTGGGCGGGACCATGTTCATGCGGCCTCCCCGAGCACCTGTTGTCACCCGCTGTTGCGCATGAACGGGGACAGTCGCCCAAGCTCAGATGATAACACGCAGGCGTTCTCAAGGCCCCACGCCCGGCGTGCTCAGGTGGCACCAGGCGGAGACTGGAGGGGAGGCATCGGAAGCTCCGGGGGGGGCTGTGGGGCTGGGTCTCAAGGGACACATCGGCATGACAGGACCCAGGACCCAGGGGAGGCTGCTGGGGGCCACCACTGCCGTGGAATTGGTACACCCCCGTCTGCTCGGGACCCCCTTCATCTGCCTCCCCGCCTCCCCAGATCTCTCCTGGGCCCTCTCCGATTCTCTGGGATCCCTCCAACTCCCCTCTGGGGGTCTCTGATTCCCTGGGGTCTCTCTGACCCCCCAGCCTGTCCCTCGAACCCACCCCCCGAGGACCTGTCCCCTTCTCCCTGAGGCTTCTCTTCTGCTCTGGGTGGGGAAAGTTCTCTGCATTTAAGGGTCCATGAGATTCTGTTGGGTCCATGCAGATAACCCAGGGCGACCCCCGTCCCAGGGGGGTGTTACCTGCCTGGTGACCCCCTGAATGAGTGATATCCCCCGTGTCCCTCCTCAGCCCCGGCCAGCTCCCGGGACTCGTGCCCAGGGCTCTTCCACCTGTCCGTCCGTTGTGGTTGGCCTTCCTCTCCGAATGTTCCAGAACAAAAGCGGGCAGAAGGCTGCACCGCGATGAACGGCCTTGGTTTTACGAGTGAATCTCGGTTGCAGGGAACGGGACGCTGATCGGGGCCTCGGCCAACGTCGTCTGCGCTGGGATCGCCGAGCAGCACGGATACGGCTTCTCCTTCATGGAGTTTTTCAGGTACTTTCCAAACCTGCTTGAACTTGCTGTTTAGAGTCCCCAAGGGTAAGTTAGAAGGGGCAGTGCGTCTCGGTGCAGCTGAGGTTGGCACCGAGGAAGAAGCATTAAGGACGGACCGCTGGGAGCGGCCTCGGGGCGCAGAGGGTGACTTGGGTGCTCCCAGGGCATGCTGGGGGTTTCATATCGCAGTTCTCTCGGAAATCCCACTGGGGTTGCACCTTGATTGTCTGTGACGAGGGTGCATAATGCGTGTCTGATGTCCCCCTCCCGGTGCAAGGGCCCCACTCGAAAGTGCCCGTGGATGGTGCAGACCCAGGTCAGCCCGGGCTCCTCTCAGGAGGACTGCGGGGCTGGGGGCTCCCAGGAGTGGGGTTCGCTAAAGATCTGTCACACCAGCTCTGGCCGAGGGAACCACAGCACCCACGCAGGCTGCAGCCCCGCTCAGGCCTCTGCAGGGCTCTGCTCGCCTGGGCCGGGCTTGGGGACAGAACCTGGAGCCACACCCAGGTGAGGACAGACTTCGGGCCCCGAGTATCCTAGAACCTGGCTTTGCAGACTCACTGAAGCCGCCCTGTCTGTTCACGAGCGAGAGGGATGCTGGCAGCTTTGCTGAGACGTGGGTGTGGGAGGGACACTGAGCTGCGGGGACAAGGACCGTGCCCCTCTCAGTGGGACTTCGGGCTCACGGTCGGCCTGATGCTAAGGGACAGGATCCAGACCCGAACACGGGACCAGCTTCTTCCTGTTTGGGTTCTGTCTCTGCTGAGTTTAAAGGAAATAATCTTGTGACTTAAGAATTCTCCTGATGACAACAGCGTTCCTTCCGGCACATGTCACAGGCGCAGGTGACCCACTGCACTCTGCCTTTGTCCCGTCTTTGCTCCAGAGTCATTGAGGGTCCCACCCCAGAGCACAGCTAAGATGGGAGGGAGGGCGCCCTGGCCTGTGTGGCTCAGTGGTTAGAGCATCGGCCGCTGCACCGAAGAAGGGTTGTGGGTTCGGTTCCCAGTCAAGGGCACGTACCTGGGTTGCAAGTTCCATCCCTGGTCCCCGGCTTTGGTGCGGGAGGCAACGAGTCGATGTGTCTCTCTCACATTCATGTTTCTCTCTCGCCCCCTCCCTTCCGCTCTCTCTAAAAACCAATGGAGAATATCCTCGGGGTCAGAGACCAGTGCTCCGGGCGGGTCGCGAACTGCAGACAGACTTGGCCCCTCATCCCAGGGCTCCCTCATTCAGCCAGGTCCCCGATTCCCGCAGAGCTGGAAGGCTGTCGTTCCAAGGACCCTGGTTTCGTCTGTGGTTCAGTGAACCCCCCACCTGCTGGCAGCTGTAGGCTGGGCTCCAGGCGAGGGACCCTGCAGGCCGTTTAGCAGCAGTGGTTGGGCTCTTTGGGTTAATAACCAGGACATCTGCTCGGCTGGAGAGGGGGCCTCCTCGCCTCTCGGTGAGGCCCAGGCCCGGGTTCAAGCCCAGTGGGCAATGTGTAGGCCTCGCGTTTCTCTGCAGCCCATGAGACAGGGTGAGCAGTTTCGGGGGGAGAGCCGGGGCAATAGTTCATAACTTGGTGGCCTCGGAAAGTGTGGGCACGACCACCAGCCGTCTCCTTAGAAGCTCGTGAGCTGCTGGCCTGAGGAACCACACAGCTGTTCTCGGATGGAGGGAAAGCGTCTCCATAGTTCATGTAATTTCTGTTCGGTTCCATCTCTGCTTCTGGCCCTGGCCATTCGTCCCACCAGGTTCCTGCTGCTCAGAAATCAGAGCCGTTTCTCATGAAATAGTCATCTGACGGTCGTGGGGCCCTTATTGGCACACGTTCTTACTTAGCACTTATGATGGATGACACTGACTTTTACCTGCCTCCTATAACACTTCTGCCTGTGATGTGCAGTGCAAAATATTGACTTCCTGCTTTAGTTTTTAAGTGGCCCTTTGGCTGACTATATAAATCTGCTTTCAAAAGAAAATATGTAAAAGATAAAATATAAATGTAATTCATAACTTCCCCCCTGAGAAATGACCACTGACCATAATGTCCTGTTTTCTTACATTTCCCCCCCATAGCAGAGGATACAAATGTATTTGTTAACAGAAATTTTTAATCACTTTGTAGCCTATGGCTACTTTCACGCTATAGCAGAGAGTTAAGTTGTCAGATCCACAGGACTTCCAAAGATGCGAACAGTTTTTATTAAAATGTAGACAAGGAGACACTGAACTGCAAGTGTGCACGTGTGTGTGTGTGTGGTAAGTGAGCGTGAGCTGGGTGTGGGGCCTGTGCATATGTGCATGTGTGTGCATGTGTGTGGTGTGCATGAGTGTATGTAGGTGCATGTCCATGTAAACATATGAGCTTACATATGTGCATTTGTGAGTGTGCCTGTATGAGCACTGTGTATGTGTGTGCATGTACAGGTGAGTATATGCATGCACGTGAGCCTGTGTGCATCTCTGCACATGTGTGTACACACACACGGTGCACGTGACTATACATGCACACATACATATGGCTCGTATGTGTGCAATCACATGCATGGGTGTGTGAGTATGCAGGTACATGTGTGAAGTATATTATGATTTGGTGTGCACACATGTATACCTGTGAATGCATGCACATGTGTCCCACATGTATGCATGTATGTGTGCATGCATGCTTATGTGTGCACCTGTGTGTGCTTATATAAGACAGAAATTCCAACCACACATTGTCAGCTGAATTTCCGTCTTGTCTGCGCGAGTCCTGTCTGAATTAATGCCTCGGTGAAGGAAACGCGTTCCCTGAAAATGAGCTAATTAGTCTTGCTCACCTTGGATAAAATAAATCTCCACGTCACGAGTGAGCATAAGCTCTAACACAAGACAAATACACAGAAACCTGTGCTTCTCCCATGCGGCGGCGGGTCTGGAAGGCATGCCTGTGAAAGGGGTTTTGTGTTTTAAAAACAATAATTTATGAAGTATCAGCGACAGACCACTCGAGACCTAGTTCAGAGACGTCACGTACTTTCCGGGAGAGGGCGGGAGCCTGCGCCTCTCCAAGCACAGCAGGCGTTTCCCTCTGTGCTGTCTGCGCCAGAACCGGGACCCCACCCCGCAGGCCTTCGATTGCCGGCGTCACGGCGCATCCTGAGGTACTCCGGGAGGCAGTCAGTTGATCCCAACGGTGCCTGGTACCTAAGACGGTAACGGTGAAGAATAGGCCGAGGGCCGAGCAATTCATCTTCTGTGGATGGTCTGCACATCTAAGCTGTTTATTTTTTTCAGTTCATGGGCCTTGCTTGAGGTCATTTTTGTTGTTGTTAATCTTCACCGGAGGATATTTTTTCCATTGATTTTTTTTCTTTTAGAGAGAGTGAGAGGGAGGGGGAGAGAGAGAGAAACACGGATGTGAGAGAGACACATCAGGTGGTTTCCTCCCGCCCACGTCCTGACCAAGGCCGAGATTGAACCTGCCACCCAGGTACCTGCCCTTGACCAGGAATCAAACCTACGGCCCTTCCATGCCCGAGCCGATGCTCCAACCCCTGAGCCACACTGGCCGGGGCATCAGACTGGAGATTATTTTTATTTATTTATTTTTTAAAATATATCTTTATTGATTTCAGAGAGAGGAAAGGAGAGGGAGAGAGAGACAGAAATATCAATGATGAGAGAGTCATTGATCGGCTGCCCAGCCTACAACCCGGGCCTGTGCCCTGACCGGGAATCGAACCCCGATCGCCTGGATCCCAGGTCGACACTTAACTGCTGAGCCACGCCCGGCCGGGTGAGATTATTTTTATAAAGTGATTTGAAATAAGACTAAAGTGATCCTGGTCCTATTTAATTACCACCAGACCCTCTGGCCACAAGGTCAGCATGGGTCAGGCTCTCATCTGGGGCCCTTTCGAATTTGCTCACCTGGGTGGCCAGGTCTTAGTAGCTTCATTTGCAGGCGAGGAAACAGGCCCACGGTCCTAACGACAAAGCAACTCCATCCTCTTGCCAAAGTGACACGGGCACCGTCAACCGCAGACGCGGCCGTCCCGTCCCCCTACAGAGGGAGACGAGCCTTTGTCACAGCACCTCTAAGACTCAGACAACACAAAGCCATTTTCTTTTCTTGATTGACTTTTAAATTGAAAAAAATAAATCAATAGAGCCGAGTATCCTAAGCTTCAGAAGTCGATAACTTTTTGAGTTACAACAGTTCTACCGACATGGGAAGCCACAGACCCCGGGGGGCGGGGGGGGTGTTGTTCCCAAAGCAAATGAAATGGCCCAGCAGTGAGATCCAGCTTTATCCAGAGAGGGAGTCTCCCCAAGAAAGTGAGGGAGCCTGGGGAGTCGGGGTACAGAGAAGGGCCTGCATGGCTGAGAGGAGGTTCATTGGAGGCAGAAAGAGGGCCGAGGGGCCCTAGCGGCTCAGTGGGTAGTGTCGGCCGGCCCACCGAAGGGTCACAGGTTCAATTCCCGGTCAAGGGCATGTACCTGGGTTGCAGGTTCAATCTCCAGCCCCAGTCGGGGAGCATGCGAGATGCAACCAATTGATGTGTGTCTCTCACATCGATGTTTTATCTCCTCTCTCTCACCCCCTTCCTCCTTCCCTCCCTCCCTTCCACTCCCGCTACTCACTGTGTTCACACTATTTTCAAAATGACAATTTTAAAAGCTGCTTTGCGTTGGATTAAGTACCACGTCTGACCCGGTAACCTGTTCTAGCCTAGCGTGGAGGGGCAAGTCCTCAGGTGCCCTGCGCCCCGCCTCCTGGAGCTCTGGTCCCAGGAGGAACCCCCTCCACTGACCTTGCCGGTGCGCCGCCTCCCCCAGGCAGTCCTCCGGGCTCTCACACACAGCTGGCTAACTCCTCCCAGTCCTGACCACACCTCCCGGGCAGGACTTCCCTGCCAGGTGCTGCTTCCTGGCCTTGACAACGGGTCTAAAAAACCATCTGTGCAGTGAGTAGTTTAATGTCTGAGCATCTTGTTAGAATGCAAGCTCAGCCCCGCCGGGGGTGCTCAGTTCGTTGGGTGTTGTCCTGGGCACCAAAAGGTTGCCGGTTTGGTTCCCGGTCAGAGCACACATTTGGGTTTTGGGCTGGATCTCCAGTAGGGGCCGTGCAGGAGGCAGCCCATCAATGTTTCTCTCTCTCCCTCTCCCGTTTTTTAAATACTTTTGGTGTTGTATGTGTGTGAGGGAGAGAGAGAGAGAGACATTGAGTTGTTACACTTAGTTACGCATTTATTGGCTGCTTCTTGTGTGTGCCCTGACCAGAGATCGAACCCACAACCTCGGTGTGTCAGGTTGTCGATGCTCTAACCACTTAGACACCGAGCCAGGGCTGCTTTTGGAATGTTCTGAGCCCACTGCTGCCCCAGGGTCCTTGTCCCTGCTGCTCCCTTTCTATGAGACTCTTTTATTTTTTTTTAAATATATCTTTATTGATTTCAGAGAGAGGAAGGAGAGGGACAGAAACATCAATGATGAGAGAGTCATCGATCGGCTGCCTTCTGCAGGCCCCGGACTGGGGATCAAGCCTGCATCCCCAGGCATGTGCCCTGACCGGGAATCGAACCCCGATCTCCTGGATCCTAGGTTGACGCTCAACCACTGAGCCACGCCGGCCGGGCTCTGTGAGACTCTTGTCCAGCATCAGGCAGGTGGCGCCTGCCTTTCCCCAGGTCTCTGCTCACAGTGTGGCCTCTTATCACCGAGGCCAGGACACCAGCCCCCTCGCAGCCCTGCCCCTTCCCAGGCTGTGTTCCCTTTTCCAGTCCCACCTCACAGCACCTGCGTCGTCCGTCATCTCTGTCCCCCAGCTGCAGAGAAACGCCCAGAACAGGGAGCCCAGGTGCTCCCTGTAGAGCCCCAGGGCGGGCCTGCGCCCGCACGCAGTAGGTGCTCAATGCGCGTTGAGCGCCGAGTGAGTGTCGTCGCCCAGCCCGGGGGCCCCTCCACCTCCCGCTCCGCTGGGTCCCTCCCTGCAGGTGCCCAGGGTGTCGTCACCCGGAGTGTTTCCCTGACAACTGCGGGGACCGCGGCTTCCACTTGCCGGGGACTGAGAAATAATCATGTTGTTCAACGCGGCTTATTAAGAGGCTCTCGGTTAATGAAAAACCCTGTTTGGTTTTCTCGCGGTCCGATTGTGATGCAGATCCGGCCCCGCGCGCAGCTGGTCTGCTCTTTGTCTCAGGGCCCATCTGGCTTCTGGCTGCTCGGGGAGGCAGCTTCTAGGAGGGATTCCTTAAGGCTGCAGCCTTATCCTCTTTAAATTTTACTGAATTTATTGGGGTGACACTGGTTAATAAAATGATACAGGTTTCAGGCGTCCGGTTCTGTGATACAGCATCTGTCCACGGTACGAGTCGGGTCCCCTTCCGTCACCCTCGATCCCCCTGTGCCCCCCTCTATCTGCCCCACTCCCCCCTTCCCTCTGGCAATCGCAGTGCTGTTGTTTGTGTCTATGAGGTTTTTTTTGTTTTTTTTTTTTGCTTAATCTTGTCCCCTTTTTCACCCTTCCCGCCACCCTCTCCCTGACAGCTGTCAGTCTGTTCTCGGTACCTATGAGCCTGTTTCGTTTCTATTTTGTGTGATCATTTATTTTGTTCATTAGATTCCACATATCAGTGAAACCCTATGGTGTTTGTTTCTCTCTGGCTGGCTTATTTCACTTTATGCTGTGTCCATCCCTGCTGTTGCGAAAGGTGAGATTTCCTTTTTTTAAAAAATTAATCCTTACCGGAGGATATTTTTTCCATTGATTTTTATTTATTTATTTATTTTTAAAAATATATATCTTTATTGATTTCAGAGAGTGAAAAAGGGAGAGGGAGAGATAGAAACATCAAAGATGAGAGAGTCATTGATCGGCTGCTTAGCCCGCATCCTGGGCCTGTGCCCTGACCAGGAATCGAACCCCGATCGCCTGGATCCTAGGTCGACGCTCAACCGCTGAGCCACGCCTGCCGGGCTTCCATTGATTTTTAGAGAGAGTGGAAGGGAGGGAGGGAGGAGAGAGAAGCATGGATGTGAGGGAGACACATCGATTGGTTGCCTCCTGCACTCATGAGTCAGAGATCAAACCTACAACTCAGGTCTGTGCCCTTGACTGGACTCGAACCCTCAACCCCTTGGTGTGCGGGCCGAGGCTCTAACCACTGGGCTCCACCAGCCGTGGCCGAAGGTGCCTTTTGCTCGTGCCCTTTGGTGGCAGGACGTCTGCAGCCCTGTCCCCGAAATGTGCTTGGCACCTGCACACACTTCCGCGCGTGATCTCGCCCTCCTGTCCCCGCACCAGGCTGCCACCCCCAGTAAACTCCCATCAGACCTGGGCCAGTCCGGAAGGGCTCTACGGTGGCCTGAGGGGACGTTTGGGACATTTCTTGGAGCTCCTTTGTTTTCTGATCACTCCGCGGTCGGTCACTTCTGTCCCCCCAGGGCCACACTCTTCAGCTGCTCTGTCTCGGTCTCTCTTCGTGAAGCTGGTCCCCTCTTATTCTGATAAACATCGGTCACCAGCTGCACATAAATCTTTTTCCAAATGTTACCCATTCAAGCACTAAACATAACAGCCCTGGGTGGTGTTGCTCCCTGGTTGGAGCATCTGCCTGCGCACCGAAGGGTCGCGGGTTCGATTCCGATCAAGGGAACGTACCTGGTTTGCAGGTTCGATCTGCAGCCCTGGTCAGGCCTGCGCGGGAGGCAATCAATGTTTCTCTCTCTCTCTCCCCCTCTCTCCCTCCCTTTCATTCTTTCTAAAAATCAATAAAAAATACCCTCAGGTGAAGATTAAAAAAAAAAAGGGGGTGGGGGTGGGAGTGGCGTAGGTTTACCCAGTGTGGGTGAGAGCTGGCTGCTAAGCATTTAGGATCTTTGCCACCAACGGTCATTATTAAAAATTAAATTATGTAAACTTACCATTAAAGAAAATATATCAGAACAAAAGTGACAAATAGTTGAAATGCATCACTTCCTAATTATTTGGCTACGTTTCGCTGTTATCTGTGTCCTTGAGATTATGTTCATTTTATCTGCATGGTAGAGACGTGGCAACGCGCCCCCCGATCACTCCCAGCTCCGGGTCGGGGACGGCCCCGTGGAGCCTGAAATCACACGGTGGGAAATTTATCCCACTTCCACTTCCATTTCCCACACGCTTAGGATGTCAGGGGGCCGTCTTCTCCTGTGGAAGTCTTGGCGTATAGATCCTTAAACACTAAATATCACCCTTTGTCATTAAAAAAAAAAAAAAAATCTTTATTGATTTCAGAGAGAGGAAAGGAGAGGGAGAGAGAGAGATAGAAACATCAATAATGAAAGAGACATTGATCGGCTGCCTCCTGCGCGCCCCCGACTGGGAATCGAGCCCGCAATCCGGGCCTGTGCCCTGACTGGGAATTGAACCCCGATCGCCTGGATCCTAGGTCAACACTCAACCGCTGAGCCACACCCGGCCGGGCTCCCTTTGTCATTTTAAAGCTCAATGCTACCTAACTCCAACTTGAAGATGCTTCTAATATGAGCAACATCTGGCTTTCACTGAGCCCCGGCCTCGCTCCAGCTTGTCACTCAGCATCACGTCCTCAAGGTTCACCGCAGCATTGTAGCATACGGCAGTGGGTCCCTGGTTTTCAGACTGAATGACACTCTGTGCAGGCCAGGCTGCTCCGTCACAGGGCCCCCTCTTGCTCTGGCCCATGCATCCTGCAGAATGATCGGGAAACCCACAGATTCTGTTACCTCTGCTCTTCCCGCCTCTGCCTTCCGGCCGCCTGGGCTTCATGAAACTCCCGTCTGCACAGGCGTGGTCTAGGGCTTCCCTTCGTGGGGTGAAACCATCGTGGGCCAGCGGGAGGTGTATCTGTGCAGGGACCCGCGGCCTTTGTGGTGGAGTAACGGGGGTCAGAGGGCACAGGCACAGGAGGGTGCGGGAGGGTCTGTCCGCAGGGCAGATGCGGGCTTGCCCCCCACCCAGCCTGCGGCTGGCCTAGTCCTTGATGGTTTGCAGCCGGTCTCATTTCTCGCCCCGTATCTGGAGGAACTCTGGGTTTGGGCAACGACGGGAGCCCGCGGGGTGAATGAATGAATGAGCCTGGAGGAGTATGTGACATGGCGGTGAGGTGACCTGTGATTGTACCCACACAGGAATTAAAACAGCCTGCCCTGGCTGGTGTGGCTCAGTGGTTAGAGCATCGGTCTGCACACCAGAGGGTCGTGGGTTCGATTTCCGCCCCCATTGCGGTTTGTGTGGGAGGCGACCCGTCGATGTGTCTCTCTCTCCTCTCTCTTCTCTCCTTCCCCGCCCCTTCCACTCTCTCTAAAAATCAATGGAAAAAATATCCTCACTCCTTGGGTGAAGATTAAAAAAACAAAAACAAATACAGGCCTGCGAACAAAGCTTCCCAGCTAAAAAAATCTCATAGAAGCGACGTCAGTAATAAACACAGCCCCTGGAGGAAGAATTGCTATTTTCTTTTTTTTAAACCAAACCCTGAACATCGTGACAGGGGAAAATCGCCAGCTAAGATACATCTGTAATTATTCTGTAAATGGCAGACGGCTGTTTTCACAGGCTCCTTGGCCGGCTCCCCGTGTGCGACTCATCCCAAACACCCCTGAAGAGAAAAGATAACATTATCGTTGTCAGATCTCAGCAGTAGCTTACTGAACACCCCTAAGATGGCACACAGCTAATTTCCTATCAGCCTCATATTTTAAAGCCTAACTGAGCCACACAGGTGATGAATTTCTGATCCGATTTCAAAACCGTCTTGCAGTGCGAGATGCCAGCTCTGAGTGGCAGGACCCCGTTGGCCTGAGGCATCGCGAATCCCTCAGTTAGTTGCATCCCAGTTCCACTCCGTTCAGAGCTGGTTGGATAAATGAGATAGATCCGCGTTGTCAGTGATTGTAAAAATGAGATTTCCAGTTTTGTAAACCGCCCGGGAGCAGGCAAACCCGCAGACACCAGACAGCCACATGCTCTGGACACGCCTCCTCTGAGAACCGCCCTGGACACCCCAACACTAGGCCGCATCCCTGGGCCCACACAGGGCACCTCTTTCCCCCTCTTCCCTCCTCTCCAGCCTCTAGTCCTTGCTGTCTTAATTCAGGGAAACCAGCCTGGTTTTATTATTATTATTTTTACTTTTAAAATACGTTTTTATTGATTTTTAGAAAGAGGCCTGGCCGGGCATGGCTCAGCGGTTGAGCATCGACCTAGGATCCAGGAGATCGGGGTTCGATTCCCGGTCAGGGCACAGGCCCGGGTTGTGGGCTAGGCAGCCGATCAATGACTCTCTCATCATTGATGTTTCTCTCTCTCTCTCTCCCCCTCCTTTCCTCTCTCTAAAATCAATAAAGATATGTTTAAAAAAAAAAAAAAAGTGGGAGAGGGAGAGAGAGAGAGAAACACTGATCAGCTGCCTCCTGCATGGAGATCAAACCCGCAATCCAGGCTGTGCCCTGACCAGGAATCGGACTGGAGACCTCCTGGTGCATGGGACTGTGCTCGACCACTGAGACACATGGGTCCGGCAACCAGCCTGGTTTTATTGGGCCGCTGGGGACTCGGAGATAAATCAGGCCCTTTCTTTGGCATGCTGGGGCATGCGCTCTGATGGTGAGACAAGCAGACTCCAGGGCGATTATAGCCCAGTGTGCAATAGAAGGGTGCAGGGAATCTTAGGGGTTCAGGGTTGTGAAAACCCAGAGCTTCTAACTCAGCTGCAGCAGCTGCAGTGTAGGGAAGGTGTGGACCGTGGACGGCTCCAGAAAAACCCCAGAGAGGAAGGGCTGGCTCCAGTGGGGGCAGGTGGCTTGCATGGGAGATGGGGCTAGGGGGTGGGCAGACTGCCCAGGAGGGCGGTGTAGCCTCACTGCAGGTGAGAAATTTCACCCCCTAACTGGTTAGACCTTCTATGTTTTATTTTTTCTAATCCTCCCTTTTCTATTGACTTTTAGAGACAGTGGAAGGGAGGGAGGGAGGGATAGAGAGACACACACATCGATTGGTTGTCTCCCTCACATGGGCCGGGGATTGAACCTGCAACCCAGATGGGTGCCCTTGACTGGGAATCGAACCTGTGACCCTTCAGTCCTCAGGGCCGATACTCTAACCACTGAGCCACACCAGCCAAGGCTGCTAGAACATTTTAATCCATGAAACCCACTTAGATGCCCTTTGCCTTGGAAAGGGAGCAGCAGGGAAAGGAGAAGTGGGGTGGGGTGGGAAGCCCACCCGCCGTGAGGCTTTTTCCGGGGTTCTTTGAGATGGCACAGTGCTTGTCCATTTTGGTGCTTGGTAAACCTTAGTTTCTGGAAAGAGAGAATATCGTCTTTTTGCATTTCCTGTGAATCTCACCTCTACTTCAGACGGTGGGGCTGGTTGCCATGCAGAGTTTTATCCATGTCTGGCTCAGCGCCTCTGTAACCAGCACTCAGAATGTGGGGAGTAAATGCAGGAACTGAGCTTGGATACGTTCACCCCAGGGTGAGGGGACAACGGAAAGTTGACACAGTACAACTCCGGGTGGTATGTCAGTCCCCCTCCCACAGAGAAAACCAAAGCAGAGCAACGGGGAATGGGGTCATGTGGACCCGAGAAACTTTCAGATTCCGAAGTTCACACTACACCACCATGGGACCTCTGCAAATGTTGCTCCCTTTGGGAAAAACAGGGGTTATATAAAGGAATTCTCTTTGTCCATTTTTGCTTTTGTTGCCTGTACTTTTGTGTAGATATATCAAATTTTGTGTATCCATTTATGCGTTGATGGTCGTTTGGGTTGGTTCTACCTTTTTACTGTTGTGAGTGGTGCTGCTATGATCATGTGTGTTTATGGATTTGTTTGAATTCCTGTTTTCAAATATTTTGTACATATGCCTAGTTGTGGAATTGCTGGGTCCCCCTTATTTTTGAAATGTACTTTTTGATGGGTATAGAATTTTATATTGACATGTTTTTCTTTCCAAAGACATCTCTCCATCATCTTTTGCCTCTATCGGTCTGGCAAGAAGTCTGCCGTAATTTCCCCTTTGTTCCTCTGGATGTAACCTGCTAGTGTTTCCTGGATGCTGAAGACAATTTCTCTGTCTTTGTTTTTCAGCAGTTTGAATATGATAGTTTGGGCTTAGTTTGGGGTTTTTTGCCATTTACTCAGCTTGGTGTTTTCTTACTTTCTCAGATTTGTCAAGTCTACTGGTGAGACCATCGAAGGCATTTTTCACCTTTGCTTGTATGTTTTCCATTTCTAGTATTTGCATTTGATTATGTCCCACGGTTTCTGTATCTCTGCCCAAATTACCCATTAACATATTCATCTTAGTTTTTTAGAATTTCTAATCTGAAAATGTCCTGCTTGCCTGGCTTCCTTGGTCGCATTATCTTTAGAGGCTGTGTCCTTTTCTTTCTACTTTATTCATACATCTCAAAATGCTTGT
The DNA here is from genome assembly GCF_964146895.1 of Miniopterus schreibersii. Classification (NCBI taxonomy): domain Eukaryota; kingdom Metazoa; phylum Chordata; class Mammalia; order Chiroptera; family Miniopteridae; genus Miniopterus; species Miniopterus schreibersii. Next base: position 343,853 of record NC_138124.1, read on the forward strand.
TGAAAGGTGGATGGTAGAAAGGGAGGCAGGCCCTGGCTGGGTAGCTCAGTGGGTTAGAGCGTCATCCCGATACGCCAAGGTTGTGGGTTCGATCCCCAGTCAGGGCACACACAAGAAGCGACCAATGATGCATGAATAGGTGGAACAGCAAATCCATGGTTTTCTCTCTCTCAAAATCAGTAAATTAAAAAATTTTTATAATTGAAATGTATGGGGTGGGGAATAAATTTCAAAAACTGTCTCAATTCGTCCTTCTCTCTCTCTAATGTTCCGGGGATTCATCTTGAAGCCTGTTTTCCAGAGTGACTTTCACTTTTACGCTTCGTGTCCCCTGCTCGCCCTGTGCTTCCCGTCTGGCATGCCCTCACCTTCCTAATAAAATATTCATAGATCGCAGTGGGGTGGGCAGTCTGACTGGTCCCATGTGAGATGTGAGTTCCCCACGCTGCTTAGAACACCTCATGCATGTTCCTGTAACCCCATAGGCGAGCCCAGAGCCCGGTGCAATAAGTCTGATAGATGAGTTAATGAACAAGGCTTAGTCGGACCAGTTAAGAGTAATCGCTCCCGTCACGCTGTGTTACAGTAGCCGTGTATGGGTCTGTCTCCTCCGCAAATTTATGAGCTGCTAAAGGAGGGACTTGTCTTATTTGGTCTGCAGTTGCTATGGGGACTGTAAGCTTTCAGTATGTAATATTAAATGAGCCAATAAATCAAAGATGGGCCCCATAGCACGTTTGGGGGGGGGGGGAAAGGTGCTGAATTCTGTGCCATGACCAGGGCCAGCTGTTTTCAGTCCCTGTCCTCTGAGTCATGACCCTTTGAGAATCACGTAGCGGCACCTCTGCAAAGCAATTTGCAGGCGGCTTTCTTAGTGAAATCTGTGGAATGGCTGATTCGTGGTAACACAAGCAAAGGATTGATTCTTCTCAGAAAGGCTGACTATTATGGGGATTGATATTTTTGCGGTGGTTTTCAATTTGGCCAAGAAAGATAGATTGCCCTCAACTTGCATTAGGAAGTGCCTTCAGCGATGTTCTGTTGGACAAGCTCCACACTTTCTTCAGACGGCTGTATTTTGTCATGGAGGCATGCAGTCGGGAAGAGCAAACTATCTTTCCCCCCCCGTTTCATTTCAGTGGGGTTTCCTCCACTGGGACCTGGGTTTTCACAGAAACACACTTACCGAGTGTGGCCCTAACATGCCCTCTTACAAGGAAAGTGCTCACCTGAGCTCAGCCGACCCCAGGGAGCAACATCTTCACCTGCAGTCTGCAGGGGGCTCTTCTCTGCAGACCAAGCAACACTTACTCATTAGATCTGAACCCCCCCAGTACAGTGTTCATTGATTTCCACCAAGAATATAGTAAGAGTCTAAAAAGATGTCTTCCAATGTCATTTGCCAGAGTTTCTTTCCAATTTTTTTTTCATCTTCCGTATCATTATAACGTTCATTCTTATTTCTCTGTCCATGTTTTTGGAGATTTTCCAATTTTTCATATATTTAGGTCGCAATCTCCTTTGCATTTCTGGCATCTATATGCTCTCCCCACATATTCCTCTTTGCTCTTTCGTGGGGATGAAATTTGACAGTTGTCTAGGCTCTGGTACCAGCTTTCCAGCATAGATCTCAATTATTATTATTATTATTATTTTTGGTTAATCTTTACCCAAGGATATTTTTTCCATTGGTTTTTAGAGAGAGTGGAAGGGAGAGAGAGAGAGAGGGAGAGAGAGAGAAACATTGATGTGAAAGAGACACATCGATTGGTTGCCTCCTGCACCGGGCCGGAGATGGAACTTGCAGCCCAGGTGCCTGCCCTGGGCCGGGAATCAAACCCGAGGCCCTTGGATGCATCCACCAAAGATCTAACCACTGAGCACACCAGCCAGGGCCAGATCTCAGTTCTCAACGTAACTTGCAACGGGGGTGATGGGCATGAAGTGGGTGACTTGGGAGGCTGGGGGAAGGGGAATAGTAGAATTGGAGTTGGGCCTGTTGGAAATAACTTAGCTTTTATTTAAATATAAATGGTTTTTCATCAGTTTTGGAATATATATTGAAATATACTGGAATATTCCCAAGGGCCATTATGGTGTGAAAAAGAAAAGAAGAGAGAGAGAGAGAAGACTAAGTGAGAGAAAAAAATTGGGTTCAATCTTCATTTCCTCTTCGAAACAGCACGTAAGTCACCGCAGAGCAGAAACTTCTGACGGCTCCCCCTCAGCAGGAGAGACTGAAAAACGTCCTAAAGGAACCAAATGCTGCGAATCACTTTTCGGCCCAGGCTTTGGATCTTTTAAAGGTTGCTTTAGACCCGATCACCCCCAAAGCCGTTTTTAATTTTATAATTCTAGCATTTTAATGTCCAACATGTTAGTTATTTTTATGGTGTTTAGAAAGGGTGACGCAGTGATCAAAGATGATAACTCACCCAAAAGAAAAAGATAGATTTTAGGATCCCAGTTTAAACCTCCTGACGTTTGGAGATCTCAGGAAGTCAGTGGTGGTTAATGACAAAGGGAACGTCTAGTGTTGTCATCTTTGAGAGCAAAATACCAGAGACGCAAACCCTCTGGAGGCTGGGCTGGGACAATTTGCTTTGCGTATGTAGGTGGGAGAGACGCTTAGGAATTAGCCCACACGCAGAGCAGGAGGATGGCTCAGGACTTAAAGACCTTTTATCCCAGAAGGAGCTGGGGGCCTGGGTGACCTGGCCCTGGGAGAAGTGGGGGGGGGGGCTGCCCAGAGACATGGCAGTTCCACGTTGCTGCGGGGAATAGAAATTAGGAGCCATGAGCACAAGGGGCATTTTGAGTCATCCAAAGGGAAACTTTATCCACCAGAGCCCACAATCCAGTGCTTTGTGGGGCAGCTGACTCTTTTTCTTGGTTTCGCATTTATTACTATTGTTTATTTATTTTATTATTATTATTTTTTTGTTAATCTTCACCTGAGGATATCTTTCCCACTGATTTTTAGAGAGAGTGGAAGGGAGGGAAGGAGGGAGGGGAAGAGAGAGAGAGGGAGAGAAACATGGATGTGAGAGAGACACATGGATTGGGTGCCTCCCGCATAGGACCCAACTGGGGCCCAGGATCAAACCTGCAGCCCGGGTACCTGCCCTTGACCAGGAATCGAACCTGTGACCCTTTGGTGCATGGGCCAGCACTCTAACCACTGGGCCACACTGGCCAGGGCACATTTATTTATTTTTAATTAAATTTACTGGTGTGACATTGGGCGATAAAATGACATAGGTTTCAAGTGTACGATTCTATGGTACGTTGTGTGTATATTGCATTGTGTGCCCACCACCCGCGGTCACATCTCCCCTCACCGTATGTGTGACCCCCTTCTTCCTTTGCTACTGACTCTTTTATCCTAGAAACGTACAGTCTGAGACGAGAGTGTTGATGGAACGGTGGCCATGTGTCCGATGGCGCACTTGGGTATCTCTGGAGCGAAATTTATGAGGGCAGACAGTCGCCTTAGAATGAAACATCAAGTTGGAACAAATTGAGGTTCCGAAACTCAATTAAAAGCATGGCAAACATTTTCAGCAGGTCTCCAATAAAATGGCACACAGTGGGGGATGTCTGTCTAACAGAGGCGGGCGTCCAGGTCTCCGAGGCTAAGACCAAGGTTCTGATTTCTAATGACAAGAGGTAACTGACTGTGGAGACATAAAGCTCCCAGGGCCGTATTCTCTGCAGTAACAACGTAATGATGACTTTGGATCCCCTGGGTCTCAACACACAGCAGGTGCTGTTCTCAGAGAACTGCGTGGACGGTCTTTCTCCTTTGCCAGCGGGAATGGGGTTCTTGGGGCGCGTCTGGAATGAACATTTCCGGAGGCCCCCAGGGGAGGATGAGATGTGAGATGTGGTAAAAAGCTTTATTTGTGTGGAATTATACCCCTCGGTGGGCAACGTCCCATTTCCCTTAATCCAGTCCTGGAAGAAGAGCTGTTGGGGAGCCAGCAGAGCTGGAAGCAGAGCCAGTGTCCAGAGTTCCCTTTCCATGGTGGAGCCGGGTCCGGGGCAGCATCAGGCTCGTTCCAGTCTGTTAGTCCCTTGTGCGTGGGGTCCACAGGCTGTGGGCCATCTGGGCCGTGAGAGCCCCGCAAGCCAGGAGTCAGGTGTGAGCAGCAAGAGAGCCAAGAGGGCAGGAGAGCCAGCGGGCAGGGGCTCCTTTGCTCAGTAGCTGAAGCATCTCGGATCTTCCCTGGCTTCCAGTGCCCCCCCCCACCCCTACTCTGGCCCGTGTCCTGCTCCCGGGTGTGACTGACAGGCAGGCACCCTCCCTGTGTCACCCAGACCTCACTGGGCGTGCGTCTGCTCGGCCTTCCCTGTGCTCCTCTCCAGTGAACTGATAACTGGCTCAAATACAACGATACCAGCACCGCAACCCACGTGTCTCTGTGTTTCAGGTTGGGCTTCCCAATGATGGTCGTCTCCTGCACGGTCGGGATGTGTTACCTGCTGGTCGTGCATGTCGTGATGGGGTGGAACTGATAGAAACACCACCTGCAGACCGGGGGACCCTGAGCCGCCTGCCACCCACATCCAGAGAACACGCCCCCAGGACCACCCTTGTGAGAAGAAAGGTGCTTACGCGGGGTGCCGTGGAGCGTAGACATCTGGCACCCACGTTCCCCAGACTCCCCTGCAGGAAGCATGTATATTTCATGACTCTTCCTGCTACGCTGTGTAAGAAAAGACACAAATGCCAGAATGCACCCCAAACGGCTTGGCTGTTCAGGCGTCCCTTCCCCTGAGGCTGCCTGCGGTGTTTCTTCCTGTAGTCACTTTTCATGTAGCATAGTCAGCGCTCAGACTGTGCACCCTCCAGAGACACGCTCGTCCTGGGAGAGGCATGCGGTTTGTAAGGAAACATTTTGTGTATTAAAAAAAATAAACTTTCCCTTGGCAAAAGGTCTTAGAATTTGTTCGCCTTGTCATTTATTTATTTTTTTTTAGTAGTTTACATTATGTAAAATTGCATTTTGTGCCTATATTGTACTCTGGAGTTTTCACGTCATCGATGAAAAGTCTGGAAATTTGTCTCGGCCGGAGCGTCGCCTTGTGCACCGAAAGGTTGCTGGTTGGATTCCCGATCAAGGCACATACCTGGGTTGTGGGTTCGATCCCCAGGCTGGGCACATAGGGAAGGCAGCTGATTGATATTTCTCTCTCCCTCCCTCCCTCTCTCTAAGCATGTCCTTGAGTGAGGATTGAAATAATAATAATTATAATAATAATAGCCTAGAAATTTGACTTAAAGAAGGTCATCAGGCCCTGGCTGGTGTGCTCAGTGGTTAGAGTGTTGGCCTGTGCACCAAAGGGTTGCAGGTTCGATCCCTGGTCAGGGTCGGGGCGTGTGAAGGAGGCAACCAATCGATGTCCCTCTTTCACATCGATGTTTCTCTCTCCCTCCCCCTCCCTCCTACTCTCTCTAAAAATCAATGGAAAAAATGCCCTCCAGTGAAGGCAAGGTGGGCTATTTCCCTCAATTGCACAGTAGTGTGGTTGGTGCACTCAGGTGCCTGCCCCGCAGACTCCGGAAACATTTGTTAAATGCGGTGTTTTGCGCATCAGGAGAGCTGAGGCAGGAGCAGAGCCGGGGGCAGGAGGGCCGGGCCTGGTGCTTCAGCCCAGGTCGCGTCTGCTCTGCCTCGTCGGGCCCTGGCTCTGCCCGGACTCGGGACCTGGTCTTCATTTCCATCTCCGCGCAGGCTACCTGGGCATGAAGATACTTCCTGGGACCTCTGCTTTTCTCTTGCTGCTTTTAAGATTCTTTCTCTATCTTTAACCTTTGGCATTTTAATGATGATGTGTCTTGCTGTGGCCTCTGTGGGTTCCTCTTGTTTGGGACCCTCTGTGCTTCCTGGACTTGTAAGTCGATTTCTTTCCCCAGGTAGGGGAAGTTTTCTGTAATTATTTTTTTCAAATAGGTTTTCAATTTCTTGCTCTCTTTCTGCCCCTTCTGGCACCCCAATAATACGAATGTTGGGCCTCTTGAAGTTGTCCCAGAGGCTCCTTATACTATTTTCATATTTCTGGATTCTTTTTTCTTTTTACTCTTCTGGTTGGATGTTTTCTGTTTCCTCATGTTCCAAATTGCTGATTTGATTCTCATCGTCCTCTACTCTACTGTTGATTCCCTGTAAATTATTCTTCATTTCAGTTCCTGTAGCCTTCATTTCAAATTGGTGCTTTATTATGTTATTGATTTTCTCAGTTATTTCCCTAATAGTCTGCTTAAACATCCTTAAAACCAAAATTCTGAACTCTGTATCTGTTAGCTTGCTTGGATCTATTTCATTGAGTTCCTCGTCTAGAGATTTGTTCTGTCCTTTTCTTTGTGACATGTTTCTTTGCCTTCTCATTTTGGCAGCTTCCAGGTGTTTGTTTCTATGTATTAGGCAGAGCTGCTCTGTCTCCTGGAATTTGTAGAGTGGCTTTGTGTAGTAGGTGTCCTGTGGGGTCCAGTGGCTCAGCCTCCCCAGTCACCTGAGCTGGGCCTTCTAGGTGCTCCCCTGTGTGGGCTGTGTGCACTGTCCTGTTGTAGTTGAGCCTTGGTTTCTGTTGGCGTCACTGGGAGGAACTGACCCCCAGGCCAATCAGCTGTGAGGACCCGCTGCAGCTACAGCCAGAGAGCTGCTGTGCTGGAGACACCCCCCATGGAGCAGGATTTACTTCAGTGGGGCTTTGGTGTTCACCAAGTGCGCCCCTTGAGTGTGTCACTCGTGGATGAGGTAGGGTTGTAATCCAGCGTGGTTGAGTCTGACCACCAGGTGCACTGTCTCTGGGGCCTCCTGGGAGGTGCAAAGTCAGCCTGTGCCAGTGCCTTGCCCAGGGCCACCCAGCCTGAGCTACACAGCAGTCCCTAGATGGCTGGTGCTTGTGCTGGGCTTGGAGGTGCCCAGGAGAGGCCAAGCTATGAGCCAGTGCAGCTGCAGCTAGTGCCAGGCCTGGGGCCGCTTATCAAGCCGTATGGGGCCCGCTACTGCTTGTTTGAGAGATTTTAGGAAAGTCCTAAGCATGAGGCTCGAGAGGCCACTTGCACGGAAAAGCCCCTGGAAATGGCCTGGATGAGCTGCAGGCGGGGAGGGGCGGGGCCTTGGGGAATCACGGGGCGGGGCCAACGGTGTGCGTCAGGCGCTGGCGACTCAAACATGGCGCCTGCCTGCCGGCTGTGTGCCCGGGGAGGACTCGCCAAGGAGCCATGGCCTCCGCCAGCCCTTCTGCCCGGGAGGAAGCCGCCCTCCGCCTGTCGCCCGGATCTCAGGCAGGTCAGTTCCCCCCGAGTGTCCCGGGTCCTTTCAGGCTGCTCCCGGCGCTGGGCTCAGAGGGAGCGTCCGGGTGAGTCCGCGCCGGGCCCTTTAGGAGGAGCTGCTGGGGCTCCCGCAGCCTCCGCAACCCTCAGAGACAGTCCCCGCTGGGTTCACAGCCCGGAGTTGTGGGGACGTCTCTTCCCGGCCTGGAGCCCTGGGCTGGGGGCTGCTGTGGGGCTGGGACCCCTCGCTCCTCCAGGAAACCGCGGTTGAGATTCCCTCCCGGGTTTAATCCACGACACCCGGTGTGGGCCCGCGGCCGCCTCTCCACAATTCGGCCCCGGCCCGCCCACGTCTCCCCCCCCCACTGGTCTCGGTGCTTCCTCAGCTCCCTGGCTGTGGGGCTTCTGTGCAGCCAGATCTCAGGAGGCTCCGAGTGCTGGTGGTTCTGGATTTTAGTTGTGATTTTTGATGTGGTTGCGGGAGGCGGCGGGCGCAGCTGTGACCTACGCTGCCAGTTTGTTTTCCTCTGGCCGGGAGTTTTGAACGGTCAGCAGCTGTAAATGGCCAGCAGTTTTGAACGGTCAGCGGTTTTCGGTGGGGCAGCCGGGGAGGGATCTGAGCTGACACCTGAAGCGAGCGGTCGGCGGAGGGCCCTGGAGACGAGAGCAGGCAGCCGGTGCCCAGGCCGTGGGCCTCCCCGGGGTGGGTGTGGAGTCCTTGTCGCAGCAGCCGGAGACGAGGGCCAGGGTGACCCTGCAGGCCGCCGGCCAGGGGAGCACTTCACCCCTTGTTCATTGGAAGGCAGAGCTCCCTGAATGAAGCGAGGGTGCTGAAGGGCGGGGGCCCGTCCATCCTCGGGTCAAAGACAAAAGTTAGGCGAATATGGAGATCAATTTTTTGTTAATTCTCATCGGAGGATATTTTTTCCATTAATTTTTAGAGAGGGAGGGGGAGAGAGAGAAACATCGATTGGTTGCCTTCTGAACACACCCCGACCGGTGGGAATCGAACCCTAGACCCTCTGGTGCGCAGGCCGACGCTCTACCCACCGGGCAACCGGGCCAGGACGCACATCAGTTTTATTGCAATTTGAGGACACGCGATCCGTGTCTGAGAGAGGGGGAGTGCCTTTTTAGGGGGGCACACGAGCTTCAGACGGGTGAGTGACATCAGACGGGGTGGGCTGGCGAAGGGACGGGTGCCTCTGAGTCCTGCGCAGAGCGCGCTTTCCCCGGGTGGTTCCCTGGTTCCCGGGACAAACATTTTTCCTCGTGGCCAGTCCATCAGAGAAACGCTTTGCGTGTCCCCTAATTCATCATGAGATGAAGGGCGGGGGGTGCAGGGTCTGCGTCTGGCCTGGACGGCTACCGTGGTGAAACTAGGGGACCAACTCCTGCTTCAATAGAGCAACATCCGAGCAAAGCAGCCGGCAGCTCAGACAAACTGAGCCCGAAATCCGATCTCGCCAGCTACCAAACCCTGGCGAGGGTCCCCCTGCGCGGAGGACAGTGACGTTGCCCACCCAGGCTCAGCCGCGGCGTCACCCGTGGAGTTGGAGTCCCCACGGGGAACCAGGCACACACCGGGCGCAGGTGGGAACAATCCTTTCCTGCAGGGAGTGAGAGGAGGTCAGTGCCCGCGGTGCCCGCTGGGGTCCCTTGGCCAGTGGGCCCCTCCTGTAGCCATTCAGGGCGACGTCTGATGCATGTCTTTTAACCCTGAGCTTTTTAGGTTCCCTGATAGTAGTTTAACCACACCGACTGGTTCAAAAGACACAGCCACCGTCCTGGCCGGTGTGGCTCAGTGGTAAGAGCCCATCACCCGAGGGTTACGGGTTTGACCCCGGTCAAGGGCACGTACCTGGGCTGCAGGTTCGATCCCCGGCCCCAGTTGGGACGCGTGTAGGAGGAACCCAATCAGTGTGTCTCTCTCACATCGCTGTTTCTCTCCCTCCCTTCCTCTCTCTCTAAAAATATCAATGGAAAAAAATATCCTCCGTGAGAATGAACAACAACAACGGGAACGGCTCCATTAGCGACCAGCCACTGCTCAGAGAGGAGCGCTAATGGGCTCGGGGTCACCTGGGGCCTGCCGCCAAGAGCGCTCTTCCTGTCTGTTCATTGCTTTTTATACACAGTTGTCATTATCCTTGGCCCCAATTTTCCGTAACTGGCAATTTGAGAATATAAATAAACGCCAATCGAATTTATTTCTTCCCATTGGACAGAACCAAAGCAATAAATGACAATATTCCCGGGCCCTATTTTTGTAACTTTATTGTCTCCAAAAGTCATGAATGGGCTCAGGTTTATGGAAACACCTGAGAGAGGGCGCAGTTAGAAAGAGAGGAATCCCGGTCCCCGAGCGTGTGGCAGGCAGGTCGCAGCACACGTGCAGGCCCGGCTGGGCGCTGTCCCATCCTCGACCGGCCTCGAGAACGTCCCCGGGACCCCACAGCTCTGGGGGGGGGCAGGCCTGCAGGGCAGTGAGCGGAACGTTCTCCACGGGGCTCACCTCCTGGGTCACAGCCCCCCAGATGCCTTCGCCTTTAAAAACCCTCACTAGACCATATGTGACTGATTTTAGAGACAGAGAGAAGGGAGAGGGAGGGAGAGAGAGAGAGAGAGACATCGATCTGCTGCTCCACTTATTTAGCATCACTGGCTGATTCTTCTATGTGCCCCGACCGGGGATCGAACCCGCAACCTTGGCGTATCGGGAGACGCTCTAACCAGCTGAGCTACCTGCCCAGGGCTGGAGCCCATGATTTTCTCGTTGGAATAAACATAAGGGAGAAGGCGAGAACCCACCCTGGGGTCCTGGTATGTTAAATGGTATTTAAAGCTGCCGCCAGGAACCTCTGTCCTTTCGAGGGAGAGTCTGTCTTTCTCTCCCGAGCCCACGGCACCCAGGACCCCCATCCTGCCCCCACCCCGAGGAGAGCGCCGGGCGATGTGTATGCGGCTCGTTGATGCTTCATTAAATCCCAGAGAGATGTAGCTCAGCATTTCTCTCTGTAAACAGCTTCACTTTCACATCGCCATATATTCATTTCCTTTGAGTCCGTTTTTAAAGATTTTCTTAATCGATTTTTTTGTAGACAGAGAGGAAGGGAGAGAGAAACATCCCCCCTCTGCCTCCTGCGCACCCCCTACCGGGCATGTGCCCTGACCGGGAATCGAACCCGAGACCTTCCAGTGCACAGATGCCGCCCGACCCGCTGAGCCACACCGGCCAGGGCGTAGTTTTTCTTTTCCTACCGGGAGGCTGAGGCTAAATCCCTCATGTGAGGAATCTCTGCACCGACCACAAAATAAAATACCATCAGCATTTTCTTTTCCAAAAGAGAGATGTGATTTGCGAGTGATCCACACGTCAGAGCTAAAATAGCTCTCGCTGCTTAATCATGTTTTGCACAAGTGTTTTCCTTTCCGAAAGAACAAATCGGCGCCATAAATTCGGAGGCCCGATGTAATTTTATGGCGCCGTGGATGAGTTTTACGAGACAATTTTTGAAGACATCGCACACAATCCATCATTGCCTTTGGAATTCGAAGTTCAATGTTATAATCAAAGGCACAGCGGGTGGAAACTTCAGTCCGCACATCGGAGGTGTGCAAAGTGACCTTGCAGCCAGGCCGGCGGTCCTGGGACACGAGGTCAAGTTATGGGAGCTGGGTTGGCCGTTCTACTTAATCAGTGGAGACGCCCAGGGTGACCAGGGCTGGAAAAAAATGGAAACTGTACCTTCAATTGGTTTCAAAAACAAGGAGCCTTGGCCGGTGTGGCTCAGTGGGTTGGGTGTCGTCCTGTGCACTGAAGGTCTTTGGTTCGATTCCCGTTCAGGGCACATGCCCGGGTTTCAGGCTCCATCCCTGATGGGGGGGCGTGCAGGGGGCAGCCAGTCATTGATGTTTCTCCCTTCCTTCCTCTGAAATCAATAAAAGCATATTTTTATTTTTATTTTAAAATATATCTTTATTGATTTCAGAGAGAGGAAAGGAGAGGGAGAGAGAGAGAGAGAGAAAAACATCAGTGATGAGAGAGTCATTGATCGGCTGCAGCCCGCAACCTGGGCCTGTGCCCTGACCGGGAATCGAACCCCGATCGCCTGGATCCTAGGTCGACGCTGCACCGCTGAGCCACGCCCGGCCGGGCAAAAGCATATTTTTAAAAAAAATGTGGAAGTGGCTTGAAATTGGAAAGTGGGAAGAGACGGGGGGAATTTGGAGATGCTAGAAAAAGCTCCAGTTGCTCTGAACAGACTATTTGGAAAATTGATGTCACGAATTGCCCCGGAGGGCTCAGGAGGAAGCGAGGAGCGGGGCAGAGAAACCCACGCGCAGCCCAGGGCACCTCGAAACCGTCGCGAGCAGGGCGCTGCTAGATATGGGGCCGCTGGGGAATATTAGATACTGTGCGGAAGAGGGAGCTCTGGTAGAAAGCTCAGCACGTCCTGCCGCTGTGTGGAAAAGACAACCCCTAAGTGGTTTGCAATTGTACGAGAAACAGAGGAAGAGAAATGAAAAGCGGGGCTGCCTGGGGCGGTCTGGCCGGTGGTGGGAGCACCGTCCCCGACGCCCAAAGGTGGCAGGTCGGATTCCTGGCCTGGTCAGGTCACATGCGGGAGGCGACCAGCGCGTCGCTCTCCCATCGATGTTTCCCTCCCTCCCTTCCCCCGTCTCTCAAAATCAATGGAAAAATTAACAAAAAAAAATTAAAAGAACTGTTCAACAAAAAGGAACCAGGCCTCGATGGCGGGAGAAATCCTAGACCGTCTAGGTTGCAAATGAACAGATTACCTGTCAGGAGAGGCTGGACGACCTTCTGTAAATGCCGCCGGAAAATAGAAAGGTCAGAGGATTCCGGGCACCAGTCTTTTTAAGGAGATGGAAAATGTCATTCACAGATCGTCTCAGCCAAGCCCGAGAGCATCTAAGGAGCTAAATGTCACCGTCCCTCGGCCGTCGCAGCAACGAGAAGTGGGGCCGGGCTTGCCCAGGCAGGCAGACGCTCCACGACATACGAGCGTCACCCGCGAGGCTGTCGGGGATTTGAAACCAGCAGAAGCGGGGCCTGCTTGGGCCGAACGGGGGAGAGAGTAAAACCGAAAGAAGGTGGTTAGACCTGAAAATTCTCCTGGCAGGAGACAGGCGGGTGAAGGCACCGGGCTGTCCCAGGGGCTGTGTGTCAGGAACAGGCAAGATGCAGATCCAGAGGGTGGAGCCGAGGGCCACCGAGGGCCACAGCTTTGCCTTGAGACCCGATGGACTTGGCCTTTTTTTTTTTATTAACTCTCACCCCGAGGATATTTTTTCCATTGATTTTTAGAGAGAGTGGAAGGGAGGGAAGGAAAGAAGGGAAAGAAGGGGGGAGATAGAGAGAGACGTGATTCGAGGGAGACACAGCGATCGGTTGCCTCCTGCATGAGCCCTGATGGGAGCAAGCTGGGGATCGAACCCGCAACCCAGGTACGTGCCCTTGATGGGGAACAGAACCCTCAACCCTTCTGTGCTCGGGCCAACGCTCTAACCACGGAGCCGAAGCGGCCAGGGTGAGTTTGCCTTTTTTTTAAAATAGAATTTGGTTTTTTTAAAATATGTCTTTATTGATTTCAGAGAGAGGAAAGGAGAGGGAGAGAGAGAGAAACATCAATGATGAGAGAGTCATTGATCGAGCCCACAACCCGGGCCTGTGCCCTGACCGGGAACCGAACCCCGATCGCCTGGGTCCTAGGTCGACGCTCAACCGCTGAGCCACGCCCGGCCGGGCGAGCTTGCTTTTCTTGATTTCAAGTTGTTTGGGGCCAGCCCAGGCTGGTGCGGCTCAGTGGTTAGAGCACTAGCTCTAGCACCAAAGGGCCGAGGGTTCCTTTCCCGGTCAAGGGCACATGCCTGGGCTGCAGGGTCCATCTGTGCGCTGACTCCCCTCCTTCCCGCCTGCCCCCAACCAGCTGATGTTTCTCTCTCTCTCTCTCTGCCTCTCTCCCTCCCACTCTCTCTAAAAATCAACAGAAAAAATATCCTCCGGTGAAGATTCACAACAACAAACAAAACTGAAACCTAAGGTGATTTTTTAATAAGGTCCTAAGCCAAGTGGACATCTGACAATCAGGCCGTCGGTCAAGTCAGGGCACTCCACCGTCTTTGAAAACAGGAGCTGGAAGCAGCGGATCCTTTGCCCTCTGTCGGCCACAGGCCCCCGCTGGGCTGCAGGGTGACCCCCCTGGGGACTGGGAGCAGAGTCTGGGCCCCTGCTTGTCTCTCTGTGGCTGGATCCCTTCCCAGCCATGCAGGCTGCAGGCCGAGAGCACCCGGAGTGCCCCAGATGCGGTCCTGGGCCGTGGCCGACTTGGAAGATGACAGCACCCCAGGTATGCGCCCTGGGCCGGGAATCAAACCAGTGACCCTTCGGTGCTTGAGCCGATGCTCTAACCACCGAGCCACGCTGGCCAGGGCTCTCTCTAACTGTTCGTAAAAGCACAGTAACAGAGCAAGCTGGTCGGAAAACCAACCCAACAGCCCCCCAGCCGCTCCATCCTGGAGGAATCAGAGAGAACAGCAGGCCCGGCCGGGATCAAAGGCCCACCAGCCAGTCACTGCGAGGCCTCGCTCCTTTCAGGCCATCGGGTCACCAAAGATGAAAGGACCTGGACGCCGCGGGTTTCAGCTGCGTCTATTTCCCGAAATAAGTGTTCTTGGAGAGTGGCTCCGAAGCAAAACCACACTGATGTTCTCTCCAAGGGGCACTGTTAGCAGAGGGGTGTCCCACGTACCTGCCCAAAGCCTCGGTTCCCCGAGGACCCGCTGGCCCCGGTCAGAATGAAGCGCAAAACACAGCACCGAGGGGAGGCACAGGGGTGACGCTCCGGCCGCCCAATGGACACTCAGCACATACCCGCCGAGTCGCGGGGATTTATGATAATTGCGCCTCCAGGCTGATCTCCACCGACCAGGAACCGAATAGATTACACTAAAGCTTTTGTCGAACTAACTGGATAAAAGGTTTAGTTTTCGGTTCAAAGTGTAACTCGGGGTAAACTGGACCAGCTCAGGGTTGGTCTCGGGGACGCGTGTGGGACTCCAAGCGCTCAGTCCTCGTCCCTCAGCACGAGACGCTCCTGGAAAGATGCACAGCAGGTTTTCAGCATTTCTCCTCCAGTTTGAACCAAAGTTATATATTGTTTTTTTAAAAAAATATATGTTTTCATTGATTTTTTTCAGAGGGGGGAGGGAGAGAGACAGAGAGAGAAACATCCATCATTTGCCTTTGATCGGGACTCAAACCCGCAACCCGGGTGCGTGCCCAGGAATCGAACCGGCGACCTTTCTGTGCACAGCAACTGAGCCACACCGGCCAGGCCCAAGCTGTATTCTTGACTCACACAATGAGCCCTCTAAAGGAGCTTTAGTAATAAAAAGGGTTTGCAGGGATCCTCCCCAAATTGCTACCTGCCGCCTGCTTCCCGCACAGGCCCCGCAGGAGAGGGTCTGCGACAGGTAACGAGGGGCGGCCAGTGAACCCACGCGCTTGGTGGCGTTCTAACACGCGATGCTTGTCTCGCACGGTCCCCTCGGAAAGCATCTTTCCCAGGTCCCCGTTAGAGAGCTCTCGTCATGTCCCAGGGCCGCCCTGGCCCACGCCTCCGGGTCTCAGCACAGCCACACCCCCAGGGGGCCGGGAGGGAGCCGGGCTTGGGGAAGGCTTACCCGGCCCCGGGGAGCAGGCCCTCCAGGCTCCCAAACCCACGTGTTTGAGCCCCACTTATGCTGTTGGCTGCGCAGTGGAGCCCTCCCCGGCCTCCCGCGTCCCTCCAGGGCAGGCGGGGCAGTGCCTGGAGGCTGAGTGAGATGCTTGTAGATGCCGAGGTCAGAGCACCATCTCCCTGCGTTGCAACAGCCCCCTCCGTCCCCGAGGGGAATAACCCCTTCGGGTTATTTGCAAAGCCCTCGCTTCCACCTTCTGCCCGTCTTTTCATTCGAGTCCACTCCCCTCTGTTTTTCCCCCAGTTCTCAACTCTCGGTCCCAGAAGTGAGGTTTTGCTCCTGGTGACAGATTCAAAAGCAACATTCGCACCCACTGCCTCCCCCACCCCGTGCCCTGCTAGTGGTCCCCTCCTGGCCCGCAGCAGGCCTCTCGCTGCAGAGACGTGATAAATAATGCCAGTCGCAGTAACAGTTAAGGTTGGATCCCGTTTTCCTGTACACAGGCTCCTATTAAATCCCATCTGTGAAGCTTGATCCCGTTATCAACAGACAAGGTAGGTCCCTAGTGTGAGCCCCTCCTGGACTTGACAGCACAGTGCTAGGATAATTATTTGCATTTGTGTCTGATCCTGCCATGCTTAGCATTTGCTCCAAAGACACTAGAGCCACTCAGGTTTTTAAAAAAATACACATTCATGCCCTGGCCGGTGTGGCTCAGTGGTTAGAGCGTGAGCTTGTGCACAGAAGGGTCACGGGTTCGATTCCCAGTCAAGGGCACGTTACCTGGGTTGTAGGTCCAGTCCCCAGCCCTGGCCGGGTCACGTGCGGGAGGTAACCAGTCAACTCACATCAATCAGTGTTTCTCTCCTGCCCCCGCCCCCACCGCCCATTCCTTTCTCTCTAAAAATCAATGGAGCCCGGCCGGGCGTGGCTCAGCGGTTGAGCATCGACCTAGGATCCAGGCGATCGGGGTTCGATTCCCGGTCAGGGCAACAGGCCCGGGTTGCAGGCTGCAGCCGATCAATGACTCTCTCATCATTGATGTTTCTATCTCTCTCTCCCCCTCCTTTCCTCTCTCTGAAATCATTAAAGATATGTTTAAAAAATAAAAAATAAAAATAAAAATCAGTGGAAAAAATATCCTCAGGGGAGCATTAAGAACCCCCCCCCACACACACACACATTCAATTGTGCCCTTTCTTTGCCAGGAAGGGAAAAAGTAATATTCTGGAGACTGGCAAGAGAACCAGGAACTGCAGATGCTTTCGGAGACAGCACAGGGAGAGCCACCAACATTTACAGAGTGCGACTCGAATGCTGAGCAGGTGGGAGTCTGGCCGAGCCCTGGGACAGCCGTGGGACTCAGTGGGGGATCCGCGCCGGAGCTCGGTCCCTGGCTGCCAGCCGCACGCTCCTCTCTCGGGGTGTTTGCTGATAATCTGCCATCAGCCGAGTTCAGGCTCAGCGGAGTGAGAGACCCCGAAAGCGAAGCTCCTGTGCTATTTTTACCCGAGGCTGACAAGCGGGCTCAGTAACTGTCTGGGAAATTCAGCGGGGATTTCAAAGGAAAGACGGAGCTGACCAGTCTGAAATCCCAGAGCGCAGCGACTAGCTGTCAAACTGCGCAGATGCCACCTGCCAGCTCTCGACGCGGAGCCCTTCGTTTGGGGGAAAACAGCTGGAATCGGGCCACCGGGCTCTTCCTTCCTCCCGCCTTCCTGCAGGGACCTGGGACGGCCGCCCAGCGGGGTGTCCTCTCTCCCCACGAGGGGCCTCCCCCGTGCATTTGCAGAGTGTTTCAGATGCTGGACTTAGACGGCTGCAAACTGAGCTGCAGAGAAGTCAGGTAGAAGCAGAGCCAGGCTGTCTCCTTGGTGGATTTCCAGGGTGTGGGGTGCTGCTGAGTTCTGCCCACGAGGAGGGTGGCTGGCCCATCGGGGCCTGGGCTTGTGTCCAACTCTCCCATCTGAGGTTGGAAGACTATGCCCCCCGCTTTGGGCTCAGGATCAGCGAAACCAGAGGAATACATACCTTCCTTGCCCACGTGGCCGATCAGACCAATAAAATGTCTCAAGGGGCCCTGGCCAGTGTGGCTCAGTGGGTTGAGCATCATCCTGTGCACCGAGAGGTCGCCGGTTTGATTCCAGGTTTGGGGCACATGCCCAGGTTTCGGGCTCGATCCCCAGCAGGGGGCCTGCGGGAGGCAGCTGATCATGGTTTCTCTCTCTCTCAAATCAATAAAAGCATATTTTTAAACATCTCCAGGTATTTTGTGAGCTGTGAGTGACTTGCAAAGATGGGAGGGACTGGGTGGGGGCACAGGGCACAGGGCTGGGCCACCCAGGTTTAGCCAGGGAGCCTTTTGCTCAGATGAAACCCGATGCAGAAACCCAACGCTGAGCTGTTTTGGGTCACACAGTGTGACTTGTATGCCCCCCGCATCTAGGTAGGAGGAGGGGGAGGCGGGAGGAATGGGGGCAGCCGAGTCCCTCCAGCCCCAGCCGCTGTCCAGCCCAGGCCTCACTGCCTCACTCACGCTCTGTGGGCAGCCCGTCTGTGCCCAGGACTCCTCGCGGCAGAGCACGGGCCAGGCCCCGGGCCTCACGTCTTTGGGGGCCAAGGTTTCCTCATGTCCAGAGCAGCTGCAGGGAAACTGCCTCCCGTGAGGTCACGTGGAAACTGATGCGGCTGGAGGATGCCTGAGCCTCCTGCCCGGCGGTGGGGCTGGCCGGGAGGCAAGGCTGCCGGCGGAGGTGAGCACCGTGATCCATCGAGGGCCGTTCCGTCAGCGGGAAGCGCCCACCGGCGTCCAGGCAGTGAGACCCGGCTGTGGCTAGTTCTGCAAAGGCTCACGCTCCTGAATCCCACGCTCGATGCTTCGGGAACCTCTCTTTTGGGCCCGATCACGCACCTCCCTCCTTTGGCAAATTTCTCTTCCCTCGGTTATGTGGGGCTGCCCACTGCAGAGCCGCCCCCGCCAGGGCCAGGCTAATCGGACGCCCCATCCCTGAGGCCACGAGAGGAGTTTGAGCGTGGGCAGGTGACCCATGCCACCCAGTCAGAGTCTCAGTAGGGTTTTTCAGGTTTCAGAGTGAGCGGAGGGAGAGTGGGGGCGCCCGGTCCTTGGGGGTGGTGGCCTTCTCCCTGGGCGAGTCCCCTGTGTCCGTGGGATCCGTCGAATGGGCTCAATATGGAATCAACACCCTCCCTTGGGGGGGCGCCCCGTAAGGAAAATCTAATTAAAACCTAGCGACAGCTGCTCTAATTGTGAGTTGGCTATGCACGCACGTCTCTCTAAATCCCAAAGCTGGGACCGCGTTTATTAATTTGAAAACGAGAGTGCGCCTACACTTTTATCCTGAATTGGCCGATTAAATTCTCACTTTCCGAGCAGCATCTGGCGAGGGGAGACGGGACGCTGGAATGGGCCCTTCTCTGGAGAAGCACACTCGGTCTCTGCCCCCAGGTCTGAGGCTCTGGCTGCGCCACGACGCCCGGCCGTCTCTGGAGTGGACACCGCACCTCAGGAGCCAGGCGGAAGCTGCCATCAGCGTGGGCTCAGGCACCGGCTGGGTGACGCTGTTTTAAGAAGAACGCTTGGCGCCGCTGAAATGACAGGAATCACAGCCTTTCCCTTTATAAACGTGGATGTGACTGGGGCCCACCCCAGTGACCGCACCCCGGGGTGTCCTTAAACAGATGCAGCCTCGCCCACAGGCAGCTTGGGGTCCTGTGGACCAGTCAAGGTTAGAGGCGGGCTGCTGTGCTGTCAGCAAAGACACACACGCACACACATGCACACGCATGCACACGCACACACATGTACACACGCATGCACATGCGCGCACATGCACACACATGTACACGTGCACACACGTGCACACACATGGACACGCGCGCACACCTATACACACATACACGCACACCCATACACGCACACACGTGCACGCACGCACACGTGCGCACACACATGCAAAAACGCACACACACGGACACACACACGGACACGTGCGCGCGCACACCTATACACACATACACGCACACACACACACGCACACGCACACACACGCCAGCCAGGACTAGCCTGATTGCTGAGTGTTTTCCTGCTCTCGCTCTCTCTTTTTTTTTGCTTGTTTCTTACCCGAGGATATTTTCTCCATTGATTTTCAGAGGGAGGGGAAGGGAGGGAGGGAGAGAGAAACGTGGATGTGAGAGCGTCGCAGCGATCGGCTGCCTCCCGCACGCCCCCTGCCGGGGATCCAACCCACGACCCCAGCATGTTCATTTTTTGTTAATTCAAAAATGTATTTTTCTTTGTGATTTTAAATCTTTATCATAAAATGCATCAAGTTGCCAGATTCATCATAATGCTATTGGGGTTTTCTCTTCCACCGATGCCGTCTCCGTGATAATATATTGTTCCAGCCCCATGGCTTCCTAAGAGGTTTCACTACCAGGCGCTGGCCGTGTGGCTCCGTGGGTGGGCGCTGCCCTGTGCACCCAGGGGCGGCCAGTTCCATTCCCAGTCAGGGCACAGTCGGGGCCTCAGGCTCAGCCCCCAGTGGGGGCCGCTCATCAACGTTACGCCCTCTCGTGGGTGTTTCTCTCCCTCTTTCCTCCTCTCTCTCCAAAACTCAATAAAAAAATCATAAAAGGTTTAATATGAGGAAGTAAGTTTCCCTCTTTGTTTTAATTTTCAGCATGGGTTTAGCTCTCCTGGCCCGCATGCCTCTCCGCCTACGCTTTGGTTTGCTGATTTCCACTAAGGGTCCCGTAGAGAATCTAATTGAATTGCGTGGGGCCTGCGGACGGGTCGGGGGTGACGGCTCCCCCGGGTCGCCTCTTCCTGCCCACGAGCCGCACCTGCTGCTTTTCACTCAGCTACTCGCACGTGTCTTTCCTAACGTTTCACTTTCTCCATCAAGCTCCTGGCGTCAGTTTACTGGCATCGTGGGAGGGCGGAGAGACAAGTGCTTAGGGAGCCACCCATGCCCTGGCCAGGCCGGCTCAGCGGTCAGGGCGCCAGCCCCCGGACTGAAGGGTCCCAGGTTCGAGCCCAGCCAAGGACACGTACCAGGCTCGATCCCAGCCCTGGTCGGGGCATACAGGAGGCAACCAATCGATGCGTCTCTCAGATCAATGTTTTTCTCTCTCTCTCTCCCCTTTCCACTCTCTCTAAAAATCAATGGGAAAAAATATCCTCAGGTGGGGATTAACAAAAAAACCCACACAAATGCCAAAGCGAAGGATTAATTAAGGGAAGTGGCCCAAACTGCCATCATCTGGGGAACCAAAGAAGGCACACATAGAGAAGGGATCTGAACATATTTAGAAATTATAAAAAATATAAATGCCAGAAAGTCAATGAAATGTTTTTTGCTAATTTTTTCCCTTCATATTACATTTATTTGCTGCCTGTTGTTTGGAGCTTAAACGAGTATTATTATTTTTATTAATTGATTGATTTTTAGAGAGAGAGGCAGGGAGAGAAGGAGAGAAGCATGGACTGAGGCGTCACTGGGTGAGTCTTGTAGGTGCCCAGACTGGGGATCGAACTCACAACCTTGGCCCATCAGGACGATGCTCTGACCAGCGGAGCTGCCCAGCCGGGGTCTGCTTTGCGACCATAAATAAGTGGGGAAGCCTTCCCAGCCTTGGGTCTGTAAGGGAAGCAGGGGGGTGTTTACGGCCTGGGGAGGTGGGTCTCCTGCCTCAGAGATGAGCGAGGGCCGCAGTCCGCAGGGTGACCCTGAGACTCTCGGCTGGAAGGCGTGGCCCCGCCTCCCGCTGGGAGACAAGGTGAGAAGGGCAGTCAGCCTGGACCCCCATCCTGGGAGCAGGCGCAGCTCAGCCCCTCGGAAGCGGGGCTCCCCCAAGGCCCCGGGGGGGGGCGCAGGAAGGGCTGGTTGACGGAGACCTGCTTGCAGGGGTCCCCGGGGAGCTCACCTGACCCAGCTGAACCCACGGCGAGTCTGCTTAATGAAAGTCGTCTCCGCAGCACCTGCGATTAGCCTCGCAGTGGCCTCGAAACAGGAATTAGATGCCCCCTTTGTGTGCACAAAGGCCGGCGTCCAAATTAGAAAAAGCTAATCTGCTCTTGACGGGCTCGCTCGGGGCACGCAGGACGGTGAAGTGTTTGAAGGAGCCTCTCCGGGGTTGGCCCCGAGGCCTCTCGCTTGGGTTTAATCGAGGAGGTTTTCAGGTGCAAACAGACTGACGCGAGGCTGCAAAACACTAAGAAGGAAAATGCCGCATAGCCTGGCCAGGGTGGCCCGGCGGTTGAGCTGACCCAGGGACCGGGAGGTCACGGTTAGGTCCCGGTCGGGGCACAGGCCCCGGTGCGGACTCGGTCCCCAGCAGGGGCGTGCGGGAGGCAGCTGGTCCGTGTTTCCATCAATGTTTCTCTCTGTCTCCCTCTCCTGGGGTCGGGGAAGGTTGAACACGTACTTAATCCAGGGCCTGGTTACAGGAAGTGACAAAAGAAGAAAAAGACTTTTTTTAAAAAAAGTGAAGGTAAAAAAGGCCTGAGGGCCGGCCACAGAGAAGGGGGAAGCCCAGTGTAGTTGGAGGGGGGGCTCCCCCAAGACCAAAGGCCGCGAGGAAGGGGCAGAGCCGACTCTGACCTCAGGGGACAGAGTCTGGGGTTTCACGGAGGAGAAGAGCTGTTGGGGACACCCCACCCGCACTGGCCCCAAGGGGTGTAGAGACAGGCTCCCCACAAGCCAATATGAAAATTAAAAAATAGGACAAAACTTAGAAGAAAGCTTTACCCCCAAAGATTTGAGGGAAGCAGATCCCACGAGAGAGTCCCCAGCAGAACCGACAACAGAGGGCGCTCCTGAGAAACAGGCCACAGATCCAGAGCCCGAACTGTTTTTCTCAGGGACCGAGGGCAGATGGCTGTGCAGCTACCAGGGCCACCCTCCGGGCTCCAAATTGCCCCTCCTTCCTGCAGTGTGGGTGGCACCCTTGAAACCTTCGTGCCCGCAGGGAGCCTGGGCGGCAGCCTGGAGGAAGCGGCACTGGAGCACCTGGCAGGAGACAGGGCTTCTGTCTCCGGGACAGTGAGCCGCTGCTCTGGCTCCTGCGGCACCTCGACGCAAGAGATGCTCTGTTCCAACCTGCGACCATTTCATGGTGGCCCCATTAATGTGACAGCCCGCCTGTGGCAGGCAGGCTTCCCAGGCCTGTGCCCTCCTGTGCATTTGCCCCTTAGCCTCACCTGCCTGGACCCCCCAGTGCACCTGCCCCTCACCTCTCACTGCCTGGACCCCCCAGTGCACCTGCCCCTCACCCCTCACCTGCCTGGACCCTCCAGTGCACCTGCCCCTCACTCCTCACCTGCCTGGACCCCCCGGTGCACCTGCCCCTCACCTCTCACTGCCTGGACCCCCCAGTGCACCTGCCCCTCACCCCTCACCTGCCTGGACCCTCCAGTGCACCTGCCCCTCACCTGCCTGGACCCCCCAGTGCACCTGCCCCTCACTCCTCACCTGCCTGGACCCCCCGGTGCACCTGCCCCTCACCTCTCACTGCCTGGACCCCCCAGTGCACCTGCCCCTCACCCCTCACCTGCCTGGACCCCCCAGTGCACCTGCCCCTCACTCCTCACCTGCCTGGACCCCCCGGTGCACCTGTCCCTCAGCCTGGACGACCTGCACCCTGTTGTTTCTCTTGCCGGGGCTCTCCTATCATTCTCTCTCCTCCTGCTTAGTGATTATTGCTGTTCGCTTTCTGAATTTACATTTGATTCCTTTAATAGTTTGAAGTTCCGTGCTCCAATCTGCATATTTTTAAGTTCTTTCTGCATTCTAATCACAGTTCTTTTAAAGCCCGTGTCTGATATCTCCTTTCGCCAAATCCCTGAAATATTGTTCTACTCTCTGTTGACTTTTGAAACCGCGGCACGTCTTTTCGTGGCCTAATGATAGTCCCCTATTGCTCCCTGTAACTTTTCATTTGGTTATAGTTTCAGACTTACAAAAACTTTGTAATTGGACTACAGAGGACTCAACAACGACTGCAGGCAAAAAATAAGATAATCATAGTTTTAAAAATTGAGAAACTGAGGAAAGTATTTGCAATTCATCTCACAAAGCTCTCACATCTCCAATATATAAAGGTCCCCTAGAAATCAATAAGACGATCACGCATCCAATGTGCAGTTTATCAAAGGGGAGATACAGAAATGCTAGTGACACACAGATACATGAGACCTATTCGTCAATAAATCAAAACTGTGCTAAAATAGCGTTTTTATAAGTAGATTGTTAAAAATCTTAATTTCTGACCACTCTTTAGCCAGTTACGGAGAAGCAGGCCTTCTCACGTGCTGATTACAGGGGAGGCTTGGTAATATCTGTTGCAAATCAACAGGCTCATGTGCTTTGACCCAGAGATCCTCCTGCTGGAAATCTATTCTTAGATGCACATACAGATATTTATGAAGATGTAAATGTGAAGTTAGGCATCACAGCATTGCTTCTGAAAGCAAACCCAAATGTCCATCAACAAGGGAATATAAATTGTAGAACGATTATAAAATGAAATGTGAAAAAAAATAAAGATCCTCTGATATAAGAAAATGAGAAGTAACCATTTAAAAAAGCTAGAGAGCCCTGCAGATGTAGCTCAGTGGCTGAGCATCGACCTGAGATCCAGGAAATCGAGGTTCGATTCCCAGTCAGGGCACAGGCCCGGGGTGCAGGCTCCTCGATCCCCAGCAGGGGGCGAACAGGAGGCAGCCGGTCAGTGACTCTCATCATTGATGCTTCTCTCTCTCCCTCTCCCTGCCTCTCTCTGAAATCAATAAAGACATATTCAAAAAAATAAATAAGTTAGAGAAAGTGGATAGTATGTGACCCTCTGTTTAAAAATAAAAGAAGGGCCTGGCCGGGCGTGGCTCAGCGGTTGAGCGTCGACCTAGGATCCAGGCGATCGGGGTTCGATTCCCGGTCAGGGCACAGGCCCGGGTTGCGGGCTGCAGCCAATCAATGACTCTCATCATTGATGTTTCTATCTCTCTCTCCCCCTCGCCTTTTCTCTCTCTGAAATCAATAAAGATATACTTTTAAAAAAATCAAATAAATAAAAGAAGGCCCTGCCTGGTGCGGCTCTGTGCTTAGAGCGTCAGCCTGTGCTCAGAAGGGCTGTGGGATCGATTCCCGGTCAAGGGCACGCACCTGGGTCACAGGTTTGATCTCCGGCCCTGGTCGGGGTGCGTGGGGGAGGCAACCAGTCGACGTGTTTCTCTCACATTGACGTTTCTCTTTCTCTCTCCCTCCCTTCCACTCTCTCTAAAAATCAATGGAAAAAATATTCTTGGGGTGAAGATTAAAGAAATAAAAAATAAAAATAAAATAAAAAATGAGAAGAAAATTACGATGGCCAGTTTTGAGCCAAATCGGTCAAACTGAGCAGCGCAGAGTTTTAGATCTTTATTGAAAACGAGCTTCCGGTTTGCTTTCAGGTTGTCTGGCAGCCAACAATAAAACAGTCTAAGTAAATGATGGGACTCACAGATGACAGAAGTATTTCTAGTTTCAAAGCAACAGGGATCAGCCCCAAAGGTTAGGCAAGGAGAGAAGGCGAGAGAACGCGGGGGCCAGTCCTCTTAGCCACAGTTTAGGGCAGGGACGGGCCCTTTCTCATCAGATCACCTGGGGTACATTCAGCCAAAGGCGTTGTTT
This sequence comes from Miniopterus schreibersii, assembly GCF_964146895.1. NCBI lineage: Eukaryota > Metazoa > Chordata > Mammalia > Chiroptera > Miniopteridae > Miniopterus > Miniopterus schreibersii. The sequence goes on from NC_138124.1 coordinate 368,531, forward strand.
GCAGAGATCAAAATGACATGGAAAGGGTGTGTGTGTGTTATGGTTTCCAAGTATTTGAGGGTATTTTCGGCTGTCTAATTTAATCTTGTTTAATTCAACCTGTTTTTGGTGTCTAATTGTGGCTGGAGAATGTGTCCCACCCAATTCCAAGCTCTCCTGTTTCCTGTGACACGTCTTACGTCCCTATGTCCCGTCGGATGTTCTGTGCTGATCGGTGCTCTCTGTACAGGTGGAAAGAATCTGTGTCCCGCAGCCGATGGTTGTGCTGAGCGGGTGAGTCCTAGTTGCAAAGTCGTCTTCTTTTTGACCTTGGCGAGGGTGTTTTTACTGACTTTAGAGAGAGAGGAAGGAAGAGAGAGAGAAACAGAAATTGGCTGCCTCCGTACGTGCCCTGACCGGGGATCGAACCCGAAAACTTGGCGCAGGGGATGGCATTCCAACAGGGCCACCCGGCCAAGGCTGCACAGGTCTCCTGTATACTTATTGCTTTATTTTCCCTCTGTTGTATCAATAAAAGAGAGAGAGAGAGGGAGATGGACAGAGAGAGGGAGGGAAAGAGGGAGGGAGAGAGAGACACTTAAATATCCGTCTGTAATTGTGGGTCAGTTTGTTTCTCCCTTAGTTGATTATTTTGAAGCTCTGGTATTTTGTAAATATCTTTAGAATTCTTAGGACTCTCTGATGGAACATCCCTTGTATCATTAGGAGACATAAATTTTTAAAATCCTCACTAGCGGATATGTTTTTATTGATTTTTAGAGAAAGAGAGAGAGAGAGACAGAGAGACAGAGAGAGAGACGTCGACTGGCTGCCTCTGCTACACACCCCGCCTGGCGATGGAACCCACAGTCTTTGCTGTGCAGGCCGATGCTCCAATCAACTGAGCCGCCTGGTCAGGGCTACGAAACATCAATTTTTATTCCTTAAAGATCTTTGTCTTAAATCTATCTCGTCTGAGGTTAACGTCATAAACTACAGAGGCTCCCTTGATCTTTGTGACAGTTGCATGTGTTTTCTCTCCATCCTCTTGCAAGTCCTTGGTCCATTTGGAATGTCCAACAAGTCCTCAAGGAGCTGTTTCCTGGCCTAAAGCTATTATATTTATATTTGAAAGACAGTTTTGCAGATAGAAAGTGCTGGGCTCTGTTTTCCACAGAGGCTCTTGGGGTGCGTTGCGCTCTCTTGCAGCGTTGCTAGGTAACGTGAGGCTTTGTTGGTTTCTCTATAATTTTTTCATTTCCTTCTCTGTTCGGAGGCTTCTTGCCTTTGAAATCCTGGAGATCTAACGGTCCCGCTCCGGGCTGACTGTCGTTTCTATTTCCCTCCTTAATTGGCAGCCACTGTTGTATTTCTCTCGCTTTGTGCCCCGAAGCCTTAGCGGGCTTCCTGTTGATTTCCACCCAGGCGACCCTGGCTGGGCGCATGGCCCGTCTCAAATCCGTCCCATTTACCGCTTTCTAATGTCTTAAAACTCGCTGCTCATTTGCACCTCAGTGACTCGCTTTTCTCACGGTCACCCCCTGTGTCAGTGATTAGCAACATTTTCTGTCAAGGGCCCTGCAGCCCGTATTTTAGGCTTTGCGGGCACATATGGTCTCCGTCACACATTCTTCTTGGCTTTTTTTTATTAAAGATTTTTAAAAATTTATTTTGAGAGAGAGAGAGAAGGGAGAGGGAGAGGGAGAGAGGAGAGGCAATGTGAGCGCCCAACATCGATCCCGCCCCGCGCCCGGGGTCTGCAACCTGGGCACCTGCCCGGACGGGGATTGAACCGGGAACCTTTCGGTTCACCAACGGCACCCAGGCCACTGAGCCTCACCGGCCGGGGCCACCCTTCTTGGCTTTGTTCTCTTCTGATCAACCATTAAAGAGCACCCTTTGCTGGGGGACAAACAAAACCAGGGTGGCCCATATTCCCCCCCTTTACCCCCCCCCCCCCAGCTGCACCTTGCTCAGCAAGCTCTCTTCTCAACAGTGGCTTTTTAAATGATCTCTTTTAACTTACATTTTATATCCATCTATTTCCTTGCCATATCTTCCCCGAACTTAAAAAAATCAAATCAAATCTTGGTTTTGTGCTCTTGCAATAAGGTGATTAGTTCATTCTATTTTTAAATTTGAAAGGGGACTTTTTTCATAATTTTATCAGCTCTCCAGAGGCATTGTTTGGGTGAAGTGTTTCAGCTCCGTCAAGGGCCCAGGCCCAGGCCCAGGCCCCAGCCCCATTTGTCTTTTTCTCGTAGAATCTCCATGAACAGATGCTTGTCTGGCCCCTTCCCCACGCTTGCCTGGATGTGAGGAAGGTGTGTGTTTCCAGACTGTCGGCAGCGTGTGGCATGGAAACATCCCATCTGGGAGGCACTTTCCTGCAGACTTAGGAGTGTTTGTTTTGTTTCTTCATGCGTGTGAGTTGGGGTGGCCTTCATCCCCTGCTGGGCTATAGAAACTGACCCCCTACGTGGACAGGATGGGATTAGAGTTTCTCCCCTGCTCCCAACAAGCCAGGCCACCCTCGGGCTTTCTCTGGGCTTCATCTCTTAGCTTCCCTTCGGCTTCCTGCCACCAAGTCAGGCCCAGGGGAGGTTTTGCGTAGTCTGTGCTCCCGGCCCAGCCGCGTGGACGTGACTTTGGGCACTGGGCGCTCATCACAGGGACAGACACGTGTCCGCGTTCCCCGCACTCCCGCCCGGATGCCTTTGTGGTTGGCAGGGTTTGCTCCTTCCTTGGAGGTCGGCTTTGAGATGCCACTTCTTGTCTCTGTGGCTTCTGAGAAAGTTGGGGCAAAAAAAGAGCAAGTGTGTTGTGCGGCCGTGAAATCTGGAACGCTCTCGAGCGTCTCCTGCTATGACCTCTGCTCTGCGTCCCAGGCTGGTCCCAGTGAGGTTGTGTCTAATTCATTTTGCACAGGGAGCACTTGTTTTTCGTGAATTGTGCAAGTTTGCTTATAGAGTGTTTTAAAAAATATATTCGTATTGATTTTCAGAGAGAGAGGAAGGGAGAGGGAGACAGGAACATCAGCAAGGAGAAGTCCTGGGTCTGCTGCCTCCTGCGCGCCCTCTGCTGGGCACGTGCCCGCCCGGAGTCAGACCCCTGACCTCTTGGTTGCTGGGTGGACGCTCACCCGCTGAGCCACACTGGCCGGTCTGTAAAATGGTTCTGATTTGATTTAGTCAGAACGCTGGACAAAGTACATTTTCAAAATATATATCTTTAAATAAGATAATGAATGAGTGGATGTGAAAATGTTGCCTAAAAACTAAAGAACAGTCATTTCTCCAGCAGAACATCAGGAGGGCAAGTCTTTGCTAGTCGCCCTGGAGGGATATTGGGCCCCACACCAGTGAACTGTGCAAAGGTTCCTTATTTGATAAGGTTCACTACTAAATAAGCATCCACAGTTCTTTACAGCGAACAATGCTTAGATTTTAGGTACTGATACTAAGCGCAGTACTGTTTGTTTTACTAAAATATTTTATTTATTTATTTTTAATATATATCTTTATTGATTTCAGAGAGAGGAAGGGAGGGAGAGAGAGAGAAACGTCAATGAGGAGAGTCATTGATCGGCTGCATCCCGCGCGCCCCCTGCTGGGGATCGAGGAGCCTGCACCCCTGGCCTGTGCCCTGACCGGGAATCGAACCCCGATCTCCTGGATCCTAGGTCGATGCTCAACCGCTGAGCTGCGCCGGCCGGGCTGTTTTACTAAAATATTTTAGAAACTCTTTTGGAATTTTAAAAAATCTGTGAAAGAAGAGAGTTTGATTGCAGCTGTGTTGGCCTCTGATGTTGGTATTTCCATCCCCGCTCCCATGGTTTACAGGAGACACCTGGTCTTCCCCGAAGCCGCGCATCACTTGTCAGGTGTACTGAATGCATTTCGGAGGGTTTGCAATATTGATACGAGTTCATTCTGCCCTGAGGGAGAAAACGGAAAATTCTGAGTGGAAACTCATGGCCTGGGTTGGCTGGCTGAGCAGTATGTGCAGTTAGACAAACTAAGCGTGGGGAGCAAGGCCGCTGATCCGCAAAGAAACAAAGTGAACGGCTATTTTAGCCACCGGTCCCTGCAGATCCATTTCACTGTGGCTCATCAATGTGGTGCTTTTTTATGCACAACATAAGGGGGTCTAGAAAATAAAAACACACACGTCCAACCTCTAAGAAGTAAAAAGGAACAATTTCAGTAGGATCCTTCGACTACAGCCTACCAGACACAGATGCCACCTTGTTTCTATTTATTTATTTTCTTGTTAATCTTCACTCAAGGGTATTTTTCCCCCATTGATCATTAGAGAGAGTAGAAAGGAGGGAGGGAGACAGGGGGAGAGAGAGAAACATCGATGTGAGAGACACATCAATTGGTTGCTTCCCGCATGCGCCCCGACTGGGGCAGGGATGGAACCTGCAACCGAGGTCTGTGCCCGTGACCAGGAATCCAACTTTTGACCCTTCGGTACGCAGACTGATGCTCTAACCACTGAGCCACACTGGCCAGGGCTAATTTTGCTTTTAGTCTTACAATCTCTACTCATTTCCAATATTCCTTGGGCAGGCAACTTTCTCCCCACTCTCTTCGCTGAGATGATGTTGTATTTTTTAAAGAGATTTAAATTCTTTTATTACAGTCTGGTTTTCTCTCAGTGAATCTAGTTGACTTTTTTTCATTTGCATGTATAAAAGTTCACTCTTTTGCCCGGCCAGTGTGGCTCAGCGGCTGAGCATCGACCTGGGATCCAGGAGATCGAGGTTCGATTCCCGGTCAGGGCACAGGCCCGGTTGCAGGCTCCTCGATCCCCAGCAGGGGGCGTGCGGGAGGCAGCCGATCAATGACTCTCATCATTGATGTTTCTCTCCCTCTCCCTTCCTCTCTCTGAAATCCATAAAAAACATATTAAAAAATAAGTTTACGCTTTGTGCTAGAAATTTCTATGAGCTTTGAAGAATGGATGATTCACCCTCTCAGTGCCATGCAAACTAGTTTCACAGGCCTAAGTGTCCTGTGTGTATTACACATTCAATCCTTCCTCAAACCCTGGCAACCACTGATCTGTCGTCTGTCTCTATAGGTTTGCTTTTTCCAAAATGTCATGTAAATGTAATCACAGGAGCGTTTTCAGTAAATGCATATTACTTAGCAATGTGCATTTAATATTTATGCATGTTTTTATTGCAAAGATTGGTAGCTCTTTTTTTAAAAAATCACTGAATAGTATTTTCCCACTGTGTGTACGTCCCGGAATTTGTTTATCCATTCATCTATTGCGGGACATTTTGGTAGCTTTGGGTTTGACAATTGCGAATAAAGCTGCTATAAACAGTGGCGTGCAGATTCCTGCGTGGCATACGTTTTTAAACCCATTGGATAAATGCATAAGGGTGCGACTGCTGAATTTATGTAAAACCTTTGATTAACTCTGTGAGGAACTGTTAAAGTACTTGACAAGCAGCTGGGCCATTTTAAATTCCTCCCAGCAATGTCTGCGGCTTCCTCTCGTTCCACGCCCTCGCCAGCAACTGGTTGTGTCGGTGTTAAGTGGATTTTAATTACTGTAGTCAATGTGTAGGAATAATCCACTGCTATATATTTTTTAATCTTCACCAAGGACATGTTTTTATTGGTTTTAGAGAGAAAGGAAGAGAGAGAGAAACACTGATGTGAGAGAGATGCATTGATTGGTTGCCTCCTGCCTGCTCCCAGGGCATCAAACCTGCAACCCAGGTATGTGCCCTTGACCGGATTTAAACCCGCGACCCTTCAGTGTGCATCCTGACAGTCTAACCACTGAGCCACACAGGCCAGGGCAAGATGAAACATTTTAAAATGTAGAGATTAATAAATACCCAGATTTCGCCCAGTGGCTCAGCGATTGAGCATCGACCTAGGATCCAGGCGATCGCGGTTCGATTCCCCGTCAGGGCACAGGCCCGGGGTGCAGGCTCCTTGATCCCCAGCAGGGGGCGCACAGGAGGCAGCTGATCAATGACTCTCATCAGTGATGTTTCTCTCTCTCTCCCTCTCCCTTCCTCTCTCTGAAGACATATTAAAAAAAAAAAAATACTCAGATTTCAACGCAGAAGTGCTCGTTGAATATTGAAAAATGGACATCATAATATTTTAATGCAGTCTTTGCAATTGTATTTCCCAAATTTACTGGGCTTCTCATGGATATTTATTCTTCTACATAATTTTTATGTGTTTTTAGTTACTCAAGAAATCCAATTGGAATTTTTATTAGCATTACATTAAATTTGTAAAATGATTTGGGGAAGAAATAACATTTTTATAACATTCCGTGAGAACCGAGGACTCTAAATGGCTTGTGCCTGATGGACCTGGGGACAGTGAACAAGAATTATAGTCTTTTGGAAACAGAAACACTTTCCCAAAGGAGCAGATTTACATTGGAGCCGAAGAGTTTGATCGTTTCAATAAAGTCTGAGAGCTCATTAAGCCAAAGCCACTGGCCAGCGTGGCTCAGGGGTGGGAGCGCTGGCCGCCACACCAAGAGGTCACCCGTTCCATCCCTGGTCAGGGCACAGGCACAAGAATCGGGCTCGACCCCCAGCAGGGGGCGCTCAGGAGGCGGCCCATTGATGCCTCTCTCTCCTCATTGATGTTTCTCTCTTTCCCTCTCCCTTCCTCTCTCTGAAATCAATAAAAAACATATTTAAAAACCAACCAAACGAAAATATAAAGCTATGAATATTCTTAATATCTGCACGTCTTGCCACCTTGGAGACCCGATTGGGTGCAGGCGGCTGTGCCTGCATGGGGTGGGCTGGGGCGACGTGGGGTGGGGTGGGGTGGGCTGGGGGGCGCGGCAGGGTCCCGGGAGGTGGGGTCTTCGTGGCTGGGAAGCTGCTGGTCATTTTCCCCGGTCACACTGAGTGGGGCAGATTCATCCTAGAGCTGGGGGAGAGCCCAGGCAAGCACAGGCCTTTGAGGAGGGAGAGGGCATCTCCCTTTGCTCCCGAGTCAGGAGTGGGGTCACCAGTGTCTGCAGCAGTTGGTCCAGGCAGCAGGTGGCCGTTGTCCACGCGAGAGGAACAGCCGACACTCATCGAGGGTCCCGGACGCCCTGGTGTTTTGGAGTTTGTCCGTCCAGGGACCTGCGAGGCGGGTGCTGTTGTATTTGCGTCTGTGAGGGAACTGGGACCAGAGCAATGACCGGGGACACCCGGCTGCTAGTGATGGACGCAGGGCTGGGACGCAGAGCACATGGCATTAGAGCCCGTCGCACCCTCGCGCTCCGGCCCATCGCAGACAGACGCGAGGGACGGGCTGGCCGACCATCTGCAGGGATCAGGAATACAGCGCGGAGGGGCAGCCGAGCCACCCAGAGACTTAGCCTGTGCCCTCGAACCCGGCGCACCCGGAGAAGGTCACCTGCAGAGGGTCAGGGCGACGGGCCTCGGCGCTGAGAGCGCATGGGGATAGTTTAAGAAATAAATCATCTGCCTTCTGTGTTCTTACCAACTTCTGTGGATACCCTCAGGCCCTGGCCTTGCAACCGGGAAGGGAATGGGAGCGGCTTGTTCGCCCAGTGATGCCGAAGCTTCATGGGGACAAAGCTCAGGACGTGTCCTTCGTGGCCCCGCAGGACCAGGCGGCAGGAGTCGGAGCCCAGCGCCGCTTCTGCCCAGCCGCCTGGGGATCCGTGTTCGCAGCGGCCGGGTCTGAGGCCCTGACAGCTCTGCGATGTCACACACTTCGAAGGGCGTCTTCTGTGTGGGTCCCAAGGGCGAGGAACTAGGCGCGAGGCCACCTGCATCACTTACACTGCGGGTAGCGGCCCGTCCACAAGTCCTCACGGATGTTTTTTGTTGTTAATCCCCTGAGGATGTATGTTTTTTCTGTTGATTTTGCAGAGAGGGTGGGAGGGAGGGAGGGAGGGAGGGAGGAACATCCCTGTGGGAAAACACATGGATTGGTCGCCTCCCACACGACCCACCGCAGCCCCAGCCCGCCCACCGGGCCAAGGACGGAACCTGCCACCCAGGGACAGGCCCTTGACCGGGACTCGAACCCCTGACCCTGTGGTGCTTGGGCTGACACTCTAACCCCTGAGCCACACCGGCCAGGGCAGGATAAATCTCCTTCTTCCTGCTTGACGCAGGGACCCGGGTGCTGCTGTGAAGGCGTCTGGTCCGGGCGCCAGAAGCAGCGGGGTTTTGCCTTCATGGCTGCTCAGGGTCCGGCCCTGGCGCTTCCTGTTCCATCTTTTTTTTTTTTTTTTTTAAATATATCTTTATTGATTTCAGAGAGAGGACGGGAGAGGGAGAGAGAGAGAAACATCAATGATGAGAGTCATTGATCGGCTGCCTCCCGCACGCCCCCTGCTGGGGATCGAGGAGGCTGCACCCCGGGCCTGTGCCCTGACCGGGAATCGAACCCCGATCGCCTGGATCCTAGGTCGACGCTCAACCGCTGAGCCACGCCCGGCTGGGCAGTACCTGCATTTAAAAAAAAAAAATTATTTCCTGATTTGAGAGAGAGAGAGAAACATGGATCCGCTGCTCCACTATCTAGGCATCACTGGTTGCTGCCTGTATGTGCCCTGACTGGGGATCGAACCCACAACCTTGGCGTATCCCGGGGGACACTCTAACCAGCTGGCCACGCGGCCGGGGCCCAATAGTACCTGCTTCTAAGGAGCTGGAGAGCGAATGAGAAACATAAAAATCCTATAAATGTGAGCACTATGGGGCAGAGCTCAATGCTGAGAGAGATCAGAATGGGGTCCCCGCATCTCCCAGGCTGGGCCTTTCTCAGCAGAAACCTTCCAAAGGTGCATGACCGGAGTGGTCCCACCTGTGCCCTGGGTGTGGAGGGGCCAGTCCCGCTCTGCCTGTCCCCCCCCGTGGGTCTCAGTTACGCAGGGACCCAGCACCTATCTAGTCGTGGCTGTTTCCCCCCCCACAGTGCAGAGCCCCCGGGGCTGTGGGTCACCGGTGCTTCTTCTGACCTACATCCCCCCTCCTCCCTAAGAGTCCCCAGCTTCGTCTCTCCTTTTCTGTGTTATTTCTGGAACAGTGGCTCTCCGGCGGGCTTGCTCCCCTTTACGCCAAAGCTCTTTCTGTCCTAATTCTATTTGCTTCCAACCCATCTATTATTTTACACTTAAATAGTGGGACAAAAAGCGATGTCAAGCAAACAAAAAGCCAAAGAAATTAGGCATCGCTGCATTAAAACCCGAGAAAATAGGCCTCACGATGCTTATTGTGTCTTCTTGATAAGTGGGCCCTGTTATCATTGTGAAATGTCTCTTTTTTTAAAAAAACCTTCACCCAAGGATATTTTTTCCATTGATTTTCAGAGAGAGTGGAAGCGAGAGAGAGGGAAACACTGATGTGAGAAACACATTGATTGGCTGCCTCTCGCACCCCAAACCCCAACCGGAGCTGGGGATCGAACTGCAACTGAGGCACCTGCCCTTGCCTGGGAATCGAACCTGCGACCATTTGGTGCTCGGGCTGACCCTGTAACCACGGGGCAACACCAGGGAGGGCTCCCACGGCATTTTAATGACATTATTGGCTTGTCTCTAATCACGGATGTTGCTTTTGTCTCCCCAAGTAAATGATAGGCCTTGGCAGGGCCTAAAATGAGTCTACGGGCAGAGCTTGGCACCCAGCGGAGTCACTTGGTCCGTGTTTTAAATATGCTCTTTCAGACTAACATATCAGTACTGATTATAGGTCAATAAAATCTGTTTTAATTCTAAAAAAGAAGAATCCAAGAGTCAGGGAAGGAGGGAGGAGGGAGATGCTAGGTGGCAGGTGACTTGTCTACCTTTGCCTTTGGCAGAAGGGTCATCTCAGGCTTAGCTCCTTCGCGCGCGCGTGTGTGCGTGTGTGTGTGATCACGTTGTCCCTGGCAGTTTTTTTTGCTTTTTTAAAAAATATATCTTTATTGATTTCAGAGAGAGGAAAGGAGAGGGAGAGAGAGAGAGAAACATCAATGATGAGAGAGTCATTGATTGAGCCCACAACCTGGGCCTGTGCCCTGACCGGGAATCGAACCCCAATCGCCTGGATCCTAGTTCGATGCTCAACCGCTGAGCCACGCCCGGCCGGGCGTCCCTGGCAGTTATATCAGTGACAGTCCCCTTGTTGCTGAGCCTTTCAGACTATTCATAAAATATGCCGACTTCCTGCTTGTTCTTAAGAACTTCTATTAAAACACGAACACGCTGCCCGGCCGGCGTGGCTCAGTTGGTTGAACGTGATCCCACGAACCAGGAGGTTGTCAATTCGCTTCTCCATCAGGGCACAGTTCAATTCCCGGGCACAAGCCCGGGTTTCGGGTTTGATCCCCGGTCGGGGTGCATACGGGAAACAGCCGATCAATGTTTCGCTCTCACATCGATGTTTCTCTCTCTCCCCCTCTCCCTTCCTCTCTCTCTGAAATCAATAAAAACATATCTTAGGGTGAAGATTTAAAAAAAAATCTATCATCCACATATGTGTGGGTCTGTTTCCGAATTCTCTGCTCTGAGTCATTGATCTGTTTGTCTCTATATATATTTAAATATGTCTTTATTGATTTCAGAGAGAGCAAGGGAGAGAGAGAAACATCAATGGTGAGGGTCATGGATCGGCCGCCTCCCGCACGCCCCCTGCTGGGGACCGAGGAGCCTGCACCCCGGGCCCGGGCGCTGACCAGGAATCGAACCGCAACCTCCTGGGTCCTGAGCCACCCTGGCCAGGCTGTTTGTCAGCCTTGATGCCGACGACACAGCCTCTGCGCTGCCCACGGTTTATAGTAAGTGTTGCCGTGGGGCCGCGTGGCCCTCGCACCGTCTTTTTCAGGCTGTTTGCCTCTTTTTCCTGGGTTCTAACCGCTCCTGCTTCCTGTGTTTTTTGTTTTTTTTTAAATATATCTTTATTGATTTCAGAGAGAGGAAAGGAGAGGCAGAGAGAGAGATAGAAACATCCCTGATGAGAGAGTCATTGATCGAGCCCGCAACCCGGGCCTGTGCCCCGACCGGGAATCGAACCCGATCGCCTGGATCCCAGGTCGACGCTCAACCGCGGAGCCACGCCCGGCCGGGCCGCTTCCTGTATTCTTGAAGCCCTGTTATTAGACGTATCAATATTTAAGATTGTTCTGTCTTTTTGAGGAATTGGCCGCTTTATCACAGTGATCGAGGGCGGTGATCTACGATGACGTTCTTTGCCCTGAAATCCACTTCTTCTGACACGAATGTGGCCTCCACGTTTCCGGCAGCTTCCGAATGGTATGCTGGGTTCATTCTCATCGCTTTCATTTTAGCCTCTTTGTGTCTTAATATTTATTTTTTGTTTGTTTATTTGTTAATCCGCACCTGAGAGTATTTTTTCCATTGATTTTTAGAGAGAGTGCGTGGAAGGAAGGGAGGGAGAGAGAGAGAAACATTGATGTGAGAGAGACGCACCGATTGGTTGCCTCGCCCACGTGCCCCGACCAGGGCTGGGGATCGAACCCTCGACCCTCTGGTGCTCAGGCCGACGCTCTAACCACTGAACGACGCTGGCCAGGGCCCTTCCTGTTTCTCTTAAAAAAAAAAAAGAATCTGTATTTGTCTGGCAAACATTTGGGCTCAGATCATGCGGGGCTTCCCCGCTCGCCTGGCCCAGGTCGCTGGCTGCACGGGGCGGGCGTCAGGAGCCGTCACAGCCTCCGCAATTTTAGATTCCGGGGAAACCAGTGTCATGAGCTCCGAGACACTTGCTGCAGGAAGTGTCTCAATTTTCTCTCTAACCCTGAGCCGCCAGCCCGGTCTTCCCATGAGAAATTAACAGAAAATAAGAGGACTGGGCAGGAGATAAAAATACATTTCTGCAAATAATGTGAAAACGCTGAGGCACAAAACTCTTCTCTATTATGATTCCAGACACAGCCTCCTCGGGCCAGGTTCCTGCGCGCCTCTGGCCCTGCTCCCGGGGCTGTGATGAAAGGAGGGGGTGGGGGGAGGGAGCCTGCGCCCAGCAGGCCCTTGAGCCCCGGGAAGCCCTGGCTGCAGAAATGACCCGGAGGAAAGGATCGGGGGCTCCCGCCTCTGGGCCCCGCAGTCCTGGCCCAAGAACCTCGCCTCCGCTCAAGCTTGTGCACAGGGAGGGGGGGGCCCGGCACTGGGCGATGGGGGGCTGCCCCAAGCCGGGGGACACACCCCAGCTGTGCAGGGAGAGGAAACCGAGGTTAGGATTTGCTGCCGACGTAGGAAGCAGCAGACACGCTGTTTGGCCTCCTGTGCAGCGTATCACGGCTTTCAAGTGAGCTTTACTGGGGATCAATATTTTATTTATTCGTTTAATTTTTTTATACTTACCTGAGGATGTGTTTATTGATTTTAGAGGGAGAGGAAGGGAGAGAGAGAGAGAGAAACATCGATCGGTTGGCTCCGGCACGTGCCCCTACTGAGGACAGAGCCTGCAACCTGGGTATGTGCCCTGACCGGGAATTGAACCTGGGACCCTTTGGTGCCCAAGACAATGCTCCAGCCACCTGAGCCACAGCGGCCAGGAGGCCAGGTGATTTTGGACAGACAGAGATGAATGACACACGGCTCTTCACATGCCCGGCCCTGAGAGCGACGTCCCATGAGCCGTGGTTTTCTCACCTCCCATCACAGAGCGTCAGCCACCTACTGAAGTCCCGGTCGCTGACGGTCCAGCCCTTTGGGTCAACGTGTTCTCACCAATAAGGAAGGAAAAAGCCACGGAGGCGACTCTCGTGTCATCGGTTGTGGCTCACGTGTAACAGCACTTGCCCAGCTCGCCTCTCCGGCCTGGGGAGAGGACAGCAGGTTGGGTCCCAGATGGACTGGAGCCCCCTTGGGCCTGGGGACTCTGTGCCCAGCACACGTCCCTGCCTCGGAAAGTCACACCAGGCGCTGTGTTTTGATTTATTTCCAAAATATCTGGTGGTGCTGAAGATGACCTTGAAACGTGTGGTGGGCAGGTCCTGAGCTCCCAGCCTGGAGCTGGGGAAAGGCCCTCACAGGACATGGCTGGGCCACCACAACGGAAGCAGAAAATGTTAAGTTTCTGTAGGACGGGTCCTGACAAATTGTCCTAGGAATTCAGCTGACGGCGGCTATTTGTGCTGGAAAAGTTCCACACGGGCTGTGGCTTGAAGGATGGATGGAAATGGAACATGTCTCGGGGGGAGGCCGTGAGAGGGGCCCTGGCCGGGTGGCTCGGCCGGTCGGAGCGTCATCCTGTGCACTGAAAGGCCGCGGGTTCGATCCCATCAGGGCACATACAGGACTCAACCAATTATGCATCAGTAAGTGGAGCAGCAAATCGATGTCTCTCTCTCTCTCTCGCGCGCAAATCAACAAAAAAATAAAATAAAAGACAGGCATCTGGGCATCCGGGCAGGGAAAGAAGGGGGCTGTGGGGAGGGGAGGGGCCGAGCAGCAAGGCCTGGGCTGTGAGCTGCAGAAACCGAGTCGGTCAGGACTCCTGGTGCTGCGGTGGGGACGGAGTCCCAGGCTGAGACTAGTATTTAGCGCTCGGTGGTTGGGTTACTACCCTGTAAGCTCCTTTCCTGGTCCAGATCCTCTGTAAAGCCTTCTGTCTCCCCAAGAGCCTCGCCGAGTGTCCCTAAGGGCCTCAGGGGAAAGATGAGAACCGCATCCCGGGAGCCGAGGCTGGTGCTCAGGGAAAGCCCTCTGGGCCGGGCCGGGCGGGCCGGAGGGGCAGCTCCAGGGGATCTGCAGAAACGGCAGATTCGGGTGGAAGCTCCCCAGGGCGAAGGGCAGCTGCTGGAACCGGCATCAGCCAGGCGACCGAGCAGCGGGAGCCGGGCTGGCACCGGAGTGTCACCTGCCTGCTCGGCGCGGCCACCCTGTGGTTGGGCTGAGCGGACCCGAGCGGCTTGTCAGGGTATTTTCTGCAGCGTTCAAGACATTTCCTGGGCACTCGACACGAAAGCAAATGAACGAATCCGAGGAAAAGAAAACACTCGCTTCCAAGTTCAGGTAATTGGCCTAAAAAGTCGATATAATGTCTTGAATGATCAAAGTTTATTGCCCTCGGAGAGTCCGCGGTGACCTCCTCACAGAGCGAAACCCCTCAGCGTTCCCAGTAATTGCCAAGCATATTAAGTTTGCTCCGTGGCAGATCGTAATAAAAAAACCTCTATTCTTTATAAACCTGCAAATTTTTCTCGGAGGGATTCGTGTGCAAATGAAGGTCTGCTGCTTCCTCATAACACAAAGACCTCGTCCGGCTTCTGACGGAGAAGCGGTGGCTGCCCGGCACCGAAAGCGGGCCCCCTGGGTGACAGTCGCTCTCGCCAGCCCCCTTAGGTGACACTTGTACTCTGCGGGGGGGGGGGGAGACAGGATCAGCGGGGAAGCGAGACCCCGCCGGTGCCGTGGTCAGGAGGCAGCGAGGCTCGCAGGGCAGACGGTCTTTGTGGCTGGCGAGTGGACTGAGGAACGGACAGTGACCAGAGGACAAAGGACAAACGGTCACCCAGCCACCAGCCCCTAGCTAGCTGTCATCGCCACGTACTAGAGGCCAGGCGTTTGAGAAGGACGCTCGGAGCCTGGGACAGACTTGCCAGCTGGTCACTGGCTTGCTTAACCCTCTGGCCCTGGCCCAGGCCGCAGGTTCGGTTCCCGGGCCAGGCGCAGGCCGGGGCTGTGGGTTTGATCCCCGATTGATGTCTCTCTCTCACCCTGATCTCTCGCTCACCATTTCTCTCTTTCCCTTCCTCTTTCTCTAAAAATCAGTAAAAAACATATTTAAAAACAGAAAAGAGAGCCCTGGCCAGTTGGGTTTAGCAGATAGAGAGTCGGCCCCGAGCACCAAAGGGTCTCGGGTTTGATTCCCGGTCAAGGGCACGTACCTGGGTTGCAGGTCCCATGAGTGCGGGAGGCGACCGGTCACTGTGTCTCCCTCCCTTCTCTGAAAAGCAATGAAAAAAGTACCCTCAGGTGAAGATTAAAAAATAAAAGAAAAGCTGTTATAGGTAAAAGCATCTCCTCTCCCCAAACTCAGAGATGGCCAAGCTTGAATGGCACGGGACCACCCAAGCCCAGCTCCAAGGACGGTGGCACCGGCCCTCCTGCCTCCTTTGCACGAACTATTCCTAAGGGTACAAATCCTCGGGGACCTTCGGCCACCCCGCCTGTCACGCCTCTGCCCCCGCCCGCGGCCTCGCCTGGACCCGAGTTAGCTGTTTGCCACTGTGGGCGCCAAGGGGAAGGCGCCCAGTGTGCGGAGGAGGGAGGGAGGGTTCTGTCTAAGTAACTCGATGTCTCCTAGTTTATTAGAGAAATCCTGATTTCTCATTTGTCCAGACAGGGGCCACGATTTTACCCACGTGTGATATCATAAAATCGTTTTATTGGAACACCCTCCAGGTTTCACAGCCCGGAGTTGTGGGGACGTCTCTTCCCGGCCTGGAGCCCTGGGCTGGGGGCCTGCTGTGGGGCTGGGACCCCTCACTCCTCCGGGAAACCCCCGCCGCCGAGATTCCCTCCTGGGTTTACCCCGCCGCACCGGGTGTGGGCCCGCGGCCGCCTCTCCTACTGGTCTTGGTGCTCCTGCAGCTCCCTGGTTGTGGGGCTTCTGTGCAGCCAGATTTCAGGAGGCTCCGAGTGTGAAACGGGTCGTCCTGCCGCTTGGGAAATAAGTAGTTTAATTGCTGTTAATTTTGAGGGGATGTGTGGAAGTGTCGGCACATTTCAACTGAATCAAAGCGTCCGCATTTCTACGGGCATTTACAGTTACCATGGCCGAGGAAACAGGATGCACGTAGGTCACAGGTGCACCCGCCGCCTCCACAACCACATCAAAATCACAACTAAAATCCAGAACCACCAGCACTCAGAGCCTCCTGAGATCTGGCTGCAGAAGCCCCACAACCAGGGAGCTGAAGAAGCACCGAGACCGGTAGGAGGGGCGCAGACGCGGGCGGGCCGGGGCTGAATCGGAGAGACGAGCCCTGGGCCCACACCTGGTGCTGCGCGGTAAACCCAGGAGGGAATCTCGGCGGTAGGGGTTTCCCGGAGGAGCGAGGGGTCCCAGCCCCACACAGGGCCCAGCCCAGGGCTCCAGGCTGGGAAGAGACGTCCCCACAACTCCGGGCTGTGAAACCAGCGGGGACTGTCCCTGAGGGTCGCGGAGGCCGCGGGAGCCCCAGCAGCTCCTCTAAAGGGCCCGGCGCGGACTCACCCGGACGCTCCCTCTGAGCCCAGCGCCGGGCAGCAGCCTGAAAGGACCCGGGACACTCGGGGAGGAACTGACCTGCCTGAGATCCGGGCGAGAGCTGGAGGGGTGGCTTCCTCCCGGGCAGAAGGGCTGGCGGAGGCCATGGCTCCTGTGGCGAGTCCTCCCCGCACACAGCTGGTGGGCAGGCGCCGTATTTGAATCGCCAGCACCTGACTCGCACCCAAAATGCTGCTCAGCCTCAACTACGTATCTATTTAACGGATTTATAAATATGTGTCTATTTACGGATTTGAGCCTCTTTTGCACCCCAAGTTGAAGAGGTTTGCGCGGATACCCCGTCACCTCCAGTTTCCAGCCCCGCAGCCCCCGGGTTAGTCGGTGAAGCCTTTAGCCAGGGCCCTGCGACCTAATGAGCCGGCGCCTCCGGGGGCGCTGGTGGGAGCCCGGCGCGGAGAAGGCTTTTCATTTTTGAAACTCGTCTGTCTTGCTCAATTATTCTTACCCCTGGGGAAAATGTGTAGCAGTTACGCCTTTTGAAATTCAACTTCCTGTCACCAGGAGTTCTGTATTTTTGTGCATTTTGCGTCGATTTATTTATTTCTGTTAACCCTCACCTGAGGATAGTTTTCCCCACTGACTTTTAGGGAGGGAGGGAGGAAGAAACATCGATGTGAGAGAGACACGTTGATCGGTTGCCTTCCACACAAGTGCCCCCACCCAGGCTGGGGGTCGAACCTACGACCCAGGTACCTGCCCTTGACTGGGAATCGAACCCGTGACCCTTTGGTGTGTGGGCCAAGGCTCCAGCCCCTGAGCCCCACCAGCCAGGGTGTGGTTTTATCTTCTTTAAACACCACCGAGTGCTTCGCTTGGCGAGCCTTTGCTGGGGCCTCACTGGGAAACAGCTCTGCAAGTGGACACATTTTCTTTCTAAAAGCCTTTGTTTCTCAGTCTCATAGAGGAACCGGGAAGCGTCCACCGGTTTAAAGTGTGCCGACTTTTTTTTTTTTTTAAATTAGAAAGTGAGAGGGAGAGAGAGAGAGAGAGAAACGTCAATGATGAGAGTCATTGATCGGCTGCCTCCCGCACGCCCCCTGCTGGGGATCGAGGAGCCTGCAACCCAGGTATGTGCTCTGACAGGGACTCGAACCCAGATCTCCTGGATCCTATGTTGATGCTCAACCTCTGAGCCACGCTGGCCGGGCCCTACTTCTTTTGACATTAGGAACCCGAGTGCTCTGGGCTCTTGGAGGTGGACACCAGCAAAGAGACTGCTTATGCCCTGACTTCTGCAGCCCCTCTGACCTTCAACCCCAGTGTCATTTTGCATCCTTGGGTAATTTTTAAAATTCAGTATGGAATAACTCTGGGAATTTTTATTTATTGATTGATTTGAGAGAGACACATGGATTGTTGTTTCACTTATTTACGATGCATCACTGGTTGTCTTGCATGTGCCCTGGCCAGGATCAAACCTGCACCCTTGGGGTATCTGACAACACTCTAACCAGCTGAGCTCCCCGCAGAGGAGTTTTAAGTGCTTGGAGCCAGATTTCCAGCATTTAAATCATTTTTCTGCCCTTTCTGGGGTCTCTGATGCTGGGGAATTTACTTGAACCCGAGCCTCAGATCTCTCATGATTCAAATGGTGACAGTCTCAGCGCCTCCCCACAGGGCTCTGGGAGGAGGAGGGGCTCAGTGTGTGCGACGCTCTCAGCACACAGTCAGTCCTCCGTGAGCACCAGCTGTTAGGGTTCACCTGGGAGGGGCCTGGGGCTTGGCCACAGAGCGGGGACCACCTGACAGGTCTCGTAAAAGGAAGCCAGGAGTGGGCAGGGAGTGTGGCTGGGCTCAGGCAGAGGCGGCAGAAATCCAAGAGGTCACTGCCCGAGAAGCGTGTCTCCAGGAGGCCCGGTCACCTGCCCAGCGCCACCGCGGGAGCCCAGCAGGGCTGCGCTGTCTCCAGGGCGCAGCAACGGCTGAGCTGGCAACCCGGGCGGGCTCGTCTAGCAAATGTGCTCAGCTCTCTGTGGTGTCAGGTCCGGGTGGTCCCTTAATAAGATACAAAAGTGTCTACTCGCTGGCTTGCAACCTGAACCTCATATAATAATGCTCCGTCAACTGTAACTGAAAAATAAAAAGTTGTTTTAATTCGGGGCGACTAAGGTAGAGCCTAGAGACCTCTGGGGTTGGCCTGCGGTGGTCGCCTAGGCTGGTGGGGTTGTGACGGCTTAGCCCCCAATCCCGACGGTGCCGGCCAGGAACCCGGAGCCCTGGCCACACTGCTGGACCCATCTGGCCGCCCCTGGGCCGCCTGCCCCCTGGGCTTGGCTGCAGCGGGTCTGCTGCCAGCGGGCTGGGCTGCCCCCCCCACCCCTGTTCCTGCTTTCACGGGATGGAGAACCCGAACCCTCCCATTGGACGCAGACGCTTGTAACCTTCCTGCCAGGGGACGATGGCCCGAGGGGGGGTCCTGGGGGTGCAGAGAGCCTTTCCCAGGGGAAGCTGGTGTCACACCCACCCTGCTGGGCAGGGCCCCGCGGGGACCTGCGCCCTGGACCCCAACCCTGGCCTGGTCGGCCACCCCCAAACCAGAAAGAAGTGCGCTCCTGGCTCGGGCCTTTCTGACAACATGTGCGTTTATTAGTATTACAAGTACAAACGTAGGAATCCGAGTACAAATACAGGGGCGGCCCAGCCACCAGGCCCCCGGCCTCGGGGAGCGCACGGCCCGCAGGGCGCGGCGACGGAACCGGCGAAGCGGGGCGCACCACCGCCTGTGTCGCCAAGGCACGTGGGGCGCCGGGCGCCCTCGTTTCACTAGGACACCAGGAGCGGCAGGGCGAGCGGGCGGAGGAGGGCGGGGACCCCGGAGCCAGGGCCTCCACCCCTCGTGGTCGGACGGGGAGCGGGGGGCCGGTGGAGGCCACTTGGTGAGGTGGGGACCTTGGCCTGCCCGTGGCCCACTTGCCTGGGGGGGCGGGCGCAGGCACTTGGGCAGGGCGGGTCCCCCCTCAGGGCTGCTCTGCCTGCGGTGCCTCCCTGGGCCCCACGCGGTTTACTTCACGCACACGGCTCAGCGAGAGGCCAGGCCAGGCTGCGGCTGATGCCCGCGTGCCCCTGGCCACACTGAGCCCGACGCTCGCCCACGCTGCTCGTGAGAGCTGAGGCCTCAACCAGCCTGGCGATGGCCCTTTGCCACCTACGTCGCGGGAACTGCTTTTAGCTTCTCAGATAAAACCATAGGCAGGAAATGGTCAGGGGAGGCTCAGGTGCGCACCCCAGTAAAACCAGGGCGGCCAGGGGCTCTCAGCAGGCAGTCGGGTTTGACTGCCCGTCAATCTCTCATCTGGTGTTTAAGCTCGTTTTCGAAGAAAGATTGTGGCCCAATGTTTCCGGGAAATATAAGGATTGTCAGTGTCCCTCTCACATCGATGCTTCTCTCTCGCCCTCCCTCCCTCCTTTCTTCTTAACCAAAGGCTCCGTGAGCTAAGCAGCTGTCACTAGGAAGCTGTGCTCCTTCCTACTTGTTTCAGCTACACGTGGGGTGGCAGGTGGAGTGACACCCATGTGAAGGGTTGTACACACACAAGTACACACATCACTGCACCTCGTGCAGAAACACAAGACGGCCCCGTGCTCCTCACAGACGCCAGGCCCACTCCCTGAAGACTGTCCCTGTCCTAGAATCTCCCACAGAACCGCATCGCTGACCCTGAGCTCACACTCAGAGCTGCTCGGACAGAAAAGCACATCACGTGGCCGTAGAAACACGCACATGTAAACATCGTTCACCAGCACAAAACTGGGCACTGTGGAGGTCAGGATGGGCGCGCGTCTGCTAAAAATGACTTAATAGAGTCATCCTAAATAGATAACGATGACGACACTGGACATTTCATCAATCTAGTATGCCTGTGTCTATTTCTATCTAGAAGTAAAAACTCTAAGATAAGTTAGAAGGAATCAAAGCCTAAGTTCAAATTGTATAGTAAGAATCGTATTGTCCCTGGGCCAATGAAGTCTGTGATGTCCACAGATGCATCCACTGCAGGGAAAAATAGATAGTTCTTGGCCAGTTCAAATATTATGTTTACGAAAAGGAATAGAAAAGCCAAGTGAGGTAAAACCAAACCACAACAACAAAACCCGAAGCAACCAACAATGAAAAATTAAGTAGAGTGTCCATGTGAATAGTTTCAAATTCTGACGGAGATACGGCAGACACGCAGGACCAGGACTCTGGGACCAAGGAGAGTCTGGAAATGTACTAGGCAAGCAAAATTTTGACTTATTTTTGCATTTAATATTTAAATTAAGATGAAACTTTTCCATTTTCTCTTTAATGTAAGCTCTAATTTTTTTATGGTATGGAAAAGACATTAACCCTTTCTGTTGACTCAATAGATAAGGGCTCGAATGGAACATGAAAAGGATACTGATGATGGTGGTGGTGATGTTGGTGATGATGGTGGTGGTGATGATGATGGTGGTGATGGTGATGATGATGGTGATGATGGTGGTGGTGATGATGATGATGGTGACGGTGGTGATGATGGTGGTGGTGGTGATGATGGTGATGGTGGTGATGATGGTGGTGGTGATGATGATGATGGTGATGATGATGGTGGTGACGGTGGTGATGATGGTGGTGGTGGTGATGATGGTGATGGTGGTGATGATGGTGGTGGTGATGATGATGATGGTGATGATGATGATGGTGACGGTGGTGATGATGGTGGTGGTGGTGATGATGGTGATGGTGGTGATGATGGTGGTGACGGTGGTGATGATGGTGGTGGTGATGATGATGATGGTGACGGTGGTGATGATGGTGGTGGTGGTGATGATGATGATGGTGATGATGATGGTGGTGACGGTGGTGATGATGGTGATGTTGGTGATGATGGTGGTGGTGATGATGATGGTGGTGATGGTGCTGATGATGGTGATGATGGTGGTGGTGATGATGATGATGGTGACGGTGGTGATGATGGTGGTGGTGGTGATGATGGTGATGGTGGTGATGATGGTGGTGGTGATGATGATGATGGTGATGATGATGGTGGTGACGGTGGTGATGATGGTGGTGGTGGTGATGATGGTGATGGTGGTGATGATGGTGGTGGTGATGATGATGATGGTGATGATGATGATGGTGACGGTGGTGATGATGGTGATGATGGTGGTGACGGTGGTGATGATGGTGGTGATGATGGTAGTGATGGTGATGGTGGTGATGATGATGGTGATGGTGGTGATGACGGTGATGGTGGTGATGATGGTGATGATTGTGATGATGGTGATGGTGGTGGTGATGATGGTGATGGTGGTGGTGGTGGTGATGGTGGTGGTGGTGGTGGTGATGGTGGTGGTGATGGTGGTGATGATGGTGGTGGTGGTGATGGTGGTGACGACGGTAATAGCAGTGTTTTCTTCCCTTTTTTTTTTTACCTCTCTATAGCTTCCAGGGCCTCCTGCACCAACTAGTGCATGGACTCAAGGAATGGGCAGCTTAGAGGATTGGTGGGTGGGTTGCCTGGGGCTCCACCACTGGGTAGAGGACGGGCTGGTCTGTGTATTGGGGGCTTCACTCACGGACAAAGCTGACCCCCAAATCCTTCCTGTCATAAACATAAACAGTGCACGATAAAAACCTGTTGTAATTCTAACTAAATCAAAGCTCTCATCATTTGTTCCTGGAAATCTGAGTCTGACAGTGAGTCAGGACCTTTACTTTTTCATGGAAAATGGGAACTTTAATCCCTACGTGAAAAAGTGGTTGGTGGGAAAACAAAGAAGAAACCCCAGATAACTAGCAAAGAGGAAAATACAGCAGCTCCCTTCTCAACCTGGGTGTTTCACTATCGGCAGCCAGTCCTGACTGTTCCTTCCGACCTGTCCAACGAGACCCGTTCAGCAGACATTGAGGGCCCTCCTCCCTCCCACTGTAGAGCCAACCACGGGGCCTGGGAAGTTGTGTTGTGTTTACAAATGTGAAAAATGAAGGGAGGGGGGAACATAGGCAATGATTTGAAAAACTGAAGCAAAACAATTTGCAGTTCCTTTGATTACCTGAATGCTGTTGTAGTGTTAAGTCCGTGTATGCCCGTGTGGACGCGTGTCTGTGTGCACACGTGTCTGTGTACACGAGTGTCTGTGTGTGCGCATGCTCGCATGTTCTATCTTCCTAATTATTTTCTAGCTCATGTGCCTGTATGATATGGTCTGAAAGACCCACTTGGTTAACTTAAAACACTGAAGACTTGTCAGTGACTATGCAACTAATTTTTTTTAGCACTGATTTAATGTGGTCTAAAATTTGTTTTTCATGTGAGTGGAGTAATAAAACGTTTATGGTGTTTTACTGACAACATTAAAAATCAAAGTGCCCAGGCAGAGTGACTCAGTGGTTGAGCATCGACCTAGGATCCAGGAGATCACGGTTCGAATCCCGGTCAGGGCACAGGCCCGAGTTTTGGGCTGGATCCCCAGCAGGGGGCGTGCAGGAGGCAGCCGATCAATGACTCTCATCATTGATGTTTCTCTCTCTCTCCCTTCCTGTCTCTGAAATCAATAAAAATATTATATATATATATATATATATATATATAAATATCACACCCCCAAAACCCAGAAAGCATCATTTAGCTGGGGGACATTTGGGAAGAAATAGGAAACATTCTACCTTTTGACCTTAAAAGA
Organism: Miniopterus schreibersii; assembly: GCF_964146895.1. NCBI lineage: Eukaryota > Metazoa > Chordata > Mammalia > Chiroptera > Miniopteridae > Miniopterus > Miniopterus schreibersii. The sequence continues at coordinate 391,407 of NC_138124.1, forward strand.
ACTAGGCCAGGCTTATGCCTTGGAATTGCAAACTCGTCCTCAGAAGAAATTTTAAAAGTGGAAAATTTAAAAGTGGAAATGCCCTAGTTTCCAGTCTTCAAAACCATCAGGCATTTTAAAAAGCCAGGTTTTCAGAACTATGGACGGCTGAGCTGTTATGTTACCCTATCATCTCAACACACAGCGCTTTTCCCTCTAATGACAGGAATCGATTTTTATAGTAAAAGTGGAGTCCATGGGAAGGGCCTGCCGTTCAGCCTGGACGATTACTTCCCGGCTCTCGGCTGTGACTGGGCCCCGTGGGGACACTGCTGACCTGACGGCTTCTCACAGGCCACTCTAAGAAACAAGTACCAGTTACACGCTCGCTGGACTGGCGGCAACCGGAAGGGGGTGCGACAGGGGCCTGTGAATTTCCCATTCACGATGCAGAATTCCTCCCTGGGTCCTTCCCCCTCTTATTTCCAGATCTCTTCGGAGTATTTTAAAATGACAGGTTCTGAAGCCAACTGATGGCAAACATCTCAATGTACAGTTTTATCGCACTGGAGACAGAGGGTGAAATTCCATGTATGTAGTTTATAAACGCTCAGAAAAAGCACTCGGACAACTGCAAGGTCACGGAGAGAATTCAAAGTGCTCTGTGTCGTGAGAGCATCGCCCCGAGACAGTGATGAGCCTGCTGGGGGAGGGCAGTCAGTGTCCGCTAAGTCCACAAAGGAAAGCAGAGCTTGTCACGGGCCACAAGGTGCAAGTGACCGAGGAAGGGGAGGTGGGTCCTGTGATCTAGCCCTTTAGATGGGGCGCGCCCTGGTCTTCCCGGCGTGGCAGGTGTGTCACCGCACATCGGGGTGACCGACGACCTCCCTTCGCCGCCGGGGTGTGGTGGTGTGCAGGGCAGGTCTGCCCACACGCGTGACCGCAGCGAACTCTGTCCAGGCAAAAGGCCTGCCCAGAAGGTTCTGTGTGGACACTCGCGGCCGTCCGAGCGCTGTGTCCTCACTTAAGGACTGTCCCCGATTTCCCACGTGTGGCCTGAAGATGCACAAGCATTTCCTGATGGAAGGACCCACAGACACTGTGTCCTTCAGCGAGCTGATGTCCGATCACGGATGAGACTGCGTGGTGTGGGAAGAAATGCGATCCCATCCCCACTCACTCAGAAAAGAGACACAAAGCCTGGCCCGAAGTATGGGTGTCTGGGACACGGAGAGCCTGCGAGACGTGGTGTCTGGGCTCTGTGTGGTTTTAAGGCACACACCGGGGCAGTGCTGGCTGGGCACAGGGTACGTTAGTGCGGCGCGGTCGCTCTGTCCAGGGTCTGACAGCCTCCCGCTCAGGGGTGTTGACACTCGGCAGAAATGGAAATTTCTAGGCTCTGAAGAGGCATTTTGCTCTAATTCCATGAAAGCGAAATGCCTTTTCTTCTCTCTCCCTCTCAGCCTGGAGGCGGCTTAAAATACAGACAGTCACAGACGGAGGTGGTCAGAGATGAGAAATCCTGGTCAAACGCGGACTCTCACCTCCCCGACCGAGGGACTTTCTGGAAGCGAGGGCCACAGCAGCACCCCTGGGATGCAGGCCGCCCAGACCACGTCCCCCAGCTGCCACACCACGGCCAAAAATGCTTCCCAATTCCCCACGCAAAGCAAGCTCGCAGGCTGGAAGGGTGTGAGGCCTGCGTGGAACAGCCTCACGTGCGCCCCACGCGTATCCCACCCAGAAGCTGATGGGGAAGGACAGTCCTGCCGTTAGAGCGACTCGTGTGCCTCACACTCTCCCCACCCTCCTCTTCCTACCTCCAGAAGGTAAACTCACACGCGCTGGAATTAACAAGCACGACCCGCACTGTCCTGCGTGGGCCGCTCACCTTCTCCTGTGGCTGAAAGCGCGTCTCGGGAGAGAGACAGGCAAGGAGGACTCGAGGGGGAAGCCTGCTGGGACCAGGCGGGCGAGCTCCCGGGGGGTGCTTAGCTCCTTCAGTCAGGCCAGCGTGTGAATTGCTATCGGTGCAGGGATCTAGTTTATGGTCAACGAGTGAACATCTATTGGACGCTGTCAGGACGGAGGTTCTCATTCATGGGAAAGGAACCGCGAACCAGGGTGTTTAGACCAGCAGGGGGAAGCCAACACAGGTTATTGGTCTGCACGTCCTATGTGTATAATTTCACGAGAGTAGCCGCCACCACCCAGGTATTGGCATCAATAAAAAAATTTTTATGTAAAACTGGGCCAAATCTATGTTAGGAAAAAAAATGCTTTTAGGTTATTTTCCTCCCAAGAAGCATTTCACTAGGAAATTCAGTTCCCTCCAGGACTTCTTTGAAGATGAAACAGAGAGAAATTCTTCCTATTGTGAGAAATTATAAATTCATGAAACTGGAAATTGTGTTTGAAGGGGACCGACCTTGGGCCGCCTTCCCTGGGTGCTCGGCGCTCGGCGTCACATGCGGCATGTTGAGGTCGGTTGGTGACGGGGCCTCCAGACCCTGAGGGTGGGCGGATGGTTTATACACTAACGGGTGAAATTCCCAACAGAGCAGACATGTCACTGAAGCCAACAGGTTCAACCTGTTTCTCTGCAAATATTCATTCTCTTATTTAATTGGATTTGCTAAATAGGAGCCAACGGCTTGTGGTCTGTGGGGCAGCTATGGGAGCAGGAGGCGGGAGCGACAGGAAGAAAACCAGTCGGCTTGACTCTCTCACACTATACACTCCAGCCTCGGGAGCTGGGTGATCAGATATCCACAGACCTGCACTCACTTCAGATGCAGTGACGTTAATCAAAATAAACAGATTCCTGCCCGGCCAGCGTGGCTCAGTGGTTTTGCGTCGACCTATGAACCAAGAGGTCACAGGTCGGATTCCTGGTCACGGCACATACCTGGGTTGCAGGCTCGATCCCCAGTAGGGGCTGTGCATTTCTCTCTCTCCCCCTAAAAAAACAATAAAAACATATTTAAAAAAAATAAACAGATTCCTCTAATCTCAACTTTCCTGGCCTCTCCCACTCCCATGCCCTTCAGGGTCTGGTTGGCACCCAGAAAATTGTGTGGAATCAGCACTTTTATAAGTTTTCTCTGCATAATGTTTTACCTTGTGTTGTGTTTTTTTTTTGGAGACATACGTCCAATAAATAATTAAAATTCTATGGTTTCCAATAAACTTAATTCAATTTTCTGGGTGAAAAGCACAGAGATTCTGGTACCGAAATTTTAGTATGGAAATTAACGAGCTGGTAGGACTCTTTTTCCCTATCAGTGGTGGGAGCTTCGGAAGCATCTTGGGAAGAACATACAGGCGTCCAGTGGAAAACAAAGAGCTGACATCGCAGGCGAGCTGGTTTTGTTACAAAAATATCAAAAAAGTAATAATTTCAGGGAATGTTCTCTTTGGGCTTTTGCTATGTATCCATATTCCAAAGTATAAAAGCTTTTTTTGCTCATCAAAATATATCATTGATGACAATCATTGACGACAGCCATGATCCACTTTTTGGCATCTAAAGAGATTTGACTTGGAAGTTAATACACACTAAGAAAACTTGGAAACTGTATCTACATTTCTCTCACACCCTGGAAAACGCTTCGAGACAAAGGCGAGTGGCTGGTGCATCTTTCCTCCGAAAGATGCAGATAATGGAGCCACAGCAGCGCAACGCCAGCAGGGGGCGCACTCCGCGGCTGCCCCGCGGGCCAGCAAAGCGCCGCTCAGGGCATAAAGGAATAAAGCAATGAATGGCCTTCCGACGTTCGGAGATCACCAACGTCGCTGATTTCAGCAACATGAAAAAAATCTGAAAATCGTCTCTTCCCCTCCACCTGACGTGTGTGGGTGATGCGTGGACCCCCTTTCCAAGCCGAGGCGAGGCTGCCAGACAGAGGGCTGCCCGCTGACCAGGACGGCGCCCGAGGGAAACAGGCCAGAGAGAGAGGAAACGGCTCGGAACCCACTGCGCTCGCTCGCACGTGAACTCGGGCTGCCTGGGAGGCCGGGCGAGTACGTCTCAGCCGCGGGGACTCACACTGGGCACCGGGCCACCGAGGGCGGCCGAGGGAAGAGCCAGCAGGCCGGGGCCTGAGAGCGCGTCTCAGGCGTTTGCTGGCGTGGGTTACAGATCTCTCTGCAAAGATAACCGGCAGCCGCTTCCAATATCCCCAAACCACTGGTGACCTTCACCAAGCTACAGGTTCAGGAAGGGATTCGCAGGGATGGCGCTTTGAAACTCGCTTAGCTGTGGGTGTGCGCGCACGTGGGGGTGGGACACGCGACGGAACATTCGCCGCACTCTCCACGCTGCTCAGGGGTGCTGCGCGAGTTCAGAAACGCTGAGCCGCGCCCTCCCCGCTCCGATGGGCCACTACGGGTCTGGGGAGGGGACAGGTGAGGGGGGGCCGAGCACGCGTCCCTCATCGCCGCGGGCGGCGCTCAGAGATACAGGTACCCGACCCAGTAGACCAGGTTGAAGAGCAGGAAGGACGTGGGAAAGAGGACCCGGGAGTACGAGTCCAGCTCCGAGACGTCTATGTGGATGCGCCCCCTCCTCCAGGACCCGGACCTGCACTCCTCGTAGCAGCAGAAGAAGCTCTGACAGTCCTTGCCGTCGAGACACTCGTAGACACACGTGTCTTCCAACTCCTGCCAGTACAAGGAGTTGTTGAAGGTGATCATCGTGGGGGGCGGAGGCCGCATGTCGAGGAGGGAGTAGTTCTGCGGGCGACAAGAACGCAGGGTCACCGCGGAAGGCCCGGAGGCCCGCCAGGGTGAAGCGTGCGGTAGGCCCAGGTCGCCTCTGCCCGCCGGACACGGGTCCGCGCCCTGCCCCTGCCCCACCTCCCGCCCTGGGGAGTTCGACCTTTGAGGATTTAACCTTTGCAGATCTAAGGGGAGAAAAGGTGAGGCACAGCACCCAAGGCTGCATTGCTCAGATTACTGGTGCGGGAGGCGGAGCGTAGTTTCCAACGTGCGCCAGCCATTTCAAGTCCCTGTTCTGCCCACTTTCCTGTTGACTTGGAGCGAATATGTCATAATTATATACACAGACGCTCCCCGGCTTACGATGGGGTCACGTCCCGATAAACCCGCTGTCAGGTGACAATTCTGTGAGTCAGAACACACCTAATACACCTGACCTCCAACTTCAGCTCAGCCTGGAGGTTCCTACCGAAAGCGGGTCACTCTCCATCCCTGTCTAGTCGAAAACCCCTAAACCACCGCTGGAGACCAGGGACTGTCTGTAAGCCCTTACCCGCCGCAGTCTGTATGCTGGAGCTGGAAAAATCGGCCTTTACTCAATACTAATTGCATGTGTTTGACCATGGCCGGCCAGATATTCCTCTTTTCTCAACCGTCTGTCCCGAGCAGCGCCACCCAGAGGAGGAGCCTGGCCGTGACAGGCAGCGCAGGCCCGAGGCAGACGCTGGCCCCGCAGAGGGAGCCTCGCAGGGTCAGCTCACCAGGGGTCTAAAGGGGGACCCGGGAGGCCACGGGCAAAAAAGCAGCAAGGTTTCGGGGGGCTACAGAAACCTCCACGTCCCTTCTCCATTTAGGGAACTAAACCCACGATCACTGAAACACGTGTAAGCCTGACCCAGTAATGAAGGGAGCTCCGTTTATAGCTCACTGTTTGAAATGGAACTAATTTCATCTGACAATATTGAAATAAAACTTAGAACATTAGGAGCCCGACGCAGCAGCCATATGCAAAATTACTCCAGTATGTTTAAATGCCCTGCTCTCCACTGTCATGACTTCGAACGGAGACTGTAACCGAGCGCCTGCGAGGTCGTCTTCGCCGCCCTGGTCCCTGTCACGCGGGTCCCTGGCCCACTTCTGCTCTGGCCGCGTGCGCAATGCGGCCTCGTGGCTTCTGGAACCACTGCGCTTCCTGGGCCGCGGGTCCCACTGCTCACGCCAAGTGGGTCAGCTCTGCAGTTTCCGTGTGAGGAAACCGAGGCACAGGGATGTCTGAACGCCCCAAAGCACGCGCGTGGTCGCCAGCGGAGCCTGGCTGGTCTCTCGCTGCTCAGAAGCTGCTCGGTTTGCTGCTGGTGCTGCTTTCCCTTGTCGGGGACAGCGGCCCCTTAACCCGCCCAAGCCTGGACCTCCCAGAACAGAGCTGAAGACAATGACAACTGTCCAACTGTTGAAAAGCCTCTATTCTTTGGCTGCCTTATGAACTCTTTTTTTTTAAAGGTTATTTTACCTTATCACAGGAGAGCTTTAAAAAAAATGTTTCTATTGACTTCAGAGAGAGGAAGGGAGGAGAGAGGGTGGGAAACATTGATGGGAGAGGGAAACACTGATCGGCTGCCTCCTGCACGCCCCGACTGGGGGTCGAGCCCCCTACTGGGACTATGTCCTGACCGGGAACCCAACTGCGATCTCCTGGACCACAGGTCCGGGCTCGACCGCTGAGCCACCCGCGCAGGGCGGCGGCCTCCCAAACTCCTGTTGAAGGCTCCGCTGAGTATGTTCTCGCCTTTCTCTCTGTGCACTGCTTCTCTATGTACTTTCTTCAGGGTTGTTACGCTTTCTTTACGGTGCAATTCTGGTTTGTGGAAATCTCATTTTCTCTGTGCTGAAGCATTTTCTTTCTTTCTGAGGTGTTATCTCTACACCAAAGGTGTCGCTCTGTCTTCCCCCACGCCCAGCCCCGGGCGGGTGCGACAATGTCCCCTCTGGCCTCTGGCTATTCTATCCGACTGTCCTCTCCTCAGCAACCCCCTCCCTCCCCCCCATGACTGTGGGTCTGTTGTGCCGAACAGGAACCATTTGCTGGCGACATCTGTAGGTGCACGTGGCTTCCCACAGCTGTAAAGTCAGAACTACACTGAGCATAGATACCTGCACAGTCTCCTCAGGAAAACATGTTGAAACGCACCAAATACAAGTCACGGGTTAGCAGTCAGAAAACCGCCTACGGTGCATGAGTGGGCACTCGGGGGTTCAGAACAATTCACCCCAAGATGTGCCTCTGTGTAAGAGGATTATTTTGAGCTAAAAGCAACATATCCTTCTGTCTCAGTTCAGTAAGTCTGTGGAAACACTGGCACCTGCAGGGCTATACGTACAGAGGGGGCCTGCAGGGTTATTCGCTCGTGAATCCACCTCGAGGAGTCTGGATGCAGTAACTGTGAGAGAAGCAGAAAGAACAGTTAAAAACTGCTGTGCAGGTCTCAGCGTCCCCCAGCTGAGAGCAACCTTTAAGGTCTGGTGACGTTAACCCGTCACTGGTGGGGGAAGCTGAGGGGGGTCGCATTGAATCTTCTCAATACCTGTCTTGTTTTCTTTCTTTTTTGGTTTTGTTAACCCTCCCCCGAGGATATTTTTTCCGTTGCTTTTTAGAGAGAGTGAGAGAGAAACATCAATGTGAGAGAGACACATCGATTGGTTGCCTCCCACACACGCCCTGACTGGGGCCGAGGACCCAGCCTGCAACCCAGGTACTGGGTTGAACCCGGGACCCTTCGGTGCGCAGGCCAACGCTCAAACCACTGAGCCACACCGGCCAGGGCCTGTCTTGGTTTCTTAAAGGCTGTCGAGTTAGCTATTTATATCAGGTTGCGTGAGATCCTTAGGAATACAGACCCTTTGTCTCAAACCACCCTCCCACTGCCTTTTCCCCAAATCCTTGCTCCTGGGACTCACCGATGTTTTCTTCTTAGTGGTGGGTGGTTTTCTACAACTCGAGTAGTAGTTGAGGGTGGCGTACTCCATCAGAGCCGCGAAGACAAACAGGAAGCACACGGTCACGAAGAGGTCCATGGCGGTCACGTAGGACACGCGGGGCAAGGAGTTCCTGGCTATGGTGCTGAGCGTGGTCATGGTCAGCACTGTGGTGATGCCTGCGTGGGGCACAGGGGCCAGGTTGTAAAAGGAGCCACACTGACTCCCTCTGCTCCAACACAGTGTTTTGTTTTTATGTGAAATTTTCTTGACATTGCGTAAGTGTGACATTACATACATTTATTTATGTATAATCCTCACCTGAGGATATGTATTTTTATTGATTTGAGAGAGAGAGGAGGGGAGAGAGAGAGAGAGGAACATTGACTGGTTGCCTCCTGTATGTGCCCTGACCAGGAATCAAACCTGCAACCTTTTGGTGCAGGGATGACGCCGAGCCAACTGAGCCACCCGGCCAGGGCTGTGCTATTACTTCTAAATTTTAATGTCTGTACAATTCTGTAAACCATGCTTTCGAGAAATCTCTATTGTAATCGTCCCAATAACATTACAATACCTGAATTAAGTTGGCACCTTGCAATTCATTCAATAATTCCCGAATTGTTTGACATTTTATCTTTAAATTTTGTTTTTGTTAATCCTCAGCTGAGGATATTTTTCCCATTGATTTTTAGAGAGTGGAAGGGAGGGAGGGAGGGAGAGAGAAACAGTGACGTGAGGGAGACACGACTGGCTGCCACTGCGTCTGCTCACATCTCACAGCCTTCACCTGACAGCTGACTGGTTTTCTTTCTTGCTCCCCCTTTTCTAGGCGGTTTGTAAACTCCCACCGGCTTCAAGGCCCAGCTGAAGCCCCACCCGTGTGGCACCTTCGCCACCAGCACCCGGGCAGCGCCGATAATGCTCACATCCCACTACCCCTGTGCTTTCCAGGACCTTGTTTATTTTGCACCGTGACCGTCTCTGCACATCTGTCCCCCTGAATAGCTGCTGGGCTGTGCCAACCTCAAGGGCAAAACTCTACCTTGCTCCTCTGTGCTTGCTTGTCAGCGAGCCCAGCACACTTTAGGCATTTAGATGAGTGTTTTGCATAAAATGCATTCATTCATGGGTTAATTAGTTAATTACTGATACTCAGCGTTGGTCTGACCTTGACGATTTCCTATACATGGGTCAACACTGAAGATTTAGTCAAAGACTGTGGGGAAGATTTAGAAAATCGATGTGCATGTGTCAGGTGGTTCAGAAGGAAAAACGAATGAAGGAATGGAGCCCTGGCCCGTGTGGCTCAGTGGTTAGAGCGCTGGCCCTCGGCCTGAAGGTCCCAGCCGAGGGCACAGGCCTCGGCTACAGGCTCGATCCCTGGCCCTGGTGGTCGGGGCGCGTGCGGGAGACAACCAATTGGTGTGTTTCTCACATAGGCTTTTTTCTCTCTCTGTCTCTCTCTCTCTGTCTCTCTCTCTCTCTCCACCTTCAACTCTCTCTGAAAAGCAATGGAAAAAATATCCTTGGGTAAGAATTAAAAAGAAAAAAACAAGACAAACTGGTAAAGCCCGGCTGGTGTGGCTCAGCGGTTGAGCGTCAACCTATGAACCAGGAGGTCGCGGTTCGATTCCCGGTCAGGGCCCAGGCCCGGGGTGCGGGCTCCTGGATCCCCAGCAGGGGGCGAGCAGGAGGCAGCCGATCCATGTCTCCCTCTCTGAAATCAATCAAAACATTAAAAAAAAATAAAAACTAAAAACCGGTACAGAGCATGTCGCATATTCTAAAACCACTGACACGGAATGTTTTATTAAGAGGACTTCGGGAGGCGGAGGGAAGTTCATGAAGGGACTTTAAGCTTTAGGGTGCAGGCTACGGCCAGTAAGGATGAGCCCGTCCCTGCTGGTCAAGCCTGCGGACAAGCAGACCTTCATGAAGAGACGTGTTGCCAATACTGAGTCTGTTTCTCACGCGGACGTCACGAGGCTCTCGCGTGCAGATCGCAGGGCGTGCCTGCAGGGTTCTGACGGCATCATCCTCACAGAATACATCAGATGACACGACTGATCTGTCTGCCCTCTGACCCTACTTAATTGGAGCGGCACCCGCGGGACTCTACCGTCAGGAACAAGAATCTCCTCGGCTGCTCGAAACCGCCTAATCCTGCATCGAGCAGCCCGGGAAGGAGGTCAGTTCCGCTTAACTCTTCCACCGAAAGCATTTTTATGAATATTTCTGTATTAAACTTACACAGAATGGTGGGCGATACGTATATTTTTGAAACTCACCTAATGCTGTTCTTGCTGGTGTCGCGTCTTTCTTGATCCAGAATGACACCCAGGATAAAACCACAGTCAGGATGCAGGGGATGTACGTCTGGATGGTGAAGTACCCCATCCTTCTGCTCAGTTCAAAGTAGATGGTCATGACGACGTAGTCACCTGCCACAAACAGGTCCATAGTGAGACGGCTTTCTCGGCGTCACAGACAGTTCAGGGAAATGATGTATAACTATTCTGCTAAATGAATGACTTGGATAAAAATATGGAAATACAACAATATCACATGGGGCAAGGGTCAAAACGCTGGTGGAGTTAAATTTAATTTTCATAATATCCATGGCTGGCCACTGGAAAGACACAGAAACAAACACATTAATGGGTAGAGGGGATAGATACACACATTAATTCCATAACAGACAATTACTCAGTGAGCTGTTTTGCTTGAATTCATTGTTCAATTCATTGAATTCACTGCATGTTTAAAATCAAGGGTAACAGACGAGAGCCTCCACCCTCAGGCAGGGCCGGGGTCATTCTACATTTTCAACAGTAACAGCTACACATAAACTCCCACACGTAAAGCTGTGTAACCAGTTTATATTTCTATTTTTATAGCACAGAGTTTAGCTTTTCGACCTTGTACCATTTTTTTTTTTTTTTCCAATTGATTTCAGAGAGAGCAAGGGAGAGGGAGAGAGAGAGAAACATCGATGATGAGAGTCACTGATCGGCTGCCTCCTGCTGGGGGTCGAGCCCGCAACCCGGGCCTGTGCCCTGACCGGGAATCGAACCACAATCTCCTGGATCCTAGGTCGACGCTCAACCACCGAGCCACACGCCCAGGGCCAAGTACCACCTTCTGCCCTGGGCCCCAGCTTGTCCTTCTCAGCCCCAGGCCGCTGCACGGCCCTCCACCAAGGACCTTTCTGCAACATGACTGTCACCGAGCCTCTCCTTGTGCCCTTCAGCAGCATCCTGCTGTCCCCAAAGGCTCACACCTTTGCGCGGTCTGCAGAGCACCACGTGGGTGAAGCGCCCTCGCTCGGAGTCTATCTGGGCACCGCGGTCTCCCAGGTCCCCCGACCGGCCAAGGTCCTTGCAGATGCCGCTGAGCCCCTTCCCTCCCCCAGATGCTCTCCTCTGTCCCCCGACCCCGGGCTCCCTGTCGCCTGAGTACTTCAGCTTGGAAACCGCTGTTCACCAGGAGGGTCCGACCCCCGACCGGGGCGACGAATTCCCTCCTGTAAAGACCAACCCAAAGCCTGTCTCCAAACCAACGAGCTGGGTGGGTTGCAGAGAATATTTCTCTCGTTCACCATCGTTGGCGGTAAGCAATCAGTTGGTATTTGTTTAATGTAAAGATCGTCCTGAAAGTTCCATTTTCACTAAAATGATCGGCAGAGAGACGATCTTGAACTCACGTGAAAACCATGCTTTTCAACGAACGACTTTCTTCCCGGATGCCGAGCTCCGCGGCAGCAATGTTCAGGGTGGGAGAACATTCCATCGAAACATCAAGTTTCAGATCGCTTCCCCAAAACCATTTCATATTTTAAGCAAATTAGCGTTTCAGTACAAAGGAATCAGAATGATTAAACGGAGGCAATCAGAGAACACAAATATTTTCCTAAGTGATCTGAATGCCAAGTGACATCATCTCCTGAGGGAATGTTATTGAATCGTGTGTGTTATTAAAAGCTTATTATTTTTTACATAAAATTTCAATAAAGAACCAAGCAGAAAACCAACAGAAGACAGGGAAACAAAACGGAATAAATCGCCCTGGTGATAACACAGCCCCAGCGGAACATCCGGAAGAGTCGGATAATTTATTGCAGGCTCCCGAGTGGGTAAACAGACGGAGGATTCCAGGGCGGGCGCAAAGGGGGTCAGCAAAGGGGTGTCTCCTTTGGGAAGAAGGGGCCTGAGGTGTGCTCAGCGAACCCCTCTCCCTAACTCCGAGGTCTGCCCCTTGTCCACCGTCGGGTGAGGGAGCGGGGCCGTCAGGGCCACATTCCAGGGCCCGACCCTGCAGCTGCTGCAGGACAAAGGAAAGCTAGGAAGACCCCGGGACAAGTGGAATCGGGAAACTGAGGCAGGAAAATTAAACAGAGCCCCAAAGCTCTGCAGACCGCTTGCAGCTGGACCTTCTCGTGAGAATAAAGGGTTATAACCTCCCCTCACCAAAGAATGCGGGAGAGGAGGGGAAGGGCCAAGGGAGATGAGTGGGAATCTTAATGCAACTAGAAAATGCATAATTTAAATCACCCCAAAAGCAACTAAAAGGCAGCAGAGAGGCGGGAGGAGGGGCAGTCTGATCTCATCCCACTGTTGAAGCAGAGAAGCCAGCAGTCTCGGGGGTTAGTTGCCAGGTGCTTCTCACAAATTCTGGGAAAGTCGTAACAGAGAAAAGGGGAGATCTTCAGCGCTGTCTACCAGGACACCCAGCAGAGGAACTGAAACAAAATGCTCATAGACAGGAGGGTATGTAACACCTCGAACCCCCACCCAACGTGCTCTCAGATTAGCTGGGAGCCCATCTGAGCTTCGTAAGCCAGAGGATAGCTCGCCTTGGTCCTTTAATAAATGTGCTTGCTTTAATTTTTAAATAAATTCACTTTAACACAATGCAATCATCTGGGGTCACTTGTTTAAATTCATTCCTACGAGCACAACAAGAAGGGAGGTGGGGACAGCCCTCTCCCTCTGACTCAGGGCTGTCCCATGACACCTCTCTGGTGTTTTTATTGGAAAAATCAATAAATCCATGTATCTTTATTTAATTCACTGTGGTTACCTTAAACTAGAACGCTAAGCAAACGAAGATGTTTGCCCCCAGAAAGCCTTATTTAGTTCAGTTTGAATTTCCTATAATAAAATATTGAATGTCTTCCATAAAGCCTTGGCAGGTTTTTTGTTAGATTTAACTCTTGGTGAACGCATATTTCTGTTGCTATGGACAATGACTTAAGTATAAATTAATTTACATTTTATAACTCTTATGCATTCATTGGTTGATTCTATGTGCCTGGACCAGGGATTGAACCTGCAACCTTGGTAAGTTGGGAGATGCTCTAACCAACTGAGCCGCCTGGCCAGGGCTTAAGTTGTCACACTCCCTTAGGTCAGTGCACATGGATTTAAGACTTTTCTTCTGATCAAATGACTGAAAGCGGTAATGTATCTCCATAATGATAAAAAGAGATGTATCATCCATGCTGGGGAACACAGCGAAGAATGAAGCTTAACCCAACAGTGGACTAGAGAAAATAAAATACTCTGCAAACGGAGAGTTGGCCATAGGAAGTGAAGTCGGCTGTTTGTAGCTTTGATGTGGAGTCACTAGCCTCACGGCGAGAGGTCTCACAGCAGCTGCGCACACCCTGGGTGCCTTGCTGTGGGCCACGCTGGCAGTCTTCCTGAGGCTCAGTCCCCATCGTTAATAAATATATTTGCATATGTTTTAAATTCTTCAAAGTGAAAGATGGGAGGCAAATAAAAACCACAAAACGGCCCTGGCTGGTGTGGCTCTGTTGGTTGACTGTCGCCCTGCACTGAAAGGTTTTGGGTCTGACTCCCAGTCGGGGACATGCCTGGGGACATGCTCAATCCCTGGCTGGTGCATATAGGAGGCAACCAATTGATGTTTCTCTTTCTCCCTCTCTCTCTAAAAATCAATAAAAATATTTTTAAAAACCCCCATAAAATGATGTATATGTATATATATCACTGTCACCGTGTACTAAGTGCTCAACTTGTTCAGGCCCCATGGAAAGATAATTTTGCTGTCAAGGAATAATTAATGAAGTCTGATTTTAAAAGAGCAGACATAGTCAGATGTGATTTGTATCAGAGAATCTCAATTTTCTTGGTGGATGAGCGGTTCGTTCAGCCGGGCAGTGCTCTTTCCACATCTCCCGTCTGAGTTAGAGCAGGAGGGTGACTCACAGTGGGTCTGAAGGATTCTTCACTCAATCTTGTGAGCAAAGACACTGCCGCTATTTTTAAAATTCTGACTCTAAAAGCCAGACTGATTTATTACCCAGATTGCACTCAGAAAAATATGACAGAAAGCCAAGAAGAAACCACTTTTAGAGTTCCTTCTACCGGCGCTATTTTAAACGTGCCTTTCTATTTGCGTTCAGGATATAAATCTCACTACAGAGCCCTGGTAAGGTTTGAACAGCTGACTGAATGGACTGTTTAACACAGAAGTAAATATGTAAATCCTACAGTGCTCCCTCACAGGAAGTACATTAAGGCAATAATAATAGATATTATTTATTTATGTTTTTGTTAATCCCCACCGGATATTTTTTCCAATGATTTTTTTAGAGAGAGTGGAGGGGAAGGAGGAAGAGGAGAGAGAGAGACATCGATTGGTTGCTGCCGGCAGGTGCCCCAACAGGGCCGGGGATCAAAGCTGCAACCCAGGTATGGGTCCTTGACCGGGAATTGAACCCAAGACCCTTTGGGACGTAGGGCAATGCTCTAACCACTGAGCCACAGCGGCCAGAACAATAGATGTTAGTTATACATATGGATGGCAATTATGCACTTTGCATATGTTAGGTCACTTAAATTCACAACAGCCATATAAAGAGCTGGCAATGTCCTTGTCACTTAGGAGAGGTGTGCACCGACGGTCACAGAAGTGCCCAAGGTCAGAAGCTGGCAGTCTGACCCGTCCTCCTGACCTCTGTGCTCTCTTTATCAGAAACGATTTTAAAAACTTCAGCTGGAGCACAAGCTACCTATTGAACACAGAATATATAAAACTTCATGGACACAATATTTTCTTGGAGTTTGGAGAACTGCTTTCAGAAGCTGCTGAACTTAAATCTGGAATAAATGGCAAAAAATATCACCTATTCACACCCAGCTGTGTGGCTTTTGCCTTAGTTACAGACAAGCAGCTCTTTCTCATGGTTCCTTTGACTATGAAAATTTACTCTCTTAGGGGGATGGTCTGAGGCTTTGCCATAAAACAGGCACCAGGGGGAGAGTCTCTGGTGCAGCTAATTGGGGGCCCAGGCTTCTGACTTGATCCCCTCCTTCAGTAGCAGGGGCCTTTGCGAGGGCTGCCTGCACTGCAGAGCCACTCAGAGGCAAGCTCCCAGTGCCCTGAGCTGGCCAGAAGCAGGCCCACGGCAGAGTAGGTTTTTTATTTCTGGCTTCATTTCCCAAAGCTCACTGCAGATGCCTTGACAGTCAGGATAAAAACTGCTGAGGGTCCTGCCCACGTGCCTTTAGACAACGGGATTCAGGTTCAAGTGGACATGATGAGTAGCCTTGATACAGCAAAGACGTGGGTCAGCCTTTGTCTTAAAGGTTTTATGAAAGAGAAAGCAACGAGCTAGAAAGATCACAACATGAACCCCCCCTCCCTCCCTCTGGCTCTCTCTTCCCTTAGTCTGGCAACATCATCACTTCACCCTCATTTTTATTGGCTATTTTGTTGGATATAAAATTTTGTTTCTTTTCACACTTTGAATTCCCTTGTCTTTTGGTTGCCATCATTTCAGGTGAAAAGTCAGCTGTCTGTGTTCATTTTGCTCCTTTGAAGGTAATGTGTCCTTTCTTCTCTAGATGCTTAAAGATATACTTTCTGCCTTTGGTCTACAGCCCTTCAGTTCTTCCCTCTGTATTGCCCATCCTTTGGAGTTTATACGTGTTCCTGTGTGTGTGATTCATGCTTTCATCTACCCAGGATAATTCTAAGCCATTATTTTCCAGATATTGCTTCTAACCCATTCTCCACGGCCCACACTTCTGGGATTCCAATTACACTGTTTTTAATATTTTCTTTACCAATTACACTTAGTTATAACTTTATATCATATCACAGCCCACCTCAGAGTACCTGGTGTTGGCAACACACCTAGAGGCTGGACACTTGGCCTCATGAATCTGAGGCTTTTCCATTTTATGAGTAAGTTCTATAGCAGAATTATTTATGTATGTTTAAAAATAATACCCATCCTCTTCAAAGTTCACAATGATTTGTGACAACCAGTTCAGGGGTGGGGAACGTCTAGCTCATGGGCCATATAGAAATCATTTGGTTTTTCCCTGCCAGGGCAACCACAGGCAGGACTCGAAATTCAATAAATCTGGGAGCTTTTTCCATAGCTAATTTTTAAGTTGATAGTTTTGTATGGCCCTTGAATGATGTTATAAATATCCAAATAGCCCTGGACAGAAAAAGGTTCCTTACCCCTGAGTTAGATGACGCTCTGAGTGCCTTAATCTTCTTGGAAGAAAGGGATTACATAAGGACATATTGCCATCATCAGTTTGAGTGAGCTTGAAAACAAGAAGTAAAATTAGTCTAGCCACAGCTGATTTGGCTCAGTGGTTAGAGCATCAGCAAGTGGACTGAAGGGTCTTGGGTTCGATTCCAGTCAAGGGCACATACCTCAGTTGCAGGTTTGATCCCTGCCTGGTTGGGGTTTGTGCAGGAGGCAACCAATCAATGTGTTTCTCTCATATCAATGCCTCTCTCTGTTTCTCTCCCTCTCCCTCCTTCCCATCCACTCTCTGAAAAGCAATGGAAAAAATATCCTCAGATGATGATTTTAAAAAAAATTGGTCTAGAAGACATTTCTCTAACAGGGATACTCTCAAACTCTACTGGAACACTGTGGACAATTCTTCACGCTTAGTACACAATTGTGTTTTATGACTGTCAGGGTGCCTTAACTGTTGACACCTGATTCAGGCTGGACATAGTGGACACACGCGTAGAACAAAGCACCACACAGAACAAGGCGCAGTCTGACATCTCATCTCTATGGAACCAGCTGCTGCCCCCATGCCAGAGTCACAGCAATGCTGCATAGCAACACCTGGGAAATGTTCTCATCCACATCTCTGCACCTTTCTGCAAGCCAGAACTGTGGCCGGAAGTCCAAGTTTCCTCTCTGCAAACTGGGCTTTGGATAAATGAGTACCTGAACGGCTATAATCACAATGTTTCATTCAAGTGTGAAGGACTGGGAAGAAGTTTGTGAGCAGGCAAAGCAGACAGGGCCATGCTGCTGTGCTAGGGTCTGACGGGGCTTGTGTAGCAACGGATCCTGTGAACCTTGAGTTTCTGCACTGAGAGGGACATGCTGCCAGGAATTCCCTCAGTGAGAAGCTAAGTATCAGGTCAGATCTCCCCGAATGAACAGAACATTTGTAAGGCCACTCTGGGGATGTTATAGAGATGATGTGAAGCCAAGAATGATATTAGGAGCCCTGGCCGGTGTGGCTCAGTGGGTTAGGCTTCCTCCCATGCACCAAACAGAAGGTTGCTGGTTCGATTCCCAGTCAGGGCACAGGCCTGGGTTGCAGGCTTGATCCCCAGTAGGGGGCGTGCAGGGGGCCGATGATGGATGTTTCTCTTTCATCGATGTTTTTCTCTCTCTAAAAATCAATAAAAATATTTTTTAAGAAAAGAATGGCATGAGGAAGCACATTGAACAATGTGAAACCCTCCGGAATTATGTTGATCTTAATAGTACAAAAGTCAATTTTTTTTTATCAGTAAGGGAACTCCTGTAGGAACAGGATTTTTTGTTGCTGTTCTGTTTCCATACTCGGAGACGCTGCAACGTAAGATACGATCGTCAGAGAAAGAAATGCCTGAAAGAGTTCTCTTTTTATTTTTCACTTTGTTTACTTTGTAAACACACATTGTCCCAATGAATCTATTTCCTGTTCACATAGTCCGGGTTCTGCAAATAATCAGTAATTATCTGCCTGTGAGAACGGTGCGTTGCGATGAACACCCATCCGTGGCTAACACGCGTGTAAGGATGATTCATTCGTGAACATCCGGGCTGGTGGTGTTTCTTATCATCTGAAGGATGTTTTTCTTCCAAATATAACTACACAAAAGATTGAGTCTGGCTGTAAGAGAGAGTGAACCCAGGTCCCTCTAGTTTTCTTGTGGGTTTCAGTATTGGTAAAATGCGTCAGCTCGCCCTGGCCAGTGTTGCTCAGTGGTTAGGGCGTCAGCCTGCAGCACAAAGGTCTGGAGGTCGGTTTCGGTCAAGGCCACGCACCTGGGCTGCAGGTTCCGTCCCCGCTCCTCGTCAGGGCGCGTGCAGGGGACAACCAACTGGTGTGTCTCTCTCACACCGATGTTTCTCTCTCCCCGCCCTTCCACTCTCTCTAAAATAATCAGTGGACCCTCACGAAGGACATGCTCATTCTCCAAAATAAAAATTTAAATGAGAAATAAATCTGCGAACTTCTCTGTGGTAGTTGCAATTCTTTGTTTCCTCTTTCTGAAA
This sequence comes from Miniopterus schreibersii, assembly GCF_964146895.1. NCBI lineage: Eukaryota > Metazoa > Chordata > Mammalia > Chiroptera > Miniopteridae > Miniopterus > Miniopterus schreibersii. Next base: position 409,645 of record NC_138124.1, read on the forward strand.
ACATGTGAGAGGCAGTGTCTATATTCAATATTTGTCCATGAAATAGGATTAATTCCTGAATAGTAGGATAATTTGGGGGGGGGGCTATTTTTTGCATTTTTGTCTTCAACTATGACACTTAAACACTCAACATGTTGCCTAAACCCAGAAAACAATATGGTTACACACAAATGAAATGCCCAGGATGATCCTGAGCAGACTAATAATGTGGGGTGGGGAGAGGGCTGGGTTTTGTGTGGGGGACTGAAGGAGGGTGCATAGGAGTGATTTAAAAAAAAAAAAGTTTCCATTGATTTTAGAGAGAGAGGAAGGGAGAGCGAGAGAGAGACAGAAACATCGGTGTTTTGAGAGAAACCTCCACTGGCTGCCTCCTGCACGCCCCCGATGGGGACTGAGCCTGTAACCCCGGCACGTGCCCTGACCAGGAATCAAACCCGGACCTTTTGCTGCAAGAGGCAATGCTCCACCAACTGAGCCACATGGCCAGGGCCAAAGGAGTGACTTTCATGACGACTCAAGGCCTTTCCACTGGGGAAACAGGGAGAGGGCCTCAGGGCCACAGGCAGGCCTGGGGCGGGTGGTCAGCACCCTGAGGCCAGGGGAGCTTTGGAGACAAAGGGCGAGAATCCATCCCTCACATCTCACTCCTGTCTTCCAATAGCATGGGACCTGGAGGCCAGTGAATTTGATTTTTTTATGTAGTTATTTCTTTAGAACATACTTTTGCTTGTTTTCTAAAGAAGGCACAGCGACGTGGAATTCCACACGGTGTGAAGTTTCCCACGTGAGCAGGAGGCAGGAAGAGGCGCAGATGGATGGACCAGGTCCGTCATCAGGGCCAAGACGCTCACTGCTTTCCGTGAGGATCGGCTTTGCCACGAGTGAGGGAAAGAATTTCAGGGAAACAGGCATCTCCCGTCCACACAGGAGCGCCCCAAGCCTGGCGTCCGTCTTGCTTGAAACTGAGCGCGACATCGCGTCTCCTTGTCATGCTGATGTATCAACCCCCAGCTCGCACAGCAGTCCCTCCTGTCTCCCGCGTTTCCAGGGAGACTGAGAGCTCCTTGCTGCCCGAGAGAGCTTTTCATACTTAAAAAAAAAAGTGTTTTTATTGATTTTAGAGAGGAAGGGAGAGGGAAAGAAACATCGAGGAGAGAGAAACATCCATCAGCTGCCTCCTGCACGCCCCTGCTGGGGATCGAGCCTGCAACCCGGGCCTGTGCCTCGACCGGGAATCAACCCGGCGACCTCTGGGCGCACTGGGTGCTGCTCAACCCACTGAGCCACATGGGCCAGGGCTTCAGGCTTTTCTACCTGCAGTAACTCCGGGCACAGTGACTGCTGGACTCCACCTTCCCTGTGCTGGTCGCTCACAGTCAGTTTCAGGTGCCCTGAGCCCGCTGTGCTCAGCTTGACTTGGCATTTCCTCTGGTTTATCGCTACTTCACCGGGAGCAGCAGGGCAGGAGGCTCAGCACCGAGGCTGCAATTTCAATGTGAGAAAGGTGGGCCCTGCCCGGTGCCCGCCGTTCCCCCCAGAGCTCTGCTGGCTCATTTCAGCTTCTCAGGGAGCAGTTAAATGAACGCAGGTGTCTCTTACTTGGGAAAAACCTCCCCCCAAACAGTTCCCGTTGTGTGACCTCCACAGTTCATTTAAATAAATTATGATCTTCTTGTGCTCTGACCTTATCAATATTTAATAGTTAAACGCAGGCGCCACTCTTCACCATGAGCACCGGGACCTCTACAGGGAGGGTTTACTTTTTTCATTCGTTACATAGCTTTTCAAATCTTCCTTAACGTGTGTTTTACAATCTATCAAGAAGTCATGCTGTCCTTTAAATGTGTCAGCATTAATTAGCAAAATTTACATCTTAATCTAGTCAGCAATAAAACAAGTTATATGGCGTTTTAAGAGCCAATATGTTAGCCGTATAAACACATAAGGAAAGTGGACTCTCGCCCCATCTGCACCCCAAGCCCTGCAGGAAGAAAACCAGTCACCAAACAGCGGGTCACAGAAGTAGGTAAACACCTACCAACAGGCAAAACCCCACAAAACAAAAAGCAATAAACAAATAAATACTGTAACAAGTGCCGCATCCCTTTCACCGACCTGCCTGCTTTATAAAATGCACATAACAGTCACCCAAGAAAACCAAATTGCTGGGTAATGAGTGTGGAAAAGAAACCAAGTTCAAGACACAGTTTAGCCTAAATGAAAGGAAGAGATTAAAACCGGGGGACATTTTCCACCAGCTTCTTTTATTTCAAGTATTATTATCAATAACACTTGAACCTTACTGTGTGTGTGGGAAGTTGAAAGTTGCAGGAGTCTCACCATTAGTAAAACTGGTTTACATACAGGGGGTCCCCAAAACTGCACACACACTGTAACAGCTGACAGCTCAATTTTGAGAATGAAATATATTTTATTTTTATTTTTATTTTTAATTTTAAAAAAATATATCTTTATTGATTTCAGAGACAGCAAAGGAGAGGGAGAGAGAGAGAGAGAAACATCAATGATGAGAGTCACCGATCGGCTGCCTCCTGCCAGCCCGCGACTGGGGATCAAGCCTGCAACCCGGGCCTGTGCCCTGACCAGGAATCGAACCCCGATCGCCTGGATCCTAGGTGGACGCTCAGCCGCTGAGCCACACCGGGCCGGGCTGAAATATATTTCAATAAACACTGCCTTTACAACGATTCAAAGTGTGTGTGTACATTTTTGGGGACACCTTATATATAGTCAGTAGTGAATGACCCTAGTTAGGTTTATAGACATAATACGAACAGACTTTTGATTCAAATACACGTCAATTTCAATCACCCTTTTCCCATCCTAAGTGAAACATTTAAAAATACTTTCACTTTAAATCAGTTGGTCTGTCTCCAGTATCGCTTAGGATCAGGGTGGCCTGAATATCATCAGTTTAGACACACACCCGAAGGAGTTCTGGGGAAAGCCATGGCTACCTGTAGCCTTAGGCCCAGGGGAAACTGTCCGAGTTGCTTTGAGAGCCGCACTTCTGCTCTGCGCTCCTACCTGCAGACGTCGTCACGATCTCGGTGGTGTTTCTGAGGCCCATAAAGTCAAACTGATAAAGCCGCCAGGACTTCTGATTGGCCGTCTCCACTGAGTTTTTCCTCCATCTGTAAATCATCTCCTCCTTGGGGTAGCCATCTGAAAACACGAACAAGTGTGAACACCAGGGGATGTAGGTTTACAAAACATTAAAGTCAAAATTATAATTCTGATCACTTAGCGGATTAAAAGCTTAAGCCCTATTTGCTCTCAGAACCTTCCTGAGCGCACAGAAACTCCAGAAACGAATGGGCAAAGGCCACCTAACTGGGGGGATCCTGCTGAAGATCTCCACGGCCAGCAGGACGCTCCCAGCCACTGGCCCGGCCCCCGTCTGTGCGTTCAGCACACAGGTGGCCGCTGTCGTGGTTTCTTCCACCTTGAAGCGCCCAGGCTGTCGTCGACCTTCCAAGACTGGAGGTCAGGGTCCCCCGAGCTCTCAGACACTGAGCTCCACCTGCCGGGCCCACGTCCATCCGCTGCGTCCTACATTCCTTCCGCAGGACGAGACCCCCAGGCCTCAGGAAAGACGGATTTAATAAGGTGGCAGCTCTGAGACTCAGGCCGCCTGGCGCGGTCCTGCCTCGACATTAGCTCTCCCCACGCTGCTAAGGACGCCAGGAAGCAAGACGCTCTCTCCTCTGCATTTACGGTTAAGTCATCCTTCCTTAACACAGGCGCAGGTAGGTATTTCCAAAATTTAACTATAACCGTTTCATGGTTTTATTTTTATGTCTAATTGGTTAGTCACCCTGGAATTATTTTGCTCCTTGAGTGTGAATTCTGTGTGTGTGTGTGTGTGTCCCTGTGTGCCTGCAAATACTACTGGTTGTCAAATTTTAAAGAGAAAAATACCCTGCGGTCATATTCTATTATTTTTTATTTTTATTTATGTTTTTAGAGAGAGAGGAAGGGAGAGGGAGAGAGAAACAATTGGCTGCCTCCTGCACACCCCCTACCGGGGATCGAGCCAGCAACCTGGGCATGCGCCCCGAGCGGGAATCGAACCAGCGACCTCTCGGTGCCCAACCCACTGAGCCACCCCGGCCAGGGCCCCAACAACTATACTCTACGTTCAGATAACATTTTCCTTTGTAAAGAACTTCAGCCTGCAGGTTTTAATTCTCAAAGACAGGAGTATTTTCCTCTGTTTTTCATAATTTCAAATTTTCTCTCAAAACAATTTAGGTCCCACAGAAGTAGGTCCAGCGGACAGACAGGGAATTCTACCAAACCTCTGATAATCAGATGCTGTCAGTGTCCTTTAAACCAGTCCAGACAGCAGAAAACAAGGTAAAACTGTCCAATTATTTTTATATAGTAGGCATAACATGATATACAGCCTAGCAATGAATGCACAGGAAAGTAAATCTCTTACAAATACTGATGCAAAACCTCACATAAAGTCTTAGTTAACGGAATTGATGAGCAGAATATTTTAATACATTACGGCCTAATGCGATTTACAGAAATGAGAGCGTGGAAAGTCATGAATATAATCCATCACAGGCCCACTCCACAGAAAGCGAAGCCATTTCGTAAAACCCAGGAATACATTTGTGTTAAAAACATTCAGTAAATTAGAAATTAAAGACTTCCCTCTATCTAGTGTGTATTTTCCTAAAAGCCAGTAACTCAGTAGGAAAACATTAGGGGCTTTCCTTTCTTTTTAAAATTGAAAGCAAGTAAATACCTGTTACTTCCTCTTTTATTCATCATTTTATTGGGGACATTAGCCAGCTTACTTCTAGAAAAATACACACATAGACACCTAGAGGCATGAACATTAGAAAGAAAGGTAAGTTTTTGCACCAAGAAGACACAAAAGACTCAATGAAAACGAATACAATATTATTTTTAAATTATCACAAAACACGCAGCACAAACTTAACAAAAACGCGCGAGTCCTGAAAGAGGGAGTTTGCAAGTTACCACCGAGCCGAAGCAGGCGGAGCCCACGGGGAGACAGGCCACGCGCTCGCCCAGGAGGCTCCGCAGCCCAAGGCGGGGCCCCTACCCGGGGCCCTTGCCCGGGGCCCTTGCCCGGGGCCCTTGCCCGGGGCCCTTGCCCGCGGCCCTTACCCGGGCCCGTGCGGACGGCAAAGTGACCCGGACGGGTGCCCTCGGCGCCTTTTCCGTTTCGGAGGCGGTTACACACGGTCCTTGGTAGGGCGACGAACTGAGAACGACCAGAAGCGCAACGAGGGGTAGATTTCCTTAGGTTATTAAATAGAAAGCTACACCCAGCGATTCCGCACTGATGTGTGACCGGCCGAGGGGACGGGACAGGAGCACATCTCCTTGGAGTCAGTGCACAGACGGTGGAGCAACTTCAATCAGCCGGAGGAGGACGGGGTGTGACTTGTGGAAGCCACGAGGAAGGCAAAGTCAGGTCCAATCCTCCAGCACACACCGGGCTGCATCCCAACGACTCCCAGCGCGAAACCTGAGAAAATTCGGCCACAACTTCGGATTCGGGAAAACTTTCCTAACAATGGATCAAAGCCCAGAAGCAAAGAGACACAGAGACACACACACAGACACACACAACACACACAGACACACAACACACACAGACACACAGAGACACATACAACATACACAGACACACACACACAACACACACAGACACACAGAGACACATAGAACATACACAGACACACACACACAACACACACAGACACACAGAGACACATACAACATACACAGACACACACACACAACACACAGACACACAAACACACACAGACACACAACACACACAGAGACAACACACACACAGAGACACATACAACATACACAGACACACACACAACACACACAGACACACAACACACAGACATCACACAGACACACAAACACACACAACACACACAGAGACACAACACACACACACAACACACACAGAGACACAACACACACAGACACACAAAGACACATAACACACACAACACAGACACACACAACAGACACACAACACACAGACACACACAACACACAACACAGACACATAACACACAGACACACATATAACACAGACACACACAGATGCGCACACAGCACATTTCTAAAATTGGCAACACACAATGATTTAAAGCAGGACCAAAAAGTATTCAGTAAGGAAAGTAAAAATGACAAGTGATGAACTGGGGAAAATGTAGTTAACACAGCACAGAAAAGGGCGAATCCCACAATAAAGAACGACTTATGAAAATGAGGAAGAGCCCAGAGCTCCAGCAGTCAAAGCTACGCGCAAACAGCCTCTACCAAGAATGAACCACGAACTGATGAGAAGGCGCCGGGCCTCCCTCCTGATGCGAGGCTCGCAGGCGCCAGGCCTCAGGAACTTACGCTCGGGTTTGAGAAAAGGCAGGAGGCACTTTTCCTGCTTGTCCTGCGCGGGCCGAACCTCAGGGGAAGTGAAATAAGCCAGGCAGCGAAAGAGAAACACCACATGACCTCGCTTATACGTGGAATCTAAAGAACTTAATAAACTGACGAGCAGAATAGATTCAGTGACATGGAAGCATAGAGGAGACTGAGGAATGTCAGACGGATGGAGGAGGGTGGAGGGGGAGAGAGTAACCAAGGAATTTATGTGCATCTATGCACAACCCAAGGACACGGACAATGGTGGGGAGAGGGGCTGGGGAGGGGGAAGGAACGGGGGGAAGGGTCATTGGGGAGAAAAAGGGACATCTGTAATACTTTAAACAAAAATAAAAATTATAAAAAACAAACAAAAAACAAACGAACATTCATTAGGGAAGGTTCTTCCGACGGACGAACCGCAGCGAACAAATGCGGGGGGTGACTGTGATTAAAACAAGGCTCCGCGGCGCGGGTGGAGCTGCTCTGACAGCAGGACAGGCAGGACAGCAGACAGCAGGGTCCTCCCGTCGGCGAGGCCGGTCGCCCAGGCTGCCTGCGAAGTGTCTTGTCAGGGGAGCCGAACCTGACGCGGGCCCAGGCCCTGGGGCGATTCACGGGAAACGGGGGGCTACACGCGGCCGCGGAACTGGATCAGCCCGATGTCGGATGCCTGCGACCCGCCAGGCAGCCCGGCCTCGTTTCTGCCCAAATAAACAGGGCGCGCTAAGGGACTGAAGGAGACGCGAGAGGAACGGCACCCGGGCGCACTGTGGTGCCCTGACGCGGGAGTCAGGCGGGAGGGGACAGCGGGAGACACCGGCCACGGGCGGGGCGTTCCCGACACCGAGGAATCAGGCACTGATGACACGTCTGCCCCAGGCATCTGCAGGAGACTCCCTATGACGGCTCACGTTTACTTGCGGGTTTCCTTTCACACACACGGCGGGAGGCGCACGGAGCAAAAACAGCCAGGAAAGTCAATGTGGGCAAAGGGCACAAGCGGTTCACTGCACTCTTTGATCTATAAAAAAAAATAGAAAGGCTGGGAAAATATGCCTACAGTTTGCAAACCACAGCCTTTACTCAGCCAATAAAATAGCTACCGTGAAGCCCGAAGGGGTTTATTAAAACGAAAGCGTAAGCAGGCCCCACACAGCAACGCCAGCGGGCCCCGGCTCTGCCACGTGCACAGTGTGACTGTGACGCCACTAAGTCACTAAGACGCTTCTCAGGCTCCTCGCCTGTGAAACAGGGACAATGTGGGTGGGGATCCTACGTCCTAACAGTGAGGCGGCACCGAGCCCTGCACACCATGGACAGTCCACCCCTCGACCCAACACCCCCCCCAAATCCATATGAAGCCCTAACCCCAACGCCTTGGTATCTGAAGCGCAGAGCTGGGGCCTTCGGGAGATCAGAAGGTCGTGAGGGCGGAGACCTCACTAGAGGATGAGGGCCCCGCAGAGAGGAGGCACCAAGAGACGCGCTCTCCCCACCAAGCGAGGGCGCAGCGAGAGGGGGGCGGAGCAGGACGAGAGCCCGCGCCAGGCGCTGGACCCGCCAGCACCTCGATCTTGGACTTGCAGCCTCCAGAACGTGAGATAAATGCCGCTGTTTAAGCCACTCAGTTGGCGGTTTCTGTTAGGTGGGCCCAGGCTGACTAAGACAGCATACAAAGTGCTTCGCGGCGTTCCCGGCCACGGAAGTGGCTGAGTCAATGGGAATTGTAGTTTCTCATTTTGGTACCAGAAAAAAATAAAATTACATGCCTCACTCAAAATACTGTGTTGACAGGTTCTTCCCTCTTCGGTGGGCTCCCCGCACCGCGCTCCCTTAGGGGCTCCCAGTCCTCGGCTGCTAAAGGTGGGAGGGCAGGGAGGGCACCGAGCAGCAGTTACGCCACCGTCAACGCGACCTCGGAGGGCCCTCTCCTGCCCGCCCTCCGAGTCTCCCCTCTCTGTGCCTCTGTCTTAGAACAAACAGGTCAAGAGGCAGCAGCCTCAGAGAATTACAGTCTGCACAGCCATTTGTCTACAGCAAAGTGATATTTGTTTTGAATTATGAGAGTTAAGTGGCCGCTTCCTTGTCTAATGCATTTGACCCACTCTGAGAAATGTGCAGCAGGAGGAGGCCAGCGCCGACTTAGAAGATGCAGTATAAAGCTGCTTCCAAATTTATTTTTGTTTCTGTGCAAGAAAACATAAATCCAGCTTTCGTAATTGTGATCAACTCCTTGTCTGTGGTTGTTAATGTGTCTAAATAGAATAATAATTTTCCTGATGCTGTGAGAAATATTTTCTCAGGGCAAATGTGACAAATGCTCCAGAGCTTGGCAGCAGCTTCAGGCATCAATAACAAGTTTTTTTCCACTGTAGGGGAGGAAGCCACAGACCTCAATACGTAGTGTAGGGTCTACAGGACGGCACAGGGTCTACAGGATAGAGTAGGGTCTACAGGACGGCGTAGGGTCTACAGGACAGCATAGGGTCTACAGGATAGAGCAGGGTCTATAGGACAGAGTAGGGTCTACAGGACAGTGTAGGGTCTACAGAATAGAGTAGGGTCTACAGGATGGTGTAGGGTCTACAGGATGGAGTAGGGTCTACAGGATGGTGTAGGGTCTACAGGACAGCATAGGGTCTACAGGATAGAGCAGGGTCTATAGGACAGAGTAGGGTCTACAGGACGGTGTAGGGTCTACAGGATAGAGTAGGGTCTACAGGATGGTGTAGGGTCTACAGGATGGAGTAGGGTCTACAGGATGGTGTAGGGTCTATAGGATAGAGTAGGGTCTACAGGATGGCGTAGGGTCTACAGGACGGTGTAGGGTCTACAGGATAGTGTAGGGTCTACAGGATAGAGTAGGGTCTACCGGATAGTGTAGGGTCTACAGGATGGTGTAGGTTCTACAGGATGGTGTAGGGTCTACAGGATAGAGTGGGGTCTACAGGACGGTGTAGGGTCTACAGGATAGAGTAGGGTCTACAGGATGGCGTAGGGTCTACAGGATGGTGTAGGGTCTACAGGATGGTGTAGGGTCTACAGGATGGAGTAGGGTCTACAGGATGGTGTAGGGTCTATAGGATAGAGGAGGGTCTACAGGATGGCGTAGGGTCTACAGGACGGTGTAGGGTCTACAGGATAGAGTAGGGTCTACTGGATAGTGTAGGGTCTACAGGATAGAGTAGGGTCTACCGGATAGTGTAGGGTCTACAGGATGGTGTAGGTTCTACAGGATGGTGTAGGGTCTACAGGATAGAGTGGGGTCTACAGGACGGTGTAGGGTCTACAGGATAGAGTAGGGTCTACAGGATGGCGTAGGGTCTACAGGATGGTGTAGGGTCTACAGGATGGTGTAGGGTCTACAGGATGGAGTAGGGTCTACAGGATGGTGTAGGGTCTATAGGATAGAGTAGGGTCTACAGGATGGCGTAGGGTCTACAGGACGGTGTAGGGTCTACAGGATAGAGTAGGGTCTACTGGATAGTGTAGGGTCTACAGGATAGAGTAGGGTCTACTGGATAGTGTAGGGTCTACAGGATGGTGTAGGGTCTACAGGATGGTGTAGGGTCTACAGGATAGAGTGGGGTCTACAGGACGGTGTAGGGTCTACAGGATAGAGTAGGGTCTACAGGATAGCATAGGGTCTACTGGATAGTGTAGGGGCTAGTGGATAGAGTAGGGTCTATTCCAGGTCACAAAATCCTTTGTCCAATATTCAGAAGCCATGCCAGAGTCTTCCTTAAACTTCTTCATTCAGAGATTTCTCAGCTCGATGGTCCTTTATCATTAGATACGGGCCCTCAAATTGGAGCCTGCAGGTTACTGTTTAGTCTCCAGAGTAGATAAGCCACTGGGTCTGTCAGAAAAATATGACAGGGAAATGACTCCCGTTGGCCTGTCTTGGGTGCTGTCTGAGCCATATGGACAATTTGGCTGTCTCAGGCTGAGTGCACAGGCCAGTGCCCAGCATGTGCCAGCAAAGAAGTGTAACCATGTGACCATGCCCTTGGAACTCACTGGCCTTCCCACGCTCCCCGCATCCTGAGGCCGCAGCTGGTGAGCGCCCCTACGGAGATGCAGGCCACCAGCGAGGTGGCCACACCTGCAGGGCTGGGCCGGGCTCTCCAGGAGGCTGTTTCTCAGAATCACCATTCAACAGACGGTGCCATTTCTCTGAGAGCCAGAATTTAACCTCAGTGATCAAGGGGTGCAAATGCGAAGGGCTCCACTAAGGAGATAAACCGTTGACAATAAAAGAGTCGGGATTTCCTGACATGAGACATTCTTGGCCTATCCAGATGCTACATTTCTGATATTCGCTGTCAGGAAAGAGTGATCTGATGAAAGAGCCAAGGATGTGGCCAGGCTACCTTTTGCTCTTTCTAAGGATCAGAGTGTGGAATATTCAGCCACACAGAAAGATTTTTGAGGACATGAGACACGTGGTCCTGGATCCGCTTAGCTACCCAGCAAATGAAAGAACAGTAGACAAGGCCCTGGCCAGGTGGCTCAGTCGTTAGAGTGTCATCCCAATGTACCAAGGTTGTGGGTTCAATCCCTGATCAGGGCACACACAAGAATCAACCAATGATGCATAAATAAATGGGGCAACAAATTGATCTCTCAAATCAATAAAAAAACAAAGAACAGTAGACAACTCAAATCCACACAAGAAATAAAGAACACCAAAGAAATTAACTACATTTCTAAATGTAAAGACAGTATAAATGTAATTTGTTTGTAATACTTTTGTTTTGTCTAATTTAAAAAACTACTACATAAATAAAAAATTATATAAATGTGTTAATGGGCTAATGACACATAGATAAGTAATTTGTATATAATCAATAGCACAAAGGTGGGCTGAGGGAACGGAGCTATATAGGAACAAAGGTTTTTTGCATTAAAACCATTGAAATTAAGTCAGTATTAATCCCATCTACATGATTTTTAGGTAAAATGTTAATTAAATTGACAGGCAAGTGTAGGAATCGCCACTGAACAGCAGCAGGCACATGTTCTCCTCATACAAATGGAGCATTTCCCAGAATGAGCCATCAACTAGGACATAAAACAAAACTCGATGAATTTAAAATTATCAAAACCATCCAAAGTGTGTTCTCCAAGCACACCAGAGTAAAACGAGAGGTTAACAGATACAAATTGGGGAAATTCACAAATGTTTGGAAGTTGCACAGCACGCTCTACGTGATGAAAGAGTCTCAGGCGACATCGCAAGGGAAAGGAGAACATTCCTGAGACGAGCGCAGACCCACAACGTTGAGTTTAATAAACAAAAATCAATCACTATAATGCACAACGTTCACAGAAAAAGGACAAGAACACGATGGCCTCGTTAGCGTCAGAGAAACATTTAGCCAACAAGTACCCTTTCACGATAAAAGAGCCAACAAGTGCGGAACAGAAGGTACCTTCCTCAACCTGACAAATTAGGTATCTGCAAAAAACACAGCTCACGTCACGCTGAGTGGTGAAAAGCTGGGTGCTTTCACCCCGGCAACCAGACAAGAAGTTCATTCCCATCGCTTCTATTTAAGATTAAACAGGCCCGGCCAGGCGGGGCTCAGTGGCTGAGGAACGACCTAGGATCCAGGAGATCAGGGTTCGATTTCCAGTTGGGGCACAGGCCCGGGTTGTGGGCTCGATCCCCAGCAGGGGGGTGCGGGAGGCAGCCGATCAATGGCTCTCTCATCACTGATGTTTCTCTCTCTCTCCCTTTATCTCTTTGAAATGAATAAAGACATATTTAAAATAAATAAATAAATAAATAAATAAATAAATAAATAAATAAATAAATAAAATTAAACAGGAGCCTGGCCAGTGTGGCTCAGTGGTTGAGCATTGACCCATGTGCACCAAGAGGTCACCGGTTCGATTCCCAGTCAGGGCACATGCCCAGGTTTGGGGGGCGTGCAGGAGGCAGTCCATCGATGTTTCTCTCTCTCTCTCCCTCTCCCTAAAATAAAAATACATATTTAAAAATAAATAAATCAACAGGAGATTCTACACAATGAATTAAGCAAAAATAAAAACCAATAAAATGAGACATTCATATTAAAAAGAAGTATGTCTATTTACAGACAGCATGATATAAAAACAGAAAATCCTCAAGAGTCCACAGGAACACTGTGAGACGTAATAAAGTTCAGTGAAGTTGCAGTCTTCAAGATGAATATATAAAAATAAATCGTTTTTCTGGATACACTAGCAATCTGAAAGGAAAATTACAAAAACAATCCCATTTTTAAAACTCCCAGGTAGCATTTTCCAGAAATTTCCAATCTGATCCCAAAATCTGTATGGAAATGCCAAGGACTCAGAATATCCAAGGCAATCTTGGAAACGCAGAGCGAAGTTGGAGGAATCATACGTCCTTATTTTTAAACTTACTACAAAGCTTCAGAAATCAAGATGGTGCGGTGCTGCCATGAGGATACACACAGACCAATGCAATAGGACCGAGAGTTATGACATAAACCCTCCTTCTTACGGTCAATTAACATTTGACAAGGGAGGCAAGTCAATTCACTGGGTGAAAGGATAGTGTTTTCAACAAATGGGACAGATGGATACACACACACAAAGACAAAGTTAGATTTTTTTCTCTCACTATAAGCAAAAATTAATTCAAACTGGATCACTGACCTAGATATCAGAACTAATATTATAAAACTCTTAGAAGAAAACTTAGAAATAAAACTTTATGACCAACGACAGAAGAGTTACGACATATTTTCAAAGAAGATATACAAATGGCCAATAAGCACCTGAAAAGAAGCTCACCACCTTAGTCACTGGAGAAATGGAAATAAATTACTACGAAGTAACACTTCACACTCACTAATATAGTAAAATTAAAAAAGACAGACAATACCAAAGTGTTGGTAGGAATGTGAAGAAATTGGAACACTCCTACATTGCTAGTAGGGTTGTAAAATGGTGCAATCACTATGGAAAACTGTTCAACAGCTCTTCAAAATGTAAACACAGAGTTACCATAAGACCCAACAATTCCAATCCCAGGTATATGCCCCAAAGTATTAAAAACATAAGGAAAAACTTGTACATGAATTTTCACAGCAGATCTATTCATAATAGTCAAAGACTGGAAATGACCCGAATGTCTACCAACCAAAGGATGGATCACCAAAAGGCGGTATGTCCATACAATGGAGTATTACTCAGCAACGAAAAGGAATGCAGCACTAACACAGTCTACAATATGGCTAAACCATGAAAATGGTATTCTAAGTGAAAGAAGCCAGTCACAAACAGCCACACAGTATATCACCCATTTATATGAAACATCCAGAACTGGCAACTTTTAAGTACAGAAAGCAGTTGCCAGGAGCTGAGAGAAAGAGAAAGTAGGAAGTGACTGCTAATGTATACGGGGTTTAGTTTTGGGGTGATGAAAATACTCTAAAATGAGACAGTGGTGACAGTTATATGATTCTGTGAATATACTAAAAAATGATTGACTTGCGTACTTTAAAAAAAGAAAATTATGGTTTGTGAGTTTTATCTCATTAAAGTTATTATTTAAAAATTAGCCACCAGACAGCAGGTTATAGGAGACTTGAACTCAAGTCCAAGGCCTGCTGCTAACAAGGACTCACCAAGCATGTCAGCAACCCCAAGTCAACCACAGATAAATCATCTTTCTCTGGAACATGAAAAGGTTTGACGGGGTGCCCATATTTCTTCTATTTCTCAACAACATGATGTGAATGATTTAGCTCCACATCTTGTTCAGTTTTGTTTTGAAAATGTTAATGTGCACAAATAAGTCTCACTTCTAGATGTCAATTTCTAAGTAATCAAAGTAAATGCATCACCAGACTCAACAAGACCTGCCATTCTAGACTGCAAAAATCTAGTTGAAACGAATCTAAGAGTGAGAGCAAAATAATATCACTACTTTTCCTTCCATGAAAATGTTTTCTGAACTTTGCAAGATATTTAGCTTCACAGATTCACATTCGATTTTCCTCCCCAAATTTCTGTAAATGTTGAGAGGCGCAGACAAAACATCTGCATGGAGCCATTTCAGTTTTAGGAAATCCATTTGTGAGCCGACACAAAATTTAAATGGACCTTATCTTTTCTTCAGTTTCCGATTCTTCACTTGTTTACTTGCTAATTCAGTCACAACACCTTACACATCACAGGCCTTCACTCCCCATGGTCAACGAGAAGTGCTACGTAGGAATGCAGGGAAGACAGACTTCCTCCTACCCCATCCGTCTCTGATTGCGTAATTCACGGTGGTGGGCCAATCAGGAAACAGTAGGCTGAACAGGTGGGTCCAACACACATGAAAATGAACAGTAAGGATTCAATTCTTATATATATATATATATATTTTTTTTTTGAAATTTACATGAAACGAAACAAACGCACAAATCCCCAAATAACAACAAAGAGTCAACAGCCTGGCAGAAGATCGTGCGTGGTCTAATTTTAAAGTCCCTCCCCCTGCCTCTGTCTCCTTAATTGATCATTCCCATAAAAACAAATGGGTGTGAAGCCTCAGTTTCCACTGTGTCAAATGACCACAGACAGGCAACTAATGCATCCAGAGGGGGCATAACCCTTGGCCATGTACCCCTGACATGAATCACAGGGCAGTGCCCTAACTATACATTTCAGCTGTATTTTCATACTTAGTGGGAGAAACGCATGATCGGATGTCACGGTCCATGGCAGTTGTTTGCAAATTGAAGCCCAGCTTCCTCAGACTAAAAAAATTTTCAGAGGTTGGATGTAACAAGCCACTCCAGGGATGGGATGGATACATATTTACTCATGAAAATATTCAGGCATGGTATTTGCATCGAAAGATTAAGAAAGGGGGAAATCAAAAGCAAGTGAGTAAAACTTCTCATCCATTAATTCGGGAAAAAAAATTACATTTAATCAACTACTGAGTCATTGCACCTGGTCTCAGTTTATTTGTTCAAGGACTTTTTTTTTTTTTTAAAAAAAAACACACAATGAAATGAGAACTGGACAGAGAGCTAGGGTTTTGAATCCAAATGTGGTAAATTATACTTGTTCTTTCCGAATCTAGGGCCAGTCACTTACCATATGCCTAGAACATAAAAATAGTAATGAAAACAGTATAATATGCACCTCCTCTGTGTCAGGCCTTCAGGAAGTCGACTATATGCTGTGTTTTGTTTAAACTACATCATAGCCCTGAGAGGAAGGTACTGTAATTATCCTCATTCTACAAATGAGGACACAGGCTTAGAGGAGAGATGTATCTGGTCCAAACGGGGAAGGGAGGGCCTAACGCCGACTCTGACAGCAGCCTCTTGACCACCACGCTGCTCTGCCTATTGTTCATCTCATTGAACTTGGTTCACCCTGCCCGCCAGGCTCAGTTGGTTGGAGCATCAAACAGTGCACCAAAAGGCGGTGGGTTCGACTCCCAGTCAGGGGACATGCTTAGCTGGTGGGTTTGGTCCTCAGTTGGGTGTGTACAGGAGGCAACCGATGTTTCTCTCTCACATCAATGTTTCTCTCTCTCTCCCCCTTCCTCTCTAAAATCACATCAATGTTTCTCTCCCCCTTCCTCTCTAAAATCACATCAATGTTTCTCTCCCCCTTCCTCTCTAAAATCACATCAATGTTTCTCTCTCTCTCTCCCCCTTCCTCTCTAAAGTCACATCAATGTTTCTCTCCCCCTTCCTCTCTAAAATCACATCAATGTTTCTCTCCCCCTTCCTCTCTAAAATCACATCAATGTTTCTCTCTCTCTCTCCCCCTTCCTCTCTAAAGTCACATCAATGTTTCTCTCTCTCTCTCTCTCCCCCCCTTCCTCTCTAAAATCAATAAACATATCCATGGGTGAGAATAAAACAAAACAAAACAAAACAAATAAACAAACTTTAGGTTCCTTATCTGAGAAGTGGGTTGGAAATCACCTGCCTCAAAGTTTTTATGTAACAATCAGGTACAAGTGTGTGCCTATCGGTTACTTAAATGTGGATGAATTAAGATGAGGCATTTAAAATTATGCCACGTTATGGACGCATGGAACAGACTGACAGCTGTCAGAGGGGAAGGGGGTGGGAGGGTCCAGACAAAAGGTGGCCAGATGAGCCAACGAACATATTTGCACAGTCTCTGGACGCAGGCAGCAGAGTGGCGAAGGCCAGGGGAGGGGAGAGGGAGGGGCTGCATGGGATGGGCGAGGGGGGGAAATGGGGGCATCTGTAATAGTGTCAACAATAAAAAAAAGTAAATAAAGTAAAATTATGCCACACTAAATATTAAGGAAATAAAACTACACCACGATGCGCGCAGCTATAAAATGACATTGCTGCTGAACTCTATCATCAGTCTTATATAGGAGAACACACTCAGTACCACACGCTTGGATCCTGTCCCAGAAGAGTGTTGAAGTAACAGAATTTCATTTCCTTGGCTGGTGGAGCCCAGACATCGGATTGGCTGTCACTTGGAGTTTCTCAGAGAACGTGACGCTCCTGAAGCGAGGGCGAGAGCCTGACTGCAGGCGGCCCGGGAAATCCCTGGGACCGGGAGCAGGAGCGGTCCAGCCCCGCCCAGAGGACCAGCGGGGCTCCCCAGGAGGCTTCCTGTGCCGTCTTTTCGAGATCAGGGTGCAGTTCCCACGTGGCTGGAACCTCGGGACCGGTGTTAGTCACGCAGCTGTGACTGGATTTCCCGTTAGGGCGGCCCTGGCATGAGTCTGGGCTCAAACGCGGGCTCCTGACAGGCTACTTCTTTCAAGTACTAAACACCCCTTTTTCCTCCTCGTGCCCCTTGGTCTGGACAAAGTGACCAGTCACACTCACCCACCTGCAGGGCCAAAGAGGATGGCTTGTCTTTTTCTTTGAAACGTCATATTCTATTTTTAAAATATTTTTAAATGTGTCTTTACTGTTGGGGGTATTACAGATGTCCCAGTGGCCAGCTGCTCTCTCTCTGGGAAGGGTGCCGCTGGCGATGGATTGGCATCCTAACCACTGCTCAGACGCCCCTAGTTCTCTGCAGGAAAAGTTTACTCGAGGAGAGAAGTCTTGGGTTTATCTGAGCATCTGAATTCAGTATCCAGACGGCGACATCCTCGAGCTTCTGGCTAAGGGTGATTATTTCATACTATCCCTCACTTATCACAGATCTCATGCTTCTTTCACCGTCAAGTCAAGCGCATCCGAAGAACTGAGCCTCCGCAGTTGCTTAGCAAATCCAAGTTCCAAATGTTGAAAAACAGAAGAAAACTGAGAACTGAGTGATATCTAATGTCCCCAAAGTAGCCCATTTCCAGGCCCCCATTTCCACACCAATCATAAAACCACAATTACATTCTCCAAGGGGACAAAAGGAGATAAAATCCTTCCAAAAATCTCACTTCGTCCCTGGCCGGTGTGGCTCGGCGGTTGGGCGCCAACGTGACTGCCTGAGTCTCCAGCCCTCCGGAGGTCAGGGCGATGCTTCACAGCCCTCGGCCCTCGGCCATAACTCACATGATCAGCACAGATGACCTCCTGCGACCCAGATGCCCCAGGTGAGCCACATTGTTAACACAGACTATCCGAGTGGCCCCGGGCCCCCATGTAAACAAAGACAGTCTTCTTTTGTTGTTAATCTTCACCTGAGGATATTTCTTCCACTTACATTTAGAGAGTGGAAGGGAGGGAAGGAGGGGGAGAGAGAGACATCGATGTGAGACACGATTGGTTCCCTCCGCGCGAACTGACTAGGACCAGGGACAGACCTGCAACCCAGGTACAGGCCCTTGACCGGGAATCTAACCTGCGACCCTTCGGTGCTCTGGCGTCACTCTAACCACGGGGCCAGATCGGTCAGGGCAGCAGAGACAACCTTACCCAGCAGAGCACGCCAAGGGGTCGAAGGCCACCCCAGGAGCTGGGCGGAGGCCGGCGCTGTCGCTGGGCGGTCAGTCCCGCACTGTGGCGAATGCCCGGGCACGGCCGGCTGAGCGGCGCAGCGTTTACCGGGTGCGCGTCCGGTGCCACGCGTATGCCGAGTGTTTCCCACGCACTCACTCGCTCCACACTCAGCTCCATCCGCCGGCTGCGATGCTCCACCATCGCACGGATGGGGAAAGCGGTCGCTCAGAACCTCACGTGCTCGGTGCTCCGTCCCCAGGCACGGAGTCCACGGTGGTCCGGGGAAGAATTAAGGCGGCAGTTCCATTTCCAGGTGTTCACGTATCTCCAAGGACAGGGTGGGGTTGCCGAGGCCACGTCACATCGGCTGTCCCATCGTGGGTATCAGCTGGGCAGGAAGAGAGTGCACCAGGCAGTGAGCATGCTCGGGCATGAGGCGCAGGACACAAAAAGCAGAGTTAGGAGCAGCAGAGGCCCCGCCAGGTGTGGACGGGCCTGCAGACAAGAGGCTCCGGGAGCCGGGGGCCGGGCCTCAGGCTCTGGAAGGTGTGGGGGTCTCACATCCACGCGCTAGGAGTCGAGGACGCGGCCAGGGGGGCTGTGGGCGTGGAGCTGGGCCACCAGGGCATCGCGCAGGCACCTGGCGTTGGGGCGGCGGTGACAGGCCAGCCTGGGATTGGACGGGCCCTTCATGTCCAAGGAGGGGGACTCGCCAGACTCGCCGAACTGCGCGCTGGTGGAACAGCGAGAGGACGAGGAGAGGCGCGGGGTCTGCGCCTTCAGGTCTGGACCGCGAGGGTGACCTTCGTGTGCTCTTGGAGCATCCGCAGCATCCCCGCTGGGCCGAGGTCCCCGAAAGTCCCGCGTTGTCATGGCAACGCTGCCCAGCACGGACTGATTTTTTTTTTTTTTTTATTTGGCTTAAATTGTCGGTGCAACAGAATGGAAGGATTGACGCAATTTGTGCAATAACTGTTCTGGAGGTTTCTCCCCCCAGGTTGAAACGGAAAAATGTTTTAATTTAGGTAAAAATCATGACTGAAAAATTAGCATTTGTGCGCTTACTGATTCCTTAATGGGCTCCTCCTCTATAAGCTTAGGGGGCGGGACCCTTTGGGGCCCCCTGAGATGAGGCCGGATGTCTTCTGCGGAGGCCTGCGGGGAAGCGGAGGCTGGGGGTGGTCGCTGCGCCCAGGGTCCTGCAGGGAGCCCGTCTGCGGGGTGCCTGCCGCAGGCTCCGGCTCCCGGGTAGCTCCTCTGTCCCGGTGGGATGAGCCCCCCCCCCGGCGTCCGGGAGAAGCCCTGTGCGGCCTGAGGCTGTGAGTCTTTCCCCCGCACATCCCTTGGTGTTGCCTTTCGGGCCGTTTCCCCTGCGCTAGGTCAGAGCAGACCCGGAGCTGCAGCCCCTCTTCCAGCCAGCGTGGCCGGGTCGCCTCCGTGGAGCCCGCGGTGGGCTCTGCGGGTCCTGACCTCTAGGCCTGCACCTGCGCGTCCCTCTCAGGGGGACACAGCCACACGCATGTGCTGGGTGCGCAATGCTGTGTATTAAACTCACTTAAAATTTTTTTAAATTTTCTTTTAGAGAGCGAGAGAGGAAGGGAGAAGGAGGGAGAGAAACACGTCAACAGGGCCAGGGAGTCCAGGATGAAATGAGCACTTTACTTCCTGAGTCACGAGTCCTCTCCGCTCCCCGATTTCCCCTGAACTGCGCCTCTGACTGCTGGTTTTGCTGGTGAGAAGAAATGGCAGGATCCTGTCCTTCAAAGCGTCGCTGGAACCGAGTCCTGGCTTCCTCCAGGCTTGGAAGTCAGGTGGGACCTTCACTGCGGTGAAGGGCGGCTGCCACAGGGGTGGCCGGGAGGGCGCTGGCTCGGGGGACAAGGCTCAGGTGATGGCAGGAGTCCCGGGATGGAGGGGGGCGGGGGCCGAGGGAAACGCACGAAACGGGGAGACGGGCGGATTACCCCAAGGACGAGAAGAGGCAGAAATGAAACAGGTGGGTCATTTGCTTCTCTATTATTATTTTTAAAATCCTTTTTCTTGTGTACGGTTCTGCAGCATATCATCTGTACAGTGCACTGTGTGCTCACCACCCGAGTCAGGGCCCCTTCGTCACCATTCACCCCCTGTGCCCCCCCCCCGCCCCCGCCCCCTGGCGGTCGCCACACCCTGGTCTGTGCCCGAGTCTCTCGTTTCTCCTTTGCTTAACCCCCCCCCTTCACCCGGCCCCACGCCTCCCCTCTGACAGCTGCCAGTCCCTTCTCTGTGTCCATGAGTCTGTTTCCACTTTGTCAGTTTATTTTGTTCACTAGATTCCACACATAAGTGAAGTCATACGGTGTTTGTCTTTCTCTCACCGGCTTATTTTGCTCCGCGTAATGCACTGTCACACTTGGTGAGAGTTCCTTTTTGACAGCTGCATAGTATTCCGCGTGTGCGAATGTCCCGCAGCTTTTCTATCCCCTCACCGACTGATGGGCACCTGGGCTGTTTCCAAATCAGATCATTTGCTTTTAAAAAAAATCACACATATTTATTCCACAAACTCTAAGCTGCTTGGGGATAAAACTCTGGCCCAGCAGAGTCTTTGAGACACTGAACTCCACAGGGCTCCCTTACAGTCGATAACGGGAAGGGTTCCGAGCAGGAACATTCCTCAGGGAGTCCACCTGGCACATCCTCTCCGCGTGCATTTAATTTCCTAGAATTAATCAGGCACCTAACAGATGCCTGGCAGAGGCTTCTCGACACGAACGTTAATTAACTGAAAATATCCAGAAGGAAAATAGGAATATGAAAAAAATCGGCAGTTGTGGGTAAGATGGAAAGAGGACGTCCCTCTCTTTGGGCACAAATGCAAAACTGTAGCATCGGACGAAGGAATAATTTTCCTCTGCCGGGGCTCACACTCCTCTCGCTCGCCTGTGAGTCTCCGACCGCAACCTGCATTCCGATCTGAACGCGCGTTTTAAGATAAGAACCCAATTTAGTATAAAAGTCAAACATGTGCTTCACTTATCTGCCGAGATAAGATTTAAACCCCAGCCGCAGCCCGAAGGCGGGGATTTCACGGTGCCCCAGCCGGGGTGGAACCTGCAACCTGGGCACGTGCTTTGAGCGGAATCGAACCCACGGCCTCTTGGCGGAGGGACAACCCTCTAACCAACCGAAGGACACTGGCCAGGGCTTCGCTGACAATACTTTAGATATGAATGACTGTAAACATAAATTTCCTGCAAGTGTACATTATCATCGGCTAAACATTGTTTAAGTAAATGAGTTATGATTTATAATCTATTTCCTGCCTCATTTGCTGTTTGCTCCCAAGGAATTTATGCATCTTTCCCCTCTGCTTAGCTGCTTGGACTTGACAGGGGTAATCCAAAACAAATGCAGATAAAACATTAAAAACAACTGTGCAACGAATGCTATTCATTTTCACAGTGACTTGCAATAAAAGGAAAACAAAGAATGATTATCCTACCGTGAGATTATTACTCAAAATGCAAATACATCACTTGGAACTGACGTGCGAGACGGAATTTAGAATAGAAAACAGTGGGGAAAAAAAGAGCATTTTGGTTTTTACTTTTTTAAGAGGAGTCCTACTTCTTCCTCTAAAGGAATGATTTACACGCCCGGCCGGTGTGCCTCAGCGGGTTGGGCGCTGGCCCGGGCACTGAAAGGTCGCTGGTTCGATTCCCGGTCAGGGCACAGGCCCGGGTGGCGGGCTCGAGCCCCAGCAGGGGCCGGGCGTGCGGGAGGCAGCCGATCCATGTCTCGCTCTCACATCGAAGTTTCTCTCCCCCTCTCTCTAAAACACACATACAGAATCTTCAAAAGGAAGCAAGAAGGAAAGAAAGGATTTATGACTCCAAGTGCACCCCCGGGGTCTCTGCTGAGAGCCCCACGCACGCCCAAACCGCACGCCCTTCACTGCCACGTCCAAGGGCATGGGCGGGTCAATGACCCCGACTGCCCCGCCTCCTTTTTCCCACCCGCCTCCCGCTCACCAGCAGTCCGCTGCTCTATGTTACGTGAACGGGGAATAGAATAGAAACGTGCTTATTGACTAAGATCTCGGTCACAGCCCAACCCGAAGGCTCTGGGGGAAGCAAGCTGATGGAACCGCGAGTCTGAGAGGTGACGCACTGTGTGTTTCCGCGTCTGTGACCCCGAAGCGACAAAGCGCAGAAACAGAGAACACGTTAGGAGTGGCCGGGGGTTAAGGGCCGCTAGGAAAGGGCAGAGAGGGGCCTCGTGGGGATGGAAACGTCCTGGGTCTGGACTGTGTCATGCCAACGTCCACACCCTGGTGACGCAGAATGAGCTCTGAGATGTCACTTCTGGGGGACACGCGCACAGGGGACACCGACACTCTCTACATGACCTCTTATGGCTGTAGGTGAATCTACAATTACCTCAAAATTTTTTAAAAAGTCTAGTTAAAAATTGTATGACAGAAAAAATGAAGGAGAAATAAAGAGTCGCAGGCAAACAGGTGCACTGCCAGCAGACCTGCCCGGCAAGAAATCCTAAAAGAGGCTCTTCCAGCCCAAGAAAAGTGGTACAGGGCAGGATCAGAGCTGCACAAGGAAAGGAAAACACTGCAGAAGGGACAAACTAAGGGAAAATAAAATCTTATCTTTTTCATTCCTCTTTTATTTTTATTCTTAACTGATCTCGAGCAATCACAGTAACGAGGTGTCGGGTAACTTACAGCAACGGCACAGGGGCGGGAGGAAGGCCTGGGGGTACCGGGGGCCGCACTGCCTGCCACGCGGGGCGGGGACATCAGAGGCACACGGAGGCTGTTTTAAACTCTATGCCGGCCGCGTAAAAACAAGTGCAAGTGATACGCTCAGAGACAAGAAAAAATCGTATAGAATGATCAATTAAAATCATGGAGGCAGAAAAAGGCCTAAAAAAGAAACAAATAGCAAATACAGTGAATCAGAAACTGTTTTAAAATGGTAGATGCTAATAAACCATATAAATAACCACTTTAAGTATAAACATTTTAAACATGCCAATCAAAGGCAGAGAGAGGGTCTGGATCACACACACGCATGCACACACGCTCGCACACACGTGCACACACATGCACACACGTGCACACACACGTGCACACACACACACACACATACTCGGCTCCGCAAAAGCCAGGGCACTGGTTGGTTGAAAGCACTAAGGGGAGCTCCACCCAGCAGCTAGTTGACCCCTGAGCTAACCGAGTAGACACCTCCTGGTCTGCCCATGAAGTGGGTTTAATCTAGTTAATAGGCCAACATTTGAAGATCGGTCAGAGCGACCCACCCTGCCAACAGGCTAACAAAGAAAACTCGCAGGATCGTGTCAATTAATGCAGAAAATAGCTGAAACACACTTTAACGCTCATTTGTAATACAAACTCTTAACAAACGAGGAAGAGAAACTTCCTCCACGTGGGCACCGACGGAACCTGCCCGACATCACACTTTCTGGTAAAGGACTAAGTGTTCTTTCCCTCGTGCCAAGCGCGAGGCGAAGGTGCCCCCTCGCCACCTTACCCGGCACAGCGGGAAAGCGCTCCCAGGGCACCCGGGCAAAGGGATCAGAGTCACGCAGGTCGGAGAGGGAGAAATACAAGTGTTTCATTTTTTTCGACACACAAAATCGCAAAGAATGAACAAAAAATACACCTCTGCTGGGACGGATAAGAGTCCGTCAGGGACGCAGCCAACAAACCCACGTCAATCTCATTCCTACCTATGAGCAGTGAACGTGCAGACACCGAGGTCTAGGACGAGGCTGTCTGCAACTGCTCCAGGAAAAAGAAACACATAGGTGCGAGTCTGGCGGGACGGGGACGGTCCGAGTGCTGGAGTTCACGAAGCACGAATTCAAGGACTCAGCCTCGGGCCGAACCGACGGGGAGACTCGGTGTGGCAGAGGTGTCAGTTCCTCCTAGTTTCAATCAAAATCCCAGCAGGACTCCTTAGTGGAGAGAGACGAGCTTATTCTCAGATTTACATGAAAGGCCAAGGGGCCTGAATGACTAAAACAATTCTGGAGAAGAGGAAGTAAAGTTGAGATTTACTCAGTCGGGACAGTGGGACACGGACGGACTGGACACACGTAAGTCAACGCAACAGAGAGAGGCTCGCACAGGTCCGAGTGGTACTTTTGTTGAATTTATTGGGGTGAGACTGGTTAATACAATACAGGTCTCAGTTGTTCGAGTCTATGTACATCATCTGTAGGCTGTGCTGTGTGTTCAGCACCCACGTCCGGTCTCCTCGCGTCACCATTTCGCCCCCTTTACCTCTCCCGCCCCTCCCTCTGGTCATCACCACGCTGCCGTCGGGGTCGAAGAGGGTTTTTTCTTTACTTAATCCCCGCACCTTTTTCACTCTCTTAACACCACGCACAAGAATAAACTCGAAATGGATTAAAGACTTAACTGCGAGACTCAAAATCATAAAAATCCTGGAAGAAAACACAGGCAGTAAAAATCTCAAACATTTCTCATAGTGGTATTTTTTTTCTATCTCTTGCCTTGGGCAAGGGAAAAAAAATTTAAAAAAAAAGCAAACGGGACGACATCAAACTAAGAAGTTTTTCCCCAGCAAAGGAAACCATCAACAACATGAAAAGACACCCCAGGGAATGGGAGGGCACATTCACCAAAGATACATCCAACGGGGTTAACACCCGAAATTTATAAAGAACTTGTAAAACTCATCATCAAAAAAACTCTAATCCAATTAAAAATGGGCAATGGACCTAAATAGACACTTCTCCAAAGAGGACACACAGATGGCCAAGGGACAGAGGAAAAGATGCTCAATGTCACCAATCCTCAGAGATGCAAGTTAAAGTCACAATGAGGTTTCACCTCACACTTGCCAGAATGACTAAGTTTTTGGCAGAGATGTTCTCAATTATATTCTTTAAAAAAAAAAAAAAAAATCTTTATTGATCTCAGAGAGAGGAAGAGAGACGGAGAGAGAGAGAAACATCAATGATGAAAGTCAGTGATCGGCTGCCTCCTGCATGCCCCCGACTGGGATCGGACCCGCAACCCGGGCCTGTGCCCTGACCGGGAATCGAATCCCGATCGCCTGGATCCTGGGTCGATGCTCAACTGCTGAGCCACGCTGGCCGGGCTCAGTTATTTTCTTATTTATCCCCATCGCTAATCCCAAACTCACCTGGTGCTCTAGTTAAAACACATATTCCAAGGCCGGGCTCCAGACCTCTTAGACTTTCTAGAACTGGGGTCCGGGAACCAGCATCTAATAATCTCCCAGGGTGTTTTCGATGCTCACTGTAGTTATAAAACCACTAGAAACTCCATCCAGAGTTACCAGACTATGATTTTTAATAAACTTTACTTTAGAATAACTTTAGGCTTATGGAAAAGTTTCAAAGATAGAACAGAGTTCCCATGTCCTCTGTTGCTAGTCTTGTGTTACCGCGACGCACTGATGAAGCTGGGAGAATGTGGTAAATGCTATGATTTACTGACTCCGGGCTTATTTTTTCATTTTTAAAAAATATGTTTTATTGATTTTTAGAGAAAGCGGAAGGGAGAGGGAGAGAGAAATAGAAACATCAATGAGAGAGAAACATCTTTTGGCTGCCCCTGCTGGGGACCGAGCCGGCCACCCGGGCATGTGCCCTGACTGGGAATCGAACCTGCGACCTCTTGGTGCCCATGACAACGCTCGACCACTGAGCCACACCAGCCGGGCTATTTTTTCATTTTTTTGATCACGCATTCCAAGGTTCTATGAAGCGTTCCGGCACCGCTTTCCTGTTCAGGCCTAGAAAGCATCTCTCTGAACGACCCACAGTCAGGTTTGCCTTCCCTGACTCACTTCACGTCTCCCAGCAGGAGAAAAGCGTGGGAGCTCCGAGCACACGCAGGCCGGGGCTCTGCAGCCTGTAGCACAGGAGCAGCCACGCCTCCCTGCCCCCCGCGGTGCCCGGCACTGACTCGCGGGGGCTGCACCACTGCTCACGGCTCTGCTTCCTCCACGCCTGCGCCGACCAGCTGTCAGTGCCCCTCTCAGGGGTGTTTATTTCATTTCATTTGTGATTATCACAAATACACGTCTCAACCAGAGTACATGGGAAAAATGGTAATTCACGTCCACGTCCTACTCATTATACTATCTGGAGCTTCACACAGCACACACGTAAGACAACACATGCGCCCACCGTGTCTTCTTGTGAACTTTTCCTAGAATGTGATCGATCCAGTGAGGACCATGCCCCCGTCTTCCGAGAACACACCCAGCAGGAAGGATGGGAGGGCTGAGCAAGAAGAACCAAGCCAGTTGCACAAAGGATGAGTGTCTCTCATCCAACGCGGGTGACAGGCCCAACAGCGCGGTGACACCTTGTCAACCGGAACCCAGAGAGGACACTGAGGGGCAGAGCTGGTCTCCTTTGCGGAGCACTGGTCTCGAGAGCCCTCGGAGGGGACAGGAGCGGCAGGGCTGCCCCTGGGTGACTGACGGTCATGAGGTGCTGCAGTCCCTGCTGCCCTTGGCTGCTGTGGACCAGCGGTGGCACTGTGGGTAGCACCCAGCAGGGGCCCAGGTCCACACGTATCAGTAACACAGATCTCTGAACTCTCACTGCGTCCAACATGAGTGAGAGTCACCAAACACCAGCACATCAGCACCACTCTTGTGGCCCAAGCGTCAGTGACCAGGAGCCATCCACTGACCAGGCTGCCCACCCCCCCGAGCCAGTCTTCAACCGGACACCAGGATGACCCCATAGGCACAGCTTCAGAGCTCCATGGGGTATCTGGTTGAGCTCGTGTGGAGGACAGGGGGTCAGAAAGTACCCTAAAAGAGAGGAACGGGGACAAGGGCCAGATGTGTGTGGCCCAGGCTCAGGTTGCCAAACCAACTGGTCAACCCCAATGGTCAACCCCACATGGCCACCAGAGGGAAAATTAGACAGTTTCAAGGCAGACAGCTCCAGCCACTGAGATCCACGCAGGCCCCAGTCTGCGCCGGAGGTCCCAGCCGGGCTGCAGGCCAGCCCTGGCCATTCCGAGCACCAGGGAGAGACTTACAGTTTTTAAGGAAGATACTCCAAAGTCGGGGAATCCCTGAGGCATAAGACTCCAACGTTGGTTATTTTTAAAAGTTGGTTATTTTGAGGCGCTCACTCCATTGTCTCCTAAACCCCATCTTCTCGGTTGACGAGCTAACGCTTGCTGTCAAACTGGTGATTGCCCTTTTGTGGAAAATGAGTGGTTTTGCTCCAGGTACTCTTAAGATGTTCCTGTCGGGTCTGATTTTCAGCTGATTACCTTGATGGGTTTTAAGTATTTTTTAATCACTTTCTTATTCATCCCCACTGGAGTTCATGCGGGCTTTTGAATTTTTGATTGGATGTCTCTCATCAGTTTTAAGTTTTTCTTAGCTCTTGTTATTCCAATGTCACCTGTCTCACTTTCCGCCTCTTCTGCGAGGGCTCCAATTATACTCGTGTTTGGCTCTCTCCCCGCATCGCGTAGTCTACTCTTCGGCTTACGTATCCCCTGCCATCCTTCAGCTTTTCAACGGTTTTTTTGGCAGTTTTATTTTCACCTGCCTTCTAGTTCACGGTGATCTCTTTAGAATTCTTAAATTTGTTACGATGCATTTTTTCTTTTAGAATTTACTTTCTCGTTTCCAGTTCACTGTTGGATTTATACATCTTATATTTTAATCCTCCGAGCGCTGCAGGGAGAGCTCTCTGGCAGCCTGCCCGAGAACTGCATCACCCAAAACCCCCGCTGAGTCTATTTTCTGATTTCCTCTTGTTTGCCATTTATTATATTCTCTCCTATGCCTGTTCATTTTTTATTTCCTCCAGGTCTTGAATATGAAAATTTGTAAACACCATTTGAGACCTGATAGGAGTACTTGGATAGGGATTTGCAGTTGGTTCTGGAAACAGCTAGGAGCACAGAAACCCTGCACCCACTGGATGCGATTTCAGGATTGATAGGATTTGCTAAGTCCCTGGGCTTCAGGGACTGGGAGGGAAACACTATGTGTAGCTCATCCTCACTCCTAGGGTGTATTTCTTTGGGACTGGAACCCCAATAGAGAGTGCTCGCCAGGCAGACCCCTAGGTGGGCTGAGACTCATTTTGTGTTTAGATCAGAGGACTGTCAGATCATCTCCTTTGCTCCTAACCCCTCAGATGCTCCTTCAAACACATCTGATACCCATAGCAGAAGACCCGCCCGAAATGACCATCCCCCTGGGACTTCCCCTTCCCATGAACTTGGTCTCTTAAGTCATCAATGTCTTGTTAGCTCCCTAAACTATTCAGCAATTATTTGTAGTTTGTCTGGAGAAAAATTTATCTGAACTATATGGTCAGAAATCCCATCATATCTGCAATTTTTCTTTGGTTAGATGGTGTTGTAAATAGATTGGAAGGAAAATTAAAACTGAAAAGTTTTAATATTATTATTTCAACAGTAAGTACTTAAGTTAGTGCTCAAAATTCCACCACCACACATTTTCCTTCGTTCTGAAGCATGGCCTGTGATCTGCACCCCTATTTTTTTTTTTTTTTAAATTGCTGGTATAATAAAGGGATTATGAGCTATTTTTTAAAATCCCTGACAGTGTGAAAATTCTTCCTTCTCAGTGTTTGGGCTTATAGCCAATTGTTTGAATTAAGGCAGAAACATATGCTGAGAGTTTTTTCAAGGGAATGAATACAGTCTGTGTAAAAGGCAGGACTCTCTTCTTTAATTAAAAACATATTCAATGATCCTTCGTTTGTTTACTGGGCACTTATGAGCACACAACAATGGATGCACGTCTGTAATTTCACTACATGTGCGGGGGCCTTGAGCTTTGTGCACCTTGACTTCACACAGCCTTTCCAGACGTGGCTCAGCTGTGGGTCTGGCACTGCTGACAAAGGCATATGAAAGGAGCAGCTCAGGATTTCGTTTGGTGAGAGAGGGGGAATCTGCCATAGACGAAGAAACTCAAGTATCCACTTAACTATCTGTAAACTGAAAGAAAG
This sequence comes from Miniopterus schreibersii, assembly GCF_964146895.1. Taxonomy (NCBI): domain Eukaryota; kingdom Metazoa; phylum Chordata; class Mammalia; order Chiroptera; family Miniopteridae; genus Miniopterus; species Miniopterus schreibersii. The sequence continues at coordinate 439,053 of NC_138124.1, forward strand.
AGGTTGAATGCGACCAGAGTCTAGATCTGGAGAGACCACATTTCCAAACATGGCTCCAGACAGAGCCAGGAAATGTGCAATATCCATGAAATGATTTAGAGACCAAGTGCTTAATCCTGTGTGTGCCTGTGGGCCTATTCTCATCAGATTGCCAAAGGACCCTTGGTTTTTAAAGGAATACAGTAAAGCCCCGGCCAGTGTGGCTCAGCTGTCTCACGCACCAGGAGGTCACGGATGATTCCCAGTCAGGGCACGTGCCTGGGTTGCAGGCTCGATCCCCAGATGGGGGCCTGCAGGAGGCAGCCCACTGATCTCTCTCTCTCTCTCCCTTTCTCTTTCTCTAAAAGTAAAAAAAAACGTATTTTTAAAAAATTAAAGGAACACAGTAAGATAATATGGTTATTAGGAAAGCCAATCCTATAGATGTAATTGATGGCATTATTAACAAACTCCAGCCTAGCGGTCTGCCTGCTTCTCTAGCGACGCACGTCCCGAGGTCTGGCAGGGAGCCTGGAGCTGTGGCTGTCTGACGTCTGATGTCCAGGGAGCGAGAGGCCACACTGAGACCCCCCCCCATCGTCAGTGTGAGAACGTCTGTGACTCCTATCAGTGAGCTGCGGTAGCTGTGCCCTGGCTCCAAGTTGGAAGACATTACATTTCCATTTGATGTCAGTGGAAATAAAGATAAAATGTGTTTTCCATTCAAGTCCAAAGACCCTCCCAAATTCTGCCCGTGGATTCCATGGGAGAGCGAATCCCTGAACCCCAGGAAACATCTCTGCTGCGGAGGGACGGATTCCGAATGTTCTGGGTCAGCGGAAGGGCTCGCTCAGGACCTCGATGGCCGGAGGAGAGGGAGGGCAGGGGACAGGGTGGAACACTCCCAGCTGCCCCTGAGGCCTGGACGACCCTCGGGAGGAGAGCTGGGCCCTCAGACGGCTAAACAGACAGCAGATCACCTGGATAGACAAAGCAGCGGATCCTGCCTGCAGGCCTGGGGCAGGGCTGGCGGTTGGCAGGATGGAGAGGCAGCTTCTACAAGCGTTTCACGCTGCGAACTGGGTTCAGTCCCTGGGTTTCACTGTGACAGTGAAGCCGGGAATTTCGTTCACGTTATTGCTCATCTGAGAACAAGCTGATTAAAACACGAATGGGTCCTTTAAAATGCTGACGTGCTCGGCAAACACTGGGTGTTTATCACTGACTTTTAAAAAATACACTCTTGCCCTGGCCAGTGTGCAGCTGGCTGGGCGTCATCCGTGCAGGGAGAGGTCACTGGTTCGATCCCCAGTGCAGCAGGCAGCTGATCTAGGCTCTGCTCTCACATCGATGTTTCCCTCTCTCTCTCTCTCTCCCTTTTTCTCTCTGAAAATCAATAAAAAGTCTTTAAAAAAATTAAAAGAAGGGGCAACTATCTTAAAAATGGGGGAAAGAGGTGTAAAGAAGAGAGGCGATATGAGGTCAGATCTGCAGAAGACAAACAGATGCGACTCCCCAAGAAGAGACGGGTCCGGGCGCAGGACAGCAGGGAGTGGCTGATGACAGCAAGGTCTTTCTGTCCTCAGTCCCCCGCAGGGTTTCTGCGGGTCAAGGCCCTCGGGTGTCTCTTGAGCAGCTGCTGCCCGGAGAGCAGATGGTCCCTGTCAGCTTCCTGCCCTCGGAGTCGGAGCGGAGAGAGGTCAGGGACTCAGCTGGAATGGCCAGGTCGGCCAGAGTTTTGAAATCATTAAATAGCTGACCAGTCTCCATGTTGTTCACGTTTTAATCTCTTGTTTTTGCCCCAATCCAACAGCTTGCCAGTGACCGACAGCTCCCTTCACGCGACCTCCTTTCCACACCCCCCGCTGGGGGCTCCCGTGGGCAGGGCCGGGTGGGCCTTCTGAGAAGGAGCCGCAGCTCTTGAGTATTTAGATCCATGAGGACATGCGGACCTGGAAGGTGTGGACCCCCAGGTTTCATCCCAATGACAAAGTCACACCTTTCTCTATATTGGGGAGGGTGTGGAAATCAGAGACGGAAAGAACATCTTTTTTCTTGTTAATCCCCACCCAAGGGTATTCTTTCCATTGATTTTTAGAGAGAGTGGAAGGGAGGGAAGGAGAGAGGAGGGGGGAGAGAGACATCAATGTGAGAGACACACATCGACTGGATGCCTCCCACACGCATGCCAACCGGGGCCGGGGATCGAACCCGCAACCCAGGTACATGCCTTTGACTGGGAATCAAACCCTTGACCCTTTGTTGCGCAAGCCGGCACTCTAACCACTGAGCCACACCAGTCAGGGCCGGAAAGAACATTTTTTAACTTCTCTTGTACACATGCTGCCCCCGGGACGTCCTCTCACCAGACAGAGAAAAGACAGGAGAACAACCTTGTGTCCAGCTGTCGGTCCTGCGGCCGGGCAGGCAGCCTGAGGCCAGCCCATCTTGCCTGCTCACTGCTCACGAGACGGGCCTCCCCCCTGCGTGGGCGCCGAGCCCACCGCCCGGGGGCCACAGGACAGCGATACTGACCGTCAGAGAGTCGCCTGCGAGCCCCCTGGCTTCCTGCGGGTCTGACAAGCTCACCCGGAGTCTGAAACACCCCACCCAGAACTATTCTGGAAGAGCACAGCCTCTGCACATTCCTACCCGGTGATGAGAAATAGAGGAGTTATAAAGTCGTACATTCAGTTAAAAAGGCGGATTTGTTTGCCCCACATGGTTTAATTCTAAGAAAATCAAGTGCTCTCCTAATTACCACTTAAACAAGTAAACAAACGTGGATGAGCCGGGAAAGGTGAAAGGAAGTAATGAATGGTTATTATGTAGGAACATAAAAAATATTTAGCAGCGGGCAAGGGAGGCAGTTTTTTAGTTACTTCAAGACAGTATTTTAAAGTAGGGAAAATAATGTAAAGCTTTTCTAAAGAATTGCAGGATGTTTTGCAAAATACTGGCAAAATAAATATAAATGTGAGTTATTTTGTTAAAAATCTTAAACTGGAAACGAAACAAAATAAACTTGTTTATTTCTATAATATAGTTTAAAGAAGAAGAACCGAAAAGCATACATTAAAAATATGATTTTGACAATTTTTTTAGTGTTCTAACAACTACCATTAAGAGAAGAAATAACTGTTAAAACTCTCAATATCTGGAAAAACCCCCACAAAAAACCCCTCCCAATATCTGACTTTAGTAGAAAAGGGAAAAATCTCTAAGAAATGCATGTTTGTTTAAAAAAATTTTCTATAAAAAACTGGTAAGAGATTTAAATTTTATTTGTAAATTTGAAAATATGGAACTTTTTTTTTTGGTGTTAATTCTCACTCAAGGATATATTTTTTCCATTGATTTTTAGAGAGAGTGGAAGGGAGGGGGAGAGAGAGAAACATCGATTGGGTGCCTCCCACCCTTGCCCTGACCAGGGCTGGGGGTCAAATCTGCAACCCAGCTATGTGCCCTTGACTGGAAATTGAACCCAAGACCCTTCTGTGCTCGGGCCGATCCTCTAACCACTAAGCAACACTGGCCAGGGCTGGAATAACATTTTTAAAAGCAGGCAACAGACATAGTTTTTACTTGTCTACGTAAAATATTACATATAAATATGTAACTCTGCTTATACTTCATCCAAAAACAAATTCAAATGCTTCTGTTCTTTGCCTGAGTTTCCAAAAAGCATGTTAGTTAGATGAAGATATTTAACTTCTGAGTCAGCTGACCTTTTCTGTCTTCGTGGGAAGATCTAGGTCTGTTGTCAACACGCAAAGAGGAAATTGCTTTAATAGTCTTGAGATAGAAAATTGAAGACATTTGAACAAAATGGACCAAGCACTCAGAGTCGGCCACTCAAACGGCATGTACAGATGATGCTTTAAGTTAAATCTAAAATAAAATCCTCTCCTTCTTCCACTCAGGGTCCTGAGGTCAAGCACAGGAGGCAAGTCTCTTTAGAAAAAATGCTTCCACCTCAAAGGTTTCTACAAGAGTCAAAGCTTAGTGCCTTTTGACAATACATTGTGATTCAGACAAAGGTTAGTAGGCACCGCGAGAGAATCGAAGGGTTTACAAAGGAATAATAGCTGTGTAATTAAATAAGGCCCCTGGATACGGATTAACAGCAGGGCTGGAAACCATCATGAGGCGTAATGAGCACAGGTGTGTCTGGCAGAGCCAGCAACTGTTATCTATGCAGTTCTCCTTTCTCTCCTGTTTCAGTGGATGAAACTGACATCCCTCTATTTATCCATTTTTCGTTAGGTCACTCAATTCTGCTTGCGGGTCTTCTCAAAGAATTTCTGAGTGGACTCAGAAGCGTTCAGTAAGAAAGCTCACTATTTCTAAACGAAATTCCTGACATTTTAGGTAATAAGGAACAAATTTCAGCTAAACAGATGGCATCATTCTTTTAGCCATTTAATCCAATCTTCTATCTTCATAGAGATTTGAAAAGGGGAAGAAAGGCCTGCCATCCTAAGGGCTTTGGGCATGACAAATCAGAAAACAGAGAGAAATCACACACTAGTAACTAATAACAAATTGTTAAAACATTAACAATAGTCATCATTTCCTTATATACTAGGACTGGAATTCTAGAGGGTAAGGAAATAAGTATGATAATCAAAATAAAAATTGTAGCTGTTGGTTTTTTTTTAAAGTATGTTTTTACTGATGAGAGACAGACAGACATCGACCGGGTGCCTCCACATGTGCCCCAACTAGGGATTGAACCTGCAACTTAGGTGTGTGCCCTGACTGGGGATCAAACTTGCAACCATTTGGTTTATGGGACAATGCTTTTGGTTTATGGGATGATGCTCCAACCAACTGAGCCACCCCAGAAGATTTGGGTGGGCAAAAGAAAGAACCAGAAAACTTTAAGACAGGTTAATTGAGACTATATAGTCTAGTCTGAGAAACTGAAAAAGAAAAAGAATGAAGAAAAATGAACAGTCTCAGAGACTCTGAAATGCCATCAAATGTATCAACATATGTATAATGGGAGCCCCAGAAGGAAAGGGGAGAGATAAGGGGACAAAAACTAATTTGAAAAATAATTTCCTTTAAGTTCCCAAATATAATATAAAACATTAATGTACATATCCAAGAGACTCAGTAAATTCGAAATAGAATAAACTCAATAAATTTCACATCTATGCACATCACACTGAAACTGACAAAAGACAATAAAAAAGAAATAATTTTGAAAGCAATAAGAAAGAAAATCTCATAATGTTTAAGGGATCATCAAAAAGATGAACAGCTGACTTCTCATGAAAATTAATGGAGGTAAAATAGCAGTGGGATGACATACTTGACATTGCCATAGGAAACAGACTGTCAACCAAGAATTCTATATTCAGCAAAACTATGTCCTTCAAAAATTAAGGAGAAATGAAGACATTCCTAAGTTTAAATGATTGAGAGGATCATTCATTAGCATACCTGCCCTACAAGGCATTCTACTGGACCTTTAGGGTGAAATGAAAATATATTTATTTATTTATTTATTTATTTATGTTAATCCTCACCTGAGGATATTTCTTCCATTGACTTTTTAAAAGACAGTGGAAGGGAGGGTGGGAGAGGAAGGGAGAAAGGGAGAGAGAGAGAAACATTAACGTGAGAGAGACACATCAACTGGTTGCCTCCCACACGAGCCCTGATTGGGACCGGGGATCAAACCTGCAACCCAGGTACATTCTGTTGACTGGGAATTGAACCTGAGACCCTTCAGTGTCTGGGCCAAAGCTCTAACTACTGAGTCACACCTGCCAGGGTGACAATACATGTATTTTTATAAAAGCTTTTCACTCCCATATGATTTGAAATACAATTGCATAAGTCAAGAGTTATTAAACTGTGTTCATGAGCTTATGATACAGAAGATGTAATCTGTATGACAATAATAATAATAATAAAGAGCTATATATTACAGAAACCTTAAAGGAAAATTGCTACAGACTATTAAAATTAAGTTAATATTAATTTAAACTAGACTGTTTTAAGTTAAGATGTTAATTGTAATCTCCAGAAAAAACACTAAGAAGGTAACTTTTAAAAATGCAGAGAGGGGAAATTAATGTGGGACTCTTGAAAATGCATATTTAACACAAAAGAGGGCAGTAGTAATAAGGAGGAACAAAGAAAGACATTAGATGTGTGTAAAAGAAATAGAAAATGACAGTTGTAAATCCTACCTTATCTGTAATTACATTAAATGAAGAAACACTGAACAAGCCAATTAAAAGGCAAAGATCGACAGAACAGATTAAAGAGGAAAAAGAATAGCAGCAGGGTCCACCAACTTGCTGTCTATAGGAGACTCACTTTAGGTTAAAAGACACAGACAGATGGAAACAGGTTGAAATCCTAATCCAATCATGAAAATGTATTATCTTACAGTACTGAGGTCAGAAGTCACATGGCCTCACTGGGCTGAAATCAAGGTATCAGCAGGGTTCTGGTCCATCTTCCCAGAGACTGAAGGCTGGTAGGTATATACCCAAATAAATGAGGGCATATCAACAAAATACATAGTTAAGAATGTGTTGTAGCTGTATAGGTAATATCCACGAACTGAAAATAATCCAACTGTATCTAAAGAATATAATGAATTAAAATACTGTGGTGTACTTACACCCTGGCCAGTGTGCTCAGTGGTTAGAGTGTCGGCCCAGGCACCAGATGGTTGTGGGTTCAATTCCCAGTCAAGGGCACCTACGTGGGTTGCAGGTTTGATTCCCACCCTGGTCAGGGCAAGCGTGGGAGGAAACCAACGGATGTCTCTCTCTCACATCGATGTTTCTCTCTCTCCCCCTCCCTCCCTTCCACTCTCTCTAAAAATCAATGGGAAAATATCCTCGGGTAGGATTGATAAAATATTGTGGTATACTTACACACTGGAGTGTTATACAGCAATAGAAAAGAATAAGCTTGTACATACATGGACGACTCTCCCAGACAAAATGATAAATGGAAGTACCGAAAGAGACTACATACAAAATGATACAATTTATAGGAACTTTGAAGAGAGGCAGAAATAATCAGTGGAGACAGGACTCAGAATGCCAGTTCCTGCTGTGTGGGGACAGATGTGGGGCAGAGACGGCTCTGACTGCAGAGGGCGCAAGGGAGCCACCTGGGGGCCGGGAGGGTTCTACGTGTTGATCTGACTGGTGGCTGCATGGGTTAGTGTGTATGTGAAAACTCATCACCTTGCCCCTTTACTGTATGTATGTTATACCTTCATATAAATTTTTAACATTAAAAAACAACCAGAAACTCGTCTTTTCTCCCACTTTTAGTGATTCCAATATAGTTTTGATTTTTGCTTTGTTAATACTAGGATCTCAGTTGAATCTTTCTTTTGAGACGACACCAAAGAAAGCTATTGTGTGGCGTTGTTAAAATCATAGATCATCCTTGTTAGAGGAGCAGCAGTGGGGAGGTAGAGCCCCAGGAATCCAGCCTACACCTACCTGCTATAAAAGTGGTTCTCGCAGAGTAAAAAGTGCCCCATACTGCTGAGAAAAACTCTCTGCTTCTCTAAAAATGGCTGATACAATATCTGGAAAAACATTTGGCAACAAATTGAAGAGCGTTTCTTTGTCAGTAAATATTGCTGTGCTTGAAGACACTGCCGCAGACTTTATGAAAGTTATTAGAACAAATGTCTCCGTGTGGAGCTGCGCTCTGCAGTTGCTCAAATCTGCAAGCTGACTAGGTTTTGAAAAATCACAGAAATAGAAACATGAGAAGAGATGAACTTAGCAAATTATTTCCTTACCATGAAGAAAAGCTGGTGTAATTCCTGCATGGCTTTACATGGGAAATTCATTGGCATAATAGTGTTAAAAAGCCGTTGAGCCCTGGCTGGTGTGGCTCAGTTGGCTGAGCTTTGTCCCGCGCACCAGGAAGTCGCGGGTTCGATTCTCTGTCAGGGCCCAGGCCCAGGCTGCGGGCTCGATCCCCAGTCGGGGGCGTGCAGGAGGCAGCCGACCATTGTTTCTCCGTCATCATTGTTTCTCTCTCTCCCTCTCTCTTTCCCTCTCTCCAAAAAAAAAAAAAAAATCAATAAAAAACCTTAAAAAAAAAAAATCTGTTGAAGGAATGGAGCTGAAGCCAGTCAGAGTTACAGAAAACCTTACAGGACGTCAGTCCTGGGGTTATCTTTTTGAAATGTGAGCAATAACAGAAACAAAAAACGTTTGTACTGGGCTGGGAGGTAAACAGGAAAATTCTCATTTCTTCGTGTGTTGCACGTTTTGCCGAAGCCAAGGCCTCCCCGGGCGTCACAGCCGTGTGCTCCCCAGCGGGCAGTTCCAGTGAACGCTGCCGGTCGCCGCACGTCGGGTACCCCGGGTCTTGAACTTGGTATGATCAGAGTGATGGGTGCAGACTGTCCTGGGTCTGGCTCCTTAATGGCCGAGACGTGCACGGTGGTGTCAGATCTTTGGACAGCTCACCTTCGCTCCGTTGCTGAGGAGTATTTACTGTATGCAAGCGGTCTGTCCACCCTTCTGTTGATGGGCACGCGGGACTTTTACGAACCAACTACAGGGAACATCCTGGAACACTCTGGGTGGGCACCTGCCCTCGTCTCTCTTGACTGTCTGCAGAAGTGCGGCTGCTGGACCATAAAGTAAGTGTGACTTTAAGTTCAGGGGACAGTTTCCAACAGTTTTCTAAACTGGCTGAGCCATTCCTTGTGGGTGCATTTATATTTTCAATATCAGCCAGAAAGTCTCATTTCCTGCACCTGCTCATCTCAGTTGCGAAAACCAGAATATTACGTATTAAGAATCAATACTGAAAATCGAGTTTTCTCCTTCAGGTCCCTGCTTTTCTGCTTCATGTGATAAAATTAGAGCCAAATTGTTCAATGAACATTAGAGGTCACACAAAGGACACTTAGACAAATACATATATATATAAACAAACCTAGGTGTGTCTGTTTATTTCTGAGAATGGTAATCATGGTATTTCATAAACACCGTGTGTCCTCAGCTCCCCAATCTGAGTGACTTGCACGAGACTGTGTGTATTTGGCTCCATTCTCCCAGACGCTTGGGACAGTCCCCCGTTTCATTTGGGGGAAATCGACCCCCTATTTCAAACTCCGGGGAAATAACTCATGTGCACACTTTCCCCGCTGTGCTCAACAAGGTCTTCAGAGTCAAGAAATTCACCAAAAGGAAACGAAATCCGCAGTTGCACCAGGAAATTAAAGGTGATCGCTTTAGGTTCAGTAAAGTCAGAAAACACACTGGGGGACAAGTGGAAATCAGGTGGGCGCCCCAGTGAGCTCCCGGGGCTGGGTCCTGGCAGTGACCTCGGAGCCGCTCCCCTGCCGGCGTGGTGGCCACACACGGTGAGGGACACGCCGGCCACCTGAGGACACTCTGACCGTGCGGGTCTGGTGTCCACACGTACAAACGGAAGGGAGCCGAGGGCGTGAGTCCGTCTGGTGTTTTTTCACGCTCTTTGCACTGCTGGATGGAAACGTCAATTTCTTGAGGACGGAAGATGTTTTCCGTTTTCAGCACCAGACACGTGGCGTTTAGCGCGGGATGAGAGTTACCGTCACCCTGGAGGCCCAGAGCGTGAGAGGAAAACACACGGATGCAGGCGTGTAAGCCACACGCCCAGTCCTGTGTATTTTCCTGTGTTTACACCCGACTCAACCTGGAGCTGCCACTAAAGGCTCTTTCACAAGCCGCGTCACCAGCGTGGCTCTTCCGCGCACTTTCTCCGAAATGGTCACGGGGTAGGCGAAGTAAACACAGAAACGAGTGACACAAACGCGGACGCCGCTCACGCTGGGAACAGAAAGACGGTTCTGCAGGGCGGGCGGGCACCAAACGTCGCTCGTCAGCCACCATTCCAACGTTAGTTTGTCCCGAGTTTGCTGCCACCTCCACTAAGACGAAAACCGGAGACGGGGCGACACCCGCCATTCCTCCGTTTTCTCTGCAGGTTTATTCCCTCTCCGTCCGCCAGCGCCTTCCTCCCTGAGTGACACGTTTACGACCCGCCAGGGCCGAGCAGATGCCAACGCCCCAGCTACCCGGCAGGTCCACGGGGTCCCTCCGGAGGTGCTGGATTTCTTATCTCGGAGGCACGGTTCCCGCTCATCGGCGCTCAGAGACCGTGACTGTGTCGTTGACATTCAGCCTGGGCGACACTCATCTCCCGCTAACTGGCCTCCTCTTGGCTGCCGCTGGGAACCCGCCCAGTCTGGCCCTCGCGGGTGACTTCCCTCAGCCAGAGGCCCCGGGGCTGGGCTCCGCCGCGGCGGGTGGGCGCGGCGCAGGGACACTGGGACAGGCAGGGGGTCCCCGCCGTCAGGGCTCGGGCAGGGCTGTGGCGGGTGCGAGGATCGTGCGGATATCGATGATGTCAGTGATCACTAACGGTTCTTTTAAAAAAACTGATCCGAGAGAGAGAGAGAGAGATCGATTTGCTGCTCCGCTTACCGGTGCGCTCGCTGCTTGAATTTCTGTTTTTATTTTGGCTAATCCTCACTTGAGGATATTTTTCCCACTGCTTTGGCTAGAGACCGGATTTCGGGGGGGGGGGGGGGGGGAGGAACATCGATGTGAGAGAGACGCATCGGCCGGCTGCCTCCCGCACGGGCCCCAACCGGGCCGGGACTGAGCCTGCAACCCCGGCACGTGCCCTTGGCAGGGCATCGAGCCCGAGGCCCTTCGGTGCGCGGGCCGGCGCTCTAACCACTGGGCGCACTGGCCAGGGCCTGATGTTTCTTTAACACGCTTTGTGCGGAAGTTCTGTTCCGTGGGCTCATCGTTTGACTGCAGCGACTGGCACGAGGTTTACCGATGCCGACTGACTAATCTCACCCAGCGGAACTTTTCTTAGAGCTTAGTATTTATTGCTGCTTTCGGGCCGGCAGGGGGTCGGGGCGCGGCGAGCGGCTCCTTAGCAGGCTCCACGCCTGGTCCTTTTAATCATTTATGACTCAGGGGGCACGCTCCCTGGGACACACACTTGCATGCGTAATTTCATTAAAAACTGATGGAAAGGCCGGGGCCAAGGTGCTACGTTTATGGAATTAATAAACCCGCCCAGGCATTTCCAGGGCCTCACTTTAAGTGTGAAGCTACGTTAACTGCTTAGGTGCAGGATGTTCGTCCGTGGAGGGTTTATGAGCGTCGGCAACACATTAGTTAGCAGGATTGTAAAATACTGAGCCGTCTCTATTAGTATTGAAAACTGCGGGATCTTTGCTTTGGGATATTAGCTAAATGTGCTTTGGTTTTCATTTCGATGGAAGGAAATATCAGATCCAGGGAGAGACCTGTCTATGGAAGTTGTATTAACCTAAGGGGCACGCTGGTGTTACCGGGACATTTCTAGTGTTTACTAAGTAGCTTTATAAATGTTTAGGGTTAAAGACAAGCATTTCTGTTACTTGAGGATTTAGTTAAGTTTATTTAGGGATACAGCTAAGGCATATACTGTGAAACGGGAGGCGTTACGTTGCATATATTGTGTATTTCACCTTGTTTTGGGGGCTGGGGAAGGTATTAGTGAGCACACAACCTAAGGTTGAGCTGGGGGCCGAGGGCCTGGCAGGGGGCCCACTGACTTGCCCAGGGTGCGGGTGTGACGTTCCTGCCCTGTGAGCACTGACTGCGTAACGCCTTCTGTTAGGATGTCAGGCAACACTGCTCGGTACAGCCCCGTGTCCAGCCCCAGCTCAGCCACCAGCTGCCCGACCGTGACCTCCCACAGCTGCAGCTGAGTCACCGCATCACCCGCACCCGGGTGTGCGCCCGGCCGGGCACCAAACCCACAGCCTCTTGGTGTGTGTGGCGATGCCCAACCAACCGAGCCGCACCGACCAGGGCTGGCCACTGGCTATGACGGGCGTGTGGCCCGGGACGATTTCGCTTAAGGGACTACGTGCGATCGATAGTAACACGTGCTATGAAACGCCAACCGCTCAGGCTGCAGGGTGACTATCCACGAAGGCAGGCGTTCTGTGTGATAAAGCACCGGCAGGTCATGGAATATCAGCAGGGTAACGTACATGCTTATCCGCATGAGGTGAAACAGCACTGTGCAGTCACACTCGCTACGCACGACAAAGCGTTTACGTATTCGGGCACGTGGAGGTGACCGAAGGCACAAGGCGCCAGTGGTGGGATCATTTATTAAAAAACTTAACACGACGCAGCCAACAAAATTAGTGTCTAACAGGTTTGTGGCTCTCTCTTCCCTAGCTGCAGCTCTTCATTTATTTAAAAATTTCTATTGATTGATTTAGAGAGAGGAAGCGGGTGGAGAGAGAAGCACTGACTTGCTGCCCCACTTATTTATGCGTCGCTGGCTGAGTCTTGCATGTGCCCTGGCCGGGGGTTGAACCCGCAACCTTGGCGTCCTGGGATGACGCTCCAACCGACCGAGCTACCTGGCCAGGCCCTGCGGCTGCTTTTCTGGTAAATGGGAACCACGCAGCCAGGCGGGGACAGGAGAGCGGGTGACAGTCAGACACACAGCCCAGGGAACGCTGAGGTTCAGTCAGACTAGAGTCCTCTTCACGACACTTCAGCAGAATCCCGCTGAAACGGCTGCAGAGCTGCCTGCCAGGAGCACAGACGAGGGGAGGGCAGAGTGGGGGGACGGGCCTTCTCAGGAAGGGGGTGTCTCCCCGGCAGCTGCTGGTGGCCCCAGCCAGGTCCCAGCCAGGTCGGCACAAAGGCCCCACCCGGGTTGACAGCAGGGCAAAGCAGAGCCTCAGAGCAGAAGCAAGTGAGAGTAACGCAGAAACTTCCATTTTTCTAATTCCTAACAAACTAAGAGACAAATCTGTTTAAAACAACACCACTATCTGCTCACTGATCGAGTCTAACACGGAAACGTGAAAGGGACAGGGCGAGGCACTCAGGAGCAGTGGAGCGCCGGGCTGGGACGGTTTCCGCAGCGTGGTCAGGAGTGCGCACTGCAAACGCTCAGGCGGTCAGAACATCTCTAACGAGTGCAACGAGCCCGGCCGGGTGGCTCGTGGCTGGAGCGTCGCCCCTGCACCGAAAGGTCTCCGGCTCGATTCCTGGTCAGGCACACGCCCAAGTTTCAGGTTCGAGTCCCGGTTGGGGTGCGTGCGGGAGGCAACCAGCTGATGTTTCTCTCTCTCCCTTCCTTTCTCTACAATCAAAGAAAAAAAAAAAATACATGACGCAAAAGCTGATAGAACGGAAAGAAAAACAGGAAAGTCGACTAGAGTTGGAGGCTTGAGCCCCCGTTAGTCATCGTAAGCCAGGCAGGTGACTCACGACTGCCCCAGATCAGGAGCAGCCAAGGCCTCCTTCAAACAGGTCAGGTCAGTAAACGCGGGCACATCCACACCGGGGGACGTTTCTGGTGCCGGGGCTCACAGAGGCCCAGACAAACCTTAAATGCACATTACTGATCTGGAGGAGTCCAAGAAGTTCATCTGACAACAGTCACACACTGTGAATCCGTTTACACGAAGTTCCGGGAAGAGACCAACTGCAGAGCACGGGGTCAGGGCTGCCGCGTGCTGGGGAGGGGAGGGGTTCGGCCAGGGAAACCTGGGGTTTCTAGGATGGCGACTCTATATGGTGGACACGTGATAACACGTGTGCCTGGGGACTCACAGAACTTCATAGTACAAGGAGTGAGCCTTAGCGTCTGCAAGTTTTACTTATTTTTTGTTGTTTTATTTTCTATTGTTCTTCCTTACCCAAGGATATTTTTTCATTGATCTTTAGAGAGAGTGGAGGGAAGGAAGAGGGGAGGGGGGAGAGAGAGAGAAAACTGGGGTCAGAGACACATCCGTTGGCTGCCTCCTGCACGCACCCCGACTGGGCCAGGGATCAAACCTGCAACCCAGGTACGTGCCCTTGACTGGGAATCGAACCTGAGACCCTCTGGTGCGCGGGCTGACGCTCTAACCACTGAGCCACACTGGCCAGGGCGGGAGGACATTACTTAAGAGGCCAGGAATACATGCTGGGTGATGAAACGCAGGCAGTGAGCACCACTGATCTGAGGCGAACACACAAACCAACGATGCACGTGATTCATCAAAATAACCCCACATGGTGAATCCGCGTGGCCTCGGGTAACTGGCTGCTCTGGGCAGAACCTGGATGAACCACCTTTGGGCCACGTGAGCGTCGGGTCTGTTCTCTGTGGAACGAGGGCATCCTCCCACCTAGAAGGGAACCTGCAGATTTAAGTCAGACTCGCTGTGAATATCACACGACTTTCAGGCCGACTGTCAGGATGCCTGTTACTATAAAACTGCCTCTTTCCACACATAGCACTGGACACTCTCACACTTTAATTCTTGTTCATCTCATAGTTTAAAATGGCAACTCACTACTGTTCTTTTTTTAAATCCTCACTCGAGGATGCGCTTTTATTTTTTAGAGACAGGAAAGGAAGGAGAGAGAGAGCGAGAGAAACGTCGACGTGGGAGAGAAGCACCGGCCGGCTGCGTCCTGTACTGGCCACAACCCAGGCGTGTGCCCTGACCGGGGCCGGAACCCGCAGCCTTTTGGTGTATGGACAATGCTCCAACCAATCGAGCCACCTGGCCGGGACACAGTTCACTATCGTTTTTATTTACATTTCCTATTTTAGTGATAAGGAACTATTTTTGTGTTAAATATCTAGTTGCAGGCATGTTCCATGCCCGTCTCTGTCTGTGTGATAAGTCCCTTTCCTACTGCACTGTGGGCTTCATTTGTTTATGTTTCTGGTGTCATCTGTGGGACCGCTCTGTGCAAGGGGGATATTATATGTCAGGTTTCTCTCAGCTGCAAGTCATAAGATCAAATGCAAAGTAGCGGAAACAAAATCATAATTCACTGCACTGCGTAACTGACTAAACCAGAGCCACGTGTGGCTTAAGGAAAGGAGGAAACCGGGTGATGAAAAGATACGAGAGCATCAGGGACGAGTCAGTCCCACCGCGGTTTCCGCACCCCGCCCGCCCTTCGCTGGGGTGGTGCAGCTGAGGGGGACCCACTTCCAGGTTCCCTGCCTTGGACCCCACACAGCAGAGTGGAAACTGTCTGCCATGCTCTGACCCGTCGGGGGGCTGCCGAAGGGACTGGTGTCTGTCTCACCTGACTCTGAGCTCACACAGAAATGGTGGCGCAGTTGGGATCTCAGGCTGAAAGCCAAGGAAGGCGGTGGCGGGTGTAGCAGTGTGAAAACTGCAGGGAGACTGCAGGCTTGTGGGTGCCGGTGGTCAAGAGATTAGACACAGAGGAATACAGTAGAACATTAAATTCCCTAGGAGAAGCTGAGATGAAATTTTTAAATTAAGGCATTTAAAAGCAGTTAGGGAAAACTGGAGGAAACACACACACACACATACACAGTCAGGTGGGATACACACCTGTAAAATATCAAAGATGACTTTATGCCTTCCCCCTGGACTGATACCAGGCTCAGAGGCCTGGTAATTAGTAAAGATTTTTCACATCAGTCTGCAAAGACGGGGAATGTGGCTCTGTTTTCAAATGCCCAACTTTCTACAAAATATCACAACACATACAAAGAAAGAGACAAACACGGCCTACTGCACATTTAAAGGAAAACATTAAATCTCCAGAAACATTCTCTGAAACACACACATTAGGCTTAATAGACAAAGACTTTAAGACAACTGTTTAAAGTATGCTCAAAGAACTAAAAAAATATATGAAGAACTAAAGGAAATAATGGAAATGATGTAGAAACAAAACGAGACTATAAATAAAGATATAAATTATAAAATAAAAACCAAATAGAAATTCTGAAGCTGAAAAACATAACTGACAGGAAAAATTCAATTCCCTAGAGGGGTAAACAGCAGACTCTAACAAGTAGAGAAGAGAATTGCTGAATACAAAGACATATCATTTGAAATTACTGAATCTGAGGGGAAAAAGAAGACAAGTGGAGAGAGTCTAAAAAACTTGTGGGTCACTATTAAGACAACCATATATGCATTATGGGAGTTTCAGAAGGACAGGAGACAGAAAGGAAAGGTCGGAGAGGTTATTTGAAGAAATAATGCCTGAAAGCTTCCCAAATTTGAGGAAAGATATGGGTGTACAAATATAAGACAATCTATAAACTCCAAGCGGAATAAATCAAGGAGAACTGCACAGACACACGTAGCCAAACTATTGAAAGCCCAAGAGAAAGAATCTTGAAAGCAGCAAAAGAAAAGTAACTCATCACATCAAAGGACTCACAGTAAGACTACAGGTGGACTTCCCAGCAGAAGCCTGCAGGCCAGAGGGTAGTGGTCTGTTTAGTATTTAAGTGACTAAGGTTTATGTCAATATGAACAATCCTCGTTCACTTATATTTCTGTAAAATGTGTAATTTCTTTTATTCTTGGATTTTATAAATGTCATCGCTGTGTACAGTCTGTTGGGTGAATGGTGGGTGGGTGGGGGGCAAATGACTAGCCCTGAGGGCACTTTGTAGACATTTATGAATGTCATCGGCTCCATGACAGTTTCCTCTAGTTTTCTGCTTGGGAATTACTCCTTCCCTAGTGAACTCTGTCATCTTTACCCATCTTCTTTCTCCTCCCCGCCCCCCCCGTAATTTCAGTTCTTATTTTCTGCAGCTAACTATATTGGTGTTTCTTTTTTCTCCATAGTCCATAATGATTCTTCTGCTTCCTTTATGAGATCACAGTGTTGTCTAGTTCCTATTCTGCTCTTTTAATGAGTCTTAATTCTTGGAAGTTTACCCTTCACATATTTAATGCTCCAGAAATCTGGCTTCTTCTTTTTGTATATATAGTATCTGCTATCGCTTTAGAGATGCAACAGCCTCTGAAGTCTCTCCGAGGTTACTGATTATTCTGAGGTTTTATATTTTGTGCCTTAACTCTTTTCTTTGGGGGGGGGGGGGATGTCCATGATACCCAATTGGTGTGTTTGCCACTGGCTGTCAGGATTTCACACATAACACGCTTCCACTGTGGATACTTCATTCGCAGACCTGTTTTCATGATGCACAATGACCTTGGGCCTGGACAGAGATCTGAGAGCAGTGAGCACGATGGGCTGTCAGGGAGGGAGTCGGGAATGGAGAGCAGTGAAGGGCTCCAGGGGAGGCAGCCTGGGCTGGCCGCTGAGACAGGCGCAGTGATGCAATCCATCCGTCCCCTGAATGGTGGCCTTCACCTGTAAGAAGCGGATTGACCTGCAAGGAACCACCCTTACGAGGAGAGTGCGGGTGTTGCTCACACGGGGTTTTAATAATAAAACAGAGAGAGAAAACCATCAGAAAATCAGCCCCTATCTAACATGCCGGTATTATTTTAGCAATTGCTTTTCCTAAACTAAGAATCGAGCCTAATAACAATGACATATATCCCATAATAGGCACACAGACAGAAGTCTGAAGCCGAGTTCCTATTTGGATATGATTTTGTGTAATATTGTAGGTGGTTATTAGCTTAATAAAATATAACTAAGTCGATTAAGATAATTAAAGCTGAACAGTGTGTACTTAAACCCATTAAGGCACACGCGGCAGGGCTGCTTACCAAGATTCTTTCTGCTGTTTTTTAAAAATAGATCCAGAACATTCTTTCGCTCTTTCCCAATCAAAACGACGTCACATTATTAAACTCCACTCCTCCCACTGCATTTTTGTTCTGTTCTTTTAAGGTATCGGCATAATACTTTGATATATTTCACGTTATTTGCTTTTTCTAAATACACTGTAAGATACTAATACTGGTGAAACGACGGTGCGTTGTAAATAATTAGCTTTATGGAACTGAGATTTGGAAAACAGATCATCTCTCCCTGGTTCTTTTGCTTTCCCTCCCAACAGGCTGGTTGGGCAGAAACAAAGGAGCGTGAGAACCCGCGGGACAGTCGCCCACAGCCCGCCTCGCTTGGGCGCCCACACGCGACCCGCAGGGACAGCATTGAGCATGAACTGTAAGTGGTGCTCGTGCGGTGATTTTTGTTATTAACTAGCTGCCACCAACATCACTGCCACAAACTACAAGAGAGGATATAATAGCCACAAAAGGGTAGGATTCCTCTGTCTAAGTTACCTTTCTTTTCAGGCCACTATCAGGAACTGCCTTTTCTGATAGGAACCAACATTCACCCTCCTCCCTGGGCTAAAGGAGACGGGTGTTTAACTCACCACTGGGAACTGCAGACATACTTGGAAAACACTCCAAAAACATTCTTAAAGAGAAGCAGAGAGACGCCGACATATTCCATCAATGGTTAATAATCTAGCTCTTGGGCAAATGCAGGCAAAACTGCCTTCTGACCCAGTGATCCCACTTCTAGGAATATATCCCAAGAATCCTGAAACACTAATCAGAATCTATGCGCCCCTATGTTCACAGCAGCGCAGTTCACAACAGCTAAGATCTGGAAGCTGCCCAAGTGCCCGTCAGTAGGTGGGTGAAGGAAACAGCCGTGGGACAGCCGGGCGAGAGGCTGAGCATCGACCCATGAACCGGGAAGTGATGGGTTTGAGTCCCGGTTTCGGGCTCGATCCCCAGTAGGGGGCGTGCAGGAGGCAGCCGATGGATGTTCTTCGCTTCCATTGATGTTTCCATCTCTCCCTTTCCCTTCCTCTCTCTCTGAAATTAATAAAAAAAATTTTTTTAAAAGCTGTAGGACACTCACACCATGGAATACTACACAGCTGTAAAGAAGAAGGACCTCTTACCCTTTGGGACACTGTGCAGGGACCTGGAGAGTATTACGCTAAGCGAAATAAGCCAGGCAGAGAAAGACGAATGCCACATGATCTCACTCATATGTGGATCTAGACACAATAAACTGATGAATAAAGTAGGACCAGCGGCATGAAAGCATGGAGCAGACTGGCGAATATCAGAGGGAAGGGGGACTGGGAAGGGATTCACCGAAGGACTTTTATGCATATCTGCGTAGCCCTTGGACACACACAGTAGGGTGGTGAAGGCAAGGCCGGGCGGGTGCAGGGGCAGGGGGGCAACGTGGGGAAAGGGGCACATCTGTAATACTTTCAACAATAAAGATTTAAAAAAACCATGTGGTCTAAACAGTATATCTTGTCTCCCCAAATATTCGCTACTTTTATTCTATTAGGGGTGCACTGGCCATCACAGCTGGTTAAGTCAGGGTGACCATGTTGTCACACAGGTAAATGAGGCCCCAGGGCCCGGGCTCCGGACCCGGGAAGAACAGGGGAGCAGAAACAAAGGCGAGCTGTGGGTGGTGATAACGTACACGAGGATTTGCGCCCGTCTGGGCCACTGCTGGAATAACGACCACTGTCCAAGCACGAGAAAGCCAGGCGTTTGCTAGAATAAGTACCGCAGGAGAGAATCAGGCCGGACTACCCACCTCATTTCCCAGGGAATTAAAACTCGCCGTGGGCTGTGTCACTGAAATGTAACTGGTGAGGAAACCCCCCTGCGATGGCTTTAAACAAGTCGCTAATGTGGCAGGAGATGCCAGGTCCCCGTCCCACGCCTCAATCTGCTGGACCAGGCCCAGTGGGGGCCCGGACTCTGCCTCCCAGGTCCCAGGTGCAGCGACAGAAACCCTTTGCCGAGCGACGTGGAAATTACCCAAGTCGGTAGGGAGCTGGCAACCCCGGCTCGAAAAACAAACAAACAGGGAAAGCTGTGAACGGCTCACTCCAGGGTGCTGCTCAGCAGGACGAGTGGCCGGCTGGCCATCTGGTTAGCAATTCTTTCCTGGCAGCCGGCGCGTCCTTTCTCCTTGGGTCCCCTCTCAGAGCTGACAGGCACCTCAAGGTCACACAGGCGAACAGCTGGCCCTTGAACAACCCAGTTTCAACTGCGCAGGTCCACTTACACTTGGATTTAAAAAATGTATTTTTATTGATTTTGAGAGAGAAAGGAAGGGAGAGGGAGACAGAGAGAAACACCGACTGGCTGCCTCCTGCACACCCCCTACCGGGGATCGAGCCCGGGGTTTTGCACTGATTGGGAATCTAACCGGCAACCTCTCGGCGCAGGGGCAATGCACAGCCGGCTGAGCCACTGGCCAGGGCTACACATGGGCTTCTTCCAGTAAATACACAGAGTATTGTAAATGTATATTCTCATCTTTATAGCTTCCTTAATGGCGTTTCCTTTTCTATAGCTTACCTTATTGTAAGGTACAGCATCTAATACACATAACACACGAAATATGTGTTGGTAACTGTTTATGTTATTGGGGAGGTTTCCAATCAACAGTCAGCTATTAGTTCAGTTTTGGGGGAGTCAGAAGTTATATGCGGATTTTTTATTGCATGGGGGGGTTCAGCGCCTCCAATTCCCACGTTGTTCAAGGGTCAGCTGTACTTCATCTAACAAGGGTAGGAACTGAGGACCTCGGGCGCTAAGTGACTTTTCTGATATTTAGTTCCACGCGGTCTTCAACGCGCCTGCCGCTGAATCCCGTGAAAGGCCTACTGAAGAATGGCCTTGTTGTTTGAGAACTTGAGGTTCGGGCGATGAGGGTGCCGTCCCGAGGGCGGGCACAGCCAGCTCCCCCGTTGGGACTGCCGGGCCTCCCGGCTGCATCCGGAGATGACGGTCAGAGGGAATGATGACTGGTGACAGCGGAGGACCAGGGACGCGTCAGTGCCCACGTCTGAGAGGTCATTCTATGGACCATAACCTCCTCACTGGAGAGTCTACGTCCACTCAGCAAAGACACTCACTTTATGCTCTTTCTTTCACAGCGGAGTGGAAGGAGCTAGAAGTCTGGGGCCGGGACCTGCATCCCCAAGATAACGTGACATGGACACGTCACACAGCCTTGGAGCCTCTGGCTCTTCATTTTAATGACAGTGGTCACCCTGTCCTCATGGGAATGTTTTGCGGACAGCCCTCCCCAGGAAGAATTAATTACAGAGGAATATAACTTTGTAGTGAGGAACCTGGCGACCTGCCATGACCAGCAATCAAAGGTAAGATTATAGTCAGAGACAGGCAACACCGTGTTCCCACAGAAGGAGGCATTGCCACGTCTCCTGGAGAAAACGCATGGCCCAGCTCTAACCCACATGTCACACAGACCTCAGGGAGGGGTGCTCTATGCAGTCACTGGCCCGCCAACCAGGATGCCCGGGTCCTACCCGGACTGAGGCACCAGCCAGATGCAAAGAGACAGAGAGACAGGGCAGGAAAGTGAGCTGTTGCACGGGACGTGCAGCCGTGACCAGGAAGAGGGGAGGCTAATCTCTCAATAGCTGTCTCCCCCCCCCCCCCCCCCCCGTCTTTACCCATAATGTCCTAATTAGGGTAACTAGAGAAATTCAAAAAGATCTGTGGATTAGATAATAGCACCATATAAATGCAATTCCCTGATCACTATAAATACACTCCGATTACATAAAAGAACGTCCTGGCTGTTAGGAAACGCATGCTAAGGTTTTTCAGGTATAAAAAGGCAACCTGTCCGCGACTTGCTCTCAAATGGGTCCGCAAAAGCAAAAACAATGAAATTAGAAAACACAGAGAGAATTAAGTCAATGTGGTAAGACGTTAACGCTTGGGGAAGGCCGGGGAATGGCACGGAAATGTTATTTTTTCCTACTCTTGCATCTTTCCTGTAATCCTGAAATGAATTTGGAATAAAAAGATAAAACGAGTGCTAATGTGCGACACGGTGGCCGTGTTACGTGGGATGAGGCCCCCCCTCTGCACAGACCCGCTGCGCCAGGGCCAAGTCTGGGGAGACGGGTGAGTGTCTGCAAGTGCGCTCAGAGGTCGTGGTGGGGCCAGGTTATAAAGGCCTCTTTTATAATCTGCTTCTTGCAAGAAGGAGGGAGACTCCTTCACGCAGAAGGAAATGTGGAGACGTCTGAAAGCAGGAGGGGGGCCGGCCTCTGGTTGTGGCCCGAGCACTGACGAAGACTGGGGGGGGGGGGGCGCCAACGGTTCACGACTTACGTCCAAGCGCACGAGCCGTTAAAACGGGGGTTGCTGCGAAGGTGTCTCTACTCCGTAGCTACAGGGCATGTCGTTTGATTTTCGTGGCTGTGGCTTCTCGGCATGAGTGCTTGTTTCATTCTAACGTCCCTTCTACTCCCTGGGAAGGTGAAGAGCAGAGGGGGCAGTTCCACAGCTCCCACTGCTCCATTTTAGGAGAATAAGATGCACCGGCGACGCCTGGCTCTCCGGGCTGAGGTGGGCTGGGCGCCCTGGTGGTCGGGGGCGGCGACGGTCGCCTGCAGCCCACGGCAGAGCGCGCAGCAAAGGCCGCCATCTGAACGCCGAGGCTGAAGAGCAACGTCCTCTGGGTAGACTTCCATTCCGTTACGAGGCGAAATCGCAGCAAGGGACACATTTCGCCAGGCGTCTGTTTTTCATGTTTTAAATACTGGTTGGAAATGTTACCTCAAAGGGCTCTTGGTGTGGATGGAAAAATAAAAACCACGAGAAATGTTAACGACCGAAATAGGCATTTATCGGTTCTGACTGCTTTCTGAGCCCAAAACCTGTCCTTTGGAATCTCTGCTTTTGCAGATTATAAGGTCACGGCACTTTTCATTTTCATTCTTGAGTTTCTCCAGAGAACAGCTGCACACACAGGCTCAAACTTCAATACCATTTTTTTTTTTAAATGTTTTCATTGATTTCAGAGAGAGGAAGGGAGAGGGGGAGAGAGAGAAACATCAATGATGAGAGCGAAACATCGATCGGCTGCCTCCCGCACGCCCCCTGCTGGGCACCGAGCCCACAACCCGGGCGTGTGCCCTGCCCGGGAATCGACCTTCTGGTGCCGGGACGACACTCAACCACTGAGCCACACCGGCTGGGCTCTCATCGATGTTTCCGTCTCTCCCTCCCTTCTCCCTTCCTCTCTCTGAAATCAATAAAATAACATTTAAACAAAACAAAACTATGCGGCAAACTGAGAAAAGAAGTAGATCAGCTTAGAAAAAAAATAAAACAGAAGGAAAACATGGAAACATTTGCATGGGAACTAAATTAGAGAGAGTGAGGTTTCAGAGAGACGCTCAGACCGACCGGGCGGTTTCCCTGACTCACAAGCCTGTGCTTCAAACCTGCTACAGAAAGAAGTCCGGACGGCAGCTCAGGGTGAACATGCACGGAAACGTCGGAAATCACCCGACGAACACTTGGAAAAGGCAGAGCCCCTGCTTACAGCAACTTCACGGAGAGGTTCACGAAACTTTCGTCGGGAGCACTTATACCAAGGAAGCCCAGCCGAAGATACCGCCCCTTTCCTCTTACATTTTATTATCTTTCCTCTTATATTTTATTATCACAGATGTTTGTTTCCTCGGCTTCAAAGGCAAGTTTATAATATTAAAAAGCCCCGGGGCTGGTATGTAATTGTATTGTTCATCCTGGCTTTTGTTTTGTATTTACTTTGATAATAAAGAACTAAGTAAATATATCTCTTCTCGTGAAATTAAGTTTTAATTACAGGCCACTGTGGAAAACAGTAAAATCTGATGACAAATGAACATACCAGCGGCCTCCTGCACCGCAAACCTGGGAACACAGAGCTTCCAGGCGGGCAAAGCACCAGCTCCAGAGCCTCCGCCATAGAAATAAAGCCCGAGAGGGAGGTAGAACAGTGACAACAAATACTTTTATTTTTAGTTACAGATCATTTTAAACCAGGTAGCTCTGGCTGTGCTGGAGCTGAGGGACAGACAGACAGGGCACTTGTCCCTGCTGGACCAACAAGGGCCCACGTGCCAATTCAACCCTCAGGAAGGCTCAGCTCCAACTGTGTTTGGGGACCTTTGTGAAATGGGGTCAGCCTGAGGCCAGGAGGCACGTCCTGGAAGGGAGGAGAGAGGGTGAGCAGCCCTGGGGTCCACCTCCCACCCTGGGTCCCCTTCTGGGCTTCACGCCCAAACTTCAGCGACTATGAAGGAGCCTGCAGGACACCCCACCACCAGGTGTCGCTGTGGCTCTCGCTGCTCGGAACCCGTCCACCCCGTCCACCGCGTCCAAAGCACAGACCAGCGCAGGAGTCTCCAGGCCCTGTGGCCAGCACCCCCTCTGCTTTGCAAAACTGTGAACACGGAGCTTCCAGGCCAACAAACCACCAGCTCCAGAGCCTCCTTCCCGCATGTGTGTGCTTCCAGAGGAAAACAAAACCCCTCGTTCTGGGATTGCACACGCTTCCCCCGACACCTGCTCGAGGATGGAAGAAATACCTTTTATGCATGACTTTCTTTTTGCATTATTTTTTGTTGTTGTTAATCTCACCTGAGGATATTTTTCCATTGATTTCTAGAGATAGTGGAAAGGAGGGAGGGGGAGAGAGAGAAACATCGATGTGAGAGAGACACATGGACTGGTTGCCTCCCGCAGGCGCCCCCACTGGACAGGGATCGAACCTGCAACTCAGGTGCGTGCCCTTGACCAGAAGTGAACCCGGGACTCTTCAGTGCTCAGGCCCATGCTCCCACCACTGAGCCATACGGGCCAGGGCTCCCATTCTTTACATGGTCACCCAGTATGCTGTTTATCACATGCACAGTTTTCTCTTTTGGACCCCAGGGGACCCTGCGGGATCATAGACTGAAGAGCTCCAGGCAAACCTGTTAGATCGGGCCAAAGCCCCCCAGGCAGGCACCCGGAGGGCGTGTCCCTTCCCTACTGACTCCTGGCCCTTCTCTACGCGTCCTCGCTGACTTCCACTGACCTTGACTTGCATAGCATAACATTTCCTAGGGCTGGGGGGGAGTCCCCCCGACAGAGCACCTCCCAGGAAAGATTTAGAATGAATCTAAAATTTTCAGCCTCGCCCAGCCATGTATGGCTCAGCCACTGAGCATCGACCTAGGATCCAGGAGATCGAGGTTCGATTCCCAGTGAGAGCACAGGCCCGGGTTGTGGGCTCGATCCCCAGCAGGGGGCGTGCGGGAGGCAGCCGATCCATGACTCTCTCTGCCTCTCCCTTCCTCTCTCTGAAATCAATAAAGATATATTTAAAAAATTAAAATAAAAATTTCAGCCACAATCAACCTTGACTCCAGGGTGCTGAAAGGCAAAACTTTCTCATGACCTAGCGTTTTTACTTGTAAGAATCATTGGCAGGCAGACTATGGTTATTTTCAGACTTGGGTATTTGGGAGGCATTTTCTTGGAAACGAGTCAAATCTGTCATGTCTAGAAAATAACCTGACAGTATTTGTTGCTAATAGTAAAGTCTGATATTTCAAGTAGAAATGAAATTTTTGGAAAACTTGAATCACCACCATGAGTTTGTCTTCCAATTCTTATATCCTGTTCTAGTGAGATTGGTGGAAATATTAACAAGCACGATCTTAGTGATATTGGGAAACATTTGGATGATCACCGTAAGTCTGTGAACCAGTATTTTCCAAAGAGCCGACGGATGGTACAGAAGCAGGCCTGGGTAGGGGGTATTTTAAAGACAGACCGATGGGTCGCAAGGTAAGAGCGTATGAGTGATTCACTGACACAGTCCCCGGTTCCACCCTGTAACTAAATTCTGAGAAATTACTACTCCTGGAATTAATGCGATAGCAAAAAGCGATAACTGCAATGATCTGAAAGCTCCAATAAAATACTCATCCCTTTTTCAGCTAAAATCTGTCTCAGACTGGACTCCCTTCCATCGGAATCGCACATCACAAAAGACTGAAAGCGGAGGCAAGCGGGAGAGTCATCTGGCTTTCGTTAAGCCAGACGGAAGAGAGACTCGCAGAAACGTAAAACAGTGTCACCGTTCTTGATAAATTCTTTGGTCTTGCTAATATAGTTATTTTTAAAGAAATGTGTTACTTACATCGGCTTTTGTTGTTTTTAAATGAATTGATAAATGCATATATTAGAATGCCCCACCGTTCATTTCTAATAAAGTAAATATTGAGAGATGACTCAGGGCGATAAACGCTTTTTGGGGTCTTCAATAATCCGTAAGAGTTTTGCATAAAACCGAGCAATTTTGCTGTTCTGGTGTGGCTGGGACTCTTGGGCTCTTGCTCGTGGGGCTCCCTCGCCCATGTCTCCCCGGAGCCCTGTGGCCTGCAGATCCCGCGTGCAATGGACGGAGGGGCTGCTGCAGGAAACGGAGCTAAGCTGGCCTGAGGCTGGACTGGTCCCGGCTCCCTCATGGGAAGGAAGCTCTGGACATGGCTCCGATTCCGGCCCCACTGAAGCCCCAGCGACACTTCTGCTGTGACTGGAACAAGGGAGATGGGGCTCTGGAAACGCAGGGGTGCAATTCCACGGAAATAAAGCTTCTTACCACATCACACCGTCCTCCGGTGGGGCCTCTGGAAAGTCTTACTCCAGAGGTACCCCCAGGGCCCCATTTTCACGAGCAACCAGGGGGGGAGGGGGGGACGCGGCCTCTCCTATCCTGTGACAATACGGTAACTGCGCGTTTAACCGTGTGAGGGGCTCCGCCTGCTTTCCCGGCAACCGCGCTGGTTCCCCCCCGCAGCACCTCCAGGGCTGTGCTCGCTCCACGTCGTCGCCAGCACGTGTGAGGTCTCCCGTGTCACAGCCATGGCAGTGGGCGCCGGGGGCCTCCTGGGACCGGACATTGTCCTCACGATGGAGGGTGGTGGCTGTCTTCATGTGCCCACCGGCTATCTGGTGCCTTTTTCGGAGAAATGTCTACTCGGGTCCTTTGCTCGGTTTTAACTGGCACCTGTCTTTTTATTGTTGAGCTGTGCCCTTGTTCGCGGTCGGGGGGCAGCCCCCTGCAGGGTCGGTTAGCGGGTCTCCCCCAGCGGCCAATTTGAGAGCAGAGGACAAGTGGGCGGCCGCTCCCCAGGGATGCCAGTGACGGCCAGTCCCCGTCCACCCTGGACCCCACACCCTGGCTCCTGGCACAGCCCCGCTTCGCCCCGCTGCCCTCTCAGGATTGTCAGCTGTGCTCTCTCCCTTCCCCCGGAAATATAATTTAAAATACACGTTTGGTCTTTGTCCCCTTTCTGGCCCAGGTCTCTTAAAACCCTCTCGAGTGACCCGGGCAGAGACCAAGGCCTTTGTTATGCTAATGAGGGACTTGCAGCCGCCTGAGGATGGGGCTGGTTGCCAAGGAAACCCAAGTGGCGCTGGGGGGCTGGGGCTCTAGTTCCAGGGCCCCCACCTCCGGAGGCGGAGGGGCAGGGGGTGGAAGCAGCCCAACCGCCCAAGGCCAGTGACTGAGTCGGTCAGGGCACCTAAGACGCTGCCATAAAATATCCAGAGGGGGCGGGGGCTCGAGAAGCTTCCAGACTGCTGGACGCCGGTGCTGGGCCTGTGGCTGCTGGCTCCCCAGCCTGGCCCTGGGCCCCTGCCGCGTGGCTGCTCCTCATAATAAACCCGTGATTACTGAGATGTTTTTCTCTGAGGTCCGTGAGCCGCTCTGGCAAATTAAAGGAACCCAAGCAGAGGGTCCTTGAGACCTCGGACCCACAGCTGGTCCGTCGTGAGACAGGCAGGCTGCTCCTGGGCCCAGGACCCATTAACCTCACCGCCCCTACCTTCCCTTTCCTAGCCAGGTAGCCAGGTCCTAATAAAGGAGGGAGCGCAGGGAGTCAGACGTCAAGAAGCCTGACCAACCAGGGAGCCGCGTCGGACTTAATAAGCCTGATTAAGTCTGGAAGTTACCACCTCAGACTCCCCAGGGGATCTAGCAGTGCCCGGCCAGGGGATTAACACCCTTCCCTCCCCGCTTTCCAATGTCCCCGGGTATCACCATCCGCTAGCCGGGACTACGGGGGCGGGGGCAGAACCACCAAGGGGACATTCCTCTGCTGGGCCGAGGTCCCACCTGCCACGCGGAGGCCTGGGCTCCACTCCTGGCCAGTGCCCGGGCTCTGTGTTGGTTTCTGGTGGCCTGTATCTCTGTCAGAGCTGGGATCGCCTCTGATTTCTGTCCTGTCTCTTACGGTTTCTATTCTGGGAGATCGCAAGGGGCCAGCAACAGTCAGAAGCAGAGGTGACAACCTGTCTGAAGGGGCGGGGGAGGACCTGACAGTGTCCATCCTGAGCTGCGTTGGGCTCCCAGCTGGTGCTGGAGAACTGCTTGGTGGGGGGACACCGCCTCCCCCAACACTGGAACTGGGGGAGAGTCAGAAGGTCTCATTAGAGCAAGAAATCACACAGCACGCAAGTCCTAGGTGTGGACACAGAGGGACAGAACAGAGGGTGACCAAAGAGCAAAAGTTCCTTGAAAAAACTCAATACTATCGCTCGGCTCGTGTGCAAGACACAGACAGAGCAGGTGCCCACTGACCCCTGGGAGCTGCTGTCC
Source organism: Miniopterus schreibersii (assembly GCF_964146895.1). Lineage (NCBI taxonomy): Eukaryota > Metazoa > Chordata > Mammalia > Chiroptera > Miniopteridae > Miniopterus > Miniopterus schreibersii. Next base: position 467,291 of record NC_138124.1, read on the forward strand.
GGTTAATAGATACTGAGGTCGAGGGAAAGGAATCACGCTTTAGGTGCCCGAGGGACGTGCGGGCACAGCTGTTAACAAACGTGGGGCTCTAGAGCCGTTTCTCTGCTTGGGGCATCCTGCTACTGTGACCCCCAAACAGGACATGGGCCCCCCCAGCCTCCTACTCTGCGCCGGGGCCTCGGGTGCAGCCCCACCCACCCAGGCAGCACCACCCACCCGGGACCTTCCTCCTGGGTGGGTGGCGTTTCCACTGCTGCCTGAGACGCGGCCCAAGTATATTAGCCAGTTGAAGTCAGGACACGGGAGAAGGGGACGCTTCTGTAAGTCAGAAGAGATTCGGGGTTCTGGCGGCGACCGCACCCACCAGCTCCACCGTCCTCTCCGGGGACCTGCGCATTCCCACGTGGACGAATGCACAAGCGACAACTCGCACCGGCCGCTGGGCTTCCTGGGGCCGGGCCCTCGAGCTTACCCCTCTGTCAGGACTGCGGTTTTTCAGGCTGAGGGAGATGCAGAAGCTGCCCCAGGTCGTCCAGCGTATCCGTGCAGCTGGGACTGGCGCTCAAGCCGCCTGACTGCAGTGTCATCCTGCCAAAGGCCCGGGGAGCCCTCAGTGCCAAGTGAGCCCCTTAGGCGAGAGATGCAGGACGGAGCCCAGCGAGCTCCTGTGCTCCCAGGGCTCGGGGTGGGTGGGAGCGGCGGGGAACACAGAAACGACACGCGCCGGGGCCCTGAGAGGATGGGGGTGCTGATGGACACGGAGCACCTGGGAGGGCTCCTTCCCTGCGGCGAGCTTCACGCCAAGACCTGGGGAAGTGGGGAAACTGCCGTGTCCACGGGAAGAGGGTTCTGGGAGAGGAGAGCCAATGCCAGGCTCTGGCAGGCGTGCCCGGCCGTGTGGGACGCAGGTGGCCAGTGTGGCTGACCCTGGCACTGCCAGCAGAGGGCCGGGCGGGAGCTGGGGAATCCTGGGCGCAGGGGAGGACTTGGCCTTGGTCCTGAGCGAGGGGCAGAGCACACGGCTGGCAGTCGGCTACTCTGATGGGACAGAGCGCAGATGTCCAGGGGGCCAGGCAGGAGGAAGCTGCAGGGCCCCCGACCCGGGCCATGGGCCCCCTGAGGACACAGCGACTGGGTGAGGCAGAGAGGACTCAAGGGCCACGCTGAGGTCTGCAAGGATGGAGTTTTCACCTAATGAGCAGGGGACGGACAGGACGGGGCACGTTGGGGGGCCTGTGGACGTTACGGGTGACACACCTAACGGACGCCCAAGCACCAGGACGTTCAACGGCCCCGTCGACTACAGCGAAGCCGAGGAAAACGGGCCAATGCCCTGCCCGTGAGCAGCTTGGGGCCCTTCCTGGCACCATGCACGAGAGGCTCACGTTACGTTGTCCCAACACCCCCATGAGTTGGTGTCACTGTCCCCGGTCCCCTGTTGGGCTCTAGGACATCACTGAGTAACCCGTTTCCACGTCAAGCCTGGGCCACGGCAGAGCCACTGGGGACGAGCCTCCCCGACTCTCAGGCTCAACTACAGTGAGCAAGGCCCGGGAGCGGGTGGCCGGGGCTGCTTCCCGCTGGCAGGGGGAGGGTGTGGGCACCGCCTCTGGGCTCGGGGACAGGACGCCGGACAGTCCCCACCCCGGTGACCTCACTCTTAGAGTCAATACCCCGATATTCTCAGTTCTAATTTGAAGACCACCGACCTGCTTGGTTTGCCTTTGATTTATGCCTTATGCCAAAAATAAGTACTGATGAGAAAAAAAATCTATTACTAAAAAAATAATAAGTGCCAATGGGAAGTTCTGTGTATTTATTTTTATGTCACAAAAGAAAAAACTGGGGCATAAAAGAACGCAGCCAGTGAGAGCAAAGGATGAACGTGGGCTGCTCCGTGGGGAGCCCGGGAAACGCTTCTGGGAGAGAATCGGTCTGAACTGCCCCCGAAATGTGTTTCCCCAAAGCACAGGTTTAAAGGTCCTCTGTTCCCCAGAAACCTGACAAACTGTGACCCGAGGGGGACTTTCCATTATTCCAGCCAGACGGTGAAGAACCGCCCTCGGGAGGGGGTGCGGAGAAGGCGGCAGGGCTGCCCCCCGAGCTGCGGGTCTCGCTGTGCCCCACGGTGGCCTCAGCAGCGTCGGCCCCGTCCTAGTGCGGGGGCAGTGACCACGTCCTTTGTCATCTTTACTTTCCTGTGTTTGAGTTGAGTAAATTCCCCGTACATTTTAAAAAGTATTTTAAAATTGATTTTGAGAGAGAGAGGAAAGAAGAGGGAGAGAGAAACACCGATCGGCGGCCTCCTGCACGCCTCATACCGGGGACCAAGCTGGCAACCTGGGCATGTGCCTGACCGGGAACCGACCCTGTGACCTTGCAGTGCCCAGACGGCGCCCAGCCCACTGAGCCACAGCGGCCAGGGCTCCCGGTGGACTCTAACCTTAGTGGGAGTGTGTCCCTTCTGAAGAAATGACAGCCCCTCTCCGGGAGCGAGGGGAGCAGACACGTCCCCCTTTGTTCTCCGGCAGGTGGGAGGTTCTCCCTTCATTTTATTTCCAAGCCCAACTCATTAAAACGACCACAAGTCGGGAGCAGTTGAGGGGTTGGTTCTCTTCTAAGGCCCCGATTGCAGGGTAAATTACTGGGTATTTAGCAACTGACGTGATCCTCTCGTCACACAGACTGACACACGCTGGAGCGCCCCCGAGTCCGTCCCGTCCCTGGCTCTCCGCCCCGAGGCTCACCCACCGTCCGTCCGTTCTTGCTATTTCCACTGTCCCTACGGCCCCACCTAACAGCTGACCAGCCGGCCTGCCTGCCCCTGTCCTCTCTGTCCAGCTTTCCCTGCACTGGACGTGTCGATAAAGATGCAGATATGTATAGAGATATACACACAGATGTGGAAATAGATGTGAGTGATACAGGTACAGATTCAGATACAGATACAGACACAGATACAGATATAGACACATACAGATACAGATAGATACAGATGTAGATACAGATATACACACAGTTACAGATACAGACATAGATACAGATACAGATAGACACAGACAGATACAGATATACACACAGTTACAGATACAGACATAGATAGAGATACAGATAGATACAGACAGATACAGATACACATACAGTTACAGATACAGACATAGATACAGATACAGATAGACACAGTTACAGATATGGACACAGACATGGATATAGACGGGATATAAATAGATTTATTACGGTATCCGATCACTCACTTATAGAGCCCCAGAGCCCCAGGATCTGTCGCCTGCCAGCTGGAGATCCAGGGGAGCTGGGGCTGTAACTCACTCTGAGTCCAAAGGCCCAGGAACTGGGCGGCCGGAGGGGTAAGTCCTGGTCTGACTACGGAAAAAATGACCTGAACCTGCGCACCAGGGGATCCGGCGTTCAAGGGCTGGAAAGGGACGTCCCGGCTCAAGAGAAGAGCAAATTGCTGCTCCGGCTGCCTCCGTGCTCTCGCCAGGCCCCCACAGACTGCGTGACGCCCGCCCACTCGCAATGGGGGGGGGGGTCTGCCATGCTCGGTCTATGGCTTCCACAGACACCCGCCCAGATACCCCGAAACGATGTCCCACCAGCTCCCCGGCAGACCTCAGCCCGGCCGAGCTGACACACAACTGCCCCTCGCTCTGCCCTGCACGGCGGGTCTCCGCTGGACACCGCAGCCCGGGCCATTTGGAGGGAGGACACCGGCCCCTGCTGGCATCTCAGCACCTGCGGTTGGTGATCAACTCCCAGCAGAGGGAAGCGGCCTCTCAGAGCTGGGAGGTGCCTTCCTGCCCCAGCGAAAGGCTCAGGCTCGGGCAGGGAACAGGCAGCTTTGACTCAGCCTATTTTAAGCCTCACGCCAGATGTGAAGCATCTGGGGGGCCCAAAGGACTGGGCTGCCTCTCCCAGTCACATGGACAGGGTTTAGAGTGAAACACAGTCGGCTGCACAGGAGGGAAGGAGGTAGGGGTGGCTCCTGCAAAGGCCTCTCTGGGTGGCCTGCACCTCGGCGATCGGCTGTGGCGGGAACCTGGTCCTGCTCAGCTGTCCCTGCTGTCCTGAGGGATGGAACTCAACACGGGACGGTGTGAGTGCAGCTCGAATATGCGCAGGCGATGAATGCCGTGCATTTCTCAATTAATCAAGACCAAGCTCACGGCTGGGTTTCGAATCTGGGACTGAGAGAATCAACATGCAGAGCAGGTGTCAGAGGTCACGATGGAGCCCTGGCTGCCGCGGCTCAGCTGGTTGAGCACCATCCTGTGCACCGAAAGGCTGCGGGTTCGATTCCCGGTCAGGGCACGTGCCTGGGTTTCGGGGTTGATCCCCAGTAGGGGGCGTGGGGAGGCAGGCAGCTGATCGATGTTTCTCTCATCGATGTTTCTCTGTCTCTCTCCCTCTCCCTTCCTCTCTCTCTAAATATCAATAAAAAATCTTAAAGAAAAACCCATGATGAATATAAACAGGGAGCAAAATTTGGGGAAAGAGAAATCAAGAACATTACTGATCTTAAACAAAACGCCAGTTTTGCAGGAGACGCGAGGCGTGAAGACCTCTGGAGAGATGAGATGTGCTCTGAACAGCAGGCTGCCTGCTGGGAGCCAGGCGCAGGCTCCTGGGCACTTGAAGTGGCCACTGCAGCATCAAAAAATGACACTGGGTGTCAGAGACTTGGTGTGAAGTCATTAGTGAAATATCTCATTCACCACATTCACAGTGATTGCAGTTAGCGCAATAATATTTTGGAGAGACTGTTTTAAAATATAGTGTTAAGAGTTCATTTCACTCTTCCTTTTAAGTTTTTAAAATGCAACTCCTAGACAATTTAAATTTAGACCTCGATGGGTGTTTTTTTTAATCCTGGCCTGAGGATGTTTTTTCTATTGCTTTTCAGAGAGAGTAGAAGGGAGGGGGGGAGAGAGAGACATCGATTGGTGGCCTCCCACAAGCTCCCTGGCTGGGCTGGGGATCGAGCCTGCAGCCGAGGTACATGCCCTCGGCTGGAATCGAACCCGGGACCCTTCAGTCCACAGGCCAATGCTCTAGCCGCTGAGCCAAACCGGCCAGGGCTACACCTCGACGGTTTGACTGTATTTCTAAGGGATGGTGCTGATCTGAGAGGAGTGGCAGAAGGACCAGCAGTGCCAACCTGGAACTGAAGACTTGGACATGAAGGGACCAGAATGGTCCTCGGGGAGCATCTGCGCCGCCTCAGAGAAAAGTAACAGAGGACGATGAATGGGAGACTGTGACTGAACTCGGCTCATTGGCATATTTAATTGGCCCGCAGAGCGTTAACCTTCAAAACGTTTTAATTATTCATTTAATAGAAATTTGTTGTCAACTTTTAAAAAATAGCACCTCTCATAGAAAAATTCTCTTCTCTCCTGCTTGAAAAATAAAAACATCGGGTAGAACCTCTCCTATGTTCCACCAGCAGGATGTGGCCAGCACTTGGGGCAGGTGCCGTGCAGACACTGTGTGTAGTTTGCCACAGTCCCCACCATGCCCTACTGTCTCCTGGAGCCTGAAATTAAAGGCTGGCTGTTGTCGACGACCATCAGGCACACGGTCATGCTTCTTGTTGTAGCCTTACAAGGAAATAAAATGTCATATGGCAGCAAGAGCCAGTCACAAATTCTGTACGTGGCTCTCTGGGTCACTTGTGTTTGCGACCTCTGCTCCACGGACAGGACGGAGCAGAGCTGAAGGCGCTGAGTCAGTCTGGGCGTCTATGTGATTGTCAGAACTACCTTCAGAGTCCTGCCCTCTAATCACAGTGGTTTTATGCCTTTTATATGTGCTAGTCTCCTTCTGGGTATCATTACCTCATATAATGAAAAACTGCGGCAAAAACTACTTTCAGATGGAACATTCAATGAAAATTATAAAAGTAAAATTCATAAGTAAATGATCTTTGCGCCTGAACTGCTCTGTACACAGTCTGCTGAAGTGTCCTTAGTTTCCAGTCTATCTAAAGATGTCTTTCTCCTTGAGAAGACATCCAGGACTCCCTGCTGACAGTCCCCTCAGCCTCCAAACACGCCATCGCACTGCCCTCCAGCCCCCAGGTTTCCAGTGAGAAATTAACTCTCAGCCTTCTTAAGGAGGAGTTCCACACCCTTAACATCTACCCCTCTCCTTCCACTCTCTGCCTTCTGACAGTTCATAATATCTGTGTGGATCTCTTTGAGTTTATCCTAGTTGAGGTCCACTTATCTTCTTGGATATGCAGATCCATGTCTTTCATCGAACTTGGGGAGTTTACATCAGCTATTCTTCCTGTCCCCCTCCTCCTGGGGTTCCCCTTAAGTACAGTTGGCTAACAGTGTCCCCCGGTCTCTGGGGCTCGGCTGGTTGCTCTTCGCTCCTTTGCCTTTCCACGCTTTGGACTGGATATGAAGCTGACTCTCTGCTGTTCATGTGCAAACACGCTGACCCCCTCTAGTGAATATTTTATTTCAGTTACTGTACTTTTTTCCAATTTTTGTATTGTGGTAAAGTACACATAACATAGAATGTACCATCTTAACCAGGTTTAAGTGAATAGCCCAGTAACATTAAGTCACTCATATTGCTGCGCCACCCCCACCCCATCCATCCCCAGAACTGTTTTTGGCTTGAAAAGTAAAATTCTGGGCCCATCAAACAATAACTCGCCATTCTCTCTCCCACCAGGCCCTGGCAACCACCAGTCTACCTCCTGATTCTACGATTTCGACCACACCAAGTACATAGAATTGTGCGGTGTTTGTCTTTCTGTGGTTGGCTTATTTTATTTAGCACAATGTTGTAGCCTGTGGCAGAGACCTGTCCCTTTGTAAATCTGAGTAATATCCTACTGCACGAATATACCACATTTTGGTAATTCATTCATCTGTCAATGAACACTTGAGTCGCATCGGCAGGAAAGGGAGGAAGCCTCAGCTGGCAGACTCAGGAGTCCCTCTCATTATAAGGATAGTCCCTCTTTAGCTTTAGCTGTGGGAAGAACAGAAAAGCAAAAAATGTCCCTCCTAAGAATTTAAAACCACAGCCCAAAATGTCAAAGACATGTGGCTAAGATTCACACCACCTGTGTGGCCCAGAAACCCAGACTTAAACTCTGACTTAAAGCGACGGAGACACCAGGCAGAGGCACAGCAAACCCTCTTTACGTGAATCTGTGTTAAATATAGACCTCAAAGGAATCCCACAGAAAAATGTCCAGGAGACAGGAGCTCCAATCTGCATATCACTGGGCAGAAAAGTAAACATTACAACCAGACAGTAAAATGAAACAGCAAGTTCTGCAAGTTGCTCTTACAAACAGACCAGAATGTCCAGAAAATATCAATAAACAGAAGGTGGCATTGGAAACAAGAGGCTGTCAAAACTGTGTGGAAAATTTAGACTAAAAAGCATTCTCAAAATGAGTGTCTAATAGTGAGAAGTAGCCAATGACATCATGAATTCAGTAGAGGGGTTGACACCAGGTCAGACCACTGGAAAGATCAATGAGCCAAATCGAGTTCACCGAGAAGAGGAATTAGCAGGTAACCGAATAAACCACTAGGAAAAACTACACACGTATGTACGAAACTGACTCACACGCACAAAAACTAGGCCATCCGAGCTGTCCCACAGCGTTAAAGACATCGGGCCCATGAATGGACAGGCGGGTCCACTGGGCACTCGCAGGCATCAGCCAGCCAATTCACGGACTTTGAAAATGGCATGATTTTGGGGATGTATTAAGTGTGGTTTCAACGAAATCTAATCCATAAACATATTTTTACTCATCTGGGAGGCCAGTGGAATTTTGCTTCCTCTCTTGTCTTTTTTCTGAACCTAAAGTGACCGTAGAATACACTCATCCCTTATGTGACCCGTCTTCTCACTGCCGCGCCTGGAGAGGAAACCACAAGGCCGCCTGCCTGAGGCTGCGTCACATTTGCTTGTCATGACCCGGATGCAACGCTAAAGAAAGCCGATAAAATTAACTGAATTCTTATGAGTCATACTTAAGTACCTGTGATCAATACATTTAAAGTGAACCACCATAAACTCTACAGGAATATTTCCATATTGCCCTTTACTTAAAAACCCATTTTATAAATAAGCAAGTCAATCTGATATTTCCTTTTATATGTATGCCTGTACGCATTAGATACAGCCTTTAAGAACTTTCTTTTCTTTTTCTTTTTCCCCCCAAATTGTTCCCTCTGACAGGACATGAGACAACACCCAGTGTGCTTGAGTTTTAAAAGCATATTCCCTTTGCCCACTTGAATGACCAACAAAGACAAAAGTCCAACTAGCAAAGTGAAAAGAGGGTCTTGTCCTTAAGGACTTTTAAGTGATTACTTATTGGCTGTAATATCAATCATAAGTAAAATATTGAAACATAAAGTACTGTGAAAAATTACATCCTATGATAAATAGTGCAATGAGACAGGTATAAATATATTCGAATACATTTTTTATCTTTCCATTGGGAAGACAAATTACCTTGCTTGAAGATGGTATCAGACCCCAAATGATCACAAATGCATTTTGTGTACTTCCAAATAATATGCAAAAACAGTCATTAGCATAAGAGTGCTTGGTAACAAGCAGCTCATTAGCATAAGTATGTTTGGTAACAAACAGCTCATTAGCATAAGGGCCTTTGGTAACTAACAGCTCATTAGCATAAGGGCCTTTGGTAAGCCCCCTGCCCACCAGAGTCTGGACCCGGGGCTGTTACAGGGAAAGGTTAACACGGGTCCTGTGCCATCAAGTCTAGGGTGAAAACACCCAGGTGGCTCTCAGGTTGGACAGTGAGGCTCTGGCGAGTCACGTGACCGCTGCCAGCCACCCAGCCAGGTGACCCTCCCTCCCCGGCCCGCCAGGTGGTACTCACAGCTGGAGAAGATCAGCGGGCAGGAGTGCTCGTCCATGGGGAAGTGGTGCAGCTGCAGCTGGCACTCGGCATTGATGGTGAGCCTGCGGGAGCCAAGGTTACTCTCAAGGTCAGCCAGCCAGAACCCAGCAGAGTCACTTTACCACAGTGGGGGGGAGCAGGGTGGGGCGTCAGCACCTGTACCTCGCTCCTGGCAGTGGCTCCATCCAGTGAGTGTCATCACTGGGTGGCTTTGTGTCCCATCACTTTATATTGCTTTAATTATCAGTAGCCGAGAAGCTTCAGTTAGTAAAACTGTGCTTAGAAGTAAAAGCCAAGTCAGAAAGGATGGTGTGTCCTAAGTCCTTGTTTTTAGTCTGTTTGGCTGGATTGGATCCTTCCTCCTTTGAAACTGGTGCACACGTCTCAATAGGTAAAATGCCCAAAGAATCCACATGTGGGGGGTCATATTTGGACAACTCCCCCCGGACTGGGAGGTGGGGGCTGCACATTTGAGTGCTGCATGCTGCAGGGCAGACAGCCCTGGAGTCGGAGTTTCATAGGATCCCGGGCCGGCCACCCCTCCCTCTGGTTTGCTGACACTGCCTCCAGGTCCAAGTCTTGCTCATATTCCTCTAGGACCCAGGGGGGAGCAGCTATTACAAACCCGGCTCAGTGCAGCTCAGCTGCAGAGCCCCCTGCGGGACTGTCCTGTCGCTCCTCGCAAAGTTACGGGCCATGCAAAGCTCATGACACTGGGGGTGTGTGTGTGTGGGGGGGTGCTCAGGGGCTGCTGTCTGCCTTCACCCTGCCAGGAGGAAGCGGGTCACCATCCTCTGGGGCTGGCTGTGAAATGCCCTTCAGACCCGCAGGAGCAGATGTCACAGGCTGAGGCCCCCGAGAATCTGGGGTCCGGAAGCTCTGGGTTGGAAACAGGAATGTGGGAATCCCCAGCGTGGATGTGCCTTTTAAAGTCGTGGGAACGAGCCCTGGCCGGCGCTGCTCTGTGGTTAGAGCATGCCCGCCCCCCCATGCCGGAGGGTCATGAGTTCGATTCCCAGCCTGGGTCACAGGTTCGATCCCTGGCTGGTGGCGGTGCCTGCAGGAGGCAACCAACAGATCTCGCTCTCTCCCTGTCCCCCTCCCTCTCTCCTTTCCACTCTATCTAAAAAAAAAAAAAAAAATGAATTAACAAAAAAATAAAAAAGGGTTAACAAAAAATAATAAAAAATAAAGTCGTGGGAAGGAATGAGCTAAGCCCTAAGGTAAGTGGAAAGGGAGGCACACGATGGGGAAGGCGAGGCACCGGAGCAGAGGGGAGGGGCGGCCAGAGCAGGCGCGAGAGCAGGGAGAGGCCGGGCGCTCAGGAGGGCAGTGCCCCTAAGGTCCCGTGCGGGTCCCCACGCCCGGTGAGCAGGAAGGCACCGCTGTGGCATGGAGCAGCCCGCGTCTGATCAGACGCCACCCCAGGGGGAAAACACCCTGGTGACACCAGTTCCCCTTGGGGATGTGGGTGCTCAGCTCACTTCTGCAGAGCCCAGCTTCCCTCCCTGGCCAGGTTCCGGGAGGAGCGCGCCTGGCAGGGCAGCCGCCTTTCCAGGGGGACGCGTGGGGAACGCCCTCTAGGCTGGGCTTCCCCCTGTGGTCTGGGTTGGTTAATTTGCTATAATTACATTTGTTAATTAGTGCGCCAAGACATCTTCATTTTCGTAGCTCAGTGGGCCCGTGGGTTAAATAGATTAAGGATAATTCCCACGGCCCGCTTCCAGCAGAAATGGATGCTGAGGAGGAAGCGAGTTTATGCCCCGGGCCGTGGGCGCCTTTATTTGTGCGCACGTGGCGTCCGGCCAGCGTGGCGACCAGGACAGGCCAGGGGAGCAGGCGGAGGCCCGCCCCCACGACGGTCAGCCGGGGCCCCGGCGCTCACCTGAGCGTGTAGAGGATCTTGCCGTCGTTCCAGATGCGCAGCAGCTGGTTGGGCGTGGTGATCCAGTGCGCCTCGGCCGTCTTGGAGTTGCGGAAGATGGTGTCGGGGATCCAGATGAGCCCCACCATGTTGCTGTTCAGCGTCAGGATCTTCATAGTGCTGTTGAACCGGAGGCGACTGTCCGTCCAGGTCTGGGCAAAAAATATATCAATTTGGTATTCCTGAAACAGAGCAACGGGGCAGGGCGGTGCTGTTAGTGGGGTGTCGGGGACTTGGCTTCGTCCCCAGAGCTGCGGTTCTCCTGTGCGCGGCCTGCCCTCCCCACGTCTTTTCTTTTTCCTTTTTTGTTTTACAGAGAGTGTGAGAGGGAGGGAGAGAGAAACACCGACGCGGGAGAGACACATCCACTGGTTGCCTCCCACAGGCCTCCCCGCCGGAATCGAACCCGGGACCCTCGGTGCGCCAGCTGAGGCTCTGACCGCCGTGCGCGCTGGCCAGGGCCCGTCCTTGCTCTCGGTGCTGGACGCAGCGCCTGGCTCAGCACCGTAAACACTCAGCTCGCGCGGATCTAGGCTGTCGGTCAGCCTATAAACGCTCCGTACCCTTCAACTGTCACAAGCACGTGGCACGAGGGGCCCGCAGGCAGCTGGATGTATTTCAGAGCAAGTCCAAGCTTCACCAGGCAGCAGGACCTACGGGAGCCTCCACTCTCTCGTCTGTAAAATGGGTGGAAGAGTCGTGTCCACCTCCTAACGGGGTTATAGAGCGGGAAGGAAATGACTTTGAAAGACCCCTCACGCCCAGCCTGGAACAAGCGACGGACAATCACGGTCGTCTTCACTCAAGAGTCTTCTCAACACAACCCACTTCGGAAGGAACAGCCAGAGGAAGGCAGCAAGGAGCCAAGGGCCCACAGCCCCGAGGCACAGGCCGGTTCCAGCGGAGGGCGCAGGCCGGGCCCGGCACACCCAGCGCCGAGCGGTCCCCGCGCTCACAGTGACAGCGAGGCTTTGCTGTGACCGTCAGGCATCACAGAGGAAATGACCATGGAAATGGCCCTGACCGTGCCCGAGGGGCCTGCCCAGGACGCGGGTGGGTCTCTGTGCTTTCCCCCCCTCCGGCGGAGCGTGCACCACCCAGGGGGACTGTGGGCATCAGAGACGAGCCTGCCCGGCCCGTGTGGCGCCGCTGGCTGGGCACCTCCTGGCACAGGGAGGCTGATGGTCCCGTTCCCGGTCGGGGCACATTCGGGAGGCGACCCGTCCACGTTTCTCTCACAGTGGTATTTCTCTCTCTCTTTCCCTGCCCCTCTCTAAGCATGTCTTTGGGTAAGGATTGAAAGAGAAAAAGATGAGTTTGCGGGAGACCCCCCTGCTTGCGGGGGGCGCGCTCTACAGGTGCAGGAGAGAGTGTCTTCCCTGCGCGAGGGAACCTGCTGTGTCCGCGCTGGGCTGCATTTCGTACTGGCTGGGACAGGTCTCCAGGACACCCCGCTTTGCGTGTCCTTCCAGAATGACAGTGACCCCCCGTAACCAGGCGCCGCTCAGAAGTGCTCACCCTCGCCCCAAAGGGAACCCCGAGGCCTTAGGGTGCAGGACCGGGCAGTAAGACTGCAGAGAAAGCTGCGTCGGGGGCCGAGTAAGCGAGATTTTTATTTTGTGTCGTTTGGTTTTTCCCCTGGAAGAACTGCCTTGGGCTCGCTCTCCTGTCACCGAGCTTGAAAATCAGGGTTTGCACTGACTGACTTTAGAGGGGGGGGGAGAGAGAAACTGATGCGCTCCCCCCTCACTCGGCGGCACTGCCTGATTCCTGGGTGTGCCCCAGGGGACTGGACCCGCAGCCCTGGCGTACGGGGCGACACTCCAGCCCACCGAGCTCCTCACGGCGGTGTCGGATGTGCTGCGAGAGGTGTTAACGGCGCCTATTGAAACTGCTGGAGCCAAGGGCTCGGAGAAGCCCTTTCCAGCCTCACCGACAGGGACACCTCACATGCTGTAGGCCGAGGGAGTGCCGGGCGCCGACGGGACAGACATGTGCCGACGGCCAGCACCCCAGCGTCAGTCGGCACCCCAGCTTTGGCCAGCACCCCAGCTTTGGCCAGCACCCCAGCGTTGGCCAGCACCCCAGCGTCAGCGATCAGCACCCCAGCGTCAGCGATCAGCACCCCAACGTCGGCCAGCACCCCAGCGTCGGCCAGCACCCCAGTGTCAGCCAGCACCCCAGCGTCGGCCGGCACCCCAGCGTCGCCGATCAGCACCCCAGCGTGGGCCAGCACCCCAGCGTCGGCTGGCACCCCCGCGTCGGCCAGCACCCCTGCCCCAGCGCATCGCTGCTGCTGCTTCTTCCCAAGGAGGACGTCTGACTCCTTCCTTGCCCACAGCCTCTGAAGAGGGTGAAGGTGCCCTGCCTGTAAGGTAATGAGGACACCTGCCCATCGCGTTTTCTCAGCTGGGGAATCTCTGAGGAGGGTGAAGGGGTCCAACACACGGTGACGGGAGGCCGGAGGGTGGGAGTGGGCGCAGGTGCCATATACTGATGATGGGTCACAGGACCGTACACCTGAGACGTGTGTTATAACCAGTGTTACCCCAGCACAAGCATTTAAACATTAAAAACTTAAAAAACAATTGCATCTTCCATGAAAAAATGACTGCCGCTCACAGGAACTGCTCTGCTTCACGGCTGACGGACGCCAGGATGAGGCTGGTCGCCGTGGGAGACCACTCGTGCTCAAAATCAACTGCAAACCGCATTTGATCTCAGCCTTTGGGATTCCTTTTAAATGTTCAGACCCAGCATGTCCTTAGCCCCGCGATCTCTACGTGACGTTCTGCCGATGTGGCCGCTCAATAAACACTAAGCAGCCCTGGGCGAGCGGACTGACGGAGAAAAAAAGGAGATTAAAGGGTAACAGACCTCACTCCTGCGTCCTAGGAGGCCGCCAGCGGTGTCGGCAAATGCAGTGTCAGCCCTGAGCTTGTCACCCAGGGACAGACGGTCGACGTCGCCCCTAAGTAAGGAAGCAGGCCCCACGGGGGCTTGGCGGGGGGGCAGGCACTCTGCAAGGCCTGAGCACAGGGGTCGGGGTGCAGCGTGAGGGCAGAGGCCTCGCAAGCTCCTGCTTCCCGACAGCAAGGGGCACCGCACAGGCGGAGGGGCCTGGAAACAGTGATAAAGACAGACAGAGGTTCCAACGTGAGCCAGCGTGCGGAAGCTCTGACCTAGAAAGGTGAAAAGAAACAAATCGCAGCCCTGGCCGGCGTGGCTCAGTGGGTTGGGTGTCATCTGTGCCAGATCGACCGCCGGTCAGGGCCCATGCCAGGGTTGTGGGCTCGATCCCCAGCAGGGGGCGTGCAGGAGGCAGCCGATCGATGTTTCTCTCCCTCCCTCTCCCTTCCCCTCTCTCTAAAATCGATAAAAACATATTAAAAAAAAATAGATGCTCAGCATCATTAAAAAAAAATAAATCCAGAAATTGCAGTTTCCAGATCTGAGGTATTCAACTTGTACATTGCACCGTGTTCAGAAGTGTTCCGGCCTCTCTCCGGGCTGAGGCTACTGTATAAGATGCTATTTTCATCCACTCACTGTAAAGGGAGCACTTGGCACAACTTGGAAAAGAGCTTATTACTTCCCCCCCTGGTGAGCTGACGGCTGTTACGTTACAGGTGTTACCGACGGCCTCCCCTGCTCTACAGTTTCTAACATTTCCAGTTGGCTTTTCTCTTCACCATCTATTTATTTGCTGACAGTTTTCATTTTAATATTTATTAAAAGGCTAATTGCAGCTGTTTGGTTTAGTATTTTAAAACAACCTGCCTCAGTGTTTGTAAGGTAACTGCAACGCCTGTTTCGTAAGGCACGGGGCCTGGTCATTCACTCTTGGCTAGTAGGCGTTGAAACGGTCACGGCTCCTCTTATGCCAAGCAAGGTTTTATTGGGGGCTTTATTTTAAAACTTGACGTTGTGAGACTCCAGGTGTTCCTTATATTCTACAGAAAATGTGCCCAGTTTGTTTTTAGCAGGCAATGGGCTGGTGCCAGCTGCAGGTTCCCAGCTGTTCCCTGAGCTCTGTACTTAGGACACGAGCCGCACGCGAGGGTGCTGGGCTTTCGCAGGGCCCTTCAGGGAGAGCCCAGGGGTGCCTGGGGCCCAGGCGGGGGTCTCTCGGGGAGCTCGGTTCTCAAAGTCTGTGCCGTGCTAACCGTGATCAGATCCAGGAATAAACACGGCCAGGTAAGACCTGGGATAGATAAACAGGTTTTATGGGGTCATTTTCTTGATCACGTTCCTGTCTGCGATCCACCCAGTACTTTTTGAACTTTCTGAGTTCTCTTTGATGGACCCCTGGCCTGAAACGTGCGGCTCTACCACACACTCTCACACCCTTGCCCTGGTGGAGGGGGGACAGGGAGAGAAAGATTGGGATTCGGCTCCAGGATGCAGAGCCAGCAAATGGAGGAGGCGCTCTGGCCGGTGTGGCCCAGTGGTTGGAATGTCGGCCTGGGCACCGAAGGGCCGCGGGTTCCATCCCTGGTCCCCGGCCCACTTGGGGGTGCTTGCGGGAGGCAATCAATCGATGCCTCTCTCTCACCCCCTTCCCTCCCTTCCACTCTCTAAAAATCAATGGAAAAATATCCTTGGGTAAAGATTAACAAAAAAATAAAAAATGGAGAGGAGGGCCCTTCACTCTCAGAACTGTGGTTCGTCTGGGTTCCGGAAGCTTCCACGGCCACCACGTCAATGGCATTTCTTGGGGACTCAGATGTAAAAGAATGGGGAAGGAAATGGGAAGGTTTCTATCCAACTCCTCCAGCCAGAAGCGAGGCTTATTTTAGAGGCTCTTTGCCTGGGGAACAGTTGTGACGTCCACACTTCAAGCCGCATTCCTAATTATCTGCAAACACCAACAGCTGCGTGTGTCCTTTCCAGCAATTTCCCTGGTTTAGAGGCTGGATTCAGGGTGGGCCTATTTCTATTCAGCTTTTACGCCTCTGTAGACTTTGGGATTGCAGCCCCAAATTTGCAGGTTTTACCAGACGCCCTCTTGGAGAGCCCTGGACTCCAATTTCCGTCCCAACCCTGTAGGGCTGGCTGGAGGTCCTGCTCTGAGTCTCAGCTGGCGACAGGCTCTTCAGGAAGCAGCAGATGCTCCCGACGCTGTGTCTCAATTGTGCTCCACCCCAACCCCTCATTTGCTTTATTTCACGGCGTCCATGCTCACAGACACACACACATGCAATTTTCTTCTTTGTTATCTTTTATGTTGTCTGTTTCCCTTGAGCTCCTTTGTGTTTGAACCGGGTCTTGGACATACTAGCTGCTCAGTAAACATGTGCCCGCTTCACTGCAAACTGGGCGCGAACGACCCTGAGGTGTCTTCCAGCTCTCGGGTCCTTCCCTCCTCCTGCTTCTCTCTCTCCTCTCCCCCCAGCCCACGGCTACGTTAATTACACTGTTCTTTTTTTTTTCCAATTAGGTCTTTGCTGTGAAGTGTCGCAGTTCTATCAGGCTCCCTCCATGCATCTAAATTGATTCTACTTGCATCGCCCCTCTAATGGCTCCTTTTTCCTTCCCTGGTAGCCACCCCCTGACCCTAGTCTTTGCAACAAATACATGCAGGGAGTTTGCTCTGAATTTTGTAGCAAAAAGCGCAACCCTAGGAGCAGTGAGTAACCCCAGCTTCCACGTCAGCCCCCAGGACCTCGGTGGTCTTTTCCGTGAAGGTGCTTCAGTGTCCTGTGCTTCAAGCCGCTAGTCCAGGATGAAGGTTTCCTGTATTTCTACTCCTATAAAGTTACTGACTGATACCGATATCACGGGGGGGGGGGGGGGGGGGGGGGGGGGGGAGCATTGTCTACCCATAGCAGTAGCCGATCTCCCTGTTGCTATGGAAATAGCCCTGATTTACGTTCCCTTTGTCCCTTGTCTAGAAGCACCTCTGGCTGCTGCTGTTAGAGAGTCTGCATCCTGGTAGCTATAGTAACGGCCCACAGAGTCGCTCTCACATCCCCGCTCCTCCACCGTCTCTGCACACCTGGACACAGTCCCCATTTCAGGCAGCCGACACGGTTATCATCTAGGACATAATCAGGGTCAGGTAACCTGTTCTAATCTCAGTGGGCGCACGGTTCAGCGCTGGAGGTGCCGGCCACCTGGAGGCACCACGCGCCTCCCCTCTCTCACACGCACACACACGCGTGTGCACATACAACCTAATTCATAACCAAATTCATTAGGCACAGAGGGGGGCCACGCAAAAGGAAGAGCAGAGCCCCCTCCCCGTGGATGGCTGTCCCCGGAGCGCACAGACCCGCATGTGCGCGGTGGAACTGAATGACGTCACTCTTTCAGCTTTGCCCCAAATGCACATTTGTTTCTCACTTCACCTTAAAGGTGTCCAGTAGAGTATTACAAAAGGACAAGATGTTTATTTTCTGTAGAATGTTTTCCCTCAGTGAGAAACTTCTGACGGGGACTGTGTCGTCCAGCGTTTCATCGTGAAGCGAGCGGAAGCTGGGGTTTCGAAATGAGCACATCGGCTGCCAAGTTGACGGATTTCACTGAGGCTCAATGACGAGGGCAGAGCCTGCGGAAGGGAATGACTGTCATGATGGATGCCGAGCACAGGAGCCAAGGTCAGGCTGATACATCATCTGGGCACAGCGACTTACAAAGCATCGAGACTCACAATAATCGGCAATAAAGTTAAGATAGCCTCCTAAAAATGTAAGGGACACCTAAACTTTCATGGACAGCCGCACCAAGGCCATTGCTCGTGGGTCTCCTTTCACAAGTATGGGTTATTTTTAACTTTAATCAGCTATGGAAGGTTGCCAAATATGTTGGGAATTTTAGTACAAATAGCTTGCCAATGAATTATAGGTGTGTAGTGGGCTGTCCCACCCACGTGTCCGTGGCTGTAATATTCACACAAGGACGAAATCACCTAATGACATGCGTCCGAGAGCACATCCCATCACTGAGCAGTCAGAAAGCCTGTCCCATCCTGCAGGCAGGACAGGGAGCCGAGTCCATCACTGGATGGACTTCCCACACTATAGCAGACAGACGGAAGTGCCAGTGGGCTCGAAGATAGATTGTCCAGAGTGAATAATAAAGAAAATAAAGTAAAATAAAAATGTACCAAGACTTAGGGACTAGTGATATCCCAACATCTGCGTAAGTGGAATCTAAGGGGAAAGGAGGACAGAGGTGGAATGAGCAGAAAATGATGGAAGAAATAAGGTTCAAATAGCCAACCTGGACAAAAGAAAAAAATCACATACTTAAGAAGCACAGGAAACTCCAAGCATGATAAATAGGAACAAGGTCTTGTACATCAGAATCAAACTGGTAAAGCCACAGGTAAAGAAAAAAACCTCAACGCAGTAGAAATAAAAGACATACTATGTACAGGGAGTAATGACTGCACAGATTGCTGACTTCACCTCAGAACTATGGAGGCAAGAGAACAGTGGAGCATCCAAGTGCTGAGCGAAAACTCTCAGCTTTCTAGAGGAGACAAAACATCATTCAAAAATTAATGCTAGGAGACTTTCGGGTAAAGAAAACTGAAACAATTCATTGCTAACAGACTTGAACTACAAGATATGATAGTGGGAATTCTTTAGGCTCAAGATAAATGATCATATATGAAAACTTGGAAGAGCCTCAGAAATGATACGTATCTGTGCAAACAAAACCACTGAAGTTTGTATTTTTCTGGTTAATTTCTTTATAAAACATATGGCAGTTCTGAGCAACGGTTTTACCCTCCCATGTGTAATATGTGCAGATACAATATGTACAACAACTACAGCGTAAAGTGCAGTGGAGAGAGGTAAACAGTTATGAGTTTGAGATTTTTACATTTATATGAAGTTCTACAACCTTAATTATAAAGACAGTACGAAAACTTAAGGATGCCTATTTTAATTCCTAGAGCAAAGTCTGAAATGTACTGCAAAATACTGTACCTGAAACAACCTGAAAATAAAGTTGGATTCTAACAATATTAAAATAATGCCCAAAAATGTAGGAATGAAGGAACAGAGGAACGTAAGTCAGGGTAACAGGGAAATTTACTGATGGGTGTCTTTCCCCCCCTCCCCCCCTTCTCTATTCCCCCTCCCCCCGTCCCTTTCCTCTTTTTTTCTTGGCAAGTCAGTAATTGCTGACTCAAGTGACCTCTGCTCCAAGGCCCCTGTCCATGACCTTGTCTTATTTCTCTGTGCACGTGGGTGCAGCTGGGAGCGTGGAGCTGGGCTGACAGCTGCAGGAAAGGTGCCGCGGGCTGTCCCATCAGCCGTGCGAATCTGAAGATGCCCCCGGCAATCCTGCAGAGTTTTTAGGTACAGAGTTAGTTAATGGGACTAAAAATGGGGAGATGGGAAGAACTGACACTAAGTTCAGGAGCGCGCTCGATTCTGCACAGAGCAGTGTAGGTAGGAACTGGGAAGCAAACAAAAGTGATGTCAGTTTGGTATCAGGTAATCTATTTTTTTGTTTCAAGGAAATCTAAATGAAATAATAAAACATAAATACTCTCTCCCCTCTATCTTAAAATTGTTTGAAATGATTGACTTAAATTGATTTTTTAAAAGACCTTTGTAAGACGACAACATTTACATAATTAACCAAATTGAAGACTTAAGTAGAGAGCCTTTGACCCAGGGTATCATTGAAAATAAACACACAAAATAGCAGTTGTCAAGGATATCAGGAAATTTTTTTTTTTTTTTTTAAATGGTTTTATTGACTTTTTAGAGAGAGAGGAAGGGAAAGGGAGGGAGGGAGGGAGATAAACATTGATCGGCTGCCTCCTGCATTCCCCCTTGCTGGGGATCAAACCCGAAACCCGGGTTTGTGACTATGCCCTGACCAGGAATCGAACCGGCAACCTCTCGGTGTAGGGACGACCCCCAACGAACCCGCCAGGGCAGGAATGTAGTCTTCACAGCATCTCAGCTCCATGTATCAAAAGGTCACAGAGCTCACACACACATTCACCATTCATGACTCAGCCCCCAAGATGGGACGACGGGAGCTCTTTCAGGACTCTGCCCCACTAATATTTTATTTTCTGTGGCCTGTTTCATAGGCTGACCTATGGAGATCTGTTCAGGAAGAGAGAGTGTCTACGGAGAGAGCGCACTTCTCAAGGCCACAGGAAGATGAGGCACAAGGAGATGAGACCCGCACCCGAGCCCACTCAGCTTGCGTTCTTTGTATTAGAAACCATGTTGTTTATCAAAACTTCATGCAATTTGAAGCCTTTTAAAATATTTTCAGTATGGCTGAGGACAGGTCAGCAGTTGTTTAAATGATCTTTTCTCTTTTCTCACTTACGAAAGGCAATGAGTGAGTAGGGTTGATGGCCAAAGTCTGCTGATGGATGTCACGCCTGTTAAATGACAGAGACGCTGCTGAACACTAAACAGCTGCTCCTCACTGAACTGAAACCTAATAAAACGGGGATCTGACTTGGACATTTCATTAAGGTCACTGAGGCTGAATTTCAGAAGGAAGTAAATACAAAATGTGTGAGGTCTAGTTAATCAAACCAAAATCGTTAAGATGGTAGATGGTTCCGAAAGGGAGAAAGGGCTGATAAATGGTTTCATCGGAAAAGGTATTTGTTACTGTTAGCAGCTCATCTGCTGAGGTAAGTCCTCGGGCTGCAAGCACCTGAGATGCTCGTCCAGTATCCCGAGTGATTTAGCACTTTTACAATATGCATCCTGGACTCAAATCTGTGGAAAGACGAGGCAGCCCTGGGCGGCAGCTCAGTCGGTTAGAGCGCCGTCCCCATAAGCCAAGGCTGCAGGTTCGACCCCCGGTCAGGGAACACACGAGTCAACCATAAATAAGTGGGGCAACAAATCGATGTTTCTCTCTCAAATCAATCAATCGATAAAAAATTTAAAAAATAATATACAGGAAAGATAAGGTAGCCCTAGCCAGTCTGTCTCGGTGGTTAGAGCACTGGCCCACGGACTGAAGGGTCCTGGGTTCGATTCCAGCCAAGGGCACGTACCTGGGTTGCAGGCTCCATCCCTGGCCCTAGTCTGGGGTGCCTGCGGGAGGCAACCCATTGATGTGTCTCTCACATCGATGCTTCTCTCTCTCTCTCCCTCCTTACACTCTTTCTGAAAAGCAATGGATAAAAAACAGCCTCAAGTGAGGATTAGAAGTAAAAAGGTGGGGTAAACCCCTTACTTTAAGCCTGTGCCTATGATCTCGGCCACTGTCACCTGCACCAGCTTCACGCCCTTTGTCCCTTCTCTCGTGACCGTCTCACCCCAACCGTTCAATGTACGCGCATCCGAGTATGTGTGTGGTGGCCCCAGACGCGACCTGCCTGCGGACAGTCCCTGGTCTAACCGTGCCACCTCCAATGTTCTACCTTTACCCACACATGTGAACACCTCTTTGTAAACGTCCCCCGTATTATGACCTAACCAGACTTTCATTCTCATCTTAACGTGATAAAGCTCCCGAGACAGGCGGCTTGTGACAGACGGGCGTGTCCCAGAGGCAGAGTGAGGACAGCTCCTGCGGCCTCGGGGGGGAGCCATCTGAGTTCTGGGGTGCGGGGGCCCTGCTGATTAAACAGCCAGAATCTCCTTACGGAGCTGGCTCTGTCCCGCTACGAACAGGACTCAGAAGCTGTTTGCTGATGGACTGCCTGCCACCTAATCTCTTTCAATTATTTTTAAATTTCAGTATTAAAATTCAAACTCCTCAACTTATAAGTGCTATTACAGATGGATTTTGGGGAGAAAATGGGAGCCATCTGTAATACTGTCAACAATAAAATAAAGTAAATAAAAATGGATTTTATGGGTTCAAATTTAATCTATTGACGGTGGCACTTCTTTTTTGATTTTTCATGGGGAAAATCTTAACTGACTTACATCTCAGGAAATTTTCAATATACTGTCAGAACTCGATTCTTTCTCTCCCTTTCTATTTGTTCATTGGCCACAGTTCCTAAATTCACCAAATGGTAAATCCCATCCCATAATTTAAAATATTAAGGTGATAACAAAAATAAAATACAAGTTAAATGAAGTTCCATCTTGTGTGTTTTCCTGGGAGGCATCTTGTAGGGCTGAGCTGGCCCAGCCCGTCCACCCTTGGCCTGCACCCCGACAGCTCCCTCACCAGCTCCAGCCCCCTCTGTAAAATGAGGGGCTGGACAAGACCACCCCAAAGATTCCAGCCAGGCCCCTGGCTGTCTGATTAGTGCTCTATGCTGTGACTGTCACTCATTTTACTACTTTCCGTGTGAGTGCTGACGATGTACAATGTAGGTGATGATAGAAGTACCTCGAGTCCCTGAAGGCAGCAGAAATTCACTGACCTTTAACCATTAACACCGAACGAATTTTTCTTGGCGCACTAATGGTTAAAAAATGTGATTATAACACTGGACAAAATCCACATTTTATTAAATGAAGCCTTCGCATGTGACAGTCAAGCTTGGGTGAGCTCCTGATAAGACCTGTTTGCTCGCTCAGTGGTCCGCTTGATGAAATCAATTTTACGCATGGTTTTACATCCAAGCTTTTGGTTATTATAAATTTTTTAATTAATATTTAGAGGGAGGGAGGGAGAGAAACATCCATCAGTTGCCTCCCACGCACACTCCAAATGGGACTGGAACCCACAGCCTTTCGGTCAGTGTAGAGGATGACGCTCCAACCTGAGCCGCACTGGCCAGGGCGAAGCTTTTGGTGATTTTTAAAATTATACCTGCCAGAGCCGTCGGAGCCCTTGAGGAGAACGGCTGTAAGAAAAGAAAGGAAACGCTGAGCCAGGCGTTATTTCACCTGCCCGCTGGGCCCGCAGTGTCTCCAAACGCTGAAGAAGGAAACTGCACTATTCTATCGGAGTCATTGCTACCAGATGCTTCAGTGACGGGGAAGATGCCCCGTCCCAGTGGCCCCTGCCTCCATCCCCACGCAGGGGCAGCCTCGCGGCTTGTGTCCTCACAGCAGCCCTCCTGGGACAAACGGGGTGGTGTGAAGGTCTCCAGACAGGAGGCAGGACAGACAGGCCCGAGAGGAGAGGTCAGAGGTCAGGAGCTTCAACCCAGCCGACCCAGCGCCAGCTGGGACCGACTATTTCCTTAGACTTTTAGGGCCTCCAGCAAGAACAGCAGCGCCCCCTGTAGGAGAGGCGGGTGCTCCGCATGCGGCAGGTTCCCCCCCCCGCATGGAAGATGCTGGGACGCGCTTGACCAGTGAGCGAAAGGTGGGGGCAAACCTGCAAGAAGACAGAGCGATCTGAACGTGTGTTCACAAACCATGGGTGCCAAACACGGGAAGCAAAGATTTATAAACCTGACAGGAGACACAGACGCATCATGCTACTGCTAGAACTGGGGACTTCAGCACTCCTCTCCCAACGTGCAGGGGACAGCTAGTCAAAAATTAGTGTGGAGAGCCCGGCCCGTGTGGCTCAGTTGGTTGGGCATAATCCTGGGCACCAAGAGGTCTCTGGTTCAGTTCCCGGTCAGGGCACATGACTGGGTTTGGGACTTGATCCCCAGTAGGGGACGTGCAGGAGGCAGCCGATGGATGTTTCGCCCTTCCTCGCTCTGAAATCAATAAAAAATTTAAAAAAATAATTTTTAAAAACCCCAGCAGTGTATACAAAGTATTATGTACCACAGTGAAGAGAATTTTCAGAAATGCAGTAAAATCATGAAAAACGAAATACATAAATATGAATCTAATAAAACCCATACGAGACGTGTACACTGAAAACTACAGAGGGCTGATGAAAGAAATCAGAGAGCTGAGTAAATGGAGAAACGTATTGGGATCATGGGCTGGAAGCTTCGATATTTTCAGCTGCTGATTCTTTCCAGATTGATCCGTAAGTTTAATACAGTTTTGACCAAAATCCTACAGATATAGAAGTTTCTTCTAAATTTGTATGGAAAGGTGAATAAATGAGAACAGTAAAAACACTTTTTAAAACAAAAAGCAGTGGGAGGAATCGTTACACTGATTTTAAGATTTCCTGTACGACTGCAGGAATCAGGACAGAGTGGCACTTGGAAGAACAGAAGCAGATCAAGGGAACCAAACAGAGAACCCACAAATGAGCCCCCAAACATACGACCAACTGATTTTGTACAAAAACACAGAAGCAATTCATTCGAGGAAAATCTTTTCAATTTATGATGCTGGAGCAATTCATTGGCCATAGGAAAAAAAATGAACCTAAATCAAAGCCCTACACTTTATACAAAAATTAGTTAAATGTTGGCCTGGCCGGTGTGGCCCAGTGGTTCTGTGAGGTGAGTAAGGTTGAGACACCTGCAACCAGACCAATGAAGAGAGAGAAGACACCAATTAGCTGTGACAAACAGTTCTACTCATGTTAAAAAGGTAATAAGAAAATACTACAAATAACTTTCTGCCAATTAACATCTGAGATGAAGCCAGCAAATTCCTTAAAAGACACCAACTGCCAAATTTCAATAAAGAAACAGATAATCTGAGTATTTCTGTATTTTAAAATTCAACTTTCAGTTAAAATTATTCCCATAAAAAGTCCAAGCCCAGATGGTTTTACTGGTGAAGTATTTGTAGACGACATAAAGGTATAATATAATATAATATCAAGGTTGCTGGATACAAGATAAATGTACGAGAATATATTGCATTTGTATATATTAGCAACCGATTTGAAAATTCAGAAGCAATGCCGTTCACAATCCCATCAAGTATATGGAATTATGGGTGTAACTGTGACAGAGGATGTGAAATACATGTTCTGTGAGAAGCACCGAGCATTGCTGGGAGGGTTTTTTTAAATTGACAAACTCCTTCTAAAACCCTATCGGGCTACAAAGCACCTGGGCTGGCCAATTTAACTTTGACAGAGAACAAAGGGGCAGGACCAAGATCTGCTTTCCATTTTTTTTCAGGTGCAGATGCTCAGCCTTCCCTCTCTAACCACAGGCTCGCTGGCCTGTTTCCCCAGAGGTCCCCAAGTCTACGTTTCCGCACACCTCTGCTGTTGCCTCCAAACAGGGCGCTCCCCACCTCTGCGCCCCGCCCTTGCCCGCAGGGCCTGGTTCCCCTCCGGCTGTCAGCTCCTCGCTGCCCGAGAGACTCCTCTCGACCTGCCCCTGGGTCAGGCCAGGTCCTCGGGCGCCTGACGTCGTCCTGCACTTGCTACCGCGGTGATTTCCTAAGCCGCGGTCTGTCCCGTGCTTGCCTCAACGTGGGGCCACGTTCACCATCTCGGCATGAAGCACGGCCCAGCGTATAAATGGATTTGCAAATATTTAAGAAATCAGGACTGGACACCACTAACTGGACAGAAATGAATCCTAGGCAGAGAATTTTTGGTTTATAAATGGAAAACAAAAGTGATTCCTGCCCATAGAAAGAAGACGAGTGCTTTAAATAGTTTGGCTTCCATCTGTGCCTCAGACGTTCCCATCTGCTCGCAAAGTGGCTAACGACATGCTTCATTTGCTCGTCTGAAGACGTTGACAAGTTCCGATCTCTCGGTGTGGGAGACATGCCCACGTCAGTGCCGGCGTCACTCCTGTCCTAGGCTGACCGGCTGGAGGAGAGTGGGGCCTGGGGCTGCACAGTTGGGACCACGCATTCAAGTTAATTTCCTTGGGACTCAATGCGGCTTCCCCGCTGGGGTCGAGGTCAGTGTATCGCTCAAGGAGACACGACCCGGCCCCGACGGGGTGCCTGTTTCTCCGTCAGCCTCGCAGCGCACTGCCAGCGACACCCTTCAGGGAAGGCGTGGCCCGTCGCCCTGGTCCTCACCGCGGATGCCCAGGCACGCGCACTCTGTGTCAGCCCCTGGCTCCGGTGAGTGGGCCGACAACCCCATTTCCAAAGACGAATGTACTCCCCAGGGACCCTTGGCTGTGAACGGAACAAGAGCCCAGACCATTCAAAACTACTAGCTCTCACCTGGGCCGCACGGATCCAACGATCGACTGCGGAAATGCGTGTTTCTTTTGTGCAGAAAATAGCACCGTGAAGAAAGGGAAAGAAGACATATAATTTAGTGGCCTCCTTGTTTTCTTAAAATTATTGGCTAATTTTAAAAAGAGGAAATGCATGTTTCTTTTGTATAGAAAATGGCACTAGAGAGATGAAGGGACAGAGAGAAGACATATAATTTTGTGGACTCCATTTTCTCAAAATTACTTGCTAATTTTAAAAGAACACTTATTAAACTCCTTTCTAGTGAGTCACCTGTCCTTTGGTTCCACACATGCATCCCTAGGAAGTTCCCAAATTGCTGAAGACGATACTTAAATAGGGGAAGGACATGTGTCCCACCTCAGATAATCAGGATGACACACGGGAGTGAACCTAGTAGGGTCCTCAGTACTCAGCTGGGAGCCGAGTGGGTGATGGGGGCAGGGAGGAAGATACCCAGGCGTCACTGCCCTGACAAGGTGGAGCTAGCTCCTCAGAAGGACGCGTTCATCTAACGGGAGGTGGGGGTCCGGAGAAGAATCGCGAAGACCCACTATGAAGCTACACGTCTTACATCCTTGCTTCACAACTGTGTCCTTGGGAGCAGGGGATACGTTGACGGCTCTGGTGACTGGTACCCAGCTTCACGGGGAGACAATGCCACCAACGGCCTCCAACTCACCTCAAAACAGAAAACAGATGACGACCCACAGAAAGCCCCTCGAAGCTCCGAGGGGCTCAGCTCTCTCACCTGGCGCGCAGGTGTCTTGCTGCTGCCCAGGTGGGGTGCACAGGGGTGGGGCTGGGGCCACCGCCTTCCATGCTATGTGAGAGCAACATCGATCGACTGCCTCCTGCACACCCCTACTGGGTATCAGCCTGCAACCCTTCGGTGCTCGACCCACTGAGCTCACCAGCCAGGACACAGCTCCTCTGAGGAGCGTACATGAGGCCCTGAGAAACCCTAACGGTTACAGGTGTCCCCTGTGGTCCAGGACACCCAGGTTCAAGAATTTCTCCTGACCTTCTCCCCAAAAGCGTCTACTTGAGGCCGTGGGGGTCACTGTCACTTTTACGGCCCACCTCACACTTGCCACAGGTCTCAGTGTCTCCAACAGTCTTGAGTTGTGTCTGGTTACACTCCATTCTACGGGATAAATTCTAATTGTCACTACTTGCAGGCAAACGATGTGTGCCCCTCACGCAATACCCACCCAGGACATGGACTTGTCAGTCTGTCCTCAAGTTGCCACGGCTCACCGTCTGACTGACGTGCCCCTTAGGGATGAGGACACAGGCCCCCGAGGCTCTGATGGCCCCGCCTCCAAGGTCTACAGAAGCCAGTCTCCCTTTCCCTTCCTTCTCACCTAAAGCTCTCTTGTATTTTGGTGTCACCAGTGGGATCCTCAAACACTCTGCAGATCCCTGATGTGAATATTTTACCTCGTTCTTGGTGCCAACGATGGGACGAGAACCAGACGTCAGGCCTCTGTGCGGCCGCACAGCCCAGGCACCGAGACTGAGATGGGATTAACTCGCGCCAATCCGGATGCTGGGAACGCCCGTGTGTGAGCACGAGGCTGGTTTCTCTCTGACCACGGGACGGGCGGTCCCGGGTGGGAAGCAGAGGGTGGCCGGCTCGTCTGCCGAGAGCCCACACCGGGCTCAGCCGTGACCCGACGGAGCACGACTGGCGGCAGGAGCCACCGACATGGGGATATGTGACTGTTCTGAGGAGGACGGGATGCCCTCCAAAGCAGTGATGCCGAGAGATGATTTCGAGGGAAGCACAGGTGAGACAGGACACCTGCAGGCAGGACCTCGGCCCCGACGACAGAGAGCTGGACAGCAAGGCGGCGGGAGCTGTGCTTCTGAATGATGAAGGGCTGTGCGTCCCCGCGAGCTGGAGCGGTGAGCGGAAATGCGCACGGCGCCGGTGAGCCCCCCGTCTTCCTGCTCCCCGTGTTTCAGACTCCGTGAGTGGTCGCCTGCTCACAGCGAGCCAGGCACCGCTTTGGGGGATATTTTTCTGTCTCTTAAAACACGCACCTTTTTTCTTTAGTGTCACGGTCGGGGTTAATCACGAGGGAAATCGGGGGTTTTCAGCACCGATGGCGCTGGGGAAGGTCACAGGGACCAGTCGTCAGAGAGGGGGAGAGGGAACTCACCAACGGTGGCACCACAGACGTGCCCCAGGAGCGTTTCTGCAGGGGGACGGTGGGGGGACAGGCGTGGCAGGTGCAGTGAGACCGAGGATTAGCAGAGGGCAGCGGAGGGCTTGACCGAATGACCAGGCTCCAGGCTCGGGGGAGACAGTGGTGTGTCTGAGAGTTTAACGGGCAGGATAAGCGTGTGCACACGTGTGTGAGCGAGAACCCTCACGAGACAGGCGCAGGAAGCCTGGTGACTGACCTTCAGGCCACCCGGTCTGCCGCGTGCGGCCTCCCGTATTTGTACAGCAGGAAGAAGCGTGCTTTTCATGGCAGGGCTTTGCAAGCTGCTGCGTAACAGTCAGAACTCGACAACCACAATATCTAACTCGGTCTGTCGTCTTAATTCAAAGCAACTAACGACTCGAGATTCCGAATCCTGAGGCACTGAGCCAGAGTTATGCCTTAACTCGAACATTTCGCCCAATTTAAAATTCCTTAAAGCCAATTTAAGAATAAAAAAGCTAAAAATAATAAAAAAATAAGAAAGCTTTGCTGAGCAGTTTCCCTAAAAGAAAAGTCAGATAGATAACAGATAACATTATTATATTAGTGGCCTCTACGTGTTAATCAATGATGCCCAACCTTTATTTATTTACTTATTTTTTATTTTATTTTTTAGAGACAGAGGAAGGGAGAGGGAGAGAAAGAGAAACATCAATGTGAGAGGGACACACTGACTGGCTGCCTCCCGCATGCGCCCCAACTGGGGACAGAACCTGAAACCCTGACTGGGAATCGGTGACCCCGAAACCGGTGACCTTTCAGTGCACAGGACGACACTCAACCAACTGAGCCGCACGGGCCAGGGAATGACACCCGACCTTTGCAGCACAACCACCTGGTCCTAGATTTACCTGTGTACCTCTGACATCAGTCTGCATTTGAAAACGGAACAAGTACATGTGTAAAACGTGATTATTCATAAAACGACAAGCTCCAGCCACATTCATCCACCCTGACTCATTTTTATGCCGCATGATCCTGGAACTGAACTCCCCTCAACATGCTGACATCGGTGTATTTTTTCCTAACGAAAAAGGAGACTTGGAGAGAGATGCACCCACGCTGCAGCAGGACCCCGGAGAGCCGCCCGTCTGTCCACAGCCTTCTGAAGACGGACGTTAGGGAAATCTGACTGCAGGTAGATGATTCTCAGTAATTTCAACAACTCCTGGATATATCTGCTCACACATAAGCAATACCATTCATGGAGAGATCATTAAGTACTTGACAACCGGGTTACAGTCATCCCCCTTTATCCGAGGGGCGTACTTTCCAAGCCCCCAGCGTATTCCTGAAACTGTACCAACCCCCATATAAGCTATGGTTTTTTCCTACATCACCATGCATCGCATAACGACACTGCAGTCATTGACGGGCATCACATCTGATGGTGGTCCCATAAGACTACAATGCTGAAAAATTCCGTATCACCTAGTGGACACCCGCCCGACCTCTGGGCCTGGTCAGGACACCCGCCCGACCTCTGGGCCTGGTCAGGACACCCACCCTACCTCTGTGCCTGGTCAGGACACCCGCCCGACCTCTGGGCCTGGTCAGGACACCCGCCCTGCCTCTGTGCCTGGTCAGGACACCCGCCCTGCCTCTGTGCCTGGTCAGGACACCTGCCCTACCTCTGTGCCTGGCTCGCCGCCTCTGGATGGAGGGCCCTCAGTGCCCACATGTACACTGTCCTGCTCTTGCCGGGGGCCCTGCCAGCTGAGCTCACCACCTCACCAGCAAGACGATGGGCTGTGTCTAGTTCACTTTTTCACAGAACAGAGAGATCTCACACGTAACCAAGTGTGGGGAGCTCAGGAGATGACAATATCATGGAGCACGTGGGAGATCCCATGGGCTGCATGGGCTGCCATTCTGATGTTTGAATTTCAGAAAAAGTGTTGAGTAATTGATAGCACAATTCATTAGGGGCCTTCATAAAGGCTTCAAGCAGCAGAACTAATGATTAAATCTGGCATCAGCTGCATAACTAATCACTATTAGTCTTATAATAAAGACGTGATAATTCATCATAACACAATTAGCTGAAAGTCCAGGAATATAGATTAGTGCCACCTTGTAATGTTATGGGACCTGGGATAACTGCTGTGGAAGGAAGCCTGGGGCAATGAGCATTCTTATTTAATAGAAATTCATGAATGACTAAGGACCGCCTTTCAGGCTGCAAGACATCTGAGAAGACTTTTAGGGAACCTGTAGAAACCAATGTATTTAAGTTTATGAGGAAATAAATACTAAACCTAGAACATTTGTTTAAATAATAAACACATATTAAAAGGTCATGAGATTATTCAGAAATTACATACCTTATGCCATTCCCTGCTAGCAGTTGGCTTGTTAATATAGGATAGAGGATTTTTTGGTTTTTTTCCAGCAAAAATCTTAAACACCATTAAAGAAAACCAAAATTTTGCCACCCTGAAGCTACCTTTGGGGATATTGACTTTAAGCTGTTCGTTAAAAAACAAAAGACTCAGAAAGAACCTTTAACCCTCCCCTCTTTCCTCCCCGAGATTCAGACAGAAAAACCTGCTTCAGGAAGGAGACCTTAGGATGTCGCCTTAGCCTCGTCTGAATTAAGTGTGGTCAACAGAGGGGCTTCGGGGGGCCTGTCAGCTCAGCACCCCCGTGTCCCAGGGTTTCTGCCAAGCATTTCCCGCCCTGCGTGTTCTCTGCCTCAACCACCTGTCAATCGCCCACTCTCACTTCTGAAATCTAATACCCCGTCCCCGCATTCTCTTTTTGTCCAAAAAATGTCTTATATACCCAGTGTTGTCTCACTGTCTTTGGAATTTCCATGCTTAAGTGAATTCCCCATATGCATGGACTGAAATTTTAATTTTCTCCTGTTCATCTGTCTCTGTTAATTTGATTATTGGCTCAGCCAGAAACACTCACGTGGCGGGGGGAAATTTTTTGGTTGTTGATGTTAACCCTCACCTGAGGACATTTTTTCCATTGATTTTTAGAGAGTGGAAGGAAAGCGGGGGTGTGGGGGGGAGAGAGACGTGGATGAGAGAGAGATGCCCTCATGTGCCCCAGCCCAGACCGGGCACTGAACCAGCAGCCCTTCAGTGTGGGGCCAGCGCTCTAACCACTGAGCCTACTGGCCAACGAGCACTACAGAACAACACTGAGCAGAGGGACTGAGCGCAGGCTAACTTTTAGTTTCCAAGTACCCACGCAATGAGTCTTTCATAAGCGATGCTATTTTCAAGGTGGTTACTCTGGGCTCCTTGTAAACCACACTGCCAACTATCCTTTTATTCCCGCCACCACCCACCAAGGTCCATGACCCCACCGAGGAAGTGCCAACGCCGCACAGGAAGACCTCGGTTCTTGAGTGAGGCAAGAAGTGAGACAGGCCAGGAGGCCAGGACGAGCGGAATAGGGAAACTGAGGCAGGTAAACAGCAGTTTGCAGCCACCTAGTAAATCCTACCTTCCCTAAACCAGGGACACTTCAGAGTAATGGTTTGCAGGTCTCCTCCCCAGCCAGAGGGTGGGTAGCTGAAATCACCCCACTCAGGGAGACAGACAATAGAAATCCAGTTAGTGCCATTTGCCGACCACACCCAAGGACAGACGAAGGTAAGAGAATTTGCTTCACTTTGGTCCATCAGCAGAAAGCTGATGAATATTCTATTGAGATCCTCCCTCCAGACATCCCCCAAGTGCCCCCCAGCCTTTAAAACCCCTCAAAAACGAAAGCCCGGCATGTGCTTTCCCCGCAGGGGCTTGCCCGAGCCTCCCCCCTTCTTTCCCCACAGGCGCGCATCTCCGAAGCTCTAAGGAGCCCCGTGAGGCTTGCAGCCAGGGCAGCGACGGGCAGTGGCAGGTCACCTCGGGCAACCCCCCCTGAGCCTGTCCCCAAGCCCCCTTTTCTCTGACTTTCAGTGAGCCCAAGCAACCCAGCCTGGGCTCATCTCCCCAGCCCGCCCTTGTTTCGCTGTCCCCGGCTTTACTAAACATCCTCTAAAATTCACCTGGACTCGCACTGTGAAATCTTTCCCGCACGAAGTCAAGAACCCACACACTGTGCCACCAGCCCTGGGCAGAGCCGCTCGGGGCCAGGTCCCCTTTCCAGTACCAGAAGGGGGCTGAGGGCCCGCGTGGAATGCCGGCTGCTCGGACCACACTGACCTCATGGGCTTCAGACAGAGGTGTGAAGAGAATGGGTTACTTATCGACCTTAAGGAGCTGTTCTGAGTCTGCAGAACCTGCCCTCAGCTCACCTTCCAGGTGGGTGAACACCACTCTCAGGTTCAAGGTTAGACTGAATGATGGCAGAGTTCCCTGCGATGAAATTGGATTTTACTCCATTGAACACAGCACGACTGTTATCAAAAGCATCTGATGTTCCCATTTTCCCCAGAAACCTCAAATTGTTTTCCTTCTCATAGATAATTTTCACATATTAAAAACTTAGTTTCACCTGAGTTGTGAGAGGCAGAGACGATTTATTGCACAATCCGCTTCATTATTTGCCGGGATAAAGATTGGATTTGTGCATGAGAAACCATGAGCCTCGAGTAAACAGGGGCATCATTACCGTTCCCCATCTATTATTCAGATCAGCTGAGGAAGGGGAAAGAATCTCTGTTAAGTTAGGAAATAATTTAATGTGTTTTGTGAAGTTTAGATAATTAGATCACGCTTTCCGTCACATCACTGGGGGGGGGGTGGGAGTCGATACAATACTGATCGATATTCTCTGTCTGCCAAGCAACAGAGAGAAGCTGGACCCATCAAGCAAATGAATTAATTAGAGAGAAAACAGCAGCAGCTTTGGTCTCTATTTGCACATCCACAGCAGGATGCTGGGGAAGGTTCTAGAACAGCAACCTTGACCAGCCCGTCTTCTCCAAAAGACACTTTAACAAGAAAGTCATCCAGTTTGGGTGTTCAACCACACGCATGAATTTCAGCAGATGATATGATGACATGGGAAGTCCGGGTCGGGGCTGGGCTGAGAAGAAATGCTATGGAGACACAGATGGGTGCTCCATCTTGAAATCGCTCACGGCCCCCTTTCCTGCTTTTAAAAAGAACGACAATTTTGATGACTTCAACTCTGCCCTGAAGAAAGTAAATGGGAACCAACCCGATGAGGCACCTGACCGAGGACAGCGTGGCTACCTCGCCCGCTCACAGGGGGTTGTTTTTCTGCTCTGGTGCCCGGCTGTGGCAGGGGAGCTCCGTGAGGCCATGGAGCACGGAGGCCAGGTCCTCTGGGTGCTCTGGTGACACCCCTCCCAGGACAGCCACTGTCAGGGACCTGAGTTCAGCCCTCGGCCAGCAGCATCCTTGAGGCCGTGCCCGAAATCAGGCCGTCTCACTACATTCACTCCAGCTCCTCCCGGGGCCTTAGGTGGTGAACATCCAGAGCGGGGCACCTCTGTCTTTCTGAGAAAGGATGTGCTATCATGTGTCACCTCTCATTCGTAGAACGCTGCTCACATGGGGAGACTCCATGCCCCTGAACTATGCACCCATGCTGTACTCAAGTGCTCCCCAAATCCCCAGTTCACCTTAGAAAATTAGGAATTTGCTTTTGGGTCTTGGCTGGAAGTTCTAGCTTGAAGTCCGAGGGAAGAGCTGTTATCTTGATAGCTACTTGGCCTGAATTATTTCTCAGGTTTTCTTTAAGCGCTTAGCATACGGCCCTCAAACCTGCCTGCAAGAGGGTTCTTCTCTTACCTGCTCTGCACGGGGGCCCCCTGCCTGAGGCGACACAGCCCGTATCCCAGCCTATACGCCTGGCTCAGCCCTAGGCCTTGAAGGGGGTTTGATCCCACCCCGGGTGGCCCCCCGGAGAGCAGACTGGGGAGTCCTCTGTCGAAGGAGGAGCTAAGGTTCCCTAGGAAGAGCCCTGGAAAGGGAGAGAAGGGTCGGCTGGAAGTAGGGGGAGATCTGCATTTGAAAGACAGAGAGAATATATTGAAAGGAGTTTAAAAACAGAACCCAGAGCCAGCAGAGGGGAGTCAGGAGCACCTGCGGCCCTCGGAGTAAATGGATTTCAATCATGTAACCCACCGGGGGCAATCATGAAACGCCCCGTGCACAGCACTACTCGGAAAGCAGAGAGAAAGCTGCATCTTCATCTTTATCTGACATCTGGACAGGCAGGGTCAGGCTGCCTGCCGACCCACATTCTGAGCAGCAGAGAAATGGAGGAAAGAGGCGTTTTATGAAGCTGAAATGGGCTACATTTATCCAGGCACACAGAAGACATTATGAAGGGCCATTCAGAACATTCTAGAAGACGGCTGCTTGGTGTCATAAGGCAAAACATCACAGAGGCACCGGGACATGAGGTTCACGTCAAAGGTGAAGGGACGGCCCCCACCCCATCCCTGCAGCCTGTGTACTAACGGGGGTCTCTGTGCCCCCCGGGCTCCCGAGAAGCCGCCTTGAAAATAACACAACTTACGACTCGTTTTCTGGGAACTTTGGAACCAAAAGTTAGCGTGAGCTCAGTCATTCTGCTTTATGCTTTAGTCTTGTCTTATATTGTTTTTTGTTGGCCTGTTTTTGTTGCAGAACTTGCTCAACGCCTTTTCTAACCACCGACTTTGTGATTCAAAGACCTGAAGTGCAGCAACAGAAACACGTTGTTCCAGGGGCTGGCGGGTCCTCAGACTCTTCCCGAAGCCAATGGGGGGAGAAAGAGCTTCCGTCCACCGCGCGTGCGAGGACGGCCGGGGCCAGAGGGACGGTCGCTGAGGGCAGAAGGGTCACGGTTCTGAGTCCGTCGGGAGTCACACCTCCCGCAGGCACCTTCTGTAACTTTAGGCATCTAATGAAGGGCCGCACCTACTGAACACATCCTGACTCCACGTCATTAACCCTGCAAGCCTGCACCCCCGAATGTAGGTCTAATGTGCATGTCCACGTCCGAGCGAGTGGGGGACAGGAACCAATGACACAAAAAACCTGATTCCTGGTTCAGCCAACTGAAAGGTTAAATAAGGCCCCAATATAAACTACTGCCACTTTTTAAAATCCACACCCAAGGATATGTTTTTTTAATTGATTTTAGAGAAAGGGGCGAGGGGGGGAGAGAGAGGGAAACATGTATGTGAGAGGAACATGGACCGGGTGCCGCCTGTGAACCCATGATCGAGGTAAGTGCCCTCAGCAGGAATCAAACCCGGAGCCTTCTGCTGGAGGGGACGGCACTCCAACCACAGAGCCACCGGCCAGGGCCAAACGACTGCTAGTTTTAAAGAAAGAACTGAATTCCTGGCATGTGACGTGCGATTAGGGGTTAGCGGTGACAAGCAGCATCCCCCTCTCGATGGCAGGATGGCCACAGCCCCCGAGGGCTGGGGAGCGTAGCATCGGGGACTTGGAGTCTCGGGGAGAGTGGCCAGGTCCCGGCACACAGACTCGGGCCCAATGACTGCACTTCTGGGGATGTTTTAAGTAAAAGATAATCACTGTAGACAGATGTTTTTACACAAAGGAAGGAGGGAACAGGCATTCAGCTTCCTAAAGGCCGTGTCCTCTGGTGTCAGAAGCTGTTCCCCTCAGTGGGCGCCTGGGGGAGCCTGGGGGGCACAGTCTGCACAGGCGGGTGCTGGGCCCAGAGCTGCTGGAGCACAGCCAGGACGGGGGGTGGGAGTGAGCAACTTGGGGTCCCCTAGCCAGGCCTCCAGGGCCACGGGATCCACAGGCGTCAGCGTCATGGTCGCCCCGTCCCCAGGGTGGGCGCTGCGTGGGGAGGGGCAGACCTGCTGAAGGCTCCCAGCTCCACAGCACGGAGACCAGAGGGAGGTGGGGCCCTGCCACCCAGACCACAGGTGACTAATCCCTACGTGGTGTCGTGTGTGTCTGTGTTGAGAGCAGAAGGCTCTGCTTGTGTCCCTCAGACGGACACACGATTCTCTCAGAGGGTGTCACCGGGACACTCTCTGACTCACCCCATTCCAGCTGCGAGGTCCCGGTGGCCTCCGGCCCACAGCGCCTGCTACGCACGAGCTGGGCGTTGGGAGAGTGCTGCTTCCAGCTTGAGTTTCTCAAAGAACAGCCCCCGGACCAAGGGGCCTCCCCCAAGGAGGTGGGGAAATGTGTACAAATTATTCTTTTTAAAAAAATGTATGTTCTTACTGATTTTAGAGAGAGGAAGGGAGAGGTAGAGAGAGAAACACCAACGAGAGATCGGCGGCCTCCTGCCCGTCCCCTGGGGGGATCAGCCTGCAACCCGGGCATGTGCCCTGATCAGAAATCCTGATAGCGCCGCCTCTCGCGATGCTTCCCAACTCTCGTGATACTTCCCCCCTCTCGCGATACTTCCCAACTCTCGTGATACTTCCCCCCTCTCGTGATACTTCCCAACTCCCGCGACAGCGGCTGCCTCTCCCGATACTTCCCGCCTCTCGCGATGCTTCCCGCCTCTCGCGATACTTCTCCCCTCTCGCGATACTTCTCCCCTCTCGCGATACTTCTCCCCTCTCGCGATGCTTCCCGCCTCTCGCGATGCTTCCCGCCTCTCCCGATGCTTCTCCCCTCTCGCGATACTTCTCCCCTCTCGCGATACTTCCCGCCTCTCGCGATACTTCCCGCCTCTCGCGATACTTCTCCCCTCTCGCGATACTTCTCCCCTCTCCCGATACTTCTCCCCTCTCGCGATACTTCCCGCCTCTCGCGATACTTCCCGCCTCTCGCGATACTTCCCGCCTCTCGCGATACTTCCCGCCTCTCGCGATACTTCCCGCCTCTCGCGATACTTCCCGCCTCTCGCGATACTTCCCGCCTCTCGCGATACTTCCCGCCTCTCGCGATACTTCTCCCCTCTCGCGATACTTCTCCCCTCTCGCGATACTTCTCCCCTCTCGCGATACTTCCCGCCTCTCGCGATACTTCTCCCCTCTCGCGATACTTCTCCCCTCTCGCGATACTTCCCGCCTCTCGCGATACTTCCCGTCTCTCGCGATACTTCTCCCCTCTCGTGATACTTCCCGCCTCTCGTGATACTTCTCGCCTCTCGCGATACTTCTCGCCTCTCGCGATACTTCCCGCCTCTCGCGATACTTCTCCCCTCTCGCGATACTTCTCCCCTCTCCCGATACTTCTCCCCTCTCGCGATACTTCCCGCCTCTCGCGATACTTCCCGCCTCTCGCGATACTTCCCGCCTCTCGCGATACTTCCCGCCTCTCGCGATACTTCCCGCCTCTCGCGATACTTCTCCCCTCTCGTGATACTTCCCGCCTCTCGTGATACTTCTCGCCTCTCGCGATACTTCTCGCCTCTCGCGATACTTCTCCCCTCTCGTGATACTTCCCGCCTCTCGTGATACTTCTCGCCTCTCACGATGCTTCTCGCCTCTCGCGATACTTCTCCCCTCTCGCGATACTTCTCCCCTCTCGTGATACTTCCCGCCTCTCGCGATACTTCTCCCCTCTCGCGATACTTCTCCCCTCTCGTGATACTTCCCGCCTCTCGTGATACTTCTCGCCTCTCACGATGCTTCTCGCCTCTCGCGATACTTCTCCCCTCTCGCGATACTTCTCCCCTCTCGCGATACTTCTCCCCTCTCGTGATGCTTCCCCACTCCCGCGACAGCGGCTGCCTCTCGCGATACTTCTCAGCTCTCCCCATAGTGGCTGCCTCTGGCGATGCTGCCCAACTATTCTTTATTAAAGATTTGCAGGAGCCTCAACGCTGGACTCAAGTCAGCCAGGGCCAATGAAGGAGGAACAAAGAGATTTAGTGCTTTCTCCGTCTTCCTCCAACGCCTGCTGGCACCCGAACGTCAGTCACCTCTTGCCCCTCCCACTGCCCCACCGACTGAAAGCAGCCTGAGCGCGGTGCCTGCTTGGGAGGGGCCTGAGGGACCCCATGCGTTCCAGGGAAACCTGCCACGGGGAGCCCAGGCTGAAGAGGGAAGGAGACGGCGTCTGGGGTGCGCCACAGGCTCAGCCCGAGTGCTGTGTGGCGAGGCACGGGGAGGGCGTGCGCCTGCCCCACGAGCCAATTCCAGCGCAACGCGTGCACGGGCGCCCAGAGGCGCCGCGGTACCCGCCCTGGGTCACCTCTGCCGCGGCTTCTCTGGCCGAGGGTCACAGGCCAGCTGGCAACCTCTCATCCAACTTCCCCTTTCTTTCCTTCGTTTGTCTGGAAAAGGTGGCAGCAACACCCCAGGACAAAGAAGGGAGATGGGGGAAGGGGCCGACGGGCCACGCTCCCAGTTAGGAGGTGAGTAAGCCCCGGGTGTGACCCGCACGGTGGCTACCGCTAACAGCACTGGGTTACTGTACATCGGAGAGGTCCTGAGAGGAGCTCTTAAAAATTTTAAGAAGAAAACAACTTGTAACACGTGAGGGGATGGGCATCAACTAGACTCACTGTGGTGGTCACGTAGCAAGTTTACATATCACACCACCCTGCCGGGCACAGGGACTGACTGTTAAATGCCCATCACTTCTCCATAAAACGGGGGAATCCATCGGCAGCTTTCAAAGCCGGGAGCCATTCGATCGCCTCTCAACTCCTTCACGACAGCACGCTTCCTCGCTACCTGTGCGGGGTGAGGGACAGACCAGGGCGCCTGGGTCCTCGCTGCCGGCCTCCCCTGCCGGCCGTCTCCTTGGCCGCTCCCTGCCTTTCAGCAGGAAAAACGTGGAGAGAAAACCGTCGTCTGTAGGACACTTCACAAAGCATACGTCAAGGGTCTAAGCAAAGCCACCACCACGCTCTTCTCTGGAAGACAAGTGGGTCATTCTTCCTCGAAACGTAAGAATAAATCACGAGCGCGGACGTTGTGTTTTCTTGTTTTCGGCCCGTTTGGCCTGACGTCACCCCGGCCCGCGTCCCGGGCGGCGGAAGGAGGGCCCTGCAGGTGCCCTGGAAGCGCGCTGCCCCTTCGCTGTCGGAGGCGCAGCGGCTCACTGGGTCAAGTGTGCATCCTGTTTTTTGGTGTGTTTTTCAAAATTTACTTTTTTATTTTTGTTCAAAATATTACAGATGTCCCTTTTTCTCCCCAATGACCCATTCCACCCCGTCCCACCCTGCAGCCTGTTGACCGGACTGCTGACCCCACACTGCCCAGGGCCACCCGCACACCCACTCCCAGTTCCCACAGCGACGTCCAGCCACGCAGATGGCCAACCGGGCCACTCGACCTCAGGCCAGACCTCTTCTGTTGGTGGCTGCGTGGGAAGTTCTCTTTTCCCTGGCAGCCTCTCTGCTAAGCGCCGCCTTCGTTTAGCTCCCGGGACCTTGCCGGGCAGTGGGGATCAGCCTGCACGGCAGAGACCAGGAGTGGGCGCCCAGGGCCCCGCAGCCCTGGATCCGGATCAGAGCACAGTCTCTCGGATTCCCGACGACTTGCCCTTAAACATCAAGTCTGGAAACCACCACAGCGCATAAAACCTGAGCGATCTGACCTCCGACATCTTGAGCACTCGAGAATAACCCCTCAGGTCCCTGGCATTTTATAACCTGTCATTTTGAATAAAAATGCATCTGAATGAGCCAGCAGGATGCACTGCTGCGAGTGAGCTACTTCTGTCCCAGGCAGCCCTGCCTCCCAGGCACCGCTCCGAGTAAACGCTGCAGACTAAGAATTAGCGGGGAAACCGTACCAAGTGCGCTTCGCTGGGGACCGGCCAGAGCTCACCTGCAACGAGCCCGAGTTTGACCATCTCACTGGCCTCCCGAGATAGTCCGACATCTATGTCCACACTCGGTGTTGGCGCTTTCTGCTCACTGCTAACCCTCACCAGGGCTGAATATTTTCCAGTCCCGCTCCGCCGCCTGTTCCCGTGGACAGGCTCCGAGACAGAGGCGTGGGGTCGTGGGAGCCCACCCTGCTTCCTCCTGAGCAGAGCTGGGTGGGAAAGCTTGTTCAGTATCTGGTATAGTTTTGCAGGAAAAGTCCAGGGACATCTTAGCTGGGCCCTGTGATCGGACCGAGACCAGAGTTCCTCACATTCAGGCTGGAGTCTGGTTCACAGCTGCTCACCCAGCGCGCAAGGAGCCCCTGAACACACCGGACGCTGGGTGGCATGTGCCAAGTGGACGAGTAATCATTTGTCACCGATGTGTTCATAACAGAAAGAGGAGCATTGCTCCCAGGAAGATGTGGCTGGGAGGATGGGTGACCAGATGGCTTGGTGATAGCACATTAGCACAGAGCAAACAAATGAGATCCACTCCGACAGAAGGCGTGGGGTCTGGGTCTGGGCCTAAGCTCCCTCAGTGCCGGTTCTGAGTGGCCACACATGTCACGCAGCCCTCTCACGCGTGGCAGCCACAGCTGTTCGTGTCAGAACATGTCTGTTACACAAACCTAGTCCCAACCTCAAATCTGGAGAGGCTTATGGTAAACAAGGGGGTGCAGGGAGACCAGCCTGTTTCTTCCTTTCTTGTGGCAACACGGGGGTGTTGAATTTAGATTCCCTGCCCATATGGTTTGGGCAGCTCCCGCTGGTCTTCCCTGTGCTGTGTCACTAGGGTGTAAAGGCTGCCCTTGAACCCGCTCTCCTGGCAGGTACCTGCTCGCAGTGTCCCCATCCTCATAGGCTGGGAGGTAAACAGATCGATGCTGAGACATGAAGGCATTTATTTAACTGGGGCCTCCGCTCTTAGGCCCTCACCACCTGGCTCCACGTCATCAAGGTGGACACTGGGCTCCTGTGAGCAGGGTCAGTACAATCCAGCAGCTAAAGCAGCACCTAAAGTGAGAGGGGTTTCCCGACCTGCATAGTGCCCCGATTGCATGTGTTGAAGCCCTTGCCCCACTGTGACTGTACTGGGAGATGGGGCCTTTACAGAAGTAACTAAGGCTAAGTGAGGTCATAAGGGTGGGCCCTGATCCAACAGGATTAGTGTCCTTCTACTATTGGTCTCTGCCGTGTGAGGTCACAGAGAGAGAACAGCTGCAAGTCTGCAGGGAGATCTCACCAGAAAGCAAACCAGCCCCCTCCAGCCTTGGGGACCGTGAGACATGGAGGTCTGCTGCTTAAGTCACAGCCTGTGGTACCTTGTTACGGCAGCCCGAGCTGAAACAAACTAAAGTGCCTCGTGTGAGGTTGGTTAGCCCACATCTCAAGGCCTAACTAGATATAAGACAACTTTCGGGGCGACAAGGCACGCCTGTGCTAACGGCAACAAACATGAGTGGTGAGAGCATCAGCCAGGAGGTTCTGGGCAAGCGAGGCCCGAGGCGGCGGCAAAAAAGCAATGAAAGAAAATTATCCCTAAGGGCTGATCCTGGCTGCTCATGAGGCTCGTACACACATGTACACACACGTACACACACACACAGAGCGAGGGTTCACCCTGGAAACGGGATCCGAGCTGAGGCGAGGAGGGGGGTAACCGATGGCAGGCTGGATGCTGGGTGAGTGATGCTGAGCTGGAGGGTGCGAAGGCGAGGGGACTGGCTAAGGAGAGGTGGGTCCTGAGGACACACAGGGGAGCCCAGTGCACTGCGGCCGGCACCGCCCAGAGGACAGCTGAGCGCCAAGTGACAGTAACCAACCAGCATCGGGAAGACCCCGCGGCTGCTCTTCCTGTTCAGGTCGCTGTGTCTCACTCGGGCCACTCGCCCGTCTACTCCTGGCTGCTGTTGAAGCACGTGGATGACTCAGTCTTCTAGGCGGATGCTCCCAAAACCTCCGCTGAGCGCCCGGTCCTTCAGAGGGGTGTGTTTCATGACACACACGCCTGGACTGTCACCATGCCGGCCCCCACCTCTGCGAGTCTCTGAAGTGGACAAGCCCAGGGAAGGCTGAGGACCACGGATCAGGCATCTAGGCTGCTGCACAAGTGACTAGCACTGAGAGGCAGGCCCCTCGCTCCTCAGAGAAGCCTTCCATCACAAGAGAACGATTCAGTAACTGGGAGAAAAAAACAGAGGAGCTGCCCAGCTGGTGTGGCTCAGTTGGCTGGGTGCTGTCCCGGGCACCAGGAGGTGGCTGGTTTGGTTCCCCGGTCAGGGCACATGCCCGGGTTTTGGGCTCGATCTGCAGTAGGAGGCGTGCAGGAGACAGCCGATCCATTTTCTCATCAATGTTTCTATCCCTCTCCCTCTCCCTCCCTCCCTCTGAAATCAATACAAACATATTAAAAAAGCCAGAGGAGCTGTTTGGGGGGCGCCTGGGCTGAAGAGGGGATGGATCTCTGCCCTCCCCATCTCAGAGGATCAGGCTGTTCACTTTGTTGGCCACCGGGTGCTTCCTCTGGCCTCCAATTCCGCAGCGTTTGCAATTCATGCAGCGAAACAATAAAGAACAGATGGAACAGCCAGGAGTCTAGCTAAATCTGTGGAGACACTCAATGAACGGGCCCCAGGCGCTCTGAAAGGGAAACTGCTCTCTTGGGTGGTTCTTGCTAAAAGTTTCCATGCTGCACCAGGCGGGAAATGATGGATCCCTCAGTCAGACTGAGCACAGCTCTGCCCAGACCCCACCGCAGACACCAGAGGAATTTGTTAGCAAAGAAGCGAGTGACTGACAATGAGTGACGGCAGACTGGGGCATCACCTCGACCAGAACAGAAAAAGCCCAGCGCACCATATTTATATTTGCACGTGGGCATGGCTATGGCACAATTATCTTGGATGCACAGGAGGAACTCGTGATGCTCATGCGTGGGCATTGCTGCAACTTGCTCCCGGAGGGGAGCAACAGCAAATCCTGCACCGCCAGACTCCTAACTGCTCGTGCTTCAAACGGCGAACCAGGGCACGTCATCGATGATGCCGTTTTCACTTGAAAAGTAAGTAATATTCCCGATTCCGGCATTGTTTTAAGTTTCTGAAGAGGAATCTTGCAGTTTCTGACATTCAGACTTGTCCGGCGTTGCAGGTTTACACCAAAAGCAAGTGTTAGACGCGTCGGTAACACTGATCCTTGCTTCGGGGGCTCCTCCCTTTGCCGGCCCTGCAGACTTTGAGAGGCTGGATGTGTGTCGGAGATGCCGTGTCCCACTGCTGATCCAGGGACTGCAGGGCTGAGATGTACACTGTGGGTGTGACACACACAAGCCAAACCGCTACTGTGTCCACATAGGACTCCACTGAGCCAAGGGCCATGACTGGGGCACTGTCCCTGGCCCTCTGCTGCTCTGTTTAAAACCAGGCACTGCTTTCAGCACCTCATCCCGGGCACTGTCCACGCTCTCCCTTCTCCTGGGGGAAACTCGACATAACGAGGCGGACCCCCAGCTCCCCCAGCTCTCCACCCACTGTGGGCCTCTAGCCACCTCCTCTGGGAAGCCTTCCTGACTCCCTAAGGCAGAGCCGGTGACTAGTACTGAAGTAATTAAACGAGGAGGCTCTGGACTGGGGAGGCGCTCGTGCCTCAGTAGCCGCACAGCAAACTGAAGCCTGAGCCAGAGTCAAGTCCTACGAAAGCACTGCTGTTGCAGAAAGTGAGATTTTAGAAGAACTCATCACAAAGAGCCAACGAGGGGTCCCAGACACGGGAGCTCTGCAGCCACGGCCAGGTGGACTATCCCCTGCTCTGTAGAAAGGCCTCCCCGGGTCCCAGGGGCTTGTTCCTCGCCGCCTGGCTCGCTCAGTTAGAAACCACGTCTGCTAAAAATTCTTCAAAATGTTAACGACCCTCAGTTCATCTTTTGACCCCAGCAATGAGCGAGAAGGGCTTCGGGCAACAACCGGATTATTCTCCGCACGGGGACGGCTCCGCGCACAGGCCTCGTGCCCCGCACCTGCCGGACTCGGCGCTGTGTCACCACGAGTCACAACCGAGGGTGAGGTCCCCCGGGAAACCCAGGACAGCGCGAGCTGCTCGGGAATGCGCACTATCACATTTCTTTCCTTTTTTTTTGGTTAATCCTCACTTGATATTTTTTTCCAGAGAGAGTGGAAAGGAGGGAGGGAGAGGGAGGGGGGAGAGAGAGAGAGAAACATCGATTGGCTGCCTCCCGCATGCACCCGACCAAGGCCAGTGACTGAACCCACAACCCAGGTAGGTGCCCTGGACCAGGAATCGAACCCGGGACCCTTCAGTGCTAGGGCCGATGCTCTAACCACAGCCACACCAGCCAGGGCTCCTTTGTTTTTTTTGGTTGTATAGAAAGAAAAAGAAGATGTCTGGAACAAGATTTTCTTGCATGACACTGGAAATTGTCGTCTGTACAGCGACGACCATGACTTGGAAGCACTGAGTTACTAAAGTGCCTTCGCAATTAAGGATTTTGTTAGGGCCACAACACCTTCTGAAATACTCAGTGTTGTTTTTTTTCAAAACCTTGGTGTTTCTGTATGGTACATATATATGACAGTTACCGAATCGTGTTGAATAAATTGGCACGCCCCCCAAAAGGATTGCCTCCCTAAAGCCCACAGGACTTTGGGGTCCCCGCACTGCAGTTGTGTTCCCGGGGGCCCAGACCTTACGACGGGGCGGGTCTGAGCTGTTCCAATACAGGCAGCTGCTTGTCTTTCTTAGAGAAATTTTTTGTGTACTGAAGGCCGTGTTGGTCAATTAAAGTTAAATAAAGGAA
Organism: Miniopterus schreibersii; assembly: GCF_964146895.1. Lineage (NCBI taxonomy): Eukaryota > Metazoa > Chordata > Mammalia > Chiroptera > Miniopteridae > Miniopterus > Miniopterus schreibersii. Next base: position 511,799 of record NC_138124.1, read on the forward strand.
CAGGTTTGATTTTACGGAGCAGTCAGCTCTGAGCTTCAGGATGTGGTTTTGGCTGTTTTCTTTTCCATTTCCACAGGCCGGAGCAGGCGTCCCCAGTGCAGCTTTGTGCTCCCTGCCTTTGTGACCGTGGCTGTGAGGGCCGCTCTGTGCCTCCCTGGGGCTGGTTTGCGCCGCCCCAGCCACTCTGAAGGCGGCTCCGCAGGGGGCTGGGGAAGGGACAATGGCCCTTCCCGCATTGTACCCAGCAGTCAGAGGTGAACTAGAAAAGCTGAAAGCAACAGACGAGTTATTCTCAGCACAAAGGCCGGGACCCATTGTGAGGGAAAGAGAACACCCTGGGGGGCCTGGGGCAGGACAGACAGCGAGGAGCCCTGAGGTCGAGGGCTGGGGATAATGCAGACCCCAGAGAGATGGGACAGCAACACCCACCGTCCGGAAAGGTGAAGGCCTCAGTCCTGGCTGCTTTCTCCACACTGCGTTCTCCCTGGCTCTGGGCGCTGGCAGGTTCTAGGGCCTGTGACAGCCTCAGCGCGTCCCAGCCCTGCGCGTGGGTGGCTTTCCAATTGCCCTTCCCACCGAGGGGGCATCTCTCCTACTGCAGCACATGGGTCCCTTTCTTCTCTCCATAGCTGGAGTTCCGCACAAAACTATTTTCCCTTGTCAATTAGGATTATTTGGTCACCAGAGCAACTGCTGCACAGAAAGGGAGGGTCAGTGCTGACCGCTTTCCCTTCGATTGCTCAACTGCAGAGCCGGTGGCACCGTGGTCACCTCCAGTGTTACCCAGCGACGGTTTTCTCTCCCCTTCTCCCTCTCTCCCTCTCTCCCCCTCCCTCTCTCTCTCCCCTTTCCCTCTCTCCCTCCCTCTCTTCCTCTCCCTCTCTCCCCTCCTCCCCTTCCATGTATCTCTCTCTCTCTCTTTCCCTCTTTCCCTCCCTCTCTTCGTCTCTCCTCCCCTCCCCCTCCCTCCTCCTCTTTCTGTCTCCCTGATAAAACCACACCCTCCTGCATCCAGATGGCCTGGAATTGGTACCCGAAGGAGCAGCCCTAATGGGCACTTGCATGTGGTTATGTTTTCACGCTGTTAGAAGGCAGACAATTCCCTGGGGAACTGCTAATGGGACCCTAGCTGCGCACAGCATTCCTCTACGCCAGTAAAGAGCATCGCACCCAGAACATCCCGAGATGAAGCAGGCAGTTAAAATGCAACGAGGATCCCGCCCCCGCAGGTCAACCTGAGAGCCAGTGACTGCTGGCAGACTTGGAATGGAGCTCCCTGGGCCGCTGTGGTAGGAGATGGGCCTCGAGGTCCATGGGGCTGCTCCCCGAATCCCCAGCGACACTCGCAAGCCCAGGAGTGCTGCTTCAGCCCACAGACGGGTGAGGGGAAGCCAGGCACCCGACGATGACAGGTACGAATCGCAGCGGGTGGCCTGACACCCTCGCACGCACCGTGAACTAAGGGTGGCTGGATGCTCTGCTCAGGGCTCCCCGACTCTGCAGTTAATCCTGAGACCACAGTTTGCAGAACGGGGAGCCCGTGGCTTCCAGGTGCAGAGGCCTGGGCCCTGAGGCTGCCTGTGGGCCAGGGGCCTGATCGGAAGCTGAGTACCATGAAATCCTGGGCGCTGAGCTGGGTGATGGGATTTCGGTCATATTTAATGTGACCAACAGATTCAAGGATGTTACCAGAGGTTCAGGGCTGCCGTCCCACCCGAGCAGGCAGTGTCCATTCCATCTGTCCTGCTGAGCCAGGGACGCTGGGAAGGCCGAGGGGACAGGGGCAGAGGTCAGGACAGTGTCAGAGAGGACTTCCGCGCCAAAGTGCAGAATAATGGTTTGGGGATGAGTGATCTACACACCGTGTCCGGGTCAGTGTGGACCCCGGGCCTGCCGGCTCCCAGAGAAACGCTGCCGCCCAGAAAGCCGGCCTGCTGAGCACTAAGGGGGCGCCCACCACGTCACAGGCCAACACCCAGGCCCCTCGGGAAGACCCCCCTCAACACTGACCCCTCCTGCCCTCCGGCCCTCGCTGCCCTGCGCCACCCCACAGTCATTTTTGCTCTGCACACGCGTGTTTCTCCTTCCAGCACCTTAGAGCCAGGATCACTCTGTTCGTATTTCTTCCCTGCACCCGAACAACGCCCGACTCAGGCAGGCACCCGGCTCCCGGGACCAGGGTTTGGGCGGGTCTGACAGCTGAGTGACGGATCTAAACAGAAACAGGCGGCGCTGTGCAAGAGAGGGAGGAATTTCTCTTCTTATGAGTTTCCTAACAGTTGAGCTCTCTGCCACCCCCCTTTTCTTCCTCTCTGCATACTACACACACATACTCACACACACACACACACATGCTCACGTGTGCACACACACGCACACGTACACACACGCACACACAAGCACATGCACACCTTGCGGAGAGAAGCGAGGGCAGGGCAGGCCCCTTGGGCACGGCCACCAGGAGTGAGGTGGCCCTGAGCACATCTCTCTGCAGCGTGTTCCTTTGTTTCTTGCTTTCCCACTGGTAGGCCAAGGGAAAGAAACATAATTTTTATTTAATATCAAAGGACGTAGTTAGGTAAAGTGTAGGGTTTTGTGTGTTAAGACGGGATGTAGTCTCAGAGCTGTAATTTATTTCTTGATTAGGGGGAATGGATTCTCAAACGGTGTTTTATCAATCCCACTGAAATATGGACTACATTTTCAGGAAAAGCATCTGATGGTCTGGCCGTGACGTCAAGCCCACTGCCAAGCGACGTGTCCCGCGATCCACACTCCCAGACACTGGCCCTCTCCTCCTGTCCCCCGAGCCAGATGCCCCCAGCCCCGTGCTTTCTGCCGCCCTCCGCGAGGGACAGCCTGAGTCAGCTCGGAGCCACAGCTAAGAGCCCAATCTGGAAAAGATAGACTTGAAAGTAGTAATTACATATTTTCCATTTGAAAACCGCCTGAGTGAAGAGATTCAGAGTCTATTTGGAGGATGACTAAATAACATGATGATAATTGGGACGTATTTACATCAGCTTTCCCATTTTAAACACTCATTTAGGACAACTAGCAAGAAAATGCTAACAAAATAAAAATGAGACCCTATTTCTTGCGCACGTCTTATCTGTCACATTCTTTACACGGTTCCACTGTCATGATTTCAAGATAATCAAGAACGACACAACTGCCATTGTTATTGGAAGTATTTGGCCCATTTACATTTGATGGGAGTACTGGTAGCTTCCGTCTCGCTATCAGTTCTGTTTCTTCCATCTGTTCTCTGTCCCTTGCATTTTCCTGTCCTCTTTGAAGTCAGCTAGGTGTTTTTAGTATTCCATCGTGTCTCTTCTATTTGCTGTTAAGCTATACCTCTTTTTGTCACTTTAATGGTGGCTCTACGGTTTACAGTACGCATCTTTTAATGTATCGGTGTCTAATACAAACTAACATTGCACCATGTACATGTCACATGACATAAGAAACTTACAAAAGCCTGTACTTCCAAGTGCTCTCTCTTCTCCTTTGTGCCATTATTGTCACATGTTGTCACAAATATGTTATAAACTTGACAACACATTGTTACTATTTTTGCTTCAGGCCACCAACTGTCTTTTGAGGAAATTAAGAAATGAAAGGTCTTTCAAGTTTACATTATCTAAGCCCTTCCATCCTGCAGCGGCCTATCTGATGTAATTTTTCCTCAGCCTGAAAAAGTCCCTTTAACATTTCCTCACATGCACCGCTGCTTGTGCTGACTTCTCTCATTTGTTAATCTTTCTTACACCTTCGATTTTGAAGGGTATTTTCCTTGGATGTATGATTTTTTATAAGATTTCTCTCTCTCTCTCTCATTAATACTTTAAAGTCACAGTTCCACTGTTTCCTGGCTTACATTATTTCAGATGAGAAGTCAGCAGTCCACATTCTCCTCTGTGAAATGTGCCGTTTCCCGCTCCAGCTGTTGTTAAGGTGTTTTCCTTTATCTTTTGTTTCAGCAATTTCATTATGATTTTTCTGGGTGTGAATTTTCTGCTTGGGGTTAGGTAAGGATCTTTGTTCAGTGGGTTTGTATTTTTCATTAAATTTGGAAAATATTTAGCCATCATGTCTTCAATATGATACACTGTTTAGTGTCTAGATTCCGTTGTCTCATTTCAAGGTATGTTGGTTTTGTTCTGCTAGTTCATTTATTTTTGGATCAGCTTGGTCCTTTTGAAGTGTTTCTTTAATCTTTTTAAGGCAGTTCCATCTAGCTTTTACTTTAGGGCCTTTCTGAGGTTATCACAGAATGCTTACACTTTGGCTGGTCTTAATTCCAATGTCTCTGAAACATGTACAATTTCTAAAATTGTCACAGAACTCATAGCTTCCCAGTAATTGCTACCTGCATGGCCTTGTGAGCACTGCTTCACACAAGCACAGCTTTTTTTAAATCCTCACTCGAGAATATGTTTTTACTGAGTTTTGAGAGAGAGAAAGAAGCACAGATAGGCTGCCTCACGTATGGGCCCTGGCCGGGGATCAAATCCACAACCTACATATGTGCCCTGACTGGGTATTTGACCCGCAGCCTTTCGGTGTACAGGACGACATTCCAACCAACTGAGCCACCCAGCCAGGGCCAGGCACAGCTTTTTATTTGGTCATGGGAACCCCTACATAGGTGGAGGGGAGAGACAAGTAATTCAGAATCAGTTTCCACATTTCTGGTATAAAACATATCACTAGGAAACTGGTGAATATAATAAAAAATTTTTAAAAAGAAAAGTAATAATTGATCTACTGATGGAAAGGGAAAAAACATGCTAAATAGAATAAACATTACATAACAATGATTAATAAACTTACTCTTTCATGCAGTGCTTTACAAAAGTGTATGAAACAGCATGGCAAAGTTATAACTTTAAAAGATAACCCCTGAAAATTAGAATACTCTGTTAATTCATGTGAGTGCCTTCTGAATAATTACTGCTGCCACATCTGTAACTAAGGTGGAAGATCACCTTCCCGAATAGCAAGGTAACCATAGAAGAACTTTAATCTGGTTCTCTACACAGGGAATGACTCACAGGTATGACTCACTTGCAGGAAGCAATGGGTCAGCATGTCAGCATCATCCTGATAAGTGTCAGAAGGACCCTGACTTCCAGCTCCTCATAAAGTCACGTCACTTCTCTACTTTTCAGTTTGCTACCTACTAATGTTTCAGGAGTCCTGTGTGAGGAATGCCCAGAATAACATTTGTGAAACTACTCTGGAAAACATAAATTTCTACTGCTTTAATTGATGGACAGGAAGACATTTAGAGCAGGGAAGCCAGGTGAGTTGTTCACCCTGTACCATGCAGTGCGTGATGGTGTTGTCACCAGGACACCAGCCCCTTCCTAAGGAGTGGAGTGTCAGAGCACAGGAGGGCTCCAATGTTGTCCCTGACTATTTCAAAGACCAAAATAGACAGGTAGGTGTTCCAAGATCAGGATCACATTGAAAATGGGTAAAAATCCAATTAGAAAATGGATAAAAACAAAACAGACAACCAAACAAAAAAACATGAGACATTCACCACAGAGGATGTCTGGATGGCAAAGAAGCATGTGAAGAGATGTTCGACATTACAAACCATCAGAGAAATGCAATTAAGCCCACAATGAGCTGTCATTGTGCACTACTTAGAATGGCTAAAATAAAAGCAGTGACACCTGCTGGTGACGTGGAGAAGCCGGGACTCTCACACACTGCTGGTGGGACAGGACAAAGGTACAGCCACTGTGGAAAACAATTTGACACTTTCTTATAAAAATAGCATGTCCTTCCAACCCAGCCATTCCACTCTTGAACACTGATCTCAAAGAAATGAAAATCTATGTCCACAAAGAAATCTGTACACACTAATTGTTATGAACTGAATCATGTGCCCCCAAAACTCCTTACCCACAATGTGACTATATGTGGAGACAGATTCTTTAAGGATGTTATTAAGGTTAAATGAGATCATAAGGGTGAGCCACTGTCCAAAAGGACGTGTGTCCTTATAAGAAAAAGAAGAGAGGCTGGAGCTCCCCCCCCCCATTGGCAGGATTCCATCTATTCAGTAATTCTTTTTGATCTGTTTACAAGGCACTTCGCTAAGAGGATGTCACTAACTATAAATAGCTTTCCTTGGGTCTTAGAGCGAGCAGATGGCTGAGCTCAGCCACACACCCAACTCTCACTGCAAAGCTTGTGTGTCCTTCTGACACTGCCTTCGAACATGCCTGAGACACAAGGTCTGGAGAAATTTTCATAAAGTATAGCCTTCAGTCACAGGGAGGGGGTTGAGTAAATGCAACCTGTACGTCCTAAAGCCTGGGCTGCACTTCAGGATAACAGAGCAACTAGTTAACACAACCATCACCTCTCCTGTTCAGTGATGTAACTGTGGCCCATGGGAGTTAAGTGCAGAAGTTACAATAACTAACACATCAACCCTCTAAAGCAGGCATTTGAACACCTGCGTTCACGCAGTAACTGTCTGCCATATTCTGGACACTGCTGTCTGGATCCTGTCTTTACAATCCTACTAATAGTGATAACAGGTATTTCCACTCTGTTGCTGCGTCTGGGCTGGGAGTCTGAGCCTCCCTCACCGGGACCCCCACGAGGTGGCTCAGCGCTCTCCACGGAGGCAGTACACAAGGTTGACCAGCAGGATGGCAGCAGCCAGATAAAGGTCATAACTGAATCACATCCTAAACCTCAGTCTTGCAGACCCCACAGGAATGTGAAGTGAACAATGGGACAAAGGTTTCCAAATTGGATTTCATGCAATTTGGTCAAGAAGGAGCAAGAAAGTTAGGCTTGATTCCCTAGGAAATGGAGAGTCTTTGAAAGCTTTTGAGAAGGAAAATACCAGAATAAAGTTGGTGCTTCAGAAAACCATACCTGCAGGACTGGGGAGGAAAGGCAAGGTGGGGGCAGGAGACACTGGGAAGTCCTGGGCAGGAAGACTGGAGATTGAATTAGACCCTGGGGTTTAAAAGGAGGGTACAACTTCCAGATAGGTAGGATTAACGGGCCTTAGAACTTGCCTGGATATAAAAATAGAAGTTTTTAAGATAGCAATAAATGTTCAGTGAAGCCCAGAAGAGCGATGGGGGCACTAGAGAGTGGAGAATTTCAGAACAGGAGAGGGTGCTCCCAGGGAGTTTTAAAAATACTGCAATGAGAGATCTAGGGGGCGCTACAGCAGGCAAATGGAAGAAATGAACTTCAGGAGGCTGGAGCAGTGGAAAGTGATATTTAGTTGTTACAGTTAAGTTCCAAGTTTCAGGTTGAGGAAAATGACCTCCGGTAGAGACGTAACAGCAGAGGACAGAGTGGTCATGGGAGAGAACAGCAGCACACTGCTATGATTTTCCTAGGAGTGAAACAGTAAGGTTAGGAGAGACTAGTAACTCTGACAATCTCTTCTCAAAGGCAAGAATAAATAATTACTGGGTAGTTGTTAAGCATTTAGAAAAGGTTATTCTAATCCCTGGGAGCTAATATGAAATTACTAAAAAAAACACACACAAAAGTCAGGACAAACTATGCTAAGGCCTTTCAAAAGAGAGCTACTAGACCTGCAGGTGAGAGGAAAGCCACAGAGAGCCCGCTGGCCCTGACTTTGAGCAGGTGGGGGTGGATGCTGTGATCAACACAGGGATGTGGCCACTGTACCCTATCAGGCCAGAGCATGCTTCCTAGCATCATGAAGATTTGTTCACATTATATTTTTTTTTTTCTTAGCAGAATTATTCCATTATATTATTTTAAATTATAATTGACATAGAGTATTATATTAGTTTCAGGTGTACAGAATAGTGATTCTGTTACAATAGACAGGGAACACCAGAGAATCTCCCCCATTGGCCAAGATGGCATTGGGGGATGTTCTTAAACCAAGCACAGCCAAAAGCTAGAAATATGAATGGATAAGGTCCAAGTGCCCCAAAACCTAGAAGAATGAATGGATTGGGCCTGAGCACACCAAAAGCTAGAAAGATAATTGCATAGGGGAAAAAGTCCTCCTGTCACCATCACTATAACAACCACAGGCTTGAGCAGGAAAGATGAACGGTCTTTGACACCAGAGTCCACCATTCTCCCAGGTTGTGGCACCTGAATAAACATCTTTCCTTTTGCACCAACACCTGCCTCACAAGTTTGGCTTTCATTATGGCAGGCAACTGAACATGTGTTTCAGTTACAATTCAACATTTATACACCTTATGAAGTGATTACAAGAATCTAGTAGCCATCTATCATTGTGCACAGTTATTGGGATAATATTGGCTCTATTACCTGTGCTGCACATTACATCCCCATGACTGTTTTATACCTGGATGTTTGTGCTTCTTAATCCCCTTTTCCGTCCCCCCTCTGGCAACAATTTGTTCTTTGTTTTGATGAGTTTGCTTCTGTTTCACTGTTCATTTGTTTTGTTTTAGATCCCTCGTACAAATGATATCATACATTATTTGTCTTTCTTTGTCTGACTTTTTTCACTTAGCATAATACCCTTTAGGTTCATTCATATTATTGTAAATGGCGAGATTTTGTTCTTTTTTATAGATGAGTAATATTCTATTATGTATATGTACCATAACCTCTTTATCCATTCATCTATTGATGGAAACTTAGGTTGCTTTCATATCTTGGCTATTGTAAATAATGCTGCAGTGAACATAGGGGTGCATATATTTTTACAAATTATTGTTTTCATTTTGTTCAGATAAATACCCAGAAGTGGAACTAATGGGTCATTTGATAGTTCTATTTTTAATTTTTTGAGGTATCTCCATACTGTTTTCCACAGTGGCTGCACCAATTTACAATCCCATTATTCACAATTTAAAATGTCAGAGAAGATGTAAGAGACATCCTGACATGAGCTTCTGGGCTGAGCATTCTGTGGAAGGAGGTGAATATCTCAGATGACATTAATACCCAACATATTCTTTCAAGGTTGCTGTGATCAATTTAAACTAACAAGAACAGAGATAAAAGTAAAAGTACATAAGAACCGAATAAAGAGAGACCATTTAGCAGGAATTCACTTGAGAGAGGCCTCAGAGTTTCAGTTGTAAAGTATAAGCTAGCAACAAAAAGCGCTATTACAGCCTTATGCTGCACAAATAGAAGTCTTTTACCCCCAAAGGCTGGGCACTGAGTTGACTGACTACAGCTGGAGTCAACCCATGGTTGGGAAACATTTTCACAAGCCCATCACTGAACCAAAGGATTTACAATAGAGGTCAACAGGGTTGAATATCTTGAGGACTAAAAGCAGTAAAAACACTGAGGTTCAGTGGAGGACAACCTGGCTAATAGAGGGAATCCTGCTAAGAGAAGAGGGCAGACAAAGACTGTTAACCTCAAAAACAAAAGACTCACTGGTATGGAATTACAGCCCCAAATATCTAAAGGGCCTTGGCAAGCAATGCGTTTAGTTCTTCTGTGTAACTCCAAGAAGCGGAATTAGGAGCCCCGCTGTGACAGATGCTAAGGGGTGTCCAGGGAAACACTAACACGAGAGAGGTTTGAGCAAGACGCATGACTCCAAGACCCTTTTGGCACATCCCTTGGAAATGCAGGCAAATGTCAAGCCCCAAATAATATGCATTTATCCACAAATATGTATTAGGGCTGACTGTGACCACACACTGGGTGCTACCGATGCACCAGTGAACAGGAAAGACAGTTCCTGACCCGTAAGGACGGGGCTAGTCCTAGTGGTGATGCCAGCAGGACTTTCCGATGGCGGTGACCTCCGAGAATGAAGTGATGGTAGAGAATCTCAGCTGCTGTGACAAAACCCAGCTGTAACCAAGGAGGAGAGAAGGCAGGGTGCAGTGGAGGCAGGGAGGCTGCGTGTTCGGTTAACCCAGACCTCACCCAAACTGAAGCAAAATAATGCGGCTGTTAAGTCCTTCTTATGGAAGGTCGTTGGCCTTTTTCTTGATGGTACAGGAGAGGGAGTGTTATGAACTGAAGGTGTCTCCCCAAAATTCAGATGCTGAAGTCCTAATTCCAAGTGTGATGATATCAGAAGGTGGGGCCTTTGGGAGGTGATTCAGGTTTAGATGACGTCATAATGGTAGGGCCCTCATTTTAATTCTCTTGACATTTCTTTTATTACATTTTTTTAGTTATTTTCTCAGTCATTGCCCTGGGGATTACAATTAACATTCTAATTTATAATCATCTACCTCACATCAATACCAACTTAATTTCAATAATATATAAACTATACAACTATACAGCTCAGTGGCTGAACGTCAACCCAGGCACCAGGAGGTCAGGTTCGATTCCCATCAGGGCACATGCCTGGGTTTCGGGCTCGATCCCCAGACGGGGGCGTGAGGGAGGCAACCCGTCACTGACTCTCTCATCACTCATGTTTCTCTCTCTCCCTCTCCCTAAAAGCAATAAAAATATACATTTTTAAAAACGAAGTGCAGAAAAAACATCAGAATCACTATAATTAATATTCTCAGAGAGATAAAAGGAGTCAGTTCAGCCATTATAAAAATGAGGTGCTGTTATAAAGGGACAGAGAACAAGTAAATAAATCTTAGAAAATACATGATAACTTATAAAAATTCAATAGAAATTTGTAAATTAAAATTGTTGAAATTTCTCACAAGGGAAAACAAAACGTTTGCCCTAAAGGAGTGAGGAGAAAAAATATTAGACGATTCGTCCGATGCTGAGTTACTATCAATTCCAGAAAGAGAGGCCAGAAACACAGTGGCGAGGAAATTACCAACTAAATGCTACCTGAGGAAATTTCAGATCAGAAGAAAAGATACCCAGGAATGAAAAGGCTCCTCCAGATAATAAATGAAAAAGACCCACTTCCAGTGACATCACAGTAAAATGTCAGACGGTCAGGAAGGAAAGGAAGCCCCCAGAGGCTCCAGAGACAAGAAAAACACAACAAAGGCGTGTTAATGAGAATGACACACAATTCCTTACCAAGGGAAACCGGCAGACAAAGGACGGTGCCTTCAGAGCCCAGGGAAAACGACTTTCCTGGACAAAGGGTGTCCCAGTCAGGGGAGGTGATGTTCTCTAGGAGATCCCAGTGCGACAGGTGTCTGCCCAGCTCCTCCAAGGCCGAGGCTCTCGGAGGGGCCCCGGGGATCATCAGACATAACTGACCTGGTAGACACTCCCCCGAGAGCCATTCTACAAACTGCTGGAGGGCACAGGGAGATTTACTGACCTGTTCCAAGAACACTGAGTCTAGTAGGAAAAAGTCATTATTGTGATTCCAAGAAAAAACAGAGAGATTGATGAGCAGGGACATATAATTACGGCTCGCTAGCCCGAGAGTGAACAGAATTACACGGTCAAAAGAATGAAAACCCTTATAACGTGCCTCCCCAATTGCAATGCAGTCGCACAGGGAGCACAGAGGAGGTGGCGGGGCTGTGAGCCCCCCGAACCCTCAGCACCCGGCCCAGGAAGTCAGCAGCGGGCGTCTGAGCAACTCGCAGGAGAACACGCGGCTCACTCGGAACCACAGGCACAACTACCAGAGGGTGGTGAGAAGCTGGCTGCGGCTGCTGCTGGAGAGCAGGGCTGAGGAGGGGGCCGTGGCTTTCTGTCATGTTTATAAGTATCTACAAGTAATATGAGGGTAGGAGAAACAAGTTAAATAAACACAAATGCAAGTTAGAAAAGGGAAGACGTTTTATAGGTGCCGCTGCACCATCTCCTTTTACGGGTGCAACCTGCTATGTCAACTCCTAATAAAAGACTTTGTCACAGATCCCGGAGCTGCTGATCAACAAGTAGAAAGCAAAAAAAAAAAAGAAAAGATTTATCTTAAACAAAAATTGATCAACCTTCCCCACCCCCCACAACCAAGAGAGAGAGAGAAGATGAAAAACTCAGCTGCGCCCAGGTCCGGCTGTCACAGAGACACGGGCTTTATAAAGGCAGAAGCCGGTGCCCCGGGCGCCAGCACAAGTGCTCCAGGGACACGAGGGCCCCTGACAGCTCCGGAGAGGGAGCAACGCGAGGGGGTCTGCAGTCCAAGCGGCTGTCCCGGCTTCTCGGCTGTTTGCCCCAGTATGTCCTCTGTCAGCTGTGGCTGTCCAGACAGGATGCACACAGAGGGTGAGAAAACCTAATTCTTTTTCATCTTCATCCCACGATATTTTTCCCGATGATTTTTTTAGAGAGTGGAAGGGAGGAAGAGAGGGAGGGAGAGAGAGAAACATCGATGTGGGAGAGACACACAGGTTGGTTGCCGCCCACACGCTCCCGGGCTGGACCACAGGCAGGGAGGCCACCCAGACGCAGGCCGGAGGTGTCAAGACGGCGGGGAAGCGTCTGGACAGGGCGCCCGCCAGGAGATGCGAGAGCTGCTCGGTTCCGTAACGGGGCAGGTTGTGCATCCCAGGGGGTGGAGGCTGTTCTCTTAGAGAAGCCGCCAGTGGGATCACTGCAGCATTTTAATCAGAGGAGTGACTGGAAGACGGGCCTGGGGGCAGCCCCCGCAGTCGTTCCAGGGAGGGAGGTGGGCGGAGTGGGGAATCCGGGTGCTCTGCTCTTGAGAGAGCTCGGGTGGTGTAATAATCCCAGGTTCCTCTGCACCACCCACCTCAGTCACTGCATCACAAGGTCGGACCAGTTTTTGTCAGTAATCTCATTGCTTTTTATGGAGAAGATTTTGGGGGGGTCTTTACTCCACCATTCCCTTTAAAACCACTTAGGGTTCTTCATATTTCCCACACTCTGTTAATGGGGAGCCTCTGGGATGGGTTTAAATGTCTTCAAAAAAGTAGCAAAATATCGTCTTGTCTTTTCTGTAAAATATATATATGTTCCCTTTTCTAATTACATCTCTCCACTATGAAAGTCTATTAATCTGTATCACCCCAAAGTTTCTGGTCAATAACTATAAACTGCTCAAGAGGGGGACATGGAAACAGTGCGTTTCCTGGAGAGCGTATCCCCACTGTCTTTGACAACTATTCCGCCAACATTACGGTAGATGGAAAACTGGTGAATCGGGGCTTACGGGATGCTACTGCTAGACAAGAAAATTACAAGAGGTTACGGCCCCTGTCCTAGCCGCAGACAGCTGTAGTCTTAATGTGCCTGTCTCTTGTGAGTCCTGTGTCATCTGGAAATGGTCCTGCAAGGTGGTGTCCTGAAGTGTGGCCACACTCTCGCCATCCTGGTGGGACTAAGCTTGATCCTAGGGAAGGTAAAGACACGACTGAGAGACTGAAGGGGAAGCAGCTGGCACCATCCCCCACCCGCAGGGTTTAGCTCGGCCTAGGAGATGGCTTCGTAAAGTGCCCGAGGGCTCGGCTCCCACACAGCCAGGCCCTGAGACAGTGTTTCATGAAGCCACTCCGGCCGCTCTCCGCCACCTTCTGTCAAGAAGAGGAGATGCCTGCGGTTGAAAATGTCTGGGCCCCCTCCCCTGTCCCCAGGAACCTTTGTACACTTTGCCCAACAACGACGGAGCCTTCTCACTCAACGCCAAGTTTCTGGTACAGATTCGTTTTTCCATGAAACCATTTTAAACCCGTCAGTAATTTTTAGGTTTTATTTAAACAAATAAGGATCAGAGTTCAAACTTTCACACTGCATTAAAATTTAACCCCAAATTTTTATTTAAAAAATAGTTTTAAAGCCTTATTTTTCAAAAGCCCAGATTCTTGCTCAGATAAAGAAATGAACTAAGTTGTGGTGTTGTGCTGAGAACACTGGGCGCTAAGCTGTTTAGAGACCTTTGGCTTTGAGGAGCCCGCGGCTCCCGGAGCTGGGGAAGGCAGGCACTTTCTAACCAGCTGCACATACAGGCAGCTCCGCCTCCTCTAGGTGATGTCACCGTTTAACACTCTGGTAGCCTATCAACCCGTGTCCCCTACCCAACATTGTCCCTACGTCATAATGGAAGGAGTGTAACAGCTCACCTCTTTGCATCAATCTTTTTGATTTCGTAGTGAGATTTTAAAAAAGGAATGTGTTGGCTTTTGCTGAGACTTCGAAGAGAACTCTTACTCACGTGTTATTCTGCTCTCGCTGTGGGCGCACCAGGGTGGAATGTGGGGAACACTCGCGTGATCAAAGGATGACAGTATTTTGACAAAGTACGAAGCTGAGATTAATTTACACCACATAGCACATGTAACGATTAAACTGAATAAAAGCGTCATGGGCACAATTCTAAAACGTTAGTTTCTGTCAAATGCAGATGATGAAGGAAGCTGGTATTAATAGGTAAGCGTCTTCCTTAGCATCTCCTTTTTCTTAAACCCGCAGCTCCTCCTGAGATTGGGCGTTTAGTTTATCTGTAAACAAGCCATTCCCATGGTTCCTGACTTAGTAACATGCTTTTCTTTTTTCAAATTTATCTTTATTGTTGAAAGTATTACAGGTGTCCCATTTTTTCCCTCATTGACCCCCTCCACCCCACTCCCCAGGCCTTCTTCACCCCATTATGGTCTGTGTCCATGGGCTATGCATATACAAGTTCTTTCGTTAATCTCTTCCCACCTACTCTCCTTCCCTCTGAGATACGACCGTCTGTTGCAGGCTTCAGTGTCTCTGGGTCTATTTAGTTTGTCAGTTTCTTCTGTTCATTAGCAGACCTTGTTTTTAAAGAAGACCCTTCAACATTTCATGTGACACTGGTCAGGTGGTGATGAACTCCTTTAGCCTAGTCTGAGAAGCTCTGTATCTGACCTTCAGTCCTAAATGACAGCTTTGCTGGGTAGAGTCATCTGGGTCGTAGTTCCATGTTTTTCATCATTTTGAGTATTTCTGGCCACTCCCTTCTGGCCTGCAAGGTTTCTGTTGAGAAATCAGCTGACAGTCATATGAGTGCCCCCTTGTAGGTAACTGCTTTTCTCTTGCTCTTTTAGGATTTTCTCTTTGTCTTTAGCCTTTGGCATTTTAATTATGATGCGTCTTGCTGTGGGCCTCTGTGGGTTCCTCTTGTTTGGGACGCTCTGTGCTTCCTGGATGTGTAAGTCTATTTCTTTCAAATAGGTTTTCAGTTCCTTGCTCTCTCATTCTGGCACCCCCATAATGAGAATGTTGAGCTACTTGAAGTTGTCCCAGAGGCTCCTTACACTTTTTCATATTCCTGGATTTTTTCTTTTTGCTCTTCTGGTTGGGTGTTTTTTGTTTCATGTTCCAAATTGCTAATGTGATTCTCAGCGTCCTCTACTCTACTGTCGATGCCCTGTAAATTATTCTTCATTTCAGTTCGTGTAGTCTTCATTTCTGACTGGTCCTTTTTTATGTTGTTGATGATGTCACTAATTTAAGTAAGTGCTCTTCTTATAGAACCTTCTCCATGAGCACTGTGTCTCCTTGTATAAAGTCTTTCTTGATGATGCATTAAAAGTTTTTTGTAGATTAGTAAAAGTATATTCCTGTTTTCATGTTCCTTTATGCAAAGCTAATAGGTGCTTTCCTTAGTTTTCTAGTAACTAGATGTAAAAATCATGGCTGCATCTTCACAGTTTTTTAAAATTATTGATTTTAGAGGAAGTGGAGGGGGGGAGGGGGGGAGAGAGAGAGAGGAACATCAATCGGTTGCCTCCCGCATGCGTCCCAACCAGGGATCAAGCCTGCAACTTAGGTATGTGCTCTGACTGGGAATTGAACCCACAACATTTTGGCGCACAGGATGATGCTCCAACCAACTGAGCCACCCAGCCGGGGTGCATCTTTACATTTTAAAGAATATTTTAGATTCTTACACTATGAATCTTCTTACCACCACTGTCTTGCTAGGTCCCCAGTACTGCACCTGGACTGATGCTACCTCCCCTCTGCCTCCTGTGTGGATAGCATCTTGCTGCTCCTCCTAACCACACTCCTTTGGGTGGGAGGTGGTGTAAACCCTGTGCTCGTGCTAACAGAGTTCTGCACAGCTTACCCACTGGCAAGAATATCAGGTCAGACCTTTCAACCGCTAGAACAACACTTTTTAAACTGACACTTGCAGAATCATGGAGTGTTTTTACACTGATTTTTGGCTAATGCAATTAACAGTATGTTTTGCATGTATGACTTATTAATTCTTGAATCAGAAAAAAAGAAGACAGTAAAAAAAAAAAAAAAAAGAGGACAGTGAACAGTTAGAGGACAGTGGGGTGAAAGTAAAAACCAGATAAAGTGGGAATAAGCCAGAGACTAGTGTGGTGAGCGAGGGGCCCAAGAGATGAGGTAAGTGTAGACATCAAGGTAGACGATGGGCTGTCACACTGCAGAGGCCCAGGAGATGGGGTGGAGTGTGGACACTGGGCTGGACGAGGAGCTGTCACACTGAAGAACCACCAGAGCCAAGCAGAGGAGGCTGACCTTGTACTGCGCAGAGGGTCACCATGGTCTTGAAGAGGTGATGGCACTAAAGAAGGTTGCCTTAGGGGGTCCCCTGTCAGAGCTGGAGAGAGGCCTGCCCTTTCAGTGTGTTGAGCAGAGGTGTGCGGGAAATGGCCACACTTCATGCACAAGGGCTTTTGAGTCTCTTAGACAAATCTGTGCTTAGCAGCTGGTGCCCATTCTCCAATGTAGATGTTTAAGCTGATGACGCATGTTTCCAGCTCTGGTTTCGCATGTTTCCAGCTCTGGTTTCGGGCCAGTCATGCTACAGCCAAGCCCATTTCCTCCACTAGCAGCTCCCCATGAGTTACATGAACGAAGTGTGAAACAATTCTGTCCAAAGCCTGCGGTCAAGCCTGGGAGGTGACAGTGGCTTTTCCTCAGTGGAGAGAGATAAATAGCAAATGATTTAATTACAGGGAGGCCCTTATGCATCAGGAACAAATGGTGCCGCCTGCTAGTTCCTTTGGTTCATGAATAAACGATCTTGATTTCTGTGAATAAAAGCTTAAAATGCAAGTAGCTCTGATGATTTAAAATATCTGTAATTTTGTGAGAGCTTTCTACGCCGCTGAGGTGCCTGGACCTTGCTGAAGTGTAAAATCGGGTAAACTGTGCTATGAGATGAACCCAGATGCTCGTGTTCACTGAAGATCACGCTCACGTTGGCAGCCACTGCATGTGCAGCTGGAACAATGCTATTCAGTGTCGCAGGTAAAAAAATCAAACAACTCATCACTAACTGCCCAATTAAGAAAAACTCCACTGTCGTGTGTTAATGAAAAGCCCTCCGAGAGAGGTTTGTGTTTGGATTTCAGAAAGCAAATTATACAGTTGGAAGCAGAACAACTAGTCTTTGTCCAACATGAAAGCGTTTCATTAGGAGCCTGTTCCAAGGCGGGAGGTGGGGAGAGGAGGAGGGCCACTCACAGTGTGGAGCTGGGAGGCGGCAGTGCACAGTCTCCAAAACCCTATGCCTGGCTGCAGGAAGTCACCCCTGACTCTGAAACTGAGGGCACAACACCTCCGCGGCAGCGGTGTACATGAATAATAAATGGTCTAAGAGAAAAGGAGTTCAATGGAGGACCCAGGAATCTGTAGGCAATAATTCAGGACACACACACAAAAATAACAAATACATTGTATTTTTTAAAAGTTCCATTTCTTAACATGCATGTCAAAAAAGCAGCATTTTCCATTAAAATACTGGTTTTATGTTAAGATTAAAGCATGGCCATATTCACTTTTCTGTTCTCTATAGTTTGGGGGAAGAAACCTCAACAGTTGGAATGAAACCAGAAATAAGAAGTAGAAGGAAAACTGAAAATTTCTCAAACATGTGGAAATTAAACAGCACACTCTTAGACAACTCATGGGTCAAAGAAGAAATTGCAAGGGGAATTTGAAAATATCTTGAGACAATGAAAATTAAAATATCACAATAAAAAACTTTACACAATACAGTCAAAGCAGGGCTAGGAGGAAATGCAGAGCTGCAAATGCTTACATTAAAAATGATTTCTAATCAACAACCTAACTTTACACTTTAAAGAGCTAGAAAAATAAAAACAAACTTAACGCAAAGTTAACAGAAGGGAGCAAAAAAGATGAGAGCAGAGATAAGTGGAATAGAGAACAGAAAAACAAGAAAGAAAATCAACATAACCAGGAGTTGAGTCTTTGAAAAGATCCACAAGACTGGCAAACCTTTAGCTAGACTAAGAAAAATTAAAGAAAACTGAAATAACTAAAAATAAGGAACATGGGCTATTACAAACTATTTTACTGAAATGAAGAAGATTCCAAGAAAGCATTATGAAAAAGTGTATACACCAACAAACCGGGTAACCAAGATGAAATGAAAAAATTCCTAGAAACACAACCTATCAGGACTGAGTAATGAAGAAAGAGAATCTTGTCATACCTACAGCCACTGACGAGGCCCAGAAACGAGTGCCACCAGGAAACAGTGACCTCCAAGCGCTACTCACAGCCAAGGGAACAGGGCTCCATAAAGAAACGGTCATTCTGGGGTCGAGGCAGGAAATGTACGAGATAAGCCCAGAATAACTTGTTATAACAGAATGCCAGTAATCTATTACAGATTGTATTTTTATTTATCTTTATTGTTGCGAGTATTACAGATTTCCCCCATTTCCCCCCCACTATCCCCCTCCAACTGGTTCCCACCCCACCCCAGGCCTTCCCCACACTACTTTCTGTGTCCATGGGCTATGCATCTATGCACATGAAGTTCTACACCCAAAGGAGTTAGGAGGGAATTTCAAAATCTTCCCACTGGCTGAACATAAGACAATTTTTTTCAGTAAGAATAGGTGCAATGGATTGAAATATGTCAGGTGTGTTTCTCTCATGCCTTTAGAGAGAGATTTTTAAAATTTATTAGTCGTCTTTGCAAAATAATGAGCTGATTCCCTAGCATCCCTTCAAGCTGGTAAATAACGGGGGGAATCGAGCACTTAATCTAGGCTTTTCTGTAAACTGCGCCTCAGGGTACCCAGGCAATCAAATGGCTGATAAGAAGTTTATCTTTATAGAGCATCCTGTTCCCGCTGCAGCTACACATATTTCATTCATGAGACGGTTACAGCCTAAACCAGATTTTTAATTTTGATAAAACTGGTCTCTGTTGGAAGGGAATACTAAAGAGACCCATTTCTGAAGGGAGAAAGCCAAGAATCCCCGGATTTAGAGCTCGAATAATTGAGCAATTAAAAAGCTAGAGGCATGGACCTCCCCTAGAAATGTGTTAGGACTGTGAGGGTCTACACCGCCTACGTCTGAATTCCCTGCTCAGGTCTTAAAACTCATGACCATGCCTCCTCGAAAGGCATCCTCCCTCCCCACACCTCTGCCAGGCCACAGACAGAGCATCGGGTCCTCACCCCCTCCTTGGTCCAGTAAGACAGACATAAGGCTGGTGGCTACTCCGCTCATCTCCCAGTGGCTCACTACTTTGCCTTCACGTATCGTGTGTTTACCACGTCCCTTAATTGCATCATTTCCTCTTGTGCTTTATTTCCCATCATGCTGTTTTATCCCTCACAGCCCCTGAGTGCACACAATCTACCGCCAGTGTTGGCAGTAAGAGGCCACATCAAGTGACTGACCTGGAAATGAAATGAAAGGCGATTACGGACAGGAAGGTGGGAACTCAGTGGCGGTTACTGCTCTCCAGCCGGGCGGGTCCTGTTCCCCTACAGCTACGATCAGAGTAACAAGAACAAAGCGACGAAGCTGTTAAAGGCTCTGAAGGGCCTCTATCACCCACGGAGAAATTTCTTTTTTTTTAACTCTCACCAGAGGATACTTTTTTCCATTGCTTTTTTATTTTATTATTATTTAATCCGCCCGAGGATTTCCATTGCTTTTGAGAGAGAGTAGAAGGGAGGGAGGGGGAGAGAGAGATGATGTGAGAGAGACGCTGACTGGTTGCTTCCCATAGGTCCCTGACTGGGGCTGAGGATCAGTCCAGGTTAAGTGCCCTTGACCGGGAATTGAACATGCAACCCTTTGGTGCTCGGGCTGACACTCTAACCACTGAACCACACTGGCCAGGTCAAGGAGAAGCTTCTAGTGTCCTGGATTGAAGACCAAACGCAGCAGCGTGTCCCTCCCAGCACCGTGACGGTCATGGCCAAAGCACAGAGGCTGTGATGCTGAGCAAGCAGGCTGGACCCCACTGTGCTGCTGAACTACGGCCAGCTCTGGGGGGGTTAAATGATTCAAGATCATTACTTTCCCATAATGTGAAAGCGAGTGGTGAGTCTGCACGTGGCGGTGCGAAGGCAGCTGAAGGATTTTTAGAAACTCTAGATAAGGTGACTGTGGAGGAAAATTTCTTGCCAGAGCAAATATTCCACATGGACGGAACCTCCCCATTCTGGAAACGGGTGTCTGGGAGGACTCTGATCCATAAAGAGGCCACGTCAATGCAAGACTGCAAGGCTTTTAAGGACAGGATAGCAGCCTCGTTCTGCCACCTGGCACCGTGAGAGCCCCAGAGCCTTCTTTCACATCAACAAGCACCCACTGCCAGTGTCCTGCAGGAGCAATGAGAAGCCATGGCTGACCCAGCTCCTCCTCCGGGAGGCCCTCCTGAGTTGCTGTCAGCAAATGGAGGAGGACTCTTTGAAGAATAACATGTTCTCAGGTTTTCTGCTTATTGCTGATAATGATCCGGACACCCTCTTTTCACTGGTGAACTTCATCCCAATGTCAAAGTGTTGTCTCTCCCTTCAACACCGCCTGTTTGATCAACTGATGGATCAGGAGTTAATAGTAGCTTTTAAGGCCTACTTCCTGTGGAGGACCTTTGTCCAGCCTATTGCTGCATTTGAGGAAGACACTAGAAGACACTGAAACGTTCTAGAAGGATCACAACATCTATGACTGCATCAAGACCCTTGCTTGGGCTTGGGTGATGTCACAAGGAGTATAAAAATGGCACCTGGAAAACACACTCAAGGGGTTCATCCACAACTTCAGAGGATTTGCCAAGGGTGAGGGGGCTACAAAAACCAACAAGGCTGTACCATGTGGGTGTGTGTAGGATACTCTGTCACGTTCTGTTTGCACAACAATGAAATAGTCTAATAACACATTTCTCAGAATGTATCCCTTTTGATAAGCAACACATGCGTGTAATGGAAACCGGGTGTGGGATACATGAAAACTCACTGTACGGTCTTCATGATTGTCCTGTAGATCTAAAGCTATTCTAAAAAATTTTTTTAAAAAATGCATAAAATTGGAGATAACATGACCCTAATTCTATTTTCTAAAAGAGATCGTATTAAGTTGAAGAGATTGCATGCGGTTGTTCCATGAAAACATCTGGGCCAAGAGCTTTGTTTTGGGGTAGGTCTGTAATTGCAAATTAAACTTCTGTAATGGCTGTAGGGACATTCAGATTTTGAATTTAATTCTAGTTGAGCTTTGGTACTTTACAGTTTTTAAGGAACTGGGAATTCATCCATTTCTTAACGATATTGAGTTTATCAGCATCAAGTTGTTCACAGTATTTCCTATTATCTTTCTAACAGCTGTAGGATCTATAGTGATGGCTCTCGCTTCATTCCCATTGATCTTCATTTCCATCACTTCTCTTTTTATTTTCCTCAGTCATGCTTATCAATTTTATTGATTCTTTTAAAGAACCAGCTTTTTGTTTCATTGGTTTTTCTCCATGATTTTCCTATTTTCAATTTCATTCATTTCTGCTATTATCACTATTACTGTCTTCCTTCTGCTTGTTTCGGGTTTATTTTGCTTTTCTTTTTCTAATTTCTTGTAGTAGGAATTTAGATGATTGATTTGAAATCTTTCCTCACTTCAAATGTAAGCATTTCTGGTGTAACTTTTCCCTTAAACTTCATCTCACAGATTTTGACTGTTTTAAAATTTTTAATTCAGTTCTATGTGTTTTTTAAACTCCTCTGATGTGTGGATTATTCAGAAGTGTGTGGATTTCCATTTGTTTGGAGAGTTTCTTATTGCATTCCTATGACTGGTTTCTAGTTTGATCACATTGTGGTCACAAAAGAAATTCTGCATGACTTCCATTCTCTTAAGTTGGTTGAGGCTTGCTATATGACCCAGGATATGGTCTATCTTGGTAAATATGTATTCTGCTGCTGTTAGGCAGAGTGTTTGATACGGACCAATTAGATCCTGTTGGTTGCTGTGATCGGACCCACTATGTACTGCCTGAAATACACACTACTGGGTCCTTCCCAAGTACAACTGTGGATTTGTATGTCTTCTTTCAGCTCCACCAGTTTTTGCTTCATGCGTTTGGAGGCACTATTGCCTGATGCACTCACATTCAGGATCACTGTATTTTCCCAGTGGACTGATCCTCTTCTTATGTAATGTCTTTTCCTCTCATAGATTTTGTTCTGAATTCTACTTCAGATATTAACATGTCTCCTGCTCATGAAACTTCAATATTTGCATGGTGTAATTTTTTTCTATTCTTTTACTTTCAACCTACCTATGTCACTGAGTTTGAAGTGAGCTTCCTCTGAGCAGCATATAATTGAAATGTTTCAATTTGAACAAAAATTCAATCCACTCTGCCTATCTCTGTGTTTTGATGGGTGTATTTTGATCATTTACATTTAAACTCATTATTAATATATTAGGGTTTAAGTGCGCCACTTAGTATTAATTTTTCCGTTTACTTTTAAAATTTAAAGATTTACACTTACACATAGATAACATTGGGAAAATGCTCATTGCTTAGAACAGCTTTCTCTTCACTGTGCAGTAGTTGTACCGCAGTGTGTGACATTCTCCATCAGCCAATGGATGTCACTGCTACCTGCGTAGACTGGCTCAGGTAAAGCACCAGGCAGAGGAAGAGCTGTGGGTGATATAGCTGAGGCCACATCTCCTGGGAAACATGAGCCATGCTCACCGCTGTCTCCATAACAAATGCATTTACAGCACCAGACACACATGATTGGCCCTCAGTGACTACCTTGCTGAGGGAATGAGTGAGCAAATGATAAAAAGGCGTTATTACAACCCATACCTAAAACTGCAACAAACCAACAAACAACTTTATTAACTCTTGCAATTCGCAGCCCATTAAGACTGAGTGAGCAGCAGCAAGATTCAGACTCAGAAGCTGGTGCATTTTGGCTGATATTGGACCACACTGGCCCTAGAGAAATTTATGGAAGGCAGCAGCAAGGGGCCAGTTTCGATTAGTTTACCCTTCCTGTACATTTGATTCAGTCCAGTGCCACGGGCAGAAAGTTATAAAGTGAGAGATCTAATAGAAAGAAAATGACTGACATCATTGTTTTGAGGTAGAACACACTGTGGACATACTACAGATAGAGCTAACAAGGGTCATCTTTCATAAGACTTCACATTTCATCAGAAGTGGGCTCTTTCTGCCCTAGCCGGTATGGCTCCGTGGTTAGAGCATCAGTTGGCACATGGAAGGGTCTTGGGTTTGATTCCTGGTCAAGGGCATGTACCTGGGTTGCAAGTCCAATCCCCGGCCCCTACTGGGGCATGTGCGGGAGAGAGGCAACCAATCGATGTGTCTCTTTCATATCAAAGTTTCCTTCTACTGTCTCTAAAAATCTCTCTAAAAATCAATGGAAAAAATATCCCTGGGTGAGAATTAACAAAAAAAAAGAAGTAGGCTCCTTCCTGCCCCAAGCACCACAAGACGAGGGGTGTGCCGTCCTCTGTGGCTGCTGTGTGAGCGTGTGGCATGAACTGCCTCAGCGCGGTGATTTCCACGTGCCAAACTGCAGTCCCAGGGCTCTGGCTGAGCCACGCTTTTGTTAATGGAAACAGTGCTTATTTATTTTCCCACCAACCACTGAGAAAGCCTCACCGTGAGAACAGATGTGCGCACAGGCCATTTTACAGGCAGTCATTTAAAAGGCGTATGTTCTATATTTGAATGTGTTTATGAGAGACAACTGTGGGTGGACACACCCCAAGCTATTGATATTGGCCACCTCGGGTAGGAGGGGCAGAGTGGAGAACAGAAAGGGGAGTAAACTGTTTCTAATACATTGTCGCACGGTATGCTTGTTATAAAGGGTGGGTAAAATTTATGTGATTTATAAAAGCAAATAAAGAAAGATTTAAAGGGATCAGGGAAGCGATTTCTTTTGGAAATGTCACCAGGAAGATTGCTGACGATGTGTTGCCCTCTCCCCGCTTCTTGACGGTCTCCTGTTGCTTCCTGTTCACCGCCACTGCGCCAAGACTGCGCTGGACTGACCGTTCTTCTAAAGAGGGGGGACCTCCAAACACATACATCTGTGTGCCATACCCTGTCGATGTCAGTCATAGTCCCAAAGGTCAGTCAGGCCGTGACTCAGTTCTAGCACCTACTTGAGCACATCTCTTCCTGGGGTGTTTACGACGGCTGGCCTGGGAGCTGTTAGTCTGCTCAGCACGCGGCCGGGGTATTTTTGGTTGTTGTTTTTATGCCTTCTATTTCATATTCTTGCCATATTGCAGAGGCGGGGACTTCCAGCACAGTGTGGAATAAACTAGGGAAAGCTCTCATCCTTGCCTTGTTCCAACCCTCAGTCTCTCACCACTAAGGGTGAGGTTAGCAGGAGGATGCCTTGTTTGAATTTTGTAGATGTTCTACATCAGCTTGAGGACGTTTCCCTTTATTTCTAGTTTGCTGAGAGTTTTATCATGAATCCTGTCAAACACACTTCTGCATAAATGACGTGATCATATAATATTTTCTTAGCCCATTGATTGAGTGGATTGTGATAATTCTGGAAGTTGAACCAACCTTCCCTACCTGGTGGAAATCTCACTTGGTCATGGTATAAATTCTTTCATATTTTGATGGATTTTATTTGATAATAGTTGTTGAAGATTTTTATACCTACATTTAAGGAAGAAACTAGTCTGTCATTTTTCTTTTTCATACTTTCTACCTGCCTTTGCCATCAGATAACACTACCGCCACAGAAAAGAGTTGAGGCGTGGTCCCTTCTTTCATATTTTCTGGAAGGAATCGTGTAAAATTGGTGTTAATTCTTTTTTAACTGGTAAAGTTCTCTTGCAAAATGATCTGAAACTCAAGATTTCCCTTTTGGGAGCTTTTAATTATTATTTAATTATTATTTCAATTACTTAATGGTTTGGATTTTTTTGTTGTATTTTTTGTTGGTAGATTTTTTTAAATGGCCCACTTATTCTAATTTTTGAAATAGTGTTAAATTTATAAGTTTAAAGTTGATTATAGTATTATCTTATCCTTTTAATGACTATAGGATCTACAGTGATATACTCTATTTCATTTCTAATATTGGTGATTTATGTGTTTTTTCTGTTTTTTATCTTTGTTTTTCTTTACTGATCTCTCTAGGTTTTTTTTAACATTTTAAACAATTCCTTCTTATTTATTGTTTTTATTTTTATTTATTTTTAATATATCAACTGTGTAGTTCTCTCTGTGACTGCTCTAGTTTCTACAACATGGGATAAATCATGTCCCACCTAAAATTCATATACTGAAGTCCTAATCCCAAGGGCGTCAGAACCTGACTGCATTTGAAGGCAGGGTCTTTAAAGGGGTCACTGAGCACTCCCCCTACACGACCTACCTTGGCGGTAACTACAACATGTCACGTCGTCGTGATGGCATCGCTTTGATCTCTCCCCTCATTCAAGTGTGGTTTCCCGTCTCACTGTACCTGTGGCCCTGCCCTAACACGGCTGTGTCGGTCCTGCTGTCCAAAGGTCTCTGGGCAGCTGGTCTTCCTCCTCCCACCTGGTGGTCCTCCCACCTGTCGGTCCTCCCACCTGGCAGTCCCCCACCTGGCAGTCCCTCACCTGTCGGTCCTCCCACCTGGCGGTCCTCCCACCTGCGGGTCCTCCCACCTGGCAGTCCCCCACCTGGCGGTCCTCCTATGCATGTTCCCTGTGTTACACCCAGGGGTTTTAGTCCAAAGAGCATATGGCTGCTCCATCCTGACCAAGACAAGTCTCTGTGACGTTTTTAAACACTTTGTCTGTAATATTGAGTGTTCCTATCTTTTTTTTTATCATTTTGCTTTGTCATTTTCCACATGGAAATCTGCTACATCTGAATTTCATAAGATATTCAGATTTACTTTAATGAGCAGAGGCTCTGCTTGTCCTATCAGACTTGGGGGACATTCAACCCTAATCTTGGAAACAGGCTTGGGAAAGGCACCAGTGACTTAAAGAATAATCTTAGTGATAATCACATCAAATCTCTCCTTTAAAAACTGGCAAAGTGCTTCCGCTTAGTGATGTACAAGTCAGGTTGGCTTAAAATAAAAGGGAGGGTACTTTCTAAATTAAGCCTATGATCTTATTGTGCGATGTTTTTTAAAGGCTCAGTCTTCTCTTTTTGAGTTCTCAGAGCATTTTTACAAAAGTTCAACATGTAAAATGTGACAACTCCCAACTGTCCTGGGAACACCATCGAGGTGCTACTTAGGACATCACTGTCACTGTCTCTTCTTGCACCACCTCTGACACAACAGAAATACGGAGTGAGAATAACTTTTAGCTAATAATGGCGACACTTGGACTATAGTGGTGTCCTTTATCCTGGGTATCTTTATTTCTCAAAATCCTGCCACCATGGACATCTGGCCCAGGTAATTCTTTCTCTGGGGTGGGGGTGGGGCTGCCCTGTGCATTACTGGACATTTAGCAGCATTCTGGTCGCCAACCACTCAATGCCGGGTCACAACCCCTACATGTTGGGCCAACAGAAATGTTTTCACGCGTTGTCCAGTGTCCTTCGGTGCACGTGGGGTGTGGGGTGGCTCATCCTGTTCTGGAGTCACTGTTCTAGGGTAAATGGACAATTTAAAGACTATTGTAAGCAAAACCAGAGCTCTGGAGGTAAGAAGGACTTGGGGAGGGGCAGGAAAGAAGGGAGGGAGGGAAAGGAAAACCACCAGGAAAGTTTTCTATGCGCTGGGAAAGTTGTGGACGAGGCGAGCTGGGTCTCCAGGGAAGCTGCTTTCTCCTGACCCTGTGCGTCCCTGTGGCTCCACCCCAGGTGATCCGCCGGCTTCCTCAGCCCCAGGGACCCAAGCCTCCCTCTTGCCCACGCCCATGCCTCACACGGCTCTGCCCCACTCATCCCAGGCTCTCCCTGTGCAGCCTCCTCCGTCACTCACACTTGTCACAGGCTGATCCCCCAGACCTGCTGCTGGAGCTTGGGACTGGCCAGAAGGACTGACTCAAGCGGCCCACGGTCCACACGTCTGAACAGAGAGGTGCATGAGACAGCAGTGCCCAAACAAAACAGACCCCCAAACCAGGGGACAGGATCTACACCTGTCCTTCTGACCCTGTGCAAATGTACTGGTTATTGGAAAGTCATCCCAGAACTGAAAAATAAATTTCCAAGGAGAGCTTAGGATCTCACGGTTGTCTGTCCTTCTCAGAAATGCGTGCACAGAGCTCCTGACAGTTTGAAAGTAAATGCAGGTTCTAATTTCATGTCTCCTCTAGAGTTGCCTATTTTTTTTTTAATGTTTTTACTGATTTTAGAGAGAGAGGAAGGGAGAGGGTGAGAGAGAGAAACATCAATGAATCACTCGATTGCCTCCTGCACGGCCCCTACTGGGGATGGAGCCCACAACCCAGGCATGTGCCCTGACCGGGAATCGAACTGCGATCTCCCGGTGCCCAGGAGGACACTCAACCAACTGAGCCACACTGGCCAGGGCAAGAGCTGCCTGTTCTTGACCACAGAATCTTGTCTCAACACAGCTAATCCTGCAGCCCTATAGTTCGGCCTTAAAAGTCCAAAGACCCAAGAATCATGAGCACAAATCCAAGGTGAACATCTTTCTGCTGCAAGACCCAGTTTTTCCTGATCTGTCATACATCAGAGGACGATGCCGCGCCTGGTTTACCAGATGTCTGCACACAGCATTCAGAGGCTGGGCACTCCTGAGGGCAGGGACTGCCTCTGACCACCCTCAGCATCCTTGGCAGCACCCAGCCCACGGCCTCTACACAGTGTACTCAACACATGCTTGTTACAGTGAATGACAGCCATGAGGAACAGGCTCAGGGAAACCAGGGCCTGCTTCCTGGGCTGCGTCTACGGTGAACCCTGAAACATCGTGGTTTATTATGAGCTGAGGGTCCCCAGTCTGCTGGGAGCTGGACGTAGGGAATGGGAGAGTTTCTGCGTGCAGGACACCACAGCCCTCCAGGCTGACCACATGGAGGCATTTGTCACACAGCTGGACTGAAGGGCACTCGTGGGCACACGGGAAAGGGAGTTCTGAGGCTGGGAGGGAGTTAGTCCCAGGGTGAGGGCAAGACCCTGCGGGACATTGTGCTCCCAGACTGGGTGGTGTGGTGGGAACTCAGGAGAGCAGAGCACGTGGGAGGTCTGTCCTTTCTGGCTTCCATGGAGTGACGCCACCTTCCTGCGGGAAGGGAGAGGTGTGGGCATGTGCTGGGGTCCGGATCTGCCCTTGGAGCTGGCCAGAGGTTCCTCTCTAAGGAGGAGACATTCCTAAGCTCCCGCTCACAGGACACAGCTGCCCAGAGGAAACTGCTGGAGTCAGTCAGAGCCAGAGCGGAAGCCTAGAGCGTGTCTCCCCTCCCTGCACTCTGGTGTCACTCTCTGCTAATCAGGGACCACTATCAACTTGGTTACTAGGGCTCTGAGAGGGCTCTGCCAACATGTGATTCCGCAAGGAAGGGATTCCCTGCAGTTACCACCACGCTCCAGCACCCTGCCAGGGAGCTGAAGGGAGACAGGCCTAGCCAAAGGAAATCATGTCAAAGGAGAAAGCTTGTATTTCCCACCTGTTGTGGGAACATGATATGTGGGGATAGGAGGGAAGCTGAATGCCTGGGAGGCAGAGTGTCCAGATGTGGCTACGGGATGGGTCTTCCTTCCCAGGACTCCTCTGTCGTCACAGAAGGGTTTTTATACACCGCCTGTGTGTGAGTGTACACGTGTGCATGTACACGTGTGTCTGCACATGCATATATTACCCATCCCTGTGGTCCTAGGAAGTCCCATAAAATCCATGCCCCGTAGCCAGACCAGCTGCATGAACATCCTGCTTAGCAGCCTCACCGACACGCTGCTCCGCAGAGGCCGGAGCCAGAGGCTGTAGAATGATGGTGACAGACATCTAAGTCCTGGTCCCCGTGGAACTGAACTGACACTTCACTGTTTAAACTTACAGTGGGTGGCAGGAGTGCGGCTGACAGCTCGGTGTCATATGCTCGCTTGCAGAGATCCCGCCTCTCGTGGAGAGTGTGTTACCATCCATCACAGAGGCCACTTATTGGCACATATTCAACATGCGCTACCTGTTAGTTTCAGGCGTCCCTGGGGCTTGGTGTGTTTGGCGGAAGGCAGACTGTTAACGCGATTTCCAGTGTGCTCCGGGGCGGTGCATACGTTTGGGAGACCACACACTAAAATGGACACGGTGGCACTTAGGACTCTCTCTTTCTCCTCTGTGCTTTTCTATATTTTCACATTTCAACAGTGAGCAGCTATTACTTGTGTAATCAGGAAAAAATCTTCATGGTCGATTTATTCTTTAAATTACCTTTTGAGTGTAGAATAAACACGGGGAGTAGAAACGCTCTCAGGGCCCAGCTGCTTCAGGGTGAGAAGGCAGCCGGCTCCCCGACCACTGCACTACACTGCCGCCTGCCCAGGGGGCCCCTGGACTGGCATCCCCTCCTCAAGGCCGGATGCCTTGCTAGGCCCACGAAGGGCAATCCCATGTGGCTACGACCCAACCCTCTGCCTTCCTTGGCTGAGGCTGGGGACCCTGCCGCTGGACTCAGAAGTTACAAATACCAGGAGAACGGCTTTGCAAGGAGGCTGTGAAGAGCTTTAGAACCTGATCGTCTTATTTGGGATCCACTGCCACCCACAAGCCTGGGCACTGCTCGCAGCTCTCTGGGTCCTGGTTTCCAAAGAAAGAACAAGGGGACAGCGGGAGCCCTTGGAGCCCGAGTAACAGATCCTCATCTGAGAGGGGACAGCAGGGTCGGCCTCGTCGGCTCCGAGTCCAGGGTGGGGCATGGAAGCCACCAGCTAAGTAAAGGCCTGTGGCCTGCACGGAGTAAATATATGCCACCACGAATGCTGTCCTGTCTGCTGTGTGCCAAGCACCATGTTAGCACGTAACACCTCGGCAAGCACAGAACTGATTTCAGTTCTCAGGCAGTCTAGGGGAAAGTGTCATTATCATCTCCACTTTTTAAAAAACATATATTTTTATTGATTTAGGAGAGAGAGAAACATCAATGAGAGAGAAGCACAGATTGGCTGCCTCCTGCATGCCCCCTACTGGGGATAGAGCCCAAAACTCAGCTTGTGCCCTGACCGGGAATCGAACTGGCAACCTCTCAGTGCACAGAGTGACGGCCAACCACTGAGCCGCACCGGCCCAAGTCATCATCTCGTTTTTAAACGAGGAGGGGTGGGGCTGACGAGGTTCTGCTCCCGTGGACTTGGCCTTGGTCTGGGTAATGTGACCACACTGTGAGCCACTGCACTCTGCCTCCCGTACGGAGCAGGACATTAACGACGCATTAGCTCCCTGCAGGGACCTCCACATGCAAAAGGTTCAATAGCTTCGACACCTTCTCTAGGCCTCTTCAGGTCACTCTCTAATCTCTAAGCCCCTATAATATGGAAAATTGGGTTTTTATTTCAAGTGCCTAAGAATTGTTGCCAAAATTGTCCAGCCTGGAATCTTTCTAAAATTAAAAAAAATTAAAAATCACAAAGCATTCCAGGTATCAGCATTCACCAGCTTTCTGTACGTCTAATAGAAGGGTGGGCAGTGACGACGGAGAGAAAGCACCCGGGGCTGGGACCTGTGCAATGACCCTCCGCGAGCACGGTGCCCAGCAGTTAGGAAGTAGTGACACCTGACACTCATGAGGACTGTGTCCCGTCCTGGGGCCTGGCACACTCTTCTCGTCACTCCTTCCCACTGTCCCTGCCCCCACTGCTCCGACGGGGAGACTGAGACGGGGAGCCCAGGCCACACGGGAACGGGCGGAGCAGGAGCGGCCTGGAGCCAGTGGCCGAGGCTCGCCCACCTCCCCTCAGCCAGCTCGGTAAGTACAATCCGTGCGTAGTTCTGCGGCTTCCTTCGTGAGTGGCAGCCAGGAAAGTGGCCTGGCCCCCGTTGCTGGGGGTTAGCCTGCAAGAGCTGTTTCAGTAACCAGCTGTCTTCTCTCTGTCTCCGCCTCATTTGTGCTATGCTAACAAGCCCAGCTTGTAAGTTGCCCAGATGTTTTCATTACCATGAAAAACTGTACTCTGTAGAGCTTGGGCTGGTTGGATGGTGTCCGTATGTTGTAGAGTACAAGCATGAACCCTAGATTACACCCCATGTGCACACAAAGGCCTGTTCACAGAGAGCGGTTCATGGAGAAATGTGTATCACTGAGCACCCGGGGGCGGGGGGGGGGGGCAGAGGTCCAAGGAGCTCCCAGAGGGAACTGAGTGGCGGGGACAGCGAATGGAGCTGCACCGAGCTCACCCAAACTCCCACTGCTGTCCTCGCCGGTCCTTCCTCGCCAAGCCAGGGGGCCACGCGGCTTTTCCTGCAGGGACTTTAACAGGCATTTCGTGGCTTCTGACAGTTATTCCTGTCCTTCCCATAGAACCCACGTCTTCTGCCCACTGCCTGGTGACACTGGTTTTCCCTGATCTTGGGTTCCCTGGGACACCCCCCTCGGCTGTGGGATCAGAGCAGACACGCCTCGGCATTCGTGACTCTCCAGGGCCCTGAATACCACACATCCCTTCATCTCCACTCCTCTAAGACACCGCTTCTGATCTGAAACCTCGCCTGGGGACATTTTCTGTCTCGTTGCTTTGAAAATTCAAATACGAATCCTAATGAGTGTCCCACAAGCTTACGTAACCTCCCAGATAAATGAAAGGTTATATTCAAGGCCTCTGGATTTTTTCTTCTTCGTCTATTACACCTGCACTCTCATTTCCCTGGACTAAAGCCAGAGAGCAGTTCTGACTTCATTTGCGAACTGTGCAGGTTGTGGATCGGAAGCCAAACGCCCCGTGACTTATAATTCAGAAGTCTTTTCATGCCTGAGGTCATTGCCATGTGCGGGAGCAGACCGGACGGTCTTCGTCCCCCGGGGCGTAAGGATCCCATCTGGACACAGCGAGGCTTTGTAATCAGTGAGGACAAGCGAGATTTTATTTGTGATGAGGTGTGACTGCTCACCTCCCTCACCACTAAAAAGTCACCAGGATGTGCTCAGATAAAGGCCATCACTTAAGCATAGTTCAGGTTCCCAAGAGAACGGGCGCTGAGAATAAAAACCCAATTCAATGAAATATGCGCAGTTAATGGACACTGAAGGAGTCTACGCGCTAGCACATACAGCTTCAACGGCTTTCTTCATGATTAAAAATTGATTTAGTACCCATGCGGTCAAGCCATAAACATCAGGAGCGAGTCTTCCCTATTGAGGGGTCGGCTGTAGCAGGTGGGCTCGGGGACGAGCTGTTTATCAGACCCTGACCCTGGGACGTGTGGCTGCAGGGTGGGAGGGACCCGTCTGCCCAGTCACTCAGCATTACAGCCCTTTCCTTCCCTCCCAGCCACAGAGGCCATTTTACACTCTGACATCCAAGGGGACCCTCACATTCGGGTCCACAAATGCTCTGAGGGTCCGGGTGAGGCACAGCTGGGGGGGGTGGGCTATGAATGCATTTCTTTTAAAAATATATTTTGATCTGTAGAGAGAGAGGAAGGGAGAGGAAGAGAAAAAGGCACATCCGATGTGAGAGAGAGACATCAATCGGCTGCCTCCTGCATGCCCCCTACTGGGGATCGAGCCTGTAACCCGGGCCTGGGCCCTGACCAGGGAATGAAACCGGCAACCTTTCGGTGCCCAGGATGATGCCCAACCAACTGAGCCAAAGTGGCCAGGGCTGCATGCATTTCTTCATCAGTAATTATACTTATTTTTATTTTAGAATCAATAAATTGGCCAGTATTTAATTAATTTAAAACGACTTTTTATAAAAGCGTAATAGTTAAGGAAACCACTCATTCCACCAGCATGTTTGTTATAATTCATTCGCTTTCCAGCCAGAGCAGCCCGGTCAAGTACAGGAAGAGCGCGGCCCAACATCAGAACGGGCAGGCCCTGACTTCATCGCTGTGTGGCTGGCGTTCTCTGGGCCTCGGTTCTCTAATCTGCAAACTGTTAGCTGGGGTTAGCACTACATGTTAGTTTTTACTATAACCAACACTTAGAGCTTAAAACAGTCACCATTATTACTGCTCATGAGTCTACAGGGCAGCTGGGTGGTCCTGCTGATGTGGGCCTGGCTCTGCTAGTTCTGGCTGCGCTCACTCATCTGGGGGCTGTTAGCTGTCTTACTCAGGACGGCCTCCGCTGGGACGGCCCCCCACTGGAACGGCCCCTCTGCGATGGCCCCGGCTGGTATGGCCCCTGCTGGGATGGCCCATCTCTGCTCCTAGTGGCCTCTCATCCTCCAGCAGGCCAGCCTGCCTGGTTTCCATGGTGATGGGAAGCGTTCCAGGCAAGTAAATGGAAACGGCACAGAGTCTTCCCTCCCAGGCTTGGAACTGAGAGGTAACTTCCAACGCCTTTTTTCCTCCTTCTTTAATTTTTAAATTGTTTTTTAGAGAGAGGAAGGAGAGAGAGGGGGACAGGGAAACACTGATGTGAGAGAGAAACATCTATCAGTTGCCTCCCACATGCTCCCCAACCGGGGATCAAACCCACCACCTTCAGGTGTACAGGACGACACTGCAGCCAACCGAGCCCCTGGCCACGGCTTCCACTGCCTTCTGTTGATCAGATTAAGTCCAAGGCCAGGCCTGCTGTGAAAGACGGAGAGAGAGCTGCCTCTGACCACAGGGGCGAGAAGTCAGCTGTGGAGAGAGGTGGGCACTGCTCATACACAACCATCAAAGGCGTCTTCTCCCTTTAAAACACTGCCCCTTACCCTGTGTCCCCCATAGGATTTCCTGGGGTTTGAGGGCCCTGGGTCGACTCCAAGGAGGGTAAACCTTCTCTACAGAGATTACTTCCTCCGGCAGACTTGGCAAAGCTGACATGTGGCTCACATTTTGTCTATCCCAGGAATCACTCTTAGCTAAAGCCAGCCCCTCAAACATCAACCTCTGACGTGGAAAGTAAGAAATATTCTGG
Organism: Miniopterus schreibersii; assembly: GCF_964146895.1. Taxonomy (NCBI): domain Eukaryota; kingdom Metazoa; phylum Chordata; class Mammalia; order Chiroptera; family Miniopteridae; genus Miniopterus; species Miniopterus schreibersii. The sequence goes on from NC_138124.1 coordinate 545,906, forward strand.
GAGGATACTCCTGTGCCAGGAACACAGTCCAGAGAAGAGTAAACCTTAGAAAGGTTTTATTTGATTCGCCCCCGACCCATCGTTTGCCACCAAAGGCCTTGTCCACGCTGTGTCTGCAGCTGGCACGAACTGGCCCTTGGAGCAGCCGGGGACCGTGTTAGAGGACCGAGCAGGTGATGGGAGCATTAGTTATTTTTTAACAGCGCTTATTAACAGCAACCCTGGGCCTGGTCCCGCCGGCTAGGAAAGCGCACTGGCTGCCAGCCTCGCACAGGCTGCTTCGTGGAAGTGCTGCCTGCATTTGTCCCCATTGTCCCAGCTGCTGGCTCCATTGCAGCCCTCGCCAAGACTTAATCCATCTTCCAGGGAATCGCTTCCACTCACAGAACACACACCCCACGCAGCATCTCCTCAGCTTATTCTATTCACAGTGTCTGTCCTTAAATCATACCAAGGCCTGTTTCTGCAAACACCTGGGCTTCCCTGCTCCCATTTCATCTTAAATTGCACTCATTTTTAGAAGTATCACTCTAGCCCAGCCAGTGTGGCTCAGTGGATTGAGCGTTGTCTTGTGCACCAAGAGGTCATGGTTTGATTCCTGGTCAGGGCACATGCCCGGGTTGAGGGCTCAATCCCCAGTTGGGGGCGTGCAGGAGGCAGCCAACCAGTGACTTTCTCATCACTGATGTTTCTCTCTCTCTAAGGATGAGTAAAAACATATTTTAAAAACAAAAGTATCACTCTAACTTCTAGAGTCGCTTTTGTAGAAGAAGAGGTTTTTTGTACCTCTCCCTGGTAGTTTCTTCTTGTCACTCCACCCTCTCTTTGAATTTCTCTCAGTGCCGACCAGATCTTTGGTGAGGCTATTAATGAGCATCCTCACCATCCATCATGCCCAGCTCCCGAAGCACAGAGGCTGTGCTCCCACTGACCCTGCCTGCAGCCCGGAAATCAGGGTGCTGGCTGGGCCGTCCTCCTTCTGAAGGCTCTAGTGGACGATCCTCCCATGCCCTTCTCAGCTCTGGTGCTGCCAGCAATCCTTGGCTGGTAGACACATCCCTCCAATCTCTGCCTCCATCGCCACGTGGTGTCTGTGTGTCTCCATCACTGCACCTCTTCTTTTCGTACACAGACGCGGTTAAGGGCCCACCTTACTGCCCTACCACTCTAGTATGACCTCATCTTTACTAATCAAATCTGCAACAACCTCATTTCCAAATGAGGTCACATTCTGAAGCTCTAGGAAAGGTATGAACTATGAGAGGGGATAGCATGCAACCCATCAGAGGCCTCTCGAATGGAACAACTAATGGACCAGCTGACGTTTACTGACCCGTAATGAGGACACCGTGCAAAGACATTTCAGGAGTCCCCTTGCATCCTGACCATGGTCTCGGGAGAGATGCTGATTGTGCCCACTGCACGGGTAGGAGGCCCTGGGCCATGACCCAGTGACGTCTTTCCTTCGTCACTGGCATTCTGTGCATGGCTTGTGTTCCAGCTCCTCTATGGCAGTTTTATTTTACTTCCACGTATTTCTTAACACGTTATAATTTCTATAACACTGTCCATGTTCCATAGATATGAATAGTGTAGAGAAGAGCTGAGAACTGTTTGTTCAAGGTTAGAAATGTTGTGAGAAGAACTGAGTAGTGATCAAAGCCCCACATGGGAAGAGGAAACAAGGGGTGCTAGTCAGGGTTCTCCAGAGAAACAGAACCAAGAGTAATCAGCTCACGGGGTTACGGAGGCTGGCAAATCCCAAGGTCTGCAAGGAGAGTCGATGAGGCAGAGACCCAGCAGAGGTCGTGGTGGAGACCCAGCTGAGCCCGAGGTGAAGACCAAGCAGAGCCTGAGGTGGAGACCAAGCACAACCCGAGATGGAGCTTAAGGCTGAGTCCAAAGGCCCAGGAACCAGGATGTAGTGGTCATTAGAAGACTGGCAAGCTCAAGGAATCAAGACTCGATGTTTCAGTTTGAATCCAAAGGCAGAAAAAAAGTTGATGCTCCAGTGTGAAGGCCACCAGGCAAGAAGAATATTCTTACCTGGGGAAGGGCCAGCCCTGGGCTCTACTCAGGCCTTCAACTGATTGGGTGAGGCCCACCCACACTGGAAAGGGAAAACTGCTCTACTCAGTCTACAAGTTCAAATATTAACATCAAGCAGAAACTCCCTCACAGACACACCCATAACCAGGTCTGACCAACTATCTGGGCACCTGGCGACCCAGTCAAGTGGACACACAGAATTAACTATCGTACAAAGAAACCCCACATTCTAGGTGTTCAGAATGCCAGAGCACCCCAGAGAAACATGAACATGGCGCATGTTTACGCATCTGATGCCATCTGACCTGAGAACCGAGCTGAGGAGGCCTCGGCTGGCCTGCGGGGGCTGAGGCACAGCCAGGGCCAGGACCCCGCAAGCAGGAGTGTGTGGGGGCTGCTGTAACACTCGCAGCTCAACCATCAACAATGCTTTGGATAAGAAAGAAAAAGCCCTTCTTTTGATCTCCCCAGCGACCTGCAGCTGAATAGGAGGAGAGATCAGCTAATCATTACAAAGCCAGCAAAATCACTGACCATCAAAGGAAGTGGTTTCTTTCATCTTCAGTCAATTTCCTCAAAGTGTTCTGAGCACTGAGGGGGTGACAGGGAGAAGGCTGGAGTCAGGCATAGGGAGGACATTTGTTTTCCTGCCGGCTGCCACTTTCCCAGGAAGGTCAGCACAGGAAGCAATCAATTAAGCCACAAGGGACACTTGCAAATTAGTCCCCATTTGTCTCCATATTTCTAAAATTAATGCACCCAGAATAGAATAAAATAGGAAAAAATAATTACGAGAGAGCAAGAGGCCAGCTGCCCTGGAAAATGCAGCAGGGTTGGAATGGGTCCAACAAGCCTGTGTGGCCGTGTGGGTCTTTGAGTCCTAATTCTCATTAGGAGAAAGCCCTTGGGAGACAGAGAGATGCGAGCACGGCTGGGCTGCACAGACGGGCACAGGGACTGCCCCGCACCACAGTGCGGGGCGACACGCTCCACTGACATCCGCCCACAATCTTCTCTTTTGTTAATCCTCATCTGAGGGTATTTCTCCACTGATTTTACTTTTTTAAGATAGAGTAGAAGGGGGAGAGGGAGGTGGAAAGAGAGAGAGAAACATCAATGTGAGAGAGACCAGACTGGTTGCCTCCTGTATACACCCCAACCAGGGATGGAACCTGCAACCCAGGTACACGGCCTTGACGCTGGGAACTGAACCCTCGACCCTTCAGTCCATGGGCTGCCTCTCTAACCACTGAGCCACACGAGAGAGGGCTGCCTCTCTTTTATAAGGATACTTCTCCAGGTAATCTGGGATCATTTCAGCTCAGGATTGGTAACCTCCTCCCATTAGCAAAGGTCCAACATTCACAGGTCCCAGGAACATGATGCATTGTCTTCTGTGGAGGCATCTTCCAGGCTCCCACAGCAGGGCTGGGTGGCACTGTCCATGAGACCTGCCCGATTCAGACCCTGAACCAATGAGAACAGAGCGACAGGGTGCCCACACGCCTGTGAAACCAAGATGATGGAAAAGCCCTCAGGGTCTACAAGAAAGGCATCCAGGGTTAAAGGACAGTAAGCTCAGGACTGGGAAGAGGTCCTCAAAAATTCAATGACTTTGCAAAGCCTCCACGTGCTAAGTGCACACTAGCAGCGCCTCCACTCTGCACCTCTCCTTTCATCCTAGAAGGGACTGGGAGATGGTGGAACACACACGTGTGTGTCTAGGGGCCGGCTTCCTGTAGCAGGACCTTCCCCAGAGAGGAACCCCTAACCCCTCTTATCGTCCCACACACAAGGGACTTCTCCTTCCAACACAAGTACCACAACCACCAGGAAGCCACCCTGGCTCCCCCACAGGAAACTAAGCTCTTCCTCAGAGAAATGATGGGTAAGTCCTTTGAATAGCAATGATCCCACTTCCCTGTCCTGCAGCTTTTAAAAGTACCCTGAGTCCTGCAACTCTGACGTCATTTCTAGCATGCCTTCCGAGTGCTGACCTGTTTGACTGTTTCAATGAATTACTCAGGAGGAAGAGCATTTCCGATACAGACTCCGTGGGAAGAGCTCTCTGTGACCCAAACTGTCCCCTCTTAGGAGCCACCTTCCCGCTGTGCGAGGCTGAGGCTGAACCACAGACCTGCACACTAAGCGCCCGCTGGGGGCGAGGGAGGGCGCTGTCCGCGGTGCAGGGCTGCCAAATAGTCAAGACTCAGCTCCTGTCCTCGGGAATCCACGGGGAGCGCAATCAGGGCCACGTCTGCACTCCTAACCAGCTGCAAGGAAGATGTACATTTCCAAATTCCTAGAATACCTCAAAGTTAGTAAAAACTGTCCCACTAAATACCTTGAGGCATTTTCTCAATCAAAGACAAAAGTCTCATGTGAAATGATTTTCACTTAACCTCAGGTACTACTAGTAGTCAGCGATATTTCTGCAATCAAATGAGAAGCAGCAGTAACCAAAGTAGCCAACCAAAACTCAAAAAAATTGTTTTAACTTGAAGTTGATTATCTGACACTCACAAGGTGGTATCAGTAAGAGTTATCTCTTTCTGCCACCGACTCTGAGGCTGAGCTGTTAGGTGTGATGATGATGATTGATTAACACAAATTGAATGAATCAGGACCATTCTCAGTCCTGCAGCACAACGGCTCCTCCTGGAACCTCTGTGTGACACTCAGACCTTCACAGGCCAACCCCAGTCTGTCTTTCTAGCTTCACTTCTTTCAAACCACTTTCCACCCGTCCCATCCACACTCGCACCTGCATGCACACACACACACTCCTAAATGTATTACAGTGAATACTAAATTTTAAGCCTTGCTACACTCTTTTTTTTCAAATATATCTTTATTGATTTCAGGGAGAGGAAAGAAGAGGGAGAGAGAGAAATAGAAACATCAATGATGAGAGAGTCACTGATCGAGCCCGCAACCCGGGCATGTGCCCTGACTGGGAATCGAACCCCAATCGCCTGGATCCTAGGTCGACGCTCAACCACTGAGCCAGGCTTGGCCGGGCGTTGCTACACTCTTACTGCCAGGTTGCTTACTGATCTGAACTTCAATTTTCCTAAATGTGAGATAGGAATATTAATAATTACCTCAAATTCTGCTGTAAAAAGTAAATGCTCTCTATATTCATAAGTACTAGATTTTCAACAAAGGCTCTGGGCTGACCTGAAATCGCACCCACTCCTACTCCTCGGGCACTGGTAGCCCCTTGCCCCTGAGCATGGCAGGACCTGTGACCAGATGCCACTGTGATTGTGACTATAGTGGCCAACTCTCTGGCACACTCGCTCTCTCCTGGCTGTGATGAGCAAACAGCCATGCTGTGGCAGGGCCGGGCAGCCTCGCACTGCCGGGGTCACAAACGAGGCTTCAGTTTGAAGCCCTTGGGGAACTGCACATGCACAACACCCCCGGGGTTGGGATGGGAGCTGCCTCGGTCAGGCCACCACAGGACACTGGCCCCAGCCCTGCAGAGGGCCCAGCTCCGCCACCTGGACTCTGTCCCTCAGACCCGGTGGAACAGTAATGTGCTGCTCTGTCACCAAGTATGTGTGATGTAACTTGTTGACAAGGTATCCAGGGAAGAGGAGAGTTCAGTCCACAGCAGAAATGAACTGCCTTGTGCAAAAGGAGAAACAAGTGGTAGAAGATAAAGGAAATCTAGACACGGGGCCTCTAGGTATGGTAACTCGAGTGAAATCATAAAGACGCTCCACAGCAGAAGCCCATTGAGACGGGCCAGTCACAGTGACGCAGCCCTTCATGAACCCTCCGGCGACTGTCTCCATGGCTCGGCTGTGGCCGCCACTGAGCAAACTGCACACACTGTGCCCACCACGGGGGCCCTGCTGATGCAGGCACACCTGAGGCTGAGGGTGGTCACGGACAGGGTAGACCCCGAGGGCAGAGCCGGGGCCCAGCAGGCACACTGGGTCTGCAGGTGGGACCTGGGGGCTGGATGCCTCAAGGCCGTGCGCGTACCTTCCTCCTCTTCTGTCTCTGCTCCACCATCCCATGTTGGGTGGGCCAGCAGGGAACAAGACACCTCCTGGCTCATAAACCCCTAGACACAGCCACACCAGACAGGACAGAGTGGCCCAAACACCCTGGTCACTGAGCTGGACGCAGCCTTGGACAGGAACGTGCCATCTGCTGAGGCGGTGGTACATGTCTGTCCTCCACGTCGGGAAGAAATGAGGTGAGCCTGATACTTGGTGGCCAGAGGGGTGGGTTGGTGCAGGGATGGCCAACCACCCACCAGAAGCCACTCCACAGGTGAAACTTCCCTGGGAACCATGAGCATGTGCCAGAGGGAGGTGCTGCCTTGGGCTGTATCTTGCGGAACCCAGAATCAGAGGATGCACGGGGTGATGGATGGGTCCCCGAAAACAAGGAAGGGGTTTCAAAGGGAAGGGGTGATATGCTGCAGACCAACTCCACCTGCCTCCCAGTGTTAGGGAAGGGATGGCCGCTGAGGAACTGCACATCAACACTGCATGCCTCTCCTTGCAAGTGGGTCTCCAGATCACAGGAAGGTTCACGAGGGGAGCAGCCGACCTCCCGGACACGGACCAGGTGAGGCTGGGAACTGTCACCACGGGCGGCATGGCTGCCGGCGGTGGGAGCTGTAACGGGATCTCGGGTCTGAGGGCCGGCTGGGAAAAGTGGGGCTGTGCGAACTGAGGCCCCGCTCTGCACAAGTGAGGTTATGAAAGCGGTTCGGCAACATTTTAACACTGTCCCGATCGACCAGACGCGACCCAGATTTCTGTCTGCGTCCTGCGGCTGTGAGGTTTAATTTGCATGACGTGGGACAGCTGAGAGGAGGTGTCAAGACTTTTCCTCATTCCCACAACTGCGCAAAGGGAGAGTATTGCTGTTCATCAGAAAAATCTGTCAGACTCCTGGGTAAAACGTCCAAGCTCTGAGATGCCGCTTAGGAAGGCAACATCTTAAAATTCAGAGTGGATGTCCGCATCTGAGTGCAGACATGACAGTTTCAGTGTTTCTAGCATATCGATCTCCAGCATATTCAGAGGGTGTACTGATCTGCCTCTGAGAGAGGAAATCCCACTGTCACGCGCCAAGCCCAGGACAGAGAGAGGCCGCCCAGCTCCCCGGCCTCCAGCTGCTGCCTAAGGAAGAGCAGCCAGGTGTCTGAGCAGGGCCCTGGCGGTCAGGGGTCATCGGCTACAGCAGCGGGTCCGGGCCAGGAAACAGGCCCCTGGTTAATAACACTTTACAGCACTGTGGGGGTGTTTACCAGCAAAGACACAAAGCAGACGCTGGGCAGGATGAGGGGAACCACGTGGTCAGCAGGATACCGCCTCCTGCCTCACCTCTGCATGTCCTGGGAGGAGAGGGTGGAGGTGAGCACAGCCCTGTCCCCTCCTTGCCTCAGCCCAGTGCGGTGCCACCCAATGCCACTGGCTACTGGCAGCATTGATCCCGGGGGGGCAGAACAACAACAACAAGACAGCTCCTGTTAGTTGGGGCCAGGGGTTGTGATGGAAACACACAGGATGCCGCCTCCTTGGACTATCTCTGCCTCAAATGGTTGCCTAGGATACGAGGAGCCCAGATTTTAAAAACAACGCAGACACTGGATGCATGATCAGATACCCTTCAGGTTGGTGGGATGGAGGAGGAATTAGAGTGCACAGCCAAGCCCTCCTTTGGAGCCACAGGAGGCTGCAGGAGGGAGAGGGCGTGATCCCGGCTGCCCACCAGCCAAGACTGAGCCACCCTGTCTGAACAGAGACCCTAAACTGGGAAGTTCTCTCTTCCTGACCTCAGAATAAAATGTGTCCGGTGATCATGGACATGTTGATGCCAGTGCCTGATTTCAGAGAACCCTGCTCATTAAATAAACACGTCCCACCAGGTCACCACGTTTCAAGCTCCTGGTGCCTCATGGCCACCTTGCTCAGGACCAGCGAGCGGCAGGTTCACTTACGCCACGTATCAGGAGCCTCAAAATGTCACCCACTTCCTACTCCAATCCTGGCACATGGAAGGACAAGCATGATTCCACCCCAAAGATGCAGAAGACGGGTTGCTGACGTGAAACATGTATGAGACTTCTCTTCCACAGGGGCTTGCTCACGCTGAAGGAGGTAGTCCGATCGAGCAGAGGAGGGGGTGTGACATGTGGCCACAGTTCCTGTCCCCTGTGTGAGAAGCAGATACAGATGCTGTCCCCGAATGTGCCCACGGGAAGCGATGCCCACACTGATGTCTGTCTCTTTATTGGCACTGAGGATACGAAGCGAGGCTGCAACAGCTTTTGGGATGTTGGAAACACTTTGCTTTGCAAAGCAGGTGGGATACGCAGAAACTGGACCCCTCCCGTCTCCTCAGCTAGGGGACTGTTTCCCTCCCTGGCGTCCAAAGGTCCACCCTGCTTTCTGATGTCCCGGACATGCTTCCAAGACTCTCCCTGCTCCTGAACTCGCTTCTCTCCCTGCTGCTTCTGGAGCTGCTGCTGGGATGGTCCTGGCGACCGCTGGTGGCAGGCAAACACAGGAGCATCTCGAGGAGGCAGGAGCTCGTCCTCGCTCCCCCGTGAGGCGGGTGAGCACGTGCTACACTTCTGCACATGCAACATCGGCATACGTCTTCCCAAACTGACAAGCGGATATTACTCTTAAGTAAGACCACTTTGTCCCGATGACAGCAGTGACGCATTCGGGTGGTGTGACGTCTGGAAGACTTGGTAAAGGAGACGGAAACTGAAACTGTCCGTCTTTCCTCACATAGCGCATAAACACAGACACACAGACATGGAGAGGAGGGAGGAGGGTGCGCAGTCCGATCCCTGCACCCATCTTTCTAACACAGCAGGCGACAGTTCTTTGACACACAGCAGACTCCAGAAGTATGTGGCGCTTAGAGCTTTCAGACGCTGCTCACTCAGTATGGACGCGGCAGCTGGGACAGACCGGAGCAGCTCTCAGGGCAACCCAGCGGCGCACGGTGGGGGCAGCTGCCCCCAAGTGCAGTGATCTGGCCATGAAAGGTCAGGACACATGTCTGCTCTCGAATTGACACCAGGCCTGCGAAAGTCACGACTACAAATACCCAGAAGTTCTGCGTGTTGTTAGAAAGCACCAAGCTGCTAAGGGCTCTGCCAGCAGGCCCAGGCTCACCACATCTGTGCAGCTGCCTCGAGGACATCCAGGCTGGGCTGGGGGCCTGCAGGGATGGGAACAGGAGCAAGAGGACTGGGTCCTCCTCCCAGGCATTCCTTACCTGGGACCTGGAGCCCCTTTGCTGGAGGGCACGTGTCCCATTAAGTCAGGAGGTCTGCGGTGTTGCCTGAGCTGCCTGAGTGCAGCAAACAAGGGACTGTGGCACCCAGACCCCTGGTGTCTCCTATCAGAAGATTCAGGGAGTCTGGTGGAGGGAGAGGTTCGGGAGTTTCAATTAAGTCAAAGTCAAACGTTCTGACTACAGCTCAGGGCAACGGAGACGATTCACCCTCAGTGTCTGGCCCTTTGGAAATCCCACATCATGTTCCTCACACATGCCCTGTCCTGCCCATGACCAGGAGAGCCTCCTGCCAGTCCATCCTGTGTGGAAACAGGACACTGTCCAGTTATCAACTTACTGCTCTCAGCTCCGAATCTGTCCTTCGTTGCCTGATGCATGAAGATTAATCTGGGCCCTATAAATACATTTTCTTGGTCAACAGGCAGTGCTTTTTAAAAGCAGGGGATGCTGCAGAGATAAGCAAAGGGCGTGCTTTCTGTTCTGGAGTTGGGGAGCAGGCTCCCCAGTGTGACAGCTCCTCTGGGGCCTGGCTCCTCACTGCCTAGCAGCATCCAGTGCTCCAGCCTCCTCAGCACCTTCCTTGGGTGGCCCACAGGCTGGGGTGTGGGTTTCCATCCAGAGTGCTCCACTGGTGCCAGACCATGGGGACTGCAGCCAGGGCCCCCCTGCCCATTCTGCCCCTCACCCTGGGCCCTATCCCTGGGACATCTACTTCGATCTGCTATTCCTGTATTTTCCAGCCCGTCCGTCTTCACTCCAACCCTGTTAGTAATTCTTTATATTAAACTTGCCCTGTTCAAACCATTCTGCAGCTTCTCTCCCCCAACCTGAGCATGACAGATACAGGCATGGGGCTGTCAGAGCTCTGTGTTGCAAGAATGTGGTGGGTGCACTCCATCTACCCAAGGACAGGAAGAGATCAGTGGAGGATGGGCCTGGCCGGGTGGCTCAGTTGGCTGGAGCATCATCCTGACACGCCAAGGGTGCAGCTTCGATCTCTGGTCAGGGCACGTACAAGACTCACCCGAGGTGCATGAGTAAGTGGAACAGCACATCCATGTTTCCCTCCCCCCACTCCTCTCTCTCTAAAATAAGAAAATAAATTGTAAAAAAGAACTAAGGTTTTATTCTTGAATAAAAATCATGACAAAGACCATCTATAACTGAATCACTAACAAAATCTAGTTTTAAATGAGTCCAATTGTCTATATTTGAAATTCAATTTGACAAACATTCCTGACTAGGGAATTTTGGCTAAAAAAAGACCAGCAGACAGGAAAGACACCTATTCAACAGATAATACATTATAAAGCTTAATTTTTAATGCTTTGGGAAAACACACAGTATAGTTATTTAAGAAGAGTCATTTAGGGGAGACTTAAGTGCTCCTAGCAGAATGGGATTCGCACTGAAAGCTGTCTTGGACTTGCTAAGAAACCGAAGTGTTTCCGTGGGAGTGCGGGTGACGGTCTTTCCTGAGAGTCCTCGGAGGCCTGGAGTCGGCTGTAGCTCCCAGGGATGTAGATTCACAGTGACGGGCCACTGCGATTTCACGGATTTGCAGAAAAGGATGGGATAAGCAACCCTGATGAGATCTTGTTAATACATCATGAGACTTGCAGTTAGCACTAAACTAGGGCGCGCACCCATGAACCACAGGCAGAGCTGCTCGCTCTGTCACGGGACAGAACGGGGGAGGAATCTCAGGAAATGTCATGACTACAAATGACCAAAGGTTTTTTCCGGGAACTTAATTCTTACAAACAGCTGGTGCCACTTTCGTTCATATATCAATGACCACTGAGCAACATGACAGGGGGATGTTGGACAAAATGAGTCACTTTCTGGGGATGTGTGTAGCAGGGGAAGGCCACCTCTCCTTGGAGACTGCTTCTCCATGTAAGGCACGAATCTGAGTCGACGTGTGAATTAGCCGGGATTTGTCTGTACGAACGGGACTCCCACGTGGTGTTGCAGCTGTCCAGCTGAGTTCCCTGCGGAGGATCGGCAGAGAGAAGCTGGAGGCGAGCTTGGGTGACCTATCGTTTCTCAGAAAGGAGCCTGTGAAGTGCTGTGGTCCGTGGGCTGTGTCCAGCCCAGTGACTGACCGTTGCTCAGCGGGCGGCTCAGCTCTGTTCTGTCCTATTCTCCTTTCTTGTTACTTCCCTAGAAACAAAAACCTTAGGACACCCACCCATCTTTCATCCAAACAGTGGTAGGCACACTAAGGTCATCTGAGTTGACACGCAGGGAGGTCACATGTGAAAGGGACAGAGACCCAACTGTCCACAGCTCTCGGGACCAGCCCGTGTCCCGATCACTAGCATCACCGGCCTGCCGAGGAGAGCTCGCACACCCCTGAAACTCCACCTCCACTTCTTCCTTAATAATGAAACCAGGTTTTCAGAAACACAGACCGTGCCCAGGAGGTGCTGAAGCCCCACCCGCACTCTGTATGAGTGAGAGCTGGTCCCAAGACAACAGCAAAGACCTGCTTGACTCCCGTGTACAAGCCGCAAAGAATCATCATCTCCCGCACCCACCTGTTCGCTGGGTTCATTCATCATGGCTCACCCGGCACGGTGCCTCCTGCGCCTTCCAGGTGGGAGGGCGGGAACTGGGGACACAGAGCCAGGTGTAAAGCACAGAGGACACCGTGCAGGAACGATGGTATGTGAAGGGGCACGTGGCCTTCTCAGAACAGGTGGCGATTTAAACCTGTGTTATTGATGATTCTTTCTAAGGAATGAAGCTTCCTGGTTAAACTGATTAAAACTGGTGTCTCCATTGTACATCGATTGAAAAGAACATTACTACTTGACAAACTTTTGTGACTGACATAAGAGATGGTGGGAACAAAGGCTGATATTTTACTTATTGTTTGTTTTTAATCCTCACCGGAGGATATGCTTTTATTGACTTTTCAGAGAGCAAGGAAGAGGGAGAGAGAGAGACATCAATGTGAGAGACATATTGATCAATCCGCTTGCCTCCTACACTCACCCCAATTGGGGACTGAACCCGAAACCTGGGTATGTGCCCTGACTAGGAATCGAGCCCTCAACCTTTCCACGTACTAGACGATGCTCCAACCAACTGAGCCACCCAGCTAGGTCAGTGAGAACTGATTTTTAATGTGCCATCAGTAACAAATCGATTACGGTTAGAAAATCACATAGTATCTTGAACACGTCATGGTGCACAAGTAAGTCATCCTGGAATAGCCTTTGGGCTTTTTGCTCTGGTGAAAAGGGACACGGGAGGCCCCAGTTACCCACCTGGGCTCCTTGTATACTTCCAGAAGCCAACGCGAGTGCTTGGACCCGCAGCTGAGTACAGAGAAGGGAACTGCGGACATCCACAACGGTTAGGCTGAAGCACTCCGTTTTTCAGCCGCTTTCCAAACGCTGGGGCTGGAGGACACGGCCAGCCTGAGTCCCAGCCCATCCACAGTCCATGGGCAGCAGGTCACCAAGATCGCCCCCCCTCCCCACATGGGCCACAGCCCAGAGATGACGGCTCCTGTTCTCCAAGGGGGGAGGGGGGAGCTCCTGGGAAGGCGGGAGTGGAGGGCGCAGGGGAAGGAGCAGAAGAGCCATTGAGCTGCCAGCTTCAGATGAAGATTCTGGAGAACCCAGAATCTTCAGGGGTTTATGGATGTGCCGGCCAGGCTGGTCCCCCCCACCCGATGGGCAGGCCGAGCCTAATTCACCCGTGAGAATGTCACTGTCACAGCTACAGTTAACAGCCATCTCCTTCTTACAGCTCACCCTAGTCCAACTGTGAGTGAGGAAACCTGTTCTCACACCTCGCCCACCTGGCAGAGACCACCTGCCCCCTCTCTGCCTCCGCCGGTGCCCTGCTCCCGCTTCCCCTCCCTGCACCTGAGCTTCCCACTGTTCTTTCCTGAATCCCAGAGCATCATTTGCACTGTGCAGGAAACACGTTACACTGATTTACTGCTTCTCCAAAGACAGCAGGTTGGTTGGTGATTTTTCTCTGATTGGGAGCAGACCGGCTCTTATCTGTCTAAACAGCTGGCTTTTTGTCCCTGGAGAGCAGAGAGGGGCGGGATCTGTGGGCAGTCCATCAACCCTGAAAGTATGCCACTGGGTGGGGAAGAGGGTGAGAAAGAAGGCAGAGCAGGATGCCAGGCCTACCAGTCCCCAACAGTCCCCCCAGCACGGGTCCCCACCTTCCAGACAAGCTGGTATCCCATGAGGTCAGGCCTCAGGCTCTCCATGGGGCTGACTGGTGCTCCTGAGGGGAAAGCAGTCCCACGGAGCCTGTGCTCACTGATTCTGAAACCCTACACCAGGTTCCCTGAAGGCCACTGAATGTCTGGCCTGAGAAAGTGCCCTAATGTCTTAAAAGACATTAATATGCTGTCATACTGTGCGTAGACACCAGCCACCTCTAAATAGGGAGCTTTTGTTAAGCCTCCACTTTTGCCACGATTCCAATTTTGCCTTTGCTTTGCAGCAGGTTAGCCAGACTCAGGCAGGTAAGTAATTAGCGGGGTAGAGTGCTCCATCCTGAGCTTGTCCCTCCTTAGGGGAAAAGAGTACGGCGCCCCCTGCTGTTAGCATTACACAGCGCAAGACGTGGCCTCAGAAGGCGGCACTTGATACAGGAATTCCTTTGATACGGGAATCATCAGACAGGATAAAAGCTGAAAGGGGTTTGAGACACACTTCAGCTGGCTCCGCTTATCTTGCAAATAAAATAATAATCTCCAAGAAAATGAACTTGTTAAACTGTTCTTCTAGGTTTTACTTTTTTAAAAATTTCTTTTCCGTTCAAAAATATTAGTGCAGCATTACCTAGTAAATATTAACTGAACGCATCTGGTCCTTAGGAAGCCTGCAGACGAGTAGAAAATACCTGATTCAACTCTTTGCCCAGGTCTAGGCAAAACACCGACTGCTGCTCTCAAGCTAGAGCCTGAACGGGTCCCGGCTTTTAGAAGTGACAGGGTCAGTCACACGGCCCCAGGGACACGCACAGGAAGCATGAGAAGGAGGGAGCCGTTTTCCTCCTGTGACACCCGCCGTCACCCATCTGCAGGAAGGTGGTGGTCCTGGGGGTCCGAGCCTGACAAAACCACACCCTTCCATCCAGACGGGTGTCAGGGTCATGGGATAAGATCTAGAGAAAGCTGAGTGTGAGCACGTGGGACAGAGCTCAGAGAATGTGACAGCCGCCTTCAAAAGTCTAACGGGCAGCCTGTGGATGGTGGATTAGGGCTATCTGTGTGACCCCAGAAGGCAAAACACAGGATCCCCAGACAGAGGTAAAGGGGGGCATATTTTAGCTTCATTGGAGGGAGTTTTGGTAATTGGAGTTGTTCAGAAAGGGAAGCATCTCCTGTTAAATAGTGCAGCAGAGGGTGGGGGTGCCCCTCAGGGTTTTCTACCTGGAGAGCAGCACTGTCTCCCAAGCTCCCACCAGGTCCCAGTTACCGTTTAAAAACAGACTTTTGGCTAAAATGCAATTTACGAGAGGTTATCGAGGAAGCTGGGGTCAGAGCTGGAGTTTTAGTCCTGATGGGAAACACTTTATTCTTTTTTTTTTTTTTTTTTGGTCGGGACGGGAAGGCAGGGAGATGGGAGATAGGGAGACGGGCTCCATAAATCAGCTTGAGCATCTTCTCCGAAGCTGACGATGATCATAAATCTTCAGCTCCCCTGACTGGCCTGTAGGGGCAGGACTAATAGGACTGGATTAAACTGGGGGAGCCGTGACCACAATCTGAGCTTTCATGCACCACAGTTTGGTTTCCAGGTGACTGGTAATATCTGCCGTTTAATTCTAAGAACAACAACAGAAGACCTGTCACCTGAATGAAACAGCTTCATCACAGACTTATTAAAAACCCTAACTAGATAGATGGCTGAGTTCAGAGCCCACCCAGCCCAGGACAGGGTGTGAGACAAAAAACGTGACCTTTTGTGTGACTTACCTCTCGGGGCTTCTCTGAGGGACCCACGTGTCTGTATCTTACTAACCTTTATTGAAAGGACAATTAAACACAGGGTAGCAACAGCACCTTGTCTCGTCCCTAATATATAGGGCGGGGCAAAAGTAGGTTACAGCTGTGAGTACGTGAAACAGGGTTCATTCTTAGATGATTATTTATTGATTACTGTATTATTTTCCATGTGAGCCACTGTAAACCGACTTTTGCCCAACCATGTTTCCACCTCGTATCGGGACCCTCTTGTCTATTAAACTCAAGTGCTTTACTGCGGCTTTACTCATTTGAGTTGTGTGAGGTGCTTGTGTCCACCTCAGGAAGTCAACTACAGAATATTTAACAGCATTAAGTGGCCTCCCTGGAAACACGAAGTCCCATTAGGACCACAGAGGAGAAATGATGGGACTATAGTCAGAACTACCAGCAGACAGAGAGCTGAAGACAGAAACACACACCAGACCCAAGAGCTCCATCCCTGACAGAGCAGGGAGGTCGGCGCTATGGGTCCATCTACTGCCAAGTGCACAGAGTAAAAGACTGGCCGTGTGGAGCTCACAGGAAAGAAAGTCTCTCCTTCCTCACACTCCCTCAGCCCCAGTGTGATCCACGCAGCCTAGGCCCTGCTCCCTTAGCACTGGATGTCCCTTTGGAGCAGGTGCCTTCAAGAATGGTCTCTGTATCATTCTCACGCCACCAATACTTAGCGCCGTCACTCCGCAGTGCTGGTGGGACAGTGCTGCTCTAACGCACAGATCCGCCTGCGTTCTGGAAATCTCAGGGACCTCCTGCAGCAGAGCGGAGTCCTTGTGGGCAGGGTGTGGCAAGAACACAGTCTGCTCGTTCATGGAGCCAGGAGAGCTGCCCACTGCTCCCAGCGAGCGTCCCCAGAGCAGCCACCGCAACTGTGTAAGCCCAGCCCGCAAGGGAGCAGACAGGCGTGGGTGCGACCACGTGGGTGACCACCTGCCTTCCCGCAGGCACAGGAGGTTTCTGTTTATGAGAAAGTTCGAATAATCTAGGTTTTCCTCTTGTCAAAGTTCATGACTGCAGTGGTTCGACGTGGAAATTTATAAACCAACCACATGCGAGAGCCTCCCCAGGGTCTCCCACACTGATGCACGTCTAAGCATCATATTGTCTCCCCTGTTACCCACCTCCTGGTTCGCAGCCTCTACGCACCGCCGGCATTCCAGCATTTAACTTTATAACAGTGACGAGTTAATGCAACAATACCTGTTCATAGAGAGGGGAACGATATTCTTTCTCCAAAAAGCTCTGACCAGAGAGAGGTGCTAGGAACAGCAGGCTTCACTGCTGGGAAATACAGGCACTTACGCAGAGAAGACAAGGCTCGAACACAGGCCTTGGCAGCAGCCTGGCGATTGGTGGAATCTGCAGTCTCTGCGGTGCCACCTGCTGATTCGAGAATCTAACTGCATCTTTCTGCAGAGCCGGCCCGTCGCCAGGTGGGCAAACGCCATGCACCCGGTGCAAGTCCGTTCCCTCTGCATAATCTACCTTCATGCCCTGGGGAGGCCACAGTCTGGGAACATGCCTCCTCTCCTGGACACCTGGGCTGGAGATGGAAAGGGTGTTTGCCGAACTTCAAGTTTCCTGACAGTGAGAGAAGAAGGCAGCCGGCATCCAGATGTTGATTGATGTGGACGGAATTTTAGTCTCCTCTTTGAGACTGGCCCTGGGAATAAACATTTGGCTGACTTCCCCAGTGGAGCCAGAGGATGTGGGGCTCACCTGTTGTGGCCCCCTGCTAGTATCACGTTTAAAGCAAATCCAGATAGTCAGAATAACCCGACATGTTTATACCCATACAGCTGTACGTCTGAGAACTGTGCGCACTGCCAAGGAGGAAACGAGAAGGACTGGGCCTGCCCAGCAAGTCGCCCTGGGCACAGTCACAGCATGGTTGGGACAACTCCACTGTGAACACGACAGTGACAGAAATGCTACAGGGGCCTGGGTTTAGAAACTGTTATAAAATAATGATAGAGTGGCTATTGGAAATACATTCTTGACTCCATCTTTAGTGAACCAGATTTTCAGACTGGAATAAAGGCTAAAGTTATCCCAGGTCTCAACCGCAATTCAGAAATGAAAGGCCAGCATGCTATTCCTGTAACTGCGATTTAGCCTGTAAACTGAACCAGTTGTGGAGGAGGCTGGTATTTGCCCCCCAATATCCATCCCCAGTTTTCTGTGACAGGAGGGGCTGCAGGGAGGAGTCATCTGCCAACGGGAACCCATTTCTGAGACCCTGGCAGCTGACTCTAGCCTGGGACATATGGGACGTGGGTCTCCCCAGGGGAAACGGGACAGGAGCAGGAAGCACCCTAGGGCTCTGACTCACATGTTGGGAACGGCAGTCTGTGCCCTGTCAGCCTGCCTCCCTGAATGACTGATGGGAAGAGCAGCCACCAGCCTGGGCTGCTTACCTCAGAATCCCCGATGACACATTTCTGTATCTTCAAATCACTAAACTACTTGGGCTGCCTCCTTACAGCAGCTTATTTTTCCTTAATGGACAAATCAAGGTCTAGACTTTTAAGAGTGGCCACATGATCCAAAATCTGTTTGCTAAACTCTCTGGCATCCCTCTTAGTAACATTTTTTTATGTCTCCCCGGGCAAGGGAAACAAAAGGAAAATAAACAAATGGGGCTACATCGCACCAGAAAGTTTTTACACAACAAAGAAACCGTCAACAAATCGAAAGACAACACACTGTATGGGAGGACATATTCACCAATGACACACAGATAAGGGGTTAACATCCAAAAAATATAAGAAGCTCACACAACTTACCACCAGGAAAAAACCCCCAATCTGATTTTAAAATGGACAGAGGACCTAAATAGACATTTTAGCAAAGCGGACATACAGATGGCCAACGGACATGTGTAAAGACGCTCAATTAGTGATTGCACACTCATCACCAGACATGCAAATTAAAACCCTGATGAGGTATCACCTCACACCTGTCAGAATGGCTACATCGACCAATCGATAAATGACAAGTGCTGGCGAGGGTGTGGAGAAAGGGGACCCTGGTGCACTGCTGGTGGGAATGCAGCCTGGTGCAGCCACTATGGAAAATAGTGTGGAGGTTCCTCAAAAAATTAAAAATAGGGAACATGTGTAATACTTTCAACGATAAAGATAAATTTTTTAAAAAATTAAAAATAAAACTACCATGTAACCCAGCATTCCACCCAGCTAGGTTTATATCCAAAGAAATCCAAAACACTAACCTGAAAGGATTTACTGTGTACGGTGCCAGGTGAGTACTAGACTTATCGGGGTGATCGCTTCATAAGATGTATCACTATGGTGTATGCCTGAGACTAATATAATATTGTATGTCAACTGTAACTGAAAAAATAAATAAAAACAAAACACAACATTTGTTTATGGTGGGCTGCACAGACCCAGCTTCACTGATGACAATGGCTGCATTTAGCCGACACGCTTTTTGAAAGTGCATCGCACGGTACTATGGGATGCGATGGAGCTGGTG
This sequence comes from Miniopterus schreibersii, assembly GCF_964146895.1. Lineage (NCBI taxonomy): Eukaryota > Metazoa > Chordata > Mammalia > Chiroptera > Miniopteridae > Miniopterus > Miniopterus schreibersii. The sequence continues at coordinate 564,750 of NC_138124.1, forward strand.
GTTAACGTTACAGAGCCATCAGTATGCAATTTATAAGTGGATCAAATCAACCCCTTGTAAACCTCTGACTTACACAGTGTTTGTGTCAATCATACTTCAATAAAGCTGGAAAAGAAATAAAAAACACTGTAGCAATACAAAAGCAGTTAAAAAGCAACTTTATTTTACACAAAATGCCATGGTTACCCGCAGTGCTGATCCCTTATCCATTCTGAGCAAGCCAGTGAGCAGGCTGAACTCTCACAGCCTGAATTAGTCCTGAGAACTACAAGGACACGCCCAGAAAGTGCACCTACCTGGCTACTGAAATTATTTATGAGCTGGTGGCTGGCAGTTTCCATTATGACAATTTGATATTTTTAAAGACCTTTAACAGACAGGAACAGACGAAAACCATGACGGGAAACTGGATGTGTAGCCAGAAGTTTGGGATTTATAAATTAACTTCCCAGATTCGGAGATGCTGTGACTTCTGGGTGAGCAAGACGTGGCTCACTTCCAGTGCCACAGGTTCCCAAGAGCTTAGTCAAATGAGAGACCAGATGACGCAGACCTCCGCAGAGTGTTTCACCCCACAGGGAGTGTCTAAACTTAAATGAAAGCATGCAAAAATCTTCACTCGTGTCCACAATTATTCAGAAGTCTCTGCCATCTGTAGCTCCTCCGAGCAGAGCTGGGCAAGGACTGTCATCACCATCTGCTCCGCTCTCGGGTGCAGGCAGGCTGGAACCTGGACTTCCTGGGGAAATCAACACGCCTCTCGTTTTACTTGGCGCATTTAAGGTCTGTGTGGTCTGATGGCTCATCATGAGTCATTGTGGGGGTTCAGAAAGATGGGATGGGATGCCACAGGTGTCTGCAGTAGGAGCGGATCAGCATCCTCTTCAGTGAGTCCACAGACACACCCAAGTCTGCCCGCCTCCAGCTCTGGAAATCTCCCTGAGTCCCCATGAGCATGACCAATACAATAGCAGCTTCCCAGGTGACCTCGCACACTCTGTCATTCCGCCAGCCTGGCTACAGGGCAGAGCAAAGCCCCTCCTGGCTTCACCATGGCAGTGGGATGCCAAGGGCTTGGTTCTGGATGGCTCGTTCTCTGTACTTGGTCCTGGAGCTTCTTTCAGGTGAGTGAACTCAGCCTTCTGCATTTAGATCACATGGCAAATGTGTCGAACTCACTGTCTCCATCCACCAGCCAGCAGGGTTTTTCTGGAGAACGAGTCCAAGGTAAAATCCTTTAGGGCAGCACCACGTGTTACATAGGATAGCCAGGAGGCCGCACACGAGGTGAGCGCCGGGGCAACCTGGGGACCAGCACGCACCTCCTCATTCCAGCGCCCAGGTATTTCCCAGCTGCACAGGCACAGCCTCAGGACTGTGCAGCCCTGCAGACACAGGTGAATGAGCAAACCACAGTGACATGGTGAGACCTCCCCTCGAAGTCCTTCGTTTTAATAAATCTCCAACATTCTAGTTCTCTGTCATTTGCCATTTTCTCTTGAAAACCAAAAGCATAAATAGCCACAGGATGGAAGCCTTCCTGTTCATTGGATTCAAGGAAACACTCTCTACTGGAGGAGCAGGAATGATTTCATCCCATTAAACTGTGTGTCAGATGACTATGCTGACCCTCCTGGTGCCAAGGACCCAATTAGAATGAGTCTTCAGTGGAGCTGTCGGTCACCTCGGGGCAGGCATAGAGAGGGGAGTGTTCCCTCCCTATAGACCAGTGAGGCCCAGTGTTCCTAGGTAAGATGGACAAGTGCCCTTGGGAAGAACCCGAGCTAAAAGCCTGGTGACCAAAGAAATGGAACCGAGTCCTTCAAGGCGGACAGGGTCTGTCCACCTGGCCTAGAAAAGCTCCATCTACTCCAATTTCTGCCTCAGGGTCTCGCCCCTTTGGAATAAGCCAGAAGAGCACAGAGTCTAAGGGAGAGGTGAGCATTTCTGTGGTGTGGGTGCTGAGGAAGGTCCCAGTGCTTGTACACACACAACTAGGTGACTCGCTGTGGCTTTTTCCTGGTCAGAGTCTTGGGTCTGAGGAAGAGTTGGAATGAAGGACTAAACCCCCCCGTGAAAATCCATGGTATTACAGAGCTTCAGTTACAGCAGAATACGTGTGACGATTATAATGAAAACTCGTCCCCCCATCTGACATCATGCGTGTCTACTGGTTTTACGACTGCGGTGGGTGTCCCTGTGGCTGGCCCAGGGCTCCCGTGTATGACATGTCTACAGATGTGTCAGGATGTACTTCCAAGCAGGGGCTTCTCAGGATCTCTCCACAAACCCAGCTCCGTTCTCCCGCCAACACTGGACAACATGCCTCCCCTCTTCCCACAGCCTTTCCAGCCTGGTGTCACCTCTGAGAACATCCTGGCCATTCCCACTGAACTTCTGGGATTAATTTTTATTTCAGCACCTAAAACAATGCCTCACCCAGAGAAGGTGCTCAATCGATATTTGCTAGTCACTTTCTTTGATCACTGATTTAATCACTGTCTCCTATCTTTATTTTCTGTTAGTGATTCTTCTCTTGTGAATTTTTTAAAAATCTTTTTCCCAGTACATCTGGGGTGATGATTTTTTCCTTACTGACTTTTGAGAATACTCTTATTTTTGCTCTCAAACCTTTAATAATCTCTATCATTATCCAAGTTTTTCACTGTCTCCTTACAGTTTTTTCAGTGTATAATCAGGTTATTAGAAAATAATAAGTTAATTTCTTTAAGTACTGCCTCTAACAGTGCATGTTACTCTGTGTACTGATGAGTCCTTAGCATCCAAAGTCAAGGCCACCGGTTCAGGAGCAGAGAGGCAGTTTTGGGAGCATGAGGAGAGGAAATCGTGTGAGGCAAATGCATCACAGAAGACACAAAGCAGGGACCTCTTCGTGTGCCCTCTGAGCTCCAGTGGGAGCTACCTGGGTCCACACCCATTATCAACACAGATTCTCCCTTAGGAACCTGCATACACACAGTATTAGAAGGGTCAGGTGCACCACAGACTGCATTTAAACTGTCTTTCCTCTGCCAATGCTCTGGCTTCACCTTGGCCACAGAAAAGTCCCAGCTCAGAACAGGAGAGAAACTCATTTATAACAGGTCTTACTCGGCACACACGGGAAACCATTGGAGGCACGTGGTGCGACTATCTCACTGACCCAGGCTGACCTGTCTGCAACAGAGTTTAACACATAAGGCAGAGGCTGGGGAGAGCACAGTGGCGTCCTGGCATCTCAGGGATGTGCTGGCCGCTCCTGGCTCTTAAAGCTCCGTCCCCTCTACTGCGCCTGCCTCCTCCTGACTAAACTCCAGTGCACCCTGCACACCCTACTTCCCTCGTCTGGTACGATTTGCAGTTCAGCCCCCTCTTACTCACTCTAAGGATCTACCTGTTAGTTACTGAACTACACATACACTTACATGTGCAGCACCTGGTGTGGTGCTAAGTTCATGTGAAAACAGGTGTTTTATTGTGCTCACTTTTCACATTCAGGACATGAGAAGCGTGATATTCAGTCACTGGGAGTTAGAACTTGAGCCCAGGTTTGTCTTACTCCACAACCAACGAGGCTCCCATCTCGGGGTCTCTGCAGTCCCTTTTGCAGGCCCCCACCCATCATGTGTGCAGGTCTAAATGACCGCAGCTGATCCCCAACTCAGCAGAGTGACAGATAAGGCCCCGGGAAGTAATGAGCTGCTGAGCTAGACACTGCAAGGTTAGCGTGTCTCACACTTTGTCATGGCCCCTCTTAGGAAGAGAGAGAGACAGAGAGAGGCTGGGTGTCTAGGCCCCAGCCGAGCAGTGAGCACGTAAGAGGCAGCATCCTAACTCCAGTGGGGCAGCCCTCGTGCGGGCGTGGGATCCCTCTGCCCATCCCTACTGCACCCTGGGCCAGAGCCTCTTCCCAGGCCCCAGGCACCTCTCCTGCGCCCCACACTCCCAACGGAGCGGCCCTCCGTCCCCTCCCAGGGAGTCGCCTCGCCCCCCATCACCTGTCTGTCATCACTTTACTGAATATAAATGAGCAGTCCTCAGGCCATTTGTCCGAACCCCTGCTCATCTGATTCTCTCACTACCTGTAATTCAGTTGTTCCACAAATTAAATTCTTATCTGGTTCAAAACATTTAGCAAGATGACTTCTGATTAAAACGTAATATAGCCAAATAAAGATAAAGTGCACGATTAAATGTTGTCGCCTAGACAGAGGGCATTCATCTGACCTCTCCTTTAGCTCAAAAACAGATCAGTGCTGCCTCTCCCCGGTCTGCCTAGTGGGTGGCTGCCCAACAGCTATTTCTTTTAAAAAACGGCCTGAGAATAAGTCTCAGCAGCTAAAAACTGTTTTACTAAGGACGCTTGCAAAGCTTAAAACTGTGTACTGCAAACATGTCTCCAGTACTTACAACTCCCTTTTCCTGATTCAGTCAATGGAACATCGATATGAAAGGGACTCATCTTTTAGCTAAACTTTTCCACATGCGGCAGACATAGGAGACCAGGAATCAGGAACACGTATCTGATCAGTATAGTTAATTATCACGTGACCTCAGGGCTCCTGCGAGCCAGGCGTGGGCACATCTTTGTTCCTGAAAATGACAGAGCCTAGGAATCGCAGAAATGGAGGCCTGGCTGCGCCCCTCAGGGAGCCTGTAGATGAGCACAGGGATCTGTGGGGTGATTGGAACCCTGTACATACAAGTGCACCCAGGACTTTGTATTCCTATAGATGCCAGTGATGTGAGGCTGGATGTCTCACTGAAGACAAGAACCAGACCAGATGTTCCTTCAGAGCATAGCCGCCTACCAATTCCCAATGTATTGGATTTTATTTGTTTATATTGGACTTTTTTTTACAGAGAGAAGGAAGGAGAGTCTTGTATGTGCCCTGACTGGGGATCGAACCTGCAACCTTGGAATATGGGAACAGCATCCTAACCAACTGAGCTACCGGGCCACAGCCTGGAGCTGTGTTTTCAAAGCATGTGCCTATCTCCAGGCCTCAAGAACACACACCTCCCACATCCAAGAGCAAGGACGCATGAACACAAGGTGACTTTGAAACTGAAATTCAAAGAATTTCCTATCAACGGCATTAAAGAACCAAATAAGTATAAGAATCAGCTTCCCCTGGAGAGGAGACAGGGCAGGCTGGTGACCACCATACAGCAGAAGAGGTCCCACACCGCCGTCACATGCTAGAGGACACAGGAGTGAGCCACAGAAACATGGAGGGGCCAGCAACAATATGAGGACGCGCATAAGGCTTTGGGGCTGGCTGCCGCTCCTAGTCTCCACTCTGCTCTCTCTGCAGGGAAAGCTGGCACCCGCCACCTGCTTTTCCTGGCATCACTATTTGCAAATGAGGAGGCTGAGACTGCTCCACAGGTAGCCAGGGCCTCTCTGTGCACTTAAATGAATTGGCTGGTTGGCAGGGATTCAGTTTTGCTGTGAAGAGGAGACCACCATGCAGGGCTCTGGAGGGGACAGGGCTGGGTGTGGGTCTGCGGCCAGTGTCTGACTGCACTGGGTTCCCTGTCTCTGAAAAGATGGGAAACCCCAACCTTGGGCTCTGCAACTGAGTGAGGAGATGCGGTAAGCAGTGGGCGCGAGCTGAGTTGGGAAATCAGTGGTGTCAGCTCCTCTCTTCTCCGGTGAACGCTCACCTGCTTTGCTAAAGCAAAGTCGTGCAGCAGCTGGCGTCCCCCACACCCAGCATTTCAGCAGGTTTATGGTTTTGTGCTGCACCCAAACGCTGCTTAAACTGATGCTTCCAAAGCACATCTCCCTTCACTCAGTCTTGATAGCTGATCTCACAGGAGACGCTGGCTCCGCTCCAGAGGGGGTGGTGGAGAGATCAGCAAGGCTGCATGCAGAGCAACAGGGACCCACTTTCTTTTTTTTTTTTTAAACATATCTTTATTGATTTCAGAGAGAGAAAAGGAGAGGGCGAGAAAGAGACAGAAACATCAATGATGAGAGAGTCATTGATCAGCTGCCTCCTGCATGCCCCCCACTGGGAATCGAGCCCACAACCCAGGCATGTGCCCAGACCAGGAATCGAACCACGATCCCGTGGATCCTAGGTCAATGCTCAACTGCTGAGCCACACCTGGCCAGGCAGGGACCCACTTTCTAAAGTCTGCTCCCTGGTCGGAGCTGGCAGGATTCCTCACCCTCTCTGAGTATCTGGGATGTGCCCGCACACTCGGCAGGAGGTCCCTGCACTGCTGCCCTGTCTACCCCTGTACTGGTTAACTTCAGCTCCACCCCGCAGGTGTGAAGCTCCACACGGAACCTCCACTGACCTCTGATCAAGGCCCAGCTCTGTCCTTATGTGGCTGCAAAGCTCCTCCTCCATTCTGCTCTAGTCCAGGCAGAGTGGCTCCCAGGCAACAAAAGAGGCCACACAAGTTGGTGGATTCAGTTGGAATAAAAGGGAGTTATTGAACATTGGCTGAGTGCCGGTCACAAAGCCAGTGGCTGGTGACAGACATATGATCCCCACCTTCACAGCTATGACCAAGTACAACACACAGACCTACAGAGAGGAAGTTGACAGCGTCACCTGGCAGATATGCAGCACATCTGGACAGGGCTCTGTGGTCCCGGGGAGAGACCCACGCAACCCAGAGGGATGGTGAAGGCCGCCTCCGAGTGGAGGGCAGACACATACAGGCAGAAAGGAGCAGAACACTCCTGGTGGGGCAATGGCACCAGCCAAGGGACAGTGTCCCAGGAACCTGTGGATAGCCTGACATCCACGGCCAGGTGGAGGCTCCAGATCCCTCCTCCAGCTCTCATCTGTTTTATATCCTTGGGTTCTCTGTAAGAATTTAGGAAAAGGGGTGGTGGGGGGGGAGCATTGTAAAGCTGTTGAAATTTTCTGGTCCAGGTGAAAATCCACGGGGAACGAGGTCTTCCATCAGCAGATGAGAGAGGAGACACAAGGGGACCCATGGGGATGGTCAAGCTGGATCACCAGTGCTGTGTCCTCACACACAGGCTGGTCTCCAAGAACCCCACTCACGGAGGTCAGCTTTGACACTCTGCCTCTGTTTCCTCTAAAGAAACCAAACACCACAAAATAAGATCCAAATAGGAGGCCTGCCCTGCACGGTGGAGCAGGAATCTTTTCAAGGGTGTCGCTGCTCCTTCAGTCACAGGAAGACCTATCAGAAGAGTGTCTGTACTGCCCCAGGACAGGACAGCTCTGCCAGAGGGACTGCAGTGACCGGAGTCCTGGGACAGGTGGGGCCACTCCTCTTGCTATGTCTTCCTGCAGGTGCCCAGGGAGACCCACCTGCCCAGCCCACCTGGTGATGAGACACGTTCAGAAGACTGACAATGCCCCAGACTGGGCTGGCTGGTTTTGTAAATGAATAGGTTGCTGAGAGCATGGAAACCCAAAAGGGAAGTCTGGAGGCACAGGTTAGGAGGTAAGAAGGTGCTGAGGGAGGAGTTACTGCTTGGTTGGGACCTGAGATCCAGGTGAACTCAGAAATCACACCTGCAGCTTGGACTAAGAAAACTTCACAAGATGCTCATATTATAAGATTTTTTAAAAAGGAGCATTATGTCTGGTGCTCACAGCATCCAAGTCCTCTCCCTTCAGTGCCTTTCACTCCCGGGTCGTCACTGCTGGAGAGGTGGAGAGAGTCTCAGTATGTCCAGTCTGAATGCTGCTGAACACGGGGAGCTGGGAGCATGCCACCTGTGGGCACAGCACAGACAGCCAGCCCCTCCGAGGCTGGACAGTTGCAGGAGGAGGAGAGGGGAATGAACCTCACAGAGTCACTCTTTCATCTCATGTAGGTGTCTTTCAAACGCTTAAACCTTAATTGCTTTCCTCATTCAACCGTCTTTCTCAAAATCTCTATCTTATAACCCTGAAGGTAAAAATAAAAGAAAACGCTGTTGTACTGCTTTCTGTGATAATGCCGCTCCATTTCCATTTCCTCGCACCACTCCAAGGACCAATCTATCTTTAGAGTCAGTATTACGAGAGGAGGGAGGCTAGAGAGCCTGGAAGGAAAAGGTGAGTGGCTGGCAAAATAATTGTTGGTAGGAATTTTAGGAGTTTCTTCAGTGTTATAAAATCAGATTTCCCCTGTGTGTCTGGGCTCCTAAATCACAGGGTGTTCCCTGTGGCAGAGACCAGAGAGGTCCCTCGGGCACAGGTCTCTACTCCCCAGCAACATGCTCAGCGCCGCAGTTTCCAGTGGGCGAGTCAGCGACCCGGCAGCACTGGGCTCTGCCCAGCAGGAGCTCGGGGCACCCACCTCCAAGGCCCGGCCACTTGTTTTGCCCCACGTCTGTCCTTTCGAAGAACGTGTAGTGCTCTGGGTGGACAAGGAAATCGTGGGCAGTGAGGCTGTGCAGACTGAAGTGTGTGGCAGGATCCTCCCAGCCTGGGCACCTGGCAGCCAATGGTGGTGGGTCACCCAGATGCCCACTCACCAGGGACACGCACCTCATCCTCCCAGGCCAGGCCCTGTCCTCCAGTCCTGAGCCACAGGTAACACCAAGTGCACGGACGTAGGCAGCTGCACGCCGGAGCAGAGAGAACAGATAATGAGGGAAGGAGGCCCAAGCAAACCGAGTGCGGACGGCAGGTGTGGGAGAGGGAGGGACACTGTCTGAATGAGGGAGACCTTCCTGGGAAGGTAAAACAGGTTCAGTCCCTGCTCTGGGCACACACATGAGGCAAACAATCGATATTTCTCTCCCCCCCCCCACCCCCATCAATAAAAGCGTATTCTCGGGTGAGGGTTAAAAAAAATCCAACATCCATAACTTGTATCTGCCTCAGGACGTAGCACATACTGAGGCTCGTGTGCCTTTCTCGGGCTATGGAGGTTTCTCAGTGCCACAGGCCATTCTGATTGTGGGTCTTTCGCAGGTGACAGAGGTCTCTCGGTGCCACAGACCATTCTGATTATGGGTCTTTCTCAGGTGACGGAGGTCTCTCAGTGCCACAGACCATTCTGATTAAGATCATTCCTCACCCTTGATGAGGAGTCAGAGTTAATGATTTTAATAATGATTTAAAGTCATAACATAAGCTCTGTGCCATGTAGGGTTTTTTTCTTTGAAAGGGAGGAAGGGGGTCTGACTAGGGATCTTGCTGGATTTGAATTTATCTGATAAAAGTTGACCTGCACAGTCGGAAGAAAGTGGGCCTGTACTCTCCCCAAACTCCAAGATCTGGCATAGCAGACCTAAGGGGGAAGCCAACTCTTCATGGAGCCTGCAGGGCCCGGGTCCCTGCTGCTCAGGGTGCTGCCCAGCTGCCCAGCAGCACTGGACCAGCATATCTGCCCTCCTCTAACCAGGCGACACCCCGTCCCCCTGGTCCTGCCTTTTATCAGGGGCCTTCCCACACTGTCCCAAACCACAAACTCCTGCCCATTCTGCCAAGTTCTGGGTTAAAAAGCCCCCATCAGAGAATTCTGTTCTGACTGCTGCCGGCTGTCCCAGGAGGGGCCTGCTGCTGGAGGAGTTCTGGTCACCGGTGGCGATCGCAACTCACTCAGCCTCCTCCTGCACAGCCTGTCATCGCCATGCAGAACTTTTTATCAATTCCAGCAGCAAAGCTCAACCTTGGGCCCCAAGTAGCTGTCAGAATTGCAGGAGTTCATGAAAATCCCCAGCTGTACAAAACCCAGCGCCTGTCCTACAATAACTTTGTAACTATACATCTACACAGGCAGTTCTTTCCCAGTGTTAGATGCAAATTAATGCTGGACACAAAGGTGCTGAATAAACTGCATGGAATTGATGTAAGAAAACAGAACTCCAGAATCAGAAACAAAGATGCGACTACTCTCTTCATGCGATCAACATAATCAACTGAACAACTACTAACCAGGGAGGCAAATGGACACTGACAACGGACATTTTACAATCGCAGCCCACAGTCGCGTGACATGAACCCCCTCTATTCATGCCACCTCTTTGCTGAGGCCTCATCCCCATAGATATAATTTTACCCTCACATGGATGGCACCTTTATATCATCAGAGAAAACATGAGCACTTGTAACATCTGGCCATAAAATGATCTGCTACTAATTTCAATCTCCACCACAGAAAGTCGTGATAGAAGGACAGCGTGTACATCAGAATTTGGGCAGTTCCCACCCTCAGCTCACGTCACCCCCAAACCCAGGGGCCGGGGTACAGCAAAGTGGAAAGCAGGCCCCAGCGTGTGGGAGCTGCAGCCTGCGTCTGCACTGGCATGGCCTGCTCAGAGGTGGCCGCAGGGCACGTCCATGCTGATGTGTCCCAACACACCAGCAGGTCCCTGGCAGCTCAGCCTTACATGGAGGCCCCTTCTGCACTGTAGGCAGTTACTTCTAGAGCTCATTTTCCCTCCAGGTCTGTGAAAGTACACTACCTGGGGAAATCATATATAGGGTGTCCCAAAAATGTATACACACTTTAACAGCCAATAACTCACTTAATTTTCACTCCTTTCCATGTTTCAATTGTTTGAAATAATGGGTGATGCCAGACTAAGCTTTGACAAGGAAAATTTATCCACTAGACTTTTTATTGGGGACACATAAAAGAGCGAATTTACGGTACAAAACCAGCAACAGTTGATGGACAAATGAGAGCGCACAACTACCTAACAGAATGGTTCTAAATGTTGGAGATTCCTGTGCTTTGAATTATCGGCAGGGCCTGGGCTAGAATGGGCATCAGTTTGAAAATGTTGACCAAAAAATATTCATTTCTGTAGACTGTTTTAAATTTTGAAAATTAGCTGTATGTTAATAAACGCTGACTTTATAATTCGTCAAAGTGTGTCTACATTTTTGGGGGACACCCTGTACTTAATGCCATAGTTTCTCCTGTGAAAAAAAAAAAGGCACCTTATTGACCCTCAGAGTTTGAACTACAGACAGAGTATGAGCCGTGCAACCTCAGATCTTTTTCTGAGAAACACTAAAAGGCGGGTCTTTGGAGCTTGAAAAAATAAACTAAGACTCAAAGAGCTGTCATTTGTATCCATGTCTAGTATTAATGAGGCCAGAGATCGCCTATAGTCGCATGATTGCAAATCATCTCATCTGAAAATCTGCACGCGGTAACGTGTGGCGAAGGGGCGAGACGTGCTGGGTCACTGGAGGGAGGTCTCACTGACACCATCACAGCGCCATCCCTGGCTTCTGCCACTATCAACACTTAAGCTACCAACACACGCTACCGAGTTATGAAGCCAACCATGAGCCATGACCCGCTTGAGAAATCACGCACAGAAATCCACAATGAGAATATCAGCAAGAAGTGAATCACTCCATCAGATCAGAAAAAATAATTTCTTACCATGTTTATTGATGACACAGGACCAATGCTGTTAACATAGATGTCAACATCGATTACGGTCGGTTTCACTGTAGAGAAAACACACATGTATTAATACTTGTGCCTGAGGGACCGAGGAGAGCGCTACTCAACTCCTCTGCCTCACGTACCCGCGCCTCCCGGGGCTGCTGAAGGGGGGACTTGCACCGCAGTTACGATTCACACCCTGCTTGTCTTTCTTTCTAAAGTTCTCAGAGGAGGTAAGGTTCTTACTTGTATTTAATAAGTTCCAGGAAAAGAGCACATGTATTTGATAAATGGCTATAAAGATATTCTGTGACGTGTTAGGCTGATTATATGGCAAAGAAAATATAAAAACATAAAATATAAAACACTGCATAGTAATTTAATACCAGCATCTTGCTACAGTATCAGGATGGCTCATGTTTATCCATCACCTGGCTGCCTCGTTATTGTTCCAAAGCAAAGATTGGGAGAGTACACACAGCAGAAAAGGGTAAGAAATACTGATTATGAGGGTCAAACACTGATTATGATGGTCACTGTGGCTTAAAGACACACACACACACACACACACTCACACCACAGACTTAAAATCCTACAACTCAGACAAGAATAACACTTTAGTAAGTCAAGGAACTATGGTTTCAACTATGAGGGCATAAAATTTACATAATGAGAAACTGTAACCCTAACATTGTGCATCACAGGCAAAACCGGTTCATTTTACCTGAAAGAACCAGGTTCTCTTTCCTTGGTAGCTGTGGAACTGGGGAGACCAGCAAGGAAATGGCTGAGAGGCAGACCCCTGGGTTGGGGCACAGGCTCTCTGCAGGGCTCCTTTTCCTCCTCACTCAGTCCCTGATAAAAGGCAGGACAGCCTCGATGTCACAATTCCTGCCCAGGAGAAAATGGACAGGCCCCTGAACCTCTGCACATGAACTGGGCTGTTTCTAGGAAGACAAGGTGATTGTATCTGCAATGAATCCAATGAGCCCCCTTCGGCTTCGCCAAGTAACAGCCATTCACATGCGAACCTTTGAGCCCCTCTTCTGGAGCTACGAGTGGCACTTCTGAGCGCGCAGTCTCTAGTTAAACTGCGCACCCAACAGTCTGCTGCTGAGCCGCATTTTCCAGCTGTTGGCATTTTGGAAAACAGGCCAACAACTCCATGTACTATGAGCACCTGTAATATTCCCAATGAGAGGACGGGTGCTCAGAGAGGGGTCCACGTGGTTCATGCCACCCCTTCCCACAGCATCAGCCACAGATCCCAGGCCACGGTGGGCTCTTGCTGTACACTCACAACCACAGTTCCTGAAAACTGCGGCTTTATGCTGTGATATTTACCTGAACTTTACACATTAAATGTGCACGTGAGACTGCAAACTGCAGCAGGAAGAGAAATGGTTTTAACATGTGTCCCGGAACCTAACAACTATGGGTGGCCCCAAACCATCCCGTGGGCAAAGGGCAGATGAGATTTCATGCTAGACAAGGACACTCCACGAAAATTATATTCACTCCCTGGGAGAGGAGAAAGCTGAAAGTGGCCCTGGGGGAGCCAATGCAACCACTCATAGTCCCTCATAAAACATGGGAACAGACAATGGCAGGGACACAGATGGGGAAAGAGGAGACACGGGGCTGGTACGTGCTGACGGGACAGAAAGTGAGGAGTAGGGAAATGCAGGTGATGACAGCTGTCCATGGAGGTGATCCCTAATGAGCTGCCCCAGACGGGGGGCAATACGGACGAGGAAGGGAGACCCCAGGGAACGCCAAGCAGACAAGCCAAGTGAGGCGATGCAGCCAGCAGGGCTGGCTGCCTGGCTGCCAAGTGGGGCTCCGCTGCTCCCCACGTCTGTACTCTTGAGAAGTTTCTTCACATCTCTGTGCCTCAGTCTCCCTATGTGTAAGAAGAGCTGACGATAGAACCTGACTCAAGATGGGAGCTGAGAGAGGTGGGTCAGATTGCTGTGAAGCACACAGTAGGTGCTCAGTGAATGTTTTGCTCTGGCTGTTGGGACCATGGAGGTAGACACAGAAAAGAACGCCCAAGTCTTGCATGTGTCACCTTCCAAGTAATGCTTACATCTAAAAGTCACCCTAGCGACTTAAATTTCTGTTTTCTCATGAACAGTTTGAATATACTGATAGAAATATTTAAACATAAAAAAGGAGGAACAAATAATACCAACCCTCATGCTCCTGAGACTTCAATCGAAGGCTCTGCCAATAGCTGGGAGCCCCCTTCTGACCTCCCTGCCTTTCAGGAAAGGAGTGGGGGGTTATCTGATCTCGGTCCCCAGCTTACTGCCCCTTCCTTTCCCTGAACTGAGTGCACTGGGCAATACGATGCATTAGCAGACTGGCCCCACCCCACCACCAACTTCCTTCCTTCAAGCAGTGCCTCCTTCAGACGGCAGTAGTGCTCACAGTTATTAATGGCACGGTAACAGGCACTGTGCATTCAATCATCATGTAACATCCTTCCTATCCCCATGTTACAGACAAGAGTTTAAACGTGACTGAGGAGATGGGATATCCCAGAGTCTGCAGCCTCACCGGAACGAAGCCCAGGGTCTGGCCCTCCACCTCCTGGGAACTTGACTTTGGTAATAAGCCCTAAGGGTTTCTGAGAAACAATGACATCAGTGGGAATATATCACCATCATCACCATCGTTGCAAATAATCTCCCCAGCTCTTCTTGAAATGTGAAGGATTCATCTCTGAGGCTTCTACTGAGTCCACCTGTACCACCTCAGCTGAGGTGTGTTTTCAAATGCTTTCTCAGCTTGGAAAATACTAGGCTATGGGGCTGGGGTGGGTGAAGGGATTTGGGTAAAAAGTGCACAGAATGGGCAAACTTGGTTAATATTCCCAATCTGCCAAGTCCCTGGGTCCATGCAAAAATATTTCACATAGCCTAGTATTGGCACATTAGACCTAAGGACATACATAAGCAAAAAGTGAAAGAGTGGGAGATACTCCATCCAGATGGGAACCTAAAGAAAGCAGGGGTGGCCATGCTGAAATCCGACGACAGAGACTTTAAGGCAAAGAAGGTCACTATGTGGTGATAAAAAGGCCAGTTCACCAGGGACCTACAGGAGTGACGAATACATGTGCAGCTGACATCAGCTCCCAAATACATGAGGCAAACACTGACAGGAGGGGGAATAAATTAGACACATTGACAGGAGGAGCCTTCAATCACCCACTTTCAATTACGGAGAGAGCAACCAGACAGAAGATCAACAGGAATCAGACGATTTGGACAACACGAGAGACCAAGTGCACCAAAAATACAAAGCACCACCCAACAAAAGCTGAATTTGAGTTCTGCTCCAAGGCCATGGAACGGTCTTTGAATAGTCTACATGTCACGCCACAAAACGAGTCTTAACAAATTTAAGAAGACTGAAGTGATATGTAGAAGTAACTTATCTAACTACAATGTAATAAAACTAGAAACAAAGATGAAAGGGGAAACAGGAAAATTCACAAATATGTGGAAATTGAATAACTCTCTTATTTTTAAAATATTTTTATTGACTTTTAGAGAGAGAGGAACATCTATGTTATAGTTCGGCTGCCTCCTGCACGTCCCACACCAGGGATCCAGACCGCCACCTGCGCATGTGCCCTGACCAGGAATTGAACCAGCAGCCTTTTGGGGTGCGGGACCGCAAAGCCCAACCAACCAGGCCACACCAGCCAAGGCGGAATAACTCTTATACAACGAACAAGTCAAAGAAAACATCACAAAGGAATTTTAGAATATCTGGAAACAATGAAAACAAAAACACAGTATTCCCAAACTTACAAGATGCAGCAAAAGGAGTGCTAAGGTGGACGTTTACAGCAGTAAATACCTACATTAAGAAAAGGAAAGATCTCAAACCAATAATCTAACTTAGTATCTCAAGGACCTACAGAAAGGACAAACTCAACCAAATTAGCAGAAGGGAGGAAATAATAATGATTACAGCCGAGATAAACAAAATAGAGAATCAAAAAAATCAACAAAACCAGGAACTGATTCTTTGAAAAGATCAGTAAAATTAACAAACCCTTAGTCAGACTAAGTAAAAAAGGGGGAGAAGTCCCAGTTAAGTGAATTATAAATGAAAGAAAGGATATTACATCTGATGTCACACAAATAAAAAATTATGAGACCAACATGAACAATTAAGCACCAACTAACTGGATAACCTACAATAAGTGGATACACTTGCATAAACATAAACCTACCAAGTGGGAAAATGAAAAAATATAAGTCTGAACAGACTTCTAACTAGTAACAAGATTGAATCAGTAATAAAACCTCCTAACACAGAAAAGCCTGGGCCAGATGGCATCACTTGGGATGTTTATCACACATTTAAGGAGGAATCCACAGCAGTCCTCTCAAAGCTTATGCAAAAGACTTCAAAGGAGGAGAAACTCCCAACCTCACTCTATGAGGTCGGCATCATTACTCTGATACTAAAAAGCTGGACAAAGACACCACGAGAGGAGAACAGACTAATACCTTTGATAAATTCTGATAAGAAATTATCAATAAAACACTAACAAGCAGAATTCAACAGCAAATTAAAATTATCATACACCATGAACAAGTAGGAAATAGCCCTGGGATGCAAGGTGGCTCAACGTACAAAAATCAATTACTGTAACATTAAGAGAATTAAGGAAAAAACATGATAATCTCAACTGAGTCATAAAAGTATTTGACATAATTCAACATCCTTTCATGATAAAAAAAACCTTTCAATGAACTAGCAACAGAGGAAAACTACCTAAACATAATAGGCACACACCAAAAAAGAAAATTAAAGGCATCCAGACTACAAATAAAGAAGAAAATTATCTGTTTACAGAAACATTTTCTTGTAAATGGAAAACTCTAAAGATTCTACACACACACACAATCACTAATAAACAAATTCATCAAAGTTGCAGGATTAAAAAAAAAATCAATGAAAGTCAGTTGTGTTTCTATACACTAACAATAAACCACGTGAAAAACAAATTACATAAACAGTTCCCTGTATAGTAGCATCCAAAAGAACAAAATATGTAGAAATAAACTCAACGGGGCAAAGGACTTGTACACTGACCACCACAAAACATGGATGAGAGAAATTAAAGACGACACCAGTAAGTGGAAAGACGTCTTGTGTTCATGGACTGGAAGGACTGACATTTTTAAGATGTCAAAACAATCCAAAAACATCCTACAGGTTCAATTCTAACCCTGTCAAAATACCAATGCACTTTGGGTAGAAACAGAAAATCCCATCCTAAAGTTCATATGGAATCTCAGGGGACCCTGAAGAGCAAAACTTTAAAAAAAGGAAGAGTGAAGGTGGCAGTCTCAGGCTTCCCCGTTTCATACCATACTACAAAGCAACAGTAACCAAGACACGCAGGAGCAGCACAAAGATAGACACATAAACCTATGCAAGAGAACAGAGAACCCAGAAATAAACCCTTGTGCACACGGCCAAATGATTTTTGACACGGGTGCCAAGATTCTATAATGGGAAAGGACACTCCCTTCAACAAATGATGATGAAAAAACTGGGTATCTCCATGTACAAGAGCGAAACTAGACCCTTAGCTAACCGCTAGAGCGGCTGTATAACTATCTTGCTAGTGATGAGCACTGCGAAAGGGTTAAACCTGAGCGCTGAGATAAAGCAACTACGGTTGGCGCGGGCGCTTACACTGGGGACAGTGGCTCACTCCCGCACAGCCACTGCACCCAGTGTAACCTAGATGGCTGACACAGCCTTGCAGTGCCAGAAAAGGACACATGAGGAGGAAAAGAAATTCAACAGAAAATAGCCAAGCAATTTCCAAAAGTGATGCAAGATACCAAATCACAGATCTAAGCTACTCATAGAAGTCCAAGAGTTATAAATATAAGTGTAGGTATGTCATTATCAAACTGCTAAGTAGTACGTAGAGAAAAAAATCTTGAGAGGTCAAATAAAGGTATATTATAGAAAGATTGACAGCTGATAGATACATCATGAGAAACAACAGAGACCAGAACATGACGATGCAAGATTTTTAAACGACTGCAGGGGGAAAAAATAAGCTGTAATTCTGCACCTGGAATGTTCTTTGAAAATCAAGTCAAATGAACATATCCTCAGCCAGGCAGACTGTGAACTCATCTGCAGCAGACCTGCGCTGAGAGGAGTAGTAAAGGCAACACTTCACACGATTACTGACCTGCAGCTCACGGAACCTGGGTGTGCATGGGAAGGAACCGAAGATTCCTTCCACAGGGAAGAGGGGCTATGTTCTCCTCGGTAAGGTTTAATTTAGCTCAATCAAAATTCGTTATTGCCCCACGATGACAAAACATTATACCAAAGAGAAAATAGGCACAAATTAGATGAACTGCCTTCGAGACTCCTACAGTGAGGTTACAAAAATAAGATGTGCGTGCCTGAGTAGAGAACAAACTTGAGAGCAGTATGTTCTATAAAACTACACATGGATTGCAGAGTTGACTGTGGTTTGCAGAGAAAGCCCAGTGGACAAAGTGACCTTTGAAGTGAGTCAGCACTGATAGGAACAGGTTGCCCAGGTGCTCACAACAGCAGGAGCAGCTGTATGGAAAGTGTTAATCTCTAATATCTCCTGGGGTTATTACACAGCTCCTTTGTCTTTAGCAGGTATTGAGCATGCATAAAACAAAGAAGGAAAATATGTTTGGAAAAACGGTTGTTATAAAAATTATAATAAAAGTTTGCTGCCAGGCCCTGGTTGGTGTGTCTCAGTTGGTTGGGCATTGTCCCATGCACCAAAGGCTGCAGGTTGGAGTCCCCATCAGGGCACATGCCTGGGGTTGTGGGCTCAATCCCCAGTAGGGGGTGTGCAAGAGGCAGCCAACCCATGTATTGCTCTCACATCGATGTTTCTCTCTCCCTCCCTCTTCCTTCCTCTCTCTCTAAAAAAAGTCAATAAAAAAAAAAAAAATGTTTGTTGCCAGAATAAAATATTTGACTTTGATGTTGAAGATTTTTACCGAGGGAGGGCTTTGTGTCACAACTAACTCATCCGGATGGTTCTGGCAACAGTCTAAAGCTGCAGGGATGAGATGGGTAATTGCCAGGTCAGTTGGGACCTATTTTAGAAGGTCTGCATATGTAAGAGTCTGACAGACTAGCTATGCACCTCAAATACCCACAAGTAAATTAGAAATGTAGATCTACGGGGGAACATGGTCTAGGCCTAAGAAATCAATTTTGGAAAATATATATTAATATGTAGGGATGTAGTTAAAGCCACAAATACTAACGTTACTATCAAATTGAAGATGACTGTATAAAAAGGAGAAGGGAACAAGAAATAGCATAGCAAAGGGCCGGGAACCTGGGTGACAGGAGGAGGAACAGAAGAGGGGAAGGGAGAGAGAGGTCACTGTAACACAGGGGCCAAGGTTCTACAGAATGCAGTGGAGAGAGAAGACTTTTGAAAGGGCTAACAGAATTGAAAAGAGTTGATGCTGTGGTCTAAATTTAAAATAAGAGTAAGAATTTCATTGTCTATGCAGCTGTGAGTTATGCCACAGACCAAATTCTGGGTTAGTGGAATGGGAAAGAGAATGAAGACAAAGATGGTGAAAATGAAGCTTGTCCTAATCTACGACAGGGAGTTTGGGGCACACTCTCACGTGTTGTTAACAAAGGGGGGCAGAGATGAGAACCGAGAAGAGGATGGCATAGATCAAAGGTAACATGGAGGGAAAGTCACTGAGAGAGAGAGAAGGTGGGACGAGGTGTGGAAATAATTCAAGAGCCTGGAGCTGGCGAAACCTAACTTTCTTCTAACTCCGCTATTTCTGAAATGGAAACTGACACTACCCTAGATCTCCTTTTGATCTAGGAATGTCCGGGAATATTATTTTGACTACAGTGAAGCTGCCTCCGTTTTTCTGGCAAAAGGACCACACAAAGTTGATATAATTCTAGAATATCTAACTGTGAATGCTGGAGGTAGGACCCTCTGCATCCTTACCGCCTCGGCATTCCATGATGAGAAACCTTTCAGGGCAACGTGTCAACAGAGATATGGCAGATTGCCTGGTAGATGGATATGTGTTATGTGTGGGGAGGGGGCGGATCTAAGTATGCAACACATCAGCCTAGATACACAAATGTGTCAGCACAGATACCCAAAGTGTCAGCCTAGATATGCAACGTATCAGGGTAGGTATATAACACACCAGCCTAGATATGCAACGTATCAGCATAGGTATATAACATATCAACCTCAGCATGCAACATATCAAGCAGTGCTAGCCTTTTAGGGTTAGGAGACACTGGTTGGAGAACACAGGACTGCCCTCCATCCCCAGGGAATGCGTTCCATCTTTGGGAAGTGGTCAGTTCTGTGCTGGCATATGCATGTAACCCCTGGAGCACGGCCAGCCCTTCTTGGTGGCCCATTCTACTCTAGCTCCCACTTTGCATCGACAGTGACGTATTTGGAACACTGGCCCTCAAAAGGTTCTGCTTGGGGGACGATAGCTGTCTTGGTGGTTAACACTTACTGACCTGTTACAACACAGTCATGATTTCGGCACAAAGTGGACCAGGTGAAGTCCTAGGCAAGTGAGTACATATTAGAAGTTGAAGAACACTGGCACTATTCCCTGCCTTTCTCAAATCTCCTTACCTGGCTAGAGCTTTTCTTGCCTTTCTTGTTTATCTATCTATGTAGATATATGTGTATTTATTTATTTATTGAAATCTAAAAGGTTTCTTTTTCATCTTCATGTGTCACTTTCCAGAATACAGAGTGGCAAAGACAAATCAGGGCAAGACAGAGGAGAAAAGAGCAACGGCTCCAAAGACAAACCGCCCTTTTCCAACATGGGTCAGTCATCCGCATGGGCTGCTGTCAATAGTCGAGCTCTGTGAACTTAGGGTTTTCAAACCAAGCCAGGGGAGCCCAGCAGAGCGCATCTGAGGGGCTTCTGCGGATGCCCGAGGCAGCAGGAGAGTGAGCTGCAGACCAAGTCTCTTCTAGGCAGAACAGGTGCCAGGCTTGAGCAGAGCCTAGAAATGCACAGACAATGTTTCCCCTCGATTTCTTCCCCCTCCCCGCTCTTCTGCCTCGCCCTCTCCTAATTCTCTTCTCTGGGAATGTACCTCACACCCGGGGGCTGCAGAATTTGTGCAGAAAAGGGAACAAATTCTGGATTTTCCTCTGACCCAGCTACCCAGGTACTCCTGAGATGGCCCAGGGGGTCCACCATTGCACAAGCTGAGCTGCACACTGATCACTGAGCAGAAGCATCAACTCATAGTGACCCGGAAAGCAAATAGAAGGCTGCTCTACTGGTGCCATTTATGACCTGAGTGTTACTCCTTTCCTTTCCCTCTGACTTAATAAAAATCATGCGTGCCTCTTTGGTCGGTAGGAAGTGGTGAAGGGAGATATTAAAAAAAAGGAAAAACCCTCCAGCACCTAACGTTTAGACAAGCAATTTCAGAATGTAACGAAACAGCCAAATTAAGTAGTTTCATTTATGGAAGCTACAGCCACCTGCCAGCTCCTGTCAGAGCAGGGTCCGGGCCACTGTACCCCAGAGTCCAGGTGACTGTACCCCTCATCCCAGGCCACTGTACCCAAGAGCCCACTCCCGACTAAATCTGAATGATTATCACTCAGAAGTTTCCTATCCCATCTATATTTAGAACAATTATTCACTATAATTTTGGAATCAAAATGAAGAGCTTTTACACATTATTTGAGTGATAAAAAATATTCATCTGAAAGTACAACCCAAATATTAAGTATGTGAGACTGTGAAAAAGTCTGTCGCTGTTTCTAGCCATTTGGGTTCACTGTAACCTTCCAGAATAACCATCATGCTAAATATTCGGCGACTACGCTCCAATATATTTGAGGTTAATGCTCAACACTGATACGAGGTGTAATTTTTTTCTGTTACATATTAAAATAATTATTTAGCTGAATTATTTTTCAATGACCCATACCCTGGGGACACAGGGACTAATTTCAGTTCACCACAAGTGTCTCATGTCATAGCATCTGCGACAGTATAATAAGAGTTTACATTACTAGCTAGAAGAGGGTGGACAGCAGGTGACATTAGGAAACTTTTTCTAATGTTTGATTTTGTAGAATATATGTCTTGATAAAGCCCAAAGCACTGATTCAGATAAGTCAGTAACTACTGAAGAGATCAAATGCAGTGATCTTTCCCCATTTCTCTTGCTAAGCATGCCCAAGTCTTTGATCTAGAACTGTGAAAACCCTGCTAGGTTTTTGGAGGTGGCCACTCACTCCCATGCCCTGCAGGTAGAAGTATACAGAGGGTGGCCCGAAAGATGTAAACACACACCTTGAATAATTATAAAGGCAGTGTTTATTAAAATACATTTCATTTTCAAAATTGAGCTGTAAGCTGTTACAGTGTGTGTACATTTGGAGGGACACCCTGCATCAAGGCAACTTATTCCAGGTGCTCACGCCTTGCTCATGTGAAGGGGGAGGTTCCACTCTATAATGAGCAAGCCAAGGCCAGGGTCACCTACTCCCCTCCCCCGCCAAGCTGGGGCAGCAGAGATGGCCCCACTACCCTCCCCCACAGAGCTGGCACAGCAGAGATGGTCCCACTACCCTCCCCCATGGAGCTGGCACAGCAGAGATCACCCCAGTACCCTCCCCCACTGAGCTGGCACAGCAAAGATGTCACTCTGGGAGCAGTGGGCTGCTGTTCCAGGCCCCAGAACTACTAGAGGCAGAGATTCCTCCCAGGATTAGAGGAAGGCCGTAGGTAGGAAGGAGCCTGCAGCTCTGCAGAAGGGGAGACATTATGTGGCACAGAGTGTGCAGTGTCGTGCCCAGGGGTGTTGTGAAAAGAGGGCCGATCTTGGGAGAACACCTAAGAGGCATCTTAGCTTTATGGTCCTGGAAACAAAGCAAAATAGTAGAAGCAGGTTAACAAAGGGCCAGAAAAGGTGACATCTACAGTCCTCCGGGAAGCACAGGCAACCCTGGGTGTCAGAAATTCTGTGCAGAGGGGCTAAGCTGTACCCATCCAAGAGCAGTCAGAGAAAGGCATGGGATGCACTGGAAACATTCCCCAAGCCACAGACAGACACATCAACAAAATGAAAGGGGGAGCCCAGTGTATGGGAGAACATACTTGCCAATGACACATCTGATAAAGGGTTAATTTCCAAAATATATAAAGAACTCATACAACTCAACAAAAGGAAGACAATCCAATTAAAAAATGGGCAGAGGACCTGAATAGACAGTTCTCCAAAGAGGACACACAGATGGCCAAGAGACATATGAAAAAATGCTCAACATTGCTAATCATCAGAGAGATGCAAATTAAAACCACAATGAGGTATCACTTCACATCTGTCACAACGGCTACTATCAACAAATCAACAAATGACAAGTGCTGGAGAAGATGTGGAGAAAAGGGGACCATCCGACACTGCCGGTGGGAATGCAAACTGGTGCAGCCACTGTGGAAAACAGTATGACGGTTCCTCAAGATATTAAAAATGGAGCTGCCATTTGACCCAGTGATCCCACTTCTGGGACTATATCCTAAGAATCCCAAAACATCAATTTGAAAGAATATATGCACCCCTATGTTCATAGCAGCACAATTTACAATAGCTAAGATCTGGAAACAGCCCAAGTGCCCATCTCAGCTGTGGCACATTCACACCATGGAGTACTATGCGGCTGTCAAAAAGAAGGATCTCTTACCCTTTGGGACAGCATGGAGGGACCTCGAGAGCATTACACTAAGCAGTCAGAGAAAGACAAGTATCACATGATCTCACTCATATGTGGAATGTAATGAACAAAATAAACTAATGAACAAAATAGGTCCAGAGTCATAGAAGCATGGAACAGACTGAGGGATCTCAGGGGGAAGGGGGGAGGGGAGGTAAAGGGGGATAGGCAGAGATTAACCAAAGAACTTACAAGCATATATGCATAGATCATGGACACAACAATAGCGTGGTGAAGGCACGGCATGGGGTGGGGGCTGGGTGGAGGGGGACAAAAGGGGAGATGGGAGACATTTGTAATATGTCAACAATTAAAAATATATAAATATATAAATAAATAAAAAAGAAACACACTTCAAACATAGTGACCAATACAGGTTAAAACTAAAGAATGGAAAGACCTATATCACAGTAACACTAGTCAAAGTAAGCTGGAGCATCTATCTTAATGTCACACGGTAGATTTCACATATGCATTTAATCAGGAGGACCTAAAAATCGTGCTTTCCCCCTGATAACAGTGCTTTAAAATTCATGATTCAAACACTGACGTGGTTACACACAGAAATAGATCCACAGGCACTCCAGAGATTTCAATACCATACGCTCAGTACAGACAGAATAGACTTTAAAAACCAACATGTAGACTTCTCCAGAAATATGAGCCAACTCCACGTAGTTGGTCTAATTTACAGAATACTCCACCTAACAGTAGCAGAACATGCATTCTTTCAGGTGGGCGCCAATCCAGACCACATTCTCAGCCATAGGACAAAACTCAGTGAGTTTGAAAGGATTCAGGTCATATACAGAGTATGCTTTTTAACCACAGTGGAGTTAAATTAGAAATCACTAACAGAAAGATACTTGGATTAACTCACATATTCGGAAAATGACACCACACATCTAAGTGAACTACATACATGTGTCAGAAAAGAAATAAAAAAGAAAATTAGTAGATATTGTTTTTACTGAATGTAAATGAACCCAAAACGCTGGAAGCTGTGGGACACCACTGTAGCAACCAACATGAAATCAGAAAACAAGACCCCAAATCAGTGACTTACTCCCCACATAAGAAATTAAAAACAGAGAAAATAAAATCCCCAGCAAGCATAAGAATGGTAGGAATACAGATCTAAGTGGAAATCGGTTAACTAGACAGCAGAAAGACAATTACTATTCCGAGCTGGCAGATGGGGCTGGGCCATGATCTGGGTATTTTCAAGAGCTCTGCAGGTAACTCTGGTGCAGAGCCAGACTTGTGAGCTATTGCACGGATTTCCTCTAGAACCCTCCAAACGATGATACTCTACAAAACCACAATTTTACATCTGCAATTTCCCTCAAGTGTAAATGAGCAGGATAACGGCCCAATCAGCATGGGCACAGTAGTACTTTGTAAAAAGTGAGATATTGTGGATCAGGATGCTAATTAGAGAATGATAAAATGCCAACAGCTGAACAGAAATCTCAGGAGAAGACAAAGCCTGTGACAGTGGGGCTGTCTGGGGCTGTTTCACTGCTCATAAACCAAACCGGGGCAGCAGCTGAGACAGCGTGGGCCTGGGGCACAGCAGAAGGGAGGCACTGACACTTTCTGCCCACTGTCCTTGAGCCAGGTGTCATAATCTGTAATTCTTATGAGACTCGGATGTAGTGGGTATTTTAAAATTTTATTTATTGATTGATTTTTAGAGAGAGAGAAACATGGATTTGCTGCTCTACTTATCTATGCACTACTGGTTGTTTCCTGTATGTGACCTGACCAGGGATCAAACCCACAACCTTGGCGTATGGGGACAATGCTCTAACCCACTGAGCTACCCGGCCAGCTAGGGCCTTGGGTGTTCTCATTACTCCACTTAGGGGTGGAAACCTATAGCTCAGCGAGGCTGTTTCTGTCTCTCGCTGAATCTGTTCATAACTGGTAGAAGAACCCATCACCGCAAATCCATCACTGAGTCCAGACCTGTTCTCACTCAAACGCTCTCTAACAGCATGAAGCAGTCTGGCTTGGATCCTCCAGCACTAATAAATAAACATTAGAAACAGATCATCTGTTATTCTATGAACCGAACTGAATATTCAAATCCAGTGCAGTCGTTAGATTATACATAGGGACACGTGACCTGTTATTTACCAAATTACATATAAGAAAAAATAAAATACGTTTACTTTGAAACCTCATTGTATGTTCTCTACAAGAAAAAAACTACAGCTGAGTAAAAAGTCTTTGTGGCCTGGCAGGGTGGCCCATTTGTTTTCACATATGTTATCTACAACAAAACTAACTCCTGACCTACTTGGGGTCACACTCCCAAGCCGTCCTGCACATGGAAAGGTTGTGGGTTCAATTCCCAGTCAAGGTACATACCTAGGTTGCAGTTCAATCACAAGTCTGGGTAGGTACAGAAGGAAACCGACTGACGTTTCTCTCTCACCTCTCTTTCTTCCTCTCTCTCTCTAAAAAAAGTTATAAACATATCCTTAGGCAAGGATTAAAAAGAAAAGTCTGTGTATGAATGAACGGCATACACAGGCTCTAACACAGCCGTGCCTTGCCCGGAGCTCGCCTCAGGGGAGAGTTCTATGTGAGGCCAGGAAAGGAGTGTCGTGTGAAATGCTCAGTCCTAAGGTGTGTGTGCGATAAGATCACTGCCCAAAATGGGGGGCTGGGAAGGGTATGTGGGGATGGGTCACCTACCAACCTACACTGAGCTGAGGAAATGGGTCTCAATTTAGTGTCCTCTGGATGCCTAATTAGTCTCTCATGGAGGTGACAGGTATAATTTCTGCAGGAAATTTGTTCCCACCTCCCTTATGCATTTGAATTAACTTTGTGAGAGAACCAGTTAACTAAGTCTACAGTAATAGCTTTTATTTCGAGCACAGCAATTAAGAATGTCTGTTTCCTCTCCTCCTCCATCTGTTCTGAGAGTGGAGTGAATACATTTGAATTATTTTCTGGATATGCAGCCATTGCCAGGAAACGACAACTCAGCCGTCTGCGTGGTAGGCTGTGGCTTCCAGGTGAGGACCAGCCAGGCCACCCTAAACGCACAGCGCAGTTACCTCAGGAGCATTCAGAGATGAAAAGATCATTGACCTGAGTTAGTCAGAGGGGTCGTGTGAAAATCAGTGCCCAGCTGGGGCAGTGAGACTGGACCCATCAGGAGCTATGCTTTAGGGAGCCCAAAATACCCCGCACCCTGCCTCCAACTCCCTCTTCCTCTGACATGCAAGTGCCTACACTTCCGTCCATACTCCATCCCCTTGGCTGACACTTGTGTTTTTCTTCTTCTTCTCTTTTTTTGTTTCTCTTCCTTTCTTTCTTTTTCTTTCTTTCTCTTTTCTTTCTTTTTCAAAGAAAGAGAGGAAAAAGAGAGAGAGAAACATGGATTTGCTGTTCCACTTATTATGCGCCATTGGTTGATTCTCATATGGGCCCCACAACCTTGGCATATTGGGGCGACGCTCTGACCAAGTGATCTACCTGGCCAGGGCCTATTTTTCTTAAATTGTGGAAACCAGCAGGATGAGGGACAACTGTATTCTATTATAAATCAGTGTGTTCCTAACACACTTGACTCTTTTACAGCCCCCCCCCATCTCAAGATTCTGTCAGTCGTCCGCTATGAACTCCCAGGACCCTGGGGCAGGCCTGGCTGCACTCACACACCAGGAACTAGCTCAGGAACAAGTGGGGCTTTCTCCAGCCTTCCACTCTCAGACCCAGGCCTCTCAGCAACATCGCATCTGCCACCAGCAGCCTTTAAGCATTCATGTTATAGTTCTATGGGAACTCAATTAGGCTCATAGTTTCTCAGTGAAAAGCGTTAAAGAGCAGCATAGTAAAGCTTGCTTTAGAAACTATTCTTAGGCCCACTTATCATTTCTTTTGTTTGTTTGTTTTTCTGTTAATCCTCACCCAAGGATATTGTCTCCATTGACTTTTAGAGAGCGGGAAGGAGAGAAAAGAGAAACATCAATGTGAGAGAGACACATCAATTGGCTGCCTCCCTTACCCCGACTGGGCCTGGGGATCAAACCTACAACTTAGGTATGTGCCCTTGACCAGGAATCAAACCCGAGAGGGCTGACACTCTAACCACTGAGCCAAACTGGCCAGGGCCCACTTGTTATTTTAGCTGTTTTCACATATATTATCTACAACAAAACTAACTCCTGACCTACTTGGGGTCACATTTCCACTATTTAGTGACTTCCTCTTTTCCCTTTATTTGGAACATGCCCCTGGAATGGGCAGAGGTCCGCCCAGAGAGGGCCGGCCCAGGTCACTCTAGTGCTCCTGAGTCAGAGTCCGGCTGCCACGTCCAGCTCTGGTCACCTGGAGAGAAGCAGCTGCAAGGATATCTCCTCCAGTACTATGGCTCAGAAGGGGTATGGGCATCCCCAGAGGAGGATACAGGGTCCCCGCTGTCTGCCCTGGTACAGCAGCAGCACAGCTCACATCCTCTCCCCTGCACCAGCTTTCTCTTACACTGGATGCCCATCACTGCACATTTAGAAGTTGTGACTAAACTGGGAAAAGCTTTAGAAAAGCCTGGCAAAGAAGTTGACAGGCAAAGACCTGAACAAGAGGAATAAAGTTAATCCAAGATTAACCAGAGTCAAGAGAAGAGGGTTTGCATGTTCTGCCTGAATTAAATGAACCCCCAGGCCACATCCACGCACGGCACGTGTTCTCCAGTGCCCGTTCACCTGTGATGTTTCCAGCACTGATGGAGTTTGGCACAGACTGTCCCGATTATGGAAAGGGATCAGTACTCTGTAACAATCTATTTTCCAGAGAGTGGTTCCAATTTCTAGACACCCTGAAGGCAGAGAAATTCAGTCGGGTCATTACCCTTCCTTTGCACAATTCTCTTATTAAAAGGTTTATCTTCCTCCAGCCATTTCAAGCTCATATGACAAGATCTGGTCCCAAGATAAACGACACCCTGCATAACCCTGAACCAGTAAGGACACAGCTGAAGTATTACTTAGAATGACGGATAGTTACAGGCAGGGGACTGAAACAGATACATCCATAATTTAGGAGTTAGTTGAGGAGAGAGAATAGCTGAGAAAGTAGGGAGTATTTTTAAAACATAATGATTGCAGTTTGTATTATGAAAACTAATTAGAGGAGTCCACGTGGACATGTTACTTCTGAGCCATGTAAGTGAGGCTTTTCAATTTGTCCTATTTTTTGTTGACAATGACAGTGATGAGCAGTTTCAACAGTTTCCTGGTGTTGGATCTTCATGGACGCGGTAGCAGTGAGAAGGCTGGGAGATGCTGATGTAACCTTAGGCATCTACAGTTAGGAACTGAGAACTGTATCTTGAGTGAAGGGATTGATTCTCAGCTGCAGGATTATGGAAAGTACACAAAGACGGTGCAGAAACTGGTTCATGGTGACTCCATATTACGTCATCAAGACAGTCCTTCAAAATGTAGTACCCCTTTTAGAGATGGAAATCTGATGCTGGAAGTATCTCAGGGGAGAGATACTTGACTGCCCCAGCAGGGAGGTGAGGGAGGTGCAGGCGATTGGAGAAGGCTGCTCGCAGGAGGTAAACTGAGGCTCGAAGGAAAGTAAGGATGAACCCAGGGCAGGAGTGGGGGGAGAAAAGCACTAAGAGCTCAGAAGCTGGGATCACAGGGCAGCAAAAGCAAGGCTCCAGATAGGAAAATGGGAGACTTGCTGTCCCTGAAGGTATAATATGTGAGGTGAGAAATATCAGGAAATGAAAGAAGTAGGCAAGTGGCTTACCTCTTTGTGTCATTTTACGGGACCTGGACTAAAAGAAAAATGCTCTTTGGAGTCTCTCCTTTTCGTCCCATCAGAACACAAGGGGGGACAGTGTCGTGTGGCTCCCCACTTGTCCCAGGGCAGGGCTTAGAATAAATGCTCAGCAAATACTGGTTGACTGACTGAGGAGGGAGGAAGTGACAAGGGAGGTAAGCATTAAGCTGGTAATTACAATGAACTAATGATAAATCCATACATAGCACGATGTGGTGTAAATATAGGTCGATTCCCCTCAACAAGGAGGCACGGTAGTTATAACAAATAGGTTACATGTGAAAAAGCAGTGAGAAAAGGAACCTGTATTTTTATAGGAAATTCTCCTTCAAAGCAGAGCCCTCCTAAACCATGAAGGAAATGTTACCCAATTCAGCATCTTTTACCAGGAGAGATGCCCCGACTGCATGTCCGAGAGGGGCTGGATTCTGCCACTCAGACATGATTTTGCATTTAAATGAGACAGGAAGCGGTATCCTAAGATGATGTGATCATCTGGTCACTCTGCAGCCCCAAGGACCTCGTGCCCCATGGAACTGGGGAGGGGCATCCTGCCTGATAGTTTCCTATTTGGTTGTTTCTTTCCACCTCGCTGGCTCAGAATCCCAGTGCTCTCCTGATACGGGATGATGACTCCGGAGGACCAGGGCACACAGGGCTTTAGAGCTGCCTTTTTACTTTTTTACTATCTCTTTACTGATTTCAGAAAGAGGGAGGGAGAGAGAGAGAGAGAAACATCAATGATGAGAGTCATAGATTGGCTGCCTCCTGCACGCCCCCTGCTGGGGATCGAGCCCGCAACCCGGGCCTGTGCCCTGACCGGGAATCGAACCCGGATCCCCTGGATCCTGGGTCGATGCTCAGCCGCCGAGCGGGGCCCGGCAGGGCTAGAACTGCCTTCTTAGGAAGCATTCTTTCTCCGTGGGCGTGCCCGCGGCTGCATTTGGGAAAAATCGCACGTCCCATGTACACAGCGGTGGGAAACGACGTCTTTAGAATCGTGGATTCGGCTTGCCTGTCGCCCGTGACAAGGCCTCGGTATGTCCCCGAGCGTCCTGTGTGTGTCTGGGCGGGAGGCGAGGATAGGGTGCGGGCTGCCCCATCTCCCGGCGCCCGCCCGCGGCTGCGCATGCGCCCAGCGCGGCAGGAGGTCCCCGTTCATCCCGCGGGGCACGGGCCCCCGGGCTCGGTCCCCAGCAGGGCGCGCCGGGGGCAGCGGGCCAATGACCCTCATCACCGACGTTTCTCTCTCCCTCCCTCTCCCTGAAATCGATTCAAAAACAAAGCAGCGCCCGGGCTGAGCGAGGGCGCAGGCGCCTCCAAGGCGCGGGCTGGGCGCTGAGCTCCCCCACTTTCGCGCGTGTCCCCCCCTTCCGCCCAGAGAACGAATGTGCTGTTTCGCTGCATTCTGGCGAAGGCTGAACCTTGCGCAGAAGAAAAAGGAGTCAGTCTTCTGACCAAAACACCAAAAAAAATGGGGGGTAGGCGGCGGGGCGAGTCAGGCGAACAGAGACGCCGGGGCCGGGCCTGCGGGCCTGAGGAGCCGGGCCGCCCTGGTCCTGGTCCTGGTCCTGGCCCGGCCCGGCCCCGCCGCGGCTGCGGGGCTCTGCCTACCTGAGGGTCCCCCGCTGGGTCGCGGCCACGTGCCCGGCGCCCTGGGCCCCGAGCAGCTGGAGCGAGCGGAGCAGCGAGGCGTCCGCGCAGCCACCGCCCCGCCGGCCTCGCGCCGGGAGCGGCTCCTCCCGGCAGGCAGTGCGCGCTCCTCCCGGCAGGCAGTGCGCGGGCCCGGGGCGCCTGCGCGGGCTCGCCCCGCGTTTCCCACAACCCCCCGCGTGTGGGGCGCGCACGAGGAGCCGGCGCGAGGCCGACGAGGCCGAGGCTCCGCGGGGAGGCGGCGGGCCCCGGGCGCGGGCGAGGACGGCGGGGACTGTGGGCGGCGCGGCCGGTGAGTAGCGCTGCGCGTCCCTCCGCCTCCGTGGGGGGGGCTCTGGCCCGGGGCGCGCCCGCCCGCGCGGTCCCCGCAGGGTCGCCCCGGCCTCGCGGTCGGACGCGGAAAAGGCGCAGAGGCGCCCAGGCCCGAAGGGAAGAGGGGACGCCGCCGTTCTTTGCGGGCGGCAGGGTCGTGGGCACAGAACCCCCCGAAGGCTCCCCTAAAACTTAGAGCTGACACGTGACTCGGCAAGTTTGCGGGGCGCGCGGTCTGCGGAACCGGCGGCCTGGCTGGGCAGCAACCGCGCATGCGCAGAAGCTAAGACACCGGCTCCGTCGCGGGGGCGTCAAAATGTGTGAAACACCTGGAAGTAAGTTTAACCAAAGAGGTGAAAGATCTGCACTGTGAAAACTATAAGACACCGAAGGAGGACACTGGGCAGGATACAAATAAATGGAAGGACACACCTCGCTCACGGATTGGAAAGATTGATATTGTTAAAACGTCCTTACTACCTAAAGAATATGCAGATGCAGTGCAATCCCTACTAAACGATCGCTGGCATTCTTCTCAGAATTAGAACTAGTTTTAAAATTTATATAGGATTAAAAAAAAGACCCCAAAGAGCCAAAGAAATCTTGAGAAAGAACAAAGCGGGAGCTGTCACACTTTCATAACAAATTATACGACAAAGCTGCAACAAGCAAAACAGAATAGTAGCATCATAAAAACAAATTATAAATCAGTGCAACAGAATAGACAACCTAGAAATAAATCCTCACTAATATGGTCATTTAATCTATGGCAAAGAGGCAAAGATATACAATGGGGTAAAAACAGTCTTTTCAGGAAGTAGTGTTGGCAAAACTGGACGGATATATGCAGAAAATAAAATTGTACCACTTTCTTATTTCATATACAAAAATATTCCTAGAAGAAAAAATAAGACTCAGCAATATCTTTTTGGATATATCTCCTCAAGCAAGGAAACAAAAGAAAAGCACATTAACAAGTTGGCTACATCAAAACAAAAAGGGTTTTCACAGCAAAGGAAACAAGTGAAATGAAAAGACAACCTACTAAATGGGAGAAGATATTTGCAAATGTTACATCTGATAAGAGGTTAATATGCAAAATATATAAAGAACTCATACACCAACTTAACACAAAAAAACCCCCCGATAGTCCAATTAAAAATGGGCAAAGGACTGAATAGACATTTCTTCAAAGAGGGTGTACAGATGGCCAACAGACATTTGGAAAGATACTCAGCATCACTAATCATCAGGGAGATGCAAATTCAAACCACAATGAGATATCACCTCACACCTGTCAGAGTGGCCACCATCAATAAATCAACAAATAACAAGTGTTGTCAAGGGTGTGGAGAAAAGGGAGCCCTCTTGCACTTTTGGTGGGATTGTAAATTGGTGCAGCCACTATGAAAACCATTATGGAGGTTTCTCAAAAAATTAAAAATAGAAATGCCATACAATGCAGAAATCCTGCTTCTGGGTATTGATCTTAAAAAAACAAAAGCACAAATTCAAAAAAAGATGCATGCACCCCTGTGTTCATTGTATGATTACTAGCAATAGCCAAGATATGGAAGTAACCTGGATGTCGACCAATAGATGAATGGGTAAAGCAGAAGTGAGATATATATACAATGGAATATTCAGCAATAAAAAAGAATGAAATCTTGACGTTTGTGACCACATGGGTGTACCTAGAGGGCACAGTGCTAAGTGAAATAGGTCATGCAGAAAAAGACAAATACCACATGATCTCACTTATATGTGGAATCTTAAAAAACAAAATAAATGAACAAACAAAACAGAAGCAGACCCCTAGAGAAAAAGCTTGCCAAAGGGGAGGGTGTGGGGAGATGAGAATAAAAAAAATAAAAATAAAAAAATTATAAAATATTTAGAAGAAAACAGGCAAAAAAATCTTAAGAAACTAGGGCTTCATGAAGACTTCTTAGACATTACTCCAAAAGCATGTTTCATAAAAGAAAAATCAGTAAATTGAACTTCATCAATATCAACATTTTTCCTCTAGGGGAGATCCTGTTAGGGGGATGAACAGACAAGGGACAGACTGACAGAAAATGCAAACTACATCTGGCAAAGAGATCATACCTAGAATAGATGAAGAACTCTTAATACACAAGAAATAATGAAATGACCCAAATTTTTTAAGGGCAAATAACATGAAGAGATGTTTCAATGAACAGGATATACCAGTGGCAAGCACAGAAAAAGAGTTCCTATCACTAGCCCTTAGGAAAAGGTAAACAAGACTGCCATGCGCTGTCAGCCTATCAGATACATACCTATTAGCTAGAGCAGCCAAGATTAAAAAATAGTGACAGCACCAATTGCTGGTGAAGATACACTGAAATTGGGTTTCTCACACATTGCTGGTGAGAATAGAAAAAGGAACAGCCACTTTGGAAAAGAGTTGGAGAGTTTCCTCAAAAACTAAACAGGCCTTCATCATACAACCTAGTGATCCTGCTCCTGGGCCTTCATCCCAGAAGATCAAATGTCCGCACAGAGACCTGCATACCAGTGCACACAGCCATGTTGTTTTGTTTTTAAATATATCTTCATTGATTTCAGAGAGGAAGGGAGAGAGAGATAGAAACATCAATGATGAGAGAGTCATCGATCGGCTCCCTTCTGCTCTCCCCCTGCTGGGGATTGAGCCTGCAACCCGGGCATGTGCCCTGACCTGGAATCGAACCACCATCTCCTGGTTCGTAAGTCGATGCTCAACCGCTGAGCCATGCCTGGCCGGGCCATGTTCTTTGTAATAGACCAAAACCAGAAACAACCGAATTGCTTCGTTGGTGAATGAATGCACACACCGGGGTCCATCCACACCCCGGAAAGTCACTCAGCAGGAAGGAAGGACAAATGCACAACCCTCTGAATAGATCCCACATCCTTCTGCTGAAGGAAGAAACACCCATCCATGAGGTCACATGCTGAATGACCTCATGTCTGTGACATTCTCACAGGACAGAAGCACAGAAGTGGAGAACAAGCCAGTGGATGGTGGGAGTCAGGGATTTGGGAGGAGGGCGGTGACGATAAAGGGAAGTGGGAGGGGGTCTTTATGGTGATGGGGCAGTTCCGTGTGGTGACTGCGGAGGTCCCTCCACAAATCTACACTTGACAAGATGACAGAGAGCCAGACACACACTGTACCGACGTCAGCTTCCAGGTTTTGATGTCATACTATAGTCATGAGTTGTGTGGCTCTGCGATCTTTGCAACCTCCTGTGAATTTATCATTATTTAAAAATGAAAACTCAGAAGGTGCGTCATCACCGCCTGACTATTTCCTGCTGGAATAGCAACCGTGAGCACTCACCCCCAATGTCTGGCCTCAGCTTTTTGTCGTATTCTCTCAGCAGCTTGTTGAGGATGAGAGTCACGTCGGTGTCTTGGGATTTGGGAGCCAGGACCCACTTCTGGTTGGATGATGCCCCTTCATCGTCGTCCTCCTCTGCCCTTCTGGACCTGTAACGATGGCACAAAGCATGAGCGTAAGTGGCACAGCAACTCCGGAAAGTGTCTCAAACACGGTGAGCCCCAGGACCCCTGAAACAGGGAGAAAGTCCCCAGAACCCTCATTCCAACCCCTGGATTCTCTCTCCAATTAAAATAAAATGAGACACAAGTTAGAAAGATTCATTAGGAAGAAGGATTGAAGGCATAATGCTTTCATTAAATGTCACAAAATGTTTCCATGTCCAAGGGAAACTGTAGACACTCTGATAAGTACATCAGTGCCAGACGGTCAACCAGCAGGTGCTCAGCTGTTCTTGAATCCACCTGGAGAACCACTGGAGGTCAAGGCATCAACCTTCCAGATATTTGTCAGACGGTGACTTTATTGGTCACTTCTACCCCCTCCACCCACCAAGACCTCATTTTAGCTGAAGGTGAGAACAGCCCTGGCCAGTGTGGCTCAGTTGGTTGGGCATCATCCTGTGCACCGAAGGGTCACTAGTTCAATTCCAGGTCAGGGCACATAGGTTTTGGGTTCAGTCCCCAGTCGGGGTGGGTTCAGGAGGCAACTGATCAATGTTTCTCTCTCTCCCTCTCCCTTCCTCTTTCTCTAAAATCAATTTAAAAAAACATTTAAAAAAGCATTTACAGATTGTCTGCACTGAACATAGTTAAGTCTGATTTCTGTGCTCCTCATGGACACTGGGATCTTTGGTCTAGGCCTGGGGACATCACGAGGTGGCCTGCTTTGCCAGCACTCAGGTGGGGTGACAAGGAGCAGAGATGTTGGTGAGCCCTCTGGCAATTCGCAGGCCTCTCACAACATGAACGGAATCATCTCTTGCAGAGAAGTCTAACTCGGACATTAAAAATTAATCTTTCTAATACATCTTCACCATTTTGGCCCCTTAGTAAATGAATGTTTGAGTGCCTCCAAGCTTGCTCTTTGCAGGGCTGAGCATGACAGCCGCCTCTCCTGGCTCACTGGAACGGCGAGGCCTCCAAAGGACAGCTACTTTTCTTTCTTTTTTTCTTGTTTCAGTTAAAGCATTTTTATTTACTAATATTATAAATGTACAATCTCTATTTTGAAGTAGGGAGCCTTGCCTGTTGACCTTTTACCTTACTGGTATCATTGTCAAGGCTACTGTCACTTTATGGATGGACGCATGGAGCTTTTGGCTGCACGTTATTATAATTTGAATTATAGCCCTGGGTGGGTGGCTCAGCTGGTTGGAGCATCGTCCTGTACACCAAAAAGTTTTGGGTTCAATTCCTGGTCAGGGCATATACCTGGGTTGCAGGCTGACTCCAGGACAGTGTGGGAGGCTTCTCTCCCACATCGATGTTGCTGTCTCTCTCTTTTCCTTCCTCTCTAAAAAAAGTCAATCAGTAAAACACCCTCATTGGCACTCCTCTAATTCCAGGATCACCAAACATCTGTATATTTCGTTTGTTTCCCCTTTCCCTCCGGGGGAAGAGAGTGCTGATCGTGCTAATGTATTTTGATTTACAAAAGCTGGATTTGTCCCTCACATTCTATAGTCATATACTGCAATTTTGATTCTTTTAATTCCTTGAAAATTTAATTTTGTATGGCCCCGCAGTAATTTCCCTGGTTCTTCTTTATTTTCTTGTCTAACATTGGCAGACCCAGTGTATTGATAAAGTCCATCCAGAACTGACTTTCTGGAGCCTCCATGGATTCCTGTCATTGTCACCTAGGCGTCCACAGTACAACAGTTTTCAGAGTGACTGAGGCTGTCTCAACAACGCAGCCCTTCAGAATTGAAAAGGGGTGGGTCTTCTGCTGCATTTTCAGGCAGACGGCCCCTGGCCAGGGCAGGAAAGCTTGGCACACACGCAAACTCCGTCCCAGTTCACTGTGTAGTACGCTGTGTAGTTTGTCAGTGACTGGGTAGGAGCTCATTTCTGTTTAGCTTCCCAGGCAGGAGCCAAAGGTTAACACCATCTCAGGGTAGTTGTGCTCTGGGACATGTTTCTTTAAGTTAATTTTTGGCGTTTTCTGAATTATCTATAATGAACATGAAATGAATGAAAAGAATAAACTTTTTAATGTTCGTGACCTCTGCTTAAGTCTTCAGAATCATAAATGTGTATGTATATCATATATATATGCATTAGTCTTTTTATGAGTGTTAAGGAGCCTTAACATAGACAGTGTCGTCTAGACCTGGGTGATATACACGTGATGTGAGATGTTGTTTTGTTAATTCTCACACAAGGATACTTTTCCCCATTGATTTTTTAGAAGGGAGGGAGGGAAGGGGAGAGAGAGAGAGACAAACATTGATGTGGGAGACACACATCAACTGGTTGCCTCCTCTCCCACCCCAGGGTGGGGGATCCAACCTGCAAGCCAGGTACTTGCCCTTGACGGGGAATTGAACCCGAGACCCTTCCATGCTTGGGCCAACACCCTAACCACTGAGCAACACCGGGCACAGCACATGTATGAGATTTTGACCATGAGTGTGTAGAATATGTCTCATAAGACTGAGTTCAAGTGTCTCCCAGGCTGATCTTAAACTGTCATTTTATTTCTTGAAGACTTATTGTCTAGAAGAATAAAATAAATCATCGATAAGAACTATAAATTGCCGTGGATTCTGATTCATAGCCAACATCCGCCACCAAGAGGGACCTGTAAAATGTGCAACACAAAATCAGTAAGTGATATGCTACGAGTAACACTATGGGTTTCTAAATGCCACTGTCAGATCATTTCTTTTGTCAGGAATATTAACTGTATCACTTTGGGGGGGGAGAGAAACAGTGGGTGAAACATGTTCTGTGGGACGTGGCTGGCTGGCAGTTTATTCTAGGGCAGAGGTGTTGGAAGGTGAGTGGAGGGGCAGTTGACCTCGGCCAAATCGCACAGCCTTCTCAGGACACGTGCAGCTGAGCCACAGAGCATTCCTCTTTCTCTCTGCAGGATCTCCCTTCCCTCCCCTCTCCTCCCGTCCCCTCCTGGCTCCCCACCCCCACACTCAAAGACAGCCCCCCAGATCTTGCTGTCCGTGCTGTTACTGCCCCAATGGTCCTAAGGGCACAGCGGAGCTCACTCACCAAGACTCGTCAGTTCCCTGTGTACACAGCCTCGGTTCCTGAGAAACCCTTGGAGCTACTTCAGCGACAGGTATGAAAATGCGTCTCAAGTCCCTCTAGTGGCGACGAGAGGGCTTTCCTGACATTGCATAAGCTGCCTCCTTAGAGGCCAGGCCAGGTGAGAGTGGGGGAGGCAGAAAGTCAACGAAGCCGCCTTCTCTCCTGGGAGGTAAAGGGAGCCCTGGCTCTGGGGCGGGGCAGGGCTGGGCTGGCTGAGCTGCACGGGGGCAGCGATGCTCCTGCCCTCAGCCCCGCACCAGCTCATCCCATCCTGATCCCATGTCAGTTTGCTGCAGAACTTGAGGGAACGAAACGGACGCCTCCCAGTGCTAATGCCAGCAGCCAGCCCCACAGGAAAACCCTGGCTTCGATGAGAACCACATGTCATCCCAGGGGAGCCACTGGAGTGTAGATAAAACAAAAGCACTCTGTTTCTCCAGATTCTGAGTGGTTGTGTATAATCTTTATGAGCTTTCTGTTGTTGGGACTGCTGGCTCCCAGACACCATCACTGCAATTCGCTTTGTGTTAAAAGCAAGCTGGTGAGGTATTGTCATTGTCACGTTGCTGCTCACCCTCAGATGTTGTTTCCCTGTCTTGCATCTTTCCTTCAACCATCAGGCCCAGGATGAAGTCTGAAGTCCTTTAAGCACTACCAGGAGCTCCCAAACCTCGGGAAGCTACATCCCAGTAGCCCCAAGGCCTAGTGTGACTTAGTGAGTTTCACTGTACAATCAGCTCATCCATGGGGGTCAGAGTGGGGCGCATGGCCCTGCAGGGAGCTGCCAGGCCATTGGCACAGGGCATACCTGTCTGTCACACCCTGTCCCAGGGCTCATCACTGGGGAGGCATTCCCAGTATGAATGAGACCCCGTCCACGTTAATAACAGCTCTGAAAGATCACACCGGACATCAGATTGTTTCACATCTCTGTAAAACCCACTCAGAGAGCAAAGGCACTTTTTACCCCCTTTTTAACTCTCACCTAAGGATATTTCTCATTTTCTTTAAGAGAGAGAGGAAGGGAGGAAGAGAGAGAGAGACAGAGAGAGGAACATAGATATGAGAGAGACGTCAATCAGTTGCCTCCTGTACGAGCCCCAACTGGGGATTGAACCTGAAACCTGGGTATGTGCCCTGACTGGGAATCGAACCAGAAGCCTTTTGGTGGCCAGGACGATGCTCCAACCAGCTGAGCCACCCGGCCAGAGCCAAAGGCACTTCCGAACGAGAGGCAGATTTGAGTTTTTCCCGAATGCTGTGCAGCCTCTGTTGTGGAGGCCAGGGAAGTGCCAGACAGGCCGTACTGCAGTTGATATATCTGCCCTGGTGGAGATGGATGGGGTGCATGTGCCTTTGGCAGTTCCTAGGAGCCGGGCTGCTTCAGGTTCAACCACGTCTCCCTGCTGATCACATGAAGGGCATCAGGCAGCCTTCCTCCTGCACAGTCAGTGTCTCTGGATCCCCAGTCACCTCACCCCAAACTGCAGGTCACTCCTCCCCTCTGGTGGCAACAGCAAAGTCACGGAGACATGGCTTCGGATCTAGATACCATGACTTTGGGCCTGTCTGTTGTGCCTGGTGTTGTCTCCTGGGCCCCCCGCCTCTGGACAGAACCACATCCTGGTGGAATTAACCTCAGAAAATGCACTCTCATCTCCCCGCAGCTCTGTCCTTAGACGGGAAGAAACTCGGGCTGAGAGGCTCCGGGAGTGTCCTGCCTGGTGGAGGGAGCTGCCTGCTGTCCCCGCACGGCACACAGTCTCCACTTTTAGTGACCACAAGTGTTAGGACTGGAGGGCCAAGGCTCTCCTCCTCAGGGCCGAGCACCCCTGTCACAGGTGGGAAGTGAGACTTGGGGGGCCCGTCACGTCGTGGAGGATCTGTGAAGGAGCCTTCGTGGTTCTTTCCTACTTCACAAGCATGAACGCAAATGCAAGACCTCCTGCGCTGCCTGCTGACACCTGCAGGGTTTGCGGCCCACAGGGACACTCTAGCTCCCAGATCCAGGTGATGAAGGTGTCCTAACAAGGGCGTTTGGGAAATGGGGTTCCCTGAGGTCTGGGGGTGGGGTCGGGGGAA
This sequence comes from Miniopterus schreibersii, assembly GCF_964146895.1. Classification (NCBI taxonomy): domain Eukaryota; kingdom Metazoa; phylum Chordata; class Mammalia; order Chiroptera; family Miniopteridae; genus Miniopterus; species Miniopterus schreibersii. The sequence continues at coordinate 604,387 of NC_138124.1, forward strand.
GAGCCAGGGAGCCACTCTGATTTCTAAAGCACAGTCTGCAGTCTTTGGACCAGTGATCTCGCCTGGGAGACAGAGTTGAAGAAGCCAAAGCATCTCTGGTCATATTTACAGCTACAGGGTTTAACCCTTCTGGTCCCTCGGCCCCTCCATCCTCGCGGGCCATCCTCACCCCTTCCTGGAGCGTCTCCGGGCTCCGCTTAGCTGGCCGTGTGTGTTCCCAGAGGAGGGCGAGAGGCATTTATTGTGGTGAGAGGATGTCCTAGCTTAGCAGGCAGCAGCCTTGTCAGCTCCAACACGCTGCCTGGTGGGGTAGGGGTCTGTCCCCGTGCGTGCAAGTGGCTCCCCAGGGGGCGGTGTGTGCCTGCGGGGCCTGGACAGGGGGGCCCTTCCCGAGAAGCAGGCTCCCCGCCGCCCACCTGGCCCGATGCTCCACCTGCCTCCAGCCGGAGGGACACCGGGCAGCCGGGAAATCCTGACTCCTGGTCCCGGGAAATGGGAGTGAGGGCAGTGACCCCGAGTGCCGGCCAATGTGTGTGTCAGACCCGGAGCACTCGAGCTGGGGCGAGGGGAGTGCACGGGGGGAGACACCCCCACAGCCACCCCGAAGGCCCCGGGAGAGGGGCCCTTCACCCCGGAGCCAGGTCCCACCTTCCCGGCCGACAGGCTGCAGCCGCCCGGCGGGGGCAGGTGAGGCGCGGGCCGGGCTCTGCCGCAGCCCAGCCGACGGGCCCGGACCCGCCCGGACAGCGCCCGCCGCCCTCCCGCCCGCGGAGCCGGGTCCGCGCGGCGCCACTTACCGCGCGTGCGAGCCGCAGAACAGGCAGAGCAGCAGCAGCAGCCTCGGGGCCATGGCGCCGGAGCTCGGCGCGGGTCCGAGGCCTCGCGGGTCCGCTGGCGCTGCCGCCGGCCGGGCGGTGGGGCTCCGGGCTCCGGGCTCGGGCGGCCGCGCCCCCGACGGCCGGCGGGTCTGCGCGGGGCGCACGCGGGACACCCGGCGGCCGCGCCGCGCCCTGGCCCGCGCTGCGCGGGGTCGGCGCCGGGTGGCGGGGTCGGTGGGCGCGGGCGTCCCGGGCCCCGCTGCCCGCCCCCGGTGCCCGCGCTGGGCTCTGCGCGCTGCGCTCTGCGCTCGGCTGCGGCCGCGCTCGGGGTGGGGGCCGCGGGGCGGGCGGGCGGCGGGGAGGAGTTTCCCCAATTACGCGCCCGACAGCGCGCCGGGCGGAGACGGAGGCTGGGGCGGACCCCGGGTCCGAGGCCGGGCAGGGGGCGCGCTCCGCGGGCGGGGAGGCTTGGAGCCCGAGGCTGGGTCCCAGGGGCTGGCACCCCGTGGTCAAGAGGGAGCCCCGGTGTCCCCTGCCCTGTCAGCCCGAGGGGGTGGCCCCCCGGTGCCCCTGACCTCCTGCGCCCGCCCCCAGGTGCGCCTCCTCTAGGCAGGCCAGGGCCCGGGGGCACCGCTGGCTGGAAACAGCCCTTCCCTGCGCACGTCGCGCTGGGTGCCGACCTCCTCCTCTGCGTGAAAAGTGGAAATGGCACCTTTCGGGCGGAAAGGAGCGCCTAAGACGCCCAGTAAGCCGTGGGGGGAGAGACGTTAGGCCAGAAAGCAGCAGACGAGCCAGGACGCGCCGGCGTCCCATGGACTGAGCGACCCCAGGCTGGCGGTGCCGCTTCTGTGGTCGGGGCCCACACCACCAGGATCGCGGGGAGCAGGGCGCCGCCAGGTCGGGGCCCACACCGCCAGGATCGCGGGGAGCAGGGCGCCGCCAGGTCGGGGCCCACACCGCCAGGATCGCGGGGAGCAGGGCGCCGCCAGGTCGGGGCCCACACCGCCAGGATCGCGGGGAGCAGGGCGCCGCCAGGTCGGGGCCCACACCGCCAGGATCGCGGGGAGCAGGGCGCCGCCAGGTCGGGGCCCACACCGCCAGGATCGCGGGGAGCAGGGCGCCGCCAGGTCGGGGCCCACACCGCCAGGATCGCGGGGAGCAGGGCGCCGCCAGGTCGGGGCCCACACCGCCAGGATCGCGGGGAGCAGGGCGCCGCCAGGTCGGGGCCCACACCGCCAGGATCGCGGGGAGCAGGGCGCCGCCAGGTCGGGGCCCACACCACCAGGATCGCGGGGAGCAGGGCGCTACTAGTACACCGCGACCCAGCCCCTGGGAGCCCGCGCTGCGCCCGAGCATCGCCGCTGCACCCAAAGGTCCCACAAAGGGCTCGGGCGGTCAGGCCACCACCCTGGGGGAGGGCTCAAGGGCTCAACGGTTTCCCAGCCCGTGTTTCTCCCTCTCTCCCCAAGCCCATAAAAGCATCTGGGGGGAAACAGAAGTTAGCTTTTATGTTGCCAAAAATAGCTCCTGGAAGGTATTTTAGATCTATATTCCCGGGGTCCCAGAGGGTGAGCTACCTGCTTCCTCATGGGGCTCAGTAGCCTTGCCCATGAAATGCATGGGGAGCAGGCGGAGTTTGGTTTCCCGGCCCTTCTGGGTGGTCATCGGGAGCCTGGCCATGAGTGGACTGGGGGGAGGTTGGTGGTGATGACCCTGTTTTGCTTTTTTAGCAGTGGAGCTGTGGCCTCGCGGCCCGGCCGTCGCCTGTCTCCGTGTGGCCTCAGGCTCCCTCCTGCCCAGGGCTCCGTGTGGAGTCCCCCGCGTCCACACTTCTCGGGTTTTGTTGCCTGCGAAGACTAGACGGTCCTGCCTCCCGCCGCTCCCTCCAGATGCAGGGGAATGAGTCCTCACTCTCTGCCCTCGCCTCTAACTGGCTCCATCACACAATCGAGCACTTTAAAAATCAGTTGCATAATTGCTTTTCATTTGTTAATTGCTTGTAGAAACATGTCAAGTCTCCCATAGTTCTAAAGTGTGCTGTGAGAGAAAAAAACACGCCAGTGAAAAGAAGCTATTCTTTTGGGCCTCAGCGTTTGACGCAGTGATAGGCACATGGGTAAAATAGCCATCGGGTATTGATAACATAATAGGGCCCCAGGGCTGCTGGGAAGGTTTTACAGAGGTGAACTCATGGAAGCCTCATAACATTCTTCCTATTTTAAAGGTGGAGAAAAGGCACAGAGCAGTTAAGTCACTCCCCTACCATCACACAGCTGGGAGGTTGCATATTGGGGTTAAAACCAGGCAGTTGGCCTGGCTGGCGTGGCTCAGTGGTTGAGCATCGACCTAGGATCCAGGTGATTGGGGTTCGATTCCCAGTCAGGGCACAGGCCCGGGTTTCGGGCTGGATCCCCAGCAGGGGGCGAGCAGGAGGCAGCCGATCAGTGCCTCTCATCATTGATGTCTCTCGCTCTCTCTCTCCCTCTCCCTTCCTCTCTCGGAAATCAATAAAAACATTTTTAAAACACAAAACCCCCAGGCAGTTGGCTCTAACGTCTGCACCCAAGTGGCTGGCCAGGCTGCTTCTCAGGGGAGTCGTTCCGAAGCACTTGCCGGCCGCTTCTCTAGGCGAAGTGTTCGACTCCTGGCTGTGCCCTTCATGATCCGAGCAGGAGTACAAACGCTTGAAAATTGTTCATAATAATTGTTTATAATTCCATATTGGAAGGCTTTTACAATTATCCGTATCATGAGAAGAGCCTGAGAGAGTTTCTATGGTTTGACTCGTGGAAAAGAAAATCGTGAGGCTCTTGACAGCCCCGGGTTGTTGGCCCCTGTCCTTGGTCAGTGTGTCGTCGTCATGAATGAGCGCGGCCCGGGGCCATCGGGCGCTCGGGATGCTTTGCTCCATTTATTGGACTTTGTGGGTCAGCTTGGTGGGCGTGAGACTTGCCCATTTTAGCTTGAACCCCCCCCCACCATGTTTGGGTCTGGAAAAAGGTTTCTTTCTTTTTTAAGCTAAATTGGTTTAGATGAAGGAGAAACCCAGTGTAAGCTTTCTGGTCTCAAGTGTGAAAGCAAAATGGAAGGTCAAGAATCTAGGATCTTCAAAGAGTGTGCTTTTAGGCTTGACTTTCTTCCCTTCCCCAGCTGACCAGAGGGAGGGAGGGGGAGAGGGAGAGAGGGAAGGGGGAGGGGGAGAGAGGGAGGGAGGGGGAGGGGGAGAGAGGGAAGGGGGGAAAGAGGGAGAGAGGGAAGGAGGGAGGGGGAGAGAGGGGGAGGGGGGAGGGGGAGAGAGGGAAAGGGGGAGGGGTAGAGGGAGGGGGAGAGGGCTAGAGGAAGAGCGGGGAGGGGGAGAGAGGGGGAGGGGGAGAGAGGGAGAAGAGGGAAAGGGGGAGGGGTAGAGGGAGGGGGAGAGGGCTAGAGGAAGAGCGGGGAGGGGGAGAGAGGGAAGGGGGGAGGGGGAGAGAGGGGGAGGGGGGAGGGGGAGAGAGGGAGGGAGGGGGAGAGAGGGGGGAGGGAGGGGGAGAGAGGGAGGGAGGGGGAGGGGGAGAGAGGGAAGGGGGGAGAGAGGGAAGGAGGGAGGGGGAGAGAGGGGGAGGGGGGAGGGGGAGAGAGGGGGAGGGGGGAGAGAGGGAAAGGGGAAGGGGGAGAGAGGGAAAGGGGGAGGGGGAGAGAGGGAGGGAGGGGGAGGGGGAGAGAGGGAAAGGGGGAGGGGGAGGGAGGGGGAGAAAGGGGGAGGGGGAGAGAGGGGGAGGGGGAGAGAGGGGGAGGGGGAGAAGAGGGAAAGGGGGAGGGGTAGAGGGAGGGGGAGAGGGCTAGAGGAAGAGCGGGGAGGGGGAGAGAGGGAAGGGGGGAGAGAGGGGGACGGGGAGAGAGGGAGAAGAGGGAAAGGGGGAGGGGGAGAGGGAGGGGGAGAGGGCTAGAGGAAGAGCGGGGAGGGGGAGAGAGAAGAGGGGGGAGGGGGAAGGCAGGGGGAGGGGGGGGCGGAGCTGCTCCCCGGAGCGTGCGCAGTGCCGGGCTCTGGCTCTGCGCCTTCGGCCCCCAGGCGCGGACAGCTCCGCTGGGGCCGGGGCCCGCCTGTGGCTCCTCCCGGTTCCCTGGGGAAGGAGGGAATAACAAGAGCCGTAAGCGGTGGGGCGGGGCGCGTCCCCTGGGCCACCCACGCACCCCGAGGGTGGGAGCGCCCCGCGGGGAGCGCCCAGGTCCGGAGGCCCGCGCCCGGGGGAGGCGGGGGCAGCGCGCGGCGCCCGGGGACCCCTGGCGGCTCCCGGGGGAAACGGCCCAGGTTCCCTCGGCGGCGCCGCTTCACCTCCTGCGGGCGCGGAGGAGCCGGGCGAGCCGGGCTGGGATAACCGGGGCTCGTGCTTGCGGGCGGCGGGGCTTTTAGGGACGCGGGGCTCCCCTCTCCGCACTGTGCTTCCCAAACGGTGTAAAAATAGAGCTGCCCCTCCTCTGCCCAAAACATGTCAAGGGAAACGCGATGGAGCGCGCTCCTCTTGGGAGTACGGCTCAATGGCTTTTTTATTTTATTTTATTTTATTTATTTTATTTTATTTTATTATTTTATTTTATTATTTTATTTATTTTTATTTCTATTTATTTTTTTAAAATATATATCGATTTCAGAGAGAGGAAAGGAGAGGGAGAGAGAGAGACAGAAACCTCAATGATGAGAGAGTCATTGATCGAGCCCGCAACCGGGCCTGTGCCCTGACCGGGAATCGAACCCCCATCGCCTGGATCCCAGGTCGACGCTCAGCCGCTGAGCCACGCCCGGCCGGGCTCAATGACTTTTTAAAAAAATGTATCTTTATTGATTTCAGAGGGAGGGAGAGAGAAACATCAGTGATGAGAGTCGTGGGTCGGCCGCCCCCTGCTGGGGGGTGGAGCATGTGCCCTGAGCGGGACTCGAACCCGCACCTCCTGGTTCTGAGGCCGATGCCCAACCGCTGAGCCGCCCCGGGCGGTCAGTGGCCTTTTATCCACATAAGCACCTAAGTAAAGAGACCTGACTGTACATCACTCACCTTAAGGTGGGGACAGTCCCAGGCCCCTCCCCGCCCGGGCCACCTTCCAGGGCAATTCCCACGCGAGCTGAGCTCCCTGGGGCCCCGCGCGGACATGTCGCACTTTCCAGGGCGGTGTGGCTCGTGCCACCCAACCCCACGCCGCTTTGTGCAGCACTTACTCATTTCTTTATTGCCGCCCATGGCATTTCACTGGGTTTTTCAAGACACCACATTCGATTTCGCTGACATGAACATCTTTCTGCAAAGTTTTCTTGGGGACATACGTGCTCAGTTCTCTCGGCTCCCTGGCTAGAAATGGAATTTTTAGATCACAGGGAGGGCATAGGGTCAGTGATAATAAATATCACTGAAGAGAGTTTCAAAGTAGCTGTATCGATGTGCCGCCCATTGGCTATGTGAGTGCCACACCTGGTCTCTACGAATTGCAGCCTTTTTTGTTACAGACGTTCTGGTATCTCCTCCTGGTTTGTTTTTGTTTTTTGTTTTTGTTTTTGTGTTTTTTTTGTCTGTTTTTTTTCCTTAACTCTCACGGAGAATATTTTTCCATTGATTTTTAGAGAGGGTCAGGGAGATCGGAGTTGCAACTCGGGTATGTGCCCTTGACCAGGAATCAAACCCTTGACCGGCTGAGCCACACCGGCCAGGGCTCCCTCTGGTGGTTTTTTTGTTAAATTTTGCTTTTTAAAAAAATTTTAAAAAATGTTTTTATGGATTTCAGAGAGAGAGGGAGACAGAAAAACATCAATAATGAGAGACTCACTGGTCAGCTGCTTCCTGCACGCCCCCTGCTGGGGATCGAGCCCCCAACCCAGGCACCGGCCCTGACCGGGAATCGAACTGTGACCTCTTGGTTCATAGGTCGTTGCTCAACCACTGAGCCACGCTGCCCGGGCTCCCTTTGGTTTCATTCGCCGAGCTCCTTTCAGTTTCTTTCCAGCCGCTGAAGTATCTTCTTCTGTGACATGTCCTTCAAGTCTCTTGCCCGTGATAAAACCAGCCTGTTTCCTTTGTGCCTGTAGCTCACTGTGTGTTGTAGACCTGAGTCCTTCAAGGTGCGCGTGTGGGGACTGTCTCCCTCATCAGCGGTTTGCCTGTAGCCCTCCAAACAGTGTCTTACAAACCCGACTGCTTTCTGTCCTGTTCAATACATCATTGCTTGTTAGAGACCCTAATGAGCACCTGTGTCTTCGTCTAAAAGCTTTAGGGGGAAGCTCCTCTTTGAGGGCCAGGTTTCATTCCTAATTTAATTAGCCTATGATTTTTATTTATGAGCCAATGGTTATTTATCTTCTACAGATAACTAATTGACCTCACATGGTTTATTTAAAACATCATCTTTTCACCACTGAATTTGCATAAGTCAGGTCATGATATATGAAGGCATCTTTTTCTGGGCTGTTTTCTTGATTTATTGCCCTATATTTGCACCAATACCACACTTTTAAAAAATTACTCTCGCTTCAAAATGACTGTTAATAGCTATTATTTCTAGTCGTCTGAATTTATTCCTCCGGCTGATCTACGCCATTTCCATTTCCATTTCCATGTAAGTCAGCTTATAAATTCCCCCCCCCCCCATATTTTAAAACTATTTACTGGGAAATAGTCACAAGCTTAGAAAGAAACATATCTCCATAGAATACAACATAATTGACAGTCACTAGTCTAACTGTGTTCATTGCTCCAATAACATCTTCAGTAGCATTTTGCCCCATATGGTCCAAGATCCCACTCAGGGTCACAGAATCCATTCATTGTGCATCTTTAGTATATTTTTAAGCTAGAACAGGTGCTTGGCCTTTCATGGTTTTTCATTTTTTACATATGTTTTTATTGATTTCAGAGAGAGGAAAGGAGAGGGGGGAGAAAGAAAGAGAGAGAGAGACATCAATGATGAGCATTGATCGGCTGCCTCCTGCACACCCCCTGCTGGGGATGGAGCCCGAAAGGCAGGCATGTGCCGTTACCAGGAATCGAACCGTGATCTCCAGGTTCATGGGTCGATGCTCAACCGCTGAGCAACACCAGCCAGGCTTTCCTGGTCTCTTATAATATTAGTAGTTTCAATAGAGACAAGTGATTTCAGGGAACGCACCTCAGTCGGGGTCTGTCTGCTGCTTCCTCCTGATCAGATTCCGGGTGTGTAATGTGGCGAGAAATCCAGTATAAGTAATATTGCTTTTCTCAGTGCATGGCCTCAGGGGCACAGTGACAGTGTGTCCTACCGTGGGCCACGTTGCTCATTTGATTAAGTTGGGATCTGCCAGGTTCCTACACTGTGAAGTTACTTAAAAAAAAAAAAAAAGTTAGCCCGGCCGGGTGCGGCTCAGTGGTTGAGCGTCGACCTAGGATCCAGGCGATCAGGGTTCGATTCCCAGTCAGGGCACAGGCCCGGGCTGCAGGCTCGATCAATGACTCTCTCATCATTGATGTTTCTATCTCTCTCTCTCCCTCTCCTTTCCTCTCTCTGAAATCAATAAAGATATATTTTTTAAAAATAAAATTAAATAAATAAACTGGAACCAAGTTTAAGAAAAACTTTAGGGTTTTCCTCCTTCGTGGTAGCCTCACATTTCTGTTTTTGTTAATCCTCTCATGGGGATATTTTTCCATTGATTTTTAGAGAGAGTGGAAGGGGGGAGAGAAGAGACACATCAATGTGGGAGAGACACATGGATTGGTTGCCTCCCACATGTGCCCCGACCGGAGGCAGGGATTGAACCTGCATCCCAGGTACATGCCCTTGGCCAGGAATTGAACCCATGACCCTTTTTTTTGGGGGGGGGGGGGCTCTAACCATTGTGAAACACCAGCCGGGGCTGAAATGGCTGCTTTTGATAACCTAATGTTGTCATTACTCTTAGAGGGGAGACAATTTACTGAGGACTCCTCACCTCTGGATAACAGGTTATACGGTCACTTCACCTAAAGGTCAGCCTATGACTCGGGCCAAGCCAGCTGTCACCACACGTGGGGGGGGGGCGGTGTTCCTAGTGTCTTTATGGTAAATTTGGGTAGGTTTGTAATAACCCTGAAGAATTTCATTTGTAAACTTTTATAAAAACTTTCTGTTCTGGTTGGTATCCCCAGCCTTACCCCAAAAGGTCCCACCGCGTCCCGGCCACCCTCTTCTCGTTGCCTGAACTCCCGCCACCGGCCTGGGACGCGCTGGCTGCGGGGGAGGCCCTGGTAGCAGCAGGAAGAGTGTGGAAGAAACGGAACCTCAATTAGTGCATTGGCTCAATCAGAGCTCATTTCGAGTCTCCCTTTCTAAGGTCGGATGTCACAAAAATATCGTCTCTGACCTTTGGTTTTATTTGTCTTTCGATATGAGCTCAGAAAAGCTGAGGACACCCGTGTCTTAGGCCTTCTGTGAGGGAACACGTAAGCGGTAAATATTTCGCAGTCACACGTTTCCATGAAGAATCCCGGCTCACTTCAGAATAAGCTGCAGATGATCTGATTGGGGGTTGAGAGAGGCTATTGAAAACGACAGTGACAAACAGATCATCACGCAAATCTTCCACGGCCTGAACCCCGCGTGCGCTGCGAGAGCGTCGCCCTACCGGGCCCAGACCCGGCGCGTAACTGCGCTCATCAGGTCCATTCACGTTCAAACACCCGCCGCGTCCGCTTAAGGGCACTGCTCCTCCCAGATGTGTTAGCAGGATAAAAGAGACATTAGGATTAATTTTGAAATATTTAAAATACCGTTTTCATTGCGAGAACTGTGGCATCTCCAGTTTTTCAAAGAAAGTTCTTTTTGATTTGAAGGTAATTCTTACGGTGCAGGCTGATGTTGACTGAAAGCGGGTGTTACGCCTTCCTGGGAGGCAGACCCCTGCCCGATGCCATAACCACTGTCATTGGCGTCTGGGCTCTGGAAGGAGCCATCACAGCAAGATGCTCGGCTCTGGGGGTGTCCCCCCCCCCCCGACGGAGGGGTGTGGTGTAGGGAGTGCTACCCCGACAGGCCTATTCTATCAAGACCAGTTTCCTCTACACAGAAGCGCAGATTATTTTACCAAACAAGGAACAGACTTAAAGGTCATGTTTTCAATGGGGAAAGAAAAAAAAAATTCTCCAGGGCAGTCTTAGTATATAATCATTCAAGCCGGGCCTGAAACAAGGTTTTCCATTTTAGGTGGCATTTCTGTTCTAAATCAACTCCCATCTAAAGCCGTCGCGGGGTGTTGCGGGCCCTCAGTTAGTAACTGCGGGAACCGGACGCGTGGTCTGCGTTTTCCCCTCACCGGTGGCGTGATCTGAGCCGGTCAGCGGATCGACCTCTTTGGGTTTCCATGTCCCTAGTTGTAAACCAGAGATTTCTAGCTTACCGGACCTGGTCCCCATAGTTGGTCCCATAGGACCCACAGAGAACTATTTCCAAGGTGTTAACAGGTCGGTTAGAAGATTAACAAGCTGCTAACCAACCTCCAACAAGGGCGTCTGCTGTACCATTTTACCTCGGATAGTTCTAGAAAAGCCTCTGAACCCAATCTCCGCACACAAGCATTCAGGCGAACTTGAGCCAGCGCTTGCCCTAGACAGACACACAGATTGCGGGAAACACAGAACACTGATCGCTGGCTTTCTAGAACATTCCGTCTTTCTATTTATGGCCACGTCAAAAGAGAGCTACTGAAATGCCACGGTTCTGGAAGTAGGGCACTGTAATTTATAATTCTCTTTACAATTCTTATTTCTCGCCTTGTTATCGTTTACCCCAAGGCGATCCTTTATTTTGTGTTCATTAAAAATAACAAACACTGAAGTTTGTAGGATACGAAACCAGTGAGCAGAAGGACTGGATCTTTTTCACTACACGCGAGTCGGGTCTAAGCCTGGGCGGCGTCAGGATGGAGGATTCACCCCGCGGGCCCGGGGGGCTGGGGGGCAAAGCCGAGGGCTTGTCCAGACAATCACAGCGCCCTGGTGGGGACGACATCTTGTGTGAGGCCTGGGATGCTCCAAGTGGGCGTGTGTGGTCCCTTCGACGTCCCTTACAGGCTCTTTCCCCCGAACTACAGAGCAGAGCTAAGCTGAGGGGACTGCGCCAGAGACACTAACCGGGCAGCAAATGCAAACCCACGTTTCGCACCGAGTCTCCGGCCCGCCTTTGGTTTGCGGGGTTTATGCTGATGTTACGGGGGCACAGGCCTCACCGCACAGGCGTAGCAGCATCTGGAGCAGAGCCACGCGCGTGCCTGAGGATTTCGCAGCAGCCTTCCCCGCCCGTGGCCCTTCACCCTCCACGTGTGCGGCCCGGGACGGCGTGGAAGGGGCAGTGGGACCTGCACAGATGCTGGAAACGGGCTGCTGGCTTTTGCAGGCCCGTGCGTCCCGCCTGCTGCTCGGATCGGGTGTGAGAACCGGCGGTGAGGCCTGTGAAAGGCTTTCAGGATGACGCCTGGCGGTTCAGTGAATGATGCTGTGGGCATTTCCGTGGCCACTCAACGTGGAAGGCCCTGCCTGGGTGTGGCCGTGGCCGTGTCCGTGTCCACCACACACAAGGGAGGTGACGCGGTTTTAAGGAACGATGTCCCATTAAGTAGCCAATGTAGGCAGGCCTAATTTTGATAGTTTGCTAATAGTCCTAAGTCCAGTTCTCTTTTTTAAATTTATTGATTGGTTTTTAGAGAGAGAGGAAGGGGAAGAGAAAGGAGAGAGAGAGAGAAACGTGGATTTGCTGCTCCGCTTACTGATGCATCACCGGTTGGTTCTTGCATGTGCCCTGACCGTGGCTCGAACCTGCGGCCTTGGCGTATCCGGATGATGCTCTAACCCACTGCGCCACCCGGCCAGGGCCTCTTCTCTCTCTTTTTATAATTTTGTTTTTCAATTACAGTTGACATTCAACCTTGTTTTGTATTCGTCTCAGAGGTGCAGCCGACGGGTCGGACAATCCTACTTTACAAAGCGGCCCCCCGGTATTTCCAGCGCCCACCCGAGCAACTCCAGGACGGGTTGCCTTTGTGGCCTCCTTAGGAAATCAACCCGCCGAACTCTGACTTGAAACAAAAGAAAGGCGTTTATCCGCAAGATGAGTTCCTTTTTATTTTTTAATGAACATTTAAGGCTCATGTACAAAAGCTAACAGAGCAATACGTCAACCATGAGACACGCACGAGGAGATAAAACGGGAGGGGACTCGGCGACGGTTTCTCACCACGGAAGCGTCACACTGGCTGCAGCGAGGTGGTCGGAGCTTGAGACAGCGGACACGCGCCAAACGCCCAACTGCGCTCCCGCCACTCTCCGGCCTCACGTCTCTTCGGCCTCGGTCACCGTTCAGCTAGTGGGGGGGCGGCTGAAGAACAGGGGATACGTTTCTTCCCCCCTCGCGCCCCCCAAAAAGATTTTTTAAGCAGTGAATTTTTTTTTTTTTCCCCGGGGGAAATCGTTTATCTGTGGACCTAACACACCGCATGTTCTGTCATTAAATTTGCATAAATATTTGGCTAGTCTATTTTGTAAAGTGAGATCATGCAGGACGCTAATTTCTGAAGAGTAAGAATTATCAAAGGCGATTCGTTTGGTACATAAACGCTCACAGTCTCCTTTTGAATGAAAATGTGCTCTTTGTGGTTTTTTTTTTGTTTGTTTCTTGCAAAGATTTGGTCAAGTAATAACCGTGAGCATTTCCTAAAATATTTCTCTGCTGGGAAACTTTGTATGAAATGACATCGGAAGTATAAAAAAAACCGCGTTAGGTAACCCTTGGAACAGTTAAAAATAGACGTATCTTGTTTGTAAACTATCGATGTCAGATACCGAGCGTCTGAGCGTCAGAGCCGTTCGGGTTTTCTAGAGAGTTCTTCAGTTGGCCATCCACGCGACACCTCCGAAACATCTGACGTTACATGTAGAAACATCAAGGCAATAGTATTTGTACATAGTATTAAACATGCAAACGTTTCCCGAACGGCCGTCCCCAGGGGGGCAGTGCCTCTGGCCCGGGCCCGGGCGCCGCGCCTCGGGGAGTCGGGCCCCTGGCAGCGGGGGGCGAGGCGGGTCACTTCGGAGGCGAGGCCCCCTTAATCACGGGCTCCCTGTTCAAATACGTCGCCCAGTAAACCAGGTTGAAGGTGCCGAACAGGACGGGGAATACGATTCGGGACATCTTGTCGATCTTGCTGATGCTGTTGTAAGTCTTTCTGCTCTCGGGGGGCTTGTCCTCGGGAGGGTTTGCGGAGGCGGCGGCCCCGCCGGAGGTGCCCGGGGCCGGCTCCTGCGGGATGTTGGGGGCGTGGGTCATCCTCCCGGTGGTATAGGCGTTCGTTGACTTATTGAGTGTGAGCTCACGCTGCTTTTTCTGCAAAACAGTAGGAGAACGTAACGGCAACGGCCGTTCACGGGCCGCTGCGAGCTCGCTTCTAAAGGTGTATCTGCGGAAAGAGAGAGAACCGTCCCCTCCGCCCCGGCAGAGGGCAGGCTCCAGGGACTCGGGCGTGAGAACCTGCAAGTCGGTTTCTGTTGTTAAATCTCACCCCAGGATGTTTTTTTCCATTGATTTTTAGAGAGCATGGAAGGGAGGGAGGGGAGAGAGAGAGAGAGAGAAACGTGGATGAGAGAGACACATGGATCGGCTGCCTCCCGCATGTGCCCCGATCGGCGCTGGCATCGAACCTGCAACCCAGGCACGTGCCCTTGACCGGGAATCGAACCTGAGACCCTCCGGTGCTCGGGCTGAGGCTCTAACCACACCGGCCAGGCCGGGGAGGTCCTTCTGTTAGGGGCGGGGAGGCAGGACGGACACACACCTGGCCTTGCATTTTGAACTTCGGATCGGGCCCGTTTTCTCAGCGACGTGAACCTGGAGGAAGGGGAGGAGGGAGGGAGCCAGTACCTTGATCTTGGCAGCTTCCAGGGCCTTCTTGCCGTCCCAGGCCCAGCCCCGCTTGGTGAAGTAGTTGACGGTGGCGAACTCGATGAGCGCGGAGAACACGAAGGCGTAGCACACGGCGATGAACCAGTCCATGGCCGTGGCGTAGGCCACCTTGGGCAGCGAGTTCCGGGCGCTGATGCTGAGCGTGGTCATGGTCAGCACCGTGGTCACCCCTGGGGACGGGGGAGAGGAAAACGGGTCGGCGCGGGTACCAGGACCCTAGGTGACACCCGGACGCGACCGACAAGGACGGGGAAGGCACTGGGCACTGTGCCCCAGCCCAGACCCCTAGTTCAGTGGTTTCCGTACACTTCGCACATTCGTAACGTTTAAAATATTGCCCCGGCCGGGCGTGGCTCCGCGGTTGAGCCTCGACCTAGGATCCAGGCGATCGGGGTTCGATTCCCGGCCAGGGCACAGGCCCGGGTTGCGGGCTCGATCAATGACTCTCTCATCAGGGATGTTTCTGTCTCTCTCTCTCCCTCTCCTTTCCTCTCTCTGAGATCAATAAAGATATATATATATATTAAAAAAAGACCAAACCAGTACACATTTAAAATATATATATATTGCTTATTGTGTTTATTCGTGGCCTGTCTCAGGGGCTAGAGCGTCAGCCCCGCACCAGAGGGTCAAGGGCACCCACCCGGGTTGCAGGTTTGATCCCAGCCCTGGTCCGGGCCTGCGCGGGAGGCAACCAATCGGTGTGTCTCTCTCCCTCTCTCCCTCCCGCTCTCTCTCAAAAAATCAACGGAAAAACTATCCTAGTGTGATGATTAACAACCACAACAACCAAGAGGTGCTGTGCACGCCCCACACCGCGGGCCACAGGCACGGCCACGCGGCAGCCTCGCCTCCACCTGGACGAACCCGCCCCAGGCTTCCAGGCACCATGTGAGAACCGGGTCTCGGCACTTCACTCCCTCCCAGACGGTCAGGGTCCCCTCGACGTGGCCGCGCTGGCTGCCTCGCCCGCCTGGGGAACTGGCAGCGACCGTACAGCCCGCCGGCCCCCTTGGGGGCGAGCGACAGCGGGCCGGGCCTGGCAGATCGCGAGCCACCCGCAGGGCATCTACTAAGCGCCAGGCTCTGATCTCGGCCACGTTCTGCATGGGTATTGCTACCCCCGCTTTGCAGGCGGGAAGCTTAACATTTTTAATAGTTAGCAATGCGCCCAACTTTCCAGCTGGGAAGCGGGGTCTGCATTTGGCCCCCGGGCTGGAGGACCCTTCCGGCCACGCGCCTCCACGCGCACAGCGTGGCCCTTCTGCCGTGGTTCTGTCTGCACCAGGGAGCAGCGCGCCCGTCGTGGGCTGAACTGTGACCCCCAAATCCACACGTTCAAGTCCTAACCTCCAGAGCTCCACGTGTGGCCTAACTTGGAGACAGTCGGACAGAAGCGATCAGATTGGGGTCCTAAGGTGCTCCGGGCGAGCCCCATCCCACGTGGCAGGTGTCGGGGATGCGCACCCGGAGAGAGCTCGCGTGGAGACCGGAGCCCGCGGCCACAAGCCAAGGACCACGGGAAGTCGGGGGAGAGGCCTGAGCAGAGTGTCCGGCAGCCCTCAGAAGGGACCTGGCTGCGGCACCTTGACCTTGGCCAGGCGGCCCCCGGGGCTGTGCGATCACTCACCTCTGTGGCTTAAACCCGGCACACGGCACCCCTGGGAAACCAACACAGCGCTGTGGGTGGAAGGGGGCCACAGCCAGCCCTGACAGCTCGGCCCGCGCCGTGGCCTTGCGAACCCAGGGACACAAAGCGGCCACGTAGGGTGGCCTGCAGTTGAGACGTCCTAACTGAAAGCGAGTCGCAGCGGGCAGTCACGGCCTAGGCTGGCATCGTCCCTGACAAAGGTCAGCCTTTCCCTGCACTGAGCCTGTCTGCTGTCCTCCGGCACCGAGGATCACACGCCTCTGGAACGTCAGAGTGACCTTCTCCAGACCCCTCAGGACACAGCCTCCCTGCAGAACAGAGGCCACAGGGCCCCTCGCTGTTACGTGGTCCCCGCACATCTCCGTGGGCCGTGAAGGCGACCGTTAGCTATCCTGCGCCCACCCGTGTCAAGGAAACGCGCGTCTATCATTTTACCTTTTACCCAAACTCAGAGGTTTCTCCACTGGGCTTTCTCCCGCCTCCCTAATCGATCACCAGTGGATTTCATGTAACTCCCTTCTGTCTCCCCTTTGATTCTAAGGTGTAAATTAGCTGCAAAACTGCCATTTTCCGGAGCATTTTCCCAATCCGTTGAGATTTCACTTCCTGGCAACTGCTGTCAGTTTGGCTCAAATAAACTCCTAAAAATTCTTACAGGTCAGCCCGGCCGGGCGCGGCTCAGCGGTTGAGCGTCGACCTAGGATCCAGGCTATCGGGGTTCGATTCCCGGTCAGGGCACAGGCCCGGGTTGCGGGCTCGATCAATGACTCTCTCACCATTGATGTTTCTCTCTCTCTCCCCCTCTCCTTTCCTCTCTGTGAAATCAATAAAAATAAAAAATAAATAAAAAATAAATAAAATTCTTACAGGTCTGATGTTTCTAATGTTGACATATCACATGTGACATGCCGACTGCCACTTTTCAAAGGGAACTGCCCGATAACACACGAGGCAGGGCTTTGCAGGGCCCGCGAAAGCACCGTCGCGAGATCTCGCGTAAGACAGATGGCTGGCAATTTCAAACCTAATAAAATAAAATAAAATGCTACCAGTGAGAGGCTTTTCAAAGGGAAACAATGATAAACTCGGGCTCAGAGAGCAATCTACACCCCGACCCTGACGATGAATCTCACCTAATCGGGCCTTTGTGTCCACAGAACGGAACGGACACCGTCGCTGGGGGTGGTCAGAACCGGCCACAGGGCGCCAGCCCAGGCCCGGCTGGGGGACACTCACCGAACACTGTCCTGGCGGGGACGGACTCCCGGTTCAGCCAAAAGGAGACCTGCGACAGGATCACGGTCATGATGCAGGGCAGGTAGGTCTGGATGACAAAGTAGCCGATCTTCCTCTTCAGGTGGAAATGAGCCGTCATGATGGTGTACTCACCTGCAGGGGCCAAAGCCACGCGTCAGCCCCCCGAGGTCCCGCGGCGTCCCCCAGGTGTGTCCTGCGCCCCCGGACCTGACCTCTCTGCACCTCCCATCTGACCAGCACTTATTTGTATGGTTCGGGCAAAGCAGAGGATGGCAAATGCATGAATTTCTTATTTCGTTTATTTTTTTTAAAGAATCGTTTATTGATTTTGAGAGGAAGAGGCCCGGCCGGGCGAGGCTCAGCGGGTGAGCATTGACCTAGGATCCAGGCGATCGGGGTTCGATTCCCGGTCAGGGCACAGGCCCGGGTTGTGGGCTCGATCAATGACTCTCATCATTGATGTTTCTGTCTCTCTCTAATAAAGATAGAGAGGAAGGGAGAGAGAGAAATAGGGATGTGAGAGCACAACACGGGCTGGCAGCCTCCTGCACGCCCCACACCGAGGATGGAGCCCGCAACCCGAGCATGTGCCCTGACGGGGAATCAAACCGGCAACCTTTCGGTGCACCGGACGACGCCCAGCCCACGGAGCCACACCGGCCTGGGCCACACGGGTTTCTTAACGGTCACGGAATAAGCCTCGACCCCCAGCCTCTGAAGAGCCTGTGCTGGCAGATGCGTTTCCCAAGGGAAATCGGATTTCTGCGCCCTCCTAATCCCCGGTCACAGTCTGTGCCCCTCCACCCACCCCCTCCCTGCTGCTGCTGCCGTCGGGATTCGGGATTTAGCCTCTGCAGACAGAACTGGGGACGTCACAGGGCCCTGCGGTGGCCGCAGGGGATTCGCCCCGTTTCCCAGCCAGGGCGGCTCCAAGGAGCTGGGGGTGACCACCCCCCACAGGCTCCGTGCTCCTCCTGGGGTGGCGGCAGCTTCCGGAGGCCAGGGCCCGGGGGCTCGTCTCGCCCCGCCTGCCGGGGAGCTCGGGTGCTTCCTCGGAGATGCCCCGGTGCCTCCTCTGGATCTGCCTGGCCGTGTGGGAGGCCCGCGGGGACCTCCCGCTCATGGCTGAGAACGACGCCGCGCTGACGGTGAACTGGTAAGGGGCCTGGCTGCGGGCGGGTGTGGGACGGGCTCTTAGGCTCGGTGCCCTCTCCCTGGCCGCCTGCACTGGCACCTCCCGGGGCGAGGGGCAGGCCGCTTGGAGAAGTGGAAGCAGAGCCCAGACGGAGCTGATCTGAGGACAAGAGGTCTCTGGCTGAATTTTAAGGAGTAGCCAGTGTGGCTGGGGGAAGGGGGTCCACTCCTCTAAAGCCGACCCCGTGAGGCACCATCTATTGAGGGTGGTCTGCTGCTGAGGGCAGAGTCGGGCTCTGGGGACTGATAAATAACAGCTCCCACGCCTGTGGCTGGAACCGAAGGCCGGAGCTCAGCAGGGCCAGCGGAGGGTGTCCCTACCTGCCTCTGTCACAGCCCTAAGGCCACAGGGGGAAGATCTGCCCCTTAGACAAAAAGGAGACAGGAGTTCTCAGCGGTGCCTGGGACAGGCCGGACACACTCCGCGCCCCCCACCCCAGCCCCGGGCAGGTGAGGGCAGGTGAGGGGCCAGCGGGCTGGTCTGTCCCTCACAGCAGGAGAAACAGGCACAAAGGGCTGAGATATGTGCAGAAGCCGGGACTGGACCTCGGGCATGACCGTGGTCCCCTCTCCCGAGAGCGAGGGGCTGCCTCTCTGTTTCTCTGCAGGAGGGTCTGAGATGACGTCCCCGCTGTACTTTCGTCTTCGGTGCTGGTCCTTTTACTTTATTTTGGACCTAACCCAGCAACATCAGATAACGTCGCAGGGAAAGTGCCGCCTCTTTAGAACGCAGGCAGGGGCGGGAACCTCGCTCGCACAGTCGCGCAGGACTGTCTGAAACAACCCCATTGCCGTCCGTCACCCTCACGGCTGTTTCCTCCGAATTCCTGCCAGGCCACCTTTCCCTGTCCCCATAAAACTGGGCCTGTTTCCTCTTCTTTGGCACCTAACATGGTAACCGCATGCCACCCCCCCACCTGCCAGGCCCTCACCTGTCCCCGGGACGCCCAGCATTGGTGGGCAGGGCTAAAAGTCCATGTCCCTTCTGCAGCCCCCTGGCGTTGGCGGTGCGGAGAAAGCGGGGTGCTGACCAGGGGCTCCCCTGAGGGTGTCCTCCGGGGATCAGAACTCACGCTGCCATCAGAGCTCACTCCATCCTGTTACTCTTTTCTCCTTGGCTGTCTGGAGGCTCTCTGGAGCCCGGCCCTGCTCACAGCCACGCTTTATGACCCCGACCACCCTGGCCGGGTGCGGCCAGGAGGTATCTAGAGACCCACCCTGCAGCCTGAGGAAGGGGAAGGCATTTTGTGCCTTTGGGCACCTGTTCATTTTGCGTCGGGCGAAACGTCAGGGAAACGGCACCTGTTTGGCCCATGCATGTGGAGTGGGAGCCCCTGCTCTTTGCAGGGCCTCGGCGATTTCTGTGCCGCGTGGCTGTGCTTTCCAAAACTCAAGCCCGGGGGCACCTCTGAAATGCGCAGAGCAGGAGGTAGGGGAGCAGGCGAATGGGGGTATTTGCAGGACGTCGGCTACCCTGCTTGCCGAGACCGTCGCTTGTGTGTCAGTGCTGTGGCGGGGGGGGGGGGGGCGGTGTTATATAAGCTGGTCCACGTGGCCTCGGTCAGCGCCTGTGGTCACGGGGAGTCTGCTCACATGGGGGCCAACGCACCGCCGATTAACGCCTGGCTTGTTCCTTAACGCCACCAGCAGCCACGGCTGGCGTCTCCAGTGCAGCCGCAGGGAGGGGCTGGCTCGGGGGCTGCTTGCAGCCAGCACAGCCCAGCAGCTGCGGCTACACGGCCAAGGAGAGTGCAGGCGGCCCCGCTGCTGGGCCCGAGCGCCCCAGGGTGCAGCGCCCGGCATGCACCAGGTCTCACCCGTGCTGGTGGTGATGTTCTCCGTGCCCACCGTCTGCCCCATCAGGTGGTACTGGTTCAGCCTGGAGCCGTCTTCCGCCACCACCACCGACTTGGTGGTGTCGTTGGTCCAAACGTAGACAACCTCGGAGTTGGGGTACGCGTCTGTGTGGGGGGAAGGAAAGCGGCATAAACAGGGTGTCACGCGAAACCTGGCGCAGCCGAGGAGCAAGAGAGACGTTAGAAAAGTCCAAGTTCAGCGATGAACAGTGTGCAGGGCGGTCAGACCCGGGCGGAGGCCCCCGCAGGACCTGAGCCATCCAGGCCCTTCCGCTTCTAAAAGTCCGAGGGCTCAGCCCGGCCGGCGGGGCTCAGCGGCTGAGCGTCGACCTGGGATCCAGGCGATCGGGGTTCGATTCCCGGTCAGGGCACAGGCCCGGGTTGCAGGCTAGGCAGCTGGTCAATGACTCGTCATTGATGTTTCTCTCTCTCTCTCGCTCCCTCTCCTTTCCTCTCTCTGAAATCAATAAAAAATATATAAAAGTCCGAGGGCTCAGAGACCGGAGGCCAGGATGTGTCTTCTCTTTGGGGGACACTACAGCAGGTGCCCCGAGACCGCAGTGCCTGGGGGTCCCCCAGCTCTTTTAGTTGATCCTTACCTAAGGGTATTTTTCCCATTGATTTTTAGAGAGGGGGAGGGAGGGAGGGTGAGAGAGAGAGACATCAATGTGAGGGAGACACATGGAGCGGCCGCCTCCTACACGCACCCCAGCGCGGGCCAGGGATCAAACCTGCAACCCAGGTACGTGCCCTTGGCCGGAAATCGAACCCCAGACCCTTCAGTGCTCAGGCCGATGCTCTAATCTCTGAGCCCCACAGGCCGGGGCTCCCCCAGCTCTTTGGCTCTGGATAAGTCACTTACGCCCTGTGCCTCAGTTTCCCCACCTGTCGAATGGGGTGGGAACAGCCCCTACTCCTCGAGCCCTTGGAGCGACTCCTACTGCGTCAGCTTCCGCAGGGGTCCCACTCTGCAGCAGCCACGGGGCCCGCGGCCCCTGTGCCCGGGGGGCAGGGTGGCGTGGTAGGCGGGGCTTTCGCCCCTGGTGTCACACCCGTGAATTTCGGTTGCACGGCAACAAGGCACCGTGCGGAAGGAATTAAGGCTGCGGGCCTTCACATTGGGAGATTATCTCGGATTGAGGCCTGAAAAACAGAGCTTGCTCCAGTGGGAGCCACACAGGCCCAGCTCAGAGAAACACGAGGCTTGAAAAAAGGGCTCGGCCACCTTTCCTGGCTCTGCAGGTGGAGAAAGGGGCCACAGGCCAAGAAGCGCAGGTAGCCCCCAGCGCAGGTGAAAATGACCCCCAGGCGACTGCGAGCCGGGAAACGGGAACCTCAGCCCTGTGGCCGTGCGCAGCCCAATCCTGCCAGCAACGGGGGTGACCCTGGAAGAGGGTCTGCCCCCAGGGCCTCCAGAGAGACACGGCCCTGCTGGCACCTAACCTTGGCCTGTGAGACCCGGAGAAGGGAAACCAGGCACCTACTGCATATCCTTCCATAGAACTGTCAGGTAGTAAATGTGTGTGTTTTGATTTATTGATCTGAGAGCTAGAGGAAGGGAGAGAGAAACATCGATATGAGAGAGGAACACTGATTTCTTGCCTCCTGTATGTGCCCCAACAGGGATTCGAACTGGCCACCTTTTTGGTGCAAGGACGACCCTCCAACCAACTGAGCCACCCAGCCAGGGCCACCCTCATTCTTGCTTTATGTGCAAAAGCGTATTCATAAGAGTAAAAATAAGAAAACAACTATGTAGGGAGCAAACGCGGAGATTCTCCCCAGCTGCGGGCCTGAGGCATGGACGGCTGCTGAGCTGGATTCGCAGGGAGACGTCCCATTAACACCCCCCCATCCCAGTGCCCAGTCTGGGGGAGCTGTGAGCCTGGCCCTGGCCGGGGAAGCAAGAGGCACTACAAGCCTTGGGAGACATGAGCTGGTTGGGAATGTGCGTCCTGAGGCTCAGCAGGAGCTCAAGCCTCAGGGCAATAGGCCAGCTGTGAGAGTGAGGAACGTCCGGGAACGCAGGCCTGTGTCTGAGCTCAGAGCCCTGAAAACAGCGCCCCCCACCCCAACCTCCCGGCCCAGGGAGCTGAGTCTGCTGAGGACAAAGGGAGAGGGGATGAAGCGCAGGGGAGACGCCGGACGTGGGGACACACGGGGCGTTCTGGAGAGCAGCAGAGGCCTGGGGGCGCGGGGCCTCCTTTGGTGCCTGAGGACACAGGTGAGAGTCATGGGGTGCTGGAGGCACAGAGGTGGTTGTGGGGGCTGAGACAGGCCTGCGAGGGTGTCACCCCATCCGTCCGCTCTCCTGACTGCAGGGCTGGGCGTCACTTTCCACGGGGACCCAGGCTCTGTGGCTCAGCGGCGAGGTGACCGGGAGCGGGGGTCACTGAGGGGCGAGCGGAAGGCTGGCTCTGCCCCCCGCAGGCTCGAGTCCTCCACGCCTCTCTCTGCATTGTGAGCGGGGGTGCTGGTGAGTAATAAAACTTACCTCCCAAGAGGGGCCCGAGCGTAATCATTAACTGTCACTGGATCAAAGTTTCCCGAAACCAGTGACGACGCGCCCGGGGAATTCACACCATCACGCTCCGCACGCGTGATGACCTATTAACACGGGTGGTGTTAACAGCACTAATGACCAGGGCCGGCGTGGCCTCGGGGGGCGCTCAGCACGGCCGAGTCCCGCCCGTCAAATCGCGGCTGGGAGCAGACGCCCGCTCGTGTGCGCTTCGGCTCTGGAGCCCGGCGGCAGTAAATTCCTCTCCGTGTCAGGGGCGCAGAATCAATCTCGGAGCCAGAGACAACAGTAAACGAGGCAATCAGGGTGCCCGCTCCCCTTTATCATGACTGAAAGCTCAGGGCCGTAATCCTGGCCTCCCGGGGGCCATCCATCAGCCGGGCCAGGCGGGAAGCGACACAGTGTTTTGTGCTTTGGCTCAGGAGGGCCGGGGGATTTATCGCCGCCTTCCCAGAGCCGCCGTCCCCGGGCTGACACTTCCCGTCCGCCCTCAGCCGGCGACACAACCCTAGACCACGGCCGGCCGGCCGGCCGGCGCTCAGCCCGACTCGCGGGGCCTCTCAGGAGCAGTGAGTCCGCCTGACTGTGAGGGAAACACGGTGCCCGTCTTCGACCCTCACCAACCCCCTTACGCTCTGAGCCTCCGTTTGAAACCATCTGTAGATTGGGGGGAATGACCCCCGTCTCCTAAGGGGGCTATGCGGGCAGAGGGTGCCCACCAATGCCAAGCACCGACCATACGCCTGACACACAGTAGGTGCTCGATAAGTAGTAACTACAAGAAACGTAACCGGCCCTGGCCGGTGTGGCCCAGTGGTTACAGCATCCGCCTGTGTGCTGAAGGGTCTCGGAGTCGATTCCGGGTCAAGGGCACGTACCTGGGTTGCAGGTTCGATCTCCAGCCCCGGTCAGGGCCCATGCGGGAGGCGACCAACCCATGCGTCTCTCTCACCTCAATCTCTCTCTCTCCCTCCCTCCCTCCCTCCCTTCCACTCTCTCTACAAATCATCGGAAAAAATATCCTGGGGGGAAGATTAACCAAAAAAAAAAAAAGAGGAAACATGGGAAGGGACTTGCTTAGTGTCACAGGAAAAGACCTTGTCACCCGAGTTCATGTTCCAGCTGGTGGTCACAAGCCAGCCCAGCGTGAGGACCACTGTTCAGCCGCGTCCGACAGGCCGGGGGACACCCGGGACTGCGACGGCCACCCGGGAAATGCGTTTCGCTTGGTGCGTTCCTGGCCTGTGAGGCTAGAATCAGTGCAGCTTAGGGCGTAACTGCTCCCTGGAATTTTGGTGATCAGAAAACACACAGGATTTGAGTTTCTCTGACACCGTGTCTTCAACCTTCCTCTCTGTCCTGAAACGGGGGGGAGGTGGCGAAAAACTAGAAAACGTGTAATTCCAAAGACACATGCGCCCCTGTGCTCACTGCAGCGTTATCCACAGGGGCCGAGACATGGAGACAAGCGAAGTGCCCTGCGGTAGGGGCTGGACAGCGAGGCTGGGGGCACGTACACAGGGCAATGCCACTCAGCCACGAGGAAGGGTGAAGTGCCGCCATTCATAACTCGGGCGGACCGTGAGAGCACTGCGCTAAGTGCAATAGCTGAGAACCACAGGATATCCCTCATACGTGGGGTATGAACCTGAAACTTGCGGATACAAGCAGCGGTGTGGTGGGTGCCAGAGGGAAGGGGGTGGGCGGAGAAGGGGGTCTTAACATACGGTGACGGGAGACTTTGGGTGGCGGGAACCCCATGCAATATGCAGAGCCTGTGACATAGAAAGCCACGCCCGAAACCTGTATGGTCCTATTAACTAACGTCCAGTGTCACCCCAATAAATTTAACAATAAAATAACCAGGGGTGGGGATGTGTGGGACCTTCTGCAGGCCCCTCAACCTCCCTGAGCCTCAGTCTCCGATCCTGAAAAAAAGTTAACACCTGACACAGCAACAGCGTCATTGGGACTAGAGACCTTGTGAGATGCCAACGTGTGTCGGTGCATTATCTCAAATGGCCTATTGGACGCCCAGGATCCCGGCTTTCCAAAGAGCAGCAGGTAAAATCGGATCCGTGGGCTGTGCCTTTCTCCTCCCCCCGAAATAACTGCGCAGCAAGTGCCGCCCCCTGCGGGTGGAAATGAACAGGGGACGTTCCTGCCCTGTCGCCAAGGAAGCGACAGGAGAAAGCCTATCAGCACCCACCTCGATCCACGAGGTCAGGTAGGGCCCGGCCCTGACCGGGGTGACAGAGACTCCAAGAGACCCTGCTCGCTGGGTCTAGGGACGTTAGTGGGACCAAATCCAAAAAGGACAGAGGACTGTCACCCTCCGGTTGTGGAGAGAAATGAGCAGCGTCCTGACGGCCGGGAGCGTGAGGAGGAGACGCCTCCGTGTCCCTCGAGCCCCGTAAGCTGGTCAGCTTGTTACGTTCACATCGGCAGGTCCTTCCGATGCCTCCAGTCTCCTAACGGAAACTGTTTCCCGAGTCACCTGCTCTTCTGCTGCCACTTTCCATCCCGCACGAGCACCCGCCACCTCTCAGCTCCCGTCACGTCCGTGCTCCTGGCAAGTCCTAGCTCTTGGTTTCGCTGCCTTAATAGTGAGCTCAGCACATGCTCCCCTTTGCTCCCAAACGTCCCCTGCCCTGCCCACTCGTTCACACTTTTGTGTCTAAGGCCCTCCCTGGTTGGGGTGTAACGCCCTCCCGTCCCTCCCCGAAGGAGGCGCTCAACACCTCCGCTAACCAGCCCTGGCATTTGTCCTAATTTCTGTTATGTCTTCCGGGTTCAGCTCAAAATCTCATCCCCACCGTGAGCTTCCCGTCTGTGAACTCCAAGTGGCCTGTGGCTGCAGGAGGGTGTTTAACCTGATCACCCATTGTGTCCACCATCAGCTCCTTGGGAGCCCAGCACCATTCCTGCTTCTGTGTGGCTCCCTGTGCCCAGCAGAACGCACAGCACGCCCAACGTATCTGCTAAAGAGCAGTCAAGGCCAAGCGATGCATCTAAACTTAGACACAACCCAGGTAAACCTCAGCGTGCTTCTGAGACACCACAGACCAGACCCTGCGTTCTACATCACGCAAGACTGGACCCTGAGTTCTAGATCACACATACAGGACCCTGCACTCTAGATCACATGGACAGGATCCTGTGCTTTAGATCACACGGACCAGACCCCACACTTTAGATCACATAGATTGGGCCCCACATTCTAGGTTGCACAGACTGGCCCCCCCCATTCTAGATCACAAGACCGGTCCCTGTGTTCTAGATCACGCAGCCCAGACCCTGCGTTCTAGATCACACAAAACTGGGCCCCAAGTGCTAGATCACACAGACTGGACCCTGCACTCTAGATCACATGGACAGGATCCTGTGCTTTAGATCACACAGACCGGACCCCACACTTTAGATCACATAGATTGGGCCCCACATTCTAGGTTGCACAGACTGGGCTCCCTGCATTCTAGATCACAAGACTGGTCCCTGTGTTCTAGATGACGCAGACCAGACCCTGCGTTCTAGATCACACCGCCTGGGCCCCGTGTTCTAGATCACACAGCCTGTGCAGCCCCCCGTTCTAGATCACACAGCCTACGGCCCCCCCGCGTTCTAGATCACACAGCCTGGGCCCCCCACGTTCTAGGTCACCCATACTCATGCCAGGCGGTTGCACTGGCCATGCCCAGTGAAGGAGCGGAGGAATCATTCCAATGCACTGACAACTCACTATAGTAAGATCTACCCCAAATTTCTGAACTTCTCTCCATGAGATGTTTACCAAAGAGGCATCCGCGTCTAACTCAGTATTCATTTTCATGAGCCCAGATGTTGTCTCACGACTTGGTCTAGTATTTCATGCATCACTAAACAAAGAAAATGAACAACAAAAAAATTAAGTTCTTTTTTTCTCTTCTAAATAGTCCTGATTTGTCTCCCAAATGTAAGCCGTGCCATTATGTGGAAGGACTTTCCTTGCAGACTAGACACATCTCTCTGTGAACCCGGCGGATTGCAGCGTGGGACTGAGAGCAGAGACGCGATAACAGAAGGCCTGTCAACCGGGCTCCGCATTAGAGAAGCCGGAGCATGTGGCTCATTAGCATAATGACACCTATTTGCATCCCTTTGTCTCCTGACGGCGGAGAACTGTCATTGAATCATTTGAAACTCATTAGACTATCACATTTAGCCTCCGCAGGCTCAGATGCTCACGGTATAAGTAAACTACTTGGCCAGGCAGCTATTTTTAGTAAGGCCAAAAAATGAAAGACAAAAGGAGGAAGAGAAACATTTAATTGAGTAACATTTTTTTTTTCTCTTAAAATTATTATGCCCTGAGCTGAAACCATATGAGTCGAGGAAAGGTGAGGTCAACGGTATACAAACAGGACGGATATTCAAAGAAAATCCTTCTCATTGCTTTGTAGAGTGTAGTAATGATATTAACAGCAAATATAAAAAATCAACATCTAAATAAAACAATCTTCAGATAAAAATAAACTTGGCCTGAGAGTTCAAAGTCTCAGGCGATACCTACGCTCACTGACCTCATTTGGTTTGACTGACTGGGGAAGGGACAAGACCTCCCTGACCTGTGTTTTGGCTTGAATGTGATAAATGATTTAACCCTTTGCGGTCGTTTGTCTCCTCTCAGCCACCAAAGCTTCTTTACCGTTCCGGTCGTATGTCTGCTCTCAGCCACCACAGCCAGGAACCGAACGAATCTTAACTCTATTCATTCACGTATCCGTTCATAAATCTTGTTTATCCTTCATAATCTTGCATGTTATGTATCACTGCCCTTTCAATGGAAATTACTTCCGACCAGTATGACACCCATGTCCAAATTTAATACGGCCGCAAAGGGTTAACTGCAGTCGGCAGGTTGTTGACTAGGAGATAACTTGGTGGGAGGATTAAAGGGTCACATACTTTCCTAAACCCAGAACTGCTTTTGTGCCCTGCACACAGAGGCCATGAAGTCTGCATATCACATCGACTGAACTTATTTAACTAATGATGAAAAAAATAACAATCTCGCTTTCAGTGTTTTGTCTTTGATCAAGAGCACAATCTCTATATACAAAGACGGGCATCGTTCTAAGTTATTCAACTCACTTCTTCTTGGGAACATGAAGAATTCACTTTCCTGCAGGGACATGAACCAGTGATTCCCAAGCGAGAGGCCTTAGGGAGCTTTTGAAGGTTTGTCCGAGCACTGATTAAGACAGCCAGCCCATGGCAGCGAGTAATTTAAATAAATCCTGGTGAGACCTTCTTTTCATTACACCGCTTTCCCCAAATAAACGTGTTTTATCTCTCCATGGCATTTGAAGATCAGAGTTTGAAAAAGAACGGATTATTTCCACCCAACCTAATCTTTTGGCTCAGCACACATATTTACCTCTCCTAATTCCAAAAACCTCTTTGGAATGATAAAAACAATAGAAAACGAAACCCTTGGAGTCACAAGATGCTCCCCCGTCAGCAACGGCAGAGTGGCAGTTATTAGGTAACAACTATGAACCCTGGACACGTTGGAAAAAATAACTCCCTGAAGGGACTGGAGGGAGAACAGATACAGGGAGAGACGGGAGGGAGCTGAGAGAAAAGAATGGCTTTTCACTTAAAAAGCCGTGAGTTGGAGCTGGGAGATGGTTAAAGCTCAGCGAGACCCCCTCAGTCTTACAGGCTTGGAGAACCAAAGCAAAGTGTCCGGACCATGGAAATATCAGAGCTGGAAATGAGTAAAATCCTGGGAAGGGGGAGCCACAGAGAAAAGCCCCACACCTGACGTGCCCGGATGTATGTGGACTCCACCCAGATGTCGAACTCGCCCCTGAATCATGCAGACATGGAGCAGAATCCCACCAGCCCGGCTCAAGTAAAAATCACCCGATGTTTCAGCTCTTGCCTATCACACGAAAGACAGGGTTTTAAGTTTTTCTTCAGTCAAGTTAACTGGGTAAAAAAATAATAACAACACTCTAACTTAACAGAATCCACAGTTTCAGCAACGTAACACTGAAATATTCAGGAAAGAATTCAAAATTCTCCAACGGAAAAGACAAAGGAAAAAAAGGTTTGATAGTCAACGGAAAATATAATCAATACAAAATGACCCCAAGAGGACTCAGATCCTGCATTTAGCACATGAGGATTTGAGAACAGCTATTATGCCCATGCTTACGGGTACAGAATGTAATGTTTTGTAATAAAAAATTACTCTAAAGAAGTAAGCCCGGCCAGTGTAGCTCTATTCCCAGTCGGGGCACATGCCTGGGTTTTGGGCTTGATCCCCAGTGGGGGGCGTGCAGGAGGCAGCCGATCAATGACTCTCTCATCATTGATGTTTCTGTGTCTCTCTCTCTCCCTTTCTCTCTCTGAAATCAATAAAAATATATTCAAAACAAAACAAAACAAAAAAACTAAGAGTAAATCTTAGCTGGGACATTGAAACTAAAAGGACCAAGTACAAATTCTAAAACTGGCCATTCAGAGAGCCTTGGCAGAAACACCCCACAGAGCAATTGGGGTGACACTGCCCCCCAGTGGACCTGGAGGGAAGGAATAGAACCAAAGAGGATTATTCTGGAGCCTTAAGATCTCATGGAATTCACCTTGCTATGTTTGAGAGTTGCTTGGGACTCATTACCCGTTTCTTCCTTCTGATTTCTCTTTAAAAATAGGAATGTCTACCCAGTGTCTGTTCCTCCATTGTATTTTAGAGGCACAGGACTTGTTTGGTTTCTCAAGTTCACACCTGGAGAGGAATTTTCCCCAGGATGCATTGGGTCTCACCCATATCTGCTTTAGGTGATATTTAGGTGGGACTTGGGACTTGATGCTGGAATAAGTTAAGGCTTTTGGTGCTTTTGGGATGGAATGAATGTACTCTGCAGGCAGGAAGGACAGTAACTGGGGGGGGGCAGTGGCAGAATGATATGGACCGAATTGTGCCCCCCAAAATTCATATGCTGGAACCCTATCCCCAATATTACTGTATTTGGAGATAGGGCCTTTGTAATTAAAGATAAATCAAGTCATCAGGGTGGGACCCTAATCCAATAGTATTAGTGCCCTTAGAAGAATAGGAAGAGAGACAAATATCTCCCTACAAACACATGCAATGAGAAAAGGCCTTGTGAGCACACAGCAGGAAGGCAGCTGAGAGCAGGAAAGACAGCCATCACTACAACTGAACCTCCTGGCCACTTGATCTTGGACCTCCCAGCTTCCAGATCTCTGAGAAAAGAAATCTTGGTCGTTTAAGCCACCCAGACTATGACATTTTGTCAGGGTAGCCTGAGCAGTCCAACATACATTCTAAAACTTCTGTTTGGTTTTTCTTTATCTTTTCTCTTTCTTTGCTGAGGTTTTTCTGCCTTTCCATTTGTTTCTAGCACAGCTGTGAGGGTGACACTGCCCTTTGAAACCCAAGTGGAGGTAGTGTGGCTCCCCAACCCTGTCGTGGTAACAGCAGGTCGGATGATCTCTGAGTTGCCTTTGGAGCCATATGAAGTCACTGTCCAGCCACACCTTGGTGTTCTCCCCAGAACAAGCTTCCGCATTTTTCAAAATATGAATAGACTGAGAGTTTTCCAACTTTTTGCATTCTGGTCCTTTTGTTGAACAATTCCTTCTTTAATTCATCTCTCGCTCCTCACATTTTACTGTCAACAGTCAGGAGGAACCAAGCGTGCCATCATCACTTTGCTTAGAAATATCCTCAGCTAAACACTCAGTTTCAAAGTTCGCAAGTTCTACCTTCCACAAAACACTAGGACACAATTCAGCCAAGTGCTTTGCCAGTTTATAACAAGGATCCTTTTCCTCCAGTTTCCAAGAACCTATCTGTCATTTCTGCCTGAGACCTCACCGGAAGACCATAAACGTCCATAGTTCTACCAGTTCTGCTCGTGGCTATTTCTGTATTTTCTAAGGATACGGAGGTTTTCTCTCCAGGCTCCTCCTTTATTTCTCAGCCCTCTGAGCAATCTTGGCTTCTTCTAGCACCTACCACAGACCTCACCAGCTTCTCTTTCACATTTACCCAGTTCTGAAGCCAATTCTACATTTTTAGGTATTTGTTACAAGCAGTACCCCACTTCTCAAAATTAAAATATACATATTCGTGCAAAACTGAAGGCTGAGGAAGGGCTGATGGTGTAGTTCCAGTCTGAGAGCTGGCAGACTGGAGACCCAACAAGAGCTGATGCTTCCAAAGGCAGGAAAGACCCATGTACGTGATCATGGCAGCCAGGCAGAAGTTCCTTTTCACTCAGCCCTTTTGTCCTATTCAAGACTTCAACTGATTGGGTGAGGCCCACCCACAGCAGGGAGGGAAATCTGCTTTATTCAATCTACTGATTTAAATTATATCCCTATCTAAAAATATCCTCACAAACACCTCCAGAATCATGTTTGACCAAATATCCAGTCATGCCCTGACCCAGCAAGTTGACACATAAAATTAACCTTCACAGAACTTAAAAATATAATAATCATATTAAAAAGTTCAATGAACGAGCTCATCAGCATAATCTGAAAAACAGAGACAAAATGAAAAGAGCCTTAGTACTGACGGAAATAGAACAAAATATCTAATATTCACGTTGTTAAAGTCAGGAAAGGAGATGAGAAAAAAGATGTGGCAGGAAAAGTATTCAAAAGATAGCTGATCATACTTCTTAAATTTGGCAAAAATATATAGAATCAAGAGTCTGAGCAAATCCAATTATTGAAAGCCACTGGAGAAAAATGACACCTTACCTACAAGGGAAAAAATTATTTGAATGACAGCAGACTTTTTGTCAGAAAATATGGAGGCAAGAATAAAGTGGCACATTTTTCAAGTGTCAAAAGAACTGTCAGAACATAATCTTATATCCAGCAAAAATATTCATCACGTATTAAGAAAAAATGGTGTAAAAGATATTCCAGGCAAATATTAATAAATATATCCCAGCACTTTAATTGCTGGCATGGCAATATGAATGTTAGACAAAGTGTTCATTCCATAAGCAATGAATGGGTGAAACAGAAGTCATTTATGGTGATGAGACGTGCATTCGGTCACCCAGCTATTAACACAATGAACTTTTACAGGGGTGATGATGATGAAGGACACTTCTTGAGCACTTTAATTGGTGTTACTCTGCCAGTCTGAAACATTACCTCACAACCAATTTACAACTGAGAAAAGAAGCTTGAAGGAGCTACTTGGCCACAGTTACTGAGCAAAGGAGCAGAACAGCGAGGACTCAGGCCCAGGGTATCGGCTGCTCGGTGTCAAAGAAAGGCAACTTCACCTGGGCATGGGCACCAATGGATAGTGTAAAGAAAGAAGAGCACAGTCCATCGGCACCAGCCCTGCCTCCCCACGTCTGAGCAGTGAGGCCAATGTCTCCACAGCGCTCTCCGGAAGGACTGGGATGCAGGAATTTCTAGTAGAATCAGAGACGTATGCCTCTAATGAATTTGTTATCTCCTGAAGCAACATGTTTCCTATACGTGCACACGGTAAGGGGTGATCAGACACGACAGACAGTGTTGTTCTTACGGAACATTCTAGAAGAAGCGAGTTGACAGCAGTGACTACAGTGCAATCCAAAAGGTACTGACTGGCTACCAGAAATTGGGTGTTGAAGGGGGGTCCCTGCAGGAGGTGACCTGAAATCTGAGAAGCGAAAACGAGAAAGAGCTGCTAG
Source organism: Miniopterus schreibersii (assembly GCF_964146895.1). Taxonomy (NCBI): domain Eukaryota; kingdom Metazoa; phylum Chordata; class Mammalia; order Chiroptera; family Miniopteridae; genus Miniopterus; species Miniopterus schreibersii. The sequence continues at coordinate 636,330 of NC_138124.1, forward strand.
GTGAACCCAGGAGCTTGCTCTAGGTGGTAAGTGCCGCCACTCACATCCCTCTCAAGGGCAGAGACAAGAAGGACAGTCCACAAGGACAAAGGAGTGTGGACCCCACAGCACGCCCCATCTTCTGGAGCAGACTGCAGCTTCTAGTGGGCTCATTCCCACAGACCACCCAAATTCTCCTGAATGCCTGCAGCCACACCCCAAAAGGATACCCACGGCTCTGACTCATGAAAATAACTTACAGCTGCCAAACTTCAGGGGGCAGGCGTGGGCGTCCATCGGGAAGTCCTCAAGCTGCATCGGACACTCCGCAGAGATGGTCAAGCTGAAAAGAAGAGACGAAGGCTTTCAGTGACTCCGCAGCTCTGCTGTTTATTAAGCAACTACTACGCTCCAGAGAGCCATAGTAAGAATTTCACCCGTTATTTTAATTTTAATGGCTCTTTTATTGTCTAAACTGTCCCATCAAATTACAGAGGTTTGCACTGTAGATGAATATCCAGTAGAAACAAGTCTCGCCCTGGCTGGGGTGGCTCAGTGGGTTGAGTGTTGTTCCATGCACCGAAGGGTCTCCGGTTTGATTCCCAGTCAGGGCACATGCCCAGGCTATGGGCTGGATCCCCGGTTGGGGCATACAGGAGGTGACCGATCGATGTTTCTCCCTCACATCACTGTCTCTCTCTCTCCCTCTCCTTTCCTCGCTCTCTAAAATAAAAATAAAAAGAAATAGGCTTTATTCCAATCCCCTCGGCTTCTGCGACTTGGTGTGCGTGCCTGTTCATACATTACCACTGTAGAGCCATTTGAGATGCCTCTAAAAATAATTTATTCTTTGTTTCCATTCCTTAACCAGATTGATCTAAAAAAACTTCCCCAACAAGGCCGAATATACGTATTTTCTAAAACAGTTGATAAGCTCAGAAACTGTAAACACGGAATAAATGCGCAGACTGGGTTTGGAACCAGAAGCTGAGTCATTTCTGGGTACTGGGCCGGTGTCGACACACTGTGAAGCCGGCGAAATTGTGTTATGACAGCGATCTTTCGATGCAATCTAATTATTGTTTTTAATCCAAGTCTGGCCTTCTAACCACCACCACCCCCACCCCCGCCACCACCCCCAGCGACTATAGCAGCGATCCGTGGTCCTAATAGCTGCCGTGTCTACTCCGGACACGGTGTGGAGCACTGTCCCGGCATTAAGAGGCCTAATCAGAACAGACGTGACATCTGTCGCTGCGAACACATCAGCTGACGAGGTGAGAAAGTGATGCACAGGGATTCAGGGGTCGGGGCAAGAATGCAGAATTATTATCCAGTCCTGGAGCCGCGGCTGGCACCCAGGCGGCCCTGTGCAGGGGCTCCCTGACGGCAGGGGCTTTTCATTCTCTACAGACGTTTTGCTTTTAATGTTTTTATTGATTTGAGAGAGAGAGAGGAAGGGAGAGGGGGGGAGACGCATCAATTTCCTCTTTCTCTAAAGTCAATCAATAAAATTAAATTGAAAACGACAAAGAATGTAGACCAAGGAGTCTGCTTTTACTAGCAGCAGGAGGGGGAGGGTCGGAGAGGGCTGGGCAGAGTGTCGCTGGATCTGTAAAGAAGAATCACTGTAGGAACAAATAATTAAAACAATAGTAATAAAGAGCCAATAATTCCAGTAAACCATAAAAAGCGGTAATTCTATAATTACCATCTCCATAAATGCTGTCGTCGGAGCTTCCCAGATTGATTCCCCGTTTTAATAGACCCTCTAAGAATAATTCCAAACATTGAAAAATATCCGTCACCTATACAGGTCTCTCGCTGGTCAGAAAATCTCCCAAGAGCCCGTGTTTCAGCCTCAGAGAACAGCACTGATAGTGCGCTTCCTTTAAAAGCATTTCAAAACTGGCCTCTGCTTTGATCACACTCACAAATATCTCTAGACAAGAGGGAGCCTCCATTCACCGGGTCCTTGAGATGGAGAGGCCTTGATGTGAAGCCGCCCCTGCCACTCGGAATTGAGCTCGAAGCTCTGCACCAGCAGCTCAAAGGAGCTGCCAGGCCGCCCCCAGGAGCCCGCTTTGCAGACAGAGACAGTGACACCGAAGACAGTAAGGAACCTGCCTCAGGAAAAACTTCATGAATTACTGGTGGATCCAAGAATTCAGCTTTTCTTCCAAAGTGGGATTTTTGTTTTACTTCGAATTTCTGTTAAGAGATTCAAGCATTAACTTATTGTAATACAGGGTCTCAATTTTTAACATCTTAACTTTAGGTTCAAGGAAAGGGGCTTCTTTTGTTCCTTTGTTTAAGTATTTCCTTCAGCTTGGATCTGCATCGCCCTCTCTGCCCTACAGACCAGGGGAGCACTTTGAGATGGTCCACACAGCCGAATTCAGGACTAGCTCTGCCATTAACTGTGTGGCCTTTGTCAAACTGCCTAACCTCTCTGGTCCAGTCTCCCCAATGGAAAAAGAGACATCATAGCAGCTGCTCTGCAAAAAAGAGCTGGTAAGTGCGAGAAGGGCGTTTGCCTCCAGGTTTCCCCCAATATGTTCCTCAGATCTGAGGTTTCATTCGCATGAAAATGGCATCAATGCAGGAGAAGGTGGTGCCGGCAGGCAGAACAAGGGCCGTGCAGAGATGTCCACGGCCTAAGGAAGGTGACCTTAAAAGGCAAAGGGGCCGTGCAGACAGGACTAAGTTAAGGCTCCGGGGATGGAGGAGATGATCCTGGGTCAGCCACGTGGGCCCAGTATAATCACAGGGGTCCCCTTGGAGCCAGGCAGGTGGTCTTGTGACCGTGAACCCAGAAATGCAGGGAATTTAGAACAAGTGCAATCCTGCCTACAGCTTCGTTTTAGCCTTGTAAGACCCCTTTTAATTTTTTTAAAAAATATGTCTTTATTGACTTCAGAGAGAGGAAGGGAGAGGGAGAGAGAGAAACATCAATGATGAGAGAGTCGTAATTGATCGGCTGCCTCCTGCAGGCCCCCAACTGGGGATCGAGCCTGCACCCCGGGCCTGTGCCCCGACTGGGAATCAAACCTCGATCTCCTGGACCCTAGGTCGATGCTCCACCGCTGAGCCACACCCGGCTGGGCTTGCTTTAATTTTTTCAAAATATTTTTTAATTGCCTTTTAGAGAAACGGGAAGGGAGAGGGAGAGAGAAACATCAAATCACTGTCCCACTTATTTATGCATCATTGGTTGATTCCTGCATGTGCCCTGATCGGGGATCGAACCCGCAACCTCGGCGTATGGGGACGACATTAAGCAACCGAGCTACCCCGTGAGGGCTTGTAAGACCCTTTTGAGAACTTCTGACCTCCAGATGTGCAAACAATACATTGATTGTATTGTAGCCAATACATCTGCGTGACTTTGTTACAGCATCAGTAGGAAACAGTTACAAATTTTGGTCCCCAGACCGAGGGTGCAACTGTAACAAAGACCTAGAAATGCGGAGGTAACTTTGGAGCGGGGCAGAGGCACAGGCTGGGGGACTTTGAGATTCATCGTAGAAAAGGCCGAGAACGCCTTGAACAGTCTGAATGGAAACATGGGTGTTAATGATTTTGCAGTGGGACCCGGCGGGGGGGCAGGAAGGGGCCTGGGGGGGAAATTGACATTATTTGCTAGAAACGTGGACATCAGAGGCCCTGCCGGAGGGGCTCAGAAGCAACGAGGGACGTGTCACTAGAAACCAGAGCTTGTTGCACAGCCACAGAAAGCTCAGCTGAACTGTCTACGGCCGCGTGGAAAGCAGACCTTGTGAACGACCGTAGTGGCTAAATAACGGCCCCAAAGAGATCGGGTGCTAATCCCTGGGCGCTGTAGACGGCGCCTTCTATGGGAAAAGGGCCTCTGCGGCCGTGATTACGTTAAGGATCTTGAGATGAAAGATCACCCACGTCAGCACTGGCTGCTGTCCCAAGGGTGCTTGTGAGAGATAAAGGGTGTTAAATAGAAGAATGAAGGGGGTGTGGTGGGAACAAAGAGGGTTTTTTTTAAAAGTTCTTACCCAAGGATATGCTCACTGATTTTTAGAAAGAGAGATTTATTGTTCTCCATATCTAGGCATCATTGGTTGAGTCTTGTATGGGCCCTGACCGGGATTCGAACCCACAGCCTTGGTGCATCGGGGCGATGTTCCAACCGAACTGCCCGGCCAGGGCCCAGAGAGTATTTAAATTTCTCCCTGGCTAGCCTGGCCGGGCGTGGCTCAGCGGTTGAGCATTGACCTAGGATCCAGGCGATCGGGGTTTGATTCCTGGTCGGGGCCCATGCCCGGGTTGCGGGCTCGATCCCCAGTCGGGGGCGTGCAGGAGGCAGCCGATCAGTGGCTCTCTCATCACTGATGTTTCTCTCTCTCTCTCCCTCTCCCTTCCTCTCTCTGAAATCAATAAAGACATATTTTTAAAAAAATAAAATAAAAAATAAATAAAAAAATAAATTTCTCCCTGGCTTATGTATTGAGAATGAAGAAGAGAGAGGCGCAGGGAGCAAGCAGGAGCCGAGTGGCCGTGGCCACACGCCGGGGCGGAGATGGGGGGGGACGTGACTGATGGGTGACCTCTGGTCGCTGGGGGCTGGCCGCGTGGTAGAGAAACAGTGAAACCGGGGCAGTTACGCGTCGAGGCTGCCGCTTAACGAAAACCCAGGGAAGCTGGCGCTGGGTGTGAGGAATTCGGGGCCGTGCCTGACCTCGGCGGGTGCGGGCCACGAGGCCTCCTTGCACGCGGAGAGCCCTGGCCACCAAGACTGAAACCTGCGCTCAACTGCGTTTTAAAGCATCTAAGTCGTGAGGCTCTGGGCCGCGGAAACAGACGCATTTGCAGAGGAGAAACCAACCAAGACGGAGGCCCGAAGGCAAACCGCACACGGTCGGCCAGGCTGGGTCTCTGGGGTCCCGGGGACTTTGGAAGGCACCAAATCTCAGTTCACTCATCTACAAAACAGGGAAAATGTATGTCCAGCCCCTCGTGGGAGAGCGCCTGACCCCCCTCCAGGGGTGAAACTCACAGACTTAGCCTCCTCTCCTCCCTCCAGCGAGGAGACAGAAACATCTCTGGTGCGCGGAGGCGACTGGAAATGGGGTTTATACGGGGAAGAAAGACGAGAGCTCTCAGGCAGGGTCCCGCTCCAGCGATCAGAGGCCGAGCGAGAAAGGTGAACGGAGGCGAGAGTGCACTTGGCCAGGAGACAGGAGACGAGCTGACAGCCTTGGCCAACTTGCGTAAACAGGTGACAATGAAAGTGCCGCCGTGCGCAGGGGTGAGGCCCCGCGTCTGTCCGCCGTCCCCTCGGGCGTGAGCACCGGCAGGCTGACCGCCGCTGACCTCCTGCCGACACTCGGTCCGCAGGGCAAGGGCTCAGTAATATTTATGTCTCTGTCAAGCAGGGAACATCTAATTGGATTGCATTTTGTCTGTCTCAGCAACACGGGGCCAGCCCACCGAAAACAAAATCTGAGCTTTCTCTGACCCTGGTGCCCCTCGAGTGCTCCCGTCGCTCCCCGGGGAAGGTGCCACTTCTGCGAGACACAGCTGGGGCTGGATCCCCCACCAGGGCACATGCAAGACACACATCAGGGCACCTACAAGAAATAACCGATGAAGGCGTAGATACGTGGAACAGCAAATCCACGTTTCTCTCTCTCTCTGTCTCAGAAACAGCAACTAACTAGAGACCAGTATCCCTGATGAATATAGAAAATGTCATCTGTGACATTTCCCCTGCACCGCTCCAGTCCCAGTCCGTCAACAAGTCCTGACACTTCTTCCTCCCAAATGACCGTCCGGTTCTGTCCATTCCCTCGGCTCCTCCCTGGGCACTGCGACCAACCGGCAGCCCCCTGCCGCCCGATTCCTCCAGGCCATTGCTGTCCACCAGGCGGCAAAGTCACGGTGCAGGTCCCTGTGCTTGGACGTGGCCTTCACTCCACATCGTCAGGGCCCATCTCCTTAGGGATACCGGCTCTGGACACCCACACCCGCCCTCCCCGGCCCAGGCAAAGCCACCACCTCGCCCCCCTTCCAGCCACAGCTACAAAGGACCTAGAGAGGTCTTTCCTGCCTCGCCTCAGCCTAATGGCCCTTTTATCACTGTCATCTGGGTCCTTTACCTTCTGGGATTTAATGCCAACAGGAAACGACATCTCCTACCTGTGTATTTAATAGCGTCTGTTTATTGACCTCATTAATATTGCTGGAAGCACTGCAGAAAAAGCTCAGATTCTACTGGGAAAAAAATAAGTTTAATAATAAAAATTAGATTAACAATGTTGATTAGTTTCTTGTTGGATGGCCACTGAAATATTTATAGTTTATTTAATTATTCATACTTTTAGAAGGCCTTTTTAAAATAATCACCCCTATTTAAAGATCGTAGGGGGCCCTGGCCGGGTAGCTCCATTGGTTGAGTACCTATCGTCCTGACACGTCAAGGTTGTGGGTTCGATCCCCGGTCAGGCCACATACAAGAAATAACCAATGATGCATAAGTAGGTGGAACAACAAATCCGCGTTTCTCTCTCTGTCTCAGAAACAGCAACAACAAAAACCTACAGACCAATACCCCTGATGAATACAGAAGACTTGTAACGAAATATTAGGAAACAACTCAAGAGCATAGTCAAAGGGTCCTACACCATGACCCAGTGGGATTTCTTCCAGGGATGCTAGGGTAAGTCAGCGTTACAAATAGAAGAAATGTGATCGCCGTAGTAATAAAATAAAAAAGTCAAACTCCCAGGTGGACAGAGCATGTGTGGGTGAGATGACCAACTTCAGCACACCAGGAGGCCGCCCACTTTACGCCAGGTGAAGGGAGAGGACTTTTCAGCAGCCCTGGGACCCTGACTCGGCCCCCTGCTGTCCCGATGGCCTGGAGGGAGGTGCAGGCTGGGGAGGCTGTGGGGCTGAGCAGATTTCCTGCCTCTGAGCAACCTCAGGGGGATGCAGACATGCCAACCGCACGTGCATGGAACAGCACCCAAAAATGCAACATTGTATCCTCCGGGAAAATGTGTCTGTGGACCCGGTGCTTGGGCCTGATACTGTAGCCAACCTGTAGCCTGTTTTCCTAAATGTGAGTGGGCGCAGCGCCACCTGGTGGACACTATTTTCACTGGCGCTGGCCCAACGCACAGCCCGGCCTCTGAGTTCCGTTGAAACAGGTGCCGGAGGGTGAGCCTGGGCCTTTGGGCTTAATTCATAGGCGGATTCCCGTGAATTTGTTTTCACCTACTTCCTCCACCTCATCTATGAACAGGAGTAATAATGGGACCTCATCCTTACGCTGTTTTGAGGATGAGATTATATTTGTAAAGCGTCAGGCACATCATAAAAGCCACAAAGTTGTTGAAAAATAATTCGTGGACCAGGTCAGGTGGTTCTTTCCATGTGACGTCACTGAGGGCCTGGACCTTCTTTTTGTGCAGCTGGGGCTTGGGGCCGAGACCAGAGCCAGCAGCTGCCTGGGCGTCCCATGGAAATGTCCTCATTTGTTCCCCTCACGTATAATTTGTTAGCCAAACATAGACGTGAATCTTTAGAAGACTGGCAGAAACCTAAGCACTGAATACGTCGTGCAAGAGAACTTTCCTAGGTCTCCCTTTTCAATCCCGCAAACTAAGTCTGAGCAGTGAGGCGGCCCCAAGGTAAGTAAAGGCCGCCCTGCCCAGCTGGTGTGGCTCAGCGGTTGAGAGCCAACCCGTGCACCGATAGGTCAATGGTTTAATCCCGGGTCAGGGCACATGCCCGGGCTGTGGGCTCGATCCACTGGGCATTGGGCAGGAGGCAGCCGATCTGTGTTGATGTCTCTCTCATCAATGTTTCGCTCTCTCTCCCTCTCCCTTCCTCTCTCTCTAAGATCAATAAAAACATATTTAAAAGAAAAGGAAAGGCCGTCTCATTCATCCCCATTATCATTTATTCTTCCACCAATGCGGAGTCCGTTCCTTCTGAGGGTCAGCCCAGGGGCCAGGCATGTTACACTGACCACAGGGAACTAACTGCCCAGAATCCCGCCTATCAACACACAGTCCCTTTCTGAAGAAGCTCAAGTTCAACTGGGAGATTTCAAATGCAGCTCAGCAAACGCTCAGAGCCAGGCCACCTGGGTGCTGCAGGGCACCGAGGACCCAGAGCTGGGTCAGGGTGACAGCGGGTGGCAGAGAGCAGGAGACTTCAGAAGACTTCTTGAAGTCTGGGAGGGAGCAGGAAGCTGTGGGAGTGTCTGAGGCGGAGGAAGAGGCCAGAGCCGCGTGCCTCGGCCCCGCACGCAGGGACAAAGGCCATTCTCAGGTGGTTGTGCAAGACTCATTTACTAGAAATCCCGGACGAGAAACTGTCACACGTGCTCCTTCCTCAGAGACGGGTCCTTAGTCACATCTCATGGAGGAACCCGGGCTGCCGCTTCCTTCCCCGTTTCCCGCAGTGCCAGGGGGACGTCACAGGCCATCGCCTGCCGGGAGCCCGAGGGCGGTCGCTACAGCTCTTCTAGGAAACAACTCGGGAAGGCGGGCGGAGAGCCTCATCTTTTGACCAGTTCCTGGAATTTATTCAAAGATATAATTTTTTTGCTTGAATGATGACGCTGTTTATCAGAGAAAAAATGGAAATGACATGAGGGTGTTTTTGTTGTTAATCCTCAGCGGAGGCTATTTCTTCCATTGATTTTTAGAGAAAGTAGAAGGGAGGGAGGGAGAGGGAAACATGGATGAGAGAGACACGTCGACTGGTGGCCTCCCGCAGGCGCCCTGGCCAGGAATTGAACCTGTGACCTTTTGGTGCGGGGGGGGGGGGGGGGGGGCTTGGCTCTAACCACTGTGCTCACTGGTCAGGGCAGGAAAGTTGAGTTTTTGTCGGAGACTCTAACAGGATGTTCACGTGATGGAATGCAACGGGTCACAAATTCCAGAACAGCGTGTGACGACGGGGGAAAGGCCTGCAATGCATTTTAAATGATAAAGCTGCTTATAAAACAGTTTCCACACGGCAACTCTAGGAGAGCACGTGTGGATGCACACAGACAGACACGCGTGCGCAGTCCACAGGGGCCCGCCCAGGGACACACCCGACCGTTAGCACCGATTCCCTGAGGTCTGCTGTTACCATAACCGTATTTCGTACTTGGCGATTTTCCACGTTTTACACATTAAAAAAAATAATAATTTAGATTCTTGTCATTAAAATGAATATTATCTTTAAAAACGGCAAACGTTAGCCAATCTATCTGTTGGTGTTGTTTTTAACTAGCCACTGGTGCGTGGATACATGGCGATAAATACAGATAAAGACACAGATGCTGATAGGTGTATACACTCACATGCACATACTAGTGCCTAGTTAGAAATTTCCATTTACAGCCCGGCCGGGCGGGGCTCAGCGGTTGAGCATGGACCCAGGATCCAGGCGATCGGGGTTTGATTCCCGGTCAGGGCACAGGCCCGGGGTTTCGGGCTCGATCCCCAGTCGGGGGTGCGCAGGAGGCGGCCCATCAGTGACTCATCACTGATGTTTCTCTCTCTCCCTCTCCTTTCCTCTCTCTGAAATCAATAAAGATATATCTAAAAAAAAATAAAAATTTCCATTTACATACCTATAATTTATTTCAAATGTATTACTCAAGAGTCAACCATGTATAAATATATATATATATATATATATATATATAAAATTTCCTGCAAGTAAGTTACTGATGACACTGCAAACCTATAGGGAACTGTAACTTCCAGATGCTCTCAGCCAAGGATTGCACAAAAGTGCTCCTATGGCACCCCCCACGGGCCACTCACGGAATAAGTGCCTGTGCCACCGGCCTTCACAACCAGACGCTTCTCAGGCCTGGCAGCTACCCTGCACTGGACGAAATTAAAAAGCAATAAAGACAAAAATAACAAAAGGTGCCCCCAAGAGATTCGAGTTAAACCGACCGAGGCCTCCTGGCGACTAAATGACAGAGTCCGGCCTTGAGCTTAAGTCGTTCACAGCCGCGTTTCCCACGAATGATGCAAGTCCGCAGGGCCTGGAAACAATCACACCAGGGTGCCCGTCTCCGGACAGAGCGCTGGGGACACCCGGTGCCAACGCGGGGCGCGCGGGCTCCTCTCAGCGGGGCCTCAGGTCTGAACCCAAGTTTGCAGGCGGCTTGACGCGAACAGTGTCAGGAGACGGGTTCTGTTTCTCCGGGTGTGGGCGTCCTAGGGACACCCTGATGCCACCTTCCTGCCTCGCGGACAGGGACGGTCCGTGGGCACGACCGGCTTTATGAGGCTGGACGGGGAGAGCCCACCGCCCCACAGAAAGCCGGGGCCCTGGCCGGGTGGCCCAGTTGGTCTGGGTACCCCAAGGTTGCGGGTTCGATCCTCAGTCAGGGCGCAGACAAGAATTAACCAGTGATGCATCAGTAAATGGAGCAGCAGATCCACCTGTCCCCCCCAGGGCTGAGCCGGGCACCCCCGGTGGTGGGCGAGGTGCCCGCTGCTGCGTCCTGTTACCAACCATCACCGCCTCTGCCAACTCAGTGGATACAGTGCTGTGAAACCACAGCTCCACTCCCGTCACATTGAGACTCATGACCCCTTCCAGTGGAGCCGTCTCCGCCCGGCGAACGCGGTGTGACCGGAGGAAGCCTCGGTGCCCACGGGGCCCGCGCGTTCCCTGGGCGCCAAGGGAACTCCCGCCCACAGGGGACCCGGCTCTCCCCGCTGCTCCTGGCGCTGCCCCCACAGGCCTCGCCCCCCACTGACCCCCATTAGGACGCCTCCGCCGAGCTGCGCCCCGCCCCCTGCCCCCCATTATAACCCTGCCCACCGCGCGCTGCGCCGCCCCGGGGTCCCATCCGCGCACCTGCAGGCCCCGCGCTCCCCGCACGGTGTAGAGCAGCGAGCCCGCCCCGCACACCGCACTCCACACCCCGCACACCGCGCCCCGCACCCGCTCACTGCACAGTGTAGAGCAGCCAGCTCGCCCTGCACACCGCACTCCGCACCCTGCATCCGGCGCCCGCACCCCGCGCACCGCATGGTGTAGAGCAGCGAGCTTGCCCCGCACCCGACACCCCGCACCCCGCGCCCCGCGCCCCGCACCCGACACCCCGCGCCCCGCCTCCCGCACCCGCGCCCCGCACCGCATGGTGTAGAGCAGCGAGCCCGCCCCGCACACCGCACTCCACACCCCGCACACCGCGCCCCGCACCCGCTCACTGCACAGTGTAGAGCAGCCAGCTCGCCCTGCACACCGCACTCCGCACCCTGCATCCGGCGCCCGCACCCCGCGCACCGCATGGTGTAGAGCAGCGAGCTTGCCCCGCACCCGACACCCCGCACCCCGCGCCCCGCGCCCCGCGCCCCGCACCCGACACCCCGCGCCCCGCCTCCCGCACCCGCGCCCCGCACCGCATGGTGTAGAGCAGCGAGCCGTCGTCCTCCAGCCGCAGCAGCTTGTTGGGCGTGGTCATGTTGTGCGCGATGGACTTCTTGCCGTTGTGGAAGAAGGTGTCGGGCGTCCAGATCTTGCTGGCGAGCAGGTTGTTGAGCGGCAGGCGCTGCATCGGGCCCTGGAAGCGCAGCCGCTCGTCCTTCCAGCTTTGCCGGAAGAACACGTCGATGGTGTACTCCTGCCGCCAGAGGGGGCGCCGTGAGCGCCGGCCGGGGGGGGGGGGGGGGGGGGGGGGGGGGGAGGCGCGCGGGGGGGCGGGGCGCGGGGCGGGGCGCGGGGCGGGCGGGGGGGGGCGCGCGGGGCGGAGGGTGGGGGTGGGGGTGGGGGCGGGGCGCGGGGCGGGGCGCGGGGGGGGCGGGGGGGGCGCGCGGGGCGGAGGGTGGGGGTGGGGGTGGGGGCGGGGCGCGGGGGGGCCGGGGGGGCCGGGGGGGCGCGCGGGGGGGGGCGGGGCGCGGGGCGGGCGGGGGGGGGCGCGGGGCGGGCGGGGGGGGGGCGCGCGGGGCGGAGGGTGGGGGTGGGGGTGGGGGCGGGGCGCGGGGCGGGCGGGGGGGGCCGGGGGGGGCCGGGGGGGGCGCGGGGGGGCGCGCGGGGGGGGGCCGGGGGGGCCGGAGGGGCGCGCGGGGCGGGGCGCACCTACCATCTCGGTGTCGGACACGGGGCCGAAGCTGGTCACGTAGATGTCCGTCCTCACCTGCGTGATGCGCTCTGAAAGACACGGGGCTGCCTGGGCGCGCGCCTGCGGCCCGGGCTCCGCACCAACCGCTCGCTTGGGGGCTTTTAGAATGTGTCTGCTACATTTGGGGGGGCCTGACGAACCCCAGATGGAGCCAGGTGCTCCCCCCGGGACACAGCGCCCGTCCTGTGGGGCAGGGGCAGGGCGCATGGCCTGGGCAGGTTGCTTCCCTGGTAAACCTGGAAAACGCGCCCAGCCTCGCGAGCATCACCCCCAAAGAAAGACAGCTGAGGATGGGGGAGCAGCCTGGGAGGAACCTCCCTCTAAACTGCACCCCAGGGTGCTGTCCAGAGAAAGAAGTCAGAGAGGACAGAGGCCAGGGTGTGGCCTGGCCCCGAAAGGCTGGGGAGGGACACGGGACTCTGCGCCTTGTGTGGCACGTGGAATTGTTAGAAATGTCCATCACGGGAAACTACTATTTCCATGAAATGCTCGGAAACCTGAGCATCTATGTTCTTTTTTACAGGCAAAAGGAAAGAAACCATTATTTGTAGAGTGGATCTTGGAAAATATATGGAGTTTGTATGATGCTGTCTTTTAAATGCCGTCTTTTAAAGGTTAAAAGGGTGGCCCGGCAGGCGTGGCTCAGTGGTTGAGCGTCTTGACCCAAGAACCAAGAGGGTACCGGCTGGATTCCTGGTCAGGGCACATGTCTGGGTTCCAGGTGGGGTCCCCAGTAGGGGGCACGCAGGAGGCAGCCCATGGATGTTTCTCTCTCATTGATGTTTCTCTCTCTCCCTCTCCCTTCCTCTCTCTCTCAAATTAATAAAACCATATTTTTTAAAAAAATTATGGAGCATGCCCGGCCGGGCGTGGCTCAGCGGTTGAGCGTCGACCTGGGATCCAGGCGATCAGGGTTCGATTCCCGGTCAGGGCACATGCCCGGTTGTGGGCTCAATCAATGACTCTCTCATCATTGATGTTTCTATCTCTCTCTCCCTCTCTTTTCCTCTCTCTGAAATCAATAAAGATATATTTAAAAAAAAATTATGGATTATAACAAAGCCATTAAAACAGCTAATGAGAGTGGAGGCACATGTATGTGTTCCCTGGATGCAGGGAGCCCTGTCACCCCTTGTGGCGGGGAATGGGGACCACATCCCGGGCACACTACAGCCCACCAGGAATGCCCCCCACTGCTGGAGGCACCATCACGGAGTCAGGTTCCCCGAGTTTCTCTCCCAGACCCTCGCTGCGGGAGACAGATATGCCCACGGTGTGTATTTGCATGAGCACAGGCATCTGTGTGTTCTCAGTGCCTGTCTCCCCACGGAGGTGCAAGCCCCAGCGGGCCACCCTTGGGCTCTGGTATCCTCCGGGTCCCCCCTTGCAGGCTGTGACTCGAGCTGGTGAGTGAGACGGGGTCCCGTGCCAGCAGCCTGAGGCATCTCTAATGCTGTGATCCTGTGGGCACGTTCCAAGGGGCACACGCTGCAGGACAGGGAGGCCCAGGGACATCACTCGGAGGGTGAGGCAAAGTGGCGTCTGGGAGCCTGTGTGGACTTTTCTTTGCCAAAAATGCAGAGAATGGCAATTCATGCTTTCAGTGAATCTCCCTGTTAAAAATGCAAATATGTGCCCTGCCCGGGGGGATCACCAAAAAAAAAGCTGCAGGTTGGATTCCCCGTCGGGGCACATACCTAGGTTGTGGGTCTGATCCCCTGTGGGTGTGCTTAGGGGAGGCAACTGATTGATGTTTCTCTCACCCATTGGTATTTCTCTCTTTCTCTCCCACCCCCTCTCTCTAAAATCCACTTAAAAAAATGCAAATAGCCCGGCCGGGCCTGGCTCAGCAGTTGAGCGTTGACCTAGGATGCAGGCGATCGGGGTTCGATTCCCGGTCAGGGCACATGCCCAAGTTGTGGGCTCGATCAATGACTCATCACTGATGTTTCTATCTGTCTCTCTCCCCCTCCTTTCCTCTCTCTGAAATCAATAAAGATATTTTAAAAAAATAAATAAAAATAAAAATTAAAAAATGCAAGTAATGGAGAATTAAACTTTTTGCTCTGAGAATGTAGTTGTTGCTGGAGGTTCTCTAACTTCCCTAGTGGAGCAAGTTCACACGCACCACACGTCAATCCGCTAGAGCCAAGGGCCTCACGCGTGCCCAGAAATGCACACGATGCTCAGCACGAACTTAAGCTGTGCCGATTAGGCCCCCCGAACACGCTATACTATTGTTACCAACTCCCATGGGGTCAAAGTACTACTAGGATTACGGCTCCGGTGAAAATATTAAACGTCACGTAAAAAGGTGTCAAAACGGCGTGGAACCGTGGGTGTCTGAAAGTGACCTGCGCAGACACGAGAGCGCGATGTTGGTTATAGAATGTTTCTTAGCATCGGGTGATCTCAGCTGTAGTGACACCTAAGAACCGGTCCCTCCTCAAGTCAACCAAATGGACATCGGAATTGTCTGGGGGAAGGGAGCTGGCAGGGCCCCCTTCCCCAGCGTCTTGCGCCCTGGAGATGATGAAGCCCCAGCAGGGAGCGGCACTCACCCCCGAGCCCCGGCCGCAGCCTGTTGTCGTAGCCATCCAAGAGCCCGTCCAAGATCCGGGTGAAGATGGTGATGTTGTCATCCTTTACCGAGCCGGCTGGCATCTGCGAAAAGCTTTTGCACAGAGAAACAAAAAGGGTTCGAACTTGTATTAATTACTTCTGATAGATTCTTCTCAAGAGAAAGAAACGGAGTGAGTTGTCCGGGAGGGAGGGCACGATCGCCTCCCCCAGCACCGAGGGGACCGTTCTGCAGAGATCAGCCTTAATTCCTGAGCGTCCGGAGAGTGCTGACTCCGGGCTGTTCATCCATCAGCCCAACGGGATGGCCCGGTTCCAACCCTCCCTGATTCAGAAACCCTGAGTCATCAAATCGTTAGTGGGGTGTGGAGGGGACCTTTAAAAATCTTACGTGAGCCCTGCCTGGTGTGACTCAGTCGGTTGAGCACTGTCCTGAGCACCAAAAGGTCAGGGCGCAGGCCTGGGTTGCGGGCTCGATCCCCAGTCGGGGACATGCAGGAGGCAGCCGATGGATGCTTCTCTCTCGCATCGATGTTTCTCTCTCTCCCTCTCCCTTCCTCTAAAATCAATAAAAACATTTTAAAAATTAAAAAAACACACCCTTAAATGAGTTGAAAGATCAGATTGATGTGCCCACATGTGACTGTACCTCTAGCTGGGAGCATCTGTGCTGTGAGCACTACGCCTGGGCCACAGCAAATGGTGACAGAAATGATGGAGTCTGTGAAATCGCTCCAGACCCCCACCCGGCACATGCAGCTCAGGCCACAGCACGGGACCCGGGGCCATGGACGGTGAGGCCCAGTCTCAAAACCCTGGCTGGGTTTTACTCCCTACCACCTACCATCAGAAACTCAAAGGCACAGTGCTCTGTGTGACCCCATGTGTTGGACATACGATAAAACCCAAACACGAGTGGCCTGAGCCCTGGCCCGTGTTGCTCAGTGGTCATGGTTAGAGCGTCAGCCCGAGCACTGAAGGGTCACTTGTTCGATTCCGGGTCAAGGGCACGTACCTGGGTTTCAGGTTCGACCCCCGGCCCAGCTCAGGGCACGTGGGGGGCGCACCCACTGATGTTTCTCTCACATCGATGTTTCTCTCTCTCTCCTCCCTCCCTTCCTTCCACACTCTCTAAAAATCAATGAAAAAAAATATCAAGTGAAGATTAACAACAGCAACCAAAAAAGGGGGCTGAACCTTCCAGAAATAAGAACAGTCGCCCAGCCGGGCGGGTCTCAGCGGATGAGCATCGACCTAGGATCCAGGAGATCTGGGTTCGATTCCCGGTCAGGGCACAAGCCCCGGTTGCAGGGTCCTCGATCCCCAGCAGGGGGCGAGCAGGAGGCAGCTGATCAATGACTCTCATCATTGATGTTTCTCTCTCTCTCCCTCTCTCTGAAATCAATAAAAATATATTTAAAAAAAACCTCAAAACAAGAAGAGTTGCTTTGCCCAATTCCATCCGGTTAGGCCACAGAGGCGGAGGGGGATGAGAAACTGCCCTGGGCAGATCCGGACGGTCTGCGGAAGTGACTCGAAGAGAAAGGAAATGACCGTCTACAGGAGGGTGACACACGGAAATACCACGGACCCCACCGCAGGCTCCCGCAGCTGCTCCCGGACGGGCCAACAGAAAGGGGCTCGGAATCATCAAGACCTTGACCGACACACTGGCCTTGGCATCAAGGGGAACTGCCCGGCTCAGAGCCAGCTGCGGGTCCCAAGAAAGTCAGCGCCCTGGGCGGCCGGGGAAAGAGTAGGCGAGTCCCGGAGCCTCCGGCGGGGCTGGCGGGGGGCCCTGGCTCCGCTTCCCCGGCTTCCTCTCCGTGAATCGGCTGCGAGTTGACAGCCGGCCTCAGGGCCAGACGCTGAGGGCCGAATCGATGTGCGCCCGTCCCTCCCTGTTCTTGGAAACGGGTCCCTGTCATTGATCAACTCCAAACAGATCAATTCCCTTCTGAATGAGAGTGTGGACAGTTCTTTGGATCTAATTTTCACATCCCCATTAGAACACACCCTGGAAGCTCTAACAAGCTCAAATTCAGTCCTGTTAGCACGGGGCCCCCACACAGCCATTTCCTCTGCGACTCAGCTGTTAAAGATATTCAGTCCCGCCCTGGCCGGTGTTGCTAAGTGGTCAGAGCGTCCGCCCGAGCACCAAAGGATCTTGGGTTCGATTTCTGCTCAAGGGCACGTATCTGGGTTTCAGGTCTGATCCCTGGCCCCGGTTGGGGCGCCTGTGGGAGGCAACCAATTGACGTGTCTCCCTCACATCATGTCTCTGTCTCTGTCTCTCCCTCTCCCCACCCTTCCCCCCTTTCTATTCTTCTTAAAAACAACCACCACCAAAAAAAAAAAAAAAAAAAAAATGGAAAAAATATCCTTGGATGAATATTAACAACCAAAAACCCACATTAAGTTCCCTTTTCTCTGAGATCCACTGCAGAATTGGAAGAACTCAGCCTCGCAGACCCTCCGCCGGGGCCCAGGCCTTGCCACTGTCCTCCGGGTTTGTAAAGGGAAGACAGAGCGACGTTCCGGACTTGCCCAGCGAGTCCCTGTGGGTCACCCCAAATCTGGCGTCCCTGTCCCCTTCCCGCGGTGTTGACGGCTTCCCCGTCGGGTTGTCCCATCCTGGGCCACGGGGACCTGTCCCATATCTGGAAGGTCCTCCCTGGCCCTGTAACTCAGGACAAGGCCGAGAGCACGCACAGCCGGAGAAAAGCACGTCGCTTACACGCGGCGTCAGCCGGGGCCGGGGCCGAGGCCCTGGGGAGACGCTGCCGGTGAACGGCGACCGTAATTCACAAAACCGTGTTACATGCTCCAGAGTAAAAAAGAGAATAGGCCTTCAACAGTCTCGCCACAAAAAGGGAACCGTGATGCTCCGGCCGGTGGCCCAGTGGGTTGGTCTGTTGCCCATGAACCAAGAGGTGGCAGGTTCGATGCCCGGTCAGGGCACATGCCCAGGGTGTGGATTTGAGTCCCTGTCGGGGTGTGTACAGGACACAACAGGCCCATGTTTCTCTCTCTCTCTCAAATCAGTGAAAAACATACTCTCTGGTGAGAATTAAAAAAAAAATAATATTGTCCGGCCGGGCGTGGCTCAGCGGTTGAGCGTCGACCCAGGATCCGGGTGACTGGGGTTCGATGCCAGGTCAGGGCAGATGCCCGGGTTTCGGGCTCGATCCCTAGCAGGGGGTGTGCAGGAGGCAGCCGATCCATGACTCTCATCATTGATGTTTCTCTCTCTCCCTCTCCTTTCCTCTCTCTGGAATCAATAAAGATATACTTAAAATAATAATAATTTTTTTAAAAGCCTGTGTTGAGCGGAACCGGGGAGGTCCCTGGCCCTCGGGTCCCTGTGAGTACATGACCTCACAGCTCCGGGAGACGCCAGGGGCTCGGCTCTTTGGGGGAGTCGATTCTTGTGAGCTGGGACTAGGTCTGTTATTGCGACAATAGTCTAAGACGCTGTCCTCGAAAATGGGCCGCCCGGCCTTCGGGATCGGTCAGGATGAGTTAACCAGCTGGTCGGAAACGAGAAGCCGTTCCTTAGGGTCAGCGTGTGTCGTCCACCAAACACGTCACACTCGGTCCACGCGCACAGGCCCCGCGTTCTCAGACGCCGGCGGTCCCCCCCGACCCGCGGTCTCGCTTTCGCGGACTCAGCTGCCTGCGGTCCACTGCGTTCCGCGTATGTTACATGGAAAATTCCAGAGAGAAGCAGCTCATACGTCCTAAGCTGCAGGCTGCTGCGAGTAACCTGAAACCTCCCGGAGCCCCGCTCCGCGCCGTCTGGGGGGGCTCTCCGCTGGGGCTCCCCATCCGGGCTCGGTATCCGCCCCACCCGCCAGTCCCCCAGTGGCGCCCCGGTGATCAGGCCGACGGTCGCAGCCTCGCAGTGCCTGTGCTCCGGTCACCCTGACTGTACTTAACAACGGTCCCCAAGGGCAAGAGGAGAGATGCCGGCCGTCGGGAACCGGGAAAGGGAAGCCGCAGGGGGCCGGCTTCCTCTCAGGGAAACGGCCGAGCGTCTCAGCTTAACAGGGACAGAAAAATCACACACCGAGGTGGCCGAGGCCCACGGTGGGAGGGGATCTCCTCGCCACGAAACTGTGGAGGAAGCAGGACGGTGCTAGTTTTGCTATCACCCTTCACACTGCAAAAAGCCACAGCCACGGTGTGTGCCGAGTGCCGAGTGGAGACGGAAAAGGCACCGGGGTTGCGGGAGGGAGACAGGAGAGGAAACACGCTCTGCCAGAGAGCACTGCGCCTGCCTGAAGACCTCGGCAAGGGATCCCCTGAAACCGAGGGGGACACCGAGCCGGTAGCCGCAGCCAAGGGACGGTCACACAGATTCAGGGACAGGTTGGGACCGAGAAACAAAAACCGGCGGCGAGGCCACGTCTGCTGAGGAAGAAGCTGCGGCCATATTTCCGGCAGAACTGACGACCCCGATTGGGGTTCGGTGGTATCTGGGGCTCCTGGCATCCCCCAGGGGGCTCGGACGCCTGCGTTATGCTCCGGGAAAGGAGCCATAAAGGAAACACAGAACCAACCATCCAGTGAAAACCAGACATCTTCGTTTTCCGCACTCCGTCGTCTGAATGTCGGTCCACGCGAAAGACACGAGGTCTTCGTCTCGGACCGTGAACGGTTTCCAATGACTTTTGTTTGGCAATAAGGCCACGGAGCTCCCGATGCCAGGCTGAGGAAGGAAGGCCGTGGCTGGACACAGGCGGGCAGGGGCGGTGTTCACAGAGACGGAAAGACCGCCCTGTGCATCGGGCCCTGGCTGTGTGGCTCCGTGGCTAGAGCATCTCTGGCCCGAGCACGGAAGGGTCTTGGGTTCGATTCCCGGTCAAGGGCATGCACCTGGGTTGCAGGTTTGATTCCAGACCCTGGTCAGAGCACATGCAGGAGGCGACCTCTCTCACATGGATGTATCTCTCTCTCTCTCTCTCCCCTCCCTCATTCCACGCTCTCTAAAATTCAATGGGAAAAATATCCTCGGGAGCCTGCAACCTAGGATCCAGGAGATCGGGGTTCCATTCCCGGTCGGGGCACAGGCCCGGGTTGCGGGCTCGATCCCCAGCAGGGGGCGTGCAGGAGGCAGCCGATCAATGACTCTCATCATTGATGTTTCTCTCTCTCTCTCTGAAATAAAAAAATATACATCCTGGGGTGAACAAAAGAAACAAAACGCTCTGCGCTGGCCCCTTCCAGGACGTGGAGTCCGGGGTCACTGAGAAAGTTCTGAGGAGGAGGAACGGGGAACGGGGAGCCCCTGAAATCTGGCCCATGAGTGGGTTGATTTTTTTTTTTTTTTTAAATATGTCTTCATTGATTTCAGAGAGAGGAAAGGAGAGGGAGAGAGAGAGACAGAAACATCAATGATGAGAGAGTCACTGATCGAGCCTGCAACCCGGGCCTGTGCCCTGACCGGGAATCGAACCCCGATCGCCTGGATCCTAGGTCGACGCTCAGCCGCTGAGCCACGCCCGGCTGGGCATGAGTGGGTTGATTTCACCAGCACAGCGTTTAAGAGAAGCCAACTGGGGTGTCCTCGGAGAGGGTCAATTCTTGCAATTATGCAAATTCCCCACCTGTCCCTGTGGTCCGATGTCTCCAAGGCGCTGGGTCTGGGAGGCTTCCATTACCTCCTCCTGACTTCGAGGCCCCAGAGCCTTAGCTACAGCTAATCCAGGAGGAATGGGCACAAGTACTTTTAAGGTCCCCAAGGGACCCTCCTGTGCAGCCAGGGTGGAAAGTGACTGTTCCAGGCCTGCCTGAGCTGGAAACAGAGCAACCCCCAGAGTGACCTCCGAGAGCATCTCTCCTCCCTCACTCCTGCCCCAAGAGGCCTCATGACCGGCGCGGCGCCTATTTCAGCAGCTCAGCTATAGAAATGCCTCTTGGATGTTCCCCGTGTCCCTGGTATTGCGGGGACTGCTGGGGAGACAAAGATGACAAGGACAACGTTCCCAACCTCAAGGACACGGCTGTTCTCAAGGACTCGGCGGTGCTCGCAGGCGACGTTCGGCAGGACACGGGAGCTGGAGGACACCATGCAACCGATACTCAAGACGTTCTGGGCACCCAGGCACAGAGCGAGCTGCGTCCGGGGCCGGGGAGCAGACACGGCCACCGACCGGAGTTTGCAAGCGTGAAGGTCAGGTCTCGGGCCAAAGAAAGGGGCGCTGTGAGCAGTGGCCCGAAAGGCAAACAGCGACGTTCGCAGAGGGCCTGGAAGAACGTCAGGGAGAAGAGCAGCGTGTGCCACCGGAGAGACGGCACGCGTCACAGCGTGAAGGACTTGGCGCGGGATCCGCCCTGCAGGTGCGCGCCTTGGAGACCAAGCAGGGGGCACTTTCTGTCCTTGCTGCCCTCCGGGAACTTGGCAGGGGCAAGACTGCAGGCACAGAGGCCCATTACTCAGGTGGTGGCCGAGGAGAGAGGCAGGACCGACGGCCATCAGCCAGGTTTCTGACTTGGGGGGAGGAGTCTGAACACAGCCGGACAGGGGATCCCAGGGAAGCCACCTCCAGAGCCAGCCAGTGGCCCGCGGAGGGTTAACCCCAAGGCAGATTCCACCGGCTACTTGCAAGGGGACTGAGCAGCGAGTTGTATCGTTAGTCCCATCTTTGTCGTTGTGATTAATCATCACTCAAGGATATTGTTTCCATTGATATTTATTTTATTTTATTTTATATTTTATTTTATTTTTAAAATGTATCTTTATTGATTTCAGGGAGAGGAAAGGAGAGAGAGAGATAGAAACATCAATGATGAGAGGGTCATTGATCGAGCCCACAACCCGGGCCTGTGCCCTGACCTGGACTCGAACCCCGATCACCTGGATCCTAGGTCGACGCTCAACCGCTGAGTCACGCCCGGCCGGGCTGCATTGATTTTTAGAGAGAATGGAAGGGAGGGAGGGAGAGAAACATCGATCGATTGCCTCCCGCATGAGCCCCGACTGGGGTCAGGGATCCAACCTGCAACCCAGGTTCGTGCCCTTGACCTGGAATCGAACCCACGACCCTTTGTTCTGCAGACCGGCGCTGTGACCACTGAGCCACACCAGCCGGGCTAATCTTTCTCTTTGAGGAACTGGACAGACTTTATTCCCACGTAACTCTATCCGTTTGTCTGTTAGTATTATTAGTATTATGGATATAACGGGCTGTAGGTTCCAACTAATTAAGGTGGAATTTACCAAGCGATGCCTGGTGATGTCTCCTTACTCCACTATTTTAAAGTTCGACGGTTATGTCATCGCTTCTGGGGAGGAAAAACCTCCGGAGGGTTGTCCCAGCCCAATGTGCCCTGAACCCAATTAGCGATGCATTTCTTTGTCAACCTCTCTCGGTGGACAGCCCTGTTTGATTTACATAATTGGGATCCATAATGGCAATTTCAGGCCATTTTAATGCGAACTTACTTCGGGAATCGAACCGGGTTGGTTTTAAGTGGCAGCGTCTCCGTCTTCCTGAACTGCGTTTCCTTCTGCGTTCTCTCCCCGTATTTAATTACTTCTGAGAAACGGACCTTCCGTTTCCCCGGCTGTTACTTGAAGCTTGTTAAACAGGCCCCTCTCAATGGCGCCGTTCTATGAGACTGTCCTCAGATTTCCGTTACACGCCACGCGAGCTCGCCGTGTTCAAAAGAAAAAACGATGGCCCTGGCCGGTGTGGCACAGTGGTTAGAGCGCTGGCCTGTGTGCTGAAGGGTCTTGGGTTCGAGTCCCAGTTGAGGGCATGCACCTGGGTTGCAGGTTCGATCCCCAGCCCCGGTGGGGGCTCGTGAAGGAGGCAACCAGTCTCTCTCACATCGATGTTTCTCTCTCTCTCCCCCCCGCCTCCTTCCCTCCCTCCCTCTCTAAAAATCAATGAAAAAAATATCCTCGAGTGAAGATTAACGAAAAAACAAAATCTATGTAGAGGGAAAAGCATGGTAGACACTAGCTACACAGTGAAGGTCCATCCCTAGTTTCCCTTGAAGAGTTGTCCCCCTTGCGACGGACAACGTGGACTTGAAACCTACGTCTTATGTGAAACCTACGTCACAGGACTTGATACCTGTGAGATATCCACCTGGTCTAACCACTTGGATATCTCACAGGTATCTCACAGGGCTTGCCTTGGTCATGACTGGGCTCACGGTTTTCCCTATGGCCTCTTCTACTGGCCATCAACCATTAGGCCGGAACTCTCGGATCGCTCCCAGTGCCTTGGGCCTCACATCCAAGGGGCTCCCAGTCTTGCTCATCAGCTCAGTAAACAGTGCTCAAGTCCAGCCCCGCTCGCCACCCTCCAAGCAGACTCTCCAGTCCTGTCCCTCCCACTGCGAGGTCAACCCTGGCCTCCTGCTCTTGCAGGCCCCACCGCCTCATCTCACCCTGCTCACTCTGCTGGCCTGGGCCCCTCCCCGAACCACACTGGGTGCCCCTTGCATGCGATTATGGGCACATGTACCACCCTGCGTGTGTTTATTGCACACTTTATGGTCTTGCATTCCCCGTGAACTCGCTTCCACTCACTGCTCGGCTCTTCGCCTCTCTTCTCGTCAAAGTCACTGAAGAGTTGTCCACACTAGAAATCTGCCATCTCCCCTCCCTGCTCTTGTACCGGCTCCTGACGGGTTTTTACTGCCTGCATCCTGATGACACCTCTCCTCCGGAGCCCAGGAGCACGCCCCACGTTGCCCAACCCAACGTTGAGTCTCCGTCCTCCTCTTAGTTGACGCAGGAGCAGCTTTGGCCGTAGGTCACCACGCCACGCTTCCTACCGGGCTTTCTCCACCCAGCTCAGGACACTGGCCTCTTTGTCATCTCTCCTTCTCACTCTAGCTTGTCCCCCCTCTTGCCTTCCTGCCCTTAAATACGAGAATGTTCCAGAGCACATTCCAGGAACCTCTTCTGGGCCTACACCAAATCTCCTCTTGATGGCATTGAATCCAGTAGCTTTAGGTATCTCCCCTACATGGAAGACCTTCAAGTTCACGTTTCCAGCCCCAATGTCTTTCTGACCCCTGGATCTATATGTCCACTGGCCCACCTTGGATAATCTCACAGGTATCTCACAGGGCTTACCTTGGTCATGACTGGGCTCACGATTTTCCCTATGGCCTCTTCTACTGTCTCCTCCAGCTCAATAATAGATCGTTACACTCCCCTGGGTTTTAGGTCAAATACCTGGGGGGTCATCCTTCACTCTTCCCTTTCAGTCATGAGCTCATCAACCCACCAACCAATGTTGCCACTACAACAGTCCCTCCCCTGGGTCACTGTCCTCACTGCTCCCTCCTCCCTACACTAGTCTATCCCCCCACTCAGCAGCCAGACTGAACATCAAAGTCTGTCACATCGCTGTCACACTCAACTACATCATATTTCACTTTCACCTAAAACCACTCAATGGCCATGATCTTGTTGACCTACAAAATAACAGTCACCTGCTCTTCCTGATGCAAGGCGGGGAGCGTGGCCCTTACCCCTTCCCCATTGTCCCTCGGACTGTGCTTCCTAGCAGCCTCCCCTTTCCTCACAGTGGCCTCCTGGTCGCTAATCCACCAAGCGTGGCTGTGCATTCGCCGCTCCTCCCACCTGGCCAGGCTTCATGAATAGCGTCACTCACACCTGCTCCAGCCTCTCTCCAGCCCACTCACTGGCTCCTTCTCTGAGTCACCCTTCAGAGCAACTGCTGGGACCCAACTGATGCACGTTTAGTGCACGCACATCAGAACGCCCCTCCTCGAGCCCTGGACTGTACGCTCGGTGGTTAGTGTGTCGGCCCCTGCGCCAAAGGGCTGCAGGTTCAATCCCGGGCCCCGGTTGGGGTACGTGTGGGAGGCAACCAATGGATGACACGACACAGAGGTGTTTCTCTCTCTCTGTCTCACTCGCCCTCCCTCCCTTCCCCTCTCTCTAAATATCCTCCAGTGAGGATTTTAAAAAGAAAAAAGAATTCCCCTCCTTGAGGTCCTGCCTCAGATCCCAGCGCCTGCAAGGGAGCCTGGCATGTAGTGAGGACTCAGTAAACACTGGTGCAGCAGCAGCATCCCCAGGATGCCCGCGCCCTAGTCCCTAGAGCCTGCGACTGTACTACGTGACACGGCAGGGAGACTCCGCAGATATGTGACGCTCACGGGCTTTGCTGTGCTCGACAACCTCCAGGTGGTGACCTTGGGGGCCACTCCCAGCACCGGAGCCAGGCTCACCCCCTGGTTCAGGAACAACGCCCACACCCCCCCCCCCTCGGCCTCAATTCAGTGTTGCCTGCAATTTATCATTTACATCAGCCTGTGACGTGGGACCTGTTATTAACTCCACTAGGAGGCTGGAAACCACGTTCTATGCAGGTTAAGTCATTCTTTTGATGCCGCATGGCCAACGCAGCAACAGGGACCGGAGCAGCTTGTCTGCCCTCTATCCACATGACACCTCACGCCGTTCCCCAAACGCTCACCAGGGACCTGAAACAGAAATGGCATCGCCTGTGGGGCGATGGCCCATTTTTTTTGTTGTTGTTGGGACTGAAAATAAAGTGATTCTGGGTTTCATTTGTTAGTAGGTCTGCCTTTTGGTTCTGAAACACACTGTTAAATAAATGCAAATAAAACAGAGTTTTCAATGAACAAAAGCCTACTCCCCCGGCTGGCCGCCTCTTGCACTCACGTGATCCCTTCTCTGTTGCATTGTGCATGTTGCGTGTTTGATTTTATTTTATTTTTTAAGTTTTTCAAATTTTTTAAATGTTTTTATTGATTTTAGAAAGAGAGGGAGAGAGAGAAACATTGATGAGAGATATACATTGATCGGGTGCCTCCTGCACACCCCCTACTGGGGATGGAACCCACAACCTGGGCACGTGCCCTGACTGGGAATCGAACCAGAGACCTCTTGGTGCACCGGAAGGCACTCAACCACTGAGCCACACCAGCCAGGGCGCGTGTTTGATTTTAATCTGGCTGCGGCAGACCCACCATCGTTAGCGTGGTCTTATTGGAGGAAGGTTAGGACACTGTTTTTTTGCCCCCCAATATCTAAGCGTTGCCCCCTTCTTTCCCTTTTCACTGAACCGTAACTCTGAGAACATTCTGGAGAAGGCCCTGCCGTGGGACGGGTCCAGCCTGGACCCCGACTGGGCCACTTGCTGACCATCAAACCCGGGCCCACTTCGCTACGCGCTAAGGCCGACCCCTCCTCACCTGCACAGGGAGGGTTTGGTGGAAACTAAACCACACTCCTAGAAAATGCTTCTTCGAACGCAGGAGGTGGAACCACATCAACACGATGACTATTCTACCATCCGAGTTCCAGGGTGAGGTTTCTGTTCACCGCTGATTCTAATAATTTTCCTCTGAAATCTCGCACTAATTAGAATATGCATGTTATATAAATTGCACCGTGTGAAAATCCGAAAGCCGACGTTCTTCCTCCCTTGAAGGGAGCCAGTGACTCATCCGGGAGCTGACGGCCCGCAGGTCGGCCAGGTCGGCTGGGGCGCTGGCCGGGTGTCCTAAGCCTCGCCGGGCTCCCTGCTTGTTGGAGTGAGGATCACGTTAAAAGTTTCCTTTAGAAAGCATGTCATTTGGAAATATTTTCTTTAAAAAACGCTGGGCGTTACTTTACTCGGTCGTGGAGTCCAAGTCCCCTCCCTGCCTTTCTGACCCTGGCCATCCCTGCAGCCCGCTTCCATGTCCCCCCGCCTGCCCGTGTGTCACGAGCACAGTCACCCGCTGCTTTGGGGGCCCTTCTGTGCATTTGTATAACTATTGCAATGACCAAAGTTTGTCCCGGGCCGTGTGAACCTGCAGCCACAGCGCAGGAGAAAGCGCCCCGCAGGGATTCATAAGTGGGAACTGGCCGTGTGAAGGGACACCGGGAGCCCTGGAGTGTTTCAGAGAGAGGGACTTTCCGCTCTAGTAGAAGGAAGAGCCCTGTGCTGGCCGGGGGGCAGCGGGTTGGAGCCTCGACCCATCACCAAAAAGCTGCAGGTTCGACCCCCAGTCGGGGTGCCCCTGGGAGGCAACCAATCAATGTTTCTCTCTCTCTGTCTGTCTCTTTTTTTATAATTTTTTTTTATATCTTTATTGATTTCAGAGAGAGGAAAGGAGAGGGAGAGAGAGAGACAGAAACATCAATGATGAGAGAGTCACTGATCGAGCCCACAACCCGGGCCTGTGCCCTGACCGGGAATCGAACCCCGATCGCCTGGATCCTAGGTCGATGCTAAACCACTGAGCCACGCCCGGCCTTTAAAAATCAATAAAAATACATCCTCGGGTGAAGATTTTTTAAAAAAGTGAGCGTGCCGCCCTTGGGAACGTGTCTGGAGCAGCTGCCCTCCTGAACCCCGGGTCCCGGGGGGATGCTCCTGGGGTCAGATGAGTCAGCTCCTCCGGTCACAAGTTTCTTCTACAAGAATCTGCGTTCAGTTGCCAATCACAGGACTTCACTCGTGTGTGGGATTTAAAACCGAAAGCAACAGATGAGCAACCAGGACAAACAAGCAAAACCCCAGACACAGGCAAGAGCATGGTGGTGACCAGAGGGAAGGGGGGGGACAGTCAAGGGTGCAGGGGGGCAAATGGTGACGGAAGGAGATCGGACTCTGGGTGCCGGGCTCACAATGCAATAGACAGATGTAGCAGACCTTACGCCTGAAACCTATAGAACCTTATTACTCAACATCACTCCAAGGAATTTAATTTTAAAAAAATAAAAAAATTTTGTTTTCCAAAGTGGATTTGAACTGTAGTCCCCATGTGGTAAATTTCAAACGCATTTTCCCCTTTCCAACAGATCAACCTCTAAAATACATTTCATACAATTAAACAAATGAAGTCGGATTTTGCCTGTTCATGAGCTGATAATCCTCACATTTGCCTCACAGTGATCACTGGCCTATGGAGTCTGACAAGGTGGGATTTTTCAAAAGATGATGCATTAATTCCCATTTAAATGTAATACTAGGTATTTTGACGTGACCTCGATTCAAAGAGTGTTTCTGCTCCAGTGTTGCTACACTGTGTACTTTTAACTATTGGTTTATTTTATTTATTTTATTTATTTATTAATCTTCACCCGAGGATATTTTTTCCGTTGATTTTTTAAAGAAAATGGAAGAGAGGGAGGGACAGGGAGGGGGGAAGGAGAGAAACATCGACGTGAGAGAGACACACAGACTGGTTGCCTCCCACACTCCACCCAACCAGGCCCGGGAGGATCGAACCTGCAGCCCAAGTGTGTGTCCTTGACCGGGAATCGAACCCACAACCCTTCGGTGCGCAGGCCGACTCCCTAACCACCGAGCCCCACCGGCCAGGGCATGATTACCGGTCTTACTAAAATCATTACAACGCCCCAAACAGCACCGCTCGCGAATGCCAAGGTGACGTCAAGTCAGGCCGATGGTCACATAGAGCCGCTGACCCGTCACCCACTGGACACCGGCTCTGTTACCATTTAGAACTAAGGGAAGAACTTAACTCTCTGTGCCACTTAACGAAATTATTCTTAAATACATTCAGAGTCACGAGCAAGCGAGAGGAGCCTTGTGGAAGAGAGAAATCAACAGGGATTTTCGCGCCCAGGCGTCTGGGTGTCTAAATGATAACAGGCTCTGTTATCGTTTAGAACTAAGGGAAGAACTTACAAGCTGCTGAGAATGAGCTGGGGGCGATGCGATTAAATCAGAAGGTGTCCAGGAGAAAGACAATTTTTTCTTTCACATATTTCCCAAGCAACTTCTCATATGTGATCGCCAAATATATTCTACTTGCCACCCATATACATGTTCTGACAGCCGAGTCCACGGGCTCGGCACAGACACCGCATAAGGTCGGACACCCACGCAAGCTCGCCCGGGCCTCTCTCCTGCCCCCGCCCGGTTTTCCGTGACCCTCCTTCCCTCCACCCGCTGTCTGGCCTGTGACCTTCCCCAGTTAGTATCGGGCACGGTCACCTGCCCCGATTCTAAGACCGAACCTATAAGGTTCCTCCCGCGACTCCCCTAAAACCGGGAGCTTAACGCTAACGCCCCACACGTTGTGCCACGATTTTAAGTCAAGTGAGTGCTGTGAAACTTTCTGTGCAATTTAACGAAATTATCCTCGAGGACGTCAAACAGTCATAAGCCCAAAACGGTCACTGTAGGGAAATTTATAGCAGCCCGACGGGAAACGATGTAAACGCCCCAAATCAGGGACGCGGCTCACGAGTAAGCACCCGCGCCCGTTCGTGACAGTCGTCCACGTTTAGATCCTATAGTTTAAGGAGTTTGTAATAACAACGTATTAGGCCTGAGAAAAGCCCAGAACAGAATGGAAGGTGAGGAATTGACCCCAACGGGACCAAAATATGCACAGGAGCCAAGGAAAGAAAACGCAGGGAAATACAAAGGAAGACTGTCTCTGTGGGGTGGCGTTAAGGACCGTTTCCTTTCTCACAGGCTATTCGGTGTCTCCAAACTTTTGGCGGTTAGTGGGTATTGTTTGGGGATGGACTGTGGTCTCGGCCTGATCTCAAAAGGACACACACAGTCCGTTCTCTAGGGACACGGAAGGGCCGCGGGCCACTGCCACTCACAGGCGTCTCTCCACGGTGAAGACGGCCCCAGAGCGTCACCAAGTAAAATAAGAAATAAAGCATCGCTGCGTCTCACGGCTCAGTCCAAGGGCCCGTCGCCTCCTCCTTCAGACTGGCCTCCGCCGGGGAAAGCAACACATTCACCCACCGCCACAGAATGCAGATTCGCAGGAATCCGCCTGGCCACATCTTCAACACGAGACGCAGGCCCGTCGCCGGCCCCAGCACATCCCTCGGCCCCCCGGAGACGGTGCTACTATAGGCAGAGCGTCGGTAAACAGACCAACCGCCGGGTGAGCAGGCGGAGATGCCCGGGACGTCACGTACGGTGTCGCTTACTACACACGCTTGTCAGAGGAACGCCGGGCCCCGGGCGAACGGGTTTAACCGCCGGGGGGGGGGGGGGGACCTCGGAAAGGACGACTTTCATTCAACAGATAAGTAGCCAAAGCCACAGGAGGGAGCTTTCCATTCAGGGAGACAAGAAAACGGCGGATCCCTGTCCCGTGGCAACACTCTGTCCACCCTAGAGGGATGGACGCACCCCGGTCCACAGTCCCAGTGCTCCCGTTGACCAGCCACAGCCCCTGGGGACCGTCACAGCCTCTCTCTCTCTCTCTCAGTTCCCCCCTCTGCAGAGACCCGGAAAGGTCAGAAGAGCGGAAAATGCACAGAGACAAAGCGAGGGTGTCAGGAACCGGGGAGGGCCCTCCTCACGGGCCAGACCGCAGGGGTCTCCAGGCTGTCCCGCAGCCACATTCCCGAGACCCCCCCACGGATTATACACGCGGTGCACTGCGCCACCTCTGGGGCCGGGGGTTACAGAAAGAGCGCCTGCTGGGCCTCTCCCCTAATCGGACCTTTAGTTATATTTCACCAACTTCAATTGCAATCCTGGACAATCTGGGGAGCAGAGGGGCAGGAGAAACATTCGTCCCCAGTAAAGACATTCATCTGGACTGCAGGTTATCCCTACGTCAGATGAACACAGGTGAGAATGGGAACAGGGACACCCAAGGCCAAGATGAAAGAACGGAAAAGAGTGGGAGACACCAGCTGCCCGGGCGTGTCCCGCACGTGGTGACACTCGTCCTTTCTGGGGCCGGCCCCAGCATTCAGGTGGCCACAGTTCAAGGCCAGCAGCGCCTTGAGCCCCGGTCATTGCCACCGAGCTCGGGCTGGGACTCAGAGGCAAGTTCTTCTGCATAAGGGAGCCCGGGGCGGGGGGGAGGGGGTGGCCACCAAAATGTTGAGACAAGAGTCTCAGGAGCAATAAATGCGTTTTCGGCACATGAACCCCTGAGCCTCGTTTCAACCTGAGCAGGAGGAAGCACAGCTGACTCCAAAACCACCTTCCACGTCTGCAGACAGAACCCGCGCCTCCTCCCTGCACACGTGGACACGCACAGCCCTGCTCAGGAAGGAGCGTGGCACACGTGGACACGCGCAGCCTGCTCAGGAAGGAGCGTGGCACACGTGGACACCCACAGCCCTGCTCAGGGAGGAGTGTGGCACACGTGGACACGCGCAGCCTGCTCAGGAAGGAGAGTGGCACACGTGGACACGCGCAGCCTGCTCAGGAAGGAACGTGGCACACGTGGACACGCGCAGCCTGCTCAGGAAGGAGCGTGGCACACGTGGACACCCACAGCCCTGCTCAGGGAGGAGCGTGGCACACGTGGACACGCGCAGCCTGCTCAGGAAGGAGAGTGGCACACGTGGACACGCGCAGCCTGCTCAGGAAGGAGCGTGGCACACGTGGACACGCGCAGCCTGCTCAGGAAGGAACGTGGCACACGTGGACACGCGCAGCCTGCTCAGGAAGGAGCGTGGCACACGTGGACACGCGCAGCCTGCTCAGGAAGGAGCGTGGCACACGTGGACACGCGCAGCCTGCTCAGGAAGGAGCGTGGCACACGTGGACACGCGCAGCCCTGCTCAGGAAGGAGCGTGGCACACGTGGACACCCACAGCCCTGCTCAGGAAGGAACGTGGCACACGTGGACACGCACAGCCCTGCTCAGGGAGGAGCGTGGCACACGTGGACACCCACAGCCCTGCTCAGGGAGGAGCGTGGGGCAGGGCAGGGCCTCTTTCGCCCGTTTACCCAAACCGAAGGGCTTGGGGCCGCCAAGGCGGCAACACCCCCCGGCCGGGTTTCTGAAAGGCCCCTGGGGCCCCCCCCGCCGAAAACCCGTAAAATGAAAGCGCAGAGGCTCACTTACCCCAGGCGACCGGCCAGGTTCATGGAGACACAGAAGAGCAGGAGGTTCTTGACCATGACAGAGCTCGAGAACATCCCATTGTCCATCCCCAACACGGGCGGCAGGCGCTCCCCTCTCCCGCGGGCTCTCGGAGCTGCGAGGCACAGAGAGGGGACACGGGCATGAACGCCGCGCTCCCCGGCTCGGCTCCCGGAATCGAATCATGCAGCGACCACGGACTCTCGACCCAGAGAGCGCCCGGCCATCCCCGGCCACCGCTCCACCGTGGGCGGCGCCTGTGTCCCCAGGGCAGGTCGGGCCCAGGAAGAAAAGGACACTCTGGCTTTCAGGTGCCCCTTAAACGCCGCGTCCTTCGACGGGCGCTTCTCCCACGTCTCAAGCACACTCCGTTTTTACTTTTCAGCAGGCGGCCCCATGACCCCTGGGCACTGTTATTAGAATCAAGGCTGGAAGCCAGGGAACCGCCCTGCTGTCAGATCCACAAGCGGAGCGACTTTACCTCCTGAGGTACCTGCCACGTGCTCGGAGCCCGCAGACTACTCCTTGTTCTGCAAGGTGCTGGAAGTATGCGAAACAGGGAGAAAAAGGCACATTTAAGAAACCCGGCCACAGGGGCTGGGGGACAGGGCTGCTGGGGGAGGCCTGCGTCCTCAGCAGGCGCCCCGGCGCCCAGACAACTTCAGGCTGTCCCTGCACCCGGGGAGGTCTCGGGGCTGCGCTGGGCCCCGCAGGGCGCCTGCAACCCAGGCGGGCACCGCCCCGGGCTCTGCGCGTCGGCTGAGCTCAGGCGCCCCTTTCTCACCCTGCGCAGATCACCCCAAAGGGGTGCACGCGGCACGGGCACGCCTCGGGTTCCAAGGCGGCATTTCCCCAAGGAGCCCCCAGGAACGGGGAGCCACACAACAGGTACTTGGACCTCAGAAGCGAAGGTGCCCGAGTCCAGAAGGGCAGGGGGCCGGGTGGTCGCCGGGCGCGTCGCCTGACCCGGGCTGGAGTCCCCGCCGGGGAGCGCGCGGCGCTGCATGCGGGAAACTGGGGCGGCGCCTCCTGCTGCGCCCCCGCCCGGCCCCCCAAGAAGCGTGGCTCTTCCGCACTCGCCGGGGCGCCTCGGGGGCTCGCGGGCGGCACTGCGGGGCCGCAGCCTCGGCCGCCCCGGCTCCCGCAGCTCCGCGGGGTCGGCCTCCCGCCCGGTGCGCAGGGCGCGCGGCGCGCCTCCCGCTGCCCGGCCTCCCCGGCCCGCTCCGGCCGCTCTCGCGCCCCTTCCCGCTCCAGCCCAGGGTCCGAGCCGAGCCCCGCGCGGTGCAGCGGCGGTTCCGAGCCCCCCACCCCCACCCCCGGGGCCTCCAGCAAGCGCCCCGCGCGCGCGACACCCCAGCGGAGCCCGCTGCTCCGGGACCCCCCGCGCCCTCCGGGTGGGCGACTTGGGCCCTCGGGGCTCCGGGTCGGGCGTCCCCGCGCCCCGATTCCCAGCGGAGGGCGGGGTGGGCGCTGCGCCCCGGGGCCCCGTCTGGCACGGCTCCCTCCGCCCCGCGCGCCCCTGCTCTCCCGCAGCCGCCGGGGGAAAGTTTGCGCCCCCGGGCGCCCGAGGCTCCCCGCCGGCTCTCCAGCTCCCCTCCCGGACCCTGCGGTCCGCGGACAGGGGTGCGCCGCGCGGGGGCCGCCGTCCTCTTCCCCCCCCCGCGCGCAGTCCCGGCCCCACCGCCCGGCCCCGCGCGCCCGGCGCTTACCCTGCGCGCCGGCCCCGGGAGGCGAGCCGTCGGCCACGGGGCATCGTCCTGCGCCGCCGCCCGCTGTCGCCACGCTGGCGGGCGCGGGAGGCCGGGCGCGTCACCGCCCCATGCCGCCCGGGCCAACTTGCCCCGCGCTCCCCGCCGATCCCGGGCCAGCGGACCCGGCGCCCCGCGCTCCCGCGGCCGCCCTGCGGCTCCGCTCCGCGCCCGGGGCCGCGCGCCGCCCGCCGCAGATGCCCCCGCGCCCGCCTCACCTCTCCGCGCGCCACGTGCCGTCCTCCCCGCCGCGCCGCCAGGGGCCGCCAGACCTCGCCGAATGCGCGCGGGCCGCGGGCGGGCGGGGCGGGCCTGCGCCCGGGGAGAGCCGCGGGGCTGCGGAAGTTTTTCTTTTCTTGGATCGGCGCTGTCACCTTTATTAATGGCACTCGGGCTTCTATTTCTCCTTCTCATAGTTTTATTTCTCAGCGACGGGGCAGCCAGGGCGCATGCAGGATGATACGAGTTTCAGGTGTACAACCTAGTGAGTCAACATTTACATAACTTGGGAAGCGATCTCCCCGATCAGTGCCCATCTGCCAGGATTCGTGCTTGTTACAGTATCACGGGCTGTGTCCCTGGCTTGTTACAGTATCGCTGACTGTATCCCCTGCGCTGCACTTTCCAGCCCCGTGACTGCTCTTATAACCGGCCTTTTGTAGTCGGCTGCCTTCGCCTTTCTCACCCAGCCCCCCAATCCCCCCCACACACACACACTTGGCAACCATCAAAATCTTCTCTTTGGATATGAGCTTGTTTCTGTGTTGTTTGTTCATTTATTTTGTTTCTTCGATTCCACATATAGGTGAAATCACATGGTACTTGTCTTTCTCGCCCTGACTTATTTCACTTTGCATAATACCCTCTGTGGTCCCCAAACGCCAAGATTTCATTCTTTTTTTTCTTTTTTACGGCCAAGTCCTATTCCATTGTATAGAGGCACCGCTTCTTTATCCGTCCATCCATCCATGGGCACCTAGGTGGCTTCCATGTCTTGGCTGTTGCACATAATGCTGCTGAAATGAACCTAGGACTGCATATGTCCTTTTGAATTGATGTTTTGCGTTTCCTCAAATAAATACCCACAACAGCGATGGCTGGGTCCTTCTTTGGCTCTTGTTCTAAAGTCTTTTTTGTATTCCAGTATTGTTACCCCAGCTTCCCCCCTCCCCCCGCCCCCATATCTATTTGCAAGAAATACCTTTTGCCATCCCCTTACTTTGAGTCTGTGTGTCTCCTGATCTGAAGCGGGTCTCCTGGAGACGGCACCTGTCTAGGTCTTGTTTTCTTACCGGTTCACCCACCCTGTGTCTTTTGATTGGAGCATTTAATCCATTTACACTTAAAGTGATTATTGATAGGTATGCAGTTACTGCCGTTTTATGATTCACTTCTTAAATCATTTTTTTCTTCTTTTTCTTAAAGAAGATCTTTAACATTTCTTGTAATAGCTTTTTCTTATTTGGGAAGCTCTTTACCTGTCCTTCAGTTCTAAATGATAGCTTTGCTGGGTAGAGTCATCTTGGTTGTAGTTCCATGTTTTTCATCACTTTGAATATTTCTGGCCACTCCCTTCTGGCCTGTAAGGTTTCTGTGGAGAAAACAGCTGACAGTCATATGGGTGCCCCCTTGTAGGTAACTAACTGCTTTTCTCTTGCTGCTTTTAGGATTCTCTCTTTGTCTTTAACCTTTGGCATTTTAATTATGATGTGTCTTACTGTGGGCCTCTTTGGGTTCCTCTTGTTTGGCACCCTTGTGCTTCCTGGACGTGTAGGGGAAAGAAATTATTTTTTCAAATAGATTTTCAATGTCTTGCTCCCTGTTTTCCTCCTGGCACCCCAATGATGCAAATGCTGGTAAGCTTGAAGTTGTCCCAGAGGCTCCTTACACTATCTTCATATTTGTGGATTTTTTTTTCTTTCTTTTCTCTCTTCTGATTGGGTATTTATTGCTTTCTTATATTCTAAATTCTTGATTTAATTCTTGACATCCTCTCCTGTTGATTCCCTGTAAATTATTCTTCATTTCAGTTTGTGTAGCCTTCATTTCTGACTGGTCCTTTTTATATTGTTGATGTTCTAAGACTCTTGAAATTCTCCCTAAGTCCCTTGAGCATCCTTATAACCACTGTTTTGAACTCTGTATCTGATAGTTTTCTTGCTTCCATTTCATTTAGTTCCTTTTCTGGAGATTTCTTCTGTTCTTTCATCTGGGACATGTTTCTTTGTCTCCGCATTTTGGCTGTATCCCTGTATTTGTTTCTATGTATTAGGTAGAGCTGCTATGTCTCCTGGAATTGGTAGAGTGGCCTTGTGTAGTAGGTGTCCTGTGAGGCCCAGGGGCTCAGCCCCGCCCCCCAGAAACCTGAGCTGGGCACGCCAGGTGTGCCCCTGTGTGGGCTGTGTGCACTGTCCTGTTGCAGTTGAGCCTTGGTTGATGTTGGCATCACTGGGACAGATGGACCCCCAGGGAAATCTGTTGCAAGGATGGGCCGCAAGGATTGGCTGCAACTACAGCAGAAGAGCAGCTGTGCAAGAGCTGGCCCTACGGAGTAGGATTTACTTCAGTGGGGCTTTGGTGCTCACCGAATCTGCCCCTTGAATGTGTCACCTGTGGAGGTGGTAGGATTGTAATCCAGAGTGGTCGAAGCTGACTACTGGGTGCACAGGCTCTGGAGCCTCCTGGGTGGTGAAAAGTCAGCCAGGGCCACCTAGCATGAGCTACAGAGTCATCTACAGATGGCTGTTACCTGTTCTGGGCTTGCCCAGGGCAGGGCAAGCTGGGAACAAAGACCGGCTGCCACTAGTGCCGGGCCTGGGGCCACTTAGCAAAGGGAAGGGGGTTGTCAGAGGCCAGATGCTGCTTGTTTGAGAGGTTTTAGGAAAGTCTGAATCTTGAGGCAATAGCAGCCAGTTGTATGGAAAAGCCACAGGACATGGCTTGGCCGTGCCCACAAATAGGGAGGGGAGGGGTCTCGGGGAATCCCCAGGGCGAGTGAAAAGTATGAGCCAGGTTGATGGAGACTCAGAGATGGCGCCTGCCTCTTGGCTCTGTGGGGGGCGGGCTCGGCAAAGGAACAAGGGCCTCCGCCAGCACTTCTGCCTGGGAGAAAGCTGCCCCTCCAGCTGTCACCCGATTCCAGACAAGTTCGTTCTCCCCCTCAATGTCTAGGTTCCTTTCCAGCTGCTGCCCCCGCCTCGGAGCTCAGAGGGAGGGCGTCCGAGTGAGCCCATGGGCCCGCCCTTTAAGAGGACCACCTGGGCTCCCGCAGCCTCGCGTCCCTCAGCCCCAGTCCCCGCTGGGTTTCCCAGCCCGAGTTTTTGGGGGCCTCTCTTCCCAGCACTGAAATCCTGCGCCGGGGGCCTGGCGTGGGGCTGCGACCCCTCGCTCCTCAGGGGGGTAACTCCGCAGCCCAGATATCCCTCCCAATTTTATCTTATTGATTTATTTTTAAATCCTCACGGGAGGATATTTTTTTCCATGGATATTTAGAGTGGAGAGAGGGAGGGGGAGAGAAACATCGATGTCACACTGATTGGTTGCCTCCCTCAAACACCCCAACCAGGCCTGGGGTTCGAACCTGCAACCCGGGTACGTGCCCTTGAGTGGGAATCGAACCTGAGGCCCTTCGGTGCTCGGGCTGATGCTCTAATCACTGAGCCACACCGGTCAGGGCGTCCCTCCCAATGTTAAACCGCCGCTGGTGGGTGTGGGACCCGTGGGTTCCCTCCTACCGGCCTCCACGTGGCGTCTTTAACCCCTGGGCGTAGGGCTTCCCTTCAGCCACGTTTCCGGCGGCTCTGAGTGATGGTGGTTCTGCGGTTTAGTTGTAATTTTGATGTGGTTGTGGGAGGCTGGGAGCCCCGGGTCCCGTCTGGCCGGCATCTTGCCCGGAAGTCCCACCTTGACCGGAAGTCCCACCTTGGCGCAAGCCCCTTTGGGAGGATTTAGGGAAGTTCCGGCAGGAGCCAGAACAGGCCGGGGTGTGGAGACAGACTGCGAGCGGCTGCCCCCCAAAGCCATGGCGGGAGCCGCCCTCCAGCCCCGCCCCGAAGCCCACAGCCTCCTCCCGCTGTGTCCCTGGTTCCTTTCGAGCAGCGGCCCCGGCGCCGGAGTCGGAGGGAGGGAGTCCGGGTAAGTCCCGTGTGGCCCTTTAGGAGGAGCCTCGTGTCCCTCAGCCCCAGTCCCCGCTGGGTTTCCCAGCCACAGTTATGGGGACTTCTCTTCCCAGCGCTGGGACCCTGGGCTGGGACCCCTGACTCCCCAGAGTGGGGTCCTCTCTGCCGATATTTCTCGAAGGCCTTTGGGAGCCTATTGGGTGCTCCCTGTAATAACCACTGGCCCCTCTTTTTATTTTTATTTTTTTTTTTTCTTACTCTCACCTGAGGATATTTTTTCCATTGATTTTTAGAGAAAGTGGGAGGGAGGGAGAGAGAGACACACACACAGGGATGGGTTGCCTCCGGCACATGCCCCGTCCAGGGCTGGGGATTGAACCTGCGACCCGGGTACGTGCCCTTGACTGGAATGGAACCTGCGACCCTTTGGTCCGCCAGCCGCTGCTCTAAGCACTGAGCCACACTGGGCAGGGCTGGTCCCCCTTTTTAGAGCAGAGGTGGAAAGGGAGGGTCGGCAGTGGCGGCCGGTGGCTTTCCTCCTCCGGGGCCAAGCAGAGCCTCTCCCTAACCCGGCCTGGTCCTTCCTCTGTCCTCAGTACCAGCCCCTATGTCTGCATCTCCTCTTTCCAGGGAGAAACCAGCTCCTGAGGCTCCTCTGTATCTGTAATTCGTCGAGACAGGAGGGAAACCCCGAGTCCAAGCGGATTAGGTGAGGATTCAGCCCTTACCTAACGGCAGCATTCATTTAGGGGTTTTCGAATGGTCCTGATGAGAAACTATGTGTGAACAGCAAGTGGGGGTGGGGCCAGCAGACTTTCCAGGGCAGGGGACAGGGGCCTGGGCGCCTTGCCAGCCTCTGGGGCCCAGGCACATGCAGGGTTTCATCTGGGGGTTGTGTCTGTCTCTGGCCCAGGGGAGCAGGTCCAGAGAGGTGAGCTTGACACGAATGACGTCTGGGCAGACATAGGGTCCCCTTCAAGCAGCACAGACAAGTTGGGAGCAGGCCTGGCCGGGGGAGCTCAGGGGGTTAGAACATCGTCGGGATACACCAAGGTTGAAGGATTGATCCCCGGTCGGGGCACATACAAGAATAACCAATGATACATAAATAAGTGGAATAACAAACCTCCCTCTCTCTCTATCTCAAATAAAAAACAAACAAAAAAGCAAATATAAGCTACCTGCTGGGGCTTTTGCACATTCCAAAAATCCTGAGATTTTTTTCCCCCAAACTGAGAAATAGTGAATTCATTTCAGGAATTTCAGGAACAGGACATCATAAAAATATATAAATGCTGCAAACACACAGGAGTGTAACTCTAAATATACCTTTTGCCACAATATTAAAAAGCTGTGAGTCTAAGGCTTATCCGATGCTAGACATGAAATATATATACTAGGACGTGACACGTAGATTAGGGAAGATGCTCATTTGGAAGGCTTTCTGGTTCTAACATGGATCAACTGAAGACATGCATTTCTTCATTTTCTAATTTCTCGAGAGATGTATCACCAAGACAAAGTACACACACTGACGGTTAAAATCGTTCCATTAAAAACAATCAGGATCCCTCAATGCAATACACAGATGCAGACTATAGAACTGCACCCCTTCAGTCTATATGATTTTCCTTACCGACAGAACCCTAATAAATTCAATTAGAACAATTTAAAAGCCAGTCAGAATCGGCGTCACGTACTTGATAATTACCCCAATATCCCCTTTACCTGTTGGTGCTGGAATTCTAAGTTCAGTGATGCCAGCGAAGCTACTCCTCTCTGCATTAACAGCGTCGGGAAATTCACCCTACGTGGAGTTCAGACACGTAGTGAATTTACAGCCTTACTGATTACCAGTCATTCAGTGATTTTTTTGCCACAAAAAAAAAAGTAGGTAAACCAGGGATTACTTTCAGCTTAGTGAATTATGGACATTAATTCTTAACAATGACACTGTAGGGAGACTATTGACAAATGATGAATGAAATATCACCTGTAAGGGGATTGATGTTCTTTCGATGAATCATTTTGGAAATGTCCATGTTTTGGTAGCTTTTCTATCCGTTTAACTTTCATGCATACTATGGAAATCGTCTTCAGGAAAATCTAATTATTAAAAAGGTATTGAAGCAACAAGGTTGAAATACTTACCTTTTCCCTGTGATGCAACGGTGACCGGTCTCTCCTTCTAATATTTAGAAAGGTATGGTGAGTCCCGGGTCAGTGGCCCCGAGGGGTTAGTGAGACAGTAAGACATATATCACCGTATAGAAACTCAGCTTAGAAGAATATTTATGACCATTTCAATACTTGTGTTCTAATAGGAAAATCAGTGTTTCCCCTGAGAAATAGCAGCCTGCCTGCTGAATTCCCATTGGTTCCATGTCTCAAGTGGCATCGAGCAAAGTGGTTATAGTTCTGGGAGGCAGTAGAGGGCACCCCAGTCCCGCAGAACCCCGGTGTTGGACCAGGCTCAATACGAATTTAGTTTCCAGCGTCAAAGCCTAAGTAGCCCAACGTGGGGACCCCGGGCAATAGGCCGAGCACCTGCCCGAGATCACCCGCCCTGTCCCCGTTTGGATCCAGGGTTGGGTGGGGGGCAGGGAGGCTGTGTCCCTGCGGGTAGGTGTGCGGAGGTGGCTGTAACATGAAAAACAGTGAGGCCCATACTCAGAGGCCAAGTGCGAGAACGAAGGAGCTCCTGACGGCTGTGTTTGTCAGGAAGATTCACCCTGAACCGCTCGGGAAGTGCTGGGAAGAGGCAGATGTAGGCTAAGAGGGTGTAAGAACAGCCCAGGGCCGGGCCCTGGTGCGGATTTAATCAGTGTTGACTTACCCGGTTCATGGAACAATAGGCCCTTTGTTCATCTGTATTCAAAGCAGATTCATAAATGCTTCCTCCAAACAGGAGAAGCAGGGCCTGGTTGTTAGGACTCAGAAGGGGGCGTCTGCCTGGGAGAGGAGGGAGGGTCCTAAGGGAAGACTGAGACTCTGAAAAATAACTAGGACAGAAAATATCACTCACGAAAAAAGGAAGGGAGGGAGGGAGGGAGGGAGGGAGGGAGGGAGGGAGGGAGGGAGGAAGGAAGGAAGGAAGGAAGGAAGGAAGGAAGGAAGGAAGGAAGGACAGGGCCCACTGAGTAACAAACGCTCTGTATATTATTAGTCGATCATTTTTTTATATTTTTTCATCTTATTCAGATAGAGCCTTGCCCTGGCCAGTGTGGCTCAATGGACTGAGCGTTGGCCCCTGCCCTGCAAGGTCGCCAGCTTGATTCCCGGTCAGGGCACATCGCCAGGTTGTGGGTTCAATGCCCGGATGGGATGCACATGGGAGGCTTTCTCTGTCTCCCTCTCCCTCTCCCTTCCTCTCTCTCTCTAAAAAAATCAATAAACATATTCTCCAGTGAGGATAAATATTTTAACTTTTATCTTTACCTGGATCGAAGGTCAATCAAGGTAAAGAACGGATGGGTGTCCGTAAGCGCAACAGTGTGTTGACGGTAAATTGGGAGTTCGCTCAACAACAGCTCTGCTTCGTGAGCTCCAGCGGGTCAACCCTGTGAAAAGCTGACGAAAATTCATCTTTGGCAATAAATGGGAGACATGGGAGGCTCGTGCAGCTCAAAGGAAGCTGGGTCGAAGCTGAGTCGTGATCACTCTCTAAATGCAAATCTGATGGCCCGTTACGTAAAGAAGCGACACCCCGAGACATCGGAAGGGATTTAGACTAGGGCTACACTTTAGGGTCACCGAGAACTGCTTACGGAAAACTGAGACTCAAACTACACGTTTAACAATATTGATCTAGAAAGTAATAAAGTAAAATTTATCTTAGACTTTGGTATGTAAGGCCACAAACTTAGAGAGACCGAAGATAACTATCCCGGGTGCTGCTAAAAGAAACACACATTAAAAAGAGGGTATGTATAAGTTTTGAAATTAAGGGACAGGAAAAGAGAGGCCATGGGGACACTAAACAAAAGAAATGTCATCATATTAATTTAATATCAGGTAGAGTAGACTTTAAGGCAAAAAGCACTGCTAGAGATAAAGACAGATATCTCACAAATTGCTAACAATATATAACTTACAAATTTTTAGTGTCTTAAAACTTAGACTCACATATATATAAATGGTCAGAACAAAAGCATGAAACAAAAAAATCTTCCATCATTGTGGGAGATTTTTCACTTCTTTCAGTAACCGATAGGAAAAACAACTGAAAAAGCAGTAAACACACAGAAGGTTTAAATAATTCCATTTTTTATCTTATTATTTTTAAAAATATATCTTAATTGATTTCAGAGAGAGGGAAGGAGAGGGAGAGAGAGAGATAGAAACATCAATGATGAGAGAGTCATCGATCGAGCCCACAACCCGGGCATGTACCCTGACCGGGACTCGAACCCCGATCGCCTGGATCCTAGGTCGACGATCAGCCGCTGAGCCACGCCCGGCCGGGCAATAATTCCATTTTTTAAACTGGTTCAATTTACACAGCCACACGGAAAACATCAGACGTTCTAGAGTAAGATGGATAAATACCCACATAAAGGGAGGGCTGCACCGTGTCCTGGACTCAAAGACTCACAGCATTAGTGCTCCACCAGCCTGATCAAGTAGAACCTTTGCAGACTCCCTAAGAACCTAGGAGGTTTTCTGAAAGCGAAATTTATAAGCCGGTTCTAAAATGTCTACGGAAATGCAAATGGTGAAAAATAGCCAAGATAACCTTTATTTTATTTTAATGTGTCGATTTTAGAGAGAAAGAGAGAGCTTAGTTTCTTGTTCCACTTAATTATCACCATCAGTTGCCTCCTGTATGTGCCCTGACGGGCTCTTGAACCCGCAACCTTGTTGTATCAGGACAACGCTCTAACCCGCCGGCCAAGGTGACCGCAAAGGCTTTTATCTACGAAATGCAAGCCCTGTGAGAAAGGTAATTAAGGAAAAAGGTGTTGGCCTAAGGACAGGAAAGCGCACGAACGGGAGGTGGCCAAGGGGCCCTGCAGGGCCCTGGAGAAAAGATGGTCTTTCAGGGACCGCTGCTGGTTCAATCCCACGTTCGTACAGAGAGAAACTTGCTTCCGACTTGGAGCCATTTACTTAAACCGGTTCCAGGAAAGTCGGACATCGAAAGGCATAAAGTAAGAGACGTATGTGTTGAACTATCTTAAAATTTAGAACTTTCGTTTATCAAAAACCAAAGAGTAGGGATGGGGGCATAGGAATTAAAAACATACACACACAAAAAAATTTTTCAAAAAGAAAAAAAAAAAACACCCACAAAGAGTGGGAAAAAATATTCGCAGCCATTTTAGGCATCAAAGGCCTTATGTTAAAAGTATGTAAAGGATTCCTAAACATCAATGGGGAATATCAGCCGTATGGCTGGAACCCAGGTGAGCAGTGCAGACCTGAGGAGGCTCTGCCACTCGTCACCAGGGAACAGAGGCTGAACCACGGGGGGGACTCTGTCCCCACG
This sequence comes from Miniopterus schreibersii, assembly GCF_964146895.1. NCBI lineage: Eukaryota > Metazoa > Chordata > Mammalia > Chiroptera > Miniopteridae > Miniopterus > Miniopterus schreibersii. The sequence continues at coordinate 679,209 of NC_138124.1, forward strand.
AGACTGACCGAGGCTAACAAGACTGGCCATTCCCAGCACTGAGGCGGGTGCGGAGCAGCTGGAACTCATATACCAATAGGAATGTAAATTTTTTTCTTAAATATACCTTTATTGATTTCAGAGAGAGGAAGGGAGGGGGAGAGAGAGAAACATCAATGATGAGAGTCATTGATCGGCTGCCTCCCGCTTGCTCCTTGCTGGGGATCGAACCCGCAACCCCGGGCCTGTGCCCTGAGCGGGGATCTCCTGGATCCTAGGTCGACGCTCAGCCTCTGAGCCAGGCCGGCTGGGCCAGGAATGTAAATGAACACAACCCCTTTGCAAAAAGGCTTGACGTTATTTCGTAAAATTGAACATCCAATGCTTTCAATCCCAGGTGCATCGTCAAAATAAAGGGTGCACGTGTGCCCCAAAGAATAGGTAAGGGAAGATTCCTAGCAGCATTCTTCATAAGGGACAAAGCGTGGGAGCAAATATTCGTTCTCAGTAGGCCGAGGAAATAAATCACGGCATATCCGAACTATCAAATACCGTTGTTGACCTAAATAAAGAGGTAGAATGCAGGCAAGCTCAAAATTGTAAAATAAAAACCGAAAAAAATCAGAAAAAAACCACCACCGAAGCACCCAGGTTATTTGGGAATAGCGGAGGAATTGCAGCTGGGGACACACGGACTGTGTTATTTGTTATATAACAAATAACTCCCTGATTGTTTTAATTTTTTAAATTTACTTTTTTTTAAAAAATATATCTTTATTGATTTCAGAGAGAGGAAAGGAGAGGGAGAGAGAGATAGAAACATCAATGATGAGAGAGGCAGGGAGTCCAAAGTCACGGAGGTGGCCGAGGAGACTGGGTGCGCACCATGGCTTGTCTGCATCTAGCGGACGGGGGCTGGGGCTGGGAAATTAATCCGAATTAAATAAATAAAGCTGCATGTGTGCACACCTGAGTTTTTTTGTAAGACCCATACGTCCTACTTCTGTAATAGTAAATTCATTTTATAAGAAAAATGATAAAGACAGTTCATAAGAGGGTGGCGGGGGGGGTGACAAGGCAGGTGGAGCTGGTGTTGGAAACGGGGACGATCGCTTTCCACTGACAAAGACAGGAGCAGGCGTGTGCTCCTACAAAAAAGTGCCGTGAGACGGTCACGCGTGTTTGACCAGTCACAGGCATTCTGTGGGTGAGAAGCACTAGTTTGACTTTACAGCAAATATTTCCCGGCGAGATTGGCTGCCGCTTTCCCTGGGCCGCAAGGGTTACTCGCCCTCGAATTTTCAGCAGCAGCCCCGCTCCCTCGTTGGGCTGAGAAGGGCTCTGCGAGGCGGAGAAATGGGATTTGCTGGCCATTTACTCCAAGGACATTTTTTCTTCGGAAGAAAAAGGTTTCTCATCACTGAGGCGATTAAGGCCGTTTCGGGGCCTTAGGCAAAAACTATAAAACAAGGCTGGACAAAGAATCAGACCCTGTGTGACTGAGGTGGGCACCCAATGCAATATACAGACCATATATCATAGAAATGTGCCCTGGAAACCTATACGGGCCTATTCACCACTGTCACCCCAATAAATTGAATAAAATAGAGAACACTGAGAAAAGGCCAACTCTGCACCCTCGCTGGCCTTTGCTCACGGCTAACATACTTGTCTTAGGCTACATTTATTTTTATGATATAATTGTTATATAACAAATAACTCCCTGATTGTTTTAATTTTTTAAATTTACTTTTTTTCTTAAATATATCTTTATTTTTTTATTTTTTTAACATTTTTAAAAAATATATATCTTTATTGATTTCAGAGAGAGGAAAGGAGAGGGAGAGAGAGAGAGAAACACCAATGATGAGAGAGTCACTGATCGAGCCCGCAACCTGGGCATGTGCCCTGACTGGGAATCGAACCCTGATCGCCTGGATCCTAGGTCGATGTTCAACCGCTGAGCCACGGGCTAAATTTACATCTTGTTAATAAGGCAGGAGAGCCCCGACCGGACGGTCCAGTGGGTAGGCGTGTGGTCCCATGTACCAAAGGGTCGGCGGTTTGACTCCCGGTCAGGGCCCGGGCCCAGGCCGCAGGCTCCGTCCCCGGCTGGGGCACCGATGGGAGGCCGCTGATCGATGGTGCTTCTCTCACATCAACGTTTCCCTCTGACTCTCTCCCTCTCCCTTCCCTTCTCTCTCTAAAATCAATAAAAACCTACCCTCCGGTGAGGGTTAAAAAAAAAAAAAAAGGCAGGAGATTTTTTAAAAATTTTCTGAAAGACATTTTCTTGTAATAAATTCCATTTTCCCAGCTTATCTATAATTTATAGTCACTTCAATATTCTGAAATGGTCTATGCATTTGGAAACCACTGAAGACTAAAAATACTCCCTCCCGATTCTAACGCTCAGGGCTGCGATGACGTTTTGATCTGCGGGCGCGGGCGGCACATGCGGGGCTTTGTGTGAAGATGCCGTTGATGATTTTGTCACGATCGTTTTCCTACGTCGTTAAAAATTATTCAAGTAGCTACGATGCTTGCTTAATCGTTTGAAGGCTGTTCCATGTTTTATTGAACAGTTTCTGTGCTGTTCAGCACTTGACTGTTTCCCGTATTTTACTAGCGAAAGTATTTAAATCAAAATAATTGCCGCCCGGGCTGGTGTGGCTCAGTCGGTGGAGCATAGTCCTGAAAGGTCGCCGGTTCGATTCCCGGTCGGGGGGCACACGCCCGGGTTTTGGGTTTGGTCCCTGGTCGAGATGCGTACGGGGTGGGGGGGGCAACCGATTGATGTTTCTCTCTCCCATCCACGTCTCTCTCTCTCCCTTCCTCTCTCTAAAATCAATTTTTAAAACCCTCAGGTGAAGATTAAAAGGATTTACCAGAGGCTTTTAGATCTTGCGCTTCTCCAAGCTGCTCATGTGCTCTTGCCTCTCCGAGATGTTTATTCCGCTTATTTTATCCTCTGGCTCTTTTCCAATAATTCCACTTCACGAGAAATACCTTGCCTCACTTCTCTCCTTCATCCCGGGTGTCGTTCTCTAAGGTCCGCCGGTTTTTTCTGGGAGCTGATGTTCTGCGGAGGCGGCAGCTGGCGGGGCTGGCGGTCGGCGCTGGGGACGGGCCACAGGCCAGGCCTCCGGGGTTGTCTTCCTTCCACACCAGTGATATACTTTGCCGCGGTCAGCTGTGGTTTTACGGCCTTGAACCATGGATTTTACCTCCATTGGTTTACTTCCATTGTTTTTATTTCAGACGACTCTTTCATCATGGGAAATGCAGTGTCTTGTACATGGTAATCAAATATAACTATTATTTTTATCATTGTTACCATTAATGAGGATGATTTCTTATTTATTTCTTTAAATATATCTTTATTGATTTTAGAGAAAGGGAGGGAGAGAGAGAGAGAGAAACGTCAGTGATGAAAGTCACTGATCGGCTGCCTCCTGCATGCCCCCGACTGGGGTTCGAACCCGCAACCCGGGCCTGTGCCCTGACCGGGAATCGAATCGAGATCTCCTGGATCCTAGGTCGACGCTCAACAGCTGAGCCCCACGGGCGGTTGGGTTGATGGTGACTTTTTAAAAACACACCAGTCTCATTCTCACTATAGGAACTTGAGCTTTATATTGTGTCTGTTTCCTACAAACCTCATGGTTCACGTCTCCCATGATTCAGATTTCAGTGAAAATTTATTTCCTCCAAGAAGCTCTTCGGCCATCCTCTGTAACATAGCTCCTCTCCAGTCATTTTTGATCATATTATTTTATTTCTCTCACTGCCCATCCCACTCTTTGAAATGACCTTATTTTTTAATTGCCTTCTGTCTTCTCCACTATGATTGAAGCTGTAGCACCAGCAGAGCAGGAGCTAGATCTTCAGCGTATCCGATTCTAATGTGATGTGTGTTACCTTTTAAAGTACTGGAGCCTTTTCTTAAGTATTATTTCTTGAGCCCTGGCTGGGTAGAGCCCTCAGTGGTTAGAGCATTGTCCCCATACCCCAAGGTCGCAGGTTCAATCCCCGGTCAGGGCACATACAAGAATCAACCAATGATGCAGAAATAAGTGGAACAGCAAATCGATGTTTCTCTCGCTCGCTAAAAAAAAAAATCAATGAATAAAATATTTTTTAAAATAATAAATATTATTTCTTGAATTTCACAAAAGAACTAGTGGAGGTACTTCATCAAATAGAGACAGTGAAAACATGCTATTGAGCCCAGCCGGTGTGGCTCAGCGGTTGAGCGTTGACCTAGGATCCAGGAGATCTGGGTTCGATTCCCGGTCAGGGCACATCCCGGGGTGCAGGCTCCTCGATCCCCAGTAGGGGGCATGCGGGAGGCAGCCGATCAATGACTCTCCTCATTGATGTTTCTCTCTCTCTCCCTCTCCCTTCCTCTCTCTGAAATAAAATATATACATTTTTAAAAAGAAAACATGCTATTGAAGGAATTTCAGCAATGAACTTATATCTTATCCTTTTTAAATTTTCTTTCAGGAATGCAGTCCAAGAACACAGAAAACCTTACACCATTTTCAAGACCAGGTGAGTCCGGGGTATCTGCCATTGACCTACTAAAGGCGCCCACTTTTCGCCAGTGATACAGTTTTAATCATCACTGTGACGTCAGCTGCGACTTACCTGGCTCTACGTGTTTTGTGCTTGAGACACCTACTAAAATCGTTGTAAAGCAGACATAGAAACTATATCATAATAACACCTAGTATCACCTTAATTTATCTTATGCAATTTTGCTATAATTCAAATGGAACTTTCATTGAATTCTGATTCTAAAACTTAAGTGCATCCAAGTTAAAGAGAGTGTTTTAGCCCTGGAAGTGAATTTCACAACATCATGTTACGTATCTGAGGACGTTGCCCAGGAAGATTAAGCTTGCCTGGGATCACACAGCTATTTAGCAGCAGACTTAGAAAAAATATATACATTACCTCCTTTCCTCCTCGTGCTTTTAGATTGCTTTTTTAAAATCGCCTTTTACCCCAGGGGGAAAAGTCCCTATTTAATCATTTTATGTGTATAAAAGCATGTTCTCCAGCTGATATTCTTTATGGGAAGAAACAGGTTCCAACAACAAAACTCTGCAGCCAATCTTTTGAAGACAGAGACTTAATGGAAACTAATTATCTGATAAGTTCTCGTTTATCTTTAAAAATTCAGCTACAAACGAACTTCGCAGTGAAAACTTCTCTAGATACCAACCACCCCCAACCTCTAAACTAAACCAGCAGCCCAGACAAGGCCCTTCCTTCTCTGTGCCTCTACTTGTTAATGGTTAAAGCGTTTCTAAGTGAAGGGATAATAATTCCCTCCCTCCCTCCCCTCTATTTCCACATATCCAGATTCTAAGAACTGTAATTTGACCTACAGTAGCTCAATATTTTTGGTAGAAGTAATGATTTATTACTAAACATCATTTTAGCCCATTTTTCATTGTATACATATAATTTTATTTACTCATCCAAATAATTTCTTAGGACAAAGTCTTAAAAGCAGAATCATATGATGAGAGAGTACGCGCATTTAGAAACGTTTTCATTTATATATGTCTGTACAGAAATTTGCATAAGTCTTAGATAGAGAGCGTATGTACTTACAAGTAAACACGGCCATGTGACCATCAACCAGATCGGGAGTAGAACACTAGAGGTGCTCGGAAGCCACGGTCTCTCCCGTCTCCTTGTCGCCAAAGGTAACCGAGGGCGTGACTCGTATCAGCATCTGTCTCAGGTTCAGTGCCCTAGAGCCAGGTCCCTTCCCAGGATGAGATTCTTTTGGAGCGATTTATTGAAGAAATGCTATATTGAAAAACTTGTGAGATTTTTAACAAGTAGACTATGAGAGGCAAAGAAAATACAAATAGAGTGTGTTTTTAGCTCTCTAGGCCCAACTGGATCCCATGGGCACCCTGTAATGTCAATGATCGAACAAAGGCCGCCCACCTGGAAGCCAGTGCATATTCACTTGCATTGAAAGACTTTAGCAAAAGACTGTCCCTTGGGGAGGGACATAACTGCCCAAGCATCTCCAGGTCAGGCAGCAATGTTCTAAAAAACGTGCAGGCTCGAGGGATTAGCAGCCAACACTGCATCTGGAAGAGAGCTAAGGAGGCCTGGTCCTAAAGGCTGTGCTGCCTCCCACACTTTTCACCACGAAGATCGATTTTTTTCCTCCATAAAGTTGGCACAGTCTAGTCCCAGCTTCCCAAGGACTCTGATTGGTCACAGTTTGGGGGACGCTGACCAGAAGAGGCGTCCTGCACATGCACAGTCCACCTGCTGTAGCTTTTCCAGAGGCCATGGTTTACCTGCCTCACCTCCGCGCCCCACCCTCCCATTCCAGGCTTCCTCAGCTGCCACCTCTCCTGGGCCAGTGGCTTGTCTGGTGGGATGACCAAGATCTCATCATGGAGCCCCTGATTTTCATGACCCTTTCAGGCCACTTTTTATGCCCATGCCCATGCCCATTGAAAGTTGAAACTCGGCATGTGGATATCAAGAAATGCTCCAAATTGAAAAGCTTTCCTAGGACCGGGAACAAGACGGGGATGCCCACTCCCACCACTTTCATTCAACATGGTCTTAGAAGTCCTAGCCAGAGAAATTAGGCAAGAAAAAAAACATCAAAGGCATCCAAAATGGAAAGAAAGAGATAAAATAGTTCAATATTTGCAGGTGACATGATATTATATATAGAAAACCCTAAAGACTCCACAAAGAAACTCTTAGAACTAATAAACAAACTCAGTGAGGTTGCAAGATATAAAATCAGTTTGCGACAATCTGTTGTGTTTCTATCCACTAATAATGAGCTATCAGGAAGAGAAATTAAGAAAAAAAAAATAGCATTTACAATTCTAGCAAAAATAATAATATACTTAGGAATAAATTTAACCAACGAGGTAACAGACCTGTACACTGAAAACTGTAGGACATTCATGAAAGAAACTGAAGAGGGCACAAAGAAATGGAAAGATGTTCCACGCTCATGGATTGAAAGAATTAATATTAGTCAATTTTTCATATTACCCAAAGCCATCTGCAGATTCAGTAAAATGCCTATCAAGATTCCAATGGAGTTTTTCACAAAAATAGAACCAACAACCCTAAAATTTATATGGAACCACAAAAGACCCTGAAGAGCCAAAGAAATCTTGAGAAAGACAAGCAAAGTTGGAGGTATCATGCTACCTGATATCAAACTATACTACAAGGCTATCGTAATCAAAGCCGTATGGTATTGGCGGAAAAAGGCACAGATCAATGGAACAGAATAGAGAGCCCGGAAACACACCCACGTATATGTGGTCAATTATTTACAACAAAGAAGCCGAGAATATACAATGGGTTACAGAACATCTCTTCTATAAATGGTGCTGGGAAAGGTGGGCCACTGTCTTACACCAAATACAAAAATTCACTCAAAGTAGGTTAAGAATTTGAACATAAGACTTGAAACCATAAAACTCTTAGAAGAAAACATAGGCTGCATTAAACCAAAATGATTCTGCACAGGCAAGGAAATCATCAACAACATAAAAAGGCATCCTAATGAACAGAAAAAAAATGTTTGCAAATCATATAGGGTTAACATCCAAATCAGCAAGGATTAATATTCATAATATGTAAAGAACTCATACAACTCAATAGCAAAAAACAAATGGTCCAATTAAAAAATGGCCAGAAGATCTGATGATATTTTTCCAAAGATGTACAGATGGCTAACAGGTTCATGGAAAGGTGCTCAACATCACTAATCATCAGGGAAACGCAAATGAAACCCTCGAACCTGCTAGAAACACTTTTATCCAAAAGACGAGATGTGACAAGCATTGGAGAGGAGGGAACCCTGGGGCGCTGTTGAGGGGAATGTAAATTGGTGCAGCCACTAATGGAAGGTCCCTCAAAAAATTAAAAATAGAATTTACCGTATGACCCAGCAGCCACACTTGTGGGTATTTCTTCAAATAAACCCCAAAAAACTAAGTCAAGAAGAAATCTGCCCTGCAGTGTTCACTGCGGCGTTATTTACGACAGCGAAGATACGGAAACGACTAAGCGCCCACCGCGGGGTGAGTGGTCTAGATCTGTATATAGCAGAATGTTATTCACCCGTGAGAAAGAAAGAAATATTACCATTTAGGACACGTGGGGGAACCGAGAGGGCATTATACTAAGCGAAATATGTCAGAGAAAGGCAATCCTGTAGGATCTCACTTGTCCCTTTGTGGTCGTGTTAAATTTGGACATGGGTGTCGTACTGGTCGGAAGTAATTTCCATTGAAAGAGCAGTGATACATAACATGCAAGATTATGAAGGATAAACAAGATTTATGAACTGATACATGAATGAATAGAGTTAAGATTCGTACAGTTCCTTGCTGTGGTGGCTGAGAGCAGACATACCACCGCAAAGGGTTATATGTGGGATCCTAAAAAAAAAAAAGTGAGCTCGTACAAACAGAGAACAGACAGACGGGTGGTTGCTAGAGGTCGGGGAGAGGGGTGCAAAATGGGTGTGTGGGGTCAAAAGGTACAAAATCCCGGTGCTTCTCTTTTACCCGGGATCTTGATCTCTCAGGCCCTGACTACGGGGTAGCCTGGAACCTCATTTGTATCTCAGTCACCCTGAAGTGAGATGTCAGAAAGCTCTTTCCAGTTTTGTGTTGTTTCCCAGCCTCTGCCCCCCCACAGCTCCTGCAGCATCCACTGGGCTGCCCTAGAGCAGGCCCTGGGTCCTGGCCGCCGTGGCTCAGTTGGTTGGAGCGTTGGCCGTGGGTTAGATCCGTGGTCAGGGCGCATACCTAGGTTGCAGGTTCCATCCCTGGTCTGGAGGCAGCTAATCGATGTGTTGTTGGTTTTTTTCCTCTCTCTTCCAATTCCTGGTCAGGTCCCATATGGGAGGCAGCCAGTCAGTGTTTCTCTCGCACATCAATTTTTCTCTCTCTCTAAAATCAATAGACATATCCTCGGGTGAGGTTTTTTTGTTTGTTTGTTTTTTTTAATAAAAAAGCAGCCTGGCCGGGCGTGGCTCAGCGGTTGAGCGTCAACCTAGGATCCAGGCGATCGGGGTTCGATTCCCGGTCAGGGCACACGCTCGGGTTGTGGGCTCGATCAATGAAATGACTCTCTCATCATTGATGTTTCTATCTCTCTCCCTCCCTCTCCTTTCCTCTCTCTGAAATCAAAGATATATTTAAAAAAAAAAAAAAAAAAGCAGCTCCTGGGTTAAGTACTAGAGTGAAATTCATTTATTTTGGAATGCAGGGGGCACTGGTGGAGGTGTGAGGAAGTGATACCCAGGAGTGTAATTGTCTAATGAAAGTGAAGTCATTAAGCCAGTTACCACCGTAGAGAACCGGGGCTGAATCCTTCAGGGAAAATCTGGAAAACGTACGTCAGGTTGATCGTACCCAGCAGCTGAGGGGGGTCGGGGGTGTTTTTATACCGGCTGCCTTGGGAGCGGGGCAGTGTCCGTCACACGCAGGCCTCCCGTGACAGGGTGCAGCCTGCCACCCCTTAGAGCAGCGTCGTGAGGGTCCAGACGGAAGCAGGTCGTCAGACGTGGAGATGATGCCCACCGGCCATGGGGTCTGACCTGCTGGGGGAACAACGGGCGGGTGGATGGAGCGGGCCAGGCACCGTGCACAAGGCCCCGGCCGCCTCAGTGAACTTGGGTGTGTTCTAGCATTTTGGCCCCTCAAGTCCGGGCTGCCTTAATAGTTCTTTCACCTCCCGACATGTATCTACCTAGATAAATAGACAGAGATAGAGATGGGATAGATATACACAGATATATGGAGATACAGACATAGATGTATAGAAATATAGAAATATAGACAGGTAGGTGGATGCACATATATGCTCTAGTTTTATCGGTTTTTCTGCACATTGTAGGTAACAGGGCTGGTCTCCGGAAGGCTAGGCAGTCACAGCTGACCCTGGAAAGCTGGGCCACGATCATTCAGACCCTAAAAGGTATTTACTGAACAATTTAGGGGTCTGGGCACTAAAACATCTCCTGATTAATTTGGAAGGTGGATCCCTCTTACCCAATTTGTGCCAGTTCGTCTGATACCTTTAGAGACCAGTGAGCGATACCTTTAGAGACCGTTGAGCGATTTTCCGCAAACCTGGGCCGGGGAGAACCTGCTCCCGTATTCACCGGGCGCACTGACGTCGGCTCTTCGCAGTTACAGGGCCCGGTTCTGCCTCGGCTGGTTCTTTCTCCGAGGTGACTGCGTGTCAGACGAAAGAAACAGAGTGAAACCCTTCTGCGGCCCCAGCCGCTGCTGGAGTCCTTTGGGAACAAAATGGAAAATTCCTCAGGATCTGTTTTTCTTTAATTTTTTTATTTATTGATTTTATTTTATTTATTTATTTTTTTTAATATATCTTTACTGATTTCAGAGAGAGGAAAGGAGAGGGAAAGAGAGAGAGAGAAACCTCAATGATGAGAGTCATTGATCGACTGCAGCCCGCAACCTGGGCCTGTCCCCTGACCAGGAATCGAACCCGGATCCTAGGTCAATGCTCAACCGCTGAGCCACGCCCAGCCGGGCTATTTATTGATTTTAGAGAGAGAAAGGAGTAGGGGAAGAGAGAGAGAGAAACATGACGTGTTGTTCCACGTATCCAGGCATCTTTGGTGGATTCTTGCATGGGCCCCGACCAGGCATCGAACCCGCAACCTTGGCGTAGCAGGAGATACTCTAACCACTAAGCCCGTGCCAGGGGCCTGTATTGTCTGTACTTGCAGAATTTTAACTGCCCCGGGCTCCATCTCAGGCCAGGGCTGTTGCAGGGCCCTGGCCCCTGACTGCGAGTGCTCAGCGCCCCTCTCCTGGGCTGCTCTTGTCAATTCTCAGGCTCCCTGAGGCATTTCTTGTTGTTGCTGACATTTACCCCCGAGTGACCGGCGGCCTTGTCCATCTCCATCCCCCCCTCTCCCCTGTTCTCCGGAAAGGTGGCTCCCCGCCCGGCACGATGCCATCAGCACCGCGAGTGCCCAGAGATGGTCTGCCCATCGGGGACTCCAAACGGAGAGCCAAGGGCCTGGTGTGCCGACCACCGGCCATCACGACAAATTCAGGGAACATGCGCAGAGCAAGGCTTTGGGTAGACCAGTTGTCGCCCCGCATTCCTCATCACATGTACTCACAGTAGAAATAATTCAACACGGCTCTTACACGCAGTATATTCTTTATGAAATACATCAACGCAGGGGAGATTTCTTCGATGTGGGGGGGGGAAAAATTAAACAATCAAAAGCAAGCGTCTGACTCCCTCCCTTCACTGGCGCATCTTGCTGACTTTTCTTACAAACCATTAATAGAAACAAGAAGAAAGCCTGGGCCCCGGCCGGTGTGGCTCAGTGGGTTGGGCATTGTCCGTGCGCGTGGAGAGGTCGCCGGTTAGATTCCGGGTCAGGGCACAGGCCCGGGTTGCGGGCTCGATCCCCGTCAGGGGCGTGCAGGAGGCAGCCGGGCCGTGTTTCTCTCTCTCCCTCTCCCTTCCTCTCTCTCTAAAATCAATATAAAAGCCTGGGACCCTGAAACCCAACGGCACTGGCACCAGAGGAGTGGCACTGAGAGAGCAGGCCAAGGTCAGTCCTTGGGCAGAGGGACCGGAGCGTGCCATGAGCCGTAGGCCGCGATCGCTGAGTTAGCTTCCCCCAGGACAGAACCCAGTTCCAGGGGAGATTCAATCAGCCCCGTAAGCAAAAATGGTTAATGAGCTGCTCTGAACCGAAGTGGAATATTTGGAGAATTAGTTTCCAGTGAGCAAATCCAAATAAATCCTGAGCTTGGATGCGGTAGTTTCTCCGCCTTTGAAAACCCTCGCGCTCGGTGCCATCTCTCCGTGGCTCTGCGGATAGATTTGCCTGCTGTCCCACCCCACACAACATAAGGGCGAATGTTCCATCGGGATGCAATTCGATCTAATTTTACTTAGAGCAGAAATGAAGTCTAATATGACTCTGGATTGCAGGGTCTGCATTAGATGAGTCGAAATCTGATATTGGCTTTTGCGGACGGCGGTTATAAATGCCAGCTCGGGTTGGCAGGGGGCGTTTGTATCTCGGCTTCTGTACGGGGCTCCTCCCGGCGTCCACGTTCCGCAGCCACGGTGGCAACGCGACTGAGGCCGTGGAGGTGCTGCCAAAGCCTGGGCTGCCCCTGACCACGGCAGACCCCCCGAGCCGGGCCCAGGCGTTGGTCGAGGTCCCTGGGATACCCTGGGGGGGAGAGCGCCCAGAGGCACCCGGCCACCGGACTCCCATTGCAGGACGCGGGCTCGCCCACCTCTGCTGCGGATGCCCGTCTGTCCATGCCACACCCCTGGCAGGCGGGCGTCACCCCCATCCTCGAACAAGGGCGCTGGGGCACTGACGGAGCAGCCTTGGTCCGGCCCTGGCTCGGGGATATCTGAGAAACCCTGGCAACCGGGTCCCAGTGCGAGTCTGCTCCCACCGTGAAGGGGGCGCGTTACCCCGGGGCCCTGTGCTCCCCTCACCTGGGCGTCGGCGGGCGCGTGTTGTCTAGATGCTGATTTGTGACCCGTGTCATTTTCCGACCCGGCCTTTCCCAACTGTAAATTTTGCACCAAAAAGTGTTTCGTGACGTTGGACGTTTGAGAGCATTAGGGGAGCTAGTCCCGAACGGAAGGCGTCCGGGGTCCCACCGTCAGGTCCCGCTGCGTCACCTGGTCGGGTTCATCTCAGGTGCGTGGGAACAATGGGGAGGTGTTTCCCGCGCCCCGGCAGCCGGCCGGTCTGCACATTCCCCCCGGGGGCTTTTCTAGGCTCAGAGCCCCATCCCCGAGAGGGGAAAAGGGAGCGAGGGGGGCCCTGGAGGGAGTTTCCGGACCTTGGTGCAGGGAAAGGTCGCCCGGAGCGAGTCTGGACACCTTGCCGACTTGGGGAGCAGGGGTCAGCTCTGGGGGGCTGAGGTGACCAGGGCTTTGAGACAAGAGCCTGCAGGCAGGTGCCACCGAGAAAGAGCCTCAGGGATGCAGATAAGGGGACATTTGAGCCTTTGCTCGAGCGTCTTGGACCAGACTCCAAGTCCTGAAAGTGAATTAACAAGAATACGAGGATACGAAACGTGTATTATAAGTCAGAGAGGGGCCCTGGGCGCCGTGGCTCCGTGGGTGGGGCATTGTCTGTGCCCTCAGAGCGCCCACGTTCGACCCCAGGTCAGGACAGGCCCGGGTTGCAGGCGCCATCCCCAGTCGGGTGCGTGCAGAAGGCAGCCCATCAGTGTTTCTCTCTCACATCAATGTTTCTCTCTCTCTCTTTCCCTCTCCCTCTAAAAATAATTTTTTTAAAATCAATAAAAACATATTTTTAAAAATCAGAGAGGGATCCCTGCCCGGCCGGGCATGGCTCAGCGGTTGAGCGTTGACCTAGGATCCAGGCGATCGGGGTTCGAGCCCCGGTCAGGGCACAGGCCCGGGTTGCGGGCTCGATCAATGACTCTCTCATCATTGATGTTTCTATCTCTCTCTCTCCCTCTCCCCTCCTCTCTCTGAAATCAATAAATATATATTAAAAAATAAATAAATAAAAATAAAAATAAAAATCAGAGAGGAAACTTGGACCTGTTAACACAAGACGCTCGGACAAATGGGGATACATTTGGGAAATAATAAAGGTCTATCTCTATCTCACACCTTACACAAAGCTAGTAGCAGATGGACTACAGACATAAAATGAGGGGAAATTTTGAGTTAAATCTTAAGTAAAACAAAACATCAGAAAATACCTGTTTAAAAAACATTTTTTGAGAAGAATTCTTCATTTACATGTTGGAAGACAGTCTGATTATTTTATTTTTTTCTCCATTAGAGATGTGTTTGTTAAATGACATCATTAACAGCTATCACACTGGTTTAATAAATAGGCTACCTGGGAGGAGAAATTTTAATTGGGTTAAAAATCTACCACGGTCGGAATATTTTTCAATTCACGATAGTATTTCCTGGTAGGAGCACGTGTACTAGTCACTGGAGGAAGGCAGAATATCAAATATGTATGTTCTACTCCTGCCTTTTTTTAAAAATCCTCACCTGAGGATATTTTTTCATTGCTTTTCAGAGGGAGTGGAAGGGGAGAGATTGATCGGTTGCCTCCCGCAGGTGCCCCAACTGGGGACAGGGATCGAGCCTGCAACAGAGGTTCGTGCCCTTGGCCAGAAATCGAACCCGGGACCCTTCAGTCTGTGGGCTGACTCTCTAACCACTGAGCCAAACTGGCCAGGGCTCCTCCTACCATTTAATATCCGTTTTCTTGATCTGCCTCTGCTCCCAAAATCATTGTTGCCTTCTAAGAACTGGACCAATTATTTAAAACAAATCGATAGTATTGGCTGTGGTTAAATTAGAATTTAATAACTCACCGGCAGCATCTCAGGAAAGCTGTTGTTAATGTTTTCCAACTGTAAACTACGATAAGGAATTAATCAACTTACTTTCAATTTAAATTTATTTTTATTTATTTATTTTTTTAAAAATATATCTTTATTGATTTCAGAGAGAGGAAAGGAGAGGGAGAGAGAGAGAAACATCAATGATGAGAGAGTCATTGATCGGCTGCAGCCCCAACCGGGAATCGAACCCTGATTGCCTGGATCCCAGGTCGATGCTCAACCACTGAGCCAGGCCCAGCCGGGCTCAATTTAAATTTATTTTTATTTTATTTTTTATTATTATTATTTTTTATATATCCTTATTGATTTCAGAGAGAGGAAAGGAGAGGGAGAGAGAGAGACAGAAACATCAATGATGAGAGAGTCATTGATCCGCTGCAGCCCGCAACCTGGGCATGTGCCCTGACCGGGAATTGAACCCTGATCGCCTGGATCCTAGGTAGATGCTTAACCACTGAGCCAGGCCCGACCGGGCTCAATTTAAATTTAAAAGTAAAATTAAAACTTCTCCATGAAAACCTTTTAAACAATGTGAAAAGAACAAGCCCCAGTTTGGAAGAAGATCTGAACCACCTTTAGTAAGACATAAGTCATAGTATCCAGTTTTTTTGGTTTGTGTTTTAAAATATGTCTTTATTGATTTCAGAGAGAGGAAGGGAGAGGGAGAGAGAAAAACATCAATAATGAGGGTCATGGATCGGCTGCCTCCTGCACGGCCCCTGCTGGGGATCGAGCCCACAGCCCGGGCCTGTGCCCTGACCGGGAATCGAACCCCGATCCCCTGGATCACACGTGGATGCTCAACCACTGAGCCACACCGGCTGAGCAATAGTGTCCAGTGTTGCTTTTATTTTTTATTTTTTATTTATTTATTTTTTTAAATATATCTTTATTGATTTCAGAGAGAGGAAAGGAGAGGGAGAGAGAGAGAAACATCAATGATGAGAGAGTCATTGATCGAGCCTGCAACCCGGGCCTGTGCCCTGACTGAGAATCGAACCAGTGACCTCTTGGTTCATGGGTCAGCACTCAACCACTGAGCCACACTGGCTGGGCCAAACTAAAGATTTTAAATGAAAGCTGTGAAAATTGGCCGCTAGCTGGCGTGCGCTAGAAGAATGTCCTAGGAAGTCCTTTGGCCAAAAGGAAAGGGGTGTCAGATGGAGACTTGAAAAGGGAGGAAAGCTAGAAACAGACACCAAGTAGGTAACTATAAAAGAATTATTTCCCTTTAAAAACATTTCTTAAAATGTATTTATAGCAACAACAATCTGCTGTGGTATCTGTAACATGTGCAAGTAAAATGTGAGGAAAAGCAGATAGTCTGGGGGTGGACGTGCTGGGCTAAGGTTCTTGCATGAAACACCGAGTGGGACTTTAGCGGCGGACGGCAGGAGGGCTGCTTGGAAGTGGATGCTGAGACCGTAAATAATACAACAGAAGTTATAATATTAATAAGCCCACAGTCAAGATCGACTTGAATGCCAAAAAATGATCAGTTGGTTTTTCAAAAGGCAGGAAAAAGGGGAATGGTGTGAACATAGATGCCAAATAGAAAACAAATTGAGTGGTGCTGGGCTCAAACTCAACAGTTTCAATAATTGCATTAAGTAGAAATAGTCTTGACGTGTACTGTGGAAAGTGGTAGCCACTGGTCGCTGTGGACATCGAGTACCTGAAATGCATTTAGAACAAACTGAAATAGACTCCCAATGTAAAAAAATATGCCAGATTTTAAATATTTAGTATTTTAAAATATTTCATTCATATTTTTATATCGATATGGGTTAAAATGTAATATTTTGGGTTAAATTAAAATATTACTAAAATTAATTCCACCTATTTTCTTTTACTTTTTGCTATGGCTACTAGAAATTTAAATATTTTTGGTGAGGCTCACATTCTATTTCCACTGGACAGTCTGATGTAGACGGTCCAATGAAAAGGCAGAGATTGTCAGGCCTAATAAAGAAAGCATGACCTGCCCTGGCCAGTGTGGCTCAGTTGGTTGGGCGTCTTTCCCTGCACCCAGGGGTCACTGGTTGGATTCCCAGTCGGAGCACATGCCCAGGTTACGGAGCTCAGTCCCCAGTAGGGGGCGTACAGGAGGCAGCTGACCAATGTTTCTCTCTCTTCGGTGATTCTCTCTCTCCCTCACCCTTCCTCTCTCTCTCAAATCAATTAAAAACATTAAAAAAATAAACAGGACCTGACTTAACGAAGTCCACAAAGAGGAAATTTTAACTCTAAGCACACAGGTAGGTGGACGTAAAAGGAAAAATATTATTAAAAAGCTGGAAAAATATTATTAATAATTAAAATATTATTAAAATATTATTTAAAAGTTATTTTAAGATGAGGCAAAGCAGACTTTACGCAAGCAGTGCTACCAGCAATAAAAACGGACATTTCCGCTATTACAATAAGCAATTCATGAAAAAGACACAAAAATATTGAATGTCGCAAGGCCATAGAACCTGTAGAACTTATGTTCTCTGATCGCAAGGGAAGTAAATGAGAAAACAATAACCAAATGATATCTGGGAAATTCCCAAATACTTGGAAATTAAATAGCACATTTCTAAATAGCCAGTGGTCATTGAAGAAATGAAAATAAAGTTGAGAAAATACTGTGCACTAAATAAAAACAAAAATACAACGTATAATATAATACAACTGGTGGAATGCCGCTAAATCTAAAAACTGTGTAGCTTAAAATGTTTGTATTAGAAAAGATCTAAAATAAATAACCTGACTCTTCCACAGGAGGCCTACCCACTGGTGGCGCCAAGTCTCTAGTGATTCCTGAGAAGTTCCAGCGCGTTTTGCGAGTACTCAACACCAATATCGATGGGCAGCAGAAAAGAGCCTTTGCTGTGACTGCAATTAAGGGTGTGGGGTGAAGATAAGCTCATGTGGTGTTGAGGAAAACAGATATCGACCTCACCAAGGGGGCGGGAGGGCTCACAGAGGATGAGGTGGACCGTGTGGTCACCATTACGCAGAACCCACGCCAGTACGAGATTCCAGGCTGGTTCTTGAACAGACAGAGGGATGCGAAGGATGGAAAATACAGCCAGGTCCTGGCCAATGGTCTGGACAACAGGCTTCGTGAAGACCTGGAGCGGCTGAAGAAAATTCGGGCCCACGGAGGGCTACGTGTCCAAGGCCAGGCCACCGGGGTTGCACTGGGGGGGTGTCCAAGAAGAAATAAATTTGTAGGCATCATCTGTTAATAAATAGTTTATACACAAAAAAATTTAAAAATAAAAAATAAAATAAAATCAATAACCTAAATTTTCATCTTAGGAGGCAAGAAAAGGAAGCGCAAAGTAAAACCAAAGTAAATATAGAAAGGAAATAGTTAGGGTAAGAGTAGAACTCAGTGAAATACAAAACAGACAAATGATATAGAAAAATTAATAAAACCAAAAGCAGATTATTTGAAAAGATTGATGAAACCAATAAATGAGACTTACCAAAAATAAAAATAAGATGACACGAACTACCAGGATTACGAAAGGAAGAGGAACATTTGTTGATAAATTTGACAACTTAGGTGAAATGGAAAAACTTCTTAAAGTACATAAATTAGCAAAACTGTCACCAGAAGAAATAGAAATCTAAATAGCCTTATGCCTGTTAAAAAAAATTATAGTTATAACGAGAAATGAAGGAAAATGTCAAGTGCAGATGGCTTCATGGATGAATTCTAGAAAACACTTAAGAAAGAAATGATAACCATTGTACAAAAAACATGCTTCAAAACTTAGAGAAAGAGGGAGCATGTTGTCAACTCCTTTTGAACTGCAATGAAAACCAGACAGGAAAATGTAACATACACCAAAACGCTCATGAACATCGACGCAGAAACTCTTAACAAAAATATTAGGAAGTCCAATCTATACGTAAATATATAAACAATGCGAGTAATAGGACCAGGTGATGTTTATCCTGGGAATGCAAAGATGGCTTAACATTTGAAAATCAGCGTCATTTACCACATTAAAACAATAAAGGAGAAAGTTCATGAGATTTTCTCCATGGAAACAGCAACAGAAGCATCTAACAAATTTCTGTTCCATTCTTGATAAGACTTTCCACAAACGGGGACTGGAAGGCAATTTTCTTAATCTGACAAAGGTTAATAATTTTTTCTTTAGCTCACTCAAGGATATTTTTTCCATTCCAGAGAGGGTGGAAGAGGGGGAGAGAGAGAGAAACATCGATGGGAGAGAGACACATCGATTGGTTGCCTCCCTCACATGCCCCGACCGGGGCCAGGGGCCTGCAACCGAGGTATGTGCCCTTGGCCAGAATCGAACCCAGGATCCTTCGGTCCAAAGGCCAACACTCTAACCATTAAAGCCAAACTGGCCAGGGCTCTTTAGCTTTAAAAAAAAATTGAAACCGTCATAAATTTACAGAAAAGTTTGAAGTATTTCACCATGAATCTTCCCCTGAACCGTTTGCGCATAAGAAGCCAAGCCGATGGCCGTCATTCTCAAATATCTGTCCTTTTATACCTGCAAGGAGACTTTCTTATGTTATTATGATGCAGTCATCAAACCCAGGAAATAGATATTAAATTACTGCCATGAAGCCTCCAGATCTTGTTCAAGATCCACCAATTGACCGATGAATATATATATATATATATATGTTTTTGTTTTTGTTTTTGTTTGTTTTTTTAAAATTTTATTATTGTTTAAAATATTACAGATGTCCCTTTTTCTCCCCAATGACCCGTTCCACCCCGTTCCTCCCCCCTCCCCAGGCCCTCTCCCCACCATTGTCCATGTCCTTGGGTTGTGTATCCGATGAATATATTTCTCTAGCAACAGTGCCCAGGTCAGAATTAGACGTGTGACGCTTCCGCGACTCTTTAGTTTCCTCCCGTTTGGGACAGTGTCTCCGTCTTGCCTGGGCTCTGATGACATTGGCGCTTTTGAATATTACGGGGCTGCTATGCTGCCCCTGAAGTCTCCCAATTTGGATTTGTCTGTCTCCTCACGATTGCATCCAGGTACCCGCCCCTCTTAGGAATGTCGCAGGCGACGCAATCGCCTTCTCGATGTTTTGTTCCACGGGGCACGTTATTTTTACGTAACCCGTTCTTTAATTTATCACTGTTGATCACTTGATTCAGGGGCTACCTGCCAGTTATAGTGTAAAGCTTTATCCCCTAATAATTAGTATTTTGTTGGGGGGACATACTTAAAAACTATGCAGATACGCCATTTGTGATCAGACCTTTAATGAAGGAATTCATGTGTAGGAGCTCGTTTCCCGTTTCCTCCTGTCGACTGTCGTTCACTGTTATTGTTTATTTTCATGCTCAAGTCTCCCCCGAGCTGGGCACTGCGGGCACACGTGAGCTGGATTCTGTGTCTCCCTGACACGTCTGCGGCCCTCTTTGAACGCTTCCTTTTACTCTGGCACAAGGTCCCGAGCCTCACCTCCTCCTTCCCCGGCCTGTCTCGAGAGCCACGCGTGTTTCCAAGGAGCCATGGTTCCTGTCGGCAGCAGATGACACTTAGGAGCTAAGATCAGGGTGCAGGGGATGCCGATGGCCGTCGGGCTAGTGGACTGTCCCTGGGCCCAGGCCTTCTTGGCAGATAGAACTAGAGAACATATGGGCATATGGGTGTAAACAGTAAATAAACACGTATGTAGGTTGGCACATGCGTGTGTATGTTTGTATTTATCTGTGTGTTTTGAGAATCTTTGGTTCACACGAATGCATCCCATTGCAACCTCCCACCGCAGGGGTTATTTCTCTCGTGTTTGTATCCGTAACTCTCGTTTCCAGCAGATGAACTTGGCCTCCGTTTCCCTTCACTCCTCGCTCAGTTCATCCTCCCCCCCCCCCCCGTGTGGCCATTCCCTGCGTGGATCCTCTGCCCCCCCTTCGGGTTCTGAATCCCGGTGTGTGGGTGTCTCCTTACGTGTGGGGGGCTCTGGGTTTCCATGACCGGTCGCACCAGCAGGCAAAAATCCATAATGACAGGACCTGGGCCGGCGCTTGTCTGGCACTGAGAATGGCAGTAGGTTCCAGGCCTGAGAGATGTTGGGGGAGGGATGGGATGAACCCTGGTTTATCTAATTCTGCGTTTAACATCTCATGCGTTGGATCCCCCATTGACGGTGATTTTTTAAAGAGCTTTAAGACATATTGTCGGAGGCTTTCCTGCTGCTTAAAAAGATAAGTTGGTTCTCTATCAGAAAGAGGCAGCTCTGAGCAAAACACAATTTGGTGGCAGGCGTTCCGGTCGGTGGGAATGAGCAAATAGGGGCTGAAGTGATCGCGTGAGGCCCTGGCCCTACCTCCTCCGGGCCTTCTTTCTACCCAAGGGCTCCTAACTATTATCCTTAACCTGTTTAAACCACTTGACTAGGAACAAAATGACATCCACCTCCTTCTGACATGAAACTTTACCCATCCTGGGACCCCCCGAGAGATGTTCTCTCTTTCAGTAGAAAGTAAATGAAGGTAAGGGTTGAGTTAGTAATTTCCTGCTGATTTTATTAAAGCTTTGGCATCGTCGAGTAAAGGTCTGACTTATTTTTGGCTTTAAGAGACCTAGCAAGAGAATAGAAGGGTGGGGTGCATGGGCTCAGGCGACCCTCCAAGGCGGCTGAGACAGGGGGGCGAGGGGGGCCTGTCCCGCCCTTGTGGCCCACGTGGGTGAAAGCTGGGCAGGGGCCACGTGGAGCCTTCTGGCCCCGTCGATCTCGACTACACCTGTGTACACTTAGCAGCGTTTCTCTTTGATTTTGCCTCACTATTGTCAAAAGACTACATTGTTGGTGACCCTTTTTTTTTTTAAATCCTCGCCTGAGGATATGTTTTTATTGATTTTAGAGGAAAAAGGAGAGAGAGAGAGAAAGAGAGAAGCATCTGTTGGTTCCCTCCTGTGGCACCCCCACTGGGCTCGAACTCCCAACCTGGGTATGCACCTTGACTGGGAATCGAACCCGCCACCCTTTGGTGCTCAGGCTGATGCTCCAACCCACTGAACCGCACTGGCCAGGGCTGGGCGACACTTTTTAATGATTTGCTAGTCAGTTGATGACTTAGCTTGGCTTTCCCAGAAAACACAAAATTGAAGCGAAATTTAAGTGCTCCTGCTCTCCTAGGGGGGGTGTGAGGCCGATGAAAATAGTGAAGGGACTACGAGGTGACAGGAACTGCTCCTGCATCTCAGGACATTGCTCGGGGGCAATAAAGGGGGAATCATTGTCCACTGACTCCCACCTTCCATCCGTCAAGGGTCCATGCCACGGACGGCTAACCTCCCACAACTTCCGATTGCACCTGTGAGGGTGCTGAGCAGGTTCTGTGGCCCCTTGGGCCTCAATGACAACTGAGAAGCCTGCCAGGGGGAGGCGAGGGACAGGTGACAGCGACCCGGGGCGAGGGATGTGCGTGTGCTCCCACGCAAAGCTGATCTGAGCTTTCACGGGGCTGCCTGCTGAACCGGCGACGGGCTAGAATACAAGGCCCGGAGCCTGGGACTGGCTGAAGCCCAGGCCCGAGGTGGTGCATGGCTGGATCATGGTGGCATTTGTAATGTGATTTTTGCAAGTTGAATTCTCGTTGTTAACTTTGCATGGCCCTGATCCCCCCGCCGAGCGTTTCCCTCAAAGAGGTGCACACACGCAGGAGAAACAGTGGCACGAGCGTGGCCGGGAAGGTGTGGGAGCACAGGTCTCCGGAACACAAACTCTCTGTAAATAGACTTTTCCAGAAAATCATGGGAGAGCTGTATTTATCTCTTCCGATTGTCACATCAACCTTTCAGGTTCTGCGGTCACATTTTCTGTTCCAAAAATAAAACTGCAGATTTTGTTTTAAAAAAAGGCAGCGATATTTAAAATTAATGCACAGAAACATGCCAGCTGGGGAATAACCGTCTCGATTTAGGTATTTACCTACATAAAGCCTGCGCAGGAGAAAACCTCAGGCTTTATAAGAAAAGAGGTCAAGACCCAGACGTTATCAATTATTAACCAGTCATTAAGGCCTGGAGTGGCCCACGGAAGCCCACGGAGCGCAGAGTGGACCCGACCTGTGAGTGGGGCTGGGTGGACCACACTCAGGGCTGTGTCACCATCTCCTCACTATTAGGAGTCTGACTGATGCCCAGGGAAACTTTTTGGAGCATCGTTCACTAAACTAGAATCAGGGCCACGGGACAGAAGACACCCCGAGGTACACGGTGGCCACACACAGCTTAGGGGGGACTGTGGTGGACACCGGTCTGTGTGTTGGCCAAGGTGCCACCGGTCTGTTTGTTAGCCAAGGTGCCACTGGTCTGTTTGTTGGCCAAGGTGCCACCGGTCTGTGTGTTGGCCAAGGTGCCACCGGTCTGTTTGTTGGCCAAGGTGCCACCGGTCTGTGTGTTGGCCAAGGTGCCACCGGTCTGTTTGTTGGCCAAGGTGCCACCGGCCTGTGTGTTGGCCAAGGTGCCAGGGGTCTTCTAATGGGAACCAAAGGATGGGGTCCGGGGCGCAGGGAAAAAGAGGCCCCTGCCTTTATTTAAGGACCACGGACAGCTCCTCGCGGAGACACTAAGGGCGCACCACCTTCCCATCACCTTCCTGACAATAAATGCGCACAGTCAGGCCCCTCAATTCCATCCATATAAATGCGTATGTGTGAGCACCGGACGGGGGGGCGGGGGGCGGGTGAAATGTTGGGGTGAGGGTGAGAGGAGCCGTTTCAGGAACCGGTTTTTAAAACCCGAGCGCATAAGTCCCTCCTCGGGCCGCCCCGCTGGGGGCTGGAGGCTGGGTCAGGAGGGAAAGCCCGCGGGTGGGGGCAGGGGCGGGGATCCCCGCCCGGCGCCGAAGGCTCCGCGCCTGTGGGGGCGAGCGGATCCCACCCAGGTGCGGTCGGCGGCGCGGCGCCATGCGCTCCGGGCTCCTGGCGCTCCTGCTCCCCGGCTGGCTCTGCTGGACCCTGGGGACCCGCGGCTCCGAGCCCCGCAGGTGAGGCCGGGGCTCCCCCGCGCGCCGCAGCGCGCAGTCCCGCGGGCAGGGGCGCCCGCCCGGCCGCGCCCAGGGGTCGCCGTGAGCCCGGGGAGGGTCGGGGGGGGGGCCGGGGGAGGCGGGTCGCCTTCCTCCCCCCGCCGGGGCTGCGCGCGTCCGGCTCGCCGCGGGTCGCCCCCCTCGCCCGGCGCGGGGAGCGCACGGAGCTGGCTGCGCGGCCGACTCCCGGGCCCCGCGCGCGCGCGCCGCGCAGCCGCGGCTCCTCCCGCCGCGCCGGCCGGGCTCCGGGTCCACTCCGCAGCCCCCGGGGCCGGAGAGAGCGCCCAGGGCCTGGGCCACGCGCCGCGGCGACCGGAGCGCGGGCCGGCCGGGCTCGCCCAGCCTCCGCGCGCCCCCCGCGCTCCCCGCCCCGCGCGTCCCTCCCCGCCCCTCCCCCTCCTCCGCTCGGGGCCGGCGCGCGGCGGCGGCAGCACCAACAGCCCCGGCTGCGGGTCGCGACGGCGGCGGGGCGCCCCCTCCCCGGTGCCGGGGCGCGGCGGAGGGATGTGGGGCTTTGCGGGAGGAAGGCTTTTCGGCTTCTTCTCGGCCCCGGTGCTGGTGGCGGTGGTGTGCTGCGCCCAGAGGTAGGGTCGCGGCGGAGCCCCGGGCGGCGCGCGCGCGGGGGGCGCCGGTGGCGAGCCGCCCGCCTGACCCCCCCCGCGCCCCTCTCCCCCTCTCGCAGCGTGAACGACCCCGGGAACATGTCCTTCGTGAAGGAGACGGTGGACAAGCTGCTGAAAGGCTACGACATCCGCCTGAGACCCGACTTCGGGGGTGAGTGGGGTGTGCGCGGCCGCTGCGGGGGGGAAGCGCGAACCCGGGCGCGGGCGGCCTGGGCGCAGGAGGGAGGCGGGGTCCGCTTCCGCCAGCGCGGGGCGTGCGGGTGGGGGTGGGGGTGGGGTATGGGGGGTGGGGAGTGGGGGGCACTTCTCCTGCGCCCCCTCCTCGGGCAGCCCTGGCAGCCTCCGCGCGCGCCCCGCGCCCGCGCCCGCGCCCGGCTCATCTCCGTGTCATGCGCTCCCCGCAGGACCCCCGGTCTGCGTGGGGATGAACATTGACATCGCCAGCATCGACATGGTCTCCGAAGTCAACATGGTGAGTGCGCGCCCCCCCGGGGCTGTCCCCGAGCCCCTGCCCCGCGGTCTGGGCCCGAGGCCTTGGTGGCCGCGCGCGCGCGGGCCCGAGCTCCCCGGCCGGCGCGGAGGGAGCTGCACCGCCCAGGGCGCGCGGGGGGCGCAGGCTTCCGGCGCAAGAAGGGGTCCCGGGCCGGCCCCGGCTCGGCTGGCACGTCCCCGGGCTGCTGGAGTGTCGCCGGCCTCCTTAGCAACAGGCGCTGGGGACCCGGAGACGGGCGAGTTGTGGGGGTGGCTCGGACTCTGGGTGCCTTGGAAAGAGATGCTGGCAGCTGTGGGGGGGAGGAGGGGCGGGGGCGGTGGGCTGTGTACCCCGGTGCCTCCGTTTCCCAGGCCTCGGGGGCCTTGGGGCGCGTGGGCGGCGCAGCCGGAGCCGTGCGCCCCGGGCGCTGTCCGAGGTGCTGACGCGCCCGCGGCCCCGGGAACCAGGGGCCAAGCCCAGAGCCTGGCACTCGGGGCGGTTGGTGCGCATGGGGCCCCATTTCCCGACCTGCGGCGAGCGGGGGGCCCCGTCCCGGGGCGCGAAGGGGGTGCCAGGCCCTCGCTCAGGGCCACGGGGAGTCCTGTGGGGAAGCAGGACCCCTCTCGCTGGTGCGATTTGGAAACAGGTTTGATGGTCTGCGGAGTGGACGCTTGAGAAATTGTTCAGAAGGATGAGCGTTTGGAAACAGTGTTTCTTTGGGGGCAGAAATCACTTGGCAACTTTTCTTCCCAACGTGCGTTGAGCTTCTAATGAGAGACGTGGTTTCGGGCGGACGCGATGGGTTCGGGTTTGGGGCGCACCCGTCACGTGCGCGCGCTTGTGCCAAATGCAGGCTCCCAGGCCCCCCCCCCCCCGGAGGCAACGCGCCCGGCTGGGGTGGGGACGCCTCTCGGGGCCTCTGCGTTTACAACTAATGCTTTGGGGTCCTTTTGAAGCAGGTATTTTGTGGACAGTCTTTCGAGAAACGTTGCAATAAATTATAGAAATACAGACATTCACAAATACACGAAAACTGTTATTTAAATAGAGTGCTGAGCAAAATATATTTAAAATATATATATACTACTGTGGATTTTGTAGGACCATGCAAAACTATTTATTCTGTCCATTTTTCACTCTGAATCTAAATGCTTTTAAATTATAACGTGATTTTTTTTTTTTTTAAATTGGGCCTTTCACTCACGTGGCACATTTCATAAAAGGCATTATAAGAATAAAAGTGTTAGGAAGGAACACGGAAGGAGTATGACTTTCCATACATTACGACAAAAATTCACATTTTTGTAATTTTGTAAAAATAATTCTGTCCAAAAGATATATTCTAGGCCTGAGAAAACAAGTTCTGTGTTTAGGATCTACTCTGTCACCTGCGGTTTTCTTAACGGGGGACATTCTCTAGAGCAGACGACTTTTTAATGGAAGCTGATTGAATATTGAGTGGATGATTGTGTCAAAATCATTGTGCTGAATGACAGAGGGAAGGAGATATACTGACGTGTGTGCTTGAAGGACTCTACCCAGTATTGTGTTATCCCAGCCCGTGAACATTTGCTTCGAGTTAAACGTTAAACTTAGTTACATAATTGTTCTGGCAGCCTGTGGATACCTGGTACCTTGGAAGGTTCATTGATAGTTTCCTAATTCGTGGATTATGACTTGAGGTGTCTCGGTGTTCTCTGGACCTAATCATACAAAGGCAAACCAAAGATCCAAGCCGTTATATTGAATAATCTTTCATTAAAATGCACACCCCAAAGCTAATAGTTATGCAGGACATATACAAGCACGCTATTGTACGCATTTTTTTATTTTTATTTTTTTTGCATTCTCATGGTGGTAATTTTTGTGGCTCTCCGGTCATAAGTTTATTGTAAACAAAAATCGGGGATTGCTACCGTCGGAGATCAAAGGCCATTGGTCAGAGGGGACCGGCTGGCATTTGAAATACCCTCCAGCTTGGTTAACACCCTATTCTAGAAAAATTGGATTTTCCTTAACCTGTTTGCTCATGAGCATAGCTGGGATGGTTGACCTATTATGATATTTTTTCTCACATTTTATAGGGAAAGAGCAGAGAATATGTGAGCATAAGATTAGAGTCGTCACTCAATCATCTTGCATAAAACCAATAAATTCCATGTATGAGCTCCCTTAATCACCTTTCTAGTCACAAAAAAAACAAACAAAACCCTAAATGTTGTTAGGCTGTGAAACTCAATAAGAAATGGTCTCGCTTGAAGGGTGTTGTAGCTATTCGAGGAGATACGACAGACGGTTGTCACCAAGAGTAGAAATAAAAGAAAGGACCTTACAGAAGAAAGAAGGAAGGAAGAGTAGGGGGGCAGGGAGGGGGGGACTATTTTGGCCAAAATGTAAATTCAGATAGAAGGCCGAGGGCAGGGAGGTAGAAGAGAGAAATTTACAGGGAAAGTAAGGGCCAGGGATCGTGGGATTTTCATTAGGTATATTTTGGAAGACATATGTTTAGTGAGATAAATAACAAAACATGCGCGTCTCGAGGTGGGACACCTATGTGCTTGTTTGTGAGCGTGGGGGTGGCTATCACGAATAATAATGGATATTTCTAATAGCAATTCTGCCCCTTTTTAAACACTTGGGAAGCCCAGTCTTTATCTGCGGGGGGTGCCTACGGGTGGTGCCCCCAAGGAGTGCCTCCGACTGCAAACAAACAAACAAACAAGCGGGTCCGCTCTGCATCTACCTGCAGCTACCATCCCACATTCTGGTGTTTTGTAGGAATAATCTTAGAATGGGTTTCGGCATTTTCATATTTACTATCATCTTTGCATTCTAACTTGTTTCCTAGATAACGGAAATAGTCTGCATTTTTGTTTTTCCCAATCTTTCAAATTTCCTTCCCATGACTCCCCTTTTTAAAGCTGATTTTTAGAGAGAGGAAGGGAGACGGGGAGAGAGGGAGAGAGAAACATCGATGTGAGAGAGACACATGGATCAGCTGCCTCCTGCAAGCCACCTGCTGGGGTCGAGCCCACAACTTGGGCCTGTGACCTGCCCGGGAATGGAACTGGTGACCTTTAGATGCACCAGATGATGCCCAACCAATCAAGTCACCCTGGCCAGGGCTGACCTCCCCTTTTTTAATTAGTTGACTTGACCCTGGTCCAAGACCATTTATTTTGTTTTAAAGAACTTCCCTTGTTTCTCTGAGCCCTTGTATGAAGATTTCAGATCATCTTTTCAGATTATGCGTGGTTAAGCGATTATGGAGATTTAGTCTCCATGTTTCTTTAAGTGAGATTTTATAGATGAAAAAACACTGTCTACTGCAAATTTTTTATATGCTTACGTTATAATTATGGTGCTTTGCCTTGGTCCTGCCGTAAAAGAAACGTGTTGAATAGAAGATGGAGAGATGTGTAAATGGAGAAAACTATTGAAAGTATAGAAAACAAAAGGAAATGTTAAAAATATAAAACGAGACCAGCCAGGCGTGGCTCAGTGGTTGAGCGTCGACCTAGGATGTAGGAGACCGGGGTTTGATTCCTGGTCAGGGCACAGGCCTGGGTTGCGGGTTCGATCCCCAGTTGGGGGCATGCAGGAGGCAGCCGATCAATGACTCTCATCATTGATGTTTCTCTCTCTCCCCTTCTCATTTCCTCTCTCTGAAATCAATAAAGATATATTTAAATATATATATATATATATATATATATATATATATATATATATATATATGAAACAATACAAATTTTATTTTAAAAGAGCTATTTTTACTGAGAGGGAATAAAGAAGTTCTATAACTCTTTAAAAATACATGAAAGAGCCCAGCCGGGCGTGGCTCAGCGGTTGAGCATCGGCCTAGGATCCAGGCGATCGGGGTTCGATTCCCGGTCAGGGCACAGGCCCGGTTGTGGGCTCGATCAGTGACTCTCTCATCATTGATATTTCTCTCTCTCTCCCTCTCCTTTCCTCTCTCTGAAATCAATAAAGATTTAAAAAAAAAAAAAACATAAAAGATAAACACAGGATTTTAAAGTAGTCACAGGAGTTCTTTTTTTAATTGGAGTTATTAGAATAAGCCGTTGTTTGATTTGTTAATTCAGAGCAGAAACTACGGGAACCTGATTTTGACTTACTTGACTGAAGTATTGAGGCTCTCAAACCAGAGTCAAACTCTGCTAACAGTAATACTAATTTCTAGGAGTTAGCCTGCTTTACACTTCACGAGTCCATTACAATGAACTCAGTCCTCGTGCAAAGGTAACCACGGGATTCTTTTTTTCTGATATCATGCATCTACATGATTTCTTTTCAAAATTGATTGATTGATTTTTAGACAGTAGTGGGGGGAGAGAAACATCGATCTGCTGCTCCGCTTACTGATGTCTCACTGGTTGACTCTCGTATGTGCCCTGACCGGGGATCGAACCCCAACCTTGTCGTATGGAGATGACGCTCTAAGCCACTGAGCCACCCGGCCAGGGCCTCTTGTCTTCCCTTTTAGTTAGGAGTTCCTTTTAGGGTAACCTATATTCCTATTTAGGTAACCTATAACCTGTAGGTATCCTCAGTTATTACGAGATGCACATTTGCCATTGTTAGGGTTCGATTGGATTCCTTTATCATTTGTTGCCTTGTCTTATAAAATCCACATTTTACGTCTAAGTATAAAATAGGCATGAGGCCTAAGAAGGCACTTTGAGCACATCTCCATGAGCAGCTTTGGGGCTGCATCCCTGCAAAAATGTGTGCGATCCTACTCATGTCCAAACCCATGCGCACGCTCACATACACACACACACGCACATGCACCGTTACTCAGAGGAGTGCAAATGGTGATCTTGGGTGACTCGGAGTGTTATGTCCAAGAATCAGATCCCTATGCGGTGGAAAGACAATCACTCCAGAGCCGATAATGTAACAGCAAAAGGGACTTTTATTCCAGCTGGCTGGGGTTCGGTCGTATCCAACGCAGTGGAATTCTGACTCGAACCCGGATCCAAATTTACAACAGGCTTATATAGGGTTACAGTGAGCAAGCAATCATTGTCCTTGCAAGGGTTGTAAATTCTTCAGGAAGGGTGGGCTCAGGATGTTTCTCAACCACAGGCGCCTGAAGCCGGAGTGCACCTGGTATTTGTCAAACCCACCGGTTTAAGTTAATTCCTGGAACCGCCTCCACCCTCTGCAGTTTACTGAGTCACTCGTGTTTGCCTTTTGTCCTGCCCCGGGGCCTGGGGGCCTGCCTCTGTCTTGGTGGGCCCTCACAGGACGTCTGCAGAATTCAGCTTTTAGGCATTTTTTTTTAAAAAATATATCTTTATTGATTTCAGAGAGAGGAAAGGAGAGGGAGAGAGAGAGATAGAAACATCAATGATGAGAAAGTCATTGATCGAGCCCACAACCGGGCATGTGCCCTGACCGGGAATCGAACCCTGATCGCCTGGATCTTAGGTCAACGCTAAACTGCTGAGCCCCGCCCGGCCGGGCTAGGCATTTTTTTAAATCAAATCTATGTTAACCAACCCCCCTCCCCAGGTTTCTGGATCTAGAAGTCGCTTGGCCGCTAGTACCCAGCCCCTCGCTAGGTTCTCAGGGGGAGGAGCTGAACCGGGGAGTCCAGGCCTTGTTCCCAAAGGCGCCTGATGGCCGCGGGAGTTTCAGGTTCTATTTCCAAGGCCATGGGGAACGTCTAGCCTCAGGCAAGTCACTTGCACTTACCCGGTATTTCCGTCCCAGGCTTCCCAGATGCCTGTGGCGTGCCCACAGGCTCGATCCCAGAGGGAGAGCTACAGAGGAACCCGGGGGCAGACACCCACACACAGCCACCGCCGGCTAGGAGGCCTCCCCCGGCTCCTCCGGAGGCAGGGCCGCGTCCAGAGCGCGCGGGAGGCTTTGTTAGCATTTCAAAGGTTGAGATGTGCTAACGCTCCCATGGCTAAGGAAGCCGGGGGATGAGTCAGCAGAAGGGAAATGCTTCCCTGACCCAGTTGGGGCTGGAAACGGCTTAGGCGGAGGGCGCCCTGGGTGAGGCCCGAGGAGCCCGAGCCCTTTGGCTTTGGGCTCCGGGTTGCTGCCATCGGAGGGTAGGGCCGGTTATTGAGAACATCATTCTCCCGGGCAGTGCGTTTCCTGCCTAAGTTATGACCGTGCCTCGGGCCTGGGTGCTGATAAGGGAGCATATAATGAACCTCAGAGATGGGCGAGAATAATACCTTACGTAATACGCTTCTTAGGGAGGGAGGTTTTATTTAATAGTAGAAGGAGTCTTCGGGAGAGCGAAGGGAATGCCTTTTGCATCTCCCCTTGGGGAGGTTGCAAAGCTTTCGTTCCTCCATCCATCCATCCATCCCTCTCTCTCTGTTCATCTTCACCTGAGGATATTTTTTCCATTATTTTTACAGAGATGGAAGAAAGGGAGGGAGGGGAGAGAGAGAGAGAGAGAAGCATGGACGGGAGAGAGACACGTCGATTCGTTGCCTCCTGCATGCGCTCCGACCGGGGCCAGGGATTGAACCCGCAGCCGGGTATACGTGCCCTTCGGGGAGCATGGAGCCCGCACCCCCTCGGCGCCCAGGCAGAGGCTCTAACCACTGAGCTACACCAGCCGGGGCTGTTGCTCCGTCTCTTAAAAGACGGATGTGGTGGGCTTCCCCCCGTCGCAAACGACCTCTTGCTTGAGACGGTGCCGGGCTCTGGGATCCCGCGGTGCGTTGCGCGTAGACGTAAGTATTGGGTTCCGACGGATGGTGCCAATCTGCTTATTTACCGATAAAAACCTTCTCAGTTTTCCCAAGTAGATCGCCCTGGAGTCGACGCTTGGTTTTGCGCAGCCCGATATCCGCGTTAGCTCTGTTTCCTTCCACTGGTGGCTGAACCCCTGTCCCTCGTCCGGGTTTCGTATCGATTCGTGGGCACTGCCGATGCTTTTTTTTTTTAAATATATCTTTATTGATTTCAGAGAGAGGAAGGGAGAGGGAGAGAGAGAGACAGAAACATCAATGATGAGACAGTCATTGATCGAGCCCTGACCGGGAATCGAACCCCGATCGCCTGGATCCCAGGTCGACGCTCCGCCGCTGAGCCACGCCCGGCCGGGCGGAGGTGATATTTTTATGATGCAGAATTTGAGCTCATGACCAAGAAGAACCTTTGCAGACTCGATGGGATCGGGCCGCTTTGACTTCAGGCGACTTCCTTAGATCGCGTTCGGGGGGCCGTAGGCGGTGTGACACCCTCAGCTGCCCCACACTCGGTCGCCGGCCGGGGGGAGCGCTGGGAACACGTCACTGGTCCTTCTGACGTACAGCCCAGGTTTGTGCCCGCCTGTGCGGGAAACGCGGGTGGGGCTTTTCTAGGTTACGGAGACGTTGGACCGTTGTCACTCGGGGCCCCTGGGCTGCATCCGCCCCTGTGGATGGCCACTCGGGGGTGTGGCCGGCCTGCGGGGTTTTCTCTCCTGAGCTGGCTTCCCAGCGCAGTTTGCTTCTGGGCCACCGATGCCGGCTTTTAAGAGGCCTCTGTAGCTGCACCATCCTGAGGACGAGGCCGTGAGAGGTCTCGTCTCGTGGCAGTTGGCCCTGGGCCATCAGTGTAAGGCCGAGAGAGAGCCAGCCTCGGTCTCCGGGGCCGGGCACGCGGGGCTCCCGTATTCCTTGGTTACCAGGAGGCCGCATCCAGAAGTAAGAGCCATTAGCAAGCACCAACCCCTGCATCCCTCTGCGTTTTTCCATCCAACGTAAGCGTCGGGCGGAAGCATTAATGTAATTAACAAAAGCCTAAGCGTGCATGGAGCCCGTATTTCAGATAAATTGGAATGAGGTTGATCAGTGAGCAGGTCACAGCTCTTTCAAGTCTCTAATTTGCCCGGCCAGGGGTGCCTCAGCGGTTCAGTGTCCACCTAGGGTCCAGGCGATTGGGGTTCGATTCCCGGTCAGGGCACAGGCCCGGGTTGTGGGCTCGATCAATGACTCTCTCATCATTGATGTTTCTGTCTCTCTCTCTCCCTCTCCTTTCCTCTCTCTGAAATCAATAAAGATATATTTTTAAAAAATAAAAATTAAAAATAAAGTCCCTAATTTGTGCTTCTACCTTAAAAAGAATTTGGATCCTGTTGATTACATCATGTTTGACCCCTAGTTCTGCATGAGAGATTTCCTTTTATGTAAATTATCTGCAAGTCCACATGCTGTGATTCATAATGTGAGATACATTTGCTTTATTTTGAATTAACGGATAATAAAATCTATTGCTTTGAAGCTTTATAACTCTGATGGTGTTCGATACATGTGCATAAAATGTTTGTTACTTAGTTCAGCATCAACACTGCTGTTCTTTTAAATTTTCTTAAAGGGATTTTTATTGATTTTTTTTTAGAGAGAGAGGAAGGGAGGGAGAGAGAGAAACATTGATTTGAGAGCGAAACATCAATGGGCTGCCTCCTGCACGCCCCCTACCGGGGATCGAGCCCCAAACCCGGGCATGTGCCCTGACTGGGAATTGAACCGGCGACCTTTCAGTGCCCAGGATGAGCCACACCAGCCAGGGCTGTTCTTTTAAAATGTAATCTTTTCTTTTTTTTTTAAAGAATTTTCTGGCTCCAATTTAAATATATCTTTATTGATTTCAGAGAAAGGAGAGGGGGAGAGAGAGAGAGAGAAACATCCATGATGAGAGAGTCATTGATCGAGCCCACAACCCGGGCCTGTGCCCTGACCGGGAATCGAACCCCGATCGCCTGGATCCCAGGTCGACCCTCAACCGCTGAGCCACGCCGGCCGGGCTAAAATGTAATCTTTTCAATAAGACTTTACAATTGGTAACTTGGATGAGTAGAAGGAAGAAGTCTTCTGGGTTACCCGTCATTACGTGTTCTGGGTGTGCGTGTGTGAGACTCTATACAAATCAAAAATTGTTTGAAAAGACTCAAGTTTGGGCCATTTGTTGCAATATCATCGATTCCCCCTCTGCCGCCAGTCCTGCTGACTCTACATATCCCTCGGAGAGCACGCGTCGGGTGAAATGGACCAGAATGGCCACTGAGCCCCTTCCCGTCACGTAGAATGTGCCGGGTGACCACTTGCCAAATGCATTTGTGTAGCCGATGACCCCTGGGTCCAAGCTGTACCTATGGTTTGTTTTACTGAAAAGAGACTTTCTTACTTGGCTGTTTGCTGAGTCCTTAAAATTAACCCTCGCGTTACACCCAAGGATTCCTGTGAACTTGTTACAGGAGAAAAAAAAAGTCTGAACGATGGGAACAGCGCCGTTCTATGGTCTAGACGAGTGGTTCCAAGACCATAGCCCAATAACCCTCGAATGGAGCTGGAGTTGCTGCGGGGCCGACGTAGCTGAGGTGCCCTCCAAGCAAAGTTTCTCACCGTTGGTCTGTTCTGTGCTTTGCCTGTTTTAAGACCTGAGCGAGCTAGAAAAAGGCCGGGAGGGCCCGAGTGCAAGGACCAGGAGGGAGCGGGCTCTGGTCCCTCTTACCTGTTAAAACCCTGCAGATACCCCGTTGGAATGAGCGCGTGTCTGCCATTGAGTGAGTTCTCATTTCCGAATCTTTCTCTGTTTTGGCCGTGGGCACGGAAGCCTCCTGTGAGAATGTCCCTTCTTCTGGGTTAAATAACAGTTGCTTAAGAGAACGCAGTTCTGCAGAATGTACATGTGTCCCCTAATCAAGGTATTTCTGCTCAAATAATATTGGAAATGTTGCTAAAGATGTAAAATGGGTTTTTATTTGCGGCAGGAATTGTCAGGTCCTTGAATAGGCCGAGGATTTTGTACATCTTCAGGACCGGAGAGGGGTGGAGCATCCGGTATTTAAAACATGTGTTTGCGGATTTTCTTTTGTGGGGGTGACGGAGGACTTTGTTAACCCTGCATCTCGAAGTTTTCCGTGGGACACAGTTGAGGAGTGTGGGGCTGACCCTTTGCATCCGAGTGACCTCCCCGTGGCTGGTCCCTGTGGGTGATGATAACTGAGGACATGCCCGAAGTACTGAAGCTTCTTTTGGTGACCAGGGTGGAGGCAGGGAAGGCACACTTTTGACAAAGCGTCTCCAGCCCATAAGGGGATGGGTATCTTTTCTGTAAATGAAGAATAGGCTCTGGTTATAATTAGATTCACTAAAAAGCACAAAGAGCCCTGGAGGGTGTGGCTCAGTTGGCTGAGCATTGTCCTGGGCATCGAAAGGTCCCCGGTTCAGGGTTCGATTCCCGGTCAGGGCACATGCCCGGGTTGTGGGCTCGATCAATGACTCATCATTGATGTGCATGTGTCTCTCTCTCTCTCCCTCTCCTTTCCTCTCTCTGAAATCAATAAAAATATATTTTAAAAAGAAAAAAAAAGAAAGGAAAGGTCCCTGGTTCAATTCCCGGTCAGGGCACATGCCCGGGTTTCAGCTCGATCCCCACTAGGGGGCTCGCAGGAGGCAGCCGATCGATGTTTAGCTCTCACATCGATGTTTCTCTCTCTCCCTTCCTCATTCTCTAAAAATCAATAAAAAATCTTTTTTGAAAAAGCACAAAGATTTCCTTCCACAGTAATAATAGTCTCTGTCCCACGGAGGGAGCTCTGTGCGTTTTCAGCCTCCTGGTTCTCCTGTGAGAACTGCGAGAGTAAATGAGACAGGGGCGGAAATGTGTGTGCGGAAGAAGAGGGGCACAGCC
Organism: Miniopterus schreibersii; assembly: GCF_964146895.1. Classification (NCBI taxonomy): domain Eukaryota; kingdom Metazoa; phylum Chordata; class Mammalia; order Chiroptera; family Miniopteridae; genus Miniopterus; species Miniopterus schreibersii. Next base: position 714,449 of record NC_138124.1, read on the forward strand.
GCCTGCTGGGCCAACAAGGATAAGTCCATTTTGAGGATGAAATAGGGCTTTCTGAGGCTGTCGGGCTTGACCAGTGTTTCTCGATGGTGGTGGTGGAAGCTTGGAGGTTCCTCCTTGAGGTTGGAGCCGGGGAGCAGGAGGCACCCGGATACCTCCTGGGGTTTAATTGGTCATCCAAGCTGTAGTCCTTGGGCAGCTTGAAACTTTATTCAGAGCCCAGCGTGGCCCTGGCCAGGGTGGCTCAGTTGGCTGGGCATCGTCCAATGAACCAAGAGGTCAGCAGCTTGATTCCCAGTCAGGGCACATGCCCGGGTTGTGGGTTTGATCCCCAGTAGGGGGCGTGCAGGAGGCAGCCCATTGATGTTTCTCTCTCACATTGATGTTTCTCTCCCTTCCTCTCTCTCTAAAATCAGTTTTCAAAAAATATTTTTTAAAAACGTGCCCAGTGGGAAGCCGGGGAACCATCCTTTGAGGCTACCTAACGAAAGGTGCTGTACGTTCTGAGCCGTGGCTGTTTTGCGCACGGTCAGCGGGATTTCGTGTCTGCGTCCGTGGCGATTAACTGTCAGGGCTCGAGCCTAGTGACGCTCGGCTACTTGGCTTTGAGTTGAGAATTATTCGTTTATGAGTGAAAACTCTGGTGGGCGGTTAAAACACTTCTATTGTATCCACAGCTTAACATTTCCATCGTCACCTAAGAAAAATAACTCCATCTGGAAATGCCCGCTATTCGGTACCAAATTGTCCATATTCAGATTTTTTAAAAAATTCGACATGTTTAATTCAGGCACTATTTCTGAATTTTCTATGGTAGTTCAGTGATATAATTTTAATGTTGTTTGAGTTCAGAGGCAGAGTCAATACCATCTGTACGGTTTATTCAGCCAGCATCTCATGACGGTAACGATAAGCTTAGTTAGACCCGAAAGATAGAAAATTTGCATATTGCGGCATCTCTACCAAAAACAAAAAAAATCAAGTTTTTCCATGTTCTACCTCTTTCTTGATTCCTGGTATCATTTCAAACAAATTTCGTATACTGTACATAAAATCTGTGCCTGGAACCTGTGAAGATACAGGGCTGCAGACTTGGCCTTTTCTGAGCCAGAGATGGCAACTGAGAGACGTAAGATCATTTAATACTATCCTGGAAGAGGCAATGTGTGGATGCAAAAATTCTTAAATAATTAGGAAATTGTGTATTGGGGATTATATAGATCAAAATGCAGCTAGTAACTCAAACTTGCATGTAATCAATGACCAAAAATATTAATAATTTTCAAAGTGTTTAGCTCATATTTTTTCCACTGTAGGTGAAATCGTGGTGCTAATGGGTGGCAATATCTGGGTCGGTAGGGGAATGTGCAGCACAGTCTCCAAAGAATAAATAGTTCATTTCTTTTTTGAAAAAAAATATGTTTTTATTATTTATTTTATTTTTTAAATACATCTTTATTGATTTCAGAGAGAAGGAGGGAGAGGGAGAGAGAAACATCAATGATGAGAGTCATTGATTGGCTGCCTCCTGTACTCCCCATATTGGGGATCAAACCCGCAGCCAGGCATGTGCCCTGACTGGGAATTGAACTGCGATCTCCTGGATGCTCAACCGCTGAGCCACACCGGCTGGGCTATTATTGATTTTAGAGAAAGGAGGGGAGAGAGAGAGAGAAACATCTATGTGAGAGGGTAACTCCCTGCACGTCACAGCCCCTACTGGGGATCGAGCCCCCGGCCCCGACCAGAACTGAACCAGCAACCTCGCCGTGTGCAGAACAATGCCCAGTCAACTGAGGCATGCAGGCCAGGGCTAAATAATTAATTTCTTAATTTAGCACATTGAAAGAAATAATCTGTCTACAATGGTAGCCCCGCATACGTGTCCTTCAAAGGTGATTTTTCTTTTCCTCTCTCTCCCAGAGGTAAGAGGGGTGTGTCGGCTTCTAGCAAAGTCCGGACGTTACAACGGGATGTGCTGTGTCCCACGTGCAACCGAGTCGGCGCACGGTGGGTGGGCGGGCACGGGGTCTGGGTGTTGGCTGGTTTATGGGGATTTCCGAGCAAAGGTCAAATAAAGGGGTGGCTGCCCTTTCCTGCCCCTCAGCTGCCTCCCTGAGTGACATTTCTCTCCCCTTAGGGGACAAGAAACGAGGCTCTTACCTGCCCGTTCCTCTCGCCATGTTCTTTCCGGGATTTTGCATTCCGAATTTGGAGGCCCCAACTGTCCACTTGGCTCGGCAACTCTCCCCCTATTCTCGCGTTTCTCAGTTTCTCAAACAATGAAAGAGAATCGTCCTTCCCACCACCCCTCAGGGGAAAGCGCAGGAAATGGGCTCGAGGAGGGCGGGCAGGAAAACAGGCGTCTACTGGTCGACATCTGATTTCCTGACGTGCGGCCTCTGCCCCAGGCTGGGCTTGATTTTCAATATCGTGCAAACAGGAGACTGGGAATCTGCTCGTGCACAATATTAACAGAAACGGGCCCTTAACCAGGGGACGGACTCACAGGTCGCTCCCGTTAGTGAACCGTTTTCCGTGTCTGTCACCCCATGGCTGTTTCCAGATCGCACTTATGGGGAGATTTTTTAAAAATTATTTTTAGCCCGATCAGGCGTGGCTCAGCGGTTGAGCGTCGACCTAGGATCCAGGTGATCGGGGTTCGATTCCCGGTCAGGGCCCAGGCCCGGGTTGCGGGCTCGATCAATGACTCTCTCATCATTAATGCTTCTATCTCTCTCTCTCCCTCTCCTTTCCTCTCTCTGAAATCAATAAAGATATATTTTTAAATAAAATTATTTTCAATTGATTTTAGAGAGAGGAAGGGAGGGAGGGAGGAGAGAGAGAGGGAGAGAAACATTGATGTGAGAGAGACACATCGATCTGTTACCTCCCGCACCCACCCTGACCCGGGATCGAACCGGCAACCTTTTGGTTCACGGAAGACACTCCAACCGACGGAGCCACACAGTCCATGGCAAGGGGAGATTTTTAATTTTATTTTTATTTTTTGCTGTGACGACTCGGAAACCACGTAAACAGCAATTATCACAACGAAACCCTGAGATATACAAGAGAACGTGGTAGGATTCTGTTACTCTGACCGTAGGCCCTGTTGAGATGGCGGAGGTTGCAGGGACTGGTTTGGGGAATTCGTGTGGCAAACGCCGCCTCCGATGGCTCAGGCCCGACCGCTACGCGTCTTACACTCGTTGGAACAGGCGCGCCGAAAGTCGGCCAGCGATGTAGGTTTTCAACATCCCAGGCTCCTCCGAGCGCCTTGCCTTTGTAGGTCAGCCCGGAACGCGTGGAAAGAGGCAAAGCAATTAGCTCTCCCTTTTTTTTAATTCTCAGAGAAACTACGGCGACTTCGTAATTACCTTTTATTTTCTTTCAGGACAGGACTCTTCGGTTCAGCTGCTCTGTGTGGACTAGTGTGTTTCCCGGCTGTCGCTTTCGTTGTAAACACTTTAGATTGAGGAGGTGGCTTAGGCCCCGGCTGGCGGGGCTCGGTCGCTTGGGTGTCGTCCTGAGCGCCTGCAGGTTGCCGGTTCGATTCCCGGTCAGGGCACATGCCCAAGTTTTGGCCTGACCCCTGGTCAGGGGCGTGCAGGAGGAAGCTGATGTCATGTTTCACTCTCACATCAATGTTTCTCTCCCTTCCTCCCTCCCCCTTCCTCTCTCTAAAAATCAATGAAAATATATATATTTTTAAAAAGAGGTGGTTTAGTTAGTTTAGAACTATTGCCATAACCGAATGAAATACCCAGCATTTCTAAATCAAAATGATGGTAGTTTGGGCTTTCGCATGTTTTTTTAGTTTAGCACCTCTGTTCAGATTTTGTGACACCCCCCCCCCCACTTCCGACTTGAGCTGCTGGCAAGCTCGGGGCCACGTAGAGCAACCACAGAAACTCAGGACGAGAGGGCACCCGACTCGAGCCCGTCGGCCAGGGGATGGAAGGACACCGAGGATTTACCTCGTGGCAGAAATGGGGCTGGTCGCGCTGATGGTGGCGCTGAAGGAAGGGGAGAGGCTGGCGGACCCCTGGCCTGGGAGCTGAGAGATGCACTTGGCCGTCGCCGATGTCCCGAAAAGCAGTTCGGGAGGAAAATGAATAGGCCCAGAGGCATGGGAAAGACAGAAGCAAGCTACGGGTGGGATTAAAATAGCAAAAAATGGAAAAACAAAATTAAAATGAGGGTTGCTAGTGAGTCTATGTAGACGGTGGAGATGGGCAGAGGCAGGAACGGACTGACCTCCAAGGCAGCCGACGTCGTGAGGAGTGAGTGCGGCGGGGCCCAGAGGACCACGAAGGGAGCAAGCGATGAGTGAGTGGTCCAGGACTCACTGTGGGAGTCGGCGGGACGCTGGTCCATGGACCCCTCTGCCCCGGGTCAGCGTCCCCACCCGGGAGAGCACAGCCGAAGGAGAGGCAGAAAGGAGAGACGGAGAGGAAGACTGGGCGTTGGGAGAGGGGCTCCTGGTCGGCTAGTTAAGTAGCGCTGTGGTGTTGGATTTTTAAAAAGATTTTAAAGCATGCTTTTTTAAAATATAGAAATATATACCTATGTACATATAGAAATATATAGAAATATATATAGAAATATATAGAAAAAATATATAGAAACATATATAGAGAAATATAGAGAGAAATATAGAGAGAGAAATATATATTTTATAGATTTCTATATATATAGAAATATATATAGAAATATATAGAGAGAAATATAGAGAAATATATATAGAAATATATATTTTATAGATTTCTATATGTAGAAATATATATGTAGAAATATATATATAGAAATATATAGGAAAAATATATAGAAATATATAGAGAAATATAGAGAGAAATATAGAGAGAGAAATAGAGAGAGAGAAATATAGAGAGAGAAATATAGAGAGAAATATATAGAGAGAAATGCATGTAGAAATATATATATAGAAATACAGAAATATATAGAGGGAAATATATAGAAATATATAGAAACCGGGGGCGCTGTTTCAGTTAAGTGTCTCTATTTAATATGCACCCCCGCTCTTGGCCAAGCACCCATTAGCAGTCAGGTTCCCTGGTGGACCAGACAATTAGGGATGGAAGCGCGGTTTACTGAGAGTAGTGTGAGAGCCTAGCTTTTATTCCTAAAAAAGTAAAAATCTGAAATTAGCTAGAAAAGGAACAAACTTGGTGGTATAAAAACCTAGAGAAGTGGTGGTGAGAGGAGTCCTCTGGCTGACGTTTATTTCCCCGGAGGCTGAATCCACAGTAACACAGGAGGCCGAGGGGAGCGGGGTCCAGCGAGGTAGATGGTTCATGGTCCCCCGAGGTGCTTTGAGAAATTGTGAGACGGCCCGGCCGGGCGTGGCTCAGCGGTTGAGCGTCGACCTAGGATCCAGGCGATCGGGGTTCGATTCCTGGTCAGGGCACAGGCCCAGGTTGTGGTCTCAATCAATGACTCTCTCATCATTGATGTTTCTCTCTCTCTCTCTCCCTCCCCTTTCCTGTCTCTGAAATCAATAAAGATATATTTAAAAAAAGAAAAAAGAGAAATTGTGAGACGGTGCAGATCAGCGGCCAGGCGGAGGAGAGGAGCTGGAGAGGTGGTGGGTGTAAGGTCCTGTCTCCCGACCTTCTGTGTCTAGAGAGCTCGCCTGGAGCTGAAGGGAACCCGGTCCCCGCTCTGCTGTTACTCCCGGGCCCTGCTCCAGGAGTCGGGAGCCGTGCCCTTTGGAACGATGCGGCCTCCCATCCGCGATTGTTCCGGACGCACTCCGGGCCCTCTCTGATTAGAATTTGCACAATGAAACTGGCGCCACTGTCTGCAGTTGATACTGAAAAGGTTATTCTATTTTAAATATTTAATTAATACGACTGTAACGGGTGCTTTGTTAGGGGAAGAAAGATGGAACGCCGTGAATTCAATACAGCCTTATCGTCAAAAGCTTCTGTTTTCAAATTTGCTAGGATGTAAAATGCACCTACTCACATTTTACAAAACTCTTAAAAAGCCCGGCCGGGCGAGGCTCAGCGGTTGAGCGTTGACCTAGGATGCAGGCGATGGGGGTTCGATTCCCGGTCAGGGCACAGGCCCGGGTTGTGGGCTCGATCAATGGCTCTCTCATCACTGATGTTTCTATCTCTCTCTCTCTCCCTCTCCTTTCCTCTCTCTGAAATCAATAAAGATATATTTTAAAATATATATATTCTTTATATAAGCCCTGGCTGGTGTGGCACAGTGGGCACCGAGAGGTCGCCGGTTCAGCTCCCCGTCAGGGCACATGCCCGTGTTGCAGGCTCGGTCCCCGGTGGGGGGCGTGCAGGAGGCGGCCGATTGGCGTTCTGCTCGCACATCGATGTTTCTCTCTCCTTCTGCCTCTCCCTTTCTCTCTCTCAAAAAAAATATTTTAAAAAAATGCATTATATAAGTTTCCCCATTAGTAGTTCATGAATCTTCCATGATCTAGAAGGAGTTTGAAAATCTGGAGATTTCACTACTTATTGGATGCTAATTGCGTTTGATAATGCAGAGTTTCAGAGGCAAAGCGAGCCAAAGGCTGCACCGTTATGCAAGGAAACTAAAAAAAAAAAAAAAAGATTCTGTCATAATGCAATCTGAAAATAAGTGAGCTTTGGAAGATTCTTCTACTTCGTGATATTTCCGAGTTCCGGCAAGGCATTAGCAGAAAGCAGACTTTTCTGATTTGCTCAGGGTAAGCGGCATTGCTTGGGCCTCTCGGCCTGTCCGGCTGCCCTCACGGGGGTTTGTGTCCTGTCTCCGGCCGTTTCCTGCCATTCACGAGTCAAACACTTCGTTGAGTTCTAGTTTCCACTGAATAGAGCCGTTTTCCTCTGAAATAGCTCCTTGGGTTAACTTTCCTCTCCTTTTTTAAAAAATACCTACCCAGGGATATGTTTTTATTCATTTTTGAGCGGGAGAGGGAGAGAGAGAGAGAGAAACATTGATGTGAGAGACACACACTGAATGGCTGCCTCCCACACTCGCCCTGGCCGGGGCTGGGGAGCGAACCTGCAACCCAGGGACATGCCCTTGACCAGGAACCAAACGCCAGACCCTTCGGTGCTCAGGCGGACGCTCTAACCACTGAGCTACACCAGCCAGGGCTGCATCCGTATCTTGACCGTGATCGCATGAGTCCACCCGTACGATAAAATTTCCTAGGGCTGTAACCACCCCCTGCACCCGGTCATCCAACACCCCCCCCCCATGTGGTCGTAGGCCTGGCAAAATCCCAGCGAGGCCTGAGGGTTCTAACCTCAGTTTCCCGCTTTGCGCTGTGGTTATGTTGAAAGTTATCGTTGGAGGAGACGGAGTGAAGGGTACGTGGACCCCCTACCTGTACATTTTTAAAAACCATTTTCTGTAAATCTATAATTATTTCAAAATAAAAATGTAAGAATTCTGAAGACATATGTACTTACGTATAAATGTAAGTAGAAGGTGGGGCCAAAGGAGGTTTACAGTTGTGAGTACACGATACACAGTTTATTCTTATATTATTATTATTATTAATTATTGTATTATCTTCTATATGGACAACTGTAAACCCCCCTTTGCCCCACCCTGTGTATGTAATAAATGAGTTTTTTTGATGATAAAATTTGGGCATTGAAAATATGAGTCTCCGTGTCATGAATCTGGTTATTTAAGTTTAACAAAAGTTCTTGTTTCTGTTGGGTTATGTTGAAAACAATTTCCGCTGTGGCTGATAACTGTATTTATTTCCATAAAGAAGCATCGTTTAAATTTTCAAGACATTAGGCAATGAAAGGAAATGAGTGTTACGAAAGCGGTTAAGTGTCCATACAGCCTGTCTAATTTCCTAAGTGAAAACTATCTGAGCGTTTTCATGCTTGATCTCAGCATTACACGCAATTACTGACCGGCGGGGCCCGGATCCGCCTCAGTCACGCGGAGACGGGCGCGGAGATGGTGCTGTTTTTACGCGCCCCATTCAGGACGCCTCGCCCCGCGTGGCACGAATGCCTCCTCTCCGGCTGCGCTGAGCTTCGCTGGCTGTTTCGCTGGGAGACCAGTTCTCGCTCACACCGGGAGGGCATTTATGTGGGTAGGACATTGTGTTTGGCGACTGGCGCCACTCCTTGCACCCAGTTCCCTGCTCCATGAATGTGATCTCCTCTCTTCTTAGAGGGAAATGCTGAGGACGGAATTTGTTTCAGTGGAGCCTGGAATGACACTCAGAGATGAGCGTCAGCGCATACAGGTCGCTGTTGACGGGTGTGTCACGGGGGAGCCACCCAATCACAGCTTGTGAAAATGGTCGAAATGGGATGGCACCAGGTGATCGAGGAGGAGAGACCGGGCAGAGATCACGACGAGGCCAGAAAATGGCCTTTTCCCATTAAGGCCGCGGCGTTGGACTTCGCTGTCTCCTTGGGTTCTGCTCAGTAAGGAAACAGACAAGAACGGATGCTACCGTTTGGGATCTTTTCTCTCCGCTCTGGCATAGACTGTCCATTGAGCTAATGAGATATCAGGAAACACCCTGTTAGACGCTGGCACCATTCAGAATCGGAAAGCGTTGAGCATCATACATACCAATAACCCAGCACCTGCAATTATTACAGACCCTACAGTTAAACATTGGCAGCCACGTGCCAAGGAGGGAAACTGAAGGGGATGAGTTTCTCCAGGCCCCTGCCTCGCGGGGAGCCAGGAGCCAGCCAGACCTGCAGTCTTTCTGCTGTGGAACTGAAGGCCTCTCGGGGTGCAGGGCCCTGGGTGAGGGCTTGAGGGCCGGGTGCAGAGGGGACACAGGATGGTGCCATCCATCCCTCGTGTACCTCTTCCATGGGGAAGGTGAAACCCAGTGATGCAATGACGGCATGGAAAGATGTAATAGTTATTATTGTATTGACATTAATCACTCCACAGTTAAGATGCAGCTAAGAGAAAATCCGGGCCCTGGCCGGATAGCTCGGTTGGTTAGAGCGTCGCCCCAATATGCCCAGTTTTGGGGTGCGATCCCCAGTCGGGGCACATACGACAATCACCCCATGAATGAGTAAGTCGGTGGAACAACTCATTAATGTTTTGCTCTCTCTCTCTCCCTCTCAGATCCATAAATGAAAAAAATTTGAAGATAAAAATCCCAATTATAATCCAGATTTTTGGCAAAAACTTGATAAAGCAACAAGTTCCCGGGGCAGAGTAAATGAGTGAAAATACCGGTCGCGGTTTGGGAGGGGAGAGATTAATTACGGGAACCTTTCTTATCAGGAATCTGAAAGCAGTGTGAAGTGGGAGCAGGTCAGCCGCAGCACGGGTGTCGGGGTGAACCGGGGACGCGGAGATGGAGCCCAGTAGCAGACGCATCCGCCTGTGGCAGCCATTTCCCACCCGTGCGCCGCGGGAATGTTTAAGCCGCGCGATACCTGGTGAGGTCAGGGGCACCGGCCTCTCTTCCCTTAGACTGTCACATAAAAAAAGCACAGCAGCCCACAGAGCAATAGCTGTCCCGTGCGAATAATCAAAATTATAACTATTTTTTACTCAGATCGACCAAAAATACCTATTTTTCGGTGTGCTACAGGATTTCAATAATTAGTTTGTGTGCCATGAGATGGGAAATGTTGAAAATCGCTGCTCTACGGGATCCAGTCAGTTCACAAAAACAGTGTTTGAAACCAGGGGCAGAGGGATCAGCAAGGCTAAGTTTAGGGGGAAGAAAAATACTCAGTTTTCTACCTCATGCCGAGTATAAAATACTTAATTTTATTTTTCAGTTAGCATTCAGTTGACAGCCAATGTGACTCTGCATTAGGTACAGTCAGGTTCTTTACAGGGTGGTCCCCCCTTGTTGCCAGGACCCGCGGGCGCCGTGTGCAAAATGCCTTCCTGAGGGAGTAACGGCTTACGCGTTTCCAAAAGGACTTGGAAGAAAACACAGGAGGACGTGGGGACTGCGTCTTGAATGGAAGCCACAATCCTAGGGTAGAAAAGGGTTGTTTTGTTGTTGGTGGTTTTGTCGGTTTGTTTTGTTTTTGCGACACGCCGAGACCAGACGCTCTAAAGAAAATGAACTCGGGCCCTGGCCGGTGCGGCTCAGTGGTCAGAGCCTCTGCCTGCGCACCGAAGGGTCGAAGGTTCGATTCCAGGCCAAGGACACGTACCTGGGCTGCAGGTTCGATCCCCTGCCCTGGTCGGGGCGCGTGCGGAAGGCAACCCGTGGATGTGTCTTTCTCACGTCAATGTTTCTCTCTGTCTCCACCTCTCTCCCTCCCTCCCTTTCTAGCTAAAATCCATGGAAATAACCTTACGTGGGGATTAACCAGAAAAGTTAAAAGAAAACAAAATTGAAACAAAAATTGGGTGAAATATAGACAAACCCACAGAAAACAGTAAATGTGCACCGTAGCGAAAGCCTCCGAGTCTAGGAGAGGGGAGGGCCCGGCCTGGCGAGGGGCCCAGCAGACACACTGTCGGAGAACGGGGGGTGTCCTCGGGGCTGCCCCGGGGCAGGTTGTATGGGCGACTCGCCTAGAGAGCCACGGGCGAAACAACAGGCGGAATCTCCATTTCCCAGCACTAATAAAGCCACGGGGACCTGCGCTTCGGAAACGTGGCTGTCGGAACGCAGGCGGGTCCAATAGATAAGGGCCAATTTGGCACCGTGAAGCGCATTTTAAAAATTGCATACTTTGAACCTAAAAACTGCCCTGAGAGTTGTCCTCTGGAAACGTTTGCATAATTGTTACAAAGATAATCCCGTCATTGTCTAGAGCGGGGAGAGACTGGGAAGCGCCTCGATGCCCACAGGAGGGGAAGCGGTAAAGTAGGCGCGGAGACCTGCGGGCAACGGGAAACTGAAACCCTGAGAACGAGATGTGTGCATGCGCCCGGTGGGATCCATAAATGTTTGCACAGCAGGGTGCAGGGTACAAACAGGACCTTGAGAAACATGCGTGTCCGTTAGACACGGTCAGGAAGGATGTTCGCCAATTATACCTTGTGTTTTTATTTAGCGCTTTTGGAGGGTGCCAGGGAACTGGGATTATAGGGTACTTTCATTTTATATACTTTTTTGGTTTCATGGGTAAGGTGAATTATATTATTATTTTTTTCTTGATAATCCTGGCCTGAGAAGATTTTTCCATTGATTTGGGGTGTTTTTTTTTTAGAGAGAGTAGAGGGGAGGGGGGAGAGAGAGAGAGACATTGATGTGAGAGAGACACAATGATTGGTTGCCCCCTGGACGGGCCCCCACCGGGGCGGGAGATCGAACCTGCAACCCAGGTACAAGCCCTTGACCGGCCATCATGCCCCTGATCCCTCAATACACAGAATAATGCTCTAACCACTGAGACACACCAGCCGGAGCGAATTATTTTTTTATAAGTGGAAGTTAGAAGTAGTGGACAGTGGGCTGTGCTGGGTCCCGCATCTCATCCCTTGGTCACAGCACCTGTGCCCAGTGGACGGTTACAATGTTTCTTCCTCTTTTCTGTTAAGAATACGTGGAAATCACTGGAAGAAAGTATTCACTTTGTGCGACAGGAAATGCAGTTTGTTCCACTCAAGGCGTGTGTGTTTTCCATTTGACCCTAACCTTTGTACTGCAAAGGAAGAGATAAATGAAAGAATAGCGAGAAATGATCAGATAGGACTTGCTGTGTGCCAGGGACTCGCATAAAGTGCTGGTGCACAGGGACACACGCGCGTGCGCACACACACAGCACCCTTAGCCCTGCGAGGGAAGGACTGTTGTCTTCATGCCATTGTACAGGAGAAACTGAGGCACTCTGGGAGACTAAGGGACGATCGAGAGTCAAGAGAAATGGGAAACATGACAACTAAATGCAATGTGGGTCCCGGCCGGCATGGCTCAGTGGTTGAGCATTGACCTAGGATCCAGGAGATCGGGGTTCGATTCCCAGTCAGGGCACAGGCCCGGGTTGTGGGCTCAATCCCCAGTTGGAGGCATGCAGGAGGCAGCCGATCAATGACTCTCTCATCATTGATGTTTCTCTCTCTCTCTCCCCCTTTCCCTTCCTCTCTCTGAAATCAATAAAAATATATTTACAAATAAATAAAAATAAATGCAATGTGGGACCCTGGTCCACAAAGTGACATTAGTGGGACTCTGGATGAAATCTGACCAGGTTGTAGATGAGTTAAGAATATAGTACCCTTGTTGGTTTCCTGGTTTTGATGATTTCGCTGTGGTTTGGTTTCACGTTAAGTTATTTGAGGAAGCTGGGAAAACGGTAGACGGGAAACTTTTGTGCAATATGTTTGTAAGTCTGCAGTTATTTCAACACATAGGAAGAAACAAATAGAGTGGAAATCATTTGCAGGTGAGCCTCGATCCTGGTTGCTCGCCGTGAGGCCAAATGCTTAGCTCTTTTTCCGTTCGGGAGGCATGAGTTCATGCGAACGTCCTGCACGGTGCCTGGAGAGACAGCTGGCGTGAGAGGACCTCTGACATTCCCAGGAAAGCTCAGGAGCGGTTGCGGCCTTCCCAAGGCAGGAGAACCCTGATTACTCGTGTGCTCCAGGAACGAGGTGCCTTCTGCGAAGAACCGTTCATTCACGGGCGCTGCTGAGTGTCTGTACCAGGCACAGAGGGAGGCGCTGTAGGGGACAGGGGCGAGCAAGGACGGCTGCCAGTTCTCAAGGAGGCGACACTCTACCACCTCCTGTGCCTGGCAGATCACAGCCAACTTCTACACGCTGTGTGATGTGCCCCATGCGCTGGGGAAGCCCAGGGGCGAGAGCCATTGAGACTAGTCCATTCATTTTGCACGGAGGAGGCGGGAAAGCTTTGCGGACCAGGGACATCTCAGGGAGATGGCAGAATGCTCCTGGGAGGGGACGTTCTCGGGCGAGTTCTGCCTAAGTCGAGGAAACCGAATGTGAAGAAAGAGCTGGGCGTGTGGGTGAGCCGCCGGGAGAGAACACGCGGACGGTGGCAGCAGATGAAATGCGAGAGGAAGGAAAGAACGGGGCGTCTGCAGATTGTGCGCCGCCCCCTGGGGAACCGGCTCATTCACCGTGGCCAGCAAGCTTGGTTCTGACAGTTACTGGGAAGAAATGCAGGGAGCACAATTGTTTGATATCAGCTGTTTGATCGGTTTCTTTTTAAAAATTTTTATGTGTTAATTTTTAGAGAGAGGAATGGAGGTGAGAGATAGAGAGAGAGAGAGAGAGAGCGGCCGGGCGTGGCTCAGCGGTTGAGCGTCGACCTGGGATCCAGGCGATCGGGGTTTGATTCCCGGTCAGGGCGCATGCCTGGTTGCAGGCTCGATCAATGACTCTCTCATCATTGATGTTTCTATCTCTCTCTCCTCTCCTTTCCTCTCTCTCTGAAATCAATAAAGATATATTTAAAAAAAAAGAGAGAGAGAGAGAGAAACATCGATGGGAGAGAGACACATCAATGGCTCGCCTCCCGCACACACCCTGACCAGGGCTGGGGATCGAACCCACAACCCAGGTATGTGCCCTTGACCAGGGATCAAACCCTCGACCCTTTGGTGCTTGGGCCGACCCTCTAACCACTGAGCAACACCGGTCAGGGCTTAATCAGTTTCTTTTCTCTTTGCAAATAATCAGCCGAACTTTAGGAACCCTGGGCATGGGTTTGCCTCACGGGTGGGCAGAGGGAGATTAGGGGGGGCAGTGACGATATTTCCCGAACTCATGGGAACCGTGGCGGTGGCTGGAGGCCAGGTGCGTGCCCACATCTGCCCACCCGCGCTTCCCGCCGACGCGCACTCAGCTTGTGTCCGTAGACAGGCCCGTTCCGTCTCCATGTGCGTGGAGGTAAACATCTGCTTACATTAAACTTGAGTGGCTCATTCTTTGCAACGTTACAGCTGATCGATGCCAAAATGTGGGGTTTCTCAGTGTGAGAACGGCTACCCTAAACGGGGACTCTAGTCTACGATAGTCCGTACGTATCAGGATGTAGAATTAGAAAGAGTATCTATCGCGCCCTGGCCGGTGTGGCTCCGTGGGTTGGGCGTCGCCCTGGGCACCGAGAGGTCGCCAGTTCCGTTCCCGGTCAGGGCACAGGCCCGGGTTGCAGGCTCGATCCCCAGTAGGGGGCGTGCAGGAGGCAGCCGATGGATGTTTCTCTCTTTCTCTCTCTAAAATCAATAAAAATATATTTTTTTAAATAGTAAGTGCCTACAACAAAGCAGAATACAGCGTTCAGATGCTCAGATGACTTTATCGCAGGAAAAGGGAGCCCGTTCACAGCACCGGGTTTGACAGGGTGGCCTTGTGAAGGTGCTAATGACAGCATTCGGGTGACAAGTTCCTCCTGTCAACTGAGATTGTGTGACTTCCTGACCCCCCCCCATTCATGTGTCTGTTGTGGGCGGAGAGCCTGAGTGCTCCCAGCGGAAGAACTGAGGACACTTGGAAGCCACCGTGAAGCCTGAAGATCGAGAGCCTTTGTCTTCTTACTAAATTGAAGCCCCTCTCCTGGGGGACTGATAACAGTAGGGAGGCTGGGTCCCTGCGGAGCCCGAGCACTGGGCCCAGAGAGGCAGTAACACCCCCGAGGGAGAAGCCGCCCGGCTCATTCGGGCCCCGGAGGCCGCGGGGTGTCAAAGCCCTTTGCAGCTGGGGGATCACCTTTGAATAAACAGTGTTAGAAACTCTGAGTCCTGTGATTTTTTCCCCTAGTTTGCCGTCAGATTTCTGAACCAAGAACGTAGCCTTGGGCCTCAGTTTCCCCGTCTATAAAAACGAACAGGCTGCCCGGCCGGGCGTGGCTCGGCGGTTGAGCGTCGACCTGGGATCCAGGCGATCGGGGTTCGATTCCTGGTCAGGGCACAGGCCCGGGTTGTGGGCTCAATCAGTGGCTCTCTCATCATTGATGTTTCTGTCTCTCTCTCTCCCTCTCCTTTCCTCTCTCTGAAATCAAAAAAGATATATTTTAAAAAAACAAAAAACACGAACGGGTTGCCAAGCGGTGGGTAAAGATGCGGCCAGTCTTAAGATGCTACTGAATGTGAGGCCTGAGCATTGCTGTCCAGTTCAGCGAATAAACTGCCTTAGAATTTCCTCCTTCGGCCCATGTCGCATATAAGCCGTGGTGGTGGGAAGCCAGTTTTAAAATTTTATTTATTGATTTTAGGGCCAGAGAGGAAGGGACAGAGAGAGAGAGGGAGAGGTCTGCTGTTCCATTTACTGATGTATCGCTGGGTGACTCTTGTCTGTGCCCTGACCGGGGATCGAACCCGCAACCTTGGCCTATCGGGACGGTGCTCTAACCCAGTGAGCTACTGGCCAGGGCCACCTTCCGTTCCTTAGAAACAGGGGATCCAAATAACGACGCGGAGACTTTGATGACGTGGCTTGTCAGGCTCCATTTTTACTTGGCGAGTTTTGCTCCCCCCCCAACTTCTGTGGAGGGGTCCCCTCTAGATGGAGCAAACTGAGCAGAGGGAAGCGAGCTGAGATGAGGTGGGGGCAGGGGCGTCGTTCATTGCATGGGGCTGGCATAGGCTGGGACTCATTAAAAAAGATTGCGTTCCCACGTCAAGCATGCAAAGCCCTTTTCCTAAAATTATTGAGGCGCTGGAGGCCTGGGCTTGGGGCGGGTCACCCGGGGCTGCCAGAAGGACGAATGGAACAGCTACTCTGGGCTCTTGTCGGTGTCTCAGCTGATACATGAGGAGCCCTGAGTCATGGGACCGATGACGCCCAGGCGGGGGCCCTGTGGGCGCTGGGAGGTGGACTGTCCCCCATTGCAGGACGGTTGCTTCGCTGGCCCTACCTGGTGCCCAGCAGCATCCGGGGCCTCGTGCAGGAAGCCCACGTGTTCCCAGGTGGCCTCAGCATCCCAGCGGGTGCCATCGGTGGGTGGAAGGTGAACAAAGCTTTGCAAAATGAACTGTTTGCTGACATTTGGGATGTTGGTGAGTCCCCCCCCAGGATCTGGTGTGACTGCCACGTGGGATCTTTGGAGCATCAGTGCGACGGCTGGCGTTCATTGAACGGATCGTGTCCCTGTGGCAGGATTTAGGGTTCCTCTCAATCCCCAGCTTCTTCCCCAGTTCCTATCTGACTTTCCAACTTGGGGGCTCTTTCTTCCTTTGCAAGCGACTGGGAAGTTCTCCGGGGCTGTGTGCTTAGCTGTCTGTGTGTGTGGACAGAGGGTTTAAAATCGAAATCGTGAGAAAACTCATGAATCAGAGTTCTCAGCGTTACTAAGAAAATAAATGTGGTTTAAGTAAAATCTCATACCTTTGGGGGGAGAAGTGGGAGGAGCTTGAACAGGTGCCAAATTAATTTTTAAAAATCTTTTTAAATATGTTTTTATTGATTTGAGAGAGAGAGAGATCAATGCGAGAGAGAAACGCCGGTCGGCTGCCTCCCACATGCACCCTCACCTGGGACTGAACCCACAGCCTGGGCATGTGCCCTCTCCGGGAATCGAACCCGTGACCTTTCAGTGCCCGGAATGATGCTCCACCCAATGGAGCCACACCGGCCAAGGCAGACAGTTGCCAATTTTAAAAACTCTTTCTTTCTGGGTCCTCAATGCTCTGAAATGCGCGTCTGCCCGCCACAGTCTGGTCTCCTTTCTCGGCGCCCCGGGCCCGCTTCACACCCACATTCCACCCTGCGTGTCGTTGAAGTATTGATGAGATAGTCAGGCCGTGAGTAATGATGATGGCAGCTGATACTGGCGGCAGGTAATACAGATTCCGACGACCAATCAGGTGTGGGGTCACCAGTTTTGATTGCGGGGTCAGCTATTGGTTGGTTTTTGCTTTTAAACGGGTCCCCTGTCATTCCGACTGAAGTCATTCTCTTGAACTGTTTGTTAAGTTAATAATCGGAACCAACCTTCCTGAGAATCACTGTGCCCAGGCTGATAATAACCTGGCGTATTTTGTGACAGAAGCGCAGTCACTATGGCCAAGAAGACACAAAGGACAACGCGTGTTCACTTCCTGGGGCAATTTAATCCAGTGTTTGAATGACAGTAAATATTCGTTATCTAACGTCAGTCATTCAAGGGGCAATATTTCCAACTTCGCTCCGACGCAACTGATGTTGCATAATCGAGCATACCGAAGGCTGACTAACATTGGAATATTAACAGTTTAATAATGATCGACAATGGCTGGAATCACCGCGCCGTGGGTTTTCATATAATGATTTTTGTGCCTGGTTAGAAGCGTGAAATTGAAGCCAGGCACAGCCACTTTGGGGGGGGGGCGCCCACCTGAGTTCCTGGAAGAGTTGGCATATTTGTGTGGATGTGACTTTCCAGAACATTCCATATGGAACAGAGCCCCCCCCCCCCCTTGCTCTGAGGGACTTTCATCTGTGCAGCAAATGTCCCCGGAGTCTGGCACGTGCCCAGCTCCATGTTGTGTGTCACCCACGCATCTGCAGCCCAGAACCGGTGAGGTGCATGCGGGAGCCATACCAGGGTGAGGGGGCCCAGAGGAGACGGAAGGAGGGGCCTGGAGGTGTGAACCTCAATCTGATGATCATTTTGTTGTTAATCTTCACCATAGAATATTTTTTCCATTAACTTTTAGGGAGAGTGGAATGGAGGGAGGGGAAGAGAGAGGGAGAGAGAGAGAAACATTGATGTGAGAGAGACGCATCGATTGGCTGCCTCCTGCATGTGCCCCGACCGGCGCCCGGGATCGAACCTGCAACCCGGGTGCGTACTCTTGACCAGTAATCGAACCTGCAACCTTTTGATGCTCGGGCGACGCTCCAACCACTGAACCACAGTGGCCAGGGCCTGATTACCATCTCATTACCCACTTCGCTTGGTGTTTCCTTGTGTTCCTGAGGGCGGTTTGCGCCCCCGGCCCTGCCCGCACCCCCTCCCACCCTCCACCCTCGATAAAAGAATCTGCCTGGGACACCCCTTGTCGAAAGCTAGTTTGCAGTTGCCATCCTCTGGCCCTGAGGAGAAAAGTCAGTCACAGTCACAGTTGGCAGGTGTGACGTTCCTGTTTCCTGCCCAGGATCCTTGATCAGCTCACGAGCCGCCTGAGCTGGGCAAGCTTCCTTCAGGAGGGGGATTCCTACGGGACTCAGTGCTCCCTTCGGCTCTCAGGGGGAACGGCCGTGTTCTTGGCGATGACTTGTCCTCGGTGCTTTGTGTGTCTTGAAGATGAAGACAGTCTGGACCTTGCAGCGAAATCTCTAGAACACCAAGGTCACATTCTACACGTTATAAGTGATTTGCAATAAAGCAGGCCTGTGCGCCAGGCCACGGACTCCTTCCTTCCTTCCTTCCTTCCTTCCTTCCTTCCTTCCTTCCTTCCTTCCTTCCTTCCTTCCTTCCTTCCTTCCTTCCTTCCTTCCTTCCTTTTAAATAAGTTTTTATTGATTTTTAGAGGGAGGGGAAGGGAGAGGGAGAGAGAGAGGGACAAACATCAGTCGGTTGCAGGGACCAGGAAACCAACCTCGGACCTTTCGGTGCATGGGAGTAAGCTCAACCAACTGAGCCACACCGGCCAGCGTGCCAGGGACATTTTTCATAGTTTTCTGATAAAGGAACCCGTTTTGCACACAAGGCAATGGAATCATCAGGGGAGTCTCCTCACTGTTGGTATATTAGACAAGATCGCAGGGCCAGAGCGCCAGACGCATGTGCATGGACATTTTCTAGCATTTCGCTGTATCTTTATTTCAAGAACATATTCTCTGGCCCAGCTGGTGTGGCTCAGTGGTTAAGTGCCGGCCCCTGCACCAAGAGGTTACCAGTTCGATTCCCAGTCAGGGCACATGCCCCGGTTGTGGGCTCGATCCCCATGAGGGGCGTGCAGGAGGCAGCCAATCAATGTATCTCTCTCATCGACGTTTCTCTCTCTCTCCCCCCCTCTCCCTTCCTCTCTTTCTAAAATCAATTTTAAAAAGAACATATTCCCTGTGCTGGGGCCTGGTGAGAGAATTCAGTTGATAAGCAGTTATTATTTCATGATTTGTTCGACATAATTAGCAAACTTATAGCCTCCCAGCTCCCGACTCTGCTCTGAAGTGCTTATGGCCGTCATGTGGCATCTTTGTGAGAATCTCATTACAGCGAGTGGGTTTTCCTGCCTCTGTCCTCGGGGATGTCGTGCGTCCCACACACAGCTGCAGGGAAGATTCTCCGTGGCCCTCTCATCTGCTGCGTGGTCCCTCCTCAGTCCTTGGAGAAGCTCCCGAGACCTTCCACGTGCCAAGGTGGCTTCACAGCCTGAAGCGGCGGCTTCACCCAGTTGTTCCTCCTGACCATCCTCAGACCTGTCTAATGCCCGGTCTGTCCACCAGCCCGCATCTCCCACGTGATGTCCTGCCTTCACCCATGATCGCTGGTCATCAAAGCCTGCTGGTCCTGCAGAGGGACACTGTCTCCCAGGCCCCCAAGCCTCCCCCAGCCTTGCTCAGAGCTGGTCCCCCCAGCAGACCTCCCAGTCACCCCTCCACTGCGCCTGCTCCCTTGTCCCCACCCCCTCAGCTCCTCTATATTTAACCAGCACTCTGTGTTTTACACCCAACTGCTACGTGGCTTTGTCATTTTTTCACACGATGCTTTTTTGGGATGTGTTTTATCTCTCCCTGAGGCAGGTGACGGCTCCCTTTCTCTGCTCTTAGTTGTCCTCTAAAAACTGTGTTCTACATGGGTCCAGTTTATTGAACTTCTCTTGTGACCCAGGGACAGCCCCGGCCGACTCTACGCGCCCGTATCACCATTACTGACCACAGTGACCTTAACAATGAGAACAGAGAGCTTTCGGGGGGTTGTCACGTTTTGGACACTGTGCTCAACCGTCTGCATCTCTCATCTCATTTAATCATCATGACGGGAGGCATCGGGACTAGAGGCAGGGACTGTTGGGAAACCTGTCTCGCAGGGGAAGAAGCTGAGGTTTGGAGAGGTCATGCGTGTTGCCCAAGGTCATGCGTGTTGTCCAAGGTCATGCATCCGAATATGCAGCCCATCTTCCCGGCGTGCGAGTGGGATGACAGGGCATTCTCGCTGGCTCCGTTCACCTTGCTGGCATGCGTTAGGGTGTCCTCCTGGGTCCGATGTCCCTGTCAGCAGATTCTCATCAACCCCCAGAGCAAGCCAGCCTCGGGGTGGCACACTGGGACTTCGATGCTATGATTCTCTCCCTTCTTTGGCCTCCTCATGGCATGTTTTTTTTTTTTTCTTTCTTTCTTTCTTGAGGTATCACCTCCCTGTGGTCAAGAAGGTAAAGTGGCCCGGCCGGGCGTGGCTCAGCGGTTGAGCATTGACCTAGGATCCAGGCGATCGGGGTTCGATTCCTGGTCAGGGCACATGCCCGGGTTGCGGGCTGCAGCCGATCAATGACTCTCTCATCATTGATGTTTCTATCTCTCTCTCCCTCTCCTTTCCTCTCTCTGAAATCAATAAAGATATATAAAAATAAATAAATAAATAAAAATAAAATAAAATAAAAAAGAAGGTAAAGTGGCCCCGGCTGGTGTGGCTCAGTGGTTGAACCAAGAGGTCGCCGGTTCGATTCCCAGTGAGAGCACAGGCCTGGGTTGTGGGCTTGATCCCCAGCAGGGGGCGAGCAGGAGGCACCTCTCACATTGATGTTTGTCTTTCCCTCTCAGTGTCTCTTCCTCTCTCTCTCTTTCCCCTCTCTCTAAAAATCAATAAAAATAAACCAAAAAAAAACAATGTGCCGAGGGGAGTGGGGCATTTTTTCTTTTGTTTAGCACCTTTTTTTTATTGTGGGGAAACCAAATACTTTTTCTGTCTCTCTGTCTTTTGTGTGTGTGTTTTTCACATCCCTTTTGAGAATGTAGTTGACCTGCGTAAGCCACGCATGTTTAAATGCTCTCCTGCGATGAGTCCTGGCTGCGGGCACTGGGGAACCGTGGCCACAGCTGAGGAAGTGAAGTGTCCATCGCCCCCAAATGCTTCCTCGGTTTCCTTGGTAACCCCGCCTCCCGCGCCTCCGCCCCCGGGCTCCGTCTGCACGGATCCCATTTGCTAGGATTTGGATGCACGAATCCATTTAGCATGTACTCTGGCCTGTCTGGATCCCATCCCTCAGCATAGCTGTTGAGATTTACCCGTGTCGGAGTGCGCGGCAACCGATCCTTCTGCTTTATCGCTGGTTCGCCGTCCCCTGTGTGGACGGACCAGGCTCGTCTGTCCATTCACCTGCTGGTGGCCGTCTGGGCTCTTTCCAGGTTTGGCTGTTGAATCAAAAAGGCCCGAAGGCACCTCCACACACAGGCATTTGTGAGGACGTTTGCTTTCATTTCTCACGGGTCAATACCTAGGAGCCTGCCGGCTGGAATCTATGGTAGTTGCACATTTAACTTCTTCTGAAAGAAGCAAAATGTTTTCCGCAGCGGTGGGACCGTTTCGCCTCCCCGTCGGCAGTGAGGTTCGGCTCCTCTGTATCCGCAGTCGGTCGTTTTCACGTTCGCCGTTGGCAGAGATGGGCCGTGGTTCCCATTTCCGTGCCTCTAGCGACAAATGATATTGAACATCTGTTGATTCAGTATCTGTTGGCTGTATATACCTTCTCGGCCAAGTGTCTATCAAATATTTTGCCCAAGAGACAAACGTCTTGGGTTATTGATTTTATATTTGAGTTCTGTGAGTTCTTTATGTATTTTGGATATAAGTTCTTCATCAGATATAGGCTTTGCCAATATTTTCTCCCTGTGTGTAGTTTGCCCCTCCCCTCCCTTTTTTAAAAAAATATATCTTTATTGATTTCAGAGAGAGAAAAGGGGAGGGAGAGAGAGAGAGATAGAAACATCAATGATGAGAGAGAGTCATTGATCGAGCCCACAACCTGGGCATGTGCCCTGACCGGGAATCGAACCCTGATCGCCTGGATCCTAGGTCGACGCTCCACCGCTGAGCCATGCCCGGCTGGGCCCGCCCCCCCTTTTTAAATCGTTTTAACATATAACATTATCTTTCAAAAAATTTTCTAAACTTTTTTTACTTTGGTGAAGATCTGTCAGTATTTTTGTTGTTGTTTTTATGGGTTGTGCTCTTGGTGTGAAGTCTAAGACACCTTTGCCTAACCTGAGGTCACAGAGTTTCTTCTAGAAGTTTATCGCTGTAGGTTGACATCTAGGTCTCGGATCCATTTTCTCTTAATCTTTGCATATAGTACAAGGTATGGGCTCTGTTCTGTTTTCAAGTCCTGTTTTCATATTTGGATTTTTTTGCCTATGGATTTTTTTTTTTCCCTAGCACCATTTGTTGAAAAGTTTCTTCTCTGCTGAATTACTGATTTCTGTCCAAATCAGTTGTTCGTATACATGTCTGGGTCTATTTCTTAACACTCTTCTATGTCTCTGCTGTTTGTCTGTCTGTGCCCGTGTTACACTCTCACAATTATGAAGCTTTATACTAATTCTTGAAATAAAGTAGTGTTAGTCCTATGACTCTGTCCTTTTTAAAAAAGTTTTTACGATGCTAGGTCCTTTGCATTTCTGTGTGAATGTTAAGATAGGTGTGAAAATTTCTACCCAAATGCCGAGATTTTGATTGAATGACTCTGAGTAGACCCCCCTGGGGAAAACCAACATATTAGCAATACTGCGCTTTCCAGCCCATGGGTTTGGCGTATCTATCTATTTATTTTGGTCTTTTCCAACCTTTCGGCGATGTTTGATAGTTTCCATTGTACGTGTCTTTTACATCTTTTGTCAGATTCATGTCTATTTATGTTTTCGGATGCTATCATTAATGGAGATTTTGAATTGCAATTTCCAACTGATCGTTGCTACTATATAGAAAAAAAAAGGGGTTTTCTGTATCGATCTTGTGTTCTGCCATCTCGTTAAATTCATTCATTAGTTCTAGTGGCTTTCGTGTGGCTCCCGTTGGCGCTTCTGCGTAGACGCTCATGTCATCTGAAAATAAAGGCAGAGTTGGCTCAGCCCGCACATTCTGGATGCTGTTTATTTCTGTTTTTCGTGTGTGGGGGGAAGCTAAGGTCATTGATTTGAAGCTTCTTTTCTAAAAATAGACACTTAGTGTTATAAATATTTTCCCTTTTCCTCTGTTCTTTATTTGGGCAGTTTCTGGTTTACGTCCTCAAATTCTCTAATCTTTTTCCCCTGCACTGTCCAGTCTGCAGAGATTCCCACCCGAAGTATTTTCATCTCAGTCAGTGTGGTTTCCATTTCTGGGAGTTCAGTCTTTTTTATAACCTTTGTGTCCATACTTAACGTTTGAGTGTATATAATGGAGTTGCAATAGCTTTTTGCGTGTCATTGTCTGCTAATCCTGACACTTCGGTCAGTCCTGCGTCTGCTCTGTTTTGATTCAGTGACGTGTTGTTTTTCCCCTTGACGTATCTGGTGATTACTGTTTAGATGTCAGGCATTGTGATTTTAGCTTGCTATTTTGTCTTTTTTTTTTTTTTTTTTAATATGTCTTTATTGATTTCAGAGCGAGAAAGGGAGAGGGAGGGAGAGATAGATACATCAGCGGTGAGTCATTGATCGGCTGCCTCCTGCTCGCCCCCTGCTGGGCATCGAGCCCACAACCCGGGCCTGTGCCCTGACCCGGAATTGAACCGTGATCTCCTAGATCGTAGGTCGATGCTCAGCCCCTGTGCCATCCCCAGCCGGGCTATTTTGTCTTTTTATAAATATCCTTGTGCTTTGTTTTGGGGCCCAGTTAAGTCCCTTGGAAATAATTTTATCCTTTGGAGTTTTGCTTTTAATATTGATTAGGCACGACTGGAGCATTGCTCGGTCTAGGTTTAATTATTTCCAATTTTTTGTTGTTGTTAATTCTCACCAAGGATATTTTTTTTCTATTGATTTTTTTTTTTTTTGAGAGAGTGGAAAGGAGGGAGGGAGGGAGGGTGGGAGAGGGAGGGAGAGAGAGAAACATGGATGCGTCTCTCATATCCATTGGTTGCCTCCCACACGTACCCAGACCGGGGCCAGCGATCCAACCTGCAACCCAGGTACGTGCCCTTGACCGGGAATAAAATATTTGTATTTTTGATTCTCATTTGGCTTTTGAATATGTTTTTTCTTTTACTTTTATTTTTTTGCTACTTGGCTATATTAACGTAATGTAAACTCAAACACTCCTCGCAGTAGAGAATGACATTTTTTCTTAGCTTTATGAAAATGTTGGTTATTTAATCTAAATTTAGCAATTCTATTACTATGATAGAGATTCAGGAAAACTCACTCAAAAATAAATGTTGTGTTTCTTGTTGGGGCTGTCGGGTCGTATTTACTTATCAGCTTTCTCAGAACGGTCCTCAGAACTAACATTTTGACAGATGACGTTTCTGACAACCGCGTGTGGGAAAAACAAACGTGCGTCTGCTGAACACAAGCTAAGTGGGAGCCTTTGGGGTGATGCAACGGAAAAGCAACGATGAACCTGAAAGAGAGTTGAGCCCCTCAGATACCTGTCCTCTCCCAGAGGCCCTCTCCTCACCTTCCGCTTCTCTTATCTATTCATTCTATGTCTGTTTCACCTGTTCTCCCTTGAACATATATTTTTTTCATTTTTCTCTGTACTAGTTTCACCCTTTTAGCCTTTTTCTTGTTGTGGGTCTCTGGTCGCTATGCTCTTAATATTATTATTTTTTAATATATATCTTTATTGATTTCAGAGAGAGGGAGAGAGAGAAACATCAATGATGAGAGTCATTGATCAGCTGCCTCCTGCGCGGCCCCCACGGGGGATGGAGCCCACAACCCGGGCGTGTGCCCTGGCCAGGAATTGAACCCGTGACCTCTTGGTGGGCAGGTCGATGCTAAACCACTGAACCACACCAGCTGGACGGTGGTGGGATTTTAAAAAAAAACCTATATAAGGAATGTTTATTTTTAAGGATTTCAGATCACATTATTTTAAGGAAAATCACATTATTTTAATAATAATAAAGAAATGCTTACACTTTTAGAATAGACCATTGTTTCTTCCATTTGAGGAGGGTAATGTATTTTTTCAGAAGCATCGTCCCCAAACGGTGGCTGAAAAAATAATTGAAATTTTCGGGTGATACTCCCCACGCGGAGCCTTATTTGTAGAGCATTAGCCTTCTGCTGCGTCAGGTGCAGACGCAGGGCATTAATAATCACAGCTTAGTGCTGTCTTCCTCCGGGCTGGAGCCAAACGCTCGCCTTGCAGAGCTGACCGCAGTCTTGGAGGCGCAGACAATGGCATTTGGATTATAAGCCATTGTTGTTTCACCCAAAGCCTTCAAGCAGATACGTCACAGAAATATAAAGGGGAGCCTCGTGACGTTCAGGCACAGGAACTCTTACGCCCGGACAGACTTCTGTTCTCACTGTCGCCGACCCTTCCTCCAGCCCACGGCCCTCCTGGCTAAGCCGTGAGCTTCTGGGATGCGCAGTGTCTTGGCCACGGGCCCGTGTGACAGGGAGGGACGGTCAGGGCCCCGGGTCACCGTCTTTCCATCATTGGCCAAATGGCAATGCTTTGTCATAAATTAAAAGTGGAATTAGCCCTGGCCAGTGTGGCTCAGTGGGTTGGGCCAACGTTGTCCCGTGCACCCAAAGGCCGCCGGTTCGATTCCCGGTCAGGGCCCATGCCCGGGTTTCTGGCTTGTTCCCCGGTAGGAGGCGTGCAGGAGGCAGCCGATCGACGTGTCCCTCTCACGTGGATGTTTCTATCTCTCCCTCTTCTTTCATCTCTCTCTAAAAATGAGTTTAAGCCCGGCCGGGCGGGGCTCAGCGGTTGAGCCTCGACCTAGGATCCAGGCGATCAGGGTTCGATTCCCGGTCAGGGCACATGCCCGGATTGTGGGCTCGATCAATGACTCTCTCATCATTGATGTTTCTATCTCTCTCTCTCTCCCTCTCCTTTCCTCTCTCTGAAATCAATAAAGATATATGAAAAATAAATAAATAAAAAATAAATAAATAAAAATCAATTTAAAAAATCTTTTAAAAAAGCAGAACTGAAAAATGGAAATAAATCCGGCAGGATATACTTAAGATAGGCTTCATAAATATGCTTTGTTTTATGACTTTTTCATGACAAAAATGCTTGCTCAGAAGGCTCATGTGCCTTCGTCCTATTTCCTCGTGATAAGAACGGAGAACCCTTGAAGCTTCCTGGCCTCAGAGAATAGGAATCAGCGGTGACACTAGTCAGCAAGAAAAGGTCTTTCATTACTCACTACACCCTCCCTCCTGCTTTCCATTCACTCGGCCTTTTCTGCTTCAATGCCGAAGTGCATTTCAGCTGCATACTCTCGCCTGGACTACAGTAAACCAGACAGGGCGCTGTCTCCGGGGGGGTTATTGTACTGCAGGAGCCTGAGTCATGTTTGGAAGGCAAAGGGGACGCCTGGGATTTGAGGCCATGGATACTGAGTTGGCCAGTGTGGGAGGTATTCAAGCAGAGGCTGCAGGTGGGAACAGAATGATCTGTCCAGTCATTTCCAACTCCAATTTTTTATTTTTTTATTTTTTATTTTTTTAAAAATATCTTTATTGATTTCAGAGAGGAAAGGAGAGGGAGGGAGAGAGAGAGAAACATCAATGATGAGAGAGTCATTGATCAAGCCTACAACCGGGCATGTGCCCTGACCGGGAATCGAACCCTGATCGCCTGGATCCTAGGTCAACGCTCAACCGCTGAGCCACGCCCTACCGGGCCAACTCCAATATTTTAAAGATTTTAAAATTGATTTTGAGAGAGAGAGGAAAGGAGAGAGAGATTGAGAGAGAGAGAGGTAGAAACATCAATGATGAGAGAGTCACTGATCGAGCCCGCAACCCGGGCCTGTGCCCTGACTGGGAATCGAACCCCGATCTCCTGGATCCTAGGTCGACGCTCAACCGACTGAGCCACACCAGCCAGGGCATTTTGCTCTTGCCTGTGGGACTCATATCAATTAAATAGAAAACCAAAAAACATTAGGGTGTGATGGTTGTAGTTCTGATATATAATTTTTTATTATTCCCAGAGATGATTGAGTAGGAAGGAGGGAGGGAGGAGGGGGGTGGCTGGTCCAGTGCAGTATCCGGTCACTCTGGCTTGGGACGTGGCACTTACACTTTTCCTGTTGTCTTGGTGGATTTTTCCTTTCCAACGCCAAGGCAGTCGCTTCTCTTAGCGGCCAGCTCTGCAGATGAATGAGCTGGTTTAATAAAACACTTTGAGATCCTAAAATCCTCACCGAAGTCTAAGTCCCACACACACACGTACAGTCCTGTTCTTTCAAAAGGTGGCACTGACCATTTTCTTGGGAAACATCCTCCAAATAAATGACGAGAGTGCACCTGAAAGAAAAAGCGAAATGTGGGGGTGCATCGAGTCCCAGCCCAGGGAGCCGCGCCGGCCAGGATGCCCGCGTTTTTCCCCCAAAAAGCAAGTGGAGAGTCAGCTGGCTGTGGGATAAAGGGGGAAAGGCCAGTGTGATGAAACGGTGACGGGGCAGGACGCGCCCCACACACGCCCAGGGGGGCTTCCCCCGCTGCTGCTTGTCCTGGGGCGCGTGCGGGAGGCGACCGGTCCGTGTGCCTGGCTTAGATGTTCCCCAATCCCTCCCTCCCTCCCTTGCACTCTCTGTGAAAAGCAATGGAAAAAAGTATCCTCAGAAAGCACAGGATTCGGAGCGTTCAGGGAAAAAGCACAAGCGATTCTGATGTTATCCTGGCAAACGCTGTGAGATTCTGTAATAAACATTCTTTACTTCGCTGGAGGAAATCTGTTCCCCGAGTCGAAAGCCCCGGGCCTGCCTGTCGCTGATGGGAACCCGCAGCACGTGGTTTCTGCTGCGTCACCGGGAACGTTCCCTGTATCCCGACAGCTGAAAACAGGAGCATGGGCAGTGACCCCGCTGGGAAAGAGGGGGGATGGAAGGGCCGGCCCCACACACGGGCTCAGCGGGACACAAGGACATCGAAATAACGTCGCCCATCAGACGGCGCAACTGGGCTCTGACGACGCCCGCACATTTCCCAGATGGGGAGTCCAAGGATCGGTTGGGATATTATTTATGTTTTTAATAATCTGAGTTGGAGGGGATGTCGGCATTTGGAAGCTTTATGTTGATTTTCTCGCTGAGGAAGGAAATGGAAGGCCTCTCGTGTGAATTCATTCAGGGCGCGTGAATCTTAGAAGGCGGAGTTCTGGACCACGCGAGGGCTGAGACCGGGGTGATTGGAACAAATGAGGCTAATGTTAGAAATGCCGATGGCAGGCTGGGGGGTTGAATTCCATCGCCTCCGAAAGATTTAAGGCAGCTACAGAAATACGTCATGAGCAGGAAGGTTGTTCAAAGAGACTGGAGATGGGGCCTGAAGGGAAGCGAAGGGAAGGAAAGCGATAGGAAGCCATGGGGAAGGCTAGTCTTAAAAAATGCATGCGTCCTGGCCGGTGTGGCTCGGCGGGTTGGGCGTCGTCCTGGGCACCGAGAGGTCGCCGGTTCGATTCCCGGTCAGGGCACACGCCCGGGTTGTGGGCTCCATCCCCGGTCGGGCACCTGCGGGAAGCAGCGGATCCATGTGTCTTTCTCACATTGATGTTTCTCTCTCTCCCTCCCTCCCTTCCAATCTCCCTAAAAATCAATGGAAAAAAATACTCTCAGGTGGGGGTTAATAACAGCAACACAGACAGGCCAGGTGGGGTGAGGTGGGGTGAGGTGGGGTGAACGCACCGCAGACACCGCGCCCAGTGGCCGCCAGCTTCGCCAGGAAGAGGGAAGGTCGGAGTGGGGTGTGGATTCTCGCGAGCAGGGGAGCATGGTTCTCGCCGTCTATTCTGGAAGTTCAGGGCAGGGATTTTAGAAACGTGATGTCGTGACGTCGGAAAACTGGTCCCAGGGGCCAGGGCAGTCGCTCCGCTCCTGAGCGAGGGGCTCAGAAGCAGTTACCAGCACATAGGAGAACTTTCCTTTGTAAAAGTTTACATTTAATTTAATTCATTAATTTATTTATAATCCTCACCTGAGGATATTTTTCCATTGATTTTTCCCTTGGGAGGGAGGGACGGAGGGGGAGAGAGAGAGAAACATGGATGTGCGAGAGACACATCGATTGGTTGCCTCCCACTTGATCCCTGACTGGGCCCAGGGATCAGACCTGTAGCCCAGGTACACGCCCTTGACCGAGAATCAAACCTGAGACCCTTAGGTGCGCAGGCCGACGCTCTAACCACGGAGCAACGCCCGCCGGAGCTATATTTTTATTTTTTGCTTTAAAACATGTAAGTAGACCCCAGTAAGCCACAGCTCTTGTCCCGTAAGGTTCGACCAGGGTTGGTTTCGTTGCCAAGGACGCAGCAGGTGCTGGCCTAGGGGGTGGAGGTTGGGGGTCTGCAGACCTGGGACCTGACCCTCTGGCCTCCAGGGAGCCCTTGTCCCCGGGTCGTGTCCCGTTGGAGTCCCCGCTCTGCCTCGACGCTCCCAGGGACTCACGTGAACGTTTCCTGGGTCTCCACCTCAGGACATTTTACAAACATGG
This sequence comes from Miniopterus schreibersii, assembly GCF_964146895.1. NCBI lineage: Eukaryota > Metazoa > Chordata > Mammalia > Chiroptera > Miniopteridae > Miniopterus > Miniopterus schreibersii. The sequence continues at coordinate 743,888 of NC_138124.1, forward strand.
GGCTCTTCTGGTTTTTTATCTGTGTGCGGCCTTGGCGAGGAGAGTTTCACCTGGGACAAAGTGACACCAGGTCCCACAAGTGCCCCTGGGCCTCCAGCCATCCAAGTGCTCCCTCAGGACCTGCTGTGGGATTTGAGGGTCACGATCACCAACGTTCCCCTTAGTGTCTCTCTGTCTGTCTCTGTCTGTCTCTGTCTCTCTCTCTTTATCTCTCTTTCTGTGTCTTTGTCTGTGTCTCTCTATGTCTCTTTCTGTCTCTGTCTCTCTCTGCCTTTGTCTCTCTGTGCCTCTGTCTCTATCTGTCTCTGTCTCTATCTCTCCGTGTCTTTGTGTCTCTTTCTGTCTGTGTCTCTTTCTGTCTCTCTCTGCCTTTGTCTCTCTGTCTCTATCTGTCCGTGTCTCTCTATTCCTGTCTCTGTCTCTGTCAGTCTCAGCGTCTCTGTCTTGATCTCTCCCTCTCAGATAAAATAAAGATCCCGGGAAGCAGGAAGGGCACTGGGCTCAGGCAGGACGTTGCCAAGATCTCTCCACCCCACCGTCAGGTTCATTATCAACACCCTGAGAGCTTCACGCTGGAAAAAAAATAATGTTCCCAGGAGCCCAAAGGAGGTACCAGACTGTGAACCGATTAATTTAGAATAAGAAATTGTCAGCAGACTCTGCAAGGAAAACCCACGTGGCTGGCTCCTCTCTCCCCGCGATCAGCCCTCTGAGGGGGGAGCGTCGTAAGGAGAACTTTGCTTTGGTCGTGGGGCTGGGAGAGAAGAAGGGAGCGGGAGGGAGGGAGAGAGAACGAAACGCTGATGTGAGAGAGAAACATCGCTCAGTTGCCTCCAGTAGTGCCCCACCAGGGACCGAACCTGCAGCCTTTTGGTGCCTGAGACCACGGTCCAACCAACTGCGCCACCCAACCAAGGTGGGGCCCATTTTTTTAAAAAATACATCTTTATTGATTTCAGGGAGAGGGAGAGAGAGAGATAGAAACATCAGTGATGAGAGTCATTGATCAGCTGCCTCCTGCACGCCCCCGACGGGGGATCGAGCCCACAGCCCGGGCCTGTGCCCTGACCGGGCATCGAACCTCGATTTTTTGGATCCTAAGTCAACGCCCAACATGAAAGCCATGCCCAGCCGGGCAGGGGCCCATTTGTTAATGTTATTTACTAAAATGAATCTTTAACCCAAACAAACAAATAAATAAATGTATCTTTAACCAAAGTCACTATGTAAATTAAAAAACGATTTCTAAGAGAGAAAAAAATCCATGAGAAGATAAATATTTAGCTACTATATTTGGTATAATGTGGAAACCTTCGTCACTTATTTCATCTTGAAGTTATTACTGCTTGATTCCTGGCCAGGCCTACGTCCCATCGTGGGGCCTGAACGTGACATGTAATTGATGGTATTAGCGAGTGAGATTTATTGTAAGTTTGTTGGAGGTGGTTGGCCGGGGGAATTGGGCAGCATATGCCTAAGAAGCTGAAATGTAAGAAACCAAAAGAGATTAGTTCCCTGAGTCTGAATTCATTTTAATTTTAATAGTAGCTTAAGGCCCATTTCTGGTAATGAAGGTGGCGCTTCTAAAGGAATGGGAGCTGTATGCGCGTGTGAGCAGGTGTTTACATGTGTGCACAGGTGTTCACACGCGTGTGTCACACGTGTGCATGTGCACGCGTGAAGGTGTTCACGCGTGCCTTGCACGTGTACACGTGTGCATGTGTGTACGCGTCGTGTGTGTGCATGTGCATGTGTGTGCATGTATGTGTGCATGTGTGCCCATGTGGGATGGTGTGCACACGTGTGTGCATGTGTGTACGTGCGTGTGCATGTGCACATTTGTGTGTGCGCGCACATACATGTGTGTGCTTGTGTGTGCATGTGCACATGTGAGCAGGAGGGCAGACGGCAGAGGCTTGGACTGCCCGGGGTTGACTCTTGGCGGCCCCTGCTTCCATCGAGTATGTCACACCCCTGCCTCGGGGTGAACACAGCGCGGTCCAGTGGGAGCTGCATCTCCTTTCCATGCAGGGGCTCGTGCTGATCCCACAAGGGACCCCTTCTCGAAGCTGAAATTAGGGCGAAATACTTGCCTGGAATTTTGCAGCTTCTCGCTGGTTCTAAAGTCACTATCTTAGGTCCTCGCTTGCTTGCATTTCGTCTGTCTCGGTGCCAAGTGGCCTCCCCGGAGAGGCAGCCCCGTCGCCCTGGTCCCTCCGCGGGACTCGGGTCTCCTTCGTAACCCTCACCCGTCGCCATCAGGGCACCACTGGTATCTATGAGGCATGAGCTCAGGGTTTCAATGCCCCCAGGAGCCGAAACTCATTTTCCTCTCGGCTGTGCCCCTGCATCTAAAACAGCATCTCGGGAGTTTCTGACTAAAGGCCACGCTGATGAATGATCAGAGGGGTCTGTCAGTGCGCCCGCTCCTGGACCGTGATTGGGCTTCTGCTGCCAGATAACCCATTTTATAGATGAACTGGGCTGCGAATATGTGTGTTGACAGGACATACATAAAACTACTCTAAGGGGAGAGATAAAAATAGGAAAAGGCATCTGCTTTGATGTGGAGTTTTCCCTGTCAGGGTCATTCATTAGATTGTCACTGTCTCCTGTCCCAAGAAGTAACGCTTTGCACAGAGTGTGGATCCCTATGGTGCATTTAAAATCTATTCCTAGCCCTGGCCGATGTGGCTCAGTGGGTTGAGCACCGTGCCATGCGCTGAGCTGAAAGGGCGCATGAGACGATGCTGGCCCTGGGCACCGTTCAGCTCGGGTCAGGGACTGAGGGCACTGTGACCTCCTGCTGCTCCGAGGACCTTCAGGGATATAGGAGCATTTTAGGTGAGCAGGTGAGACTTGTAAGTAGTAGAGACAAGCAGGGTGGCCGCAGGAACTCACTTCCCTTAGCATGATATTCTCGAGGTCCATCCATGTGGTCACGAATGGCAGTACTTCAGCCCGGCCGGGCGTGGTTCAGCGGTTGAGCGTCGACCTAGGATCCAGGCGATTGGGGTTCGATTCCCGATCAGGGCACAGGCCCTTGTTGTGGGTTTGATCAATGACTCTCTCATCATTGATGTTTCTATCTCTCTCTCCCTCTCCTTTCCTCTCTCTGAAATCAATAAAGATATAAAAATTTAGCCCGGCCGGGCGTGGCTCAGCGGTTGAGCATCGACCTAGGATCCAGGTGATCAGTGTTCAATTCCTGGTCAGGGCACATGCCCGGGTTGTGGGCTGCAGCCGATCAATGACCCTCTCATCATTGATGTTTCTATCTCCCTCTCTCCCTCTCCTTTCCTCTCCCTGAAATCAATAAAGATATATTTAAAAATATATATATATATATAAATTTTAAACAAATGGCAGTACTTCATCATTTCTTACGGCTGAGTAGTAGTCCATGGTGTATATGTACCGTATCTTTTTTATTGATTGATTGATTTAGAGAGAGAGAGAGGGAAACATTGATGTGCTGTCCCGCTTATCTAGGCATCACTGGTTGCTGCTTGGATGCGCACTGACTGGGGATTGAACCCGCAACCTTGGTGTTATCAGGATGATGCTCTAACCAACTGAGCTACCTGGCCACGGCCTTGTGTCACATCTTCTTTATCCAGTCATCTATCGAAGGACACTTTGGTCGTCTCCACGCCCTGGCCACTGTGAATAATTCTGCAATGGGCATAGGGGTGCATATCGCGAGGGGAGGGGCTGAGGGGGAGCCTGGGGTCCAGGGGGCCAAGCCTATGGTGATGGAAGGTATTTGACGTCGGGTGGCGGGCCCGCAATACAATACACAGGTCACGCGCCATAGAATTGTACGCTTGAAACCTAGATGATCTTATTAACCAGTGTCGCCCCAACAGATTTAATTCAAAAATATAAAAATAAACAAAAAAACAACGCACTTCCTCGGGAGAGAATGTGGAGAGGAGTCTTCGGAAGCCTGGACTCGGCTGCGCCCTCTTTCAACGGCTTAAAAGGACCTGTGGCCAATTTGCCTACAAAAAAAGAGAAAAAATAGCTGCAATTTACAATTTTTTTTTTTTCGGGCAGTATTATGGCTGTTGGGTTTCAAAAGTTTCTTGATTAGAAATGCCCCGGATCCGCAGCCTGGAGTCGGTCTCGGGGGAGCTGCTCCAGGTAAGGCCACGGGAGGGCGACCGGCAGCCGGCTGTGACGTCCCCCGAGTTTTGCTTAAAATGCAAAAGGACACCACTTTTGTGTCTTTTCAGACGTGCAAATACGACCGGCATTTCTCATTTTCGTGTGTGGAATAGAGTCTAAGACGCCGTGAAATCATCGCTTATTAAACCCCCAAGAGAACCCGCTTTTCCGGTTTTCTCTTTTCCTCGGGTGTTTTTCTCGGACTTTGTTAATCCCGTTTTATTGTCCCCTCCACCCGGGGCCTATCTGGCATCTGTGTTTGTGAATTTCACAGGGTGCCTTCCCACAGTGGAAACTGCGCGCGTGTTAAAGGGAGAGTTAGGCCAAGAAAACATCAAACGCCGCTGGGCAACCTGGAAGGCAGGCCCGGCGCAGAAAAAGAAGCAGCCTCGGCCGCGTCGTCGCGGGGCTAACGCCCCCCTTCCCGCAGCGACAACATTTGTTGACCGTCTCAAAAGCGAATCAACAAGATTTTTAGATGTGAAAACGAAAGATAATGTTTTCCCTGGTGAGATAAGATCAGACGCTGCTAGAAAGCGACTGCGAACGAAAACGGAGCGTCTGGCTCGAGATGGGCTCGGAGCCCCCGTCCCCACGGCTTTGGGGAGCTGGAGGAAAAGAGCCCGCGCGTCTTCCGAAATCTCATTTCGGTGTTTTCATAGCACAAGTAGATTGAAAACATGTCAGGCATAAAATTGATGGAGCCCAATAAAGCCATCCTGACCGTGAAACCAACGCAAATTAATCACGTCGGGAAATGTCTGATTCTTTCATGTGACTCTTCCGTAACGTCCCCCAGCATTTATAAAGCGCACGACTCTGTTAGAAATTCCGCTGGTCTCCTGATCAATTAGTTTATTTTATTTTTTTTCGGTGAATCCCCACCAAGGTGTATTTTTCCCATTGATTTTTAGAGAGAGTGGAAGGGAGGGAGAGAGAGACACATCCATTGGTTGCCTCCCGCATGCGCCCTGACCGGGCCCAGGGGTGGAACCTGCGACCCACGTACATGCCCTTGGCCAGGAATCGTCCCTCCACGCTCTAACCACTGGGCCACACCAGCCAGGGCTGCGTTTCTTTTTTCTGATGTCTTCCCTTTGAGGGCAGCCGCCGCCGTCGAAATCTCCTCTGGGACCCTGAACTGCGCAGACGCGTCCTCTTCCAGGGGAGGGCGCCCCAGCCTGGAGGCCCATGGGTGTCTCCGCCCCATCAGCGGTCACGCAGACGCCGTCAGTCCTGTGCGTGATCTTAGGAGCCCCACGGAGACACCGATTGCCTCCCTAGTTCTCCGCTTTCTAGTCCCGCCCTTGACGTGTCATAAGGATTCATGGTGTCAAGAAGACCTGACAGGCCCCCGGCGGCTTGGGGCCTGTCCCACAGCCCTGCCCGTGTGCCTGTTGCTTCCAGGCTCCCTCCCGCAGAGCAGCAAATGGCCCGTGACAAGCCTGCGAGGGTCAGGGCATCCCCCAGCCTCCCCGGCTTTGCAGGGCCCGGCGACTCCAGCCCCGCGCCGCGTGAGACGCCCAAAATACATCACCTTTGACAGATGACTTTTCAGAAAGAGTCGCAATAAAAATGCTGGCCCTTGCTTCCCAGCTGCCAAGTAATAGAAATAAATGGCTCCGCTGGCGCCTTCGGAATTGTTTGACCATAAGTAACATGGTACTTGGGCAAAGTGGAGGAGTCATGCTTTCCTCCAACAATTCATTTTCGGCTGGATCCTAAAAATAGCCTCCCACTCGGATGGGTTACCGAGGAGTCTGGCAGAGGCCGTTTTTTTTTTTTTTCAGGGCTCTTGTCCCTAAGTAAGCAGCTTTCTTCTCCACGGTGGCTTCAGGCGGAAACGCCCCAGCGGGTCTGGGTGCAAGCACACGTGTCAACAACAATCTAAGGCCAGAGACGTTGAACTGGGAATGATCTGAAATAGAGGAAGGTTTCGTACTTGTAGATCTGCCTGTCTCTGGTTTACCATCCACTCATTGCTGGGCCATTTTTTTTAATGGTTTTGTTTTTCATTGATTTCAGAGAGAGGAAGGGAGAGGAGAGAGAGAGAGAGAGAAACATCAATCAGCTACCACCATACACCTCCAAACGGGCATCGAACCCAAAACCAAGGTATGTGCCTTGACCAGGAATTGAACCTGCCACCTTTCTGATGTAAGGGTGACACTCCAGACAACGGAGCCACCCGCTGGGGCTGTGGTGCCCCAGCTCTGATGTCTGTGCCCGATGGAGCCCGTTGTTACAATTATTAAAGATGACATCTGGCCCGGCCGGTGTGGCTCAGCGGTTGAGCATCGGCCTAGGATCCAGGCGATCAGGGTTCGATTCCCGGTCAGGGCACAGGCCCTGGTTGCGGGCAGCAGCCGATCAATGACTCTCTCATCATTGATGTTTCTCTCTCTCTCCCTCTCCTTTCCTCTCTCTGAAATCAATAAAGATATATTTTAAAAAATAAATAAATAAAAATAAAAGTGAGCGGCGAGGCCGGGCTTTGCAGCAGGGGCCCGGCAGGTAGCTGGACGCCCACGCCTGGAGGGTTCCCCCGCATCACCGTAGCTGGAAATGTACAGCCTGGAGACCTAGCTTTGTGTCTGTGAAGGCATTCGTCACTGTATTATTTATGACGCTCAAAAAGGAGAGCAGGTTAAATAAATTATGATGCATCCATAAAGGAGATTGTGCCTGTAATAAAGTGATCTTCCAAGAATTTTGAATGTGGAAAGATGTTAAAAATGCAGTTTTGCATGAAATGAAGCACACGGCGCACAATTCAATTTAAGCATGCTGCCAATTAGGTTAAATTGATCCGTGTGTACTACACCCAAAGGCAAGGCTCTTTACCCAAATATTAACGGCGGTAATCGCAAAATAGCAGGGCTTTCGTTTTCTTTCTTTTCCCCAAATGTGCTACAATAAGCAGGAATTCTTTTTATAACCGGAAAAAGGGAGGCACTTATTTTTAAATAATTTACAAAGTTCAATTAAAATTAAACGCATTTATTAGAGTATCTTGATTCGCCACAAATTTAAAATTTTGGAGTCTTCAAACTCCGGCCCTGCTGGGCGTGGCTCAGCGGTTGAGCGTCGACTTAGGATCCAGGCGATCGGGGTTCGATTCCCGGTCAGGGCACAGGCCCGGGTTGCGGGTTCGATCCCCAATCGGGGGTGTGCAGGAGGCAGGCGATCAATGACTCTCTCATCATTGATGTTTCTGTCTCTCTCTCTCTCCCTCTCCTTTCCTCTCTCTGTAATCAATAAAGATATATTTAAAAAAACAAACAAAAAAAACCTCCGTATTATTGCAGGAAGCCTCATAAAGGTATTGTTGCCCGGTGTTCTCTGCATCCAGGGTTTATTATTTCAACATTCGAGCAGCTGATTACTTCTAATAAACATGCAGTCATAATCTGATTAATTCTTCTTTAAAAATTTTTTAAATTTAAATCCTTTATTATTTTTCAATTACGGTTAAGATACAATATTATCTTAGCTTCAGGTGTATACCCAGGTGACTAGACATTATATAACTTCCTAAGCGATCACCCCGATACAGCTCCTACCCGGCCGACACCCTACTTAGTTATTAGAAGATTATTGACTATACTCCCTATGAGTATTTTTCCAAGCTGCTTCCCAAATTTTCCATGAGCCCTGAAACGCGGACGTTACCTAACATTTAGATAGTGTGATTTATTCCCTCTCAGCCTCCACATACTTCCTGGGTTTTTTTTTAATATTTTATTTTAAAGAAGCTAAGGACTAACATTTATTCAGTGTACCAAGAGCCTGGCATGGGTGGTTTCACTTAGCTCCCTTACTATCCGATGTTGACAAGGAGGAAGGGAAGGCGTGAGGCATATTCCTTCAGGCGGTCCCCTCCCTTTCATGGGCTGCAAAATAAACATTTTATTTTATTTTTTTAAATATATCTTTATTGATTTCAGAGAGAGGACAGGAGAGGGAGAGAGAGAGACAGAAACATCAATGATAAGAGAGCCATTGATCGAGCCCACGACCCGGGCCTGTGCCCTGACCTGGAATCAAACCCCGATCGCCCGGATCCTAGGTCGACCCTCAACCGCTGAGCCCCGCCCGGCCGGGGCCAAAATAAACATTTTAGTTGCCATTGCACAGAATGAGATGTCCCTCCATTTAGCATCCAACTCTACAGTCTAGGCAACTGCGAGGCTGGTGCCTTGATTGCTCAGCTTGCTCGCTGCGGGCGACTGACGGTTTTCCTCTAGGCTAATGCTCGCCTCTCTGTTGACTATTCCCAGAAAAGGCTTATCGCTTCTATTTGCATTTTCCTAAACAGGTTTATAATTTAATGTTCGTATTAGATATAAATTTATATTTTTATGGGACCATGAGGAATCCTACTTTGACGGCATCCGGCGTGGAGGGTTCTGGTGACTTCCTTACGTGCCATTTTTTTGTCTCGGGGAAGGCCCCGGCCTTGAGAGCAGTGACAAGTCATTTCCACCTATAATCTGCCTGCCATTACCTCCCTCCCTCAGCACTTAAGAATGGGCTCGAATCGCTGATGTTTCTGTAAACCCAAGTTAATTTTAGACCGTAATAAAAAAATAAAAAGCATTTATTTGAGCAAAAGAGAGCTGCAGCCTGGGAGACGCAGATTCAGGCCGCAACTTAAATTGTGCTCCAAGGAGGCAAAGGGGTGGCCATTCTTTATGGAGAAAGTTCCTACCCAGGTTCCCAATTTTATGCAATTGAGATTTCCAAATACAGTTCCGACTGGTTGCTTTAGATGCATGTGAGGATACTTGGGAGGCTCCGATTGGAAGGGGCCGGGCTCGGCGCGTTGGTGGAAACGGCGCCAGGAGCTCCTCTGTGCGGTGGGCTCAGTGGCAGGAGCACAGTCAGGGGCTGGCAGCTAGTCTGGGCTTTTCCCTGAAACGCAGCGACTGCTGGACTCTGGTTATGAATTTGGGCCCCATTTTCTGCTGGTGGAAATCATGTTCTTTCACGGAGTCCCAAGGAGAGCATTCAGAGAGACCCACGCATGGGAGGTTACGGGTGATGAGATTAGAAAGCCATCCCCAGACATCCAGTGTGCCATCTCTGTCCCTCCCCGCCATGGAAAAAGTCCAATCTTGTCTTCATCGGGGCCAGAAATAGGGCCAATGGGCAGAGATTCTGTGCACTTTATTTTATTTTATTTTATTATTTTATTTTATTATTTTATTTTTCTGTGCCATTTTAAAGCTGAGCCCTTTGGAGCCCACGCAGAGCCCCCATGGCTACTACCAACCGCATGGGCATGGTACTGAGGGAGGGAGAGGGCCCTTTGTTAGCTGAGATTATATCATCTCGGGCTGGGGCGGGAGCAGGCGATCTTTTCAAACTAACCAGTCAGCTTCCCAAGCTGTTGTGATGGGGCCACCCGCTAACCACTCTATTTCCTAGATCCTCCAGGGCTGCGTCTCTTACCCAATCCGACCCTTTTCCCAGGCTAGACAGGCCTCTGTGGTCCCCTTCTTGGCCCCTACTGTGCATGTGCCACCTCCTGCTTTATGGTCCTGTCCCTTCCCCCAGTGATTTGGGGGGAACTGATCGGTGGCTCCCTGGGGGGGTAACTTCCTAGGGAAGCGAGCTTATGCTCCCTAGTAGATGATGCCGAATAGCTTCTTATACCCTTTCCCCCTTCCCGCATTAATATCTCGCTCCCTACGCTACAGATTGACCACGGAGAGTCTCCGTCTTGGCAGATCTATTTCTCCTTGGGGTTCACATTTCTTCGGTGGAAATCACCAGTAAGAGGGATTTTTAAACACGCTGTGTCTAGTTGTGAATCAATAAACGTTTTCACAAGTCAGTACACATTCTGATTTTTATCAGCCCGTAGCTGAACGCAGAGGGGTGATACCAAGACGGATCTTAAAGAAACGACTTCCCTTTGCTTCTGAGCACAGGGGGATCCTCTGACAACATGCCCCATCCCTCACATCAGACAAGAGCATTGGTGAAATTAGATGAAATGCAAAGTCTTATTGGCTATCTACATTTTAATTAAATGCACCCATTATAGAAACTATGGTCCCGTGATGCCCATGGGTGGAGGGGGGGCATTTACTCATAGAACAGCTCCAGCTTCCAACTCCTGAGTCTATATTTTTTTTTCTTTTTGTGGCTGCAGCTTCCCCATCAAATGACCCAACATTGCCACCCACCTCCTGCTAGAACCGACTTGCATGTGTAGATGGAGCTGGTGGCTGTGGCGGGAAGAACTGACTTGACCCCAGTGGGGTTAACTGCTTGACCCGCATGCCTTTGAAATCCACTCCTTTGCGATAAGATCATCTCTGCCGAACCATTTAAGAGGCATAGTATCTTAGCCAAGTCACAGAGAGATGCACCTAATGGGGGAAGCCTGGGTGTGTCCAGGTGGGATTGGAGAAGGTTCGCCATGGCTGGGAGCTGGGAAAGGGAAGAAGTAGGCACTGCCTAAAGTAGGAGCCTGGGACCTGGGAGCCTAACCTGCTGAGGGTTTGGCCTGGGGAAGGGGACTCCTGTGGGTGGGAAGAAGAGGCCAGGATGCCCTCACCCAGCAGGTGGGCCTGCTCAGGGCCCTCAGATCTGCACTGGGGGGGCATCTTGTGAGCTCTTAACTCTCCATGTGCAGGTGAACAGTGCCCTCACCCGGCAGGTGGGCCTGCTTAGCGTCCTTGGATCTGCACTAGGGGGCACCTTGTGAGCACTTGACTCCCCATGTGCAGGTGAACAGTGCCCTCACCCGGCAGGTGGGCCTGCTTAGCGTCCTTGGATCTGCACTAGGGGGCACCTTGTGAGCACTTGACTCCCCATGTGCAGGTGAACAGTGCCCTCACCCGGCAGGTGGGCCTGCTTAGGGTCCTGGATCTGCACTGGGGACGGGGGCATCTTGTGAGCACTTGACTCTCCATGTGCAAGTGAACAGATGCCTCCTGGATGGACAGGTGAGGCCATGAAGACAGTGAGGCAGGAAAGAGAGAGTAAAAAATGGCTCCGGAGAAAAACCTGCCTAAGGAACAAGTGACAGTTTTCCCACCTGCAGCTGATTTATCAGACACATACCCGGCTTGTCCCGAGGCCTCTGGCTCTCCGCTGACATTTCCAGCTCCTTTGCTGGATATCGAGTTGTAAGCAGATTTCCCGGCTCTGCTGACAGATGCCGCATGCTCATGACGGTCCCAGGAACAAGGCTCCCGCGGGTGCCAGGTGCCTCCAAGGCAGCCGAGCGTCCTGGGAGGACCCAGGACTGTAGGCGGGACTGGGGTCACACAGAAGCTGTCGCCTGGGCCTCGGTTTCTCCAACCTGGAAAATGAGTGTTGAACAGGATACTAAGACTGACTACAGTTCTGGTGCTGTGGATGCTGCTACCGAGAAACAATCGAATCGTTTCAAATATTCTGATTTTTGTTGCATGAAGAGTTGTTTGGAAAACACCAGTGTCCGCTCTATACAACGAGGGGAGATGGTTGTCATGCTGTGTGTTTTTATTGTTGTTGTTTTCTTTTAGCTTCTGCAAAGTCCTTGTAGGATTTGGAGGTTTCAGGAGCCAGTACTGGGGGAAGATCAGTCAGCGTATTTTTAAACCAATTTGCTAAGTTGCACTTGCCTGGAGAATGTCAGTTTTTAAGCGGAATGTTCATTATTTGCTTTTCCCTGCATGTTCTAATTGGGCATACGGAATACGGCTCCTCCCTGAGAACTCCGATCCTCAAAGGGTTTGCATGACTCAGTAATTTTCCCATAAATTGCTGAAACGAAGAAATCTTTCTGTTCTGAAGGTCTTCATCTGTGATGGATATAAAATGCTTACTATTAGATCGTTGCTCTGTTGCATCAAACTCTGAGGAGGTGTGTTACAGCCACCCATTCCTAAATTAATCAAACCTTTATCCCTTGGTGATGTTGGCAGTGGAAACCAGGCCTTAGAGGGTGGGGCCCGACCAGACCTCGATGCAGCAGCCTTGGTTCCTGAGCTCTGGCTAAGAAAGAATTCAGAGCCAAGACTCGAGTTATAAGAGAAAGTTTATTTAGAAAGTCACAGAATAGAAGAAGTGAGCCATAGGGAAAAATGGGCTCAGGAAACGAGTTACAGAGGCGAAAGAGGGGCCCTTGGAGCTTAAGGGGAAAGAGAGAGACAAAGGAAATGCCCTGGGGGAAGGGAGTGGGGAAGGGGAGGGGGGATAGAGAGAGAGAACGAGCTAGGTCCTTAGTCTTGGGGGTTTTATCTTTCTAGGTGTGTCCCCGTGGTCTCCACTGATTGGTCGGTGCCAGGGCAGGGTCTTTACTCAATGCAGCGGGTCCTGAGGCAGCCATGGCTCTCATGTCTGGTTTGGCTGCTTTTCTGGGCCTGGAGCTGAAACACAACTGAGGCCTAGATGTATTTGATGTGGGTCAGAACCTCATTGTCCTGGGGGCTTGAAGCATAAGGGCTACCCTCCAGCCCCCTTGTTTGTTCGCCCTCTGAGGGGGTCTAACCCACCTGACGAGCAACATGCCAGGGGAGGAAAGGTCAGAGGAGGGTCCGAACTGCATGACCAGCTTATATGAAAGGTGAGGGGGTCTAAACCGGGTGACCAGCAATATGCCAGGGGAGGGAAGGTCACCCCGGGGGTGAGTTCCCAGCCCAATTTTGCCTGTTACTAGGTACTGGGGGCTTTCTGCCCTGGTGACCTTCTATACCTGGCCTGTTGTCCTTGCTCTGACCTTGCCTGTCTAACTGCCCACCACAGTGATAATGAAGCGAGAGATAAAGTGATTCCTTGCTCTATTGGGTATCTTTGTTATAAGAATACATTATAAAATAATATTATTATGGCCACACTTCCATATTTTCATGAAAGGAGAATTTCAAAAGTCCCTGGTCCCCTCAACATGGACTTTTTCATAATACCCCAGGCCCCACTAAAGAAAATGGTGTGACCAAGTAATCCTGGAGCAAGAGTCTTCTGGGTGTGAGATTCGGGAGCTGCTGGGATGAGCACAGTACCTGGGGTAACAGAGGAAAGGAATTACGTTCCTCCACTCATCTTACAGTTGTTGAATGAACTCAAAAAGGCTTTGGCTAGAAATAAATGGTATGTTACAGCCGTCCATTCCTAAATTAATCAAACCTTTATCCCTTGGTGATGTTGGCAGTGGAAACCAGGCCTTAGAGGGTGGGGCCCGACCAGACCTCGATGCAGCAGCCTTGGTTCCTGAGCTCTGGCTAAGAAAGAATTCAGAGCCAAGACTCGAGTTATAAGAGAAAGTTTATTTAGAAAGTCACAGAGATAGAAGAAGTGAGCCATAGGAAAAAAATGGGCTCAGAAAACGAGTTACAGATAAAATAATTCTCATGGCACATGTTAGGGGTGGCACATGTTAGGATTTATTCAAGGGTCTTGGGGTTTGACCCCTGGAAACACAGCGAGGCAACACCCAGAGTATTCTGAAGGAAAAGCTGGGCGTCCTTACAGTGAAAAGTGCAGCCTTGAGAAGGCTCAGCCCTGCATCCCCAGCCTCGGGGTTGGCCAGGACGGTTGTCAGTCAGATGTCAGGCGGTCAGGAGGACGGGTGCCAGGAGGTCTGGTCACAGCAGATGTCTGGATAACAGACGTCAGGAGGATGTCAAGTAGTGTGGAGATGTGAGCCCACCAGGGGGTGACCAGAGGGTGGCCTGGAGGTCTGTGTAGGTCCAGGCATTGGAGCGGGACTGGAGAGTTCAGTAGTGCAAGTTCCCAGCCAGTTCAAACAAGAAGAGAATCACTTCCTCGGGCCTCAGCCTGCCTGACGTTGGTCATTTAGCAGCGTGGCTATAGTCTCTGCTCTCTCCCTTGGTGTCTTTGGCCCGGGCTCTGCAGATTTGACTGACAAGAGACAGATCAGCCAGAGAAAAACGCACAGAAGTGCATGAACCTGCGCGTCCTGCATTCCCACAGAGGGCCCAGGGATGAGTTACTCAAAGCGGTGGTTGGAACTCGGGCCTTGTAGCATCTTCACAGAAGAACCGCCTATTCTTAGAGAAGTGACGAGATAGGGACAGGGCTTCCGCAGTAGCAAACTGGGGAAAACATATGGAGAAACCCGGGGTAGGGGAGGGCTTGTTATTGAGGTTTGTGGGTGTGGACTGGTGCTGTCTCATCTCTGGGGCTAAGGCTGTTAAGCCCTTCCTGGTGCGGAATGTGGGGGTGAGGGGGACCCCTTCACAAGGGGACTTCAGGTTCTGTTTTCAGGTAAATAGGGGAAGGGCAGGGAGCTCTTCTTGTGTCTGCTTTTTCTTTGTTGGCTTCAGTTCAAAATAATTCTCATGCCGGAGTGGCACATGTTAGGGGTGGCATCCTCTGAACCCCTTCCCTAGCCAGCTGTGGGTCATGGTAAGGGCAGGAATACCCACGGATCCAAGAAGGGCTGTAAGGTCAAGTCTAAGGGCATAGGCTCGGGTGGACAGAGCCCTGGGAGCTGTCACCTCATAGAAAGACTTTGTCCAGCTGGCGCTGACAGAGCCAAACACTGAACATTGAGGATGGGAAGCTGGTGCTCGAAAGCCCAAACTCCCCCATCCAGGGCTTGGGGCAGGTGTTTAAGGGGCTGGGGGACAGGAAGGCAGACGTGCTGGTGGATCGAGTTTTAACTGGAGGACCTTGGAGCTTGGCCATTTAGGGTAAAGGGGTCAACACCAGATCTTCCTGGGCAAGGGACCCCTCTGTTCCTGAAGGGCTCCAGTGTCCTGGTCCTTTGGTTCCATGTATGGGGGGGGGGGCTTTGGTTCTGGGTGCAGCTGGAGGTCAAGGCTCCCTCCTCTGCGCAGGCCCCGGCTGCATGACCTATGCTTTTGGTCTGTTGTCTCCAAAAAGCTGCTCAGTGTTTTATCAAACAGGACAGGGCTGTTTTGAGCCCCTTCAGAAAGAAGACTGTCCGTGAGCACTACGGACGTCCCATGGGTGGCCTATGGTGCTGTGCCTTCTGCGTGTCCAGACTTGAGGCTCAAATCCCTGGACGCAACGCGCAAGCCTTGCCCTGGCCAGTGTTGCTCAGTGGTTAGAGCATCAGCCTGTGCACCAAAGGGTCAGTCACAGGTTTGATTCCTGGTCAAGGGCATGTACCTGGGTTGCAGGTTCGATCCCCGGCCCCCCTGGGGTGCGTGTGGGAGGCAGCCGATGGATGTGTCTCTCTCGCATCGATGTTTCTCTCTCTCTCTTCCTCCCTACCCCCCTCCCTCCCTTCCACTTTCTCTCAAAATCAGAGGAAAACTATCCTTGTTTGAGGACTAACATAAAAAAATTGCAGGCCCTTCTTTCTAACTCCCTCGGTATCACCAACCGCTCCCCCCCTGTTTGCTCTTTCGGTGCCTTTTCCCTGACACTTCGCAGAGGTTCCCCAGGCGGCCTGCAGACACGCGTTGGGTTCAGCGTCTTATTTCTTTCAAGTTCACGCTGGACCACCTTCCCGTCTTTGTTCCTGTTGCTGCCAACCTCCCGAGCACCTTACTGTGACTCCCTACGGACAGGGCCAGTCCCAGTGGTCCGGTTCCTCCCATCCCGTCCCTGTTAGCAGCTCCCCTCTGGAGCTCCGTGCGAGCTCGCAAACGCCACGGCCCCTGGACTCCCCCTCCGTCGCGGGATCCTGCAGCCGCGTCTCCATGGTAACCCTTGGCATGTCTCCTTCCGACATTCATTTATCAGGAATCAGGCCAACCCTGGGCTGGAAGCTGGAAATCAAAGGGGCTGTTGATTGACGGTTATTGTCCCCACGGAGCACCCAGTCCAACTGCAGAGGTCACAGGAGGAAGGGGTCACTTGAGATGGGGTCCCTGCAGGATGCTGTCAGAGGCAGTGGAGGGGCCTCTGCGGATGCGGAGAGTCCAGGAGCTCAGGGGGTGGGTCCTAAGGGGGTGGGCCCTCCATGGATCATGTCAGAATACAGTTCCAGGGACCACGTCATGGGTCCCTGGGCTAGTGGGCGTAGGTCCCATCACAGGCCCTGTATTTTTTTTATGAAAAGGGTGCCCTGGGCATTCCTTGGACATGGGACTTGCCATGTCCCTGCCCTCGGGGACCGCATCCGCTTCCCATTCACAGGAGCATATCCCGAGTCATGACGGGAGGAGACGTGGTGGGCAGGCTGCCCACCCACACACCGTCGAACTGGGTTCATCAGGTTTGCCAACAGCGAGGATGCTGTTACGACGCCGAGCGGGAGAGCTCGCACTGCGTCTTCAGGACAGAAGCGGGGACTATAAAGTCAATGCACACCCTCCACACCAGCTAGAAAGGGGGCCCTCTACCTATTTAGCCTCGAGGCAAAAGCAGTTACAGGCTTTAATTTCGTATGAGCTAGGTCCTTTGCAAAGACCGGCCATATTATCAAGGGTATATGTACCTGATATGGAGGATACGAAATACTCAGTCACCAGTGAGCAGCTGCCGTCAGGGTGAGCTTGGTCCGCTCTGTCTTCTTGGTCGTCTGCTTGGTCTTCTCCTTCCGACATTCATTTATCAGGAATCAGGCCAACCCTGGGCTGGAAGCTGGAAATCAAAGGGGCTTTGACATCAGGGTCCGGGGGACAGGTCCCTCTGGGGTGTCCTGGTGTCTACTCGCTGAGCTGCTACCATTTTTCAATGCAGTTTCCTAGCCCACGTCTTACGTTAACATGAGTGCTGATAACACATTTTTAAAAATTCTCCTCCCAGGATACGTTTTTATTGATTTTTAGAGAGAGAGAAAGAAATATCGATGTGAGAGACAAACATTGATCGGTTGCCTCCCGTATATGCCCCGACCGGGGCTCGAACCTGCAACCCAGGCATGTGCCCTGACTGCCAATCGAACCCGCAACATCTCTGGTGTTCGGGACAATGCTCCAGCCAACCGAGCCAACCTGCCAGGGCTGTAAAGCGTTTCTTGGAAAACTGCTCCAAGTCATAAAATGTGAAATTTTGAAGAAAAAAAAATTCATAAAATAGGGCTCTCATAAGCCAGTAAAAATTTAAATGAAAGGATTAAAGAAAGTATTGAATTTGTCTTTCCTTTCCACCCCTCACTTGCCCCATGTACACGTGTGTAATCTGTTCCATACACGGTCTATCCTGCACACGCGTGTGGACCCACACGGGTTCACACGCACACGCTGAGGGTCCGATGGGGAGGAGCAGTTTCTCTGTTCTCCGCAGCTGCTTGTGTCCAGCTCTGATCCCAACGGGGACCTGTTTCTTCCAAATTCACGACTGTGACATCTTCCCCCCCAAATGTGACGGCAGCCGTCAGTCCAAGCTCGTTTCGCGAATGTCTGCAGGACGCTTTTACTCGTGGGTGCAGGTCTGTTGCTCCAGAGCGGACAGGAAGCCACCCGATATTTCAGTTCTCACGTATCCTTTCGAGAATCAGCTACGATGGCGTTTGGTTTTTGTTAATCCGCACCCAAGGGTGTTTGTTACAGAGTGTGGGAGGGAGGGAAGGGGAGAGAGAGAAACATCAACGCGAGAGAGACACACCTGCTGATTGCCCAGGTACGTGCCCTGGACCGGGAATCGAACTCGAGACCCTCCGGTGTGCAGGCCGATGCTCCGACCGCGGGTCCGCACCGGCCAGGGCCTATAACGCTCGATGAGTAGAAACCTAGGAACCGTTCGAGTCGGGGTCTCTGTGTTCGCCTTGTGATATTTAGGGTGAAAAACAGATAGTGTGTAAAATGATTTTATGTGAATCCGCGCCCTAGAGAGGCAGGGACATACACCTGGGGGGGGGGGGAGGTCTGAGTTTCTGCTCAAATGAGGAGATTTCATACGAAAGGGAGAAAAATAAGCAGAGCGGCCCCTGCGGCGGACACAGCCCCCCCACACACACACTCCCCCGGGGATTGCGCGGCGCTGGGCCTGGGCCACTGCTGCGCAGGGGAATGTGGGCTCAACCTGGGACTTTCATTCCCGAAGGGGACATGCCCTGGAACAGCCATCGCTCGGTGAACCAGCTCTGACCCTCTCTCCCGAAATCTGAAGGGTTTCGATTGGTTGTCTGTATTTCAGGTGTGGACTGTGTACCCAGCCAGCCCCGGGCTTTAAGGACGGAGCCCTTGACGTTGAATCCAGTATTTTTTTTCTAAAAATTTTTTTTTAAATATATCTTTATTGATTTCAGAGAGAGGAAAGGAGAGGGAGAGAGAGAGATAGAAACATCAATGATGAGAGTCATTGATCGAACCCACAACCCGGGCCTGTGCCCTGACCGGGAATCGAACCCCGATCGCCTGGATCCCAGGTCGATGCTCAACCGCTGAGCCACGCCCGGCCGGGCCGAATCCAGTTTTTCTAATTCATTAGCAGCCCCTTTAATTGACGGTTTCCTCTCAGAAACCCCTGCAGGTCTGTTTAGACAGAAAACAGTGAATCCCCTGAAACGCGGCCTCATGGACGGGTTTTAAATACACGCAGGGACGGTTTCGTTTAGGACGAGCCGTTAAGCAAGAATCTGTGACAGTCTCTCAAAACGGTACGCCCGTCGCGACCGAGTTATCTTAATTTTTACATGTAGAAGAGGGACCGATTTGCTAGTATTACCAAAAAAAAAAAAAAATAATAATAATGAAGTGATTTGCTTTCATTTCTGTGAGTAAGGAGAATGTGTTGGTTTCTCTCCGATCTTTACGGACACATGAGGATTCACGTGTCTGTTTACGCGGCGTGTGCGGGGAAGGGGCAGACCGGTGGCCCTGTCCGGACTCCACTCTTGTCCTGACGCTTATTTCCCCAGTTTCCTCTAAACAGGAGAATTTCCATACGTGCCGATCTAGGGCTTTACTCTATAAAGTGCTTCTTTTCTCATATATATTCCTGAGAGATGAGGGAAATGCAATGAGCCCTGGCCGGGTGGTTCGGTGGTGAGAGCACCGTCCTGATACGCCAGGGCCATGGGTTCGAGCCCCAGTCAGGACTCATACGATCGGCCAATGAGGCATGAATAAGTGGAACAGGAAATCCGTATTTCTCTCTCCCTCTCTCTCAAATCAATTTTTTTTTTTTAATATATCTTTCTTGATTTCAGAGAGGAAAGGAGAGGGAGAGATAGAAACATCAATGATGAGAGAGTCATTGATCGGCTGCAGCCCACAACCCGGGCCTGTGCCCTGACCGGGAATCAAACCCTGATCGCCTGGATCCTAGGTCGACGCTCAACCGCTGAGCCACGCCCGGCCGGGCTCAAATCAATTTTTTAAAGAACAGTTATTATGGGGCTTCTGGTTCTGCCCGAGGTGGAGCCGCCCTGTCCCTCCCTGGTCCCCCCCGCGTCGCCCCGGGAAGGCCCGGAAAGGTGGAGGGAAGCAGCCAGGCTGCCTGGGGACCATCAGCGGGACAGACCCTGGCAGTGGGAGGACCGGCTGGTGGTCGCTGCCTCTCGTCCTGTCCCCGCTGAGTTTCCTCGGTGAGCTGAGCTCCCGCTGTACACAGGAGACACCCCAACTACAGTCACACAAACAGGCGGTGAGTTACCGGATGGGCAAAGACAGGCCGTGCAAACCTTCACGAGAAGGCAGGCTTGGCCGTGCTGGCGCTGTGTGAAGTACGCGTTAGAGCAAAGGAAACCGTCTGAGACAGGAAAGGCCCGTGTGCCAGGAAGACGTGCCCGTGTTAGATGCGTGTGCCCTGAAATTCATGACACAGAGCTGGCAGCCGAAAGGAGACAGATGCGCCCCCAGTTACGACGGGGAGCTTCCGTACCCCACTCCCAGCACCTGAAAAGGCCACTACACAGGAAACTGTCAGGGGGCAGGACTCGACAAAGCCATCGTGGTTGTTGACACGCGTACGGCGTCCCACCCCACAAGGTAGAACACGCGCTTTTTCAGGGGTTGACAGAACTTCCCGCAACGTGGACCGTCTTCTGGGCCGTAAAACAACCTCAGCAAATTTAAGAGATTTGAAATCGCTCTTGGACCCCAACTTTATTAAAATACTAAAGGAAAAAAAGGAAACAACCGTCAATGTAGAATTATATCCTCTGAAGATATCTTTCATAATCCAAGGCAAAAATAGCATTTTAGGCAAAGCAGGGTTGAAAGAATGCATCCCCGCGCCACACAGGGAGTGTTCAGAGTGGTCCCCAGGTCGGGGGAAATCACAACAGACGGAAACATGACTCTACAAGAAAGGAAGAGCCCTGGCCAGTGTGGCTCTGTGGTTAGAGCGCCGACCCGGGCACCGAAGGGTCCTGGGTTCGATTTCTGGTCAAGGGCCTGTACCTGGGTTGCAGGTTTGATCCCCAGCCCCGGTCGGGGCCCATGAAGGAGGCAACCAGTAGGTGTGTCTCTCTCACATCGACGTCTCTCTCTCTCCCTCCCTTCCACTCTCCCTAAACACCCGTAAAAAAAATATATCCTCAGGTGAGAATTAACAAAAAAAGAAAATCAATGAACACACAGCCGCTTCCCGGGGGAGCTCACAGTGCAAGGACTCCTCAAGCGGATGCGTCCCGAGGGCCGTGCCAAATGCCAGAGTCCAGACAGGCACCGGTGTTCCCCCGGTTCCTAGAAACGAGAGCCAGGAAAGAGCCCCGGGAGCTCAGCCTCGGGGGACAGTGTCCCGGAGGCCGTGATGCTGGGCGGCTGCAGGGTGGTTGGGAGGAAGCCAGGCCGAGGGCGCCCCGGGCGTCAGCACAGCACAGAGCAGGAGCTGAGGCCTGTGCCCTGTGTGATTCCCAGCTGGCCAGGGCTCCAACTGCCTGGGCCGTCAGGAGGGCACCTAACGGGACTGCAGACTTAGGGGTGACCTTGCAGAGGGTCTGGGCGTAATAAGAGGTGGGAGTTAGCTCTGCAGAGGTCAGCTGGGAACCATCCTTGGTCGACAAGGAGCTGGGGAAGGGCTCAACCCAGGAAGAGCCTGTTCGCGTTTTGTTTGAGGGCTCACGGCGATGGGGTGTGCGGGGTGGGGGTGTGGTCCCGGCAGTGAACCTTTTTTGTTGCTAATCCCCACCTGAGGGTAGTTTTCCATTTATTTTATTATTTTATTTTATTTTATTTATTTTATTTTATTTATTTTATTTTATTATTTTATTTTATATTATTTTATATTATTTTATATTTTATTTTATTTTATATTTTATTTTATATTTTATATTTTATTTTATTTTATATATTTTTTATTTCATTTTATATTTTATTTTATATTTTATTTTACTTTATACTTTATTTTTTAATTTTATATTTTATTTATTTTGTTTTATATTTTATTTATTTTTTTTATATTTATTTATTTTATATTTTATTTATTTTAATTTAATTTTATTCTATTATTTTATTTTATTTTATATTTTATTTATTTTAATTTTATTTTATTCTATTATTTTATTTTATTTTATTTTATATTTCATTTTATTTTATTTTATATTTTGAGAGAGAGAATGGAAGGGAATAACGGGGGGAGAGACAGAGAGAGAGAAACATTGATGTGGGAGAGGCACATCAACCGGCTGCCTGCCGCACACGCCTCAACCGGGGCTGGGATCGAGCCCACAACTGAGTCACTTGCCCTTGACTGGGAATCGAACCCGTGACCCTTCTGTGCAAGGGGCCTTCTGTGCCCTAACCACTGAGCCACACTGTCCAGGGCTGGAGGCGGTGCATTTGAAAGCTGTTGGACTGGACCCCGGGGACACAGCCGGTGCCGAGGAAGCGGGGAGAGGAAGGAGTGGATCAGATTCCATACGGGGCGGACGTGCCTGGGAACCCGCTGTTTGAAAGACGTCAGTGTTGGCTCTCACCCAGCAGCCTCTCCGGCAGCTTCTAACTCGCTCATGGACCCCAGTTTAGTTCATTTATTCCACTCCAACAAAGGAACTCTCTTCACCGCAGGTATAAATTCTGAATCCCGGCGCCCTGTCCCCCTTGCTGGTGGTCTGGTGAGATGATGACCACAGCGTCCAGCGTCGGTCTCTCCCGGATGGAGACGCCCTGTCTCATGTGAGTCTAGAGACATCAGTCTCTTGGACGGACGGAAACGGATGAAAAATTGAAGACTCACCCTCAGCCTGAGTGGGTCTTAACAGAACTAAGGAATGGCCCGGGCCTGATGAACAACAGGGGCGATCTTAGGAAATCCTGTAGCGATGATAGTGTTTTAAGATTAAACATGGACGTGACGTGAATCTTTGACTTATGCTTGAAATGCAGGTCGAGACTCTTCATTTTCAGCTGTGAGAACATGGGGAAACACACGACTCTGCTGCAAACCAAACATTTTAAAAATTAATTTTAGAGCCCGGCCGGGCGTGGCTCAGTGGTTGAGCGTCGACCTAGGGTCCAGGCGATCGGGGTTCGATTCCTGGTCAGGGCACATGCCCAGGTTGCGGGCTGCAGCCGATCGATGACTCTCATCATTGATGTTCCTCTCCCTCTCCCTCTCCTTTCCTCTCTCTGAAATCGATAAAGATATATATTTTTTAAAAATTGATTTTAGAAACAGAGAGAGGGAGGGAGAGATGGTGGAGGGAGAGGAGGTGAGGGGGGGGGAGAGAGAGAAACGGGGTGTGGCCCCTGTGCCCCTTTCACAGGGCTCAGACCCTTCTCCCGGTCGAGGTCCTAAGGGCAGGGGGCTGGGGTGGGGCCTTCTGGGCTCCCCCTTTTCACTGCTTGGGCCTAGGCAGGTTCATTCGCCCCGACCTCCTTTCCTTGCCTGCACCTCAGCAGGACAGCACCCAGAGCCTCGGGAAGCGGCCGAGATGATGAGTCCCCCAAGGGTGCGGCCTGGGCCCTGTGACTCCAAGCCCAGCGTTAGGCGCTGAAAGGAGCCCCGGGAACCTGCCGACTGGCGCTGCGGCGAATGTACAGCTTCGGTCTCTGTTGGCGCCTCCAAATGGCTCGGCGTTTTGTTTTGCTTTTGTGCCCAATTATCCTCTAAACATAGAATCGGACTGTTTTATCTGGCTAATAAAACACCCTCTTTGTAGAAAATTTGGGAATTATAAAACGTTATTAAAAACCCATCGTTCCACCCCCCAGAGAGAGCCATACTGTGGTATTTCCACATCGCGGTGTCTTTTTAGTGTAGTCCCTCCCCCCACGTCTCCGCCTGTCTACCCGACTTACCTATTCATCCTACCCGTCTGTCTCTCTGTCGTCTGTCTGTCTATTTCCTAAGTTACCTCTCCATCCTAGCTGTGCATCTATCTATCTATCTATCTATCTATCTATCTATCTATCTATCTATCATCTATCTATGTATCTATCTATCTATCTATCTATCATCTATCATCATCTCCATCCATCCACCCATCTATCCATCCACCCATCTATCCATCCATCCATCCATCCATCCACCCACCCATCCACCCATCTATCCATCCATCCACCCACCCACCCATCCATCCACCCATCCATCCATCCATCCATCCATCACCCACCTGACTCTCTCCTAACGTCGCCCACTCACTGCATCCCGTCTCCTCTGCCCACGGAAGGAGGCATCTCCCTTGCGCCTCCTGAGCTCACGTTCCCCGGAGCATCTGCTGCAGAACCTGACCCGTCTCTACCCCCATTCATGCTCCGCATCCTACCAGGTGCCCACTAGCACCCCAAGAGCAGCCAGCAGTTGTGCTCCCTCCGTGTCCACCAGACCCTGGGCCTTCTCCCGCCTCTTGGCCCCTTCGCTCTGCTCCGTTTCCGTGGCTGATCCCTGCTCACTTCCTCCGGGGCTCGGCTCCCCTCACTCCCTCTCCCGGCATCACCAGCCCCCCTTCTCTCCCTGGCCCCCCATCATCCATCTCCCTTCCCAAGGCTCCCCTCTGCGCTCCCCCCGCCGGCCGCAGTCCTTCCCTTCCTTGCCAGAGAGGATCGCGCCTCCCTCCCTCTCCCCCTGCCCTGTGCCCTTGGACTTCGCCTAACGGTTCTGCGGAAACTGTTTTCACTAAGGCTGCCCCTGTCCTCTGGGCTCCCCACCCCGATCGACGGTCTCTGTCCAGGCTGGTGGCCTCGCAACTCCTGACCACCCTGCAAGCTCCATGTCCCGGCCCTCCCGCCGCTTCCTCACTGCACCCCCGAGTGTGGTTTCGTTGATGGTCAACCTCCGCCCCTTTCTTCGGGATGGTAGGTCCTTACTCCACCCCTCTCCCTGGCTATTTCATTCTATTCAAAACCTCCACCTGTCGCCATGGCTGGTGTGGCTCAGTGGGTTGAGGATTGTCCTTTGCACCGAAAAGGTCGCCGGTTCCATTCCCGGTCGGGGCACATGCCCGGGTTATGGGCCCGATGCCTGGTGCGGGGCATGCGGGAGGCAGCCGATCAAGACTCATCATTGATGTTTCTCTCTCTCTCTCCCTTTCTCTCTCTGAAATCAATTAAAACATTTACCAAAAAACAAATGCACTACTTTTGTGGGATGCCCCTGTGCCTCTCTTTATAAGGAACCAGTGCCCCGTCTCCTCTTTTTGATGAGCACATTTATCCCTGAACAATGCGAAGGTCTTAGAGTCCACATCTAAGTGGGACACACGGCCTTTGTCTTTCTCTGTCCTGACTTATTTCCCTTAGCGTGACGCTCTCAAGGCTCATGGGTGTCGTCACGAGTGGAAAGATTTTCCTGTTTTTAAGGCTGAGTCATATTTCGTTTTATTTTTTTTATTTTTTTTTTATTTTTGGGGGGGCTGAGTCATATTTCAATGTGTGTACGGGTCACATCTTACCTGTTGGCCTTCTGGTGGACGCTTAGGTTGTTTCCACGTCATAACTGCTGTAAATGAGGCGTCCGGGAACGTGGGGTGCAGCTCTCTCTCCAAAATGGTGATTCCATCTTCTCTGGATAAATCCCAGAGGTGGGATTGTTGGCGTGTATCGTTCCAGTGTTAATTTATTTGAGGAACCCCCGTACTGGGGTTTTCCATTGTGGTTGCACCGATTTGCATTCCCACCAACAGTGCATGAGGGTTCCCTTCTCCCCAGCGTTATTATTTTTATTTTTTTAATTTTTATTGATTTTTAGAGAGAGAGGAAGGGAAAGGGAGGGAGAGAGAGAAATATCAAAAATGCCAAAGGAAACACCCATTGGCTGCCTCCTGCTCACCCCCAACTGGGGATCGAGCCCCCAACCCAGTCCTGTGCCCTGACCAGGAATCAAACCAGCAACCTTTGGGTGCCCAGGATGGTGCCAACCCACTGAGCCACACCAGCCAGGGCTTATTTTTTTTTTTATAATTGCTATTCTAACAGCACTCACAGCTTTCTGTAGCCATCACCACCTCTCTCCATGAACGTGCATCGTGTGACTTTGCCAGGGCTGCCATCAGAGTCCACAGACCGGTGACTTACGCAACAGGAACATGCTGTCCCACAGCTCTGGAGGCTGGAAGCCCACAGCCAAGGTGCCAGCAGGGTCAGTTCCTTCTGGGGCTGAGGGAGAACCTGTCCTGGGCCCACCTCCTAGTTCCTGGAGGGTTTCTGGCCACCTTTAGCCCTCCCTAGCTTGTAGAAAGCCCTGGGAAGTCATCGTGGGCGGTGACCAAGGTCCAGACGTCGTTTCTCTGGCTCCCATCCTACCCCGGAAGGCGATCAGGTCATCCCAGGTCCCCATTCACGAAGGTGCATTCGACGGTGGGCTGTCGGGGCCAGGGAGTCAGTCTCGGGGCTTTCGGGGCGTCCGTCACTGCCAGCACCGTCCTGGTTCACCTTGAATGATGGTCTCTTTAGGACACAGGGTTGCACCTGCAGTCCGAGCCCAACAGGCACCAGCGGAAAGATTTGTAGCTCCTGTGATATCACACCCTATACATTCCCAGTGACGGCCGTTTCCGTTTCAGAGCTGAACATAAATCGAGTGATTCATGACCGATTAAATCACCGGCCGTTAATTACATTGCCCATCATAAATTATAAACTCTAATTCTGATGAACAGGGCAGCTAATGAATTGACATCTCTGGGTATGTCACCGCCGAATCTGGCCGCACACATTTCCAAGCTCCCGGGAAGGGAAGAAATGGACCCATAAGCTGTGTGGATATGAACAGGTCAGAGTTTACACTGACGTTGGCAGGACCACAGCTGTCTGCAGAAGGGTGCCCTTGCTTTCGAAAACCATGTCTCCCTTTTGAATAACTGAGTAGTTCTATTTTACTGACCAGGTTCCAAAAAAAAAAATGTGGCCCAGCCGGGCATGGCTCAGTGGTTGAGCGTCGACCTAGGATCCAGGCGATCGGGGTTCGATTCCCGGTCGGGGCACATGCCCGGGTTGTGGGCTCAATCAATGACTCTCATCATTGATGTTTCTGTCTCTCTCTCTCTCCCCCTCCTTTCCTCTCTCTGAAATCAATAAATATATATATATATATATATATATATATATATATATATATTTTTAAATGTGGAGATTTTAATAATCAAAACCATCCTTTCGCCCAGCCGGGCATGGCTCAGCGGTTGAGCATCGGCCTAGGATCCAGGTGATCGGGGTTTGATTCCCGGTCAGGGCACATGCCCAGGCTGCGGGCTCGATCAATGACTCATCATTGATGCTTCTATCTCTCTCTCTCTCTCCTTTCCTCTCTCTGAAATCAGTAAAGATATATTTAAAAAAAACAACAACAAAAAAAACAAAAAAAACCACCACCATCCTTTCATGACTCTGGTGGCCCCATAGACATTTCACCGTCTCCTGGTGAATTCTGAATCTCCCGTGTGTGCACCGAAAGGGAAAAATCAGAGACAGCTCTAGGGTCACCAGAAGCAGATATTCAGTGAATTAAAACAAGTATAACCATCACGCAGCAGCTTAAAGAAATTGAATCTATGAGAATGAATAGCACAGGCGTGCTGGATTCTTATCTAAATCCACAACAGGAATACACCACTATGTGACGACACTATGTGATACGAAAAGGTCCTTTACGAAATGCTACAGGGAGCAAGCGAAGCCGACACGTACTGAATAAGTATCCGGAAATATTCATTTCTCCTCTTAGTTTACTGAACAGATCATCGGTGACAGCGCATGTTGAGTAGATGCCCACGGTTATTTGCAGCATCAGGGTCTGGAGTGGGGGACACGGTGCTGGGAGGCCGTCCTGGGACGCCTGGCTACAGCCCCTTCTGAAGCCTATGGTCCTAGAGACCCATTTTCTTCTGACATTGTGCCAGCCTCGGATGTGGCGTTGACGGTGTCTCTGAGACAGCTCCGAACGGTTTGCAGTGAGAGTGGACCGGGCCCCGCCAGGAACTCAGAGCCGGTGGGAAGGCTGTGTTCTCGCAACGCGCCTGGCACGCACACTTCCTCCCCGCAGCACCGCGTGGCGGGAGCCATCCATGTGCCCGGGTTTCGGTCCACACGTGCCGGCTTTCTAAATATAGGCTGTTGATGTCAGGAAATAGTTTCCTGGTTTTAATGACGTTATCGGGTTCGGTATCATTTTAAGTCAAGATAGTGATCAGAATAGGAACTCATGGGGTAAAATCAGAATGGCTAATGGAGCTTTTTATTTATTTTTTTTAAATTTTTTTGTTAGTCTTCACCCAAGGATATATTTTCATTGCTTTTCAGAGAGAGTGGAAGGGAGTGTGTGTGGGGGGGAAACATCAATATGAGAGAGACACGCTGACTTGTTGCCTCACACTCGAGCACTGTCCAGGGCCAGGAGTTGAGCCTGCAACCGAGGTACATGCCCTTGGCCGGAATGGAATGCGGGCCTTCAGTCCACGGGCCAATGCTCTAACCACTGAGCCAAAGTGGCCAGGGCCTAATGGAGATTTTTTTTTAAAAAAATCAAACCACCATTGCTGGATCTTACGTCCCACATCTCTGATCCAGTGCAGCTGGGGTGGGCCCTGGCAATGGACTGGGCAGTAAGGAAAGAGAAAGGAGAGATAAAGACACTACCAAAAAGAGCTGTCGGGAGAGCAGTTGGATAAAGAATCAGTGCTCATGAGGTTACCTGGCCTGTAGATAAGAACAGGGAGCCATCAGCTAAAGAGATTGCTCAACATGTTAAGAATGGAGGCGCTCAGAGTGGAAGAGGAGGGATGGAGCAGAGACAAGCCTGGGACAGCCAAACACTGTGACATAGATGGGAGGTGACTGCGGGTGTTAAACATGGGAGAGAAGAGAGGTCCAGTCAGGAGGCTACTGTAGCTCAGGGTGGGAGGCACGTTGCGTTTGACCAAGGTGGTAGCCGTAGCCGTGAAGAGAAGTGGTCGGACGCCACTCTATTTTTAATGTAGCGTCAACAGAATTTCATATGGATTGATGTGGAATGTGGAAAAAGAATGTGGGAAAAGAGGCGAGTGAAAAATTACGGGAGATTTTGACTTGAGTAGCTAAGGATGGGATACGGTCGAGTGAATCAGGAAGGTGGACCTGTCTTGGGGGTAAACAGTTCAGTCTGGGTATGTTCAGCTGATTCTGGAGTTTGATTTAAAAATTGGGTTGGAGATAAAATTTGAGAAGACTAAGTATATAGGTAGAATGTAAAACCACGAAGCTAGAAGAGGTCACAGGTCACCAAGGAAATGAGTGTAGATAGAGCAGAAAAGGGACAAAGGTTTGGTTAAGTGGGTAGATTTGGTTAAGAGGGTAGATTTGGTAAGTTTGGTTAAGTGGGTAGATTTGGTTAAGTAGGTAAATTTGGTTAGGTGGGTAGATTTGGTACCAAGGAAATGAGTGTAGATGGAGCAGAAAAGGGACAAACGTTTGGTTGGTAAATGGGTACATTTGGCACAGAATAAGGAGTCCTGGGGTGCTCCAGCATGAAGAAGAAAAGCAAGAGTTGGGGGAGCAGCAAAGAAGAGGGGCCAGTGGGTAGGAGGAGAGGCAGGAGAGTGTGTGTCAAAAACAGCGATGGGCCTGAGATTTGACCCGCAGTTTTGTGGATGCCGAAGACACAAGACTCACGGGTCAGAGACAAAGGATCATTTACTACTCACGACGAGGACCAGCTACATAATCTGTGGGGCCTGATGCAAAACAAATGTAAAGTGTCCTTTGTTCAAAAGCAGGAACAAACTGTAATTTGTCTGCTTTCTGAAGGTCAGCCCTGTGTTTCTCTCTCCTTGGGTGCTATGCTTGATTGAGTGTGTGAAAACCCGCATCTTGGTTTCTTTCTGGGACCCTAGGCTTTGATTGCAACATCCCAGGAGATAGGACAGCTTTGTGTAATTCCGCGCAGAGATGTCCATCCAAGTACTTCTGCTAAAATTAATAATAGTTCAGAAAAAACGACCTAGCCAATCTTTTTCAGTGATAGGATGTGTAGCGTTGTTACTATTATGATTTGTGTAATAGCAGTAACCCAACAATTTCTGGGTAGGATCCAG
This sequence comes from Miniopterus schreibersii, assembly GCF_964146895.1. Lineage (NCBI taxonomy): Eukaryota > Metazoa > Chordata > Mammalia > Chiroptera > Miniopteridae > Miniopterus > Miniopterus schreibersii. The sequence continues at coordinate 773,331 of NC_138124.1, forward strand.
AAATAGACGTGATCTCAGCCATGAATGGGCTTGCTGCCTAAAAATAGCTCATCTTCTTGGAAACCGAAAGTGCTTTAAATGTGTGGCAGCACTAACCCACGTGATTCGCCTTTGAGGAGAGGAAATCCATTGTTAAATCCCAACACAGGGACACGTATATAAAATCAAAGGCCTTTTGAATTCTCGGTATAAGTATATAGGAGGGGCTCTTGGTTTAAAATGGAAATGTTCACCGTTTATTTTATGATAAATAAATGCCTTTTTTTCTATTGAACCGTTATAATTTTTTTTTTTCTTTTTGCTTTGTCTGCTCTCTTGAAGAGATTCAGACAGAAATAATTTAAGGGATACTCAGCTCAGCAAATCTAATCATGTGAGCTCTATAAACCGTGTAACCCAGGAGACGGCCATCACTATTCCAGGGGGTAGAGTTCTTAACCTCGTGGCCATCCGTAGGCACCGTGCTCTAGCCAGGGAAGAGCACAGAGGTGAACACCACACAGACGTGGACACATCGCTCACAGGTCTCCAGGTGCAATATTCACCGAGGTGTTTGTCTCTCAGATACAGAGGAATTGAAGGCAGTTTGCACAAGCAACGTGGCCGACTCTCACAGGCAGTTCTTGAGCACCTTTGGTTGGGTGACGTATTCGGGAGCCACTGCCTCCCCTTTGCAAGCCTATTAATCAGTGACAGTTGCTGGAATATATATAATTTTTCTGAGCAGTCTGGTGTCTTGAGTGAGTCTTATTTAGATAAATACTTATTTAAAATAAGCCAGAATATGCAATGACTCCCCAGAATATGCAATGACTCCCTAGCTCACAAGCATGATCCAAAGTCCCTTTAGACAGTGTTTCTGTTGAATCAGAACGTCTGTTACATAGAGGGTGAGACATCTGGTCGACTTGTCTATTCTGTTTAACACATCTGAGGCCTGGTGTTGGGCTCACCCTGCTCCCGAGAGGTAAATGTTCTTCTGGGGTGCAGTCTGGGAGCCCGGGAGCTCACCTCCAATCCCTCATCATGAGGACAGCGGTGCAGACCCTCAGCTGCTGCTGACTTCATAGTTAGGTTCTAGATCTGGAGGGTGCCTAGGAAATGGGACCAACAGAACCCAGCGGCCGAGTGGATGGTGGGTGTCAGATGAGAAAGAAGGAAGCGGGAGGTGCACAGCCTCTGCTTGGGGTGAGGCTGAGCGAGTGGGTAGATGGTGGTGCAGAGCAGGGAACAGATCTGGGGTAGAAAGGTAATGAGATAGCTTTAGACGTACTGAGCTCGCGTTGCATGTGGGGCGTTTGGATGGAAGGCTCAGGAGGCAGTTGGGTTCATCCATGGAGAACCCAGAAAAGCACAATTGACCAGAGACAGTGACTGGGGAGCAAGGGCCTGAGGCTGGAGTCAGGATGGGGACAGGAGGGGTGAATAAACAATGTCCTATAAAAAAGGCCATGGTAGGGCCACCAATTTACAAGTAAAGGGGACCTACTGGGGTGACACTTAGTGAAGGTGTTCTTTACACAGAGGGGGGTCAACTGACTATAAATTGGGTTGTCCTCAATTTTCGATGGGAGGGGAGGGTGGGAGATGAGCCCTGAAGGTCAGCTCAGCCACAGGGGTCAGGCCGGCAGGATGTTCTGGTTCGGGGGTTTTGTCTTTGTTAGTGCTATAGCCGTTTTACAAATGTGTATAATTTCAAAATATTTCCCAGCAGAAAACAACGTCTTAAGAAAAATCCAGCGCTCCTATACATTTGTGGGAACAGACTTGTTTGAACCCTGGGGTTGACTTCCCCCTAAAGTATCGGGCTGGGTCCTTCCTACCCGCATCGTGGGTGAGAGAGCGGGCTTTCCTTTGTAGCTGGCGTGTCCTTGGTGTGACTCACAGACATGGAGAGCAGATGGATGGTTGTCAGTGGAGACGGGGTTGGGGGGCTGGGGGAAAAAGCCAAGCGCCTTCTCTTCATCACTGCAATTTTTTTTTGGTTCGATTTTCTGCGTACCCCACCAGAATATGAGCTACTTAAAGGTACAAACGATGTGTTTCTCTTTTAAAAATATGTTTTTAGCCCTGCCGGGCGTGGCTCAGCAGTTGAGCGTCGTCGACCTAGGATCCAGGCGATCGGGGTTCGATTCCCCGTCAGGGCACATGCCCGGGTTGCGGGCTCGATCTCCAGTCGGGGGCGTGCAGGAGGCAGCCCATCAATGACTCTCTCATCATTGATGTTTCTCTCTCTCCCTCTCCCTTCCTCTCTCTGAAATCAATAAAGATATATTTAAATATATATATATATATATGTTTTTATTGATTTTAGAGAGAGAGGAAGGGAGAAAGAAGCATCGGTCAATTGCCTCCGGCATGCACCCCGATTGGGGATCAGACCCGCAACCTGGGCCTGGGCCCTGACCGGGAATTGAACTGGCAACCCTTCGATGCACCGGAAGATGCTGAACCAACTGAGCCACACGGGCCAGGGCTGTGTTGCTGATCTCTGGGTCCCCAACACCCAGCAGGGTTCCTGGCCTGTGGTAGACACTCGCTAGATGCTTAAGGCAAGAGGAAGGGAGAAAGAGGATACCCCAAAGAGAGGGAAATGCTGCCCCACTTGTCATAGGGGTTCAGCGAGTGGGAACCTCGAGGCCTCAGTGTCTGCTGTGGGAGGGGAGACGGATGCCTTAAGCCACTAAAAGGAATGGCTTAGAGTTTTCTAAATAAATCTCGGCCATGGAAGTGCCGCGATTCCCCAGCTTCATATCTCGGTTGCAGAAACGCCTGCCGAGGAAGCTTCCAGCGCTGAGGGCTTATGTAAGCCGCTCGGAGGCATCTTCCGTTCTCCCTGGCCTGAGAACCACCTACCTGCGCGGCCCGTGTCACCAGCCCACTGAGCAGGTGCACACGCAGGCGTCCCCGCGACTCCCCAGCTGCCGTTCAAGCCTGAAACGGGGTGTGGAGATTGCCTTTCTTTCTCGGGGTTAGTCATTTTTTTTTCCTTCATTTCCTGGGCTGGGGAAATCTCGTCAATTACTTAATTGCCGAATAATGAGCGATATTTTCACTTTCGAATATGTATTCTTGTCGCTGTAATGCGATAAGTGCCAGGAGATTCGCAGGAGAGGAGAGCGAAGTTGTTTGTCTCTTCCTGCGATTCGTCGGAACCGCTTGAATTAGGCGCCCAGAGCCCGGCTGAGGTTTTCTTTTGTTAATTTGTTGTTTGTTAAGGGGAGAGTTTGGAAGGACAGCTACCTATGAGTAGACCTATGGCTCCTGAATGGCTCACATTAGGGAATTCCTGCTCCATCCTGGCCCGTGTGGCCCAGTGGTTAGAGCGCCGGCCCGAGCACAGAAGGGTCTCGGGTTCGATTCCCGGTCAAGGGCACATACCTGGGTTGCAGGTTTGATCCCTGGCCCCAGTCCGGACAGGGATAGGAGGCAATCCATCGATGTCTCTCTCTCTCTCCCTTCCACACTCTCTAAAAATCAATGGAAAAAATACCCTCGGGTGACAATTAACAACAAAAGAACGCCAGCTCCCAGCCCCAGTAATTAGGGGTCCCCCTGGAGCTGTGGGTGCCAGCAACCCTTCCTTGCCCACATGGCTGCCTCCTGCCCCACCCAGTGCTGCCTGAGCCCACTGGCTCCAAACCAGGGGACCCCGGGCCGGCCTGATGTCTCGCCCAGAAACTCTGATTTTTGCCTGAAATGGAATTTTGGAATCGGGGGTAAAACCTAAAACCCTGTGTCATGTTTTTCCAATAGACACATTAGGCAAATTCGAAACACATGACTTACAAGCTTTTGGAAATCCACCCACCGGTATTTGCTTTGTAAAGGTGATGCGAGTGTGGGGAGACATGCGTCCTGGTGGATGTCAGCGCTTCGTGCTGGTTGATTTGATCACACACGCACGTGCATGCATGCACACACATGCACACAGACACGCATACACATGCACGCACCTGCATGCACACTTGCACACACACACACGCACACAGACACGCATACACATGCACGCACCTGCATGCACACTTGCACACACACACACCTTCATGCACATGCACACACACATGCACACAGACACGCACACACATGCACACACATGCATTTAGAGGGAGGAAATGATTTCATCAAAGGCCTCTATGCTCCCTAAAAGGAAGCCCAGAGCAATAAATGGTCCTTTAATTGAATGATTTTGTTTGTAAGATTCTTTTCCTGAGAGGCTCTGATTTGAATACAATGCTTATTTCAGTATTTATGCTGATTCTAAGTCCATCGTAAGCCTTTTATAACAGAGACAGAGAGACAGAGTTGAGGCGTTTTATCTCACCTGATGGTTTTGAGAGGCTACCGCAGTTCAGACCAACTGCACTGTAAGGAAATCATTCACACTTAGGCATCCCAGCCCAGGGGTTCCGGCCCTCGGGGGCCTGGAGAATTCGGGATGAGGGCACCTGGGGTGCCCCTTCTCATCACCAGACCTCTGTCCACTGCGTGCCGTGGCCTGGAGCTACCTCACGTGTCACAGTACAAACCAGAGAAGCTGGAGGCTTGTCTCGTAGGGACAACTGTGGCGCATCCGGCTGAACCTGGTGGAGCAGAGACCTGGAGGGGCTCCCAGTGTCCTGGGCCGGGTGTGCACACACACACCCCCCCCAGGCAGTGTGGGCCCGAGGTGGGACAGCACCGAGTCTCCACCAGAATCCCCACCACTGGACGTGTGACTCAGGAGCCCGAGGATAACCCGGCCACTTCCCTGGCCAGGCTTTGGGGTGGCTGCCGGGGAATGGAGCGATGTTCATGGGGAGGGAGTGCTGGCTGCCAAGGGGCCTGGGGGCCAGGCCATCAGTGCCCTTCCTTAGGGCCCCCCATGTATCTGTGCCACCTCCCCACCCCCGTTTCGGGGTTTGATCTGCACCTAATGCAGAAGCCAAACGCTCTCAGGGCGCCCAGGGCTGCGGAGACGCCTCTGCCACAGGGATGTGAGTCAGGATTCGTGCACACTCCCAGGGCGTCAATTACTGAACTCACAGGAGGGAGAGTTTATAAACTCGCTGCACCGCCTGCGAGTCTCTACCTTCGTCCAAGGTGCAGTCTTCTCAAATCAGGTTACAGCGAATTATACCCCGAGCGAGCTCTGTGAGCCGGGACCCAGCCAGGGCTGGGCAGGGGGGCAGCGAGGACGGGAGGGGTAGCCCTGGGATCCGGGCGCCTCCCTCACAGCAGAGGCCGGCTGGCGGCCCCGTGGGCAGCTGCTTTCTGCAAACCCTGACCCCTGGCTCCCTCCTCCTCTGCCAACGTGCTCTGTCTCCAAGAACGGATACGTCTGCTTGCGCCACAGCCAAGACGGGCTGCCAGCCTGTCCTACTGTGTGCTCATCTAATTAAGCGCGTCCTTCCCCGGGGAGGTTCCCTGAGCTTGCGCCCAGCGTGGGGAAGGGGTTCGCTGGTCTCCTGTGTCCTGCTCCGCTGGAGGCCCCACCCCTCCCAGCCCCACCCTGCCTCTCCCTGCCTCTCCCCACACTCGGCCCCTGCCCTCCCCAAGCCCTGCCCCTCCCACGTGTATGCCCCTCCCTGGTATGTAGCTAAGCCAGGCCTGTCTTCAGTGCCACCTGCCCTGTGGGAATCCTTTCTTGGTGGGGAGGGGTGACTTCACACAGGTGACACCGCGCACAGAGCTCTGCCCGGTACGTGTCTGGGGGGAAGAGTCTTGTGTTTCCTCTCATCTCGTCAGACCTCTGTAAGGACTCTCCAGCCCATTTGGCATCTTGCTCCCGCCTCTTTTCTGATTTTTAGGAGCCTTATAGCTTAAAACTTACTTTGTTTCTAGTTATGGAGATCGTATGGGTTTTGTTAGCTCCTTGCCTGTGAGCACCTGGAGAGGAGCACCCAGGTGCGCTCTGCCCAGGTGCGCTCTGCCCAGGTGCACTCTGCCCAGGTGTCTCTGCCCAGGTGCACTCTGCCCAGGTGTCTCTGCCCAGGTGTCTCTGCCCAGGTGCAACACTGCCCAGGTGCGCTCTGGGTCACGGCAGCCGTCTCCATGTTCCAATGCTCTTGAGATTGGTGATAAAGAGGCACTGCCCTGAGGAGCATCGCGTGGGATGTCAGAGATCTGGGTCCGGGATGGGCTCTTCGACTGACTGGCCATCGGGCCTCTCGCTGCCCACGAGCCGGGGTGTTTGCAGATGTGGCCTGCAAGTCTGTGAAGTCAGACGCTTCCATGTGCAACTGCTAGACAGTTACACGCGTGTTTCCTTATTGGTCGTTTCTTACACAGAAGGTAATTGTACGCATGTGTGTGTTCTTTTGAACTTCACTTAATTTCACTTAAAAATCTTGGAAAGTGCCCGGCCGGGTGTGGCTCAACGGTTGAGCATCGACCTGGGATCCGAGCGATTGGGGTTCGATTCCCGCTCAGGGCACATGCCTGGGTTGTGGGCTCGATCAATGACTCTCTCTTCATGGATGTTTCTCTCTCTCTCTCTCCCTCTCCTTTCCTCTCTCTGAAATCAATAAAGATATATTTAAAAAAAAAAAAAAAATCCCGGAAAGCACCCCTATGAGATCACACAGATTATATTCATTCTTGTTGTTTTTTTCCTAAGAATATTTTTAATTGATTTTTAAAGAGAGAAGATGGGAGATGGAGAGACAGAGAAACATCGATCGGCCACCTCCTGCTGGCCCCCCACCCGGGATGAGCCCGCAACCTGGGCAGGCGCCCCCACCGGGAACCAGGAACCGAAACCGCAACCTTTTGGTGCAATGACGACACCCAACCAGCTGAGCCACACCGCCCAGGGCTCTGCGTGGCTTTTAAGATGCCAGTTTGTCTCGTCTCGTTTTTACCTGAATGAAACGGGGGGTTTATAGACACGACCTACTCCTATTAACCTTTAAAAGACGGCATTTAAAAGACAGCATCATACAAACTCCACATATTTTCCAGGATCCGCTGTACAAGTAATGGTTTCTTTCCTTTTGCCTGTAAAAAAGAACGTAGATGCTCAGGTTTCTGAGTATTTAAGCCTGGTAATTGCGTTTACAGACAGCGACCGCAGCTCCCCCCGCCTGAAAGCAACGTCCGTTTCTCCTGGATCCCGACCTGCATTTGGCCAGTGGGGGGAAGCGTGCCTGTGGCTGAGCACAGACTAATTAATTTCTTTCTTTTCTTTTTCTCCCCCCCTCCAGGATTACACCTTAACCATGTATTTCCAACAATACTGGAGAGATAAGAGGCTCGCCTATTCCGGGATCCCGCTCAACCTCACGCTGGACAACCGCGTGGCGGACCAGCTGTGGGTGCCTGACACTTATTTCTTAAATGACAAGAAGTCGTTCGTGCACGGAGTGACCGTGAAAAACCGCATGATCCGGCTTCACCCCGACGGCACCGTGCTCTACGGGCTCAGGTCTGTCTGCCCCTCGGGGCTCGCGGTCGCCTTGAATTTCCCACTTGAGGCCATAATAGCCGGGGAGGCCGTGTCCCCCTATTAATGAGGAGATCCGTGAAACTCTGAGCTTTGCAGAAAAAGAAATCTTACAGGATTTGGGGCATCGCTGTGACTTATAAGAGTCACGAGCAAGGGGACAGCCTGCTCGGGCTGATTGGATCTAATTGGGTTGCCGTATCCGAGAACCAGATCCCCCCGGGCTGGGTTTCCCATATTACAGCCACAAAGGCCGTCATGAATATCAGCCTGGCACTGCAGAGCGCTCAGTGGCGCTCTCCCAAAGCCTTCTGCGGAGTCGGAAGAAAACGCTTAGTTAGGCCGATCCAGGCCCCATGGAGTTTTCCGAGGCGGTGCCTCCAGTATTTATGGGAGTGACTAAACGCAAGGCTCCCGGTGACAGTCATCTCGCACCAGCCCTCGTAATGAACTGTAATGAACTCGCTGGAATTGGAAACCAGGCTGCTGTCTGGGGCCGGGGTGGTCCGGGGCTTCCCTGGTTGCCCTGGAAACCACCAGGCCTTCCAGTGATGCTGTGAATTTCCCCCCCCTTGCTCAATGGCGCCCTTAAAATTATTTTGTTTCTTGCATGGACTTTGCACTGGTTTTTTTGATGCGTGTGTTTTTTTTCTTTCGGTAAATGGCTTTATTTGGTTTTGTTTTTATTGTTCAAAATATTACAGATGTCCCCTTTTTTCCCCATTGACCCCTTCCACCCTGCACCCCCTCCCCTCCCCAGTCCTTCGCCACACTATTGTCTGTGTCCTCGGGTGGGCGGGGGAGTGGGTGGGGAGAGATTAACCAAAGAGTTTATATATACGCTGGTTTTTGTTGTTTTGTTTGAGAGTAATTTTGTGTATGTGTTTTTCTTGATCTCCTGGCCTGAAAGTGTCTCCAAGGACTGACCCAATAGTTTTAAGTTTTATGTCAAAATGTTACGAGTCAGTAGCCTTCCAGCGAAGACTCCAGCAGGTCTAAGTGAAAGCAGAATAATATCTATTTAAAATCCACACCACTGTGACTTTCTCTGCGAGATGAACGAAGGGAAATTACTTAACATCGCCTTAGGTAGAAAAATGTTAGTGACTTTCTCCAAACAGCAATCAACAGAGCAAGAGTCAACGTTTTAGCAAAAATCAGAGTTCCTTTAACCCCAAGAAAGAAAAACGGGGGCCACATGTCACCCAAGCCATGTGTCCCTGTGAAAAGAGTCTAGCTCGATGTTTCTTTGGGATGTTTTCAGCATTTTATGTCTTTGCCCAGAAATGAGAGATGTGGTTATAAAGTTCTGGGAGTTCTGACAAGACATCACTCGTACAAAGAATTATCCAAAAACCACGTGAGCCTAAAATGAGGAGCCATGTCCTTCATTCACCTGCCTCCACCCCAAAGACACTGAATTGAAAGTGCTCGTGTGCACATGCGTGTGCACATGTGTGTGTGTAGTGGGGAAGCAAACATGAATAAAAATTCAGCTAGGCCTCCTTGGCTTTGGAACAGGACTTTCCGTTTGGGGCTCTCTCCAGTTTTATTTTTGGATTCTTTATTTTCTTACCAGAGGCAGGGTAGGTTAGGTTTCCCTTGAAAGCACAGAGCTTTAACCCTGCGAGACTAGTGTGTGAGTCTGCTCTGGCTGCTATAACAAAACACGCAGACAGGGCGGCTTATAAGCAACGGGCGTTTATTCTCAGAGGCCCGGAAGGCGGACACTCAAGATCAAGGAGCCAGCAGCTGCGGTGTCTGCGAGGACCTCATGCAGTGCAGGCGCCGTCTGCTGCGCCCGCATGTGGCAGGGCGAGGGAGCTCTGGGGGGTCTCTTCTAAAAGGCCACTAATCACCCGGCTGGGCCTGGCTCAGCGGTTGAGCGTCGACCTAGGATCCAGGCGATCGGGGTTCGATTTCTGGTCGGGGCACATGACCGGGTTGTGGGCTCGATGAATGACTCTCATCGTTGATGTTTCTATCTCTCTCTCTCCCTCTCCCTTCCTCTGTCTGAAATCAATAAAGATCTATTTAAAAAATAAAAATAATAAATAAATAAATAAATAAATGGCCACTAATCCCATTCATGAGGGCCCCACCACCCTGACCTAAGACCCTACCTCCTAATACCACCACTTTGGGGGGGGGGCTAGGATTTCAACTTATGAATTTGGGGTACAGACACACTCAGATCACAGCACACAGAGTGATATAATATGAAGGACAGGACTGGGTTAAATTTTCAAACTCCATTTGAATGTGTTGGGGCTTTAGCACCATACAACAGTCAAGACTAACTATATAAAAGTTAAATAGTGATGTAATAATAAGCTATGAGAAACTTTCAATAACAGACTTTTACAATAACCTAAAAAATATCTCTCTGGTCAAATTTACATCATTCTACATCTCAAGCAGCCTCTTGTATCAGGAAGTGGGTTTCTAAATAAGTTGCTGTTTTCATTCCAATGTTGTCTCAATGTATTTCTTGGGTCTCTCTTTAGAGCCTCATATTTTTGAAACAAGTCTTCGGATCTCTGTGGACTAGCTGTCAGAGAGAAAAATTCTAAATGCCAGGCCACCACGTTCCACACTTGCTCAGCAGCTACCCTGCCATCTGCTTCCCTTGCAAATCGGCTCATCTAGAAATCTCTGCCTTTATTTCTTTTTAATTTTTTAAATATGTTTTTATTGATTTCAGAGAGGGAGAGAGAGATAGAAACATCTATGATGAGAGTCATTGATCGGCTGCCTCCTGCACGCCCACTACTGGGGATGGAGCCCAAAACCCAGGTGTGCGCCCTGACCGGGAATCAAACTGTGACCTCCTACTTCATAGATAGACACTCAACCACTGAGCCACACCAGCTGGGCGAAAAGACACACAGAGTTATAGAGATTAATTTGAATTTGAATATGAATTTGAATTTTTGGACAGAAAAGCACATTGGTATGTCAAAATACTGATAGTTTTATTAAATTCTTACATATTGTCTACATATTCTATGTGAGCTGAAGTACCACTGCTATATATTCTACATTATGTGTACACACACATACACAATGCACAATCTATATATCGTGTTTTGTGTAAAAATCAAAGTGTGAGTGCTCTCCCTGGTGGGCCACCCTTCATTCCCTCCTTGGCCCCAACCCTATGTTCCCTCCCCTCTCTGTTCACTTGGTGCCCATTGGATCATTGGTGACATGGCAAGTCAGGGATGGGCCGGTGTATGTAACCCCAACAATACACCGTATCATTGTGTAAATAGGTACCATGGTGTGGGGCTGAAGGGGGTCTGGGCAGCTGGGGACGCTATGGGCAAAATCCTCATGTAGGGTTATGGAGCCCTGGAATTGCTGTTAGTCTCTTGTTGATGGATGTTCAACCCAACAAAGATGACTTTCCTCCTGGCTATGTCCCTGGGACACTAGTTGGCCGGGCCGTGTCCCCGAGGCATGAAGGTGGAATTTTTCTCACCCCTGTAGTCTGGGGTTGGCTTTGCCCTGAGTACCCAGCAGTAGCCCACGCTGGTGGGTCAGTCGCCATCAAGCTCCTCCGGGCTCCCTTTCCTGTTCACGCCCAGCCCGGGAGCAGTGACGGTTTGTGCTTAATCAAGGGTAGATTGAGATCTCTGGCTAGGGGTGAGCTTTCCATGACGTAGGTTTGTACCTCATCGCAGTCTTTTTCTGGGAAGCCATTAATCCATTACGCTGATGACTGTGCAGAAATGTCAGTGAGTACTCCCAGAGATTCGAGGGCATCCGTGTTCTCATTGTGATAAGAGGTTGTTTCAAATAACGAACTATTTTCTCAATGATTCCAATAGCCCCTTGACTTTGAGCTCGAGCACAGGCTTGAGCTCACCCGAAAAAGGTGATGTGACCCTCTTGCACCTGCCCAAGTCCCCAGTGATGTGAGAATGCTCTGGGCAGGGCACCGCACCCTCCTAAAATCAAACCCGGGCTCCTTGGAAATTTGGGGGCAGTTTCCTCTCAGGAAGAAAGAAGGATCTTGGCTAAGAGTTTCATAGATTCTCACAGGTTATCAGATGGCTAATAACCTTGAGGATTTTAGTCTTGCAACCATGTTGCTTATGACTATTTTTATCTTCATTTTCATGTGTTTTACTTTTGCTTGTTTCCTGTTTCATTGCATGAATTTTCACTTCCGAAAAATGAAAAAAATAGAGGTAACAGTGTACAAAACCTGCTAGTTCCTCATCGAACAGGACGGCTTCCTGTGCCCCTCCATGAAGGATGGTAGATACTCTGAACCCAAGGTCACTCCTTCATATCCAGCCTGTCTCAGACCGGAGACCTGTAGTGGCAAAGAGGGGAGAGTCGATTTCTCAGCCCCTCTGCTTCTATTTCTCCTCTACTGTGTCCCCAACCCCGCTTGGTGGCCTACATGTGACTCCTTCAGTTTTTCAAGACTTTTTAATTGATTTTTAGAGACACAGGAAGGGGAAGGGACTGAGAGAGAAACATCAATGTGAGAGCGAAACATCAATCATCTGCCTCCTGCATGCCCCCTACTGGGGGTCAAGCCGGCAACCTGGGCATGTGCCCTTAAATATAATGGCATGTGCCATTAAATATATATGTTTTTTGACTGTCAATTAGTTTCTGGGCTTTTCTATCAGAAACATACATCTCAACTATAGGGACTTTAAGCGCTGCTCTCTCTCAATCAAAAAAAAACAAGAGAAACAACCAGAAAAAAAATGCATCTGCCAAAGAGTAATAGTGGGGAAGTCCTCACCCAGTCATATTTCTCGTCAACTAGTCCTTAGAAATAGTAGTGGAATTCTCAGATTCCATAGGACCACGGAAGTGGAGCTGATGCTGGTAAATTTTCCTCTCGGGACAAATAAAATTTATTAGGAAAACACATGATGAGGCGTGTGTGTGCATGCGCACCCATGCATGGGCACAGGCATGCACACACACACAGGCTAGAAATGATGCCAACAGAGCTCAGAGGCCGCTGTGGCTCCCCTGCCCTTGGTCATCTCCATTAGCTAGACTTGAGCTCTCAATGCTTCAGGCTGTGAAGGGTAGATCAATGTTCCCTCCTGTGGTTTCTGCACAGCCCCAGGGGTGCAAAATTTGGTCCACTCACTCAGAAAGTCCACCGCCCAAGTTCACCATGAGTTTAGTCAACTTGGATGAAGGTTTTGTGGCTGAGGGAGGGACTCGGGCATGCTGCACCCTTCTGGATCTTTCTACCCCCCTCCCTTTTCTTGCCTTCCTGCCCCAGCAGCACCCAGACCTGTTCCTTCTCCCAGTGTGTCATCCCTGTGCCCACCTTTTGTAGCATGAGCGGCACTTGTATCTGATTGTCCACCATGAGAGGGTTTGCTATGCATTTCTCCTGGAGCAAGAAGCATGGTAGATAGATACTCTTACATTATTCCTTGAGTAAATAGGAAAGGGGCTCCCTTTTATAACCATTATTCCACCAGACAGAGAAGACAGGTCAGCAACGGTACTGGGGACACTCTCACCAATTCTTCTAGCTTCATGGTTCCCTCTGGATACTTCCTACGAGGCACTCGACATGATGTCACGTTAAGTGTGAGTCCCCAAACAATTTGGACATGCTCATGTTTGTATGTGCGTGCATGTTTCTAAAGGGTGATATTGGGGAACGACTAAGGAAAACAAAAAATAGTAATCTCAGTTATTGACTGTTCAAGTGGATAGGTACAAACACGGGTGGACAATGTGAACATTTCTGGTACAGGCCATTTTCTCTTTTTCATAAAAATTTATAATTTTAGCGTAACAGTAGATGTAAACATCGCATGCAGGAGGCCTAATGTCCTTGGGCCATGATATACATCCTTTCTACGGCTGCAGCTGACCCCAAGGGAAGCTAACCCACTCAACTTTGATTCATAATCAATAAAACAGAAGCCCAGTATTCTCTTTGAAAAGAGAGGCGATGTCATGGTGCAAAGCTCTGGAGTGTTATGATCCAGCCCAACAGACAAGGGTAATGAAACAGAATGAAGGAGAAGCTTGGCTCAGAGCCCAAAGGGCAGCCTGTGGATATGTAGCTACTTGAACAGGTCACGTGGAAAGTCCATGAATTCAATCCTAATCCAATCAGCACCGTCCCCTTGCATTCGTTTATTTTGTGCTATGAAGGTCACAGAGCCACTAGACCGGGAGGCAGAGCAGAGAGTGAAGATAAGAGCTTCCCGAGAAACCCCGCCCTTTGCCTTGATCGTTCAAATTCAACAAGACTCCGTAGAAAATTTTATAGGACTTGAAGTTTCTGTGTTGCTTGTCTTGATAAAACTGGCCTGCGGCATCCTGAAAAGCCATTCAGAATATATTATGCTGAATTGGGTGTACCTTGGAGAAGGGGACCTGCTTGGAGGCCACTTGCTGCTGATCTGGAAGCAGTTTCCTTGTTATGGTTCTCACCCCCCCTTTGCTCTCCGCCCTCCTCTGTGTGTTTCAGAATCACCACAACTGCGGCCTGCATGATGGACTTGAGGAGGTACCCCCTGGACGAGCAGAACTGCACCCTGGAAATTGAAAGCTGTGCGTATCTGTATTTGTGTGTGTGTGCGTGTCATCCATTTTGTGTTTTAGGCCATCTCGGCATTATTTGGCATTTTCCCCAAGGTGTATATCATTTTCTTGATAGTTTTTAACTATGTTAAATATTAGAGGTTTAATCTTCCACTCTGCAAATCTCACTGTTGAGAAGGGGAGAGAGACAGAGACAGAAAGCAAGCCAGAGAGAGCGTGAGAGAGACGCAGTATGAGTTCTCCGTTCTAATCTGATTAAGAGAATCTGTTTGCTTCCCTGAAATATAAGTAAACAAATGCCCCCATCTCGGGCCACTCAGTGTAAAGGGAGAAAACACAGACAATTTTGTCACAATATGCCTTGTCACGCATGAGTGGCTGTACCCCTGGGACCCTGGCAGTTGGAGTAAAGCTCATTTTCCATCAGGGACTCAGCTTGACAAGCAGGCTATTTCTGCATCTTGGCAATTTTCTTCAATTTGAAGAGCATTCAGCTGCCTTATTGGTAATTCAGTGTTGAGTACTCTTGTGTGAGGGACCAGGGCTGCGTCTGTATCATCTAATGAACAGATGTCCCACCTGCCACCTGAGCTACATCTCCAGGCAAATCTGGATGGCCCTGCTGTTGTTACCAATCCTGACCTATCACAGATGGGTTTATAATTAGCCTCCATTGGATTTAGGCTTGTCGGGGTTTATATTGAATTTTTTGTGGATGGCAAATGATTGACTTTCCAAGGTAATTTGATGCATTTGTGGTGAGAAGGGAATATTTTCATGAATGAACCTATTGGGAAGCTGTAGAGATCCCGTGTGGAGCTGATCCCACTGTGCCCCTGGTTCCCACACTACATCTGTGTCATGGTTCCTGAGAAATGTGCTTTCAGAAGGTGAGGGACATGAAATCGTGTCCATGATGGACTCGTCTGGGGATATTTAGTGTAAGACGATCATCGCCCAATAGTTGAAGAACTACCCTAGGAAGTGAAATAGAGTCTGTGTGGCTCCAGGGCATCACTCCCAGTGAAGTGATGAGTTTCAGGAAGGCAAATTTGGGGTCTAAGTAAGGAAGCAGCTCCTATTCCAATTGTGAAGAGATGAAGAGTAGACTGGGAGGAGGGGATTCTGTGACTACAATGTTTGAACTGAGGTCAGGATCCTGTTGTAAAGATTTATTTCCTCAGCATGTGTGAACCAACCCCCCTCAAAGAGTCCATGCTTAAAGCATTTGAGTGGAAAAAGAACTCTCTCAACTTTCTGGTGATTTAACTACATAATGTGTGAAAGGCTTTACATAAGTTGAGATGCAAACATGAGGAAGAGCGAGCTATGAGAAGATCTGGAAGTATGTCCCCTGGACACAGTGTGCTGATCTGAGCCACAGAGGCCAGGGGGCTGGGCTGGGTGCAAGGGAGAGAAACTGGATGCACACGGGGGCCAGTCCTGCAGATTCTTGGGGTCCTTGTAAGGAGTTTGGACTTGTTCTGCTGATTGCGTTGGGAAACATGTGAGGGTTTTACAGAGAGGGGTAGCTTGGTAATGTGTGTATTTGATTAACTAATGCCATGACCGCCAGGTGAGAATGGAATATGAGGAAGTCAGAAGGGAGGTGTGACCACCATGATCCAGGGCATGAGAATAGCAGATAGAACTAGGGAGATGGTATTAACTGTGGGGAGCAGTCACCCCACAGTTTTGGTCTATTTGTCAACCACTTTTCACTCAGTATTATATATTCAAGTAAAAAAGTCCATTATAGCCCAGCTAGTGTGGCTATGTGGTTGAGAGTCGTCCTGTGCACCAAGAGGTCACCGGTTCGATTTCCGATCAGGGCACATGCCTAGGTTTCAGGCTTGATCGCCAATAGGGGGTGTGGAGGAGGCAGCCAATCGATATTGATGTTTCTCTCTCTCTCTCCCTTCTCCCTCTCCCTTTCTCTCTCTCTAAAAATCAATAAAAATATGTTTATTTTTTTTAAATGTCCATTATACTGATAGGGTATTTTTCTCCGGGTATGAGTTGTAATCGATCTTACTGGTAAAGTTGACTTGATCCTCTAGAAGACTCCTGGGTGCTACAGTAACACCAGACTTCACTGTCTTATTACTTTTCCTGCAGAAGCATTGAACTTGAGCGCTGAACCAAGAGCTGCGTTTGGGGCTATAATCTGGCTAATGGCCACTCTTCATGAGACCTTTGTGCAAATCTCTGAGGGCCCAGAGTGTCCCAACAAAAGGCATTTCTAAGGATGGCAAACCTCCCGGCCACCTGATAGAACCATCCAGCAATGCCGAGAACTCTACTTTTGCTCTGATGTGATCAACCATTGATTGAATCCATTCACCCTCAGTGTTTTAACTTTTCAGTGGCTTTTGAGAAGAGTTGCCCCTCTGGAATTTGTCGTGCTTGAGTTCCCATCTTTTCTCACAACCATCTTTATATAAGTATGTGTGTGTTTATTGATTTTAGAGGGAGGGAGAGATAGAAACATCGATGAGAGAGAAGCATCGATTGACTGCCTCCCGCACGCCCCCTGCTGGGGACTGAGCCCACAACCCGGGCACGTGCCCTGACCGGGAATCGAACCGGTGACCTCTTGGTTCCTGGGTCAACACTCAACACTGAGCCCCGCCGGCCGGGCAGCCTCCCTGGTTTTTGCCCTTTTCAGCGCCAGCCTGTTCTAAATCAAAGGTAATCAGAGATAACACGGGGATTTGAGGACTAGTTCTTTGAAGACACTTCTCAAAAACGAGCACATCAAACAAATGTACTTGAGCTATGGGCAAGCTCTTCCTTCCGTTTTTCTGGTGACAGTTTCTTGAATGTTGTGCATAGACAAGACAATGTTTCATCTCCGCCGCGTCCCTTCTTCTCTTCCTGGTAGATGGCTACACCACGGATGACATTGAATTCTACTGGCGCGGTGGCGACAGTGCTGTCACCGGAGTGGAGAGGATTGAGCTCCCTCAGTTCTCCATTGTGGAGCATCGCCTGGTCTCCAGGAATGTCGTCTTTGCCACAGGTGAGTCCTGCGTCCGCTCACCCTCCCTGGGGACACTAGGCACCTGGGTTGTCATGGTCTCCTTATGAAATACCCTGCAAGCGACTCCCAGCACTGGGTCACCCCAAGCAGCACTGTCATCAGTAATTCATCCTATTAGGTGCCCCTTTTCTCTGTCTCCAAAGGGGATCGGTAAGCTCTGGTGGGTAGAAGGATCCCCTGGCAATGAGATGCCCCCTGGGGCTGGTTATTGAGAAGTTAAAAGACCAAGGGTGGTCCTGCCAGTGTGGCTCAGTGGGTTGAGCATCCAGCCATGAACCAAGAGGTCAAAGGTTTGATTCCCAGTCAGGGCACATGCCTGGGTTTTGGGCTTGATCCCCCGTAGGGGGCGTGCAGGAGGCGACCGATGGATGTTTCTCTCTCATCAATGTTGCTATCTCTCCCTCTCCTTTCCTCTCTCTCTAAAAACATATATTTTTTAAAAAAGACTGAGGGTGAATTCAGTCAACCCATTTTGGTAACATAAGCAACTCATTGTGCGTAGACAAGAGGCCACCCATGGCCACGGAGGCAGGAAGGAAGGGGAGAGAGGAATAGTGCTGTTGACCCAGAAATAAAAGACCTTCTCCCCACTTCTGGGCTCCCAGTCGGCCTTGGTGGTCCAGGAACTTGAACTTGGACCACACTCAGACTCTTTAGGCAAGGTCACCTGCTCCTAATAGTATCAGGTGAAGGCTGCCCTGGCCTGGGTTTCATTGTCGTCTCTGTTTCAACCATCCAAAGACTGAGAAGGTACCTGCTGTCCTGTCTGTTCTTGCTGAGGTTTTATTGAATTACAACCCCGGGTATTTTGCAAGGTGTGGTGCCTTCTCCGTGCTCTTCCTCAGTGCGGTGTGCCATAACTGAGATAAACAAAAGTGCCAAACAGAAAGGAATTATAAAAAGCACAAACTCTGGGTTGAAATGCTCAGTGAAGGCAAAGCTGGGACCTCCCACCTCCGCTTCCTCCTGTCATTGTAGCTTAAATAACAAGTGTGGGGAGTTTGCCCCACTCATGACACCTACAGGCCTGCGCTCTGTGCCCATTGCCTCTGGCTTGAGTGCCTGTGACCCACAGCTACCTGCCTCCCTTCTAGTCACTCTGGAGCTTAATCCAGACTCCACTTCCTCTGGGCAGGCGTGGGCCCTGTTCTGCCCAGGGACTGCC
Organism: Miniopterus schreibersii; assembly: GCF_964146895.1. Lineage (NCBI taxonomy): Eukaryota > Metazoa > Chordata > Mammalia > Chiroptera > Miniopteridae > Miniopterus > Miniopterus schreibersii. Next base: position 791,514 of record NC_138124.1, read on the forward strand.
ACCCAGGCTGGTCACGTGGCTTCTCTGCATTTCCACAGCTCTGCCAACACATGGGCCCCTCCACGCTCTGTTGTGCCTGTGTCCTCAAGGATGCGTCTCCCTCGGGAGGCACCCGTCCAGTTCCTGCCTTCCCCCCCTCCCAGCTCCACCTTGTGCGATGCCTGACACGTCCCGGGCATGCAGCCACGGTCACTGAGCAAGCGAACAGTGAGCCTCCCTCCTCTGCACCCCGGCTTCTAAGAGCCAGTGGACATGCCAAGTACAGACAATGCCTGGGATGTTGACCGTCCCTTCTCTCATCTATTGCGAGATGTCTTGCAAATGTCTTTGAGGCCTCCAGAGAGCACACACTGAGGGGCTCACCTCAGGGGGCAGCAAGGACCAGCATCGGCGCAGGCTTGTCGTTAAGGCAGCGATTTTTCAACCGGGGAGCTGCAAGAATCTTTAAAGCATTGCAGCACCTGATTATTTAGTTGGGGCACTGACTTCTCTTCCTTTAGATTGTCAAATTAAAAAAATGACAACAGCCAATGCAACAGTAGCCGTCTGGTCTGAATTAATCAAAATTATACCTTTTTTTTCTTGTCGGATCAGCAAAAAATACATTTTTTGGTGTGCCCCAGAATCTTAGTAATTAGTTTATGTGCCATGAGATGGAAAAGGTTGAAAATCGCTGCGTCAAGGAATAGTTCCCACAAGCAAGCAGACTGCTCTGTGATGCACCGAATGAGATGATGTGTTGCTTTTATTTATTTATTTTTTTAGCACGAGAAGAGGGAGAGAGTGAGAGAGAGAGAAACATCGATGAGAGAGAAACATCAACCAGCTGCCTCCTGCACGCCCCCTACTGGGGATGGAGCCTAGAACCTGGGCATGTGCCCTAACCAGGAATTGAACCAGTGACCTCTTGGTACACGGGCCGATGCTCTAACCACTGGGCCACACAGGCCAGGGCTGATATATTGCTTTTAAAACCAGGATTAAGTTGTTCCACACTCCATGGGATGTGAGCACAAGGTGGGCTCAGAACTCAGGAGTGGTGTCCTCTCAGTGGAGCAACCCTGCCCTACAGGGTTTGGTCTAGAAAACCGTTGGTCATGGCCATTCGGTGCTCCCACAAGCATCTCTTATCGAGTTGTCTGCAGCCTCCTCAGAAAGCCTGCAGGTGTTGGTAGAGGGGGTAGAACTTCTAGAATAATCTAACTCAAATCCACTCAGGAGCAGTCTCTGTCTGTCTTTAAGAATGTATATGATGCCCGGCCGGGCGTGGCTCAGCGGTTGAGCGTCGACCTAGGATCTAGGCAATCGGGGTTCGATTCCCGGTCAGGGCACATGCCTGGGTTGCGGGCTCAATCAATGACTCTCTCATCATTGATGTTTCTATCTCTCTCTCTCCCTCTCCTTTCTCTCTGAAATCAATAAAGATATATTAAAAAAAAAAAGAATGTATATGGTAAAATGTTTCCTAAAAACATCTGGAGAAAATACCCGCTACAAGTATGGGGGAGAATATTTGATTGATCCGCAAGACCCTCAGGCATCAGAAGGCAATATCGAGTCTTCTTGCCAGCACCTACCCAGTTTCTGCACTTGTAGGATGTAGCCAGGGCACCATATCAGTCAGTTATAAACCTCCCATCCTTCAAAGAGTTGGCACTTTAGAATGATTCTAAATTGCCTATTTATGTAGGCCTGTTCTAAGTCACATTATTTTTTAAATTATTTTTAAATGAAATATCATGCAAATTTATTTTCCTCTGCCCAAGTGTTCTGAATTTGTGAGATCTGATCAGTAGCCTGAATTGAAGGACTCTCTAGCTTGAGGGAGAATGCTCGAAACAGGGATTGGGGAAAGAACAAACACTCTGGAGGTAGAGTCCACGCTGAAGATTCACTGTGATTCCTTCCACCCCCGCTTCTGGTGTGGTGTGGACACGGGGCTGCACCCGAGTCTGAAGGGCAGGGGATGGAGGCAGGCCAGGACTCAGATGAGGCGAGTGAAGCCTTTAGATGCAAAATTTCAGATGTTCGTTATCAGAGTCACGCAAGTGAAATTTTGTGCCTCACCCCCGTCACCCTCATTCTGCCCCTTTGAGGGCCGTATAGGTGGCTCCTCGCTGTGGTTTTGGTGGACTGAAGTCCTACACTATCTCCAGGACAACATGAGGCCGCAGGCTACAGGGCTGGGAGCACATACAGATGGAGTCACGGGTATTCACTCAACGACTGGCATGAGCTACAGCATTTGAGGATAATATTTCATTGTCTCTGGCTTCCATTGTTTCTATCGAGAAGACACTTGTTGGTCTAACTACTTTCGAATTCATCTGTCTTTCCTCCCCCTTAAGACGCTTTTATGATTTTTCTCTTTGTTTTTGGTTCACTGGCATTTTCGATGTACCAAGCTATAGTTTTTTTTCTCTTTAGTATTCTTTTTAGAGTTTGTAAATCTTCTTGACTCTTCGGCTTGATGTCTTTGGAGCATTATTGGCCACCATTGCTCTGGCCTATTCTCTCCTTTTCTCCCCCTAAACTTTTAATTTTAACAATTCCAATGTTAGATCTTCTCTTATCTTCTATATATCTCACCCTCCCTTCTGAAATTTTTATTTTATTTTCTCTTCATGTTTCACTCTGGAAATTTTCTTCTGATTTATCTTTCATTTCAACAGTATTCTCTTCATCTGTGTCTAATCTGTTATCATCCATGGGAAAATTGTAGATACAATTCAAAGTTTATGATGGCGTTTTCTTTTTTCAGAGAGGATCTATGCTCACCTCTGTGAGGCAACTAGAGGAACTGGCCATCCAGGGCAGGCTTTATTTACTTTCTGGGAATTCGATAATTCTAAATTCATTCAATCTTTGTTCATGCTTGAATCCTTCGGTTTATTTTCACACCTTGGACCGAGCTCTTTGGAATCCCTATTTGACGGTCTCTGTCTCCAGTTTTTGCTCCCTTAGTGCCATAAGTCTGTCAGACATTCTACTTAGCTTTTCATGTTTCTCTTCTAGAAACTATAGCTACCTAAAACACAGACTTACTTATTTTTATTTTTCTTCTAGACCTCGTCCCAGATTTTTCTGGCTTGTTATTTCTCCAACACCTTCAAGGAAATGTGTTTAAATTGTGTCCACTTTTTTTCTAGTTTCCAATAGGAGGTTACCTATTTCACAATACTCAAGCACCATGGTTTATCTTCCACTTCTCTCTTCAGAAAAATCACAGTTATTTCAATATTTAATTCTTACTTAGTTTGGACTGTTAATACATGAGAGTAAAAACAGAAGAAAATGTAGGGTACATTTTTTTACAGTCAGATTTTGGAAAATGTAAATTATTTAATTTTGTATTTTTCTAATAATGTAAAGAGGAAACACTTATCTAGAATAGTGTGCTATTGAGGAAAGTGCTGTAAAGCCCAGAATCAGGAGGTCTGAATCCTCAGTCCTGACAATAACAAGCTGTGGAACTGTGAGCAAAGCACTTGAATATCAGATAATAAGGGGATCTGGTTAAAAGAAATACTGCATTACATTTGTTTCAACAAGTATATACAGCTAACCATCACAGAGCCCCTAAATATCACCCTGGATGCAGGATCCCCAGGTTGGGATTTCAGTTTTTGTATTAGCCTTTTTTAAAAATATGTTTTTATTGATTTCAAAGAGAGGAAGGGAGAGGAAGAAAGAGATAGAAACATCAATGATGAGAGAGTCATCAATCGGCTGCCTCCTGCGCGCCCCCTTCTGGGGATCGAGCCCACAACCCAAGCATGTGCCCTGACCAGGAATCAAACCGTGACCTCCTGGTTCATAGGTTGACACTCAACCACTGACCCACCCGGCTGGTCAAGCTTCTGCATTAGTCTTGAATGTATATTCTGTTGACCAGCAAAATTTGAGATGTACAGTTTCTCCCAAATCTGAAATTTACTCCTAACTTTTTAGTTTTCTTTGAGCTGAAAGATTAAAATTTTTCTAGAAACATGGAGAACAGCTTAATATGCTTCTTTCGTTACGTGGTGTTTTTATTTCTTTTCCTTTTTTCTGGGGTCCATTTGAACTGATATATTCTGACTTTATTTCAAAACCTTCTGTGAAGATCAGAAGAAATAAAAAGAGAAGAATCCAAAAAATGAACAATGATGAAACAGTTCCATTAAGATACGTGACTTTTCTATCCTTCAAAAATCAGTTTCCAAAATACTGTTTCCTTCCCATTAATGAGCATGACAAATTACAAATGTTTTCAAAGTCTTCATGTCGCACCATTAATATACGCACTTAATTTTTTCTAGAGTCCATTCGTGAACCCCATAATTTAGTGTGTGTTTTCTAAACTAAAGCCCTGTGATGACATTATTGCCCATTGGGCCTGTAAAAACATCTATTAGGTCTAGTGAAGATAGTACAGAAAATGTGAATCTCATTTGTAATTTAATTTCTTCTTAAATTCCAGAGTCAGATTCCCATTTTTTTACCCCATTGGCATATTTGTTGTTGTTAATCCTCATGGAAGGTATTTTTTCCATTGATTTCTTTTTTTAGAGAAAATGGAAGAGTGGAAGGGAGGGAATGAGGGGGGAGAAAGAGAAAGAGAGAAACATCTATGTGAGAGAGACACATCGATTAGTTGCCTCCTGCACACACCCCAACAGGGGCTGGAGACTGAGCCTTTGACCCTTCAGTGTACAGGCCGACGCTCTAACCACTGAGCCACACCAAGCAGGGCCCCACTGACTTTTGTTAGAAGGATCCTGAGGGACAGTACAACTGTTCTTCCTAGCAAAATACTCCCATAATCCCCCAGTCCAAAACGGGGGGAGCAGAGCAGGCTCATTCTCATTACAAAGGAGAGCTCAGCTACCTCACCTTGTTGCTATGAAAGACACCTGACCCTTGAAACATGTATCACCACAGAAGCCACAGATTCTTCAGAGATTCCTTGCCCCACCCACGCTTCCTTTGCAGAAATGATTCTCATCTACCTTGACCTTGTGCAATTGTGTGGAAGACCTCCAGCTCAATTTTTTAAATGTGCTCGATGGTAAAACCCTTAGATCACACAATTGTGAGCACAGAAGCCATCACAGAGCAAGAAAAAGGAGAGGAAGAGGGGACTTGCATTTCTCGAGTGTGTATTTGAGTCCAGTTAGTATATTTGGTACTTGATGTGAATTAAGCCATTTAATTTCAATTAAAATGCAGGTAGTCAGTATTCTTTTTTTCTTTATAACAGATTTATTGAGATATAATTTACATACCATACAATTCATCCATTTAAACTGTGTAATTCAGTGTTCTTAGTGTGTTTACAGAGATGTGTAATCATGACCACAGTCGATTTCAGAATATTTTCAACACCCCCAGAAGAAACCCTGTACCCATTAGTGCTCACTCCAAATGTCCCCCAGTCTGCCTCCCCTCACCCTGGATGACTACTAACCTAATTTTGTTTTATGGATTTGCCTATTCTGTACCTTTCATATCAGTGGAACGAGACAATAGGTAGTCCTTTGTGACTGACTTCTTTCACTTAGCATATTTTCAAGGTTCATCCACATTGCAGTGTTCATCCATGCCTCATCCTTTTTTATTGCTGAATGATATTCCATTGTCTAAATAGATCCTATTTGGTTTAATCATTCCTGAGTTGATGGACACGGGGCTGTTTCCAGCACTTGGCTATTAGGAATAAGACTGCCACGAGCATTCATGTACAAGTTTTCTCTGGATATATGTTTTCATTTCTCTTAGGCATGTGCTTAGGATTGGAATTGCTGGGTCATATGGTAACTATGTTTAACCTTTTGAAGGTACACCAAACTGTTTTCCAACCATTTAACATTCCTACAAGCAGTGCATGAGGGTTCTAGTATCTCCACATCCTCACCAACACTTGCTATTGTCTGTCTTTTTTTAAATCCTTGCCTGGGTACATGTTCATTGATTTTAGAGAGAGAGAAAGAGAAAGGGGGAGAGGGGGAGGGAGAGAGAGAAAGAAACATCGATTTGTTGTTCCACTTATTAATGTATCCTTGGTTGATTCTTATATGTGCCCTGACCCCCAGGAATCAAACCCTCAACCTTGGCGTATTGAGATGATACCAACTGAGCTACCCAGCCAGGGCCTCTCTTTGCTATTTTATATATCTCTCTTTTTTCATGGATTTGTTTGAACATGTAATAACTAAGATGACTATTAATGAGAGTGAGAAAACTGGTAACTCTATTTTGAATTTTTGGTTGTATTATAAAGTAAGATGTTAGATTATAAATTAATGAGGCAGCATGTTAGAGACCCTAAGAGCAGCCCCGAGAGCTCACAAATCTCTCACACTGGTGGGAGAGCTGCCCACAGTGGCTCCTTGAAGGGGGAGGCACACGTATATAGGTCAGCTCTGCAGTTGCTAAAATATCATCTTATTACTTTATAGATCCATTTCAGCAGCTCTTATCACTCCACAAAGGTGACATGGTACTCTACGTCTGCATTTTTATGAGTTCTCCAACCACATTAGTGCCTTAGAGAGCAATATTAACAGGCTGGATGAGAGACCCAGAGCCTTGTGTTTGGCCATAGCTTCTGGTGCATTTGGGGAGAAAGAGTTGAGATCAGCATCTTCAACAGTAACCCTGCCAAGGAAGCCCTGAGCTGGAACACTGCCCTTGTGTGCAGGGACTTGTCCCTGTCTGTTGGCTCAGCATCTCCTTGGGAACCTGACTACATCTATATTGGCGCGTGAGCTTTAGGGCTTTGGTGCCTTCCTGCTGTCATTTTCAGCTTCTATTGCTATTTTGAAGGGTATGTCTGGATGCCACTGATGCACCATGTTTCAACTCTAAATTATTAGCCACTAGCTGTGATCACTGGGGTGTGTGCCCCATGGATACAGCATACACAATGGCATTCGTCATCCCAGTGTAAGGACCCTGTCTAACAAAGCAACCAAGACTTTTAAATACTCTATAAGGTGCACAGCAAATGGCAAAAGCCTTTGTCTAGAACAAATTTTTGACATCACAGAGAATTCTGGCATTTGTTGACATTTCAAGGTCTCTAACTCATGGCATCTTGGAAGGTTTTCTTCAGTGAATCCTGCTATGGCCTTAACCTTGAAGGCCCTTCTGCTTCCCTGCCTGAAAAGAACCTTATTCAATCAGGAGTATCTCAGGTTAGATGTCATCCAACCTCTACTCCATCATCCGGTCTCATGCTCTAGAATATCTCTGTATCTCGAGCGCAGAGCCCTCCCTTCGGCTTCATGGAGGCCAGTTCTGCATGTCTGTCTCTGACATGGGTTAGGGGCTAGTGGAGAACATAGAGTCTCTTATTTCTTTTTTTTTTTTAATATATCTTTATTGATTTCAAAGAGAGGAAGGGAGAGGGAGAGAGAGAGAACCATCAATGATGAGAGAGTCATTGATCAGCTGCCTTCTGCACACCTCCGACTGGGGATTGAGCCCGCACCCCAGGCATGTGCCCCAACCAGGAATCGAATGGCCATCTCCTGAATCCTAGGTCAATGCTCAACCACTGAGCCATGCCGGCCAGGCAGACTCTCTTCTTATGCATCATCCTTGTCTGCTCACCATTCCCACATCTGGGATTATGAGCCTGGGATGGGAGGGGCCAGTGGTGAATGCCTAAAATTTTGTTGAATAGAAGTTGATTTCAACAAATAGTATGTATTTACTAAATTCATAAGAAAGTGATATATTTTCTTAATGCTAAATTCTGTGTTAATGAGTATCTTGGTAAATTTTCAGAGATTAAGGTATTTTTTTATTGATTTTGGTAAATAGTAATAATATGATTTCAATGAGAAAAAGAAATAATTCAGGAGGATAATCACTTACATTTAGAGGGAATAAAGGGTTCATGAAGGATGTGGCAGTTGACCAAGGCCTTGAAGGATGGTTAGACATTTCCTAAGGAGAGAAGTGTGGGTGTGAGTCAGCAGAAGGAGGAAATATGGGCAATTACTTTGAGGCAGTGAGGACACTCTTTGGCTAGAAAAGGTTGTGCTTAACGCAGAGACATGGTGGAATATGAAAATGAAGTTAATTTGGGAAAACATTTTGGAGGAACTAAAGTTCCTGGGTGAGTGTTTGACCTTTACGGGAAGCAATCAACCATGGACAGTATTGAGTATGGGATGGCCGTGAGTGTCTGTGCTGGGTTCTGGACTTGTGGGTGGAGCAGAGGTCCAGTGATCTGGAAGTGGCCAGGCTCACAAGGGGACTCCGACTGGCTCAATGGCGCCTCCTCTTGGTGATCTCTCTACACCTATATGTGATATAAAACCATAGAATGTCAAATCTCCTTCAAGGAAGCTTTGCTCAGGGATGGTGCTGGGAAAATCGCTTAGCTGGTTATAGAAAAATCAATGTTCCCGTCTGCTTCATAGCAAACACTGAAATATCTGCCAACCCTCCAAATAGGCTGGCGGCTCGAGTTCTGTTGTGAACTTAGCTAAACCTAAAAAGAAAGTTGAAAGACAATAAGAAAATGAGATGATAGATTCAACGACATGCAGAAATTTAGGTATTTATGTATCTTCCACTCCACCCATCACAAGCTCTGAAACAAACTCTACTGCAAAAATGCTTACATGGAATACAGATGAGGGCTATTATCGAAAGGACATAAATGAGTAGAAAAAAGAGTAAGGAGAGAGGAAAATGGGTGCCTAGTAAATCAGATCACTTATGAGATTAAAATGCAGAGGAGAATCACCTAGGAAGGGTTCAATCAAAGCCTTCATTCAATGAAACTAGAGTTTTTTCCCCATGGAAATTAGCAGAAGTTATCTTTAAAAACATTATGTAATGTTGTTAAGTTCACAGGGTGAGATAGGCCCTTCTATGAAGTGCTCGCAGCGGAGTGGACACTGGTGTGATTATTATGCAAAATAATTTGGCCTTGAAAACTGCCCGAGCGATTCTGTTTTCAGCATATTCATCCTAAGGAAATAAGTCTAAATGTAGCAAAAGCAGTCTGTTCAAAGGTACTCTTAAGAGTATTGTTTATAATTTTGAAAAATGGAAATAACCTAAAGTTACAACATTCAGGAAAATGTATTTATAGACTTTAGAGGACATACGTATGTACTTGGCATGTATATAATGTGTATTAATGTGTATACATTTAAAATTAGAATTTTAAATTTTGTTCACAAGTAATTTGTAATAAGTGTGAAAATATTTATGTCATAATGATAGAATGATGTATACATTTGATAAGTGCCATGGAAGGAGACCACACACACACACACACATACACATGCAGGCTCACACACACACACACACAGGCTCATGCACACAGAGGCTCACACACACACACAGACTCACACAGGTTCACACACACACACACAGGCTCAAACACACAAGCACATACAGGCACATACACACAGGCTCACACACATACACACACAGGCTCACCTACACCCATAGGCTCACACACACACAGGCAAACACACACACACACACACACACACAGGCTCACACACATACACAGGCTCACACACATACACAGGCTCACCCACACACACAGGCTCTCACACACACACAGGTGCACACACACACACAGGCTCACACACACACACAGGCTCACACACATACACAGGCTCACCCACACACACAGGCTCTCACACACACACAGGTGCACACACACACACAGGCTCACACACACACACAGGCTCACACACACACACAGGCTCACACACACACACACACACACACACGGGCTGGAGGAAATTTCCCACACCACCAGCCTTGAAACGCTGGCTCTCTTAAGTGCTTTCTGGTTTCCTTTATGTGATTCTGGCTGACAATGTGGTTGATGGGAAAGTGGAGCCTGGAGGTAAAAGGCATCTTCTGCACAGAAGCCGTAGTCCTAGGAGTGAATCAGGCTGCTGAAGAAATAGAAAGACAGAAGCAGGAAGGGCCGGGCACTGAAGTCTGGGCGACGCATGTGTTGGGGGCGGAGACCAGGAGCCTGCAGGCTCGGAGAAGGAGCTCATGAAATCAAGGGCCCCTGAGCTCGGAGCAGCCATGTCAGGAGAGCTCCGTCCATCAGTAGGGTGCAAGGGCGAGGCTGGGAAGTTGTTTAGAGATGTGCTTTGGGTTTTCACTGGTTGCCCTTCAGTCAGCTTCGTTAGAATCCTCAGGAGCTGATAAGTGACGGTTGATGTGGAGAGGAGCAAGTGTAAGCCCAGCCCGCCTTGCTCCAGGAAAACAAACAGAGAAGGCAAATTTAAGTAAATGACGCACGATCAGTGGGCCTGTTCCTCGCTCTGCAATGGTGGTGCCAGCTGGGTTCCCAGGGACCCACACATCTGTGCCAGTGTCACAACATCACATCTGTGCCAGTGTCACAACATCACAACATCTGTGCCAGTGTCACAACATCACATCTGTGCCAGTGTCACACATCACAACATCAGTGACACAATATCACAACATCTGTGCCAGTGTCACATTACAACATCTGTGCAGTGTCACAACATCTGTCCACAGTGTCACATCACATCTATGCCAGTGTCACAACATCACATCTGTGCACAGTGTCCCTCTAGAAGTGGTGGTAGGGGACGGCTGGGAAAGCCCCTTTGCTCAAGAAAGCCTTAAGCCAGGTCTCCTCTATCCATATGGAAAAGAACAGGACAGCCATTAATTGAAAAATGGGTATTTGGCATTATCTGTATCCCAAGCTAAAAACTTTCCCACTTTGCCAAGGATCATTCTCAGCTGAGCACCCAGCCTTGGTAGACTATCATCATCAATACCTTATCAATAGACTGAAATCCATTCCTACCCAGATCTTCCACCAGCACCTCAGGCGGACAGAAGCACATGGCGTGGCTGGGGACCGCCCCTCGGCCCACGGGCTTCTCAGAGGCACGGTGGTGACCGTGGGAGTGAAGGCAGCTCTGTCGGCCACGTGTCCCGCCCGCATGACCCTGTCTGTTCCCGCAGGTGCCTACCCCCGGCTCTCCCTGAGCTTCCGGCTGAAGAGGAACATCGGGTACTTCATTCTGCAGACCTACATGCCCTCCATTCTCATCACCATTCTCTCCTGGGTGTCCTTCTGGATCAATTACGACGCCTCCGCGGCCAGGGTGGCCCTGGGTATGTGCTCTTTTAAAACGATATCTGAAATGGCCATGAACCGTGTCGTCACCGCGTTCGGGAGCTCAGAGGCTAGAGTTCGGCGACAGGTTTTTGCCATCCTGACAGCGCCACTTTCTGTCTGGAAACCCTCATTTCTCGTACGATTGCTTTGATATGTTAATTTAATTATCAGGCTCAAATTCGAATTTCCATGCCCACCAAAGGGAAAGGCATGCTTGCCGAATATTTGCATAATAAAACCATTTTTGACACTAATTTTAAAGCCAGGATTAACATCTCCTGTTTGAAATCATTTTATGGCCCAGAAAGAAGACATGGTTAATTGTGCATTTGTCTTCTTTAAGTCAGAAAAAAAGTCAAATATTTATTATAGCATGTAATTGGAATTACACGATTTAATGAGCATTAAAATATATCATCAGATTCTGAGTCATTCCCAAGAGCTCTGGTGATCTTTTCTGGCCACTGATCATTTGAGAATTATCAGCTGATGGACATTCAATAGTGTCGTTTCCAACATTATTTCTGATATATATTGAATACTTTCAATATTTTCAGGAAATAGTCTCTACTCAGCTAATTATTATGAAGCCACATGGACAAGATAAACATTCAGATGCATTTTAAGTAAATACAGAGCTGAAGAGCAATTGTCCAGTCCATCCCTTCCTTGGGGGTGGGGTTCGAATTTAACTCCTGAAAGTGGAATTATCCATAATACTTCTTTAAATTGATAGAGACGAATGAACACGTTTGCCGGTAAATTAGCTTACGGAGAAGCGTGAGAACTCGGGGTTCCAGGGATCCCTCCTCCTTCCTTTTGCTGTTTACTGTCTTTTCCCAGAACTTTAAGTAGATTAAGAGCTCTGACCCACAGTATCCAGATAGGAAGCCAAGTGACAGAAGGAATTAGTAAATGCACAGGCCACTTAGGCTAAGAGCCCATGGGAGCCCCGACTAGAAAGCCTGTCGCGCTCAGCACAGCATCCTGCTAAGGGCCTCCCTGAGCCTTTGGTGCTGGGCCTGAACCAGGGTCTTCACCCACTTGAGGGCTACGGTGACCAGGCTGAGTGCCTGTGACATGGGCTGGCCTTCCTATCCCTGGATTCTTCAGCACCAGCATGGCGTTTCCCAATTTATTTGTAAACTCTAATTCGCCCATCGCCATTTTCAGATTTTAAAAAATCCCCAGTTGTGCATAATGTTAGGTTGAAGGAGAATCTTAAAATATTCCGATCTCCATGTATTCCATCGTCGATGGTGTTCACTGTTATACATAAAAGTAGTCTGTAGCTCAGCTCTTCAGGTTCCTGCTCTACTGTTCATCGCAGTTCAGAGCTGGATGGAAAGAGAGCATGTGTTTGAGGTGAGAACTTCTCTTCTCTGCTCTTCAGGTGAGCTCTGTGGACTGGAGGTTCTTTCTATAGGACACAGATCCTGAGAAGGCCTCGCAGGAGGGAATGACCATCTGGAGGGCATCAAACCCAGACGCCTAACAAACCCAAACCTTCCACTGGAGAGTTGAGTGGGAGTCGGGTCAGAGAAGTGAGGCACTGCCTTGTGCAGAGGTGGTCTGGGCTCCGCCTGGTATCCTGGGAGCGCTGATCTCTTGGGCCTGCCCTGCCTCCTGGCCTCTGTGACATCATAGTTTTCAGGTGACTGTGGCTCAAGGACCATGGGGCTGATATAGCCTTGAGAAGGAAGATTTTCTCTCCACTCGGTCCTGGAAGACACTAGAATAATCTTATCAGTGGCACCAGATGAATGGATAGAAAAGAGCTCACCCTTTGGGCCTGGGCCATGTGGTCACGTGGCCTTACTTCTTTAAGACTTCTTCATATTTTGAGAGTCCTGTCTCCAAGAAAGGAAGTCAGCTGAGTGGTCACCTTCCTCCCCAGGAAGCAAGCGATCCAGGGCTTTCCTGCCCCCATGGCTTCACCTCATTCAACAAGCTCTGATCATGTCACTAACCAACGTGTCCCCTGCTCCATGTGGCTTCAGATTATCCTATATGGACTCTTTGTATAGCAGGAACCATGGAGAATTGCAAAATATGGTCTTTACATGTTCTTAGAGACTAAACTTAGTTCTGTAACTAAGTTTATGAAAACAATGAGATCATGCACACACTGCTATCTAAAGAACCCAACATAATGACATCAAAAGGGAGGGGGGCTGACCGGTTGCCCCAGAGTACAGTGTGAATTGATAGTTTGATTAAAGTCATGATCCCTTGAGTTCAGCAAACAGGTCCTGAGCAGCTTGCAGACTCTATGAGCAGGGACTAGCTCTGTGCGATCATCTCACTTCCTTCAACTATGCCTTCTGTGAGCTCAGTGCTGATTTAGGTTCTTATAGTTTCAAAAACCATTATCTCTTTCCCTGGCCCCATAAAGCACTGTAGGAAGAGTTGTTTTCTTCCGACAGACAGGCTCACTGAGCCTCACTAACATCCTCCCCTCTCCTGCCAAAGACACCTTCTGAGATCCTCAGATTCTTCATAGAGTCCGTTTTCTTCCCCGAAGCTCCTCATCTGGACACTCAGTGTTTTCTGTGGGGTTCTGGGTGTATTTCCATGTCTTCCAGCTTTCCCAGGGAGTCCAGTCTCCTCTGGCTTCCTGCACACCTCCATCCATCTCAGCTCCCTCCTGTCTATGGACCAAGTGAAGCAGCCTGGGAGTAGAGACATCAGCTTCCTGACCTAAATGACACATTGTATGGTCCATGGCCCTCTGATCGCTCAGTCATATCCAATCCATTATTTCTAACTACTTCAAGCTGTTTGAGGAAATACAAAAAGAAAGTACAGAGTGAGGACTGGAGTGGCCAAGCTGTGGGCTCTCACCCTCTGTTTCTCTTGCAGGGATCACCACCGTCCTGACGATGACCACCATCAACACGCACCTTCGGGAGACCTTGCCCAAAATCCCCTACGTCAAAGCCATTGACATGTACCTCATGGGCTGCTTTGTCTTCGTGTTCCTGGCCCTCCTGGAGTACGCCTTCGTCAACTACATCTTCTTTGGGAGAGGCCCTCAGAGGCAGAAGAAGCTTGCCGAGAGGACAGCCAAGGCCAAGAACGACCGTTCAAAGAGCGAAAGCAACCGGGTAGGCCCTCCACCATCTTGACCACCCACCCATGCCATTCACAGCCCCCACCCTGACCCCAAAGCTCATCCGTCACTACCGTTGCCCGCATGACCCTTGAGTAGGTGTTGTGTGAACATGCTGATCATAACCCCAAAGGTTGTCTCCTGCAAGTCACTGAGTTTTATATAAAACTCACCCATGGCCCAGAATGGCCACAAACACGCATGAATGAATGGAGGCATGTTAATGAGTGTAAGTGGCTCATATCCTCCCAGCAAAACGTAGATAGAGTTGGTTAGAGACACCCAGTATCTGTGAATAAAATCGGGCTTCCATGGGCAAAATTATCATGACGTTCTTACTGGAAAATATACTTATACTATAATGTTTCTAAATAAGTCTACCTCCCGCTATGAATACATGCCATGCTGCTTCCAGGGAAACTAGGCTTCATCACACATCAAACTTCCTCAGCACTAACACAGATGACACATTTGCTGCCTGTCTTCTCAACGAGACAGTTTATAAGTCAAATTGAGCTAAAGAAATACCTTTTTGAGTGTGAAGCATAAATCTTAAACAAAACCCCAAATCTCTAATATCCACAGAGAAAATTAGCAAAATGTAGCATGAATATATTATAGATCAGATACGGCCAGAATTTTCAGTTTGTTCATGATCCATTTTATTTATTTTTTTCTGAAAATGTGTTCTGTTTTTTGAGCAGTTCTGGTAAAGACTTTACCTGTTCATATTTTTCTGTAATTGGAGGTCAGGTGTGAAGGTTTAAAGTTGGCATACAAATGCATGTGTACTAGCTTTATTTAATTTTAATTTAATTTAAGTTAATTTTAGTTTAGTTTAGTTTTTGCAAGAGAAAACAACCAAATTTCACACATATGTATGTACGGGAACCCGCATGCATGAGCGAGTCAGAGACCCCACATGCAGGAGAGGTTCAGAGATAGAAAAGGGGGATCTGGGTGTATAAGACATCCTGAGCTAGGGGTGAGGTCAGGCACCTTGGGGGCTTCAAATGATAAGAGCAGAGCTTTAGTAAACTATAGATAGGTCCAAGTTTATCTCTGATCATCTCCCATTATGGGCAAGGCCTCTAATTCAAGTTCTTCTAGGGTCTAATTCAAGTTCTTCTAGGGGCACAAGTTTCTCATGAGCCTGTGGCTAAAGCTGCCTTTAGCTCAGAACAGCCTGCACACCACGGAGGCACATTTTGAGGTGACTCACTCTGGACCCCCACAGCTCCCTCCTCTGCAACTACCCTGGAAGACTCGAATTCCAGAAGTTCCAACGCATATTTGATGCTCTTAAAGATAAACCTTAAAAACCATTGCTGACACCTAGACCCAAGAATTTAGTGATCATTTTAAAGCAGAAATGAACCTCCCCCAAAAGTGCGTATCACACGAGGCGGATGGATGAAATCACAGTGAGAAAATCGCAGGTCTGATGCAAAACAGCCTTGGCACTAGGGCCTGGTGTGTGCGGGAGGCAATCAGTCCATGCGTCTCTCTCACGTCGATGTTTCTCTTGCTCTCCCTCTCCTTGTCCCTGCCTCCCTTCCAGTCTCCAAAAAAAATTTAAAAATCTATGGAAAAAATAACCTTGCATGAGGATTAACAAAAAAAGAAAAACAGGAGACTGGGTTTCCATCCAGTCTACAGTTGTAGGCCCGAAGTGAACCTCTCGAAAGCCACTTGTACTTTATTCATTTATTTATTTTTTAAATATATCTTTATTGATTTCAGAGAGAGGAAAGGAGAGGGAGAGAGAGAGATAGAAACATCAATGGTGAGAGAGTCATTGATCGAGCCCGCAACTCGGGCATGTGCCCTGACCGGGAATCGAACCCCGATCGCCTGGATCCTAGGTCGACGCTCAACCGCTGAGCCAAGCCCCGCCGGGCGCCACTTGTACTTTAGTTTTCCCTTCAGTGAGGACTTGCGCGCACGATGTGAAATTTCCTTCTGAAAAGCCCCCCTCCTCCTGTCTGATCTCTTACGTGCGAGTTTTTTAATCAGGGAAATAAAGTCTCCGAACCGCAGTTAAACCTCCAAAATGACATTCCCCGCTACACAGAGTGCCAGCTTGACAGATGCGCCCATTCCCGTAATCCGTGTGACCGCGATCGCGTGACAAGTCCGGCCCGGCTTTGCACGTGGAAATTAGCTCTCTTTAAAAAAAAAAAAAAAATTAAAAATTAAAAAAAAAAGCCCTGCCAGGCGTGGCTCAGCGGTTGAGCATTGACCTAGGATCCAGGCGATCAGGGTTCGATTCCCGGTCAGGGCACATGCCCGGGTTGCGGGCTCGATCAATGACTCTCTCATCATTGATGTTTCTGTCTCTCTCTCCCTCTCCTTTCCTCTCTCTGAAATCAATAAAGATATATATATTTTTAAAATTAAAAAAATTTTAAAAAAGAAATAAGCTCTCGCGGCTCGCTGGCCGGCTAACGATGTGCGTTTCCTCCCCGTTAGGTGGATGCTCATGGGAATATCCTGTTAACGTCCCTGGAGGTTCACAACGAAATGAATGAGGTGGCGGGCGGTGTCGGGGAGACCAGGAATTCAGCAATATCCTTCGACAACTCAGGAATCCAGTACAGGAAACAGAGCATGCCCAGGGAAGGGCATGGGCGGCACCTGGGGGACCGGGGCCTGCCGCACAAGAAGACCCACCTACGGAGGAGGTCTTCACAGCTCAAAATTAAGATCCCCGATCTCACCGACGTGAACGCCATAGACAGGTGGTCCCGGATCGTGTTTCCTTTCACGTTTTCTCTCTTCAACTTGGTTTACTGGCTCTACTACGTTAACTGAGCGGCCGGACTCGATTTTTCAAAGACTCCGTTTATCACTGAGTGGAATATTACTCTGCCTGTCGAAGTTTTTATACCTGTACACACACACACGCAGACACACGCAGACACACGCAGACACACACATCTATACATACGCAATTGTATATATATGTGAACTTTCTCAGCATATATATAAAATACATGTGTATATGGGGGGGGTGTGTGTATATGTTTATGCACGTGGGTGTGTCCCCACGTGCATGTGAAACAGATACACACACACACACATTTTGCAGCGACGGACAAACACAGGACGCGTACTCCGGAAAGTCACGGTTTTTTCTTTTCTAATCGAAAGGGACAAGCGTTGTCTAAATATCATGCCTTGAGGAGGAGGGCGGGAAACATACCATCCTCCCAACCCGTGTCTTTTATGATCCTCAGTTAGCAGTTTGGGTTTAAAACCAGAAAGACGCTCTCGGTCCTCGGAACCCCCGGGCGGCGGCGTTGATACTTCCCGAAGAGTCGCAGGCTCACCTCCTCTCTCTCGGTGGACGAAGCGAAGGCTCTTGGGCTCTTCGGCGATGGGGTTTCACTCACTGGACGTACTTTCCTGCGCTGGGTTCGTGGGCGAGGTGGGCGCGCTCCCCTCCGTCTGTCTCAATGTGGACAGACCCCTGAAACTCCACCTGGGGCACACCCTTCGGGACGGATGGCTTCTCTGGTTGTAAGGACTCTGACGCACGGCGCGTCTTTGTCACTCGGAGCGGTCGGCTTGCCCGTCCTGCGGGGACTCGGTAGAAACGGTCAGCTGACATTTCAGTGGCCGCAGACGTGCTCCACGTCTCATCGGTGGATCTCCAGGCCCGATGTTCCCGGGAAGCATAGACGTCTCAGGTTCTTTGTTCCTAAGGTAAAACCATCGGGACCACCTCCCGCGTGTCTCTCCGTTGTCGATCACCCTTACACCATTGTATGTTAAAATCAGATATATTTGCATAATATGCACCCATATGTATATTGCCCCGGTTTTGGTTTCTATGCTTGCTACCCCGGCAGCATGCGGTGTCATATTTTTTCCCGTGATGTAACTACTTTCTGTTACCGAGAATTAAGATCGAAGCTCAAACACTCCTACTGTCCAGTGTCAGAACCCGAGAAACATCCTCACGCCTTTATTTCTGTCTCTGACATTCGTCATAAGCACATCCAGCCGCTCCTGGTCCACCCGGGACACGGGAGCGCGACCAGCCCTCACGCGCGTTGCCCCCTGACCCACGGCCATTCTCTCGAGGCAGAGGAGGGCCGCCTGGCCATACGCTCGTTTCCTTCCATCCGATCCGCAGCCTCATCCGTATCTGGGACTTTTTACAGCTCGTACCGACATGACCAGGTGCACCGGTTTCATAGACGCAACCTTAACTTACTATTTAGACGAGATCTTTCTAAAGAAAAAAACAAAGAGATGATATATTTTTTGTAAAACAATATTTCTATCACAGGCATCCATAGACTGAAACGACTACAGTTGTGCAGACACAGGTCACGGCGCAGTTACGCATTTGGAGAAAAAAAACAAAACAAGAGCCAAATATTC
Source organism: Miniopterus schreibersii (assembly GCF_964146895.1). Classification (NCBI taxonomy): domain Eukaryota; kingdom Metazoa; phylum Chordata; class Mammalia; order Chiroptera; family Miniopteridae; genus Miniopterus; species Miniopterus schreibersii. The sequence continues at coordinate 810,158 of NC_138124.1, forward strand.
AGAAGAAAACTGCTAAATTGATACCTTACCCCCCCAAATGCCATTTATGCCTCGCCCTCTGTTCTGCCCCATGACCAGAGTCGCACCCAGTCCCCTGGCAGCTGGTGGCAGTGTCCCCACCTAGGCGCAGGGACCACCTTTCTGAGCATGCGTGGGGTGGGCCCTCGCCATGGCCTGGCCATCACGAGATTTTCCTTTCATTTGTGGGAGTCTGTAGCAGCTCAAAACCCACTGCAGGTGAAACTTAGTTCGCAAAGTCTCATGCTAGAGGCAAGGACCGATTTTTCTTTCACTCGAGGGGTGAGGGTATTTTTTTCCAGTGATTTTTAAATTTAATTTAATTTTATTTTATTTTATTTAAATATATCTTTATTGATTTCAGAGAGAGGAAAGGAGAGGGAGAGAGAGATAGAAACATCAGTGATGACAGAGTCATTGATCGAGCCCGCAACCCGGGCATGTGCCCTGACCGGGAATCGAACCCCGATCGCCTGGATCCTAGGTCGACGCTCAACTGCTGAGCCACGCCCGGCCGGGCTCCAGTGATGTTTTTAGAGAGTGGAAGGGAGGGAGGAAGGGAGGGAGAGAGAAACATCGATGTGAGAGAGACGCAGAGATTGGTCACCTCCCGCTCACCAGGGGCGGGAATCAAACCTGCAACCCGGCTACATGCCCCTGACCGGGAATCGAACCCGAGACCCTCCAGGGCGCAGGCCGACGCTCGAACCACTGAGCCACGCCGGCCAGGGCACAAGGAGCGATTTTTATAACACCGTTTCCCCTCCATTCCTACCTTCCTTCAACGTCTTCTCCCCAATCCCGCCCCCTGGTTCTGTTTTTCTCGAGAGACTCGCCCGTGATTTCTTGGTCTCTGGCTGTTTCTCTGCCAATTTTTTTTTTTTTCCCCCATGGGTAACACGGGGGGAGCTTAAACGTTCCACAGATTGGGAAAAACCTTGTAAGTGGCCTTATCGTTGTCAACATGTTAAAGATTAACAGCGACGTTTGCAGAGACCTTACCCCTTCCAGCACTTCAGGTAATTTTTTTGCCGTATCTGGTAACGCAAGCAAGCGACTCCGCGTGGAGAGGAGGGACCCCAGATGCAAAGGAACGCGGACAACACGCAGTCCTCGGTCCGTTTCAGGGCGACGGGTACTATTCGGAACTGGGACGTTAATCCTTTCCGGCAAAACATTTTTGATGCCTCGTTGAGGAACCCCAACATCCAAGGCAGAGACCCCCACGGGACTCAGAGGAGCTGCTGTCTACTTCCCAAGGTTTTCCGGATCTCAATTTGCATGGTTATAGTCACAGTAGCTTTTGAGCTTTTTCTATGCTTTTGGCACCGACTGGGACCCACAACTTTGTAGACACTGCGATGAAGTTAACATAATAGCTATACTATAAATAGTGTTTGTAACTACACACGCGCGCGCACACACACAGACGCGTACATATATTCTGTAAAAATACTTTTTAAGATCCTTGGGTATGTGTTTGCTTTACTCCATCAAAGAAGAAAATTCCTTTTCTGCTAATACCGTTCTTTTATAGCTTCTCCATTTTTCAAAGTTGTGAGGAACTGAGAAGCGGAACTCTGGCCATCTGAGCAGCGAGGGTTGTGCTGGGTTCTCGGTTGTCACAGTGACCTCTCGTTACTACACGGTAGTTCCCGGAGCCAGCGGGCGAGCGGCGCCGACCATTCCGAACCCGGACGTCGGAGGTCCCTGTCGGGTGGCTGGTGCCCACGTCCGGACCTCTTGAGTCAGGAGAGACAAGCTGAATTTGGAATATCATGCTATTTCTTTCTCAACAACCTGAACGGAATAAAACGTTAATTTCCTAAGTCGTCCTGTCTTTCCGAAATGCTCCGAAGGGGCTCGCGATGTCCAGACGAGTCTCGTTATGACCCATGTTCAGGTATCCTTGAGACCCTTCAAGAGCCTGACTCCATAAATCCCCACAGACAGAGACTGATCACACTCGAGTCACCTGTAAAAAAGTGTTCCTCTCGTCCACCGACCCCAGCACCGTAGGGAGGTCTCACTGTCTATACCATGAGCCATTCATTTCCCTCTGGATCTGAAGCGAACTAGAAACTATGCCATGAGCATACTCCTGTTAGGCCTGACAATTACAAGTACACCCTCGGTCGCGCGTGCTTTTAACGCCGGCGCCCAGAGCTTTCCGCATGCCCGGTCATTCCCATCGAAGGAGCTCCCGGGCCCTGCCCGGCTCTGGAATTAATATTTCCACCCAGGAGCCCCTCACAGGGTGATGCCAAGCGCGTTTGGGGCTGGTTTTAAAGGGATAAGTAGATCACGAGCCCAGATGCTCGTTTTTGGCATCTGGGAGGGAATCCCGTTGCTATTGGTCTCACCCATGGGTATTCTAAGAAAGAGAATGGGCCCGGCTTTGGATCTCCTGGTTCGAAAGAAAAAACATCCCATAATTCTTAATTTAACTCTCCACCTGGAAACCAGTCCAGGGTATGTAAGCAACACTGAACAATTGGTGAAACATTCTGTGACTCGTGGCACTGACTCTAGCTTCCCCTCTATGGGGCCCATCGGTCAGAGTGACACTGAATGGTGGGGCAGAGAGCTGCCCGGGTGGATTACATTTCCCCAGGACACCAGCTGGTGTGCCCTGGGTCGATTACCTCTTCTACTGTGCTGAAAGGTGCCATGTTTTCCTGAAACACTCAATTCCCAACACCTGGGTAAACAGCGACCTCCCGAGACTGGCTCACACACCGGGCCCCTCCCGAGGGCCGGCCCCATCCACGCATTTTGTCATTCTTGTCTTATATTTCTCCGTCACAGGTCAGTGAGTATGTCCAAGGTAAGTACAGGATTATTCTAGTAGGAACAGGCGATTGCTGTCGTGATCAATTACCATGTTGATTTCATCTCATTGTAAAGATAAAACCCAGTTTTGCTTAAGCACATTGATGTAATTTTTTGGTATTATTTGACATGAAAAAAAAAACAAAAACACAAAGCAAAATTGAGTGATAGATACAATATGAAACTTGTTGATGAATGAATTCAAATTTATTAAAAAAGGACTGACTGACTGAAATATGGAGACTGATTTCTTTTTTCTTCCTTGGCTATCTGCTGTTGAGATGGTGTGATTTTAATTCCAGATCTTTTTAGTCGCACGTTGCCTATTTAGGTTAAGCTGAAAGCGAAACGAAAGCAGCTCAAAACTGATTGCACGAGAAACCAAATGAACCATGACTTGTGTGTTTTTTAAATCACTCATTCTGAACTTCAAAGGATAACTAGTCACACAGAGATCCAGCCTGTCACTATCTTTAAATAAGTGTTTTAAGAGAGAAATATTTTTATATTAAAGGCCAAGGAAACAACCTACTGACAACTTCTGGCAGGGGTGCTATTTGTCCTCACTCTCTAATTATTACTAACAAGCCATTTCCCGTTTCTTCTCCAGTGAGAATGTAATAAGCAATATCTATGGATGGCTAGAAGAATGGATGGATGATGGATGGACGGATGATGGGTGGATGGATGGATAGATGGATGGATGGATGATGGGTGGATGGATGGATGATGGGTGGATGGATGATGGATGATGAATGGATGCATGGATGGATGGATGGATGGATGGATGGATGGATGGATGGATGGATGATGGGTGGATAATGGATGATGGATGGATAGATGGATGGATGGACGGGTGGCTGGGTGGGTGGATGAATGGATGGGTAGGTAGGTGGGTGGGTAGATAAATGGGTGGATGGATGAATGCATGAATTCAGATCCTCAGACAACTCCAACTAGACAGAGCTTTACCTGAAGGCTCCCAGAGAGGCTACTGACTCACCTGTAAACCTGTTAAAAGGAGAGCTCCCCACGGTGGTCGTCAGTCTTACACCCTTAGTCCACTGACCGTTGCAAATCCTGGCACATCACTGCGGGGAAACTTCTCACCTACTTCATTAGGTTAAAACATTATTCAGTCAAGTGACAAGTTTAAATTGCCAATAACTGCAGCAAAAGAAATTTTCAACTTTTGACTGGGTTTTTTAAAGGCTTCTTTTATTTATATATATACATATATTTTTTTATTTTTTTATTTTTACTTTTTAAATTTATCTTTATTGTTGAGAGTATTACAGGTATCCCATTTTCCCCCCCAATTGATCCCCTCCACTTCGCTCCCACCCCCTTCCCAGGCCTTCACCCCATTATTAACTGTGTCCATGGGTTATGCATATAACTTCTTTGGTTAATCTCTTCCCACCCTCCACCCCCCTTCCCTCTTTCCTCTGAAATATGATTGTCTGTTGCATGTGTCAATGTCTCTGGATCTATTCAGTTCACCAGATTCTTTTGTTCATTAGCTTCTTCTTAAAGAAGACCCTTCAACTTTTCCTGTAGTGCTGGTCTGGCGGTGATGAACTCCTTTAGCTTTTCCTTGTCTGAGAAGCTCTTTATCTGACCTTCAGTTCTAAATGATAGCTTTGCTGGGTAGAGCAATCTTGGTTGTAGGTCCATGTTTTTCATCACTTTGAATATTTCTTGCCACTCCCTTCTGGCCTGCAAGGTTTCTGTTGAGAAATCAGCTGACAGTCCCATGGGTGCTCCCTTGTAGGTAACTAACTGCTTTTCTCTTGCTGCTTTTAAGATTCTCTCTCTGTCTTTAACCTTTGGCGTTTTAATGATGATGTGTCTTGCTGTGGGCCTCTTTGGGTTCCTCTTGTTTGGGACCCTTGTGCTTCCTGGACTTGTAAGTCTATTTCTTTCCCCAGGTAGGGAAAGTTTTTTGTAATTATTTTTTCAAATAGGTTTTCAATTCCTTGCTCTCTTTCCTTTCCTTTCACCCCAAAAATATGAATGTTGGGCCTCCTGAAGTTGTCCCAGAGGCTCCTTATACTATCTTCATATTTCTGGATTCTTTTTTCTCTTTGCTCTTCTGGTTGGGTGTTTTTGTTTCCTCATGTTCCAAATTGCCAATTTGATCCTCAGAGTCCTCTGCTCTGCTGCTGATTCCCTGTAAATTATTCTTCATTTCAGTTCCTGTAACCTTCATTTCAAATTGGTACTTTATTATGTTATCGATTTTCTCAGTTATTTCCCTAATAGTCTGCTTAAACATCCTTATAGACAAAATTCTGAACTCTGTATCTGTTAGCTTGCTTGGATCTATTTCATTTAGTTCCTCTTCTAGAGATTTCTTCTGTTCTTTCCTTTGTGACATGTTTCTTTGCCTCCACATTTTGGCTGCTTCCAGGTGTTTGCTTCTATGTATTAGGTAGAGCTGCTATGTCTCCTGGAATTGGTAGGGTGGCTTTGTGTAGTAGGTGTCCTGTAGGGCCCAGTGGCTCAGCCTCCCCAGTCCCCTGAGCTGGGCCTTCTAGGTGCTCCCCTGTGTGGGCTGTGTGCACTGTCCTGTTGTAGCTGAGCCTTGGTTGCTGTTGGTGTCACTGGGAGGAACTGACCCCCAGGCCAATCAGCTGTGAGGACCAGCTGCAACTAGAGCCAGAGAGCTGCTGTGCTGGAGACACCCCTATGGAGCAGGATTTACTTCACTGGAGCTTTGGTGTTTACCAAGTGAGCCCCTTGAGTGTCCCTCGTGGGTGTGATAGGGTTGTAATCCAGCGTGGCCGAGTCTGACCCCCAGGTGCACTGTCTCTGGGGCCTCCTGGGAGGTGCAAAGTCAGCCTCTGCCAGTGCCTTGCCCAGGGCCACCCAGCCTGAGCTACACAGCAAACCGTAGTTGCCTGCTACTTATGCTGGGCTTGGAGGTGCCCAGGAGAGGCCCAGCTATGAGCCAATGCAGCTGCTGCTAGTGCCAGGCCTGGGGCCGCTTATCAAGTTCTATGGGGCAGCTGCTGTTTGAGAGATTTTAGGAAAGTCCTAAGCATGGGGCTCGAGAGGCCACTTGCACAGAAAAGCCCCTGGAAATGGCCTGGGTGAGCCTGCAGGTGGGGAGGGGCGGGGCCTCCGGGAACCATGGGGCGTGGCCTCCGGGAATCATGGGGCGGGGCCAACGGTGTGCATCAGGCGCTGGCGACTCAAACATGGCGCCTGCCTGCCGGCTGTGCAGGGAGGACTCGCCACAGGAGCCATGGCCTCCGCCAGCCCTTCTGCCCGGGAGGAAGCCGCCCTCCGCCTCTCGCCCGGATCTCAGGCAGGTCAGTTCCTCCCCGAGTGTCCCGGGTCCTTTCAGGCTGCTCCCGGCGCTGGGCTCAGAGGGAGCGTCCGGGTGAGTCCGCGCCGGGCCCTTTAGAGGAGCTGCTGGGGCTCCGCGGCCTCCGACCCTCAGGGACAGTCCCGCTGGTTTCACAGCCCGGAGTTGTGGGGACGTCTCTTCCCGGCCTGAAGCCCTGGGCTGGGGCCTGCTGTGGGGCTGGGACCCCTCACTGCTCCGTGAAACCTCCGCCGCTGAGATTCCCTCCTGGGTTTACCCCGCGGCACCGGGTGTGGGCCCACGGCCGCGTCTCTGCGATTCAGCCCCGACCCGCCCGCGTCTGCGCCCCTCCTACCGGTCTCGGTGTTGCCTCAGTTCCCTGGTTGTGGGGCTCCTGTCAGCCAGACTTCAGGAGGCTCTGAGTGCTGGTGGTTCTGGATTTTCGTTGTGATTTTGACTTGGTTGCGGAGGCGGCGGGTGCAGCGGTTACCTACGCCGCCATCTTGTTTCTCCTATATTTTATTTTTTTAATTGAATGTGCCAGGGTGACACTGGTTAAGAAAATTATGCAGGTTTCTACTACACTCACCTCTACACTGTATCGTGTGCTCACGACCCCAAGTCAAGTTTCTGTCCATCACCACTTATTTTTGAGGGTGTATTTATTATGAATCTTTCTGTTTATTGTGTTGGAGCCTGGGTGACACTTTCACTCTAAATACCTATATCTCTTAGCCCTAAACCATTTTCGTATATTATTTTTTAAGAAAACCTCTGCCTTTTTTCATGTGCTCCCACTAATCACTTTTTACCCTTAATGGTTTGATCCTGAACATATCGCCTTTCTCTCCTGTGCTAGTTCTTTTGTCTGTGAGCTAATGTTCTGGGAGACAGACTTTATCTTTTTAACAATTCTATTTCATTTTCTAAATAGGTTATTCAATGTATAAATTACCTACAAGAACAGAACATATTTAAAAGTGTAATTTGATAAATTTTGACCTACGGGAAACCACCATCACAATCCAAAGAGGGAGTGTATTTATTTCCCCCAAAAAAGTTTAGTTGTGCCCTGGCTGGTGTGGCTCAGTGGTTAGAGCACCAGCCCATGCACCTAGGGTCGTAGGTTCCATTTGCAGTCAAGGGCACGTACCTGGGTTGCAGGTTCAATCCCCGGCCCCCCCCCCGTTAGGGCAAGTGCAGCAACCAATTGATGTGTCTCTCACATCTCTCTCTCTCTCCCTCCCTCCTTCCCTTCCACTCCATAAAAATCAATGAAAAAAATATCCTCAATTGAAGATTAACAACAAGAAAGCAGAACTATCCTTCCTCCCTCTGATTTACCTCTGCACCCACGTTGAAAATTAATCACTCCTGCCCGGCCAGGCGTGGCTCAGCGGTTGAGCATCGACCTAGGATCCGGGCTATCAGGGTTCGATTCCTGATCAGCGCACATGCCCGGGTTGCAGGCTCGATCAATGACTCTCTCATCATTGATGTTTCTGTCTCTCTCTCTCCCTCTCCTTTCCTCTCTCTTAAATTAATAAAGATATATTAAAAATAAATTAATTAATTTTAAAAAAAGAAAGAAAATTAATCATTCCTGCACTCGTGGGCCTATGCCTGTAGTTTCTGCTCTGTCTATTTATTTGGCTACGTTGAGGCCAATGCCACCCTGGCTTGACCACCGCAGTGTCACGGAAAGGCTCAACATCAAATAGCGTCAGCTCACCAACTATCCCGCTAGTCCACGGCGTGCGTGTGTTTATACTGTTGAAGCTACAGATCAACGTTTTGAGAACTGGCATTTGAACAGTGTCACCTCCTGACCCACGAACAAGGTCCCTCTCCCCATCACGCCAGGGTCTCTCAGCCTTGGCACCCTGGCATTTGGGAGCACGTATTCCCTGTTTTGGGTGGTTCTGGGCATTGCGGGGTGTTTGGCAGCATCCCTGGCCTCTGCTCATTAGTTTCTAGTAGCAAAGCCCAGCCCCTTGGTTGCAGAAACGAAACCTGTCTCCGGGCACCACCCAAGGCCCAAGAGGAGACGCTGGCTGAGAACCGCTGCTTTAAATCATCGTGACTTTCCCTCAGCAATCGTTTTTGGCTTTAAACATAGAGATTTTGTGCATCTTTTGTGGAGTTTAATCCCTCTGATTTCACAGAACGATACTGTAAGTGGTCTTTTACCATTTCCATTTCGGGTCGTTTGTTGCTAGCGTGTGAAAGTGCCGCCGGTCTTTGTACTTCACCTTGGTCTTTGTCCAGTCGGCCTATTTTCTTAAATCTCTCTGCGAACAGGGAAGGTTGTTTGGATCCCCAAAGCCTTTCTTTCCAGCGCTGATTTTTCTGTTTTGTTTACCGTGGTCTTTTCTTTAGACAGGTGGTTTTCCTTGTGAGACCGGCGGCCTTTCGTGAGCTAGTTTGCCCGGGTTTTCTTTGTGCCTCGTATCCCACGCGGTTCTCTTTTACAACCAGGCGCTTCTACAACCGGGAGACTAAACAAGAGGCCTGGGTGTGCCTCTGGGATTTCAGCAGGAAGGGCTTATTTTCGGGCGAGCAAACAGAGGGCTGACCTAAATGCTGGGGGCCTCCGAGGCCAGGATAAAAGGGCCTTTCTTCTCTGGGCTTCTTACATCCTTCCTAGGAGGCCGGCTCTTCATAAATAATTATTTTCCGATTTCTTCATTAAAGACGTTTCCGAAGAGGTTTCATTGTTGGTGCTTCTTTGCGTGTTTGTTTTATTCTTCTGGTGATAAAATACGCTGGGCATGGGCCCGGCTGGGTAGCGCAGTGGTTTGAGCGTCGTCCCGGTACCCCAAGGTTGTGGGTTCGAGCCCCAGTCAGGGCACATACAGGAGTCAACCAGTGATGCATAGATAAGTGGGACTGCAGCCCGGCCGGCGTGGCTCAGTGGTTGAGCATCGACTTAGGTTCCAGGAGATCGCGGTTTGATTCCCGGTCAGGGCACATGCCCGGGTTGTGGGTTCGATCCCCAGTAGGGGGCGTGCAGGAGGCAGCCGATCAATGACTCTCATCATTGATATTTCTCTCTCTCTCCCTTCCTCTCTCTGAAATCAATTTTTAAAAAGCATAATTTAAAAAGGAATCAGAACAAAGCAGGTATGGGTGTGGTTAAGAAGTGATTTAATCTACAGTCCTTATTTTTGCCTGATTTTGAATATTGGCACAGTCGATGGTGTGGGCAGAAAATTTTTCCGAGTGTTTATTTCAGCTCAAATCAAAGTTCACCTCATGGGGCTGATGTTGCTGTCACTTTTGTCAATTGATGTAAATAACCCATATTTAAGAACCAGAGAGGTATGGGTATTTAATACGTATCATTTACAGTTATACACTAAAGTAAGTAAAACAGCACATTTGTACCCTCACAGGTAACTTTAAAAATAACTATCACAATGAGAATAATCATAAACATTGTAAACGATATCTCACCATCCTCAAATTCTTGGAAATAGAAGGAATTCATTCATAGAACTTATTTGCAAGTGTATGGGGGAAAGGAGTTGAATAACACATGGCTATAAAATGAAAAAAAAAAAAAGTTCTCTCGATATCCTTTCCCCCTGGAACGAAAGACTAGAATCATATGTCAGAACCTTTGACGAGCCCATAGGCACCTGGACTCAAAAATCACTTTCTAGCTGTGCTGCCTCGGAGAAGTTAATTGGCCTCTCTGGGTTTCCATTGTCTCTGGGACACGATGGTAACAATCTTCATCTCATAATGAGTGGAGATCACTGAGGTAGGGACTAGCTTTTCCTGCCCCCTCTCCCCCCATGGAAATATATTAAGAGCATCAGTAGAATCGCACGAGGCAGAGAAAAGATCAGAAAACCCAGTCGCGTGGGACGCAGACATTTATTTCTCCCTGGATTGGTTCCCAGGCGATGGAAGGTGCAGGAAATGAAGGGTCCTGGAGCGTTGTCCCCACCTGACACCACTTAGGTCCCGGGCCTCCGAATGGGCTCCCGGAGCCGAGGGGCTGAGCAGACTGGGGCGCAGGCCGAGAAGCCAGGACCTTCCAGCCACTCTCCTGTCTGCGGGGTGCTGGCCCCCACCCAGGCCTAATGACCACGTTCAGATGACAGCTAATAACATCTCCGCCATCAGCCCTCATTTATCGCAGCCGGATGATCTGAATTTCAAATGAGCCCCAGAAAGCCTCCCTTTTGGACCTTTATTGCCATCTAGACAACTCTCAATTAAGTACTTTGTTGACATGAGCGGGATCTGTGTTTACTCTAGTCCAGCAGCAGCTTCCAGAGTCCAAGCAGCTTCGTCCTGACTCAGGCTGGTTCTTCTCGGCCCGACTGGCAGTGAGCGAGGGGTAGGGCGGGCCCCGCCGGATCCTGGGCGCACCAAAGGAAAAATACATTTATCGATGCAGCCATTCTGCCAGGCGTGAGGTGGCACCTCATTGCGGTTTTAATTTGCGTCTCTGATGATTAGTGACACTGAGCATCTTTTCATACGTTGACGGGCCGCCTGTGGGTCCTCTTTGGAGAAGCGCCTATTCAGGTCCTTGCCCATTTTATACTTGGGTTATTTGAGGATTTTTTTTTTTTTTTTGGTGTTGAGTTTTATGAGTAATTGAAAACAATGTTTTTAATTTAAAAAAAGGAAAAATACATTCGCTGACCTTAGGGATCTGGGAATCCGGGGGAGGCAGAGAGACATGCAAACAATGGTGACACGGAAGGAAGCGTCTCCGGGCTCAGTGGGGAACAGGAGTCGGCTAAGGTGCTGCTCCGGGAACTTGGCCTTGGGGCAAGGGTCCAATTCCAGTGCCCCTGGAATTGCTGCCACGTGACAGCCGGGGGGACGTTGGTCCTTGTTTCTAATGTAAATTTTCTGTGTGGGGTGTAATTCTTTTCCAACAGGGGCTGGGTTACAGAAACCCTACCCACGTAGTTTTATTATTTTATTGATTTTAGAGAGGAAGGAGGGGGAGAGAGAGAAACATTGAGGGGAGAGAAGCATCGATCGGTTGCCTCCCACGTGCACCCTGGCGGGGGATCGAACCCAAAACCTGGGCATGTGTGCTGACCGGGAATCACCCCAACTGAGCCACGCCGGCCAGGGCCTGGTTTCCCTCTTCCGTGTAACATGCGAATCCTCAGCATCGTGGAGGCTCCTGCGTCCACACTTTGATGTTACTTAAATCAAAATGATTTAATGGTATTTATATACTTATTACCTCAGGGGTTTCATGCGGCTAATGACGGGGTGGCTGCACCCCTGCTGCCACCCCTAAGCCTCCATTTAGATGGCGATTTCGTGGCGGATTCTGATTCCAGCGCGTATTGCTGCTTCACTGGTCACCCGAGCAGCTGCGAAAATGGGTAATAAGGGGCTCCATGTATTGAAAGTTTTCATGCATTATCCCATGAAAATATACACTAATAATTCATTTCAGCTACAGTTATTTTCAAACCTGACTTCCCAGTGAGTGAGCTAAAGCCGCCCCGCCTTGGCTCGCTTCTTTCCTCTAACATGAATTTATTTTTTAATTTGAGTTGACATAAAATATTCTGTTAGTCTCAGGTGTACAGCATAGTGATTAGACATTTACACAATTTATGAAGTGATCATCCTGATAAGTCTCCTGCCCACCTGAAACCATACATAGTTATTACAACATTATTTATATTCCCTATATTATTGACTATATTTTGTAACTGCCAATTTGAACTTCTTAATTCCTTTCACCTTTCTCTTCCATCCCCTCTCACCCCCTTCCACCCGGCGACCATCAATTTGTCCTCTTGATCTATCGGTTTGTTTTGTTTTGTTTGTTTTTGTTGTTTAGATTCCACATATAAGTGAGATCATATGGTCCTTGTCTCTCTACATCTGACTTATTTCACTTAGCGTAATACCCTCCAGGCCCATCCATGCTGTCGCAAATGGAAGATTCCGTTCTTTTTTATGGCCGAGTAATATTCCACTGTATGGATGTACCACAGCTTCTTTATCCGGCTCTCTATCGATGGGCACTTGGGCTGCTTCCATAATCTTATGTTTAACTCCTGAGTGGGTATCCCTGCCACGCAGTGCCTTGTGGCTACAGGACTGTCACCTGAACGTTCGTGCCGTCATTCAGTTCACACCTAGTAGCCCTTGGCCTCAAAGCAGCAGTGATTCTGCAATATATTTATAAATACCAGAGCCACAACTTCATGTGTCTGCCAGTCCCCTTGCCCCTTCCGTCTGGAAGAGCGATGCAGGGGGGTCCAGGAGCACAGGGCACAGGCAGGGAGCCTGTGTCACAGCCGAGCAACCTGGAGCTTAGGAAGCTTTAGTGTCCTAGGGTCACCCCAAGGACACACACTTCATCCTATTACCCTGGTCGGGAGACAGACGTGCCCTCTGAACTGAAGGGGGGGGCATCTCTGTCTTTCAAAGCTGCCAAAGACAAGTAGGAACACCATGGAAGCTGCTTCCAACAGGGGTTATGCCTGTTAGACGCTCAAACTCCAGCCCCCGCCACGCCTGCAGCCAACGGATGAGACTCTCCGGGGAGGTTCCACAAACCCTCAGGCGATACCTGGAGAAGCGTGGGCTCCACCTCTGCGCCCAGGCCCTGGGCCACGTCTCTGCCGATTGGAGGCGTTGCTCAGTGGACCCGCATGCAATGGCCTGCAAGGTATTTCTCGCCCCCCGCTTCATCCTTGGGATAATTTTATAACCGCGATCCCATCGACGGGCACGCCCTCCTCTTCAGCTCACACCACGCGAACACTGAAAATGCAGATGACAGTTTTGACATTCAGAGAAATGCAGTTTTAATTAGCATGTTGATTACTCGATCTGAGACGCCAGATGCCTAAATATCAGGAAAGGTCGCGGCGAGCGAATCCAGTTTTCATCTCCCGATATTATAATTGTCTGGGAGTCGGGAATAATTTTACTGAGCTGCATTAGAAGGTGATTTTGTTGGCCTCCCCTCCCTCCCTTTTTTAAGATCTTCAGAGGAATTACAGAAATTCAAATCGCATCAAAGGAAGGAAAAACATAAGCTTAGCCAAGCCCTACCCGTATCTGTTTTCTTTCCCAGCAGCAAACATTTATAACAAAAGCTCAGTGACTCCCCTTCGTGAAGAGAAAATGTGGAACGATATTAATACAAAGAAGACTCTGTGATACAGATGATTGAGGAGACAGATCAGAATCGAGCTTCGTTTAAATTCTTTTTCATTCAATCTGTTGGGGTGACCTTGGTTAATGAGATCATGCAGGTTTCAAGGGTATGTTTCTCTGAAATGTCATCTGTGTGTGGCATTGTGTGCCCACCGCCCAAACTCAAATCACCTTCCGTCACCATATATTGGACCCCCTTTAACTTTGCTACCCCCTCGCCCCGCTTCCCTCTGTTGTCTGTGTCTGCGAGTTTCCGTTTTATATCCTACATAGGAGGGACATCACGTGGTTCTTTTTTAAATTTTTTTTAAATATATCTATTGATTTCAGAGAGAGGAAAGGAGAGGGAGAGAGAGCGAGAGAAACATCAGTGATGAGAGTCATTGATCGAGCCCTGACTGGGCATCGAACCCTGATCGCCTGGATCCTAGGTCGACGCTCAACCGCTGAACCCCGCCCGGCCAGGCAATGCTTTTCCTTTTTTTCTTTTTTTGGTTAACCCTCACCTGAGGATATTTTTTCCATTCATTTTTAGAGAGAATGGAAGGAACGGGCGGAGAGAGAGAGAGAGAAACATCATTGTGACAGAAACACATCGATTGGTTGCTTTCCACACTCGCCAGACCAGGGCAGGATCGAACCTGCAACTGGGGGCCGTGCCCTTGACCGGGAATCGAACCCCAGACCCTTTGTTGCCTGGGCCAAGGCTCTAACCACTGAGCCACACCAGCCAGGGCTAAAATGCTTTTCAACGATGCGTGTTTCCAGGAGCTGTGTGTAGCCCAAACTAAAACGGAGGCGTGACATCCCTGGGCCAGCATGACCAGGCCGCTGCTCGGGGGTAACCTCCAGCCCCGGAGAGAGCGCGGGATCCGCGAAGACCGGCTCCCCTGAGGCTCTGGGAGGAGCAGCCCCCGCCCGGGGCCGGACTTCTAGGCTCTTGGCTGGCAGCCTCGCTGGGAAACAAACCCGCTGTGGCAACGCCAGTGTTCAAGCCCGGCCCAGATGCGCGTTCCCGGGCCATCTGGGCTTCCTCCGTGTTGTCCCCGGCGGGGGAAACGCGCCGTATGTTAGGCCGAGGGCTCCAGCTCCATCGATCGCATGCACAGCCCCCCATTTACTTCTGGGCAAGAACCAGGATGGGGACGGTCTTGTCACCCACGGGAAGGAACTGATCCACCGAGGGAGGGAGACACCGAGGGCTCAGCTTATGAAGCTCGTTCCAGGACCAGCCGATTCTGTTTTTGAAATAATATGGAAGCGAGGCCTTGAAACGTGATTCACCCCAAACGGATCTGTAAAGGGTTAGAACCTGGGCTAACGAGTTGTGTGTAGATCTCAGCTGCCCCCTCTGTTAACGACAGGAGATACTTTTATAGTCTCTCCTGTCTGCTTTACCAAATACACACTCGAGTGGACTTAATAGTCCAGAGAGCCGACGGCCACAGAAAAAACATGCATTTCTCCTGCGTCGGGTCTAACAGGCAAAGTGATGTATGGATCTGACGTTACTGCACGACTTGGGGACACAGCATGGGTGCTGGAAACGTAAATGAGAAACCCACTCAGCTAAAGGAAGTGAGGAAATTTGGGGGGAAGCGCTATGTACTTCTTTTTTTAATTTTTAATTTTGTTTTTTAAATATGTTGATTTCAGAGAGAGGAAGGGAGGGGGGAGAGAGAGAGAGAAACATCAATGATGAGAGAAAGTCATTGATCGGTGCCTCCTGCTCGCCCCCTGCTGGGGATCATGTGCCCTGACCCGGAATCCAACCCTGACCTCCTGGATCCTAGGTCACGCTCAACCACTGAGCCTCGCTGGCCAAGCTATTTTTTATTTTAAAAAAGTTTTTTTAGCCCAGCTGAGTGTGGCTCAGCAGTTGAGCGTCGACCTAGGATCCAGGCGATCGGGGTTCGATTCCCTGACAGGGCACATGCCAGGGCTGTGGGCTCGACCAATGACTCTTTCATCATTCATGTTTCTATCTCTCTCTCTCCCTCTCCTTTCCTTTCTCTGAAATCAATAAAGATATATTTTTTTAAAAAGAAAAAAAAAGAAAATGAAATTTCTTAAAATAAAAAAATAAAAAATGTTTTTAAATTACGCTTTACATTCAGTATAATTTTGTATTAGTTTGTGTGATCCCTTTCATTCAAGTTGGGGTCTAATGGGGTCTCTGAACCAAGGAGGAAAATGTTATGGTATGTCCTTAAATGGCCAGCGTGTTTATGAGCCCATCGAGTGACACTCATAGGCTGTATCGTGATCCCGTTGGCTTTGTTGGCACCTGAGTAGGTCTCCTGTTGAACCGAGGAAGGGGTTACGGAGCCCAGTTTCCCCATAAGCTCACGTCTCAGACCCGGAGCATCAGCGTGTTCGTGTGCCCATAGGTGTCCTTGGTCGAAGACAATGCGGAGAATTACAAGCAGTGAGGGGTTTTTTTTAAGTAGAGAGATAGCATCACCAGCCTTGAAAATAGGCATAAAATGGGAATTATTTCTGGAAAATTAGCCAATGGAAAGAGTGGAAAGTTAAGCAAAGAAACTCATTTCATATCTGTACAAGCCGTTCCTCTCTGTGTTGTCCTCTGGCTGAGCCGAAGGAGTTGACCAAACTCCTATCATTCGATCGCACAATTAATTAATTTCTGTTTTGTATTTTGCTTTGTTAATCCTCACTTGAGGATATTTTTTCCATTGATATTTAGAGAGAGTGGAAGAGAGAGAGAAACATCAATGTGAGAGAAACACATCGATTAGTTGCCTCCCATATGTGTCCCGGCCTGGCAGGGGATCGAGCCTGCCACCCAGGTAGGTGCCCTTGACCAGGAATCGAGCCTGGGACCCTTCAGTCCTCAGGCCAATACTCTAACCACTGACCAGAGCTCATTTCTGTTTTAAGAACAACAATACTTGACTAACTAGTCTTCTTATTATAAAAAAAATATTAGCCATGTTAAAAAACAACAACAAAGGACACAGTAGTGGAACCAGAGGTGTGGCAAGAGGGAAGGACAAAGGCCTTTGGACAAGATCGTGGGTCAGTCCTGGTGCTTTGGGGGCTGTTATAACAGAAAACCACAGACTCGGGGGCTTATAAATAACAGAGGTTTATTTCTCACAGTCCTGGAGTCTGGGAAGCCCAAGGTCATGATGCTGACAGATTCCATGTGTGGTCAAGGCCCACCTCCTAGGAGGCTACACTCTGCTGGGTCCTTGCAGGGCAAAATCGGTGAGGGAGCTCTCCGGGGCCTTTTAATAAGGGCACAGACCCCATCCCCGAAGGTGCTGCCTTCATGACCTAATCACCCCCAAAGGCCCGCCTTCACTGGTCAGCACACTGGGGGTTAGGGTTTAACGTGTGTATTTCTTGTGGACACAATGGTCAGTCTCCGGCAGGTCCTTACCCTGCTATGCCCTGTCTATGGCAGGTCCCCCTGGGTGGCTCAATTGCCCCAGGAGGCGTGTCTGATTCAGTGCCACCCCTACTCTGTTCCCAAGCAAGGCCTGTAAAATGTCTGCTTGTTGGAGAAAACTGGGGATGACTGTGTGATTTGTCTAAATTAAGAGCCTCGCCCCGGTCATTTTCAGTCTCCTATCACGTGTCCCTCCCCTCGGCGGGTGACCCCAACATGCAGGACCTGAGCCTTCGAAGTCGGTCAAGGTCTTCCTTTCAGGGAAACAGAGGCATCTAATCTCAGCTATTGATACTTATTCCTTGATTGCCTCATTAGAATTTAGGTTAGAGTCCATTAGATTATGTACAAATTTTCTGGGAAAGCATTTCAATTTCCATTTCTCTTTCACTGCGGAACAATGGATTTCATCACCGTTGGCTCAAGGAGCTTCGAGTATCTGTACGAAGGAGAAGAAATATACTGGGAGACAAGAGGTTGACCTTCTTGTCCAAGTGGGACTAAGAATAAATCCTTAAAAGACAATAGAAAATTCTAGGGATTTTTTAATTTCTTCTGCAAAAAATGTCCTCTGCTCTCCTAATGAGGTGAGCCAGAGGCTGGCTCCCGGGTATGTAACCGGGAGCTACATGGAGGCGAGAAATTCGGGGACCAAGAGTCTGACCGGTCCACCTCGGCAGCAGCTTTGCAGGTCCAGCCAAGATTTCTAAATTCTGTGCTTTCTTGTATATTTAGTGCTGTGGTTTGTGTTATGTCTTGAAATTCATTCATTCACTGAGTGGATAATTGAGTGTCCACCACCGTAAGGCACACAGCATTCTGGATGTTTGAGAAACATCAGTGAATTAAACAGAAAAAAAATAGACCATTTCTGCCTCGCGGAGTTTACAGTCCAGCAGAGACGGCAAACAGTTAAAGCAGCGTCGTGACAAGCGAGTCCCAGGTATGTTAGAGGGAAAGGAAAGAGCCAAGGCAAACATGCAGCGGTGCGACGGGCTCAGGGCGCTCCGGGCACCGGGACAGGCCTCACTGGAAAGGGACGCTGGGAACAGACTTGAGGAGTTGAAGGGCTTGTCCGTGTGGACATCTGTGGGATGGTGGCCATGCAGAGGGAAAAGCAGCTCAAAGTCTCAGCACAAGAGTGTCTAGTGTGAGCCCTGGCTGGTGGGCTCAGTGGTTAGAGCATCGACCCGAGCCCCGAAAGGTTGCCAGTTCGATTCCCCATCAGGGCACATGCCCGGGTTGTGGGCTTGATCCGCCCGTGACAGGGGGCAATCAAGAAGCAGCCAGTCAATATTTCTCTCTCTCTCTCTCCCTCTCCCTTTCTCTCTCTCTAAAGTCAATAAAAACTCTTAAAAACAAAGGGTGTGAACAAATGAGCCCTAAATGTAAGATAAGTGATTTTCTTCAGCTTCCTCCACACTTTCCAGAAAAGAAGAGCTCTCCCTCTACCCTGTATACACAATAACAGGAATACGCGTAGGAAGGTGCTTTAACCCTTTGCGGCCGTGTTAAATTTGGACATGGGTGTCGTACTGGTTGGAATTAATTTCCATTGAAAGAGCAGTGATACATAACATGCAAGATTATGAAGGATAAACAAGAGAAATTATGAACTGACACATGAATGAATAGAGTTAAGGTTCGTACGGTTCCTTGCTGTGGTGGCTGAGAGCAGACATACGACCGGAACGGTAAAAAAGCTTTGGTGGCTGAGAGTAGACAAACGACCGCAAAGGGTTAAAAACCCGCTAAAGTGGAATGTTTATCAGTAAGATGAGGAGTGAAGGTGCATTTAGGTAGCACATAAGTTGAGTAACCGCAGCTAGGCCTCCGAGAGGTGCCCACTGATCAGTAAGGAGGAGATCCACGCTCGCTCCTGATAAAGACCCCGTTTCACTTGCCATATCTCTACCCCCAAAGCAAGGCCTTGAAGAAATAGAAACCTCTACTTCCCTTCGAGCTCTCTCACTTATTGCTAGATAGTTTTAACCTTTTAAAAAGAAATCTCCCTGGGCCCCACTTCCCTTATCTATAACATGGAATATTAATCCTATTTGCTTTGTGGATACAAACAGGGACCCTGTGGGAGGCCCCAGCAACGTCCTGCCCAGCTCTAAAGTCAGGGCGTGAAGGTTTCTTAAGCTTCCTACAATCGCTATCAAAACTGAATTTGTATTTTAAGCCCCAGCCCGAGTGTAAGAAAAGTGGAGCCTTTCTGAACTTTTCTAATTAGTTCAAACATACTTTCTATGGACTCAACATATTGACCCCTTTCCTTCATTAGAGCATTTAAGTTGAATCATAAAGATCCATGTGTCTGTTTAGAAGTCAGGGTGCATAAGTAATCTGTAGACTCTAACTGTGGGTGACTAAGTGAAAAAAGTCTGTGTGGGGGGGTTATTTATAAAATATTGCTCTTTCTTGAAGCTCTACCAAAAAAAAAGGTAAATAATTTTTCAAGAAATAAATTCACAAATCCAAAGGAGTCAAAGGGAAGTCATCAGTACAATCGTGGAAGCCAGAAGGCATTAAAAGGGTGACCATTGACTTCTAAAACCCAAGAAATGTGAGTTATAAGCCAGCACAGAGAGATCCGTAAACCCTCAGACCTCACCCTTCTCAACATATCAACCATGCAAGAGAGTTCGAAGGAGGCGAAAGATTGTTCTCTGGGGGAGATGACACATCCTTGGCAGGGTGGACAAAACCCCCTAAAGACACTGGCAACTGGGACTTCCCACTAGATGCCTTAGTCATATCGTCATGAAGTCAAACCCATAGCCAGCAAGCTCCAGGTGTGTCTGGAGACCTTCCAGTCTGCTCTTTAGTGCCCCAGCCTTACATGTGGGCAGACAACCGAGGACCACCAGGCATCTACAGAAAGCTTCCACTGTGCATGGGGTCAATACAAAGAGAAGTAAGCAACCTGGGGAAAGAGACTCCACAGAGCACAGGGCTGAGTGCTTCTAAAAATGAGCTCTCCACAGTGTCCTCGGGGAAAGAGGAGGAGATGCCACATATGTGAAAACAAGAACAGAGTGTTTTTTATGAAAGACAAGCAGGACATTGAGAAGGAAATATAATGCTCTTAGAAACACAAAATCTGCCCGGCCGGGCATGGCTCAGCGGTTGAGCATCGACCTGGCATCCAGGAGATTGCACCTCAATTCCTGGTCAGAGCACAGGCCCAGGTTTCGGGCTCGATCCCCAGCAGGGGGCACACAAGAGGCAGCCGATCAATGACTCTCATCATTGATGTTTCTCTCTCTCCCTCTCCCTTCCTTTCTCTGAAATCAATAAAAATATATTTTAAAAAAAGAAAGAAACGCAAAACTCTGTTGCAACTATCAAAATCTCATCGGGTAGACTAAAAGATAAAGTTCAAAAAAAATCTCCCGGAGATTAATCAAAAGACTTGGAAAGAAAAGAAAAAAAAAAGACAAGAATATTAGATAATCATTCCAAAAAGCCCGATGGCTGAATAATACGAGTCCCAAAATAGAAAAAAAGAGTACAAAGATGATGTCTTCTAAAATATATTTAAACATTCCTCCCAGGAATTAAAGAGTATAAATCCCAGACGGAATGTTCCCATGAGTGCCTGGCAAAGTGGGACAGAAATAAACCCGAATCAAGGCACATTCTTGGGGGATTTAAGAACACTGGGGATGAAGAGAGGGTTATAAAATTTTCTAGAGGGAGACAAGGGGGAAATAAGCTATGGACAGAGAATTCAAAACCAAACTGGCTCCTGTGCTGGCCAGTCAACAGTACCCTGTGGAAGACGACTACTTGTGAGGTTCTGAAGGGCAGATCCCCGTAGAAAATTCTATACTCGACAACTGTGAAAACGAACCTAATGTCAGATACTCAAAATTTCCAAGTTTTTACTCCTCTCTCAGGAAAGTGCTGAAGGATATGCATCCTCCCGATGGAGATAGGAGCGATTCAAGCAGAGGAACAGGGGGTCCCAAGGGTGGTGGTGAGGGGCCACCCAGTGTGACCGCTATGCACTGGGTCTTCAAGATGGAACCCGTCTGGATTGGAGCATTCAGAAGGTTCAAGAAGAGATGCCTCTAAAAAGAAAACTGATAGGGAAAGTGGTGCAGGAAGAGATTAACCAAAGAATTTATTCGCATATATGCGTAGTCCATGGACACAGATGATAGCTTGGTGAAGGCCTAGGAGGGGGGAGGGAGTCAGTGGGGAAGGAGGGGGACATTTGTAAGACTTTCAACAATATATATATATATATTTTTTTTAATAAATAAAATCAAGAGAATATATTATATTTAAGGAAATGTAGACAACTAAGGGAGAGGCTAGGGATTAATTAGTGATCATGAAAACGAAGCAAACAATAACAAAAATCTGACTGTTAATCAGAAGAAAAGTCCAGAAGGGAAAGACTGAAATAGTCCAGGTTAGGACAGATTGCAGGTTTCAGCTCTGAAAACACTGAATATCAGTCAAACCAAAAATATAGTTATACATTGGAGATATTTAAGTATATTGGAAGGAGAGGCGACTGAGGTGACTCATATGTGTAATGAGATGGTGAAAAATGGGTAAGTCCATTGAGAATTTGTAAAAGTAAAAAAAGTCAAGAAGGACTACTAATAAACACGGTGTTTAGATTTATAGAAAGAAATGCCAAAACGATATCATAATAATAAAAATGGTAAAAATGTGGAAAGACTTGGTGCATCTGAAAATTGGGGCTAGAGCGTCAGCTGCTTAGGAGAATGTCGTCTCTCAAATGCAGCTTTATTAGGAACTATGTGGCTTGCCCTGGCCAGTGTGACTCAGTGGGTTGGCATCATCCCTGTGGCACCGAAAGGTCGCCAGTTCGATTCCCGGTCAGGGCACATGCCCAGGTTGTGGGCTCGATCCCCAGTAGGGGGCGTGCAGGAGGCAGCCAACCGATGTTTCACTCTCACATTGATGTTTCTCTCTCTCTCCCTCTCCCTTCCTCTGTCTAAAAATCAATAAAAAATAGAACTCTATGACTAAATATATTCATGCATACCTTTGGTTAAAATTAAAGCCGAGTTTAGAAAAGAGGGCTATTGAATCATTTGGGATGCAGCTGATCAAGGCTTGGAACTATTTGGAGTGACATTGCCAGGGCCAGGGCCCCAAATCAAGCATCCAGAGGAACACAGCACTGTCATCACATCTGGGGGAGGGATGACAAACGGTTTCCGCCACTGGCACTGTGATGTGAGGGGAAGGACCATGGGCCCAGCCTATAGGAATAGGTTTTGCCATTTACTGGAGATCTACACACACAAAAAACAAGAGGAACCACCATGAGCCACGAGCTGCAGGGCATCCACTGACTTGCTAGGCGTGGAGCTTATAGACTCAAAGGAAAAAGAGGTCGCCTAGAGCTGGGAGCTGGGACTGTAATGAATGAGTGCTGATGGGTTTCTTTGCCAGGTGATAAAAACATTCTAAAATTAGATTTTACTGATGGCTGCATAACATAGTTGCGCAAGTCTATAAATATACTACAAACCTTTGACTTTTACAGCTTAAATCAGTGAGTTTTATGGCATGTAAATGATGTCTCAGTAAAGCTCTCAAATATGGGGGTGGTTATAGTACATTATGGGGTAAGCTGATCCGGATACAGAGTGCAGGAGTGCAACACACTTACCAGGGAATGTCTGATTAAATCCCAGGGTGACAACCTCAAAAGGCTACCTGCAAGGGGCACTTAAATATATACTTGAAGGTAATAACAGAAATTTGATCAATAAAACATTAAATGTTTTGAGTAATATTAAATATACACATACATAGACACAGACATAGACATAGAGAGACATAGACATAGACATAGACATAGACATAGACATAGACACAGACACAGACACAGACACAGACACAGACACAGACAGACATAGACGTAGACGTAGACGTAGACGTAGACGTAGACGTAGACGTAGACGTAGACGTAGACATAGACCAGACATAGACATAGACGTAGACGTAGACGTAGACGTAGACGTAGACGTAGACGTAGACATAGACATAGACCAGACATAGACATAGACATAGACATAGACATAGACATAGACATACGACATAGACATAGACAGACATAGACATAGACAGACATAGACATAGACATAGACATAGACCAGACATAGACATAGACATAGACATAGACATAGACCAGACATAGACATAGACATAGACATAGACATAGACCAGACATAGACATAGACATAGACATAGACATAGACATAGACTAGACATAGACATAGACACAGACATAGACCAGACATAGACATAGACATAGACATAGACATAGACATAGACATAGACATAGACATACGACATAGACATAGACAGACATAGACATAGACAGACATAGACATAGACATAGACATAGACATAGACATAGACATAGACATAGACAGAGACACAGACACACGTGGTTCTTGGTCTTTGTCTAGGGGACTATAAATTAAAGGTATCTTTGTTCATTGAGCCATTAAATTTTAATATCCTTCCCGTGAACTTGTATATTTATGAGGCCTGTTTGGCTTCATCAATTGTCACATGTTACTATTCCCACCACCAGTCCCACCCTCAAGATTTGCTCTCCTTGCAACTTCTGCCGTCGGGCCAGAGAAGGGGCAGTTCACCAGCCCTGAGACTCTAGGTCGGGGAGACACATGTGCTTAGATGGTTGGTCATGAACTGTCCCCAGGGTAGGAGCATGGACCCCACGTTTGATTGTCTGAACTACACTTTCTTTTTTTGGGGGGGGGTATTGTTTTTATTGATTTCAGAGAGAGGAAGGGAGGGGGAGAGAGAGAGAAACATCAATGAGAGAGTCATTGGTCGGCTGCCTCCCGCACGCCCCCTGCTGGTGCATGGGCTGGGCAGTCAGCTGGGTGTTTTGGATGCATTTCGATCTTTCACTTTCTGGAAAAGACGCTCCCACAGCCTGCTCTAGAAGTGTGTGCCCCTCATCTCATCTGACGTCTGAAACAGCATCGCAAACCAGAGTCTCAGTTACCCGATTCCCCATTTGTCTTTCAACTCCTTCCAAATTCACTGTTACCGACAACACCCAACGACGTCACCCTGGCCAGGGGTCAGCGGCGACTGCCAGCAATGACGGCCCAGTGCACATATCCCAGGGCCCATGTTACTGGGCTTGCAGGTTCTCATCAGCAGAGTCAACCAACACCATTCTTTTTTTTAAAGTTTATCTTTATTGTTGAAAGTAATACAAACGTGCCTTTTCTCCCACAGAACCGCTCCCCCCTCTTGCCTAGTTATGTTTCGCCTCCATCCCGGCTCGTTCGTGCCTGCCCAGTAATATTCAGCCCGAAATTGTCTTTAACCTTTGGCATTTTAATGATGATGTGTCTTGCTGTGGCCTCTTTGGGTTCCTCTTGTTTGGGACCCTCTGTGCTTCCTGGACTTGAAAGCCTATTTCTTTCCCCAGGTAGGGGAAGTTTTCTGTCATTATTTTTTCAAATAGGTTTTCAATTCCTTGGTCTCTTTCTGCCCCTTCTGGCCCCCAATAATACGAATGTTGGGCCTCTTTAAGTTGTCCCAGAGGCTCCTTATACTATCTTCATATTTCTGGATTCTTTTTTCTTTTTGCTCTTCTGGTTGGGTGCTTTTTGTTTCCTCATGTTCCAAATTGCTGATTTGATTCTCAGCGTCCTCTACTCTACTGTTGATTCCCTGTAAATTATTCTTCATTTCAGTTCCTGTAGCCTTCATTTCAAATGGTCCTTTATTATGTCATCGATTTTCTCAGTTATTTCCCTAACAGTCTGCTTAAACATCCTTATAACCAAAATTCTGAACTCTGTATCTGTTAGCTTGCTTGGATCTATTTCATTTAGTTCCTCTTCTAGAGATTTCTTCTGTTCTTTCCTCTGTGACATGTTTCTTTGCCTCCACATTTTGGCTGCTTCCTGGTGTTTGTTTCTATGTATGAGGTAGAGCTGCTGTGTCTCCTGGAATTGGTAGAGTGGCTTTGTGTAGCAGGTGTCCTGTAGGGTCCAGTGGCTCAGCCTCCCCAGTCTCCTGAGCTGGGCCTTCTAGGTGCTCCCCTGTGTGGGCTGTGTGCACTGTCCTGCTGTAGTTGAGCCTTGGTTGCTGTTGGTGTCTCTGGGAGGAACTGACCCCCAGGCCAATCGTCTGTGAGGACCAGCTGCTGTGCTGGGGACACCCCTATGGAGCAGGATTTACTTCAGGGGGGCTTTGGTGTTCACCAAGTGCACCCCTTGAGTGTCACTCGTAGATGTGGTAGGGTTGTTATCCAGTGTGGTCAAGTCTCACCACCGGGTGCATTGTCTCTGGGGCTTCCTGGGAGCTGCAAAGTCAGCCAGTGCCAGTGCCTTGCCCAGGGCCACCCAGCATGAGCTACACAGCAAACCGTAGTTGGCTGCTCCTTGTGCTGGGCTTGGAGGTACCTAGGAGAGGCCAAGCCATGAACCAATGCAGCTGCCGCTAGTGCCAGGCCTGGGGCCCCTTATCAAGCCGTGTGGGGCCCGCTGCTTGTTTGAGAGATTTTAGGAAAGTCCTAAGCATGAGGCTCGAGAGCCCACTTGCACAGAAAAGCCCCTGGAAATGGCCGGGATGAGCTGCAGGCGGGGAGGGGCGGGGCCTCCGGGAATCACGGGGCGGGGCCAACGGGGTGTGTCAGGCGCTGGCGACTCAAACATGGCGCCTGCCCGCCGGCTGTGTTCGGGGAGGACTCGCCCCAGGAGCCATGGCCTCGGCCAGCCCTTCTGCCCGGGAGGAAGCCACCCCTCCGCCTCTCGCCCGGATCTCAGGCAGGTCAGTTCCCCCCGAGTGTCCCGGGTCCTTTCCGGCTGCTCCCGGCGCTGGGCTCAGAGGGAGCATCCGGGTGAGTCCGCGCCGGGCCCTTTAGAGGAGCTGCTGGGGCTCCCGCGGCCTCCGCGACCCTCAGGGACAGTCCCGCTGGTTTCACAGCCCGGAGTTGTGGGAACGTCTCTTCCCGGCCCTGGAGCCCTGGGCTGGGGCCTGCTGTGGGGCTGGGACCCCTCGCTCCTCTGGGAAACAGCCGCCATGGAGATTCCCTCCCGGGTTTACCCCGCGGCACCGGGTGTGGGCCCGCGGTCGCATCTCTGCGATTCAGCCGCCCTCCGCCCGCGTCTCCGCCCCTCCTACGGGTCTCGGTGCTGCTTCAGCTCCCTGGTTGTGGGGCTTCTGTTCAGGTAGATCTCAGGAGGCTCTGAGTGATGGTGGTTCTGGATTTTCGTTGTGATTTTGACGTGGTTTTGGGAGGCGGCGGGTGCAGCGGTTACCTACGCACCAGCTTGTTTTCCTCCTGTTTTCATCTTAACGCTACTAATAAGCTTTACATCAAACAGGAACAAGGTAAATGTTTTTAGAGTAGCGGGTGATCACATTTACAGATGGTGCCAAGGCGGCGTCAGATGAGGGACTGGGTGGTGAGCTTACAGACCCGGCAGGCTCTCCTGTGCCGTGGGCCCTTGGCTGACCTTGACGTTTGACCTCGGGCTGTCCTGAGTTTGAGGCAGGGCCACAGTATAAGACATGGTTCAGATTCTTACGTGTGATGGATGCATTTATAAAACCCGTGCAAATTTCAAGATTTAAAAAATCCCACAGCATTTTCAGGGAAGTCTTTTAGAAAATGCAAACAACCGAAGCCGCATAAAACTGACAACTTGTCAGACTCAGGAAATATAATTTGTCACAGTATTTTTTTTTTAATTTTCACTCGAGGATATTTTTTCCATTGATTTTTAGAGAGAGCGGAAGGAGGGAGGGAGGGAGAGAGAGAGAGCCATCAATTGGTTGCCTCCTGCCCTCGCCCTGACTGGGGCCCGGGATGAACTTGCAACCCAGGTATGGTGCCCTTGACCGGGATTGAACCCCCGACCCTTAGGTCCTCGGTCGACGCTCGAACCGCTGAGCCGCGCCGGCCAGGGCTTGTCACAGCATTTATTAGTCACGACAGATTAAGAAATAATAAAATATGTATGCTTCAAAGGCCTAATCGATGCCATATTTTCAGGGCTCAGTCGCATCATTTACGATAACACGATGACCATTGATTTTGTTTTCATCACACATCCATCACCAACGGATCCCCCGCGCTGGCCCAGCCCTCCCTCGGCATTCGCACTGCAGGTTCGCATTAAATAATGTCCCGAACAGAACGTATTCAGAGTGTAGTTGGCTTTAATTATTTACTCTAACACTTTGGCATGGTTATTCTTCAGTCCCCAGCGGGTCGCTACGGTGCAAACAATTTATAAGGCAATAAAAGAAAGGGCTGGTCAGGGAAATTTCCAGTGTCCTGTTGTTGCCGTTGCCAAACTGTGCAGAACAGAACTAAGCTGGTCGTCTTTTCGAGACAATGGCAAAGTACCTGCCGGCGACCTGAGCCCATGGCGCTTAAGAGGACAGTCAGGCCCGGCCGGGCGGGGCTCAGCGGTTGAGCGTCGCCCTAGTATCCAGGCAATCGGGGTTCGATTCCTGGTCAGGGCACATGCCCACGTTGTGGGCTCGATCAATGACTCTCTCATCATTGATGTTTTTCTCTCTCTCTCTCCCTCTCCTTTCCTCTCTCTGAAATCAATAAAGATATATTTAAAAAAAAGAAGAAGACGACAGTCAGAGCAGGTTCCATCAGCAGATGCTCCCGACCTCGGTGGTGGGCCGGTGGCCACGGTTAGCCTGGCAGTGGTGTCTGGTGGCTTTCCCCTTGCCCAGCGTTGCTCCTTCGCTGGTCGTTTTCTGCTTCTGTGTTCACTTGGGGTAACCGTCCATCAGCTACCTGGTGTGGGAATCGCATGCCATGGTAAGTTGAAAGAAAGAAACAGGCGTTAGATCAATGCCAACCTTGACTTTAATTTGATTCGATAAGTCATTGAAATAAGTCGGTCAGGTTCAGCGGCTTCTTGGCCCCATTATTTCCTTCTGTACAATTTGCCCTTTAAAGCCAGCTTTTTAGGACTGTAGGGATTGGTCACCCATGAATGTGTCTGCCCAATAAATTAGTCCATTTTCAGAATAGGCTCTGAGATGAATCTGTGGCAGATGCCAAGTCTCATCCTTCCGTCTCTCTTTTCTCTTTTAACCAGGTCCCTTCATCTGACTCTGTCACTGAACGGGCTTGGAACTCCTGGCTGGGGCTGTATGACACCCATGACCCCTAGGCGACAAAGACAGGCGGTTGAAAGTGGAATAAAAGCCGTGGCCAGTGTGGCTCAGTGGGTTGGCGTCATCCCACGCACCAAAATGTTGCTGGTTCGATTCCCGGTCAGGGAAAACGCCAGGGTTTGGGGCTCAGTCCCCAGTGGGGGGCGGGCAGGAGGCAGCCGATAGATGTTTCTCTCTCATCGATGTTTCCCTCCCTCTCCCTTCCTCTCTCTCTAAAAATCAATTTTTAAAAAAAAATTTTAAAGAATAAAAACAGAGCTAGAACCCATGGAAGAAAAACAGCTTTATTAGCTGAGCAGTTTAAACTTGAGTATTTACATGTGTAACTATGAAAAAATGTATTTTTCATTCAAAAAATATATACATTTATATCATGTGCCTACTATAACGCAAGCTAGGTAGGACTATAGCAATGAATTGTATTGGCACAATCCCCAGTCTCACAGCCAAATATACGACCCCACTTCATTGATGGATTTTGTGAAAGAAAAATGTATTATTCAGAAGAGTCAGAACTATGGGAAGGTGGGTGAGGCATCGGGCCCTTCTGGAGAACACACCTATTTCTGCCACACTAGAATTTTTGGTGTGTTTGTTCATCTTCACCCAAGAATATTTGTTGCATTGATTTTTTTTAGAGAAAGAGAGGAACGCCCGGCCAGGCGTGGCTCAGCGGTTGAGCGTCGACCTAGGATCCAGGCGATCAGGGTTCAATTCCCGGTCAGGGCACAGGCCCGGGTTGTGGGCTGCAGCCGATCCATGACTTTCTCATCATGGATGTTTCTGTCTCTCTCTCTCCCTCTCCTTTCCTCTCTCTGAAATCAATAAAGATATATTTAAAAAAAAAAAAAAAAAAGAGACAGAGAGGGAGGGAGGGGGAGAGGGAGAGAGAGAGAAACATCGATGTGAGAGAAACACATCGATTGGTTGCCTCCCACTCACACCTCGACTGGGGCTGGGGATCGAACCTGCAACCCAGGTGCGTGTCCTTGGCTAGAATCGAACCGGAGACCCTTCGGGGCGCTGGCCGACGCCCTAACCACTGAGCCACACCAGCCAGGGCTAGAATTTTATGATGCATGAAATTGACATAACGTGGTGGCTGGAAACAGTTGGACTCCACTTTGTCGCTGGCCTCTCACCCTCCCTCCCTCTCTTGTGCTTGGGGAGCAGCCTCGGCCGCGGGCAGGATGCGCTTACAAGTAGCAGGAGCGCGTAGGAGACCTCGGCAAACAGCTCAGCCATGTGTCTCCAGGAGGCTCTTCTACCTTGATATTTATCGAACACGGTTAACATTTTCCCCTGACTTTTTCTGTGGGTCACAGTTGTCAGAAATTCACCGAGACCAGCTTTATTGTCTTTTTTCTTTCTGGAAAAGTCATCGGAATTGTTTGAGATCAAAGCCCCATCAGTTGTGCCCCTCCCTCCCTCCCTTTCTCGGATTTGTCTCGATTTTGAAAAAATGGTGTGAATTCCATGCAGGTTAATAAGCAGCATGCAAGTGGTGTCGGTTAGCATGAAACGAGGGTTTCAACTTGCTTAACATTTAATTATTCATCACAGAATCTCTTGGGGGAAAAAATGAGTGGGGAGCAGTGTCGTGACTCCCGCGTGCTGAGTGCCCCGCCGTGGGCACCGTTGTCATGGACACCGCTCGCTGAGCGACCTTGACTCGCGGTGTTTACAGGGAAGCGAAAGACTGAGGCCCAGCAGCTCGGGCGCCTGCGAAACCCGGCAGGGCGAGCGCGACACCAGAGCTCCCTGTGAGTTCTTATAAGATTCAAAAAAGCCATTGTCAGCCCCGGGCGGGTGGCTGAGTCGGGTGGAGCATCATCGTGACACACCAAGGCTGCGGGTTCCATCGCTTGTCAGGGCACATGCAAGAGGCAACTAGTAAGTGGAGCAGCACATCATTGTTTCTCTCTCTCTCTCTCTGGAAAAATAAGAAAAGAAAAAGTCAAGTAGCAGGAAAAGAGAAGATAACCTGCCTTAATAAGAATAGTAACAAACAAACAAACCCCAAGTTGCTACAATA
The DNA here is from genome assembly GCF_964146895.1 of Miniopterus schreibersii. Classification (NCBI taxonomy): domain Eukaryota; kingdom Metazoa; phylum Chordata; class Mammalia; order Chiroptera; family Miniopteridae; genus Miniopterus; species Miniopterus schreibersii. The sequence goes on from NC_138124.1 coordinate 840,137, forward strand.
TTTTATTTTTATTTTTTTTAAATATATCTTTATTGATTTCAGACAGAGGAAGGGAGAGGGAGAAACATCAATGACGAGAGAGTCATTGATCGGCTGCAGCCCACAACCCAGGCCTGTGCCCTGACCGGGAATCGAACCCCGATCTCCTGGATCCTAGGTCGATGCTCAACCGCTGAGCCACGCCCGGCCTGGCCCTACAGTGTTTTAAATGAGATGCGGAGAAACCCAGAGGTAGATGCTGTTCTCCCTGATTATGAAACCAGTTAAAACCCTCTGCCAAGCTGGGAGAAACCGAAATGAAACTATTTTGATAGAGAACAGACTGCCTGCCAGCTGTCAGAGGGAGGGGGCTGGGACGCGTCCCTGGTTGACGCTTGCTTGTGCCCTGACCGGGGATCGACCTGCACCCTTGGCGTATCCGGGTGATGCTCTAACCCGCTGAGCCTCCCGGCCAGGGTCTGGCGTAGACCCTTCATTTCACTTTGTCATTCACATGAATCGATGCCAATGTGGCCTATCAAGGGCTCCTTCTGTGCTCTGTCCTATCGAGATACCCTGTTGTGTCAAACCGCTCATCTCGTTTCCATTTCTTTCATATTACAAACAACGCGCTTAAAAGATCCTTTTTGCTAAATATTGGCAGCTGTCCTTATAAATGAGATTCCACAGGAGCCCTTCGGTGGCTACGGTTACCCCACCCCCGGCCGCTGTCACCTCTGAGCTCTGTCAGGACACCCCCTGAGCCCCGCTGGGGGCACTCGGCGGGCTCCCGGAGGAGCAGCCTCCGCGGGGCTGTAACCGCGGCCCTGCGGCCCGGGGAGCACTTGCGCTTCTTGCCAGCCGGCGCTGGGCCTCGGCGGCTTGTTAAAGACGCGACGTTTACTCCACGGGTGTCCAGGGCATCTGTCCCGTGTCGGCAAACACTCAAGACCCGTCTCTCCCTGCCGGTGCCTGGCTGTCTTCAGATCTCATGCTAGTTTTTTCCTCTGTGACCTCATCTTTCTACGAGAGTCAGAAAGTTATTCCTTTGACGTGTCTCAAGCTTATTTTCTGTTGAAGTTTCTCAGGCGTATTTTCTGTTGCGTGGTGGGAGCAGGAATACCATTTGCAGCTCAGTGCATCTCCAAATTGCAATTGGAGATCAGCAATTCCAGTTGCACCCAAGACAACATATTAAGTCCAGCATTTCTTCATATTAGCTGATCCTATGAGAACAAAATATTTATTTGGTAAAAGGACACTCTGATTTCCCCCATTCATCTTCTGCCCGATATTAAATTTAAAAATATTCACTTAAAAAAATAAAAATAAATAAAATAAATAAAAAATATTCACTTAATTGCTGAAAATACAACCTACTTAGAGTAACCAGAAACACCGCTGGTCAGTAATCGAAGCAGCTTTCAGTCGCATCTTCCAAATGTATTTGTCACAACGTCGCTACCTCTAAATGCACCCTCCTCGAGTGACTTAATAAATGCAAACGTTTAAGTGGTCTTTTTTTTTTTTTCCCAGTCCTGTGGTACATGTTGAGTTAACAGAAAAGCATGTTCCCGGGACTGTTTAAGAATTATGATTTTAATTAGGAGGGAGGGAGCTGCAAAGGACTCGCAAGTCCGGCTCGTATGCCTCTCAGATTTAATCAAAATTTCCCAGCTGCACCCGGTCTTCTTTCCAGAATTAGATTGAAATTCTCCTGAGAAAACATTTTTCTTGCAAGGTTGCAGATATCACTTTTTGTTTTATTGCCTCCACGGGGCCATCCAGAAACAGGAAATAATTCAATGATAATCTCTTTTGTAAAGTCTTGCTACCGTGGGCAGCTAGGTGTTAGGAAACAGGCAAAGGGAGTCGGGCCCTGAGCCTGTTGTCCCTCCAAGGGGCCTAGCACCCCCCCCCCCGTCCCCCCATGTAGGGGGCAGCCGGCCTCTGGTGCCAGATTGGGGGGCCAAGCAGGGAGAAGGGAGCACATTCCTATAGAGCTCAAAATAAATAGCACAGGGGGCCCGGCCGGGCGCGGCTCAGCGGTTGAGCGTCGACCTGGGATCCAGCAATCAGGGTTCGATTCCTGGTCGGGGCACATGCCCAGGTTGTGGGCTCGATCGGTGACTCTCTCATCATTGATGTTTCTGTCTCTCTCTCTCTCCCTCTCCTTTCCTCTCTCTGAAATCAATAAAGACATATTTTTAAAAATTTAAAAAATAAAATAAAAATAAAATAAAATATTAGAGATGTCTTAAGCAACTAGGCTGGGAGGTTGTTTATGACCTCAAAACGCCATCGCGTATCCTGGATGAGACAGGAGTAGCTAAATGGTCGTCCCCTCCTCTGAATTACCCGTAATTTAAGGACAAAAAAGGCAGCACCCTTCCCACCACATGCATGGTTATTGCATCCAGCCCTTGCTCAAAAACAAGGTTCTTTGAACTGAGAGGCATTCAATAAAACCGCCTGTAAAGGTAAAAGAAATTTGTGTTTATAGGACGGTGGAAAATTTCCTGCTTTCAAGTCGTGAAATGAATCACGCAGAACGGATATGCCGCTGATTTCTGGCAACGTCTGGGATGTAACTAAGCGAAAGTATTAACTACACTCTCGGAACCGAAAATTAAATCGTGCTGATTTTACAAAGAGAGCTTTCCTTTTCCTGACACAGCTATTTCTCGGGACAATACAAAAATATTTGCTTGAACATATTGTTAAGTGACTCTTTGGCTTTTAGAAAGGGACAGTTGCCCCGGCCCGTGTGGCTCAGTGGTTAGGGCAGACGTCGGACCTCACGCTGAAGGGTCACGGGTTCGATTCACGGTCAAGGGCACGTACCTGAGTTGCAGGAGGCGACCGATCGGTGTGTTTCTCTCACATCGATGCTTCTCTCTCTCTCCCCCTCCTTTCCCTTCTGCTTGCTCTGAAATCAATGGGAAAAAAAATATCCTCTGGCGAGAATTAAAAATAGAATTAAAATAAATGAAATGGGGACAGTTATCATTTATTAAAATCTCCCGAGCCCGGCCGGGCGTGGCTCAGCGGTTGAGCATCGACCTGGGATCCAGGCGATCGGGGTTCGATTCCCGGTCGGGGCTGCAGCCAATCAGTGACTCTCTCATCATTGCTGTTTCTATCTCTCTCTCCCTCTCCTTTCCTCTCTCTGAAATCAATAAAGATATATTTAAAAAAAAACAATAGTAACTAGCAAGTGGGCAGCAATTCTGACCCTAGGACATCCACTCAGCTGCCCGGTGGCGCTTGTGTCCCAACGTGTCCCGTCCCGTGGAGAACAGCTGTGAAAACTCAGCGCCATCCAGTAAACCGGGGAGATCGGGGCCCGGGGAGGGGAGGTGCGGCCGTCCCGGGCTGATGGAGGCAGAGTGGTGATTTCTTGGCACAGGAGCGCCCCCTGGAGAGGGGGTGTCAGAAACGGGTCCCGTAAAATTTCTGGGAGAGAGAGAGGGGCCCGGCACCCATCAGGCTGTCTGCCCATCGCTTTGGGTTTTCTGTGTTTAATCTCTTCCCTGGAAACCCAGCGTCAGGGCAGAGGAAGGGAGCTTCTGAGTCATCACAGAGTCGCAGAGTGAGAATCGGGTAAGACACAGGGTCAGGGGTTTGCCCTGCGTGGGGAGCAGGCTTCCCAGGTCGGCTCTGGTTTCCCCTTTTGTCCCCTGACGGCCCCCCGGGGGTGCCCCAGGCGCTCCCAGAGGAAAGGGCATTGCTTATCTGTAACGACAGGAGATGCAGGATCCTTATTATTATTATTTTTTTAAATATATCTTTATTGATTTCAGAGAGAGGAAAGGAGGGGGAGAGAGAGAGAGAAACATCAATGATGAGAGTCATTGATCGAGCCTGCAGCCCGGGCATGTGCCCTGACCGGGAATCGAACCCTGATCTCCTGGATCCCAGGTGGACACTCAACAGCTGAGCCACGCCCGGCCGGGCTAAAATCAATTTTTTTAAAAAAAAACAACATTTTTTTAAAAGAAAGAAACCTATAGAAGCTTATCAACCAACCTCACCCCAGTAAATTTAGTTTTTTTAAAAAAGTCATGGGGAAAAAATTAAGCCAAGATGCCTAAAAGCTTTGTTCTGGCTCCACCCAGCCTCCGATTTTCTTCTGATTTCGGAAACACCGGCGACCGTTTTTGCAGAAACAGCGCGCTCTGGGAAGGGAGCAGCCGCCGTATGCCTGGAGCGAGGCGAGCGTGGGCCGTGGTTTAGTTCCAGGAGCTTCTTTCGCAGTGGTCGTTCCCGCCTTTGCCAATAGGCGCCCCTGTCTCACGCAGCGGCTCAGGCCCCGCTCCTGACGTCCTGGTCGGCAGCTTGGCGCCAGATGGGCCGCGGGGCGGGGGGACCTCGGCGCCCGATCAAGTGATGTCTCCATCAGCCCTTCTGACAAGTCCCAGGACCACTGGAGACTTTAAACTTGCTGATTTTTCCCAGATACAGCAGCTTTGTCGTCCAGATTAAATGACTAAGTGCTTTTTTGGGGTTGTTTTTTTTTTTTTTAACCTTCCCAGGGGAAGAAAACATTACAGGCTAAACCCTTAAAGAAAATACTATGGTTTTCACGGATATTAAATTCCAAAACGGGGTTATAATACTCATTCATCTGGGCTCACGATTCTTCATTTTATACCCAGAGCAACAGTGACGTGGTGTCACCTAAATCAGATCATCATGATCGCGGCCAGGTTAAAAAAAACACCTCTAGATTATGGGGGGGTCTGCTCAGTTTAGTCGTTGACCTAAGCAGCAAATTGATCTATTACCTTGCTATAAAAATAGTGCTAGCTTTGTGGATTTCTGCGGATGTAAATGTTATAGTTTAAGTAAGATTTTTGGAACATAGTCTAAAAAGAATGGCCGTCAAGATGCTCAGACCTTAGACAACTTGAAGCGATTTAAAGAAAGAGGTCAAGACACACGGTGATCGCCTGGCTGGTGCGGCTCAGCGGTTGAGCATCGACCTGGGATCCAGGCGATCAGGGTTCGATTCCCGGTCAGGGCACATGCCCGGGTTGTGGGCTCGATCAATGACTCTCTCATCATGGATGTTTCTCTCTCTCTCTCCCTTCCTCTCTCTGAAATCAATAAAGACATATTTTTTAAAAATATTTTTTAAGCCCGGCCGGGCGTGGCTCAGCAGTTGAGCATGGACCTGGGATCCAGGCGATCGGGGTTCGATTCCCGGTCAGGGCACAGGCCGGGGCTGCAGGATCGATCCCCAGCCGGGGGCGTGTGGGAGGGAGCCGATCAATGACTCTCATCATTGATGTTTCTCTCTCTCTCCCCCCTTCCTCTCTCTGAAATCAATAAAGATATATTTTAAATATATATATATTTTTTTAATTTTTTTAAAAAACACACAGAGTGATCTTTCTAATCTTGCAGATAAAGGAAAGGCCTTGAGCAGTGCTCTCGTTACTCACCAGATGTTCTGTTTCCTATGTTCCCAAGCACTAAGTTTTAACCCCCCGCCGTCGGTTTGATCTGTGATGGGGTTCCCTCTCCGTCTTTCGGGGGGAGACCGAGGCAGGGAGGCAGCTGCCAGGTCCAGCAGACTCGGGCCTCCTGGATCCCCGGGGTTTGGTCACCTGGCCCCCCCAGGTCACCGCCAGCATTCCCGCACCCCACCACGGCTTTGAGGGGGGCCCCGGCCTACCCACCACAATCTCCTTCCCCGTGGGCCCTGCGGTTTGCAATGCGGGCAGGTCCCGGGAAGGGAAGGGGATTGACGGCTGTGGTCTGAAGAGTGAGGGGAGGGCAGGCTGAAAAATGGGGAGCCCTGATGGCTGGTCTCCTCGGAAAACGCTGTCAGGTGTCTCGGGGGGAGAGCGTCCGGCTGGATTTGCGCCGCTGGCCCGTGACCCGGGATTAGGGTTTGCGCGGAGTCCCTTTGAAATTCATTTTTATGCCACCAGCTCCACGGATTGACATGGTGTTTGTGGCAAAGGCAGAAATCAGGTTTAGACGGTTGTCTTTCCCCCTGGGGTGTCTGTGAGCAGCGCCGACACGGAGGTGACCGCGTTTGCGCAGCTCCGGGGGACCCGCCAACCCCAACAGCCAGCCTCTGGGCCTTCAACCCAACCTGTCTTTCCCGATTTAAAACTCATCTTGCTTTTCTGTACATCGCCTTCCCTCCCACTGCGATTACCCAGCCCTCGGAGACAATATATTTAATCCCCTTAATGACGGAAGGACGCCTTCCAGATTTTAATAACTGGAGAGAGCCGACGTGTGGTGTAGAAACGTCACCGGCTGCGTGGAAATGCGATTCTGTGCGTTTCCAGAGACACGTTTCCGCACCAACGGTTCCCCGGCAATCATGGCATAGTTTCCTCTCCCCCCTTTATGAATCCACTTATGAAATTAAAAGGTCCTGGATGTGCTGCGTAAGATCCTGAGGGTTTTATGGAACTGCGGCTCCCCAGAGGCTCCGCTGCATATTCATCGCCGCCGGGGACGCGGCGCCGAGTGCAGGAACAATTACTCAGGGAGCTCCTCGCGGGGCGCGTCAGGGGGCCGGGTGGCAGCGCCCGGCCGGTTCTATTTCGAGAGCCCCGGCTGCTGGCACGGAGGCCGCCGCCCAGCTGGGGACAGGCTCGCGGGGCCTCTGCCGTCAGCACGAGGGAGACCCAACGCCGAGCCTGGCGCGGGCGCCTTCTTAAACATTACCCGAAGAATTGAAATCTCTCCAGTTCTGGAATAAATGCTCCCGTTGCGTTGAAGAAGTTGCCGTTTCTATTTGTTCTTTCGTTGTCCTGGATCGGTTTTCATTATTTTTCAGTTGCGGCTGACATTCGGGATCCGTCTGTGTTGGTTTCGGGGGCACAGCCTCTAGCGGCCGGACAGCCCATGGGCTTTACAGAGTGGTGCCCGGTATTTCAGGTGCCCGCCCGGCCCCGTACGGAGTTATCGGGATAGTATTGATTAGATCCCCTGCGCTGGAACCTACGTGCTCACAGCGATCCCGTGGCCGCCAGCCTGTACTCTCAGTCCCGGCCCCCGGCACCCTCCCTCCCCGACGGCTGTCAGTCTGTTCTCTGTCTCTGTGAGTCTGTTTCTATTTTGTTTATTTTTATTTTTTTCTTCTTTGGGTTCCTCGTATAAGTGAAATCATAGGGTATTTGCACTTGCTTCTTGCTAGTTCATACACACCCCCCACACCCCTAAGGTCTTATCTATTAAATAATGTAGGAAGCCCGGCCGGGCGCGGCTCAGCGGTTGAGCGTCAACCTAGGATCCAGGCGATCGGGGTTCGATTCCCGGTCAGGGCACAGGCCCGGATTGCGGGCTGCAGCCGATCAATGACTCTCTTGTCGTTGATGTTTCTCTCTCTCTCTCTCCTTTCTTCTCTCTGAAATCAATAAAGATATATTTAAAAATAATAATAAATAACTAATGTAGGAAAACTAAAAATCCTTCATGATGAAATGTTATTGCAACTGATCGAAAATGGTGAGCAGAAAAAAAACTATCTACCCCCTTTTCACAACGGGAGACGCGGAGGCAGGCGGGTTTAAACGTCTCAGCCGCGTTCTCAGAGCTGGCCCGGATCTCGTCCTCGGATGTTTCCGGGTGATTTTCCAGCTCGTAGAAACACGGCCTTTATCGCCCGTCCTGTTGCTGTTCGAGTGAAGGCATCAGAGTGAGAAGCACTGGCCAGTAGAAGCTCAGTCGCCCACTGTCTCTCCGGCCTCTCTGCAGATCTGTCCAAACGACACCTAAGTGGACAGAAGCAATCGCTTGATTCCGACAAGATTTTTCAAAAAACACCAGCTGATCCTTTGAGTTGGGGCCAATGCCTCCTACCAAGTCCTTGGAGGTGGACTTTTCGGCAGAATCTCATGATTCCTGTCTCCCAGGGCAGGGGGCTATGCAAAGGGGAAAATCAGCTCATAGCCGTTTGTTTTTTTTAATTTATTTTTATTTTTTAAATAGATCTTTATTGATTTCAGAGAAAGGAAAGGAGAGGGAGAGAGAGAGATAGAAACATCAATGATGAGAGTCATTGATCGAGCCCACAACCCGGGCATGTGCCCTGACCGGGAATCGAACCCCGATCGCCTGGATCCTAGGTCGACGCTCAACCGCTGAGCCACGCCCGGCCGGGCTCATAGCAGTTTAAAAAGTTAACCATTTTCTGGAGGCGTAAATGGCATGCAATCAATTTCACGTATTGAAAGCATAGTATTTGATAAGTTTTAACGTACGTATCTATCTGCAAAACCATCGCTTCAGTCAACATAATGAACTTATCAGGCCCAAGAGTTACTTTGTGCCAGTGCATAAATACTCCTCTCACCCTCTCCAGCTGACTCGCCCCAAGCCCCCGTCTCCGGGTAAGGGCTGCTTTCCGTCACCAGGGCTGAGTTTGCATTTTCTAGAATCGTATGTATACAGGATCGTGATCTTCATGGTGTTTTTGATATGGCTTCTTTCACTCGGTATAGCTGTCGTGAGAGTCGTTCATGTTGTAACACAGCCCAGGTTCCTTTTTGATGGGTGTATAGTATTCCACTGTGTGGCTCTATCACAGGTGGTGTCTCTGGTCACCTGGTAATGGATATCCGGGCTGTTTCCAGGCTGGGGCTTGAAAATAAAGCTGCTGTGAACATTGGCGGTCAGGTCTTGGCTGACTGGTGCTCTTCTGTTTCTCTTGGGCACAGAGCCAGAGTGGAGTGGCTGGGATACATGGTAAGTGTCTGCTTAACATTTTAAGGCACGACTGAGCTGTTTTCCAAAGAAAATGAAATTCGGGACGTAAATAACGTTTAAAGGTAATCGAAGAGCCCAGGACACTTCCTCAGCGTTTGAGCAGTAGGCCTTCTGTTCATGTCCTGAGACAGCAGAACATAAGCCTTCCGGTTCCCCCGCACCTTCCTCGACCTCGGCGTGGTCAGCGCTTCATGCTCTAGGGGTTTTACTGGTGTGGAGCCGTCTCTCAGTGGGTTTTCGTGGGCATGTCTCTGATGACTGATGACGTTAAGCATCTTTTCATGGTCTTATTTGCCATATATATAGATAGATATAGATAGATATAGATAGAGATATATAGATATAGATGATAGAGATAGAGGTAGAGATGATATAGATATAGATAGATATAGATATATAGATATATAATATAGATATAGATATAGATGATATAGATATAGATAGATATAGATATATAGATGATATAGATATAGATACAGATTATATAGATATAGATATCGATATAGATATATAGATATAGATGATATAGATATATAGATATATAGATATATAGATATAGGTGATATAGATATAGATGATAGAGATAGAGATAGATAGAGAGATAGATAGAGATGATAGAGATAGAGATAGAGATAGAGATAGAGATAGAGATAGAGATAGAGATAGAGATAGAGATAGAGAGAGATAGAGATAGATAGAGATAGATAGAGATAGATAGAGATAGATAGAGATAATCTCCTCTATATTTTCCATTGAATTTTAGAGAGAGTGGAAGGGGGCGGGGACAGAGAGAGAAACACTGATGTGAGAGACACACTGGTTGGTCGCGTCCCACACATGCCAGCACCAAGGCCAGGGGCTGCAACTGAGGTACGTGCCCTTGACTGGGAATGGAGCCCGAGACCCTTCAGTGCTCGAGTGGATGCTTAGCCACTGAGCCACACTGGCCAGGGCTCTTTCTTTCTTTCTTCCTCCCCCTTTCTTTCTTTCTGTCTTTCTTTCTTTCAATAATTATTGAGTGTTTATAGTTAAAATTTTATTTGAGATGGAATAAGCTCTCTTGGCTTGATATTCCAAAGCCATTGCCCAAACACACTCAGGACCGCAGAGGAACTGGGATGCAGGAGGAGGTCTCAGTAATGCCGGTCAGGTCTCCACCTTTGCTACGTACGATCTGCCTGGGAAAGGGCGAGGGCCCGCCGGAAAATGCAAATGGAAACCCTGCGTGCCCTTTCTGACGTTCAGCTCCACCGTGCAGAGCTCAGCCAGAAATGCAAAGCTGGCTGCATGGAGTTAAAAATGCAATTCACTGTTCCCACGGCTGCCAAGCGCCGAGGCTCCGGGGGGACGTGTTTGTGAGGCGATTGCTGACCAGAGACCTCCTGGACTAGCCGCAGTGCTGACGAAGTCAGACGATCCGGGCTCTGCCTGCCAAGCTCCACGCTGGCTGGTGCCAGCGATTCTAGAGAGTCGCATTTAACTAAAGCGATGAGACGGCAAAAAAATCCCAACAGAAACGAGACGCTTGCTATCTGGAAGCAGTTTTCAGGTGTGCCCCCCAGTCTGCACCCTCTTCTGCAGCACTGCGCAAAAAGCGATGCCCACGAGGATGCCAGCCTCGCACCCCAGGAGGCCCCGGCTGCACCACAGGGAAGTAGCTCTAGTGCCACAACCAAGTGCACCCCTCGCAACGTCTGCTCCCCACGTTGGGGGAAATGCTGTTCATCTTCCTGCCGCTGGGGAGCAAGGAGCCCCCCCTCCGGGTTCCCGTCAAGCATTTCACACGTCCAAACCCCCCGGCTGGTGCGGCTCAGCGGTTAGAGCATGGCTCAGTGCCCAGGAGGGTTGCAGATTCGAGTCCAGGTCACGGGCACGGACCTGGGTGGCAGGTTCGATCCCTGACCCGGGTCGGGGCGCACGCGGGAGGCACCCAATCGATGCGTCCCTCTCACATCAATCTCTGCAGAAATCAAGGGAAAAAATATCCTCAGATGAGCATCCACCACCGCAAAGAACGTCCAACCTGTAAAAAACTTTGAGACGACTTTATTTGAGCCAAAATTTTCAGGACATGTCCGGAGGCAGGATCTCCACGGATAGAGAAATCGCTCCAGGGAGTGGCAGCTTTGTGGCTCATTTTATAGGTTTGGCATCAAAGGGGAAAACCCAAGGAAGGTGCCCGGATCCCATGGGTGGCAGATCAAGGGGGCGGGAGAGAGCGCAAGGAAGGAATTTCTAGGTTGGATGAAAGTACAGCAGGTGGACAGACACGTCTTTTACCTGGGCGGCTCCAGGACAGTCACCCGCTAACGCTCCCAGCAGGGGAGATGGTCTGCAGGGCACAAGATACCACTGAGGGGCTCAGACACTAGTGGGTGAACCTCGGGGGGCCTGCAGGAAAATTGCGGGCATGTCCAAGGTGGGTTTCCCTAGATGCCCAAGCACAGGAGGCAGGCAGGCTCGGCCAGGGCGACGCCTGGCCTTTGCCAGGGAAGCCGCAGGCCTGGGACCTGACCCCCGGGGACCTGCCAGGTTAGGAATTCTCGCTTCAGACAGCCTGCTGGTCACTTCGGTCACCGAGTTGGTAAGTCCGGCGGGGGCCCTCCACCCCGGACCTTGTCTGTTTGTTGGGTGCCCCCCCATTTTTCTTGCTCACTGCCTTCTGAGCCCAGATGAACCCTAAGAGTCCCTTCCAGGTGATTGAGCTGGGGGAGTGCGAGGGGCTCCCCGTGATTGACCAGGGCAGTGGGAGGGGCTCCCTGGTGATTGACAGGGCAGTGGGAGGGGCTCCCTGGTGATTGACAGGGCAGTGGGAGGGGCTCCCCGTGATTGACCAGGGAAGTGGGAGGGGCTCCCCGTGATTGACCAGGGAAGTGGGAGGGGCTCCCTGGTGATTGACAGGGCAGTGGGAGGGGCCCCGGGTGATTGACCAGGGAAGTGGGAGGGGCTCCCCGTGATTGACCAGGGCAGTGGGAGGGGCGCCCAGGTGATTGACCAGCACAGTGGGAGGGGCTCTCGGGTGATTGACCAGGGCAGTGGGAGGGGCTCCCAGGTGATTGACAGGACTGTGGGAGGGGCTCCCAAGTGATTGACAGGGCAGTGGGAGGGGCTACCAGGTGATTGACCAGGGAAGTGGGAGGGGCTCCCGAGTGATTGACAGGGCAGTGGGAGGGGCCCAGGGTGATTGACCAGGGAAGTGGGAGGGGCTCCCAGGTGATTGACAGGGCAGTGGGAGGGGCTCCCGGGTGATTGACAGGGCAGTGGGAGTGGCTCCCGGGTGATTGACAGGGCAGTCGGAGGGGCTCCCGAGGTCCCATCCCTGGAAGGGAAAGGTTTGGGGAGAGGAAGACGCTTTGGAGAGCGAGGAGGTTGTCCCTTGGATGCTTATTGGTTAATAAAATCTGGAAGCAGCTGAAGCTATGGAACCAAAAAATGAAAAAAAAGTTTCAGAGACTCAGAAGAAGATAAAAATGGAAGGGGGCGTTTACTGCAGAAATGTTCCTCCCGGTAGTAACAGGAGATGATCATCCTAAATAAGAGGCCGAGCAGGTCGTCTGACCCTCCCGCCTGCTGCAGGGCTCCTGCGGCCTGTCGGTGAAAACCCTTCCAGAGCGGTTCCAGGATCCACCTAGAGCTACTGAGGATGCACCGAGAAAATGGGAATTTACTCCCCAGCAGGGGAAAGCAGACAGCAGGACAAGACCAGCTGAGACGCCTACAGGGACACGCTCCGAAAAGATGTCATACAACTCAGAAACAAGCACAGATATGAAGAAGGAGCCCAAATAATACTCAAAAATTTAAAATAGAAATTGACAAATAATAGACAAACTATATATCAAATAAGTAGACATATTTTAATTAGACCAAAATTCATGATTAATATGGCAGGTATGAGGAATATAAACGTTGCACTTAAGATAATGCAGAAGGCACCCTGCCCAGTGTGGCTCGGTTGGTTGCGAGTCATCTCTTGCACCGAAGGGTCATGGGTTCGATTCCCGGTCAGGGCACGTACCTGGGTTTGGGTTCAGGCCTGGTCAGGGTGCATATAGGCAGCAACTGATCAATGTTTTTTTCTCATATCAATGTTTCTCTCTCTCTCTCTCCCTTCCTCTCCCTCTGAAATCAATAAAAACATATCCTCAGTTGGGGATTGAAATAATAATAATGATAATAAAGAAAGCAAGTCATTAGAAATAAACAGGGCACAGTCAGAAAAGTGAGCTAGCTATTGTTAGCTGTGACAAAACCTCAGTCGGTTCCATAATGTAGAAATAATGAAAAAAATTCTTACCACAGTGCAATGACAATAGAAATAAATATTAAAATTTCCACCTGGATACTTAGAATATCTCTATTAAACAACTCTTAGGTTAAAAGAAATTATAATACAATATATACATAGAAACTGATGGAATACATTAAAAGCAGTGATGAATTTAAATATGTGTCAAATATTAATTTGAAAATAAAAATGAAAATAAATGAATTCTACCACAACCAGAAAAGTTAGATGTAAGGAAAGAGAATTAGGCACCAAATGGAAAGGGATTTGTCAACATCGTACAAAGCTGCAGACGCACTCAGCTTCCTATTCAGCTTTCTCGCTTCTAAGGACGTCCCTTCAGCATTCATGCCAACAGCCCTGGCTGGTGTGGCTCGGGGCTGAGCACAGCCCCATCTACCGGACAGGCCCCCGGTACGATTCCCAATCAGGACACGCGCTCAGGTTGCCGGCTTGATCCCAGGTCGGGGTGCCTGCGAGAGGCAAACAATCGATGTTTCTCTCTCTTCCCTCTCTCACTAAAAAAATTCAATGAAAACATATTTTTTTTAAAAAAGATTTACACCACCAGCCCTGGCCGGGTAGCCAGTGGGTTAGAGCGTCGTCCGGATACACCGTGGTTGTGGGTTCGATCCCTGGTCAGGGCACATACAGGAATCAACTGATGATACATCAATACGTGGGATGTATTTAGAGAGATGTTCCCCTCTCTCTAAAAACCAATAAACAAAATTGAAAAGAAAAAACAGGTTCACAAAACAACATACTTCCACAGTCATTCACTACAGCACTGCGATAAAAAGTCGCCCAAGCCCGGCCGGGCATGGCTCAGCGGTTGAGCGTCAACCTAGGATCCAGGCGATCGGGGTTCGATTCCCGGTCAGGGCACATGCAGGGTTGTGGGCTCGATCAATGACTCTCTCATCATTGATGTTTCTATCTCCCTCTCTCCCTCTCCTTTCCTCTCTCTGAAATCAATAAAGATATATTTTTATAAAAAGAAAAAAAAAGAAGTCCTTGTTAATTGTATATGTGAAAGCATAATATTCTAGATGCTTTTTAAAAAAAAAAAAAGTCGCCCAAAAGTCCAGCAAGAATGCCACAAACTGGCTAAATAAGCTATGAAATACAAAGGAACGAACCCTGACACAGATCTGAAATGACCCGCAGGCCGTGTGAAGCACAAAAGGCGAGGCCCAGGCGGCGCACACGCTGTACTCGGTGTCTAGAAAGGAACATTTCGCCGACATTTGGCAGAACACACGCATTATATAATATTTTTTGTTTACATAAGATTCAGGCCTTTGGAAGCAGAGGTGTCCCTATTGTTTTCATGTCTTGCTTTGGTTTTGCCCTGGTGCCCGGCACGCATACCATAGACACACGGGGGGGTTTCCTCTCTCCGACTTGGCCGCTTGCAAGGATCTCACACAGAGGTTCGGGGGCCTGTCTAATTAGCTCTGATGCTGGAATGACGCCCCGTGCCCCGTGCCCCAGGAATCTAACTGAGCTACTTCTGGGTCTCCGGCTCCCAGGCACCGGTTGGAGGACCTGCGTCTTCCCTGGTTGCTTGGCAACACCATCCACTGATTACCTTTATTGCCCCCCTGTGAATTACCTATCAGTGCTCTAATTAACGCCGCAAACAAACATTCCAGGAACTGGGGAGAGAGATTCGGGCCTTTCCACCCACCCTGCCCAGGAATTCCTCCCCCTCCCGCCCTTGGAGGTGCCCCACGATGGCCGATGGTTTATTCCATATTCTACGTGCATTCGGTCCCGGAGCGCAGGATGAAGTGTTTCCTCGCCTTGTTTCCAGCCTGCAAGGCTTCATTTCTCTGTTTTTGCAAGTGATTAGCTATAATTTAAAGTTAATGCAGCAGAAACCCGATAGCCCACCTGCGCCAAGACATTGCTCTATTTTCGAGTCTGCACCTTCAGGGAAGCTGTTAGGGAGTGAAAATGGATTCAGCCCCCTCATCTGTTCCTGTCAAGCCAATTTTTGTTCTTTCTCACAACTTAGTGCACTGAAGGGGTGTGTGTGTATGTGCTCGTGTGCATGCACACGGGGCATCTCTTTTTCTCAAGTATGTATTTGCATCGCCTCTGATAACTGAAAATCGCCCAGGTAACAAACGAAGTATCTGAGCATGTTCAGGGATGGGGTGATCCCCTCGCCCAAGGTGAACTGCGAGGAAGAAATAAACAATAATAATAACAGCTGAGAAAACGGCGAGTGGGGCCCGGCTGGTGTGGCTCAGCGGTTGAGCTTTGACCTGGGATCCAGGAGATCAGGGTTTGATTGCCGGTCAGGGCACAGGCCTGGGTTGTGGGCTTGATCCCCTGTCGGGGGCGTGCAGGAGGCAGCCGATCAATGACTCTCATCATTGATGTTTCTCTCTCTCCCTCTCCTTTCCTCTCTCTGAAATCAATAAAGATATTAAAAATCTTTAAACTAAATAGAGCCCGGCTGGGCATGGCTCAGCGGTTGAGCGTTGACCTAGGATCCAGGAGATCAGGGTTTGATTCCGGGTCAGGGCACAGGCCCGGGTTGCGGGCTCGATCCCCACTCAGGGGCGTGCAGGAGGCAGTTGATCAATGACTCTCATCATTGATGTTTCTCTCTCCCTCTCTCTTCCTCTCTCTGAAATCAATAAAGATACATTTTTTTAAAAAAAGATTGCTTTAAAAAAATAATAAAAAATAATAATAAAATTAAATTAAATTAAATAAATAAAATAATAAATAGAGATAGGTGGTCCATAAACGTAATGTGGCAAAATTCTTTCTGTTGAGGTGATACTTGGCACGGGGAGATGGTAAGAGCCCTGGCGACCCCTGGGCCGTGTGGCTCGGTTGGCTGAGAGTCACCCTGTGCGTGGAAAGGCTGGATTCCGGGTCAGTGCACCTGCCCGGGTCGCCGGCTCCATGCCCAGTACGGGGCATGCAGGGGGCAGCTGATCGATGTTTAACTCTCACACCAGTGTTTCTGTCTCTCCCTCTCCCTTCCTCTCTCTCTAAAGAGCAATTAAAAGGAGGACTTGTTGTGATACCACCATTTCCTCTGCAAAAAAAAAAAAAAGTGCAAGCCAAAGAGAATTTCTCAAATTCCAAGAGCCGCTTAATCACTGCGCTTTAGAAGAGCCAGTGGGACCTGGGGAACCACTGGGCCAGTGTGGCCCCCACTCCGGCCGTTCATGCAAATCCTCTGAGGCACTTTACATGCAACAGGGGTGCCCAGTGCCCACCTCCAGGCCACAGTGCAGACTGTCCGAGGGGGCGCAGGACTCCCTTCTCCAGGTAACTGAGTTGAAGACATCATCTTGGTTCAGTCTATGGTTGAACTAACGGTAGCCCGGTGTCTCTGGTAGCCAATTAGATATAATATGTCTAGGCATTAATATAACGTACACGCTCCCTAACTACTTTTTATTGGACCTCAGACTCAAAAAAAAAAAAGAAAGTGTCGCCCAGCTGGGCATGGCTCAGCAGTTGAGCGTCAACCTAGGATCCAGGCGATCAGGGTTCGATTCCCGGTCAGGGCACATGCCTGGTTGCAGGCTCGATCAATGACCCTCTCATCATTGATGTTTCTATCTCTCTCTCTCCCTCTCCTTTCCTCTCTCTGAAATCAATAAAAAAGATATATTAAAAAAGAGAGTGTCTGAACCATAGGATTTCTAGATGCCTCTTTAAGTCCACAGTGATTTCCCTTATGGCCTCTTAATTTGAAGAGCAAATGAGTCATATATTTTTCATTCGCTCCACCCACATCTAAATTTCTCAGAGCAAAGTTGCTATAGAAATGCATAATAAAAAATAGTAATATTGAAGTGTTCCTTTTAAAAGTTTTCCATAATTTAACAAGGCCTGGTGCCATTTTTTAAAAATATACTTTTATTCACTTTAGAGGGGGAGAGAGAGAGAGAAACACGGATGTGAGAGCAGAACATGGATCAGCTGCCCCCTGCACGCCCCCTGCTGGGGATCGAGGAGCCCGCAACCCCGGGCACGTGCCCTGACCAGGAATTGAACCCACGACCTTTCAGTGCCCAGGCCGCCACCCAACCAGCTGACCCGGGCAGGCCTGGTCCCATATGGATACCATGTGCTATACATTATTTTTAGAAAACCTATTTCTGCTTACACACCTATCTATACTGATGTGCTCAGATTTCACACGCACACACATGTACACACAGACATCGGAGGTGTTTACTTTGATGAAGCCCGGGACTCGCGGTGCAGTTTAGCTTCCACGTCAAGCTTGGGGGATGGCGGGGCACCGAGGTTGACTCTTGGGGGGGACTCAGTGCATGTAGCACTGAGGTCTGCGTACTCAGTTTCCTCAAATGTTTCACTCTCTAGCCCCACTCAGCGTCCCCACCATCTGGCTTACGTCCCCCCACGCAATGTTTAACGGTCTCCTTGCCCTCTGACTCTTCAGAGACCTGCAGGGACCTGAAAGCTGGGGCCAGTTCAGCGGCCGTCAGCTTTGGGCCTATATCATTGTCACCCGTTTAAAATGATGATTCATAATTTAAAACTGTGGTTTCGACTAACATTAGGGTCCAGGAGCCGAGTTCTAACCACACCAAAGACAGAGAGACAGGTTGGCCTAGTGGTCTTCTGCTCCCCTGAGGGATTCAGGGCCAACGTGAACATCTGTTTGCCAGACACACGCCCCCCCATCACCCAGATGCGGGTCTCTCGCAGGGACTCCTGGGCGAAAACGCGTCAGCCACCTTCCACAGCAAGGCCCTGAGTTACAGCTTCAAGAAGATCGCCGTCGGGGAGACCATTTCCCATCGCGGCAGGGACAGTGTCACGGACCCTGAGGTGGCTCCACCACACGCCGGGACTCTGAACACACGGGCGAGCACAGCTGAAAGGGGACAGTGCGGGGAAGGGCTGAGCAAGGGGCCACAAGGGTGTCACATAAGGCCCGGGGTTCCTGAGCTGACATGTACCCATTTTCAATCAATTCTGCACCCACTGCTCTCAACCAGAGAGACTAAATGAAAGACGAATTCCCATTTGAACCCAATAGGCTCGTTCTATGCCCATGAATTTTACGCGTGTAGCTAGTGTCTTCCATACGTCGCATCTTTGCAATTCTCCGATCCCTCCATAATGGTGTCATTACAAGAATGCCTATAAATGCGCTCAAAATTGAGAGTATCAGAATGACCAGAAAGTGAGCGATATAGAGCATGATTGCAGGAAGATTTCCAGCGCAGTTCAAGCATATTTTGCTCTTTCCTTTCCCGCTATTACACTGGGCGTCTTGCCTGTAATGAGCCTCTCTCCTTTCCCAGCAATTGATGCTGAACTTGAATTCCACAGTCGTGGATTGAACAGTCCCCCCCCCCCCGCTGCCCCCCCCCCAAATTCACTTCCTCCTGAAACCTCGGGATGCAGCCTTATTTGGAATAAGGCCTTTGCAGGATCTTGAGATGAAACCCTCCTGGATTTAGAGTGGACCCCAAATCCAACGACTGGAACCTCTGTAAGGAAAAGGGACAGAAGGCGACCGACACGGAGAACACCGGTCGCATTAGAACAGAGTGTTCCAAGGTCCCGGCAGGGCCAGTGAGAACCCGCGGGGAAGCCAAGGGCCGAATGTCATGGCCACTGCCTTTCGCTCCAAGACGCTAGTCACCTCTCCACAGCTGTCCTCCGACCAGCGGTGATGTCACAACTTGCCCAGGCCCGTGGCGCAAATACTGACGGTGTGAATGAAGCGATGGCCAGTCAACGAGGTCAGCAACCGAGGTCACCTGCCCCTCACTCGCGGGGTTCCTGGTTTCTAGTGTTCGCAGAGCTTTTCTAATTGCTTTGTAGGGTGGGGGGTTACCCCCTGAACCCGGCTTTCTCAGGGGGAGGTAAGTTGCCCAGCACAAGGACTATTCCCCTTTCGGCCTATAGGGGGCGCCCAAGGCTCTTCACTGTCCCCCCCTCCACCACTCAAAGGAGAATTGCCCTGTTCCAGGAGGTGGGACTGGGCTCTGGCCCCTTTATCCGAAGCTGTACCTTTCAGAGGAAGTAACAAACAGCCTTTCCTGCTGTTTCCATTTCCTGAAACCCAAGGAGGCCCCTACTCTTTGGACTCTTCTCAACTCCCGCAGGGGGCCGTCTCTGAGGCCCCCCCTTTGCAGGTAGCTGGCAGGTGTCCGCTCTCTAGGATCGCCGGGTAGATACAAGATGCCCAGGGAAAGTGGACTTTAAACAGCAGCCATTATTTCATGTAAGTGTGATCCCCGTGTCGAGTGGGCCACACTGGCTCTGGTGCCACAGAGCAGAGCTGTGACTCAGTGTCCGGCTCTCTCACCCGGCGCCCTGGACTCCTGCCCTGGGGGTGGGGGCCAGCACCGGCCTGGGTGCCCTGCCTGTGTGGTCAAGTCCGTACTAGTGCGGCCCTGACCCAGCTCAGGCGCTGGGTAAACCTCTGCCAGCACCCTCTGAGCTCACGCTGCAAGCAGGCCACCCCGGGGCGGGGAAGGAGGGAGCCACGCGGCGGCCCCCAGGTCCACACACAAAACAGACCCCAGACTTGTCTCCACTAGTTAGAACCTGCTCCGGCGGGACTGAGAATTCGGGGGTGTTTTCTTACGGCCTGAAACCCATCGGGTTTACTTTAACAATTAAAAAGGTAGTTTTAGCCCGGCCGGGTGTGGCTCAGCGGTTGAGCATCGACCTAGGATCCAGGCGATCGGGGTTCAATTCCAGGTCAGGGCACAGGCCCGGGTTGCAGGCTTGATCCCCCGTCGGGGGCGTGCAGGAGGCGGCCGATCGATCAATGACTCCCTCATCATTGATGTTTCTCTCTCTCTCCCTCTCCTTTCCTCTCTCTGAAATCAATAAAGGTATATTTAAAAAAAAAAAAAAAAAGGTAGTTTTAGCACTGGCCAGTGTTCTCAGCGCTTAGAGCGTCAGCCCGAGCACCTAAGGGTCTTGGGTTCGACTCCCAGTCAAGGGTATGTACCTGCGTTGGAGGTTTGATCCCCGGCCCCCAGATGGGGGCACGTGCTGGAGGCAACCAACCGATGTGTGTGTGTCTCTCTCTTTCCCCCCCCTTTCCACTCTCTCTAAAAATGAATGGAAAAAATATCCTCAGGGGCAGAGTAACAACAAAAATAAGGTAGTTCTGTGTTACATTCGGGCACATGCGCCGTACCCAGGTGCTTTCAGCAAGCGATGACGCTCCGCCTGTCGCCTTCAGAGCTCTGCCTTCGAATGCCGTGGCCCATCCCGGGCTTCCCGCCTCGGCTGGCGTGTCTGGCGTGAAGTCTGCGGATTTAAAACAGCAGCTCGGGCGGGCTCATGCCCGCACAGGTGGCTCGTCTGAATGTGCTGCTCATGACTCCACGTGGGGTATATTTCTTCTATTTTTTTTTTTTAATGTTTTCTTTATATTAATTTTTAGAGAGAGAGGGGGACAGAGATAGAAACATTAATGAGAGAGAAGCATCCATCAGCTGCTTCTGCACGGCTCCTACTGGGGATCAAGCCTCCAGCCTGGGCATGTGCCCCGACCGGGAATCGAACTGGTGACCTTTAGGCGCACAGGACGGTGCCCAACCCACTGAGCCACACGGGCCAAGCCACATGGGGTATATTTGAATTTGGAAGAGGGGCAAGTGGTAACTGACGTTCCAGACATCAACGAAACACTAAATACATTAAAAATAAACACTTCGCCCGGCCGGGTGTGGCTCAGTGGTTGAGGGTCGACCTGGGATCCAGGCGATCAGGGTTCAATTCCCGGTCAGGGCACATGCCCGGGTTGCGGGCTCGATCAATGACTCTCTCATCATTGATGTTTCTCTCTCTCTCTCTCCCTCTCCTTTCCTCTCTCTGAAATCAATAAAGATATATTTAAAAAATTAATTAATTTTAAAAATATATAAATAAACACTTCTGGCAGACGGGCAGTAATGTCCAAGGCTGCAGATGAGAAATAGGAGATTCACACCTTTGGGTGCAGCTGGGCTGCATACACTCGGCTCCCCGAGGCTTGCTCCGAACTGACGCCCAAACTAGATGAAGGTTCTCGAGTTGGTCCTGGGCTCTGAGGGCGCACAGGGACCAACATCGGGGACCAGAACTGGGGGTCGGAGCTCTGCTCCCTAGACTCCATGTCCTGTCCCAACTGCAGCAGGCATGTGGCACCGAATTGATGCTCAGCTACTTTAGCATTTGGCTGAATTAATCTATTGACTTAAAATTCCTGCCGGCAGAAGATATATGGCTGGGAACTCCCTCCCCGGTGTTGATTCCAAGCCCTGATCAATAGGCGGAGTTGGCATTTTCGCTTTCAGCAACTTCCTCCTATCCACGGACCACAATATAACGATTTGCCTGCAATATAGACAAGCCAGGAATCCATCCAGAGAAACTGCTGGTGCTTCCA
The DNA here is from genome assembly GCF_964146895.1 of Miniopterus schreibersii. Lineage (NCBI taxonomy): Eukaryota > Metazoa > Chordata > Mammalia > Chiroptera > Miniopteridae > Miniopterus > Miniopterus schreibersii. The sequence goes on from NC_138124.1 coordinate 861,553, forward strand.
GTCGTTTTTTAAATCCTCACTTAAAGATATTTTTCCCATTTTTTTCTTTTTTTTAGAGAGAGAAAGGGGAAGGGAAGGGGGAGAGAGAGAGAGAGAAATATCAATGTGAGAGAGACACATCGCTTGGTTGCCTCCCACAGTCGCCCTACGGGGGCCTGGGATCGAGCCTGCAACCCAGGTACGTGCCCTTGACTGGGAATCGAACCCACGACCCCTTTGGTGCGCGGGGCGGATGCTCTAACCACTGAGCCACACCGGCCAGGGCTGCTTCCAAGACTGTGCCTAATCGTCATGACCTGAGAATCCAGGTAGGCCGGCCTGCATTCTCCTGGCGCCTCGGCCCCCACGCACAGCTAAATATACAGCTCGAAAGCGACGTGGAAAGAGCCAGTCTGGTCTTGAGCAGGTTTCTGTTTCTGATTCTGTGCACATAGCGTCACCTGAGGTAGAGCCAGGGATGAAATGCCATCTTGGAAGGAACTGCGTCTAGCAGGAAAGTGGCGGGTGAGAAACAACGTGAGCGAGAGGAAACGGACACCTCTAGGAAGGGGAGAAACGTCGCTTAAGCTCTTTTCCAAAGACGCTGAGCTCGGAACCCGCCGCCAGCATCCGGGAGGGGACCTCGGATCCGCTTTGGAGCATCTCGTGAAGACGGCGTTGCCTCGACGCCCTGCCGACGGCCGCGGAAAGGTGAGCCCAGTGCTCTGATGAACCAGGATTTTGCCCGTGAGCAAAACCGCGGGGCGTCTGACACCCCGGGCGTGCAGTCGCCTGGCGTTCTGGTTGCTGCGCAATTAGAAAGTCTGGGCAGGAGCAGAACCAGCCCAAATAAAGGAAACTGAAACCATCGCGATGACGAAGACTCTCGTTAGGAGGGAGCTAAGGAATCATTTGTGCATCGGGTGATATATAACGAGAGAGAAGACTGCACCTTGCGAGAGCAAATATCAGGCTTCAGCCAGGCCTTGGAATTCCCTGCATGTGCTCAGGGGCGAGGGAGTGGTAGTTTTCCCAAAAAAAAAAAAAAAATAGGGAAAATTGATCTTATTAAAGAAACGGTGTCTGGCTGGTGTGGTTCAGTGGGTCGAGCATCGCCCTGTGCGCAGACAGGTTGCTGGTTTAATTCCCGGTCAGGGCACATACCTGGGTTTCGAGCTCGGTCCCCGGTAGGGGGTGTGCAGGGCGCAGCTGATGGATGTTTCCCCCCAGCTTGGTCAGCGTCGGGGCAGGGAGTTGTTAGTCTTTGCAGCTGGTTTTCTGCTTGCCTGGGCCTGGAGCTGAAATTCGGCTGAGGCCTGGATGTTATCTCTAGGGAGGTGACCTTCCGCAAATGCAGGATATTGCTCTGCCAGTTTGTTCGGCTGCCTGCCTCAGTTTCCCTATTCCACTTGTCCTGGCTGCCTGGCCTGTCTCAGAATGAACTTGAGGCAGACCGGGGTGGGGGGGGGGGCAGCGGAATCCCCTGGGCAGCTTTTGGAATCTACCGATCCCCTTGCCCACTTTTATATCTTACTGGCGACAATGCGTCTTTTTTTCTTCCGTCTTTGCAGCTCCCCCGGCCATCGCCCGAGCATCCCAGAGGCGAGGGGTCTGAATAGGGGACCTGAGCTGAGAGCCCCGGGCTGAGGCCCGGTGGGAGGCTGGAAAAGTAGACTGGGCTCGCTTTCTTCAAAGCCTTCAGCACGGGGCTGCAATTTGCATGCGGCCTGGGGGGCGAGGGCGGGGGTGTCCTGCTGACAATTGGGGGGCGGGAAATTCTACGGGGGGAGCTGTTGGAGGGAGAGGCGTTTGGCTGTTTTGCACCAGAGGGGTTGGCTGGAAATCAGAGACCGGCGAGGCAGCCAGCGGATGCAGGCGGAGCTGCTGCAAACGGAGCTGGGTAATGAAGGCCTCAGAGATAAGGGCCGGGGGAAATTCCAAAACCCAAAAATAGCTCAGCTCCGACCGCAGGTGCGGAAGCCTCGGGCGGAGGCCCCCAGCTCCTAACGACTCTGCGTCGGTTCCATTGTCCCGAGATGGGGGGACTGCCGCTAATGAGAGCCTCCCGGGGGGACCGGGCAGCTGGTGTTTTCCTGTCTGACGCCACTAACCGCGTCCTGTTTTAACATATAAAAGGATTCTCCGGCTGCGGAGATGAAAGGCGGAGGTGACCGGGGGGCCCCCTCCAGCTGGGAGGCCCGAGCGAGCCCCGCAGGTCCCGCCGCGGGAACAGCCAGGGACCCGCTGCGTCTGAATCCAGGGCTTGTTCTAAATTTACATACTTGGGCGACTGACGCTCGTGGGAAGATCGGGTTGGTCTCTTTTAGCTTTAATCCTTGGAACTCTTTGTTTAAAGAGGTTTTTTTTTTAAATGTGTTTTATTGATTTGAGAGAGAGAGAGGAAGGGAGACTAGAGAGAGAAACATCCATGAGCCCGCAACCCGGGCATGTGCCCCGACCGGGAATCGAACTGGCGGCCTCTCGGTGCCCAGGACTGAGCCACAGCGGCCGGGCTAATCCTCGCAACTCTTAATATTGCTGTTTAAGAAGCACAGAGGCACAGGCCCAGTAGCAAGGCTGTGACACAGCAGTGCCCCCTAAGTCCCTCCACCTCCGCCCCTTGTGTGAGCCAGGCTGGGAGGCAGGAGGCCTCCTCCTGGTCAGTCAGGTTCTGGTCATTTGGTTTGTCCCCTGGGGAGCCGGCGCCTGTTCTGGCTGCTGGACGGCGGGGGAGACCTTCCTCCACCCTTCCCCAGGAGAACCTGGGCTTCATTCAAGGCGAACCCCTTGAATGCCCGGTGGCTCGGCTCCCCTAAGACGGGGACGCGGACGTTTCCCACTCCCGGGCCACTTTATAATCAGTGGGATGGTTCCTTTCATGTGACCACCTGTCTCCCCCACCAGGAGGACCACGTGGGTGTGTCCTGGCCACTGTGACCTTGGGTTTCACAGCTTGACCTCTGGGGCCTGACGTGTTCTCGGACAAGTTGCTTAACTGCTCTGTCCTTCTGTTGGGGGAAATAACAGTCCCTAGGTCATAGAGTTATAAGAAATTAAACAAATTTAATACATAGCACTTACGGCTGCGCATAATACGTAATTATATCTAAATTGACGTGAGCCAGCGTTAGTCCAGTAAGGAAAGTGGCATTTTCTCACAAGGGACACTGCGCACACCTGTACCTACCTCCGGGCCTTCAGAAGGAAGAATTAAGGAAACAAGCCCCCCGACGAGCGTGAGGGCCACGGACGCGGGGGGGAAACAGCCAAGAGGCAATGCAGCTGGGGGCGGGGGCAGGTCCGGGTCCACAGCACCCCTTGAACAAAACAGAGAAAGAAACCCCACAAAGGTAACCTGTCTCCAGGCCCACCTGGACTTGACACAAGAGTTATGAAAAGTCCGTTTCGTTGGGGTGGTTTGTATACAGAGACGATGGGGTTATAGGGGCACGGCCCCCGCCGCTCTGGGGGCCCCGTGGCCAGGAGATGAAGGCTTTAGCAGTCACTGCACTTCTGCCCTGGCCGGTGTGGCTCAGTGGTTAGAGCACCGGCCCCCACCCTGGAGGGTCTCAGGTCTGATTCCCGGCCAAGGGCGCGGGCCTGGGTCGCAGGTTTGATCCCTGGACCCGGTCCGGGCGAGTGTGGGCGGCAACCCATCGATGTGTCTCTTTCTCTCTCCCTGCTCCTCCCTCCCTTCCCCTCTCTCTAAAAATCAATGGAAAACATATTCTCGGGTGAGGATTTTTTTTAAAAAAAGTCCCTCCACGTCTCTGGCTGGTTTCTCATCGCCGCCTTACCCCCCTCAAGGCCAGAGTTACTGACTTTGGCCCTTCCCCGCCGCAGGTTGAAAATCCCCCCCGTGGTCACGCGGTCCCTGTGGCCGCCAGCCTGGGATGCATCCCACACACCTGCCTCGCCATGAGCTCCCTCTGCCTAGTCCCTTGGCAGCTCTTAGCTGGAGAGATTTATGCCCTCGATTGTGAAAGCCCAGGGCCCGCACCCCACCGTCTTTTCAGAGGGCTCGTCTTCAACGCCAGGTTCTGCAAAGGGCTGAGTTCACCTCCCAACGCCACGTTTGGAGGCCTCCAACACCTTTTGGTTGTTGCTGTTAATCCTGACGTTAGGATGCTTTTTCCATTGATTTTTTTAGAGAGAGAGAGAGAGAGAAATATCAATGTGAGAGAGACACATTGATGGATTGCCTCCCACACCCACCCATCTGGGGCTGTCTGGGATCGAACCTGCAACCCAGGTACATGCCCTTGACCCGGAACCCAGCCTGTGACCCTTTGCTGATCCGGCTGATGCTCCAACCATTGAGCCACACCGGCCAGGGCAAGGGCTTCCAACATCCTGCTCAGGGTCCCCACGTCTTGGGTAATTCTCCCCCCGATGTCTATGTTATTCAAACCCACGTCAGCAGAGAGTATTAGTATAACTGCAACCCAGTGACACTTGGATGGTTTCCACACGAGCCTGCGATGAGCCCTTGTGTGACGACAGGGCCCTAGGCTGCGCATCCCTGACTGCGTCCCTGGCGGACGCCCACGGTCTCCCCCCTTCTGAGGTGGTTGCTGCTTGCCCAACAGGGAAGACCAGAAATACCGGTATTTAAATTACAATATACCTCGTAGGCTGAAAAGGGTAATTGCAGGCTTGGAGAACAACCAGCATTTTCTTGGGGAGCCTCTAAAGAGCGAGCTTACCTGTGAGCCAGAAGGATTCTTTGTGAAAGTGGGTAAAAGATACTAAAAGTGGATAAAAGGTACCAATGGCTATTAGCCACCACCCCCCATCATGACAGAAATCGTACCTCACGCTTCCTTTTCTCACCTGGACACTTACCTGTTCTACTGTAGTTACTGTGTTGTAGGATTTGCCAATTGTAGGACAATGAATTTTTATTTTTATTTATTTATTTATTTGTTTATTTATTTATTTATTTTTTACTATATCTTTATTGATTTCAGAGAGAGGAAAGGAGAGGGAGAGAGAGATAGAAACATCAATGATGAGAGAGTCCTTGATCGAGCCCACAATTCCCGGGCCTGTGCCCTGACCGGGAATCGAACCCTGATCGCCTGGATCCCAGGTCGACGCTCAACCGCTGAGCCACGCCCGGCCGGGCAGGACAATGAATTTTTAAAAATGCACGAGTGTATCTAAAGATCCATTTTTTTGTCGTGAAGAAAAACACGTCGATATTGTGTAACGCGGCCAAGGCTGTACCCCGCCAACCCGACCTCCAGCTAAGTGCCAGCTCCACGTATGTCAGACGGAAATCCACTCGCCGTGGCCCTTGGCTCCCCTGTGGTGCCCAGGGCTGCTTGAAAGATTCGATTTATGAGGAACTCGTAAAGCAGTTTCTGTAGAAATTACTCTATTTCCTGAAGGATAAAAAAGTGCTTTAAATAGAAGCCAAAATGGAGATGATGCTTCCAGACCCCCAGGAGGCCCAGGGCTAGGAGTCTGCAGGGAGGGAGTTCTCGTTTTGGGGCAACTTGGCAGATTCGGGTGGACATCCTGAAAGAATTACCACCTGAAGCAAGCAGCTCATTCTTCTCACCCATCTTTCTTTTAAATTTTGATTGATTGATTGATTGATTGATTGAGAGAGAGAGAGAGAGAGAGAGAGAAACATCTATGGGTTGTCCCACTTATTCATGCGTCATTGGTTGGTTCTTGTATGTGCCCTGACCGGGTATTGAACCCCCAACCTTGGGACAAAGCTCCACCAGCTGAGCTCCCCAGCCAGGGCTCAGCATCTTGTCTATGTTCTTTATCTGTAGCTGTCCTGAGCCATGTCCCTGTCAGGGGCCTGGGGGTTTCTCCTTCTAGCTACAGATAAGGGGCCTTAGGGAAACTCATTCATAGGAAATCCTTCCAGTAATTATTTCAACAGAAACAAGGGGCTCTCTCCTCCCAGGCGAGCCAGGCTTGTGTCTCTATGTTGGCAAAGGAGCTGGGACAGAGGCGCCCTGGAGCGTGGCTTCCTTTTGTGAGCAGCAGTGACCACCTGGTAACGAAGGGTGAGACCCCTCCAGAGAGCGGTTTATGAGAGGAGTTGCGGGATTTTGACGAGAAAGGGTGGAGAGGCGCATCCAGTGTTGCAAAGAGACCCAGAATCAGACTTGATGGCACCGGGGGCTCCACGGAATCAGATGGCAGGATGCTCTGTATTTTTTTTATCGATTAGCAACCTTAGACTAGGCCTCTGTTTTGTCATTTGAAACCCAGTAAAGCAACGCCATTCAAATCCCTTTCTGTTCCCTCATAAGTACAAAGAAGTTGCGTTTTCTTACAAAGAAAGATGCCAACAGACAGGGTCCAGAATGGGGGGAGAGTAACCAATGAAGGAAACCACGCACTGTAAAGAGAAGGTGAGACCCAGCTAGAGGGCGGGTTCAGGGAGCATTAAGGCATCAGGGCTCTTCCTTCAAAGGAGAGGAAGAGCTCTGCTGCTCCCAACTCTCACCGTGGACTTGGTTAAACAGTCACAGCTGCAGATGAAGCAGTTAAGTTGCTATGGTTACAAGAGACATAAATGACCCAGGAAGTGCTACCTTCCCGGAAGCCACTGCTGAGGTCCATCGAGGCTATTTTATACATCTGCATACTTATTGATGATGATGATGACGGTGATGATGACGGTGGTGATGATGATGCTGATGGTGATGATGGTGATGGTGGTGATGGTGGTGATGGTGATGGTGGTGATGGTGGTGATGGTGATGGTGGTGGTGATGGTGGTGATGGTGATGGTGGTGGTGATGGTGGTGATGGTGATGGTGATGGTGGTGGTGATGGCGGTGATGGTGGTGATGGTGATGGTGGTGATGATGATGATGGTGATGGTGATGATGATGATGGTGATGGTGGTGATGATGATGGTGATGGTGGTGATGATGATGGTGATGGTGTTGGTGTTGATGGTGGTGATGATGGTGATGGTGGTGATGGAAATGATGATGATGATGATGGCAATCATGGTGATGATGGAAATGATGATGATGATGGCAATCATGGCGGTGGTGGTGATGATGATGATACCACCCTGATGCTTAGGAAATACTCCAGAAAATGTTTTTCTCACAAAAAATGCCACCCTTCTAGGTTATATTGTGAAGACCCGTATTAGTGAAGGCAGTTGGCATAATCAACACATTCCCTGAAACATGTTTTTTTTAACCCTCACCCAAGGACATTTTCTCCATCTATTTCTAGAGAGAGTGGAGGGGGGGGGACATCGATTGGTTGCTTCCTGCATGTGCCTGATGGGGTGGGGAACCTGCAACCGAGGTATGTGCCCTTTACTGGGAATCTAACCTGCAACCCTTTGGTCCGTAGGCTGACACTCTAACCACTGGGCAAACCGGCCAGGGCTGAAACATAGTTTGTTGATAGCATAAGAATTACCACACCCTGTTCTGCCTCTCCATACTGTGCATGTCCGTGTGGGCGCCGTTCACTGGAGAAGCACAATCTTGGAGCTTCCAGGGCGATCGGTGTTTCTCATTGACATTCTCTGACCTTCCCTGTACTAGTGACACATGGGAAGGGCATGACAAATGTTTATTGAACCAAATCTGACTACTGGGGGGAAATGTTCTTTTCTTTGACAAGCTTTGCTTTTGAAGCTGTTAGGAATTACCTTGTGGTTTAAAAATACCCCTATTTAGGCAGCATTCATGATTAATCGCCCTTCACCTTGGCTGACCACAGACAAGGCTTCGGGGAAGCCTCCAGAGCTACAGAAAGTCAATTGTAAAAGTCAATGGAACCCGCCTAAGTCACTCAACCCATGGGGCCAATCGATGGAGTCATTGAGGATGGTGAATCCATGCTATGAAACGAGAACAACATCCCATTTTCTATTGTTTAAAAAAAAAAAAAAAAGTATTGTAGCCCTGCGGGTGTGGCTCAGTTGGTGAGCCATGAACCAAGAGGTCGCCGGTTCGATTCCCGGTCAGGGCACCTGCTGGGGTTGCGGGCTCCTCGATCCCCAGCAGGGGGCGTGCGGGAGGCAGCCCATCCATGACTCGCATCATTGATGTTTCTATCTCTCTCTCCCTTACCCTTCCGAGCTTTGAAATCAATAAAAAAATATTTTAAAGAATAATAATATTAATAATAATACACCATTAAAGAAACAAACTCATGACAATGCGCCATCGGCTAGATACAACAAAGCAATCCCAGCAGACTGTGGGGAACAACAGCTAACGCCAGGACCTCTGCACACCCAGGGACCCTTCTGTTTTATGAACAGTGAGGAGCTGAGCCCAGCAGCCCGCCTCATCGCCCGCAACACTCGCTTTGTGTCGCTGTTTGTCTAACACCTTGCTGATTGTGTCCTTGTCTTGTCAGCTCTAAGTGTTTAAGTTCCTGGAAGGAAGGAGTCTAGGCCGGCCCCCACCATCGTGGCCCCTATTATATTTGACACAGTGCTTTCTGATTGCTGCTCTACTGTTTCTCCACTCTACAAAGGGAGATTGAAACAGAGGGACAAAAAGTCCACGTCTTTCCGGAGGGCTCGCAGTGGGACCCAACATGCAGCCATTAAAATCCCGCCTTCCTGCCAGGTCCCTGCGTGTGGTCTTTACTGGATTCGGAGAAAGGCATTTAAAAATCATGTTTTAACTTTTGAACCTCCTTTTGAAAAAAAAATAAAAGCCAACTCTTTGCTTCTGGCCTAATGGATGAGATACTAAAAGAAGATTTTATGAGCAAAAAATGCATTTGATGCTGATAGAGGGAAGGACAGTGTCCTCGCCTGATTTATCCTTTGTTCAGTTTCCCCTTTTCATCCATGTTCAGGTTCATTAACTCGGCGACAGAGGACAGGGCCACGGGGCACAGAGCAAGTCTGGGTGCTGGGAGTCCTGGATGCCCCCCTGAACTCATCAGCCCTGGGTGTCTGGTGACTCTTGTGGTCCTAACTTAGCCACCATTGCCATGGTCACTGTCTAAACACGTCTAAGGTCCCGAGAAACACTCTGAATTCCTGGAGTCACAAACCTTCCTCAACCCTCAAAGTCGTTAAGCTGTCTTGTCCTGCCCCCCACTTCTTGAAAAATCCCCTCAATGTCAACCATTTATTTTGCGCCTGATCTCAACACGAGTCAGCGGTGTCACCGGCATCTGCAATGTCCCGATGCCTTGACCGTTCCCTGGTGTGCCCCTGAGGAATTGCCAGGGTGCTGGTAAAGGAGTGACCTTGACCCTGTGCCTATGAAAAGCAGGCCATAGCCCTGGCTGGTGCGGCGCAATGGTTAGAGTGTTGGCCCACACACCGAAGGGTTGAGGGTTTGATTCCCGGTCAAGGGCATGTACCTGGATTGCAGGTTTCAGGTCATATATATATATATATATATATATATATATATATATATATGTTTTTTGTGGGTTTTTTTCACAAGTTACCATGTAAAAGAGCCTCCGGCAACCTTGAGCATCAACCTATGAACCAGGAGGTCACGGTTTCACTCCCAGTCAGGGCACAGGCCCCACTTGTGGGCTGGATCCCCAGTAGGGGGCGTGCAGCAGGCAGCCGATCAATGACTCTCATCAGTGCTTCTATCTCTCTCTCCCTTCCTCTCTCTCTAAAATCAATAAACACTTATTTTTTTTAAAAGTATGCCTCTCTCTGACCCTTCTGTTTCCATCGCATCTTCCTCTGATCAGCAGGGAAGGACCTCTGCCTCCAAGAACCCATATGATTCCACGGGGCATCTGGATAGTCCAGGATGACACCCCCATCTGCAGGTCCTGTACTTAATCGTGTCCCCAAACTCCCTTTGGCCACATAAGGTGACATGTACAGGTTTCAGGGATTAGGACCTGGACATCTTTGGGTGGATATTATTCTGAGTATCACAAAAGGAATATTTTTCTTTTTTTTTTAAATATATTTTTATTGATTTTAGAGAGAGAGGAAGGGAGAGACAGAAACATCGATGAGAGAGAGTCATGGATCGGCTGCCCCCTGCACACCGCCTGCCAGGGATCGAGCCCACCACCCGGGCCTGTGCCCTGACCAGGCATCGAACCAGCAACCTCTTGGTGCCTGGGAAGATTCAACCACTGAGCCACACGGGCCAGGGCACAAAAGGAATTTTTTTTAAATATATCTTTATTGATTTCAGAGAGAGGAAAGGAGAGAGAGACAGACAGAGAGAAACATCAATGATGAGAGAGTCATTCATCGAGCCCGCAACCCAGGCATGTGCCCTGACCGGGAATCGAACCCCAATCGCCTGGATCCTAAGTCGACGCTCAACCGCTGAGCCACGCCGGCCGGGCCGGGCCACAAAAGGAATTTTTAAACGTTGCTTGGAATGGATGCGTTGCCATTCGCCAGTAAATTCTTTTTCCTCTCTGCTATCCTTGAGAAACTCCTGTGCGTGCTCGTCCATCCACAGAACAATTTCTCTGAGCGGAGGTCCTCGCGTTACCAAAGCACCTTTGTTATGCTAAGCGTCCTGGGCAGCTCAGGCCGCCCTAACAAAACGCCTCGAAGAGGCGGCTTACGCAACAGAAATTCATTGTCTCTCAGCTCTGGAGGCTGGACGCCCAAGGTCAAGGTGCTGGCACGTTTGGCTTCTCCCAAGGCCTCTCTCCTTGGCCGCACGCAGGCTCCTGGCCGTGTCCTCACATGATCTTTGCTCTGCGCATGTTCGTCCCTGATGTCTCTGTGTGTGTTCAGATTTCCTCTTCTCATGAGGACACCTCCCCTGGCCGGGTGGCTCAGTGCGTTAGAGCATCATCGTGATAAGTCAAGGTTGTGGGTTCGATCCCCGGTCAGGGCACATACAAGAATCAACTAATGATACATCGCTAAGCGGAACAGCAGATTGATGTTTCTCTCTCTGTCTTCCTTTCTCTCTCTCTAAAATTAATAACTTAAAATTTTTTAAAAGATAAAATAACGGTTCTGTGTGAAAAGGCAGGAGATGGAAGTTTCCCCGATGACAGGTTGCTGATCCCGGGTGCAGACCCGCAGTACCAGCCCGTACCCGCGATTCTGAAATCCTCGTAGCTTTGAAAACCTAACGCTGTGTCATTTTTGGCACCGAAACTCCCGGTCCAGCAAAACCTGACCTGAACTAATGGAGATCTATTTTTAGATGTTACCGACTCTTCTTTCCTTTCCTTCCATGTTTCACTGCAGAAGTAGTAATGCATTTGGTTGCGCGGTGTCCTCTGAGGCGCTGCTGGGCCTCTATATACCTGGGAATAGGCCCTGTAGTTGGCCGTAGGTACCGTATTGCTTTTTTTTTTTTAAATATATCTTTATTGATTTCAGAGAGAGGGAAGGAGAGGGGGAGAGAGAGATAGAAACATCAATGATGAGAGAGTCATTGATCGAGCCCGAAACCCGGGCCTGTGCCCTGACCGGGAATCGAACCCCGATCGCCTGGATCCCAGGTCGATGCTCAACCGCTGAGCCACGCCTGGCCGGGCCCGTATTGCTTTTTTATGTTCAAAACTGTCCAAACCCCAAGCATATCCGGTGGGAAGGGTTTTGTTCAAAGTCCTGTGAACTTGCAGTCGGTAACAATACTTTATATTACAAGATTTAGTTACCTGCAAGGTGACCTCGAGCTGCTTCCTACATGCTTCCAAAAGAGGTACTCGATATAGTGACTAATCCACGAAAAAGTAAAAGCAGCCCGGCCGGGCGTGGCTCAGCGGTTGAGCATCGACCTAGGATCCAGGCGATCGGGGTTCGATTCCCGGTCAGGGCACAGGCCCTGGTTGCGGGTTCGGTCCGCACTGGGGTGCATGCGGGAAGCAACCGACCAATGGGTTTCTCTCTCCCTCTCCCTCCCTCTCTCTCTAAAAAATCAAGAAAAACATATCCTTGGGCAAGAATTAAAAATAAAACCACTAGTTGTATGTTATTTTTAGAAGTAAGAACTGCCCAACGACACGTTTTTTCATTTTCAAAAATTTGGGCAGAAACGGCTTTAATAAGCAGCAGGGGAAATTCTCTTTGCTCTTGGTGGAAGGAAATGAATATATTCATTTAGTGTGTGTTGAGTATAAGCTCCCCTGCAGAGCCCTGTGCTGGGCGCCGCAGGAAAAACTAAACTGTAGACTACACAGGCACCAGGAAAAATGATCTTCCTTGAAATCTTTAACACAAATCTTTTTAAATTTTTTATTAAAATACGTCTTTGTTGATTTCAGAGAGAGGAAGGGAGAGGGAGAGAGAGAGAGAAACATCCATGATGAGTGAGAATCACTGATCGGCTGCCTCCTGCTCGCCCCCTGCTGGGGATCAAGGGGCCTGCACCCTGGGCCTGTGGTCTGACCGGGAATCGAACCTCGATCTCCTGGATCCTAGGTCGATGCTCAACCACTGAGCCACACCAGCTTGGCTTTAACACAAATCTTAACACTCCAACTCTTGCACATATTTCTGAATCAATTCAATTTTCCTTGCCTCAGTTTCCCTTTAACATTAAATATGTTAATAAAGTTCATTCCGGTTTTAATACATTTTTAATTGCTTTGAGAGAGAGAGAGAGAGAAACATCCATCTGTTGCCCCACTTGCTGATGCATCATTGGTTGATTCTTGTATGTGCCCCCACCAGGGATCGAACCCACAGCCTTGGTGTATCGGGACGACGCACTGAGCTCCCTGGCCAGGGCCAGCTTTTAATACTTTTATCAATGTTATTACTGTTACTGTTAAGTTTATCTTTCCTTCTGTTTCCTGAACGCTTTTGTCATAGTTGCATAAAAGCTTCCAAAACTTCTTTAGAAGTTTAAATTACAAATTTATCCTGGACTCGAGACTTATCGCCCCAACGTTCATCGGAATTCCTTTGATGTCACATCAGACTGAATTTGGAAGGAGAAGCGGTACGCTTCTCTCTACAAATATTGCTTTCGGTCGGATCAAAAGTTCAGCGAACACAGAGTTTTCTCGAGGGATGTGGCCGGGATTTCTTCCAGGCGGGGGCGGAAAACCACGTGAAATCAAAAGCAAGGAGCCACGGGACTTGGGCCGCTCAGAACTCCGGGGAGATGCGCTCAGCTCCAAACCTAATTCAGAGTTCTGGAGAGCAAAACCCAGTCGTTAATTTCTCAGAAACGTGGAGATGTGTTTGTTTTATTGAACATTTTAATTAAAAATAAATTTTTGGCCCTGGCCGGTGTGGCTCAATGGTTAGTGTCAGCCCGAGCACCAAAGGGTCTTGGGTTCGAGTCCTGGTCAAGGGCACGTATACCTGGGTTGCAGATTCGATCCCTGGTCAGGGTGTGTGCAGGAGGCAACCAATCGATGTGTGTGTGTGTCTCTGTCTCCCTCTCTCTCTGCCTCTCTATCTCCCCCCAACTCTCTCTAAAAATCAATGGAAAAAATACCCTGGGCCAGGGCTCTTTCCTGTTATCATCAATGGCTTTCTGCTGGGATGGAGAGCCCCACCCAGGGCACCTCACCCACAGTCGGTGTCTTTTTCTCCAAGGAATAATGTGAGTTTTAATTATTTTTTTCTGGCACTCTCTCCTCCGAGTTCCACGAACCCATGTATGTCGGTGATTAAAAATACCGCCAACTGCCCAGAACGGACAGCCTGGGTCCTTTATTAGTCTTTTAATGATGCTTTTGGTTCAACACAAGAGCCCCCTCCCATCCCTTCCAGTGTCCCTCGTACCCCCGTTTCTCCAGGGAGCCAGTGATGTATCCGCCGGTAACCCGGGGAGGTCACGGCGACACTCCCTTGAGTTTCGATCAAATGGCGATTTTAACGCTAAATCAATAGAGAGTTAAAAGCTATTTCTGGCCATTTCTAGGGATGAGAGAGGCCTCACATTTAAAGGTGAGAAACAGCTACTAGACTAAAGAGTGTGTCATTCAGAGGAATCGCTTCATATTTATACGTGGAGAATTTAAGACAAAAATCAATCAGATGCATTTTTAGGATTTTTTTCGTTTTTCAGAATTATAAAAATTTGCTTCAGTCAGTGTTGGCCAGGAAGCCAGCTCTGGCCCCGGCGCGGATCTGGACTTCCTTTCCCCGGGAGACGGAACGTAGGCTCCCACCGCTGCGCGTTCGAGCCATCTGTCGCTAGCAGCCTTCCGGTCGAGTGGCGGTGGGTTTCGTGAGTCAGCCGGGAGAGGAGACGGACACAGCCAGCTGGGCGTGGGACACGCGAGGGGAGGTCCCCGCAGAGGGGAGCAGCCGTCAGGAGGGGGCGCGCTGGGTCCTCGGGCCCGCAGCGGGCCCCCCGCGGTATTTGGGATACACACTGAACACTGTGCCGCTTGCCCTGGCCGGTGGGCCCAGTGGTTAGAGCCTCGGCCCACACACCAAGGCGTCGAGGGTTCGAATCCCAGTCACGGGCACGTTCCTGGGTTGCAGATTCGATCCCCAGCCCTGCTCGGGGCACATGAGGGAGGCAACCAATCCATGTGTCTCTCTCACATCAACGTTTCTCTCTCTCTCTCTCACCCTCTCGCTCCCTCTCTTCCACTCTCTCTAAAAATCAATGGGAAAAAAAATCCTCTGATGATTAACAAACAAAAAAAAAGACTTAATAAATAAGGAAGGAGCTGATCGTTCTGGCCTCAGTGACGGGAAGTGTGCCTGCGTCCTATTTGCACACGGATAGAGGACCCAGGACCCCGCCCATCATTCTTTCCTTCATGGGACAACGAATCTGGGTGACAAGTGGGTGCACCGTGCTCTCCAGGCCGGGGCCTGTAAGGCAATGGGGACAGTGAGCGTGGCCGACTGGCTGGATTCATAGAGAACAGCGTGCAGGTGAAATGAGGGAGGGGTGGCCATTCGGCTGGGCCCCTCCCCACGCGCCCGCCTCCGACAGGCTGCAGCTCCCACATCTGTACCAGCTGCACCAGCCTCCCTTCCCCAGCACCGCGCAGGCCCCGGGCTCGCTCAGGCGTCTGCTTTGAGGCAGGGACTTAGTTGCAACTCATCCTGAAAAGGCAGGTAGAGGCTTTTCCCTATAAATATTTTCTTCCCGCTGTGTTTTTAAGGATATATAATCCTGCCCGGCCGGTGTGGCTCAGCGGTTGAGCATCGACCTAGGATCCAGGCCATCGGGGTTCGATTCCCGGTCAGGGCACAGGCCCGGGGTTGTGGGCTCGGTTTCCAGTCGGGCGTGAGCAGGAGGCAGCCGATCGATGACTCTCATCATTGATGTTTCTCTCTCTCTCCCTCTCCCTTCCTCTCTCTAAAATCAATAAAGATATATTTAAATATATATATATTTAAATATATAAATATATAAATATATAAATAAATATATAAATAAATATATATAAATAAATATATAAATATAAATAAATACATAAATATATATATTTATATATATTTTTTTATATATGTAATCCTAAAGCATCCATAAGGACAAGACTGGACCCGTCTCATGGATGGCCATGGCCCCCAGTGTCAACCCCATGCCCGCCCCACAGCACGTGTCAGTACAAGTTTGCCAACAAATATACGAGTGAATGAAACCGAAAAGGAAAACTGAGTTTACAAGAAAAGAAAATGGGATTTATCACCCATCCTTAAAGTCCGTCAGATCAAGGCCTTAAATGCGAATTCTCCTGACTAGACAGGGTTTGTCGTCCGCAAGAGCCTAGGACAGAACGTTTGCGCCAGCAAACTTAGAATCCGTCCATCGCGCAGACGCAAGAATTGATAAAGCACGTGCTGCGAAAAGGGGGGGAAAGAGTCAACATCTTAGATGAATGTACTTTTTTATCAGAAAAACACCATAAATCCATCCCATGGAACCTAAGCACACTTCCCATCATCGACAACCATAACGGATTGAGCTTCTGATCCTAGGAATTGGTGCTTTTGTCGAGTAAGCAGGTGACTCCCTTTCGATGAGAATGTTCGTTAGAGTCATTTTTAAGGCACCTGTGGGAAGGATGGACTTGAAACTGGGCTTCTTTTTCTTGCATTATCCATGAGCAATTTGCCAAATTGCCAACCAACTGTCCAGAGGCCCATTTTTAATACATGGATGAGCTAATGCAGCCGCCCAGAGGATGCAAAGGGGGGGGGGGTTCACCTCGCATTAGCCTTGACGCATCACAACACATTTAAAATGTACCCGAAATAGTCACCCTCTTTCTCTAAGTGACCTACATGCCTGGATTTAAACACTGGCCTGGCCACGTGCCGGGATGGAGGGCGTCCTGCTCGCCGGCAAAGGCCTGTCTCCAGAAGGAAGAATGGGTCAGGAAGGACCCGGAGGCAAGGACGGGACCCGGAGGCATCGTGAGGAGGGAGCCACTTGTCCGGTGACCTTGTGCTGAGAGACCCCCTGAGGATCCGGTCAGGTCATGAGGTCACCGGTATTAATGGGAATATTTGTGAAGTCCGTTTTCAACCAAAGATCTTCCGTCTTAAATTCTTACAGTAGCATCCTGGCCGGTGCAGCTCGGTTGGTGGAGAATCATCCTGTGCACCTAAAGGTTGCTGGTTCAGTTCCCAGGCAAGGCACATACCTGGGTTGCGGGTTCGAGTCCCTGGTCGGGGCAAATACAGAAAGCAGCCAATCAATGTTTCTCTCTCTTTCTCTCTTTCGTAATTAAAAAAAAAATCTTTCCCATAGAGGGATTTCTCTCAAGGGAGTGCTATGAAATACATTGAAGTATATTTCATATCTCCCTCAATCACTCAACATCATTGAATTATAGATGAATAAGTGACATAATTTTTTTATTATTATTATTATTTTTAAATAGATTTTTATTGATTTCACAGAGAGGGAAGGAGAGGGAGAGAGAGAGAGAAACATCAATGATGCGAGTCATTGATCGAGCCCGCAACCCGGGCATGTGCCCTGACTAGGAATCGAACCCCGATCGCCTGGATCCTAGGTCGACGCTCAACCGCTGAGCCCCGCCCGGCCGGGCAAGTGATGTAATTTTAAAGTAAGGATCTTGGCTCCGCCGCTCTGTTGTGATATATACCTGGACCCTCCTAGAACCTGTTTTCATATTTATGATGCGAGGATCATTCCCACACCACGGGGCTGTGTTAAGGGGCAACTGAAGTGACACATGGAAGTTTGCATTGCATCTTGCTCGCCTGGGATGTGTCAAAAGCGTGCTACATACGTAACGGGGACACACAGAAGAGGGGCCCTCCCACCCCTCGGAGAGCGCAGAGACCCGCGGGGACGTTCGTGGCGCGACTGTAAGTCCAGTGACCTGGATACATAGAAAACCAGGGCCTACCGCGGGCGCATTGTCCATCTCAGCTCTGTCCCGGCCACTTTCCAATACTTTTCTGTTTGCGTCTCTCTTTGGAAGACAGTGTTTGTGATTTCTTAGGAATTCTGCCCCCTGATTTCTTTTTCCTGAGGAGGCGGGTGCTGGCGCCTTCGGGTATTGTTTTTGCCCAGCACCCTGTAGAGCATCCGCGTGGCGCGTGTGTTGAGCTCAACCCCCAATTAACATGTGACGGGATCGACACCACGCGAGCGTCACGGACCCCTAAGTCCCACCGCTAAGGAGTCAAGGTCTGATTCTGACATTTTACGTTGTAAGCTGGACTCCCGGGGAGCTGGTACATGTGTCCACGTGGTATCACGGAGCCACGGCGTGTGAGTAATGGATTAGTCAGGGCGGCACAGCATGTGGCTGAGCAAACAACCCCACATCCAACGGCTCACAGCTGATGTCATTTGTCCCTCGCAGGTGCCCTCCACCTGTTTCACGGATGCCACTGGGCACTCAGGCCAACAGAGGCTCCTCTGGTACATTTACCCCGACTCCACGGATATGCCAGGCTAGGGGAGAGGACATGGAAAATTCATCGCCAGCGCCTAACTGCGTCCATGTGGAAGGGATGCATTTCTTTTTTTTTTTTTAATATATATTTTTTAATTGATTTCAGAGAAAGGAAAGGAGAGGGAGAGAGAGAGAAACATCAATGAGGAGAGTCACTGACCGGCTGCCTCCTGCTCGCCCCCTGCTGGGGATCGAGGAGCCTGCACCCCGGGCCTGGGCCCTGACCGGGAATCGAACCGCGACCTCCTGGTTCACAGGTTGACGCTCAACCGCTGAGCCACGCCGGTGGGGCGAAAGGACACATTTCTTCAACTCTCATTTCATCCATTCAGCGAGCCACAGGCCACCCCTAATGTCAAGAAGGGGGTGCATGGGGAGAGGGGGGAATCCGTGATGAGTGGCACCTGCCAGTGTCCACCCTCATGTTCACTCTCCTTTTCAGCCACAACGAGTGTAAATGGTGATGGAAAAAGGCTTGGCTTTGGGTGGGGAGCACACGGTGCAGTGCTGGGCGACGTGCTATTGAGTTGTACGCTTGAAACCTGCCCGGTTTTATTAACCAATGTCACCCCAACGAACTCAATAAAAAAACGGGCAATTTTATATGGTTAGAATGAGTTATAATAAGGTGTTGTGATTTATATCATTAGAATGAGATAATATAAGAGACATAAAGCAAAGAGCAAATTGACATGAGGCTCCCCATGGCTGGCGCTTCATTGCCAGGTATCCACAGAGGGGGCTTCACGGAGAGAGTTTTAGGTGGAGAGGGGTGGAAAGACGGAGGGGGCTGTGTCTTTGTATGATTATACGTCAGACCCGCTCTTGTGTCGTTGAATCTCTGTTAGATTACGGCCGAGTTTCTGCTACCACCACCCTGAATTGCTGGGGAAGACGGTGAACTCCCCGAGGGATGTCTGGAGACAACCCTTCGTTCCTGTGGTGAAAATGGTAACTGAGACGGAGCGAGTTTGGCTCAGTGGTTAGAGCATCGGCCCTGGGACTGAAGGGTCTGGGTTCGATTCCGGCCAAGGGCACGTATCTCGGTTGCAGGCTTGATCCCTGGCCCTGGTGGGGGCAACTAATCGACGTTTCTCTCTCCCTTCCACTCTCTGAGAAGCATGGGAAAAATATTTTTAGGGCGAGGGTTTAAAAAAAATAAGAAAATGGTAACTGGCACCGTTTTTTATGGATTGATTTTAGAGACAGAGAGGAAGGGAGAGAGAGAAACATCGATGTGCTGTCCACTTGCTGGTGCATCGCCGGTTGACTCCTATATGTGCCCTGACCGGGGGTCGAACCTGTGGCCTCGGCGTATCCGGGTGACGCTCGAACCAGGGCATAACATGAACCTCGTAATTATCCTGGAGGCGGCAGTTACGAAGCTCGTAGTTCTTCTGCCACGGCCTCCTCGATTTCTATGTGGAAATTAGCTTTTTAACGTGAACTTCTGCTCTTCTCCTGAGAACTCAGGGCCCTCAGAGTAACTGGTAACGGTGATTTCGCTCAAGGGCAAGTCGGGGAGCGGGACTTTTACCCCTGAAAGCTCAGCTGTCTAATTGGCATTTTGGTAAATGGCTTCGTCAACACTGTCCAAACCCGCACTCCATCTATTGCTCCGCAGTTTTCTCCTGAATCTCTGTTTCTGCCCCTCTGCCCACGGCCGTCCGCGTTGCCGGAGGCGCCCCTTGTCTGAGCCCACTGCTCACGGCGATGTCACCGGTTGTCCTTCTCCCTCCCTCCAGTTCAGAAGTGATGGTTTTGTTTGGGTTTCTTTTTCTTTCGCTGTAAGGAAGATCTTCCATTTCTTTTCTTTTTCAAGGAAAAAGAGATACCTGCAGGCAGGAATAATGAGGGTTGGAGATGTCACTGTGGAGGAGGAATGGATGTGTCTGTCTGCAGCCAGGGGCTGCCATGTGTCACGGGCGCACATCGCCCGAGAGAAGCCAGGGCAGGCGCAGTCACCCGGCAATTGAACCCCGGGCCCGGGCAGCCGAGGCGGCGGGCACCCTGGGTGGAGTTAGGAGCACAGGCTCCTGAGGAAGAGGGATTTATCCTACGCACTACGGGGCCTTGGGCCGGCCGCCAGAGGTCACACCCCGCGGGACGCAGGAGCACCTGTGACACTCACAGTTATAATTTATTACTGCAAAACGGACCCAGATGGAAACCAGCCAAGGGCGATATGCGCACAGGGCGGGGCCGAGAAAATAAGGCCCCTGCCCTGGCCGCTGTGGCTCAGTGGTTAGAGCGCCGGGCTGGGCACCGAAGGGTCGCAGGTTCGATTCCCAGTCGAGGGCTTGGGTTGTACTTGGGTTGCAGGTTCCAGCCCTGCCGGGGTCGGGGTGCATGTGGGAGGCAACCAGTCGATCTCTCTCTCTCCCTCCCACTCTCTCTGAAAAGCAATGGAAAAAATATCCTCAGGTGAAGATTAACAAAATATAATAATATTAATAATACTATGGCACCAGCTTCCACAGGAGGGAGTTGTCCTCTCCCCGTGGAGTAGAAAATGCTTAATTCGCCCGGCCGGGCGTGGCTCAGCGGTTGAGCGTCGACCTAGGATCCAGGCGATCGGGGTTCGATTCCCGGTCAGGGCACGTGCCTGGGGTGCAGGATTGATCAATGACTCTCATCATTGATGTTTCTATCTCGCTCTCTCCCTCTCCTTTCCTCTCTCTGAAAATCAATAAAGATATATATAAAAAAGAGAGAGAGAGAGAGGAAGGAAGGAAGGAAGGAAGGAAGGAAGGAAGGAAGGAAGGAAGGAAGGAAGGAAGGAAGGAAGGAAGGAAGGAAGAAAATGCTTAATTCTCCCAGCAAGGAGGTGCCACTACACCTGCAAAGTGTCACCAAGCAGGGACACTCCCCTGAGCCCCGGTGTCCAGGGTTTTATTGGGGACAGTCAGGTAGGCACGCGGCAACCAGAAGGCAGACCTCGGCCTCTCCGTCTTCAGCACCCGCAGGAGCCAGACCGGTGCCAGGTGCCCAGCCCGTCTTTAGAAGAAACCTGGACTCAGTGCCTGCAGCCACCGTCCTGGACTCGTGGGCCGGGTGGATTTAGATTTGTCCTGTGACAACTGAGCCAAATATGACCCTCTCCCTGTGGCCTCCGTCTGTCCCCTGCTCCGCACACCACGCCCAAGTCTCCTCCTGGCACAATCCCTTCTCCCAGTGCTGAGAACCCGCCTCTGGGGGGGCGGCCGCCCCATTTCATTACAGTCCGGCTTCTGTTTGTTTCTCCGAGGAGAAGGTGACCTTTTGAAGGAAGAGAGAAGACGCTCATGTCCTTGGGGGGCACCTGGTCGCTGGAGGTGCTCAGCATCCGTCCTGTTGACTCAGACAGGGGGGCGCGTCAGCCCAGCACCCCCGGCCTCCTGGTGTCATCGCCCCAAGCCTGGCGGGGCGGCTTGGCGGCATCTGTAATAACAGGTGGCCCTCTTGTGGATGAGCCTGAGATGAGCCAAGTCTTAGTTCTGTGGGGAAGTGGGAAGGCTTCCCGCTCAGACACACGGGGAGCCCTGCCCGCCAGCACCCCTGGGGCTGTTCCCACTCTCCCACGTCGGTGATTCAGCCCTGTCCCCTTTCGGGAGCGCTGAGGGGTCACCCCGTGAAGCTGGTGGGCGTCTGTACTTGCAAATAAACAGGAGGTTTTGGCCACGGGGACATTTTTCTGTGCTTCAGCCTGGGAACCCTGCAGGGTCTCCATGGCCGTGACGCTTGGGCGGCAACTAACAACTTCAGTGTGTTATTTATTTTATTTAATTTTTTTTATATATATAACTTTATTGATTTCAGAGAGGAAAGGAGAGGGAGAGAGAGATAGAAACATTAATGATGAGAGAGTCATTGATCGAGCCTGCAACCCGGGCATGTGCCCTGACCGGGAATCGAACCCCAATCGCCTGGATCCTAGGTCGATGCTCAACGGCTGAGCCCCGCCCGGCCGGCCGGCAGGGCTGTTTATTTATTTTTAATTGATTTTAGAGAGAGAAGTAGGGAGAGAGAGAGACATAAGTGTTCCATTATTTATGCCTCACTGGTTGCTGCTTGTACGGGCCCTGACTGGGGCTCAAACCAGCAACCTTGGCGCCTCAGGGCGACGCTCAACCCAACCGAGCCCCCCGGCCGGAGCCACTCTGCCAGTTTAATGTTCCTAAATCCAGCCCCAATCAGAGCTGTGCCGTGTACATCATCCGAGGTTAAAAGGAAACAGCTACCAAATTTAAACAGGGGACCCAGAGCCCGGCTGGGCATGACTCAGAGGTCAAGCATCGACCTAGGATCCAGGCGATCAGGGTTCGATTCCCGGTCAGGGCACATGCCCGGGTTGTGGGTTGCAGCCGATCAATGACTCTCTCATCATGGATATTTCTCTCTCTTTCTCTCCCTCTCCTTTCCTCTCTCTGAAGTCAATAAAGATATATTTTAAAAATAAATAAATAAAAAAGAAACAGGAGACCCAGTCCCCTGGACCACAGCGTCCCTAAGATAAACCCACGCTTCGCCGCGGGCCGGTCACGTCCTCTCTCGGATCATTTATAACAATTCAGGAAAGGGTATGTTTTTTTCTTACCTTTAAGGCTTCTCTCTCGCCCTTGGCAATATCTCGTATTTTTAGGCCGCGGGGAAAGAATTGTTGGCAAAATGAAATTTCAACTTAGGGATTCTGGGCACGGCTGAGCGTGGGAAGGAAGATCCCTGTGCGTGTGGGGCAGGGAGATGCATTGAAACCTGTCACCCGGGGAATCGTCTCCTAGGAGACCCACGCGTAAATCATCGCCATGGTGACGGCTTCAGGTTGTTGGCAGGGGTAACCCGCTGGCCCGCGTCTGGGGCAGGAAGGGCTGTACATGAGCGGCCAGGCCTGTCAGACCCCGGCCCTGGGACCGCAGGGTGTGCCCGGGGTGCGGGGCGGGCGGGAGGCAGACTCTGGACCCGGCCCGGCATCCCTGGTGGGAAAACTCCTGGCTGTGCGCCTAACATGCCTCCTGCACCTGACAGCCAGGGGGACAGTCACCCCAACGCCACGGCACCCAGGGTAGCAGCCGCTCCAGGAGAGAGGCCGCTCCATCCAGAGCCAGACCCGGGGGTACCCCCCCCCCGAAGGCCCTTCTTCTGCCTGCCTGAGAATAAAATAATATAATACAGGCAATAAAATCAATGTTCCGTTTAGCGCAAAGCATGGCTGTCGTGTTTGAGAAGCGTAGGGGACAAGGCCTGGGGTATTGTGAGTGCAGAGAGCGTTTTGTGCAGACAGAGTCTATGTCCTTGGTTTCCAACAGGCGCTTTCCACCTGCCCGGCTGACGGCTGAATTTCTCTCCTCTGAATATATCCGGGGTTCATTGTCCCCCTACGTCACCCTCTCATCTATCACTTTAGTATTTTTCATCTCTTCTAACTTTTTACCTCTGTTAGAGACCGTTCAGTGCGGGAGCCACTGCGCCGGTCACTGCTAATCTAATTTTTCTTTTTTCTTTTTTCTTTTTTTTTTTTTTTTAAAAACATATCTTTATTGATTTCAGAGCGAGGAAAGGAGATGGAGAGAGAGAGACAGAAACATCAATGATGAGAGAGTCATTGATCGAGCCCACAACCCGGGCCTGTGCCCTGACCGGGCATCGAACCCCGATCTCCTGGATCCTAGGTCGACGCTCAACCGCTGAGCCCCGCCCGGCCGAGCAATCTAATTTTTCTATCTCCCTTGGAACATCGTTTGTCTCAGCCCAGTTTTTTTTTTTTTTTGCTTTTTTCCAGCCCTCACCCAAGGATATTTTCCAGGGAATTTTAGAGAGAGCAGGAGGCAGGGAGGAAGGGGGGAGAGAGAGAAACATCGATGTGAGAGGCACCTCTATTGGTCGCCCAGACTGGCCAGGCCCCGGGGACCAAACCTGCCGCCGGGTACGTGCCCTTGACCGGGAACCGAGCCCTTTGGTGACCCTTCGGTCCGAGGGCCGGCGCTCTAACCACTGAGCCACACTGGCCAGGGCTCAACCCGGCTCTTGTACCGTGAACTCTCTCCCTGGCCACTCACTCTCTGCTTTCCCGAAATTGCCCCCGTTCTCACGAGACCCTGGGCGCCTTGGTTCCCGAAAGCATTTCCATCTCGCCCCGGCCCCCGGGGTCCGTGGGTCACCACGGGGGTCTCGTGCGGAAAGCACTCCTGCCCCCGCCAGTGGGCATGAGCTAGTAGATGCTGTTGTGTTACAAACACGCTCGGGGGAGAAAACACCCCCCGAAGGCCACAGGGGTGCCAGCAGGCGTGAGAGTGACGTCCACCCGGGCGACAGGGACCACGACTGAAGATCCCCCATCCTGACAGCAGGTGGCTTGTGAGGGGCTAAGTAAACTTGTCCAAAACCACGCAGTCGGGGAGCCGAAGCCTGGATCCCACTCTCCGCCATCTGCGGCCCGTGGAGACCAGACCTGTAATTAGCGGGGAGCTGAGCGGGCGGGGGGAGTCCTGGGGGCGTCCCTCTAATGAGTAGGTGAGACTGATTCGTAATTAGTACCAGAGATCGCTCGGTAAATTAGCCTTCCCGGGGCAGAGGGGGCTTGAACAGTGAGCTGGTGACGGGGCTCCGGGCCCAGCCTCCCTGCGAGAAGCATCCGGGGCGCCCCGAATTCCACACCTCTCCCTCTGAGTCATCGCTCGCCCCGTGGAGGTGAAATTAATCAGGTCTGACAACGCGCCCGTCCCCAAACCGGAATAAAAAAACATTAATCACCACCCTTGTCCCTGTCCTATCCATTTAATTAATTGGGGGCTGGGTTCCTAATGACTGTTAAACTTCGGGACGTTAGACTCCCCACCTCCACAGAGCTCCATGGGGGGGGGGGACCCGCCTGATGTGTCTGTTTATACTGGGGGTGTCCCCACTGCACCCCGGCCTGGGAGAAGTTCACTGGGGAGGCTCTGATCGCCGGCCCTGGGACCCGCCGCTCACTCAGCAAGGTTATCTATTCTGTCTCCATAGCAACTTCTTTTTAATGTTTTATTTTTCCCATTGATTTTTAGAGAAAGGGGAAGGGAGAGAAGGGGGGGAAGAGAGAGAGAGAAGCATCGATGTGAGGGAGACACATCTATCGGTTGCCTCCCCTACATGCCCTGACTGGGGCCAGGGATCGAACCTGACACCCAGGTACATGCCCTTGACCCTTTCGTGAGCAGGCCGACGCTCTAACAACTGAGCCACACCGGCCGAGGCAGGAAAATTCTTTTTTTTTTAATTTTTATATATATATATATATAATTTTTATTTTTATTTTTTATTGATTTCAGAGAGAGGAAAGGAGAGGGAGAGAGACAGACAGAAACATCAATGATGAGAGAGTCACTGATCGAGCCTGCAACCCGGGCCTGTGCCCTGACCGGGAATCAAACCCCGATCGCCTGGATCCCAGGTGGACACTCAACCGCTGAGCCACGCCCGGCCGGGCTATTTTATTTATTGATATTTAGAGAGAGAGAGAGAGAGAAAAAACCCTCAATTGGTCGCTTCGCTTCTCCCCGCGGTGATTGGATCCCCCGGCTTCCCAAGCTTCCCCTGGATCTTCCCTTTAAAGGTGAAATTGCCGCTTTAAAATGGCCCTCCTGCCAAACCCAGCGCTTGGGGACGCGGGCCCGGAATGGAGGAGGCACGCAGCTGTTCCTCCTAATTGCTTTGTCACGAGACACTGAACCGGCTCCCAGACGCCAGAGTGACGACAGAGCCTCCGGATTAAGAAGGCAAAGTGTCACCCGGCAGACGACGGACGGGCCTGTTGGGTTTCACTTCTCGTTTTGAAAGAACAGAGTCGCAGGAAGTTGCGAGAACGGCACAGAGAGGCCCTGGGCGTCCTTCGCCGGCTGGGTGCCCAGCAGGGGCCCTGCAGGAGGCAGCCCATCCGTGACTCTGTTGCATCATTGATGTTTCTCTCTCCCTCTCCCTTCCTCTCTCTCTAAAAACCAATTGAAAATAATATATATATATATATTTTAAATATATCTTTATTGATTTCAGAGAGAGGAAAGGAGAGGGAGAGAGAGGGATAGAAACATCAATGATGAGAGAGTCATTGATCAGCTGCAACCCACAACCCGGGCCTGTGCCCTGACCAGGAATCGAACCCCGATCGCCTGGATCCTAGGTCGATGCTCAACTGCTGAGCCACACCCGGCCGGGCCAAAATATACATTAAAAAAAGAGAGAGACTAGAGGCTCATAAAAATCCAATGTGACGAGTAAACTTTGAGTTGAGCTGATGAGGGGGGAAACGCTCTAAAAATCATTTGGGGGGCAATTAGCAAAATGCAATATGGCCCAGAAATGCGATAATATTCGCAATAATATTCAAGAATTGTTCTTCATTTCCTCAGATATGATAATGGTGTTATAACCAGGTAGAAGAATATCTTTATTTTCAGAGATGTGTGCTGAAATATGTAGAGTTGACATCATTTTTTACATTCAAATGGTTTACACATAAAAAGATATCAACAGTTGTTAAATCTCAGCCAAGCCAGCCCCTGGCCGGCTCCGGTCAGCCACCTATTTCTCTTCATGCTCTAGGAATGGATTTTACCCTTTCCAGCGGTTGAAAAAATGAAAAGAAGAACGATATTTCCTGGCGTGTGAGAATTCTACGCAATTCCAACCTCAGCGTCCATAAATAAAGTTTTATTGGCGCACGGCCCCGCTCTTGCATTTGCATGTTGCCTGCGGCTACTTCCTCACGGCAGGAGCTGGGCAGTGAGAGGAGCCTTTGTAGATAACTCACGAGCCTGAAATATTGAATGCCAGCCTGTCACAGAAAAAGCACCCCGGCGCTTGACTCGGAATATACGCTGATGCCTATCTTTGGTGTATAATTATTTCAGCTTTCCTGTACAATACAAAGTCTTCCTAAGAAATCAGCTTCACAATCCACGTGTAAGGTTCTCAGGGAACATATTTCTTGCTCATGCATGAAAGGTAAAGAAATTGAAGTTCAGGGACCCAGGTTGCGTGTCCAACATCCCCTATAGTCAGCAAGGAGACTTATACCAATAGCCAATATTAAAATATACCAATATTAAATTTATATGGAAAGTAACATGAAACTAGAATATTCAAAATGGTTTTGAATTTTTTTTAAACATGTTTTTAATTGATTTTAGAGAAAGGGAGAGGGGGAGAGAAAGAGAAACATTGATCAGCTGCCTCCTGCATGCCCCCGATTGGGGATCGAGCCCACACCCCGGGCCTGTGCCCTGACTGGGAACGGAACTGGTGAACTCTGAGTTCACCGGGGCGATGCTCAACCAACTCTCACTATTTGATTTGATTTTTTTTTTTTAATATATCTTTATTGATTTCAGAGAGAGGAAAGGAGAGGGGGAGGGAGTGATAGAAGCATCAATGATGAGAGTCATTGATTGAGCCCACAACCCAGGCATGTGCCCTGACCAGGAATCAAACCCCGATCGCCTGGATCCTAGGTCAAAGCTCAACCGCTGAGCCACGCCCGTCCGGGCACTATTTGATTTTAAAACTTACCAAAAAGCTTGATTAATCAAGACAGTGTGGTATTGGTGAAATGATAGACCTAGAACAAAGAAATATAGGGATAAAGTCTGGGGATAGATCTGTAGGTGAATATATATATGGTCACTGCTTTTTGACAGAAGATAAAAAGTTAGAATTTTCAAAAATGGTCCTAGAGCAATTGGATATCAATATGGAAAAAAACCCCACACAAACACACCCAAAAACCAGATACACACACTAATACCCTTCTCTCATACTTCCCTACGTTGCATCTCCTACTAAAATTATGGGCATTAGATCTGATTTGGGGTTAGGCCAAGATTTCTTAGCTATCATATCAGAAACATCCACCATTAAAAGTCAATTAATATTTTAGAGAACATCAAATTTTAAAAAGTCCTGCTCTACAACACACACTGTTAAAAGAATCAGAAGACAAACCACCAACTGGGAGACATTATTTACAAGATACATATGACAAAAAGTCACGTGTAGAATGTATGAAATGCTGCCAGAACCCAGTAAGAAAGCAGAGATTCCAATAACAAGTGAACGAAGGATGGCCTGGCAAGTGTGGCTCAGCAGTTGAGTGTGGACCCATGAACCTGGAGGTCACAGTTCGATTCCCGGTCAGGGCACAGGCCCGGGTTGCGGGCTCCTCGATCGCCAGCAGGGGGCGAGCAGGAGGCGGCTGATCCATGACTCTCCTCATTGATGTTTCTCTCTCTCTCCCTCTCCCTTCCTCTCTCTGAAATCAATAAAAAATATATAATTTTTGTGTGTGTTTTTTGTTTTGTTTTTTTTAGATATATCTTTATTGATCTCAGAGAGAGGAAAGGAGAGGGAGAGAGAGATATAGAAACATCAATGATGAGAGAGTCATTGATCGGCTGCCTCCTGCAGGCCCCCGAATGGGGATCGAGCCCGCAACCAGGGCATGTGCCCCGACCGGGAATCGAACCCCGATCGCCTGGATCCTAGGCCGACGCTCAACCGCTGAGCCACGCCCGGCCGGGCTATAATTTTTGTTTTTAAAAAATGAGCAAAGGATCTGGACAGCCGCTGAACAAATTTCTCTCCCACCCGCAAGCTAGTTTATATATGTATTTATGTATGTAGGGGTATGCATATATCTATGCCTTTTTATATATATAGCATGTTAAGTGCATGCAAAAATGTGCAGCGCCATTTCTCACAAGGGAAATGCAAATGAAATCACCATGAAATACCACTGCTACATCCCTAATAAAGTGGCCTAAATATATACATCCACATATATACATAAATATGTATATAAACTAGTCTGTGGATGGGAGAGCAATTTGTGCAATGTTTTGGGGGGACCAATTCTGTGAAAGCGATTAAACATGGAACGAACTCGGTCTTGGATGCCGTAATTCTGCTTCTGAGCATTAGTTCATTTCCAGACGTCTCAGCAGAGATGTCCAGGGAAGTGTACTTAACGTGTATAGATAGATGTAGGGATGTTTGATAGTCGCTAAATTTTGCAAAGCAGCCAGAAAGCGATTAACCGGGGATCTAGCTAAAGACATAGAAAGCGGGGCTGGGAAAGGAAACGTTTACTTTTTAATTTATACTCTCATCTAATGTGTGATTTCTTTCGCATTGGTACCATATGTTTGTGTTTCTCCTATAATTAAAGGCCTAAACAACCGAGGTGGCGGCAGATTAATATGCAGCGAGATGGGCGGGGTGGCTGTCAGCTTTGGCGAGTTGCGGGATTCAAAGCTCCAAGTTGAGACGTCACGGGGCCACCTGGGTTTGGCTCCCGCCGCACGCGACACGGAGCCTGAAATAGCGTCTGTCGAATGAGTGTCATCGCGGGGAGTAAAGCTGTGTTCTCTCTGTCACCGCGTCGCCGTCACCGCCCCTCCCCCGGGCTCTGAAGCTGGCTTCCCCACATGGGTATTAGTGTCACACTTGATTCCCACTCGTATTTCAGCTGTTTATAACTTGCTGAAGGAAAAAATAGAAACGGTTGTGTCTTTTCTGTTCTGGGTTTGTTTGGCTAAAGGGCCTATTGGAGTGTGTTCAGGCACGAGGATATCATCCCTGTGTCCCATCCCAATCCCACAGTGTCCGGGGCCTCCCAAGCTGTTGCTGGGACGATTGCAGTAGACTAAAAACCACCCTCTGAAACTCCAATACTCAAAGCAGCCGTCCATATGGCAGCCAAAGGGAGCTCGATGCAGCATAATTGTAGCCAAGGATCCCTCCCCGAGCTCCAGCAATGCCCCCCGGTTCCTACTAGATGAGATCTTATGTCCTTAGGTTGGCTCCAGTCTCATGACTCACCGCTCAGCCCCAAAACCCAGAACTCGCAGCCACAACACCTTAAGGCGAGGGGCAGTCTGTGCCTCCCTCCCCCTGCTGTTTCTCAGCAGGTTCCCTTCTGGATCTGAGCTCAGAGCCCCTCCTGGCGGGTTATCGATCACCCTGTGCTTTCATCGGTGTGCACAAACCAAGGCCTCCTTTCTGTGCATGTTGAGTCGCCTAGAAGCCATCACGGCGATGGCATACGAACCATGTTTCAATCAATAGAGACGGAGACGGCCATCGATCGACTGATTTTTTTCGCACACTTTGCACGTTTCAGAGCAAATGTAAGCGAGGTGGACTTGGGCCCAAAGGTTTTGCTTTGTGAGAAGACAGTCCCATGGGTGTGTCTGCAGTCAGTGCGTTGACTGCATTTCTCTGCTTGCTCGCTTTTAAATATGTTTTTACTCATTTCTGACTTCAGGGAGAGGAAGGGAGAGGGGGAGAGAGAGAGAAACATCAATGATGAGAGTCATGGATCGGCTGCCTCCCGCACGCCCCCTGCTGGGGATCGAGCCCGCAACCCTGACCTCCCAGTTCACAGGTTGGGCGATGATCTACCACTGAGCCACCCCGGCCGGGCCGCATTTATTTGCTTTTGGAGCTATGATTCCCTGGTAGAGTCAATTTTACTTGCAGAGCCCACCAAAGTGGCATCTGATGAGGGCCTGCAGTTTCCTTTTGAAGCCCCCAAAATAACCCCCTAGGACTCGAGACAAGAACAAGGACATTCTAGGGTGGGGAGCCATATATGTGCAAGTAAAAGACGCCCAGGGATGGGGGGAGGAGACCAACGGGAGGAAGCCCTGTAAGTGACTTGGGAAGTGGTAGGACAGTGGCCATCAGTGGACCTTTATAAGTTAACAGTCCACAGTATTAGCCCAGGAGCAATGAGGGAAAATTGTAGAAAAGGGAAGAATTGAGAGCCCAGTTGTAATAAAGAAACCCAAGCCTCTAAAGCCCTTTTTTTAAAAATCCTCACCTGAGAATATGGTCATTGGTTTGGGAGAGAAAGACAGAGACAGAGACAGAAGCAGAGACAGAGAATCAATGATGGGAGAGAGACATCAGTTGGGTGTACCCCGACCAGGATCGAACCCGAAACCGAGGTAGGTATATGCCCTGCCTGGAAATGGAACCACAACCTTTTCTGGGGTGTGGGACACTCCAACCAGCTGGGCCACCGGCTGGGCCTAAAGCCCTTTTTGAAGCCCCAGGAGCCTGAGGGTCCTGCGCTCCCCGGAAAACCCTGCTGTGTGAGTGACACGCTCGGCCACACCCTCTTGGCATCGTGACATCATCAGTGCCAATATCCAAACCAAATTTAGGGTGGGGCCCACCCTGTCTCTATCAAGTGACCGCCAGCACCAATGAAAAAAAAAGTAAGTAGTAAAAATAACAGATAAAATAATGATATTTGATGCAAAACTGCACATAGGAAATACTGAAGGGTATTCACACAAAAGGAAATGCCCCTCGGGAGAGGAGCAGACTGAGCCAGGAATGGAAAACAATAAATATTTGGGTAAATGTAATTGCGTCCTGACTATCAAAAAATAACAATAAAAGCATCTTACTACTCTATGTACAAACATACACCTATAAGTGTATGGAATTTTAAATTAAATATACAATTTGTTCAGGATAAACAGTACTAAAGGGCTTTAATGGTTTTGCATTGTCTGAAGGGAAAGAAAGTTATTGATTAATAGTTGACATTTATAAGTCAAAGATCTGGGTCAGGCTCGAAGCTAATACCAAAAAGAACAATAAAATAACATAAAACTAAGGAAACAGAAAATGTGCAGGTAAAAACACTCTAAAACGAACCGAAAGAGAAAGACAACAAATGAATTTATAATAAACAGAAAAGTAGTACATAGGTAAAAAAATATTCTGGATCTAAAAGCAAATGCTTTTAAATTGACCCAGACTAGGAAAAATAAAAAGCTATGTACTAGTTGCAAGAGATTTTATCTAAGATGTAAAAGCACAGAAAGACTGAAAGACAGGGCCTGAGGTCCAATTTTATACCTAGATTTAATGGCACCTTAAAATATAATTTAAAATGATTAAAGAAAACATTAACAGAATCATAAGAAGAGTCCACAGTGGTGGGAGATTCTAACAAGCTGGTTCAACAGTCACACCGGATACAAATAACAGTGGGATGGAAAAGATTTGAAAAACATTAGTAAATAGGACTTAACTGATATATATACTGACCATTAACTACATGCAATGAAAATATTTAACACAATTGACCATAATTTCATAGAAATTGAAAGCACACACTACATTTTCTGACCACAATGCAATTGAGCTAACAATCAATTCCATATGTAACTAGAAAATCCACATACGCAAGTTAAAAATATCCTTCCAAATAATATATATGGGTCAAAGAAGAAATCCCAACAGACTCTGGGACGCAAATTGAAATTTTAAGGAGAAAACTATATATCAAAACATGTAACATACGGAGGAGATTTTATCAAAAAGGGACTGAAAATTAATGAGCCCATCACAAGAAGATTTTAAAAAGCAGAAAGTTGGAAACAATAAAGATGAAAGCTCAGTGGGTTAGAGCGTCATCTCGATATGCCAAGGTTGTGGGTTCGATCCCGGGTCAGGGCACATATAAAAATCAGCCAATAATGCATACATAAGTGGAGCAGCACATCAATGCTTCTCTCTCTCCTTTCCTCTCTCTCTCTAAAATAAAAATTAAAAAAATAAAAATAGGGCATCACAGGAATGCTACAAATATCATAGGAGGAAATTATAATAATACCAAGGCCAATCCATTAGAAAATGTAGATGAAATGGACAAACAATAGAAAGATACAACCAACAATAGAAAATGTGAAACCTTATAATTATTAGAGAAATTGAAACGGTAATTATGAATCTTCCAACAAAGAAAACTCCGGGTCCAGATGGTTTTACCAGTTACTTCTGTCACAAATTTAAGAAATAAAATCACCAATCTTGTTTTACGGACTAGAAAATAATAGATTAAAGTAACTCTACAACCTGTTTTATATAGAGTTGGCATGATTTTGATCAAGATCTGACAAGGAACAAAAGAACATTAGTGGAAAGGAAAATTATGGGTCCAACTCTCATGATTTTAGCTGCGAAAATTATAAACTAAACTAAAGCAGAGGAAATCTGGCATTATAGAAAAAAAGAGCAATTTCTCCCAACCAAGTTCATTTATTTCAAGAGTGCTCGATTGGTTTAGAACCAAGTGATTGATTTTAAAATCAATCATTCTGATTTTACATTTATGTTGCATGAATTCTGCCTTCACATTAACGGAACGGAAGAACAATTATAAGATTATTTCAATAAATGCAGCAAAAATATGTAGTCCAACACCCATGATTATAAAATCTCTCCGGGAACTGGGAATAGAGACCTCCCTCCCTCTGAGGACAGTGCTGCTCATTTATTTTGTTAGATATTGGGAATGAGACGAACATGCCTGTTGTCCCCACTGCCATTCAACAGTGTGCGGGGGTCCTGCCAGCTCAGTAAGTCAAAGGAAAAAAATGAAAATTTAAAAGCTTAGAAAAGAAGAGAGAAAACAGTCCTGTATCTCCTTTGCAGGTTATCATGATATTTGCAGAAAATCCAGAGAAATGTTCAGATACATTATTGATTAAAAAGTGAGTCCAGCAAGTTTGCTAATCTCAGATTGATAGCAAAACAGCAATTAAAATTCTATATGCTACCAATTTACCACTGACAAATAAAATTCTGTGTATCACACAATTTATAGTGATAACAAATATTTTAAAACCTACGGAGGGATTTAACGAGGGGTGTGGAAGCTCTCTTCACAGAAAATATGAAATGTTGTTTAAAAAAATAGAAACGATCTGACTAATGGATGCATAAGCCACGGGAGTGGATTGGAATAATATTGTAAAGACGTAAATTCTCCCCACAATGATCTATAAATCGATTTCAGCCTAAATGTGATTTTCCCCCCAGTGGGCGGATCTCAGTCACGAATCTGACCCTGTTCTACCCCATCTCGGAGCCTTGCTATTTTAGGACTATTTAAATGATTCATCACAATATTTTGTAGGCCACGGACCTAGACACAAATAGACGTGTGTATTTATACACACTCACGTGTATTTATACACATTCACGTGTATATCTAAAGCAAGGCCCAGTTATTTGAAAAGGCCACTGAATAGTAAACAGTTAGCTGGTGCTATGGAGAAGACTACTTATTATAAAAGCTCAAATTACTCTTATTCATCTAATGGTGAGTTCGTGGGATCATCGGGAGATATGGGTTATTTTTCCCCTGTCCTGGGTTTATGAGATGACTTCAGGAACATCTCCTCAACTCCCCATACTTAATGGCTTCATTTCAAAAAGAGAAAGCACGCCGCTCACCTCACAGCCCTGCTGTGGGAATACTTTTATTGATTCTCTTAGTTCAACATCAGCAGCTAAGAGTGGATGTGCTTTTTGAAAATATCTTTTTATTGATTTTTTTGAGAGAGAGAGGAAGGGAGACGGAGAGAGAGAGAAACGTCGGTGAGAGAGAAACACCGATCGGCTGCCTGCTGCTCGCCCCCTGCTGGGGATCGAGCCCACAAGCATCATATGACTTTATTAAAGCATTTGGGTAGAGCAATCTTGGTTGTAGTTCCATGTTTTTCACCACTTTGAATAGTTCTTGCCACTCCCTTCTGGCCTGCAAGGTTTCTGTTGAGAAATCAGCTGACAGTCCTATGGGTGCCCCCTTGTAGGTAACTAATTGCTTTTCTCTTGCTGCTTTTAAGATTCTCTCTCTGTCTTTAACCTTTGGCATTTTAATGACGATGCGTCTTGCTGTGGTCCTCTGTGGGTTCCTCTTCTTTGGGACCCTCTGTGCTTCCTGGACTTGTAAGTCGATTTCTTTCCCCAGGTAGGGGAAGTTTTCTGTCATTATTTTTTCAAATAGGTTTTCAATTTCTTGGTCTCTTTCTGCCCCTTCTGGCTCCCCAATAATACGAATGTTGGGCCTCCTGAAGTTGTCCCAGAGGCTCCTTATACTATCTTCATATTTCTGGATTCTTTTTTCTCTTTGCTCTTCTGGTTGGGTGTTTTGTTTCCTCATGTTCCAAATTGCTGATTTGATTCTCAGAGTCCTCTACTCTACTGTTGATTCCCTGTAAATTATTCTTCATTTCAGCTCCTGTAGCCTTCATTTCAAATTGTCCTTTATTATGTCATCGATTTTCTCAGTTATTTCCCTAACAGTCTGCTTAAACATCCTTATAAACATTATTCTGGACTCTGTATCTGTTAGCATCCTTGGCTCTGTTTCATTTAGTTCCTCTTCTAGAGATTTCTTCTGTTCTTTCCTTTGTGACATGTTTCTTTGCCTCCCCATTTTGGCTGCTTCCAGGTGTTTGTTTCTATGTATTAGGTAGAGCTGCTGTGTCTCCTGGAATTGGTAGAGTGGCTTTGTGTAGTAGGTGTCCTGCAGGGTCCAGTGGCTCAGCCTCCCCAGTCACCTGAGCTGGGCCTTCTAGGTGCTCCCCTGTGTGGGCTGTGTGCACTGTCCTGTTTTAGCTGAGCCTTGGTTGCTGTTGGTGTCACTGGGAGGAACTGACCCCCAGGCCAATTGGCTGTGAGGACCAGCTGCAGCTACAGCCAAAGAGCTGCTGGATGGAGACACCCCTATGGAGCAGGATTTACTTCAGTGGGGCTTTGGTGTTCACCAAGTGCGCCCCTTGAGTGTGTCACTCGTGGATGTGGTAGGGTTGTAATCCAGTGTGGTCAAGTCTCACCACCGGGTGCACTGTCTCTGGGGCCTCCCGGGAGGTGCAAAGTCAGCCTGTGCCAGTGCCTTGCCCAGGGCCACCAGCATGAGCTACACAGCAAACCGTAGCTGGCTGCTCCTTGTGCTGGGCTTGGAGGTGCCCAGGAGAGGCCAAGCTGTGAGCCAATGCAGCTGCCGCTAGTGCCAGGCCTGGGCCCCTTATCAAGTCGTTTGGGGCCCACTGCTGCTTGTTTGAGAGATTTTAGGAAAGTCCTAAGCCTGAGGCTCGAGAGGCCACTTGCAGAGAAAAGCCCCTGGAAATGGCCTGGATGAGCTGCAGGTGGGAGGGGCGGGGCCTCCGGGAACCACGGGGCGGGGCCAACGGTGTGCGTCAGGCGCTGGCGACTCAAACATGGCGCCTGCCTGCCGGCTGTGTGCGGGGAGGACTCGCCACAGGAGCCATGGCCTCCGCCAGCCCTTCTGCCCTGGAGGAAGCCGTCCTCCGCCTGTCGCCCGGATCTCAGGCAGGTCAGTTCCCCCCGAGTGTCCCGGGTCCTTTCAGGCTGCTCCCGGCGCTGGGCTCAGAGGGAGCGTCCGGGTGAGTCCGCGCCGGGCCCTTTAGAGGAGCTGCTGGGGCTCCCGCGGCCTCCGCAACCCTCAGAGACAGTCCCCGCTGGTTTCACAGCCCGGAGTTGTGGGGACGTCTCTTCCCAGGCCTGGAGCCCTGGGCTGGGGCCTGCGTGGGGCTGGGACCCCTCACTCCTCCGGGAAACCGCCGCTGAGATTCCCTCATGGGTTTAACCCGCCGCAGGGGGTGTGGGCCCGCGGTCACGTTTCCGTGATTCACCCCCAATCCGCCGGCGTCTCCCCCCTTCCTACTGGTCTCGGTGCTGCTTCAGCTCCCTGGTTGTGGGGCTTCTGTTCCGCCAGGTTTCAGGAGGTTCTGAGTGACGGTGGTTCTGTATTTTAGTTGTGACTTTGACGTGGTTGCGGGAGGCGGCGGGTGCAGCTGTTACCTACGGTCCATCTTGTTTTCCTCCCTATACTCAGGAATTCTTGCTCATAGCAAAGGTTATTATTTAAATTCCAGGCCTGGTTAAATCATCTGGCGACGAAGTATTGCATGGGATTGGGAGAAATCAGTAAAATTAATTACTGTTTAAAGTCTCTGAAATATTCATCAAATCTCCAAACCTCTTAGCCCGAATTCCTGTCCTATAAGAGAGTAGGACTCTCGTCATCACCAACCCTTTGGGACGTCCCACCGACCTGACTCAGTGAATTCACATCTGCCCCGTCTCCGGGCCAAGCCTCCCCTTGAAAATGATTGTCCGTTAACATCTTACTAAGCCCCAAAGGGGTCCCTAAAAATAGCTTCGCACGTTTACCACAGACTTCCTTTCCAAGAAAGTGTTAAAGGCCCCATGCTAAGAGAACCTCTAACAAGCCCTGAACATTTGTTAACATTTTTCCTGATTAATCTTTAAAAAACTTCAGTGTAAATAGCAAGGATACTATCCATCCTCCTTTATTCAGGGGAAATACTGTCCTGATATTTATCTTTGTGAAGTAAGCAATCTTGACCCTCTAGTTACTACGGATTTCCTCAGCAGCATTGCCTGTCCTCCATTCTCTCAGCTCAACATCAGCAGCTAAGAGAGGATGCACTTTTTAAAACTATATATATATATATATATACACATATATATGTGTATATATATGTTTTTATTGATTTGGGAGAGAGAGGAAGGGAGAGGGAGAGAGAGAAATATCCATCTGCTGCCTCCTGAACGCCCCCTACTGGAGATCGAGCCTGCAAACCAGGCACGTGTCCTGACCCGGACCTCTTGGGCGCCTGCCGAGATGCTCAGGCAATGGAGCCACACCAGCCGTTGAATTCTTCAAGTACACCTGAGGTTCAAGCTCATGTTAGGCCAAATTAACTATGCTTCTGCATTGCTGTTTGTGCACGTAGCACGTGCCAACCAGGACCAGCAGAACGCATGGATGTTGGGGTTGGAGTCACGGACACTGCCTGGCCTCGTGTGCGGCCTGGACAAAGTGATGGCTTTGGCTCCACTGACCCCATTCATGAAACTACGAATATAGTAGCTTCCAATTAATACACGAGATGCGTGTGGCGGACCATGAGGCTATGATCTTAATGGCACTGTTGTTTTCTAACTTTAAAACCCAGCTAATTGGTATCCCAGGGGCCAGCCGTAAGCCCAATTAACAAAGCGAAATAAATTAATGCTTTCTTTGAAGCGGATGAGGTCCCTGAGAGACGTGGGAAAGACCTGCCCTTCAGGGGATGCAGCAGATGGCTTCTTTGGAGGTATCTGGGAAGGGATTTCATACACTTCCCTAGTTGGCCCGGTGGGAATTCACACTCAGCATTCGTATACATGGGGGTCCCTGGTCCTCTAGTTTAAGTTGGAAAATTCCACCAGCTTTCTAGCAAACGTCTCCAGGGACACTTCTCTGGCCAAGATCGGTCCCCAGCCACCTTTTGTTTCTCACCCCGGGGCAGAGTTTAACTTGTTTTTCTCTTCTCTGGACCTGCCACCGCTGGTCCTGGGGATGATTCCTTCCTCCAAGACCAGAGCCCGTTTGGGATACAGTCTTCCCTTTACCTTTCCTCCAAAAACAAGCATGATTTTATTTGAACTAGGGGAGGCTAAGCCTCAAAGTGAATCGATGAAAATAAAACCACAAAATAGAAAGAATTCCCAAATCTACAGAATCCATACAGTCTCCATCTCCAAGCTGCAGGTCACCATAGTCCGGACTCTTTTCGGAGCCTGGAACTGGATCTGCTTTCTGCCCCCCTCTGCTCCGGTTTCCCTGTCTGCTACGTTCCAGCAGGGGGGCAAGAAAAAAGAGGAAGGGCATTAAAAGATGTTTGCTGTGATCATATGTTAAAAATGGAGTTAAATCAGCCTGGCCAGTGTGGCTCAGTGGTCGGGCATCATCCCAGGCACCAGGAGGTCGCTGGTTTAATTCCTGCTCAGGGCACGTGCTTGGGCTGTGGGTTTGATCCCCTGTGGGGGGCGTGCAGGAGGCAGCTGATCGATGTTTCTCTCTCATTGATGTTTCTTTCTCTCTCCCTCTATAAATTCAATAAAAACATATTTTTTAAAAAAATGGGATAAAATCAATACTATGATACAAACAAGAACATTCCACAGCTGCTCTCTGTCAGTTATGTGGGGACAACCAATTATTAGTTTAACAGCTTCTTTTCTGTAAAGCAATGAATGAATACATTTTTGAATGTAATTTCAATAATTTCCAAAAATTACTTTTAAATTTCTTTCTTTGGACTTGAAATGATGTTTACACAAAATTTATTCCACCAGCATATTCAGAAGTAATTTATTCCTTTCAGTTTCTGGTTGGAATGTCATTAAAATGCGCAGGCTAGCAGTTTATATGTGAGTTTATGGAATATACTTTTTAGCTACGTTTGGATAAAAAGATACCTCTAGCCCGGCCGGGTGTGGCTCAGCAGTTGAGGGTCGACCTAGGATCCAGGCGATCGGGGTTCGATTCCCAGTCAGGGCACATGCCCGGGTTGTGGGCTGCAGCCGATCAATGACTCTCTCATCATTGATGTTTCTGTATCTCTCTCTCTCCCTCTCCTTTCCTCTCTCTGAAATCAATAAAGATATATTTAAAAAAATAAAATAATACTAAAAAGATACCTCTAAAGTAGTGAAGAGAAGGTAAAATATTATCTTAATAGGAATAAATGATAAACATTACTCTAATGTCAAAAAAAGTAACATTTTTTTTAAGTCTGATAGAAATTAGTATCATGGGCTAATATCATGCTCTTATATGCTTTTAGCAATAAGTATTTTCTGATTCACAGATGCGAGGCAGCGCTGTATTTATTTTATGGTATTTGAACGCCAATTTGCTTGAAATTGAGGAGTGTAGAATTAAGAGAAATTAAGGAGTGTAAAATGAATATTTCATTCGATTCTCTGAAAGGAAAATAGTGCAATGTAATTCAAGACTGTAAAGGGGTCGATCTACGTAGAGCAGTGGCCTCTCAGTTCCTCTGTCCTCTTGCCGTGGGCCCTTGGTATATGCTGTTCCGGTTGCCTAAAACACTGTTCCTACCCGTCTGCCCTCCCGCCACTCCCAACCCCATGCTCTTTTCTGTATATATGTATATACCCAAGAAACGGAAGGAGGTACACATGATGTACATAACCCCTCCCTGCTGACACCCCATAATTTGACCCACTATGCATCCCGGTACGCGTGCGCCATCCGGTGCTGCCCATTTGGGGAATTTGATGTGAACTGCAAGGATGGAAGTGGTATTCTGTGCCCTGCGTCCTTCCGTGAACACTGACATCCGTTCTTGTTGTCATGTTTAGCTGCATTTTATTACTTTTCGTTGGTGTATAATATTCTGATACATGGACATACCACAGTGCGTTGACTTGTTGTTACTTGCGATAGACCTTCGCGACTCTTGCCTTGTGTCTGGTTTGGGGTGATCTCAACCCCACCGCTGCGAAGGTTCCGATGCCATTTTTGCATTGTTTTTGTCTTTTTTTTCCTAAAAGAAAAACATGCAATTTAAAGGATGTCTGCTAGGCTTTTTCCAGCATCTTACGTGTTGGGGAAGGCAGGGTTTTCCAGATAGTATTCTGCATTTTTTATTGACTTTTTTTTTTAGAGAGAGAGACGTGACGTGAGAGCAGAAACATCCATCGGCTGCCTCCTGCACGCCCCCTACTGAGGATCGAGCCCTTGACCCGGGCCTGGGCCCTGACTGGGAACCGAACCGGTAACCTTTTGGTGCACCGGACAACACCCAACCAATTGAGCCACACAGGCCAGGAATGTATTCTGCGTTCTTGTCAGAAAAAGAACTCCTATGTCTTTGTTATCATGGGCTCATCTTGCTTCGGAGGCCATCTAAAGCCACAGTGCCAATGCCTTTTCTTTAGAGATAACAGACTGGAGCTAAGTCCAACCTCTCACACTCGTTCAGTGTTCATTCTGAACCTTACTGACCCCCCCAATTAGCTCCTTCATGAATCAAAATAATAAATCAATCCTATTTTTATCATCCAGTTCAGTTGCAGGGGAAAATATTTTACCTCTCTGCAGAAGTCAGGAATTTCCATGCAGAGAACTGGATCCTTACGAAATGTTGGCAGAGCCGGAGAGGCTGGCTTCAGGCTTGGCGTCTGGGAAGGATGCCCAGAGCTGGGGATCTGGCCCTGGAAGCGTGGTGCTGGCTGTGAGGCGGGCTCTGGAAGCTGCTGCGCTGTGATGAGCCGCACTGCACCTGCAGGTCCACGGAAGCTAAACACAACTCCCATGGACACCCTCAGCCTTGCCCCTGGACACCCACTCGTGACCGGGCACCAGAAGGCGCTGGGGCCAAGGCCGGTGGTCCAGCCAGAAGGGCAGCAGTCATGCAGTCTCTGCCCTCCACACCCATGTAAGGACTTCTGGTTGGAATAAGTCACCTTCAGAACTCTGTCTGCAGGACAGGGTGCTGGGAGTCAATTCCTGGTGCCCACCCCGGCTGAGTGGGGAAACATGAAAGAACGTCTGTGAGTGCTTGGCGCTGAGCCTGGCACACGGCAAATGCCCTTTTTAGCTGCAAGGGCCCCGAGCGCTTCAAGGCTGTGGCCCCAGGAGGCAGGATTCGTGCCATCTCAGAGGTTTTCCTGGGGCACGAACACATGGGCTCACTCACTTGTGCGGGTGTTCATTTCACCAAAACCTGATTGCTTTTCTGAAAATAGGCTTGAGGTGGTCATTCCGAAAGTAAATTCCCCTCCACGAGGTCTCGTGGTTTGGCCAGTCAGATGGGGGTCAGTGTGCTGACTGTAGCAGCCGCAACGTCAACGCTAAGGGCTGTCGCTGTGTCCAAAATGTAGGAAGCATCACTGTCCCAGGCGGTGGCCCACACGCAGCAGGGCCGAGAACAGCAGTGTGGCACCTGCCTTGCTGGGGCCCAGGTCCCCAACAGCCGCCATGGCCATCCGCAGCCAGGGCTGGCGTCACCTCTCCTTCCTGGGGGTATGACAGGTTGCTCCCAGCCCGGCCGGCCGTGGCTCAGCGGTTGAGCGTCGACCTAGGATCCAGGCGATCGGGGTTCGATGCCCGGTCAGGGCACAGGCCCGTGTTGCGGGCTCGATCCATGACTCTCTCGTCATTGATATTTCTCTCTCTCTCTCTCCCTGTCCTTTCCTCTCTCTGAAATCAATAAAGATATATTAAAAAAAAAAAAAAAAGAAAGGTTGCTCCCCAAACCCTCACCCTGGCCGCCTATTCACCGTGTATACGGCAAAATTCTGCGCAGAGGGGAAGACAGGCCGTCAACACTCTACTTGAAAGTATTTGATCCAAACGAAATGAACTAGAGCAATATGACATTTAAGATATAATAAAGTGGAACTTCCCCAAGTGCCCTTCTTCCGACACTGTGAAGCGATATTAGCAAATTACGGGTAAGTAGGGCAGTTAGGCAATTATGCCTAATATGCAATTGTACCCTGCAGAGCTTCGGCGGAGAGGAGTGTTAAGTGGACGTGAGGGACCAAAAGAAGCGTTTTCTCCGCGGCATGACTCAGCGTGGCCTTGCCCGTCTCCGCTGTCACCCACGTCAACAGCTGTCAGCAGGGCTGTCTCGGTGCGACCCCGGCTCCAACGCTCCCACGTGCGTCTCGCCTCATTCCCACGGTGACTCCCCAGGCGGGCGCCGCCCACTCGCCTCACAATTTAACTTGCTCCTGGACGTCTTAAGGGGATGCCATCCGGGGCCTGCGGTTTTCTCTTTAACGATCCATAGTTTTCACCCGGTTAACACGGCATTCGGTAGATACGGGTTTCTCCTCTTTGGCATTTTCCTGGAAGTCCCAACACGCTCACGGTGATGTGGTTTCATACACTGGAGAGTAACTGATGGACTAGTCTATGCAAAACAAAGGTTAAAGGGCAAACTTTTCAATCGGATGATATTCCCAAGAAATTTACATCCCCCTCGATTTAAATGCCCGTCTTCTCTCCTTTCTCTCTACTAAATGGGCCAGAAAGAAGTGATGCGTGAACAGAAAACCAGGTTCTGCGCAGCCATCAACCCACCGCCTGGAACTTAGAGTTTCCACATGAAACTGCTGCCTTGAAATCAGTTCGAGCCATCGTGGGGGTTCCTAAGGAGAACAGTTTCCTTTGAAGTCGACAGTGCACTAACTGTTCCCAGCCGTGAGGGGTGGTTAACATCAGCACATTAAACCAACTTCCTCGCTGGCTCTGCCAAAGCTAAGGAACTTAGCGCCAGCCGGTGTGGCTCAGCGGTTGAGCGTCGACCTACCAACCAGGAGGTTGGACTCCGGGTCAGGGCACAGGCCCAGGTTGTGCCCAGCAGGGGGCGACCATGCGGGAGGCGGCCGATCAGTGACTCTCATCATTGATGTTTCTCTCTCTCTAGCCTCTCCCTTCCTCCCTCTGAAATCAATAGAAACATATTTAGAAAATAATAATAATGGTGAACTTAGCCCTGGCCGGTGGGGCTCAGTAAGTTGAAAGTCACCCTGTGCACCCCAAGGTCACCAGCAAGGGCACATGCCCAGGTTTTGGGCTCAATGGGAGGCGGCAGTTCGATGTATCTCTCTCACATCAATGTTTCTCTCTCCCTCTCTCTCTAAAATCAATAAAAACATTTTTAAAAACCTAATGAACTTAGAAATAGATGCTGCAAGAAGTCAGATTGTCAAACATGTTGGGGGGGGGCCCGCCCCACGTGTAGCCTGGGAACCTCGTGGGTGGGGGGGAGCCTCTGGAAAGCCTTGCCTGCCTTCTGCACGTGGAGCTGTGGGGGTTCGCTGCGGAACTGGGGAGGAGGTGGGCAATTGCAACCTTTTGGAAGTCTTTAATTGCAGGCCAGCTTCTGCGTAATCATAGCCTGTTACCTTGCCAGTCCTGGGATATTTTTAACCATGAATTTATTTTTACCACTTTCGTCGTAGCCATTTCAATGGGAGAAAGTCGTCTTTTGTGTCCTCTTAGGGTTTTCTGTGATATGTTTTGGAGAAAACAGCTCAAACGTGTTTCACGCCGGTCATTTTGAGGCTTGGAAAGGACCCCGGGTGGTGGCAGGCACGGTGGGTCCTTCTGCATCGAGGAGCCCATGGCCTACAAGGAGCCCTGCTGACGTGGAAACGTCACTGCAAACGTTTCTCCTCATAGAGATCCTTGAAATGTATCTTATTTTAGGTTCATGGGAACTTTGTTAGTAATACTTCTATACTTGATTTGATTTATATTGTCAAAACTTATAATAGTTATTGAGTACCTATCAGTTTCTACCTTGTGGCTCAGTGGTTAGAGCATCTGCCTGCGCACCAGAGGGTCTCAGGTTCTATTCCCGGTCAAGGGCATGTACCTGGGTTGCAGGTTCGATCCCCACCTCCAGCCAGGG
The DNA here is from genome assembly GCF_964146895.1 of Miniopterus schreibersii. Lineage (NCBI taxonomy): Eukaryota > Metazoa > Chordata > Mammalia > Chiroptera > Miniopteridae > Miniopterus > Miniopterus schreibersii. Next base: position 905,403 of record NC_138124.1, read on the forward strand.
GATCCCCACCTTCAGATCCCCACCCCACCCCCAGCGTGAGAGGCAGCCAGTTGATGTGTCTCTCATCAATGTTTCTCTCTCTCCCTCGCTCCCTCCCCTCTGATCTCTCTGAAAAGCAATGGAAAGAGTGTCCTCATGTGAGGATTACCAACAACGAAACACTCAGATTCCAGTTTTCAGATAAGCAAGTACAGGGATGCAATTTACATGATGACTGTAGTTAACCCTGCTCTATGGGATAATAGAAACCTGCTAAGCGAATGAACCCTAAAAGTTCATCACAGGGAAAAATCATTTTTTCCTCTGTGTGTGTGTGTGCGCACGTGTGTGTTGACGAATGTTAACTAAACATATTTTGGCAATCATTTCTCAAAATTTCTAAGTCACTGCTGTAAACCTTAAATTTATAGGATGCTGTATGTCAATTATCCCATTAAAACTGAAAGAAAAAAGAATAAATATTCCATGCTTCCATTTCGATGATTTCCAAAAATATAAAAACTTTAGCCATGTGTTGTGGAGGGATGCGCGTGTTAAATTTTTCAAGAAAAGCACTATAATAACTTCAATAGATATATATATAACTCCAACTTCTACAACACGGCAGACTTCATCACACTTCCTTCAGAAAGAGACAGATGAAATAGATACAACCATTAAGGACAGAGGGGCTTTGGATTCATAATTATCAAGGTCCCATTCATTCATGAAAGAATATGCTTTCTTTCCAAACACATACAACTTTCAAAAACCACACTCTGAACCACAAAGGCAATTGCCAGGCTTCTACCTTCACATGATTTTTAATTTCGAGGTATATAAATGCTTGACTTTTAAAACTGTTTCCTTATGTAAATGCTTTGTGAAAATAAATGTGGTTTGATGGGAGCCAAGGAAGGGAGTTGTTGGGCACAGCAGGGGCAGGCAGCCCTGACCAGGTGGCACCGGCTTCCAAGAACTTCCTTTCTCCCCAGGACTTGCCAGCTCTGGAGCTTGGCACACTTTTGCTCTTTGGCAGAATGGTAGCTGGGAGCAGTGAGGCTGAGGTTTCTTTTAAATGCATCTTGGCTGCTGGCCTGTTCCCAGGTTCTCAGGCTGACCTTGCGGGCTGTCTGCTCATCTGTATCTGACCATGGGCTGTGCTTACCTGCCTCCCAGGCAGTGTTCTGGTTGTTTATTTTTTTGCATTTATTTTGTATTTTTGTCTTTTGGGGTTGTTTCCCCCCCCCCCAAAGTATGAGTGCAGTGTGTGGGTTTCTCTTGGGTTTGGGGTGTTTTGTTCCGGTTCCAATAATGCAAGGCCATCCCCAGGAAGATCTAAAAAAACCAGGGCCTCCAAAGGCCTTAGGCCCCAGGCTGCCCCCCCCTTCCTTCTTTCATGCAAATGCAAAATCATGCAAACGCAAAAATCATGCAAATGCAAAATCTTGCAAATGCAAAATCATGTAAATGCAAAATCCGGGCTGCAGGGTCCTGGGACCTAAAACGTCCTGATGGCAAATGGGGTCTAAAAAGGTCACCTTGGCGACAAAACCAGGACAGAGGCCTGGAGTCCCGGCTCGTGACTCGCTCTGAGCCATTCAAACCTGACCGCGGGGCTTTGCACAGAGAATTGTGCAAACTCGGGCCTGGGGGGTGGGGTTTGGCGCCCCCAGGCCCCGCGCCCGGGCTCCCGGGGCTCCGCGGGGACACGCGGCGCTGAGGCCGCTGCAAAGGCTGCGCCCGACACCGCGCAGGCGCAGAGGGCAGGGGAGCCCGGGGGCGGGGCCTGGGCGGGGCCGGGGGCGGGGCCGGGCGCAAGGCGGAAGCGGCGGATGATTCAACTCGCTCGCGGCGCACGCAGCCCCCGTCGTCTCCCACATGGTCTAGCGGTTAGGATTCCTGGTTTTCACCCAGGCGGCCCGGGTTCGACTCCCGGTGTGGGAACGCCCGAACTTTTAGAATTTTGTAAAAACAAAAAAAATTCATTCACCTTTAAAAGACGGCATTTCAATTCCCGTAGTGGGATCTCCCGGCCGGAGCTTTTTTTGGGGCATTTACATTCAGCTCTGCAGGCATTTACTTTTTGGCCTCTATCTTATCTATTTTTTGAGTTATTGATGACAAGTAAAAACATTTTATAAAGAAAATGTATTGTTTAGTATTAAAGTTATCTTTTCATATATGTTACTGATGTTAAAAAATCTAAAAATTACACTTACAATTGAAATTACATTTTTGCAGGGAACTAAAGTTCCCTTTCGGCCGATAAAGGTCTTACCCAAGACAGTGCTGAATGTCATCACTAAGGTCTTTTCATTCTTTCCTGGGGTGGGCACCGGTTCCCAGGGGGGCACAGCCTGTGTCCTGAGTGTTGGCATTTTTGCTCGTCACATAATTCACTTAAAATGTCACAATACAGGATGGTGATTATAATTACTATTCAAGGGTCAAGCTATTAGCTTTTCTCCAGCTTATTGCCACGTAGCTGATGGGTAACCTGGTGAAAGTTTAAGGTGTCCAGGGCGATGGTTTAATGCACATGCACATGCGGTGACATGATCACCCCAGTGGGTAGTGAACACCTCCACCCCGCATAATTACCATATTTTTTATCTTTATGGTTGAGAGTGTTACAGATGCTCCCTCTTCCCCCCCACCCCGCTTGTCCCCACCACCAGGTTCCGGCCTGCCCCAGGCCTTCAGCCTCCTACTGTCAGTGTCCACAGGTTTTGCATATCCGCCTGTAAATTCTTTGGTTAATCTCTTCCTCCCCTGCCCCCCTTTTCCTCTGAGATTCCTGAGTCTGTTCCAGGCCTCTGGTTCTACTTTACTCATCCGTTTCTGGGGTTCAGTAGATTCCACATATAAGTGAGATCCTGTGATATCTGTCTTTCTCGGAAATGGATTTTTATGTCCAGCCGATTCACTGCTGTCTACGTGCCCCCCCCCCCCGCCCAAGTGTTTCTGGCGCCTGATGTTGGAGAAATGGTGACCAGGAGGAAGGGACACCTAGGACCCGCTGCTCTTTGACTCTCGTGGGGGGGGGGGTTGCTCCCCAAAGCAGGAGTCCCAAGGCCCCTACAGAGGTTTGCACAGCAAGGTAGACAGTGAGGGAAGAAATCAGATCCATTTACTCGCCGCCTTCCACGGACCATGACTTGGGGAAACTGAGGCACGGGATCAGCTCCTGGATAGAACCACAGTGCGGTTAGGTCGAGGCCTGCCCTCGGCCGATTCAAACTTTCAGGCGCTGGAAGGGCCTTGAGACCGCAGCTGCTAAGCCATCCCCAGCATGGGAATGAACGGTTTCTTGTTCTGTTCCGGGCCCACACACTTCTACTTGTAATATCAGCCGGGATGCGCAGGGGTCAGTGCAGGCGGTGCCACCTCCTTTGGAAGTTCTGCTGCTGAACCAGCCCTGGGGCTGCTCACGGGGCTTGATCAGATCATGTGGCAACCTCACGGGGCACCCGCTGCTGATGTCTTTGGCCTGATTGGTGCAATAAAATTAGTCCAGAGAGCAGGATGGAGATAAGATTGTATTTACGGGGAAACCGTACAGAGGCCGTCACTTCCGCCCTTTCGTTGTTAATCCTTACTTGAGGATTTTTTTTTTTTATTGATTTTTAGAGAGTGGAAGGGAAGGCGTGGGAGGGGAGAGAACCACATGGATTGGTTGCCTCCGGAACCTGCAACCCAGACACATGCCCTGGACCAGAAATCGAACCCACAACCCCCTCCAGTGCATCGCCGGCGCTCTAACCACTGAGCCGCACCAGCCAGGGCCCCCCTTTGATTCAATTTTAATCCTGTGTTCTCCATTTGTATTGCAAACAATATGAGATTTGACCGTCGAGGTCATTTGAGTGTTTTCAGAACCACTGCTTCAGACATTGTTCAGTCTGTGACACGTGACAGACTCGTCTGAGTTAGTCCTGACAGTTGTCCCCTGTCAGTCCCTCTCAGACTGACGGCCTTGTCTTCTCCATCCCTCCTCCCGCGCTGCATGTCCAAGGTCCCACTGGCTCCGGCCGGAGCTACCCTAACAGCCTCGCCGAGGGCTGGCTACAGGGATGCAAAGATGGGACTGGACATCTGACCTTTGGAGAAAGTGGCGAGACCGTTTCGCTCGTTTAAGATGCTCCCATCGGGCTCCCCTGCGCAGGATGCCCTTGAACAGGAGTGACATGCGAATGGTGCCAAAGAGCCACCTGGATATTTTCTCTGCTCTTTTTTCCTTATGTCTGTGTCCTCATGGAGTAGTTCTGAGACTCAATAAATAAATAAACAAACAAACAAAACAATCGGCCATATGCCAGTTTATTGAGAAAACTAGGATAAATATATAAATACGCCCAGGCCGAGGAACTCAACGGCCAGGCCTGGAGCGGGTGGTGCAGACGTGGGGTGTTGGGAGTGTGAGGTCCCAGGGACTCATCTCAGCTTCATGTCCTGCGGACACGTTGCCTCAGCTCTGTTTTCCTCAATTTCCACAACTGTGGGAAGAGTCCATATATGTGCTTTCCCGTGAGTATCATAAAACCGATTGTCTTGTCTAAACATCGCCTGTGCATTTTTCTTTTTATCGATGAGAGAGAGAGGAACATCGATTTGCTGCTCCACTTACCGACGCATCATTGGTTGAGTCTTGTATGTGCCCTGACCCGGGATCAAACCCAAATTCGTGGCCTATCGGGATGGTGCTCTACCCACCTCAGCTAGCTGGCCAGGGCGCCTGTGCGTTTTGATGTCTGTAGATCCCTGGGCAGATGCCTCCGGAGCCTCCTGGCATGAGGCGCACTCTTAGTTATTAACCCACAGGGCCGGGGGATCTCATCCTGATGAGAGAAATCGCTTACCACGCACAGACATACAGGGTGCCCCCCCCAAAAATGTGCACACACTTCAACAGCTGACAGCTCAATTTTGAAAATGAAATATCACTTAATAAACACGGCCTTTATAATTATTCACAGTGTGTGCATACTTTTGGGGGGACCCTATATATATATGTGTGTGTACACGTCCAGGGGCGCGCAGAAGTAGGCTTACAGTCGTGAGTGCACGACACAGAGTTCAATCCTGTGTTATTATTTATTAATTATTGCATTCTGTTGCAAGGGAACCTCCTTCCGCCCACCCCGTGTATGTGATAGAGATGCGTCTGTAGGTAATCTTTCCACCTTACACAGCAGACTGCAAAACACCCTCCCGGAGGTGCCAACAGCGCAAACAGCGTATTGGATTTTCCCTGCGGCCCTCCCCTTGGATGCTGCACCACTGCTCTCGCCTGCGGCGACCGTGGCATTTGTAGCCCCACGCTGATTCCCGCAGCTGCCGGCTGCTGTTTCCGCGTCCACGGGAGACGGCGTGTGGCGCACCCGTGGCCACGTGGCTCTGGAGCCCTGGGAGGCTGCAGCGTCCGGTGCGCTTACTAGTGACCCCGAAGCCGGTGCGGCCTGGCTCCCCGCTTCCACCTCCCTCCGGTCTCGGTGATAACATTCCTTACGGAGCCGCATTAATGAAAAGCACGCGTCGCAAGAAACCTGTCACTTCCAGTGTCATTTGTCACAACAACCCGATGCTCTTTTCTCTCTGTCGTTTTTTAGCCCGTGCGTTGCCGTGGCAACCCAGAGCAGCTCTTATATATAGCATCACTTATATCCAGGCGGTTTCTTTTTGATTTCTTTTATTTTTATTTTATTTTTATTTTTTAGCCTCAGGGAGACGAGCTGTTTTTCTTCTTTGAACCAAGCCCGCGATGCGGTGGACTCGTCTGGCTTAGTGACAAGCCCATCCGCAGGGGAACAGTGCGCGTTAAATGAAAAATCACCCTCCTACATCTGCATATCCAAATGCTCGGTTTAAAAAAAAGTGACGTCTCTAAGAAGCAGCAGGAGCCGTGTCATCTCCCAGGTACTGGCTCAGCGGAAGCCGGTAGCCCCAGGATGTAATGACTATTCTGTAAAATAGCAGAAAAACAACAACTGTGGGTTGCAGGGAAATTCCACGTGCCAAACAAGCCACGCTCAGCCTTAAGCTGCCCCGCCCCTCAGGGGTCCCCGGGGTCGCCGACCCAGCCCAGGTCTTTTCTGGGGTTCTCAGTGCTTCCCCCCACTAACCTGCGCAGTGAGAGCAAAGCCCCTCCTGGGCCACACAGCTGGGGCAAAGCAGCTTTCTGCAGGGCGCAGTTGGCATTCTAGCAGATTCCACACCACCTGGCAAACAGGATAGAGACCGGGCAGGAAACACCAGGGGCAGGGACTGTGTCTGTACCCGCTACAGAGCCCGGAGCCTCACGGCCACCCCACCCTGCCCCAGGGCCAGCCCTCCCCACCCCACAGGCAGTTCTCGGTTCTCCCCAAGCGCTTTCCCTCCCGATCCATCCAGTCTCCTTCTTCCCCCGGATATTCCAGTGTCTTCTCATTTAGCTCCACCTTTTCCTGAGCCCCTGGTCTGAACCAGCCTCTTGTCCTGTGTCCCATCCAAATGCTCCTTGCCTGACGCAACGCGAGCCCTGGTTCCTGGCCGACTCCACCTAACAACTCCCTGCAGCTCCCTGCAACCTCTTAACTTCTTCTAAATCCCCGTAAGGGCCTTCACACAGCTCAGCGGTCAGGTATCCGGCCTCCTTCCATTTAGATCAGCACCTACTCATTGGGCGTCGCCGTGTGCCAAGCCTTTGTGGAGAAAAAGTTGAGCAGATTAAGGTGTCAGGCTTAAGAACTTTCAGTCTAGTTGGGGGAAACCCAATACAAATACCGGCGATTTCAGTATAATTCAGTCAAAAAGAGATTTCACGGCTCAGGCCGAAATACAAACTATACCTAAGATTACCTGGCATTTCCTGGGGAAAATATGCCCGAAATGCATCTTTAAAAATGAGAATATTTCACCAAGCAAAGAAAGAGGACCCCAGCACTCCAGGCAGGGGGGCGCCGTGCAGAAAAAGCACTTGACAAAGTCCAACACGCTTTCGGGATAAAACCATTTACCAGCCTTGGTGGAAGGGAGCTCCCTTGGCCTGATAAAGGGCACTTATGAAAACCCGACGACTAACACCATACTCGCTGGTAAACGTCTGAAAACCTTTCCCCTAAAGTCGGGAACAGGTTTTGCCTCTCGTATCAGCACTGCCCTGGATTCGAAGATCCCAGAAATCCATAGGCTTGTAAGGCATTGAATTGAGAAAACCCAGAAGAGTTTTCCTAGAAGGTCTAGGATGTTGATTCCAGTGTGTACTCAGCACCCCAAGTAGTAAGAGACGTATATAATCCATTCGCATGTTCCCTTGGTAATGTGTCCAGAGACACAAAGCAGAAACCTGGGCAGATTTACATTATATATATTTATTTTTTTAATTTTTTTAATTTTTTATTATTTTTTTAAAATTTTTAAAAATTTTCACCCAAGGATATTTTTCCATTACTTTTCAGAGAGAGTGGAAGATGATAGATGATAGATAGATAGAGATAGATGATGATAGATAGATAGATAGATAGATAGATGATAGATAGATAGATAGATATAGATAGATAGATATAGATAGATGATAGATAGATAGATAGATAGATAGATAGATAGATAGATAGATGATAGATAGATGATAGATAGATAGATAGATAGATAGATAGATAGATAGATGATAGATAGATGATAGATAGATAGATAGATAGATAGATAGATAGATAGATAGATAGATAGATAGATAGATAGATGATAGATAGAGAGATGATAGAGAAACATTGATGTGTGAGAGACACACTGATTGCTTGCCCCCTGCATGTGCCCTGACTGGGTGGGGATCGAGTCTGCAACCCAGGTACGTGCCCTTGACCGGAATCCAACCTGAGACCCTTCAGTCCTCGGGCCAACGCTCCAACCACTGAGCAAGACCAGCCAGGGCCTGGGCAGATTTACTTGTAAATGCACGAATCTTAACCTTCCAAATGAGCTCAAGACTGCAAGGGAGGCCCGAGGCTTTTGGAGGAGAGATTCCATTCCCCAACCTTGCACCCCTGTAGCAGATAAAGCTGCTTTCTCCTACCGGGTGCTGTTGATGTTGTGAAACTGAGCTGGTCATATAGTGAAGTACCTTCAAGAATGAAAATACCTGAGTATGAAATACATAAAATCAATTCTTTGCCTAGGACGCCCGAGACGCTCCTGTCTGATTTCACTCTGGCAGCTGGAGTTCCAGGTTTAGCTGTCACCAAAGTCCATGCGCCTGATGCTTCAAAAGGCCCACACTCAAAACATCAGCATTTGGACTAGGAAAAGGTCCATTGGCCAAGAAGAGGGGAGCCCCAGTGGTGCCTCAAACCCATCCGGCTGGCTGGACCAGGCCAAGGGTCTTTAAGGGGCTGGGGGACAGGAAGGCAAAGTGCTGGTGGAGCGAGTTCTAACTGGAGGACCTTGGAACTTGGCCGGATCTCCCTGGACAAGGGACCCCCTGCTTCTGCAAGAGTCCGGCGCTCAAGCGGTTTTGGTCCCTTGTCTCTGCAAAGCAGCTCAGCATCTCGGTCAACAGAACAGGATCCTTTCGAGCTGGTTCTGTGGTTCCATAAAGCAGAGTCGGCCCCGTGCACCACAGGCACTAGCAGCAGAAAGCGCCCTCCTTGGGCCGCAGCTCAGCGACGTATTAATCACCCCTTGAGCGGTAGGAAGGGCGGATTTAATAAGACGGGAGGAAGGGGAGGGACCAAGTGCCCCGGTTCTGTTTCTGTCGCACCCTGAAATGTTTGCCTTCTCAGGGCCTTGCCGGCCCCCCTGTAAAATCAGGGCGCTATTTGTAAAACCAGGCGGGAGAGTCGACAAGTCTCAAAAGCAGATGAGGTTATTTTTTCCTACCCACAAACTAAGCAGAAAGGTTCCATAAATATTTCTTCTCCGGGCAAGCTCAGAGCCAAGTTTACATTTTTCTGTAAGGAAAATATTCCTGTCCCAGGAGCCTGAAAACCCGAACCCCCACCAGCCGGGAAGACGTGAGCAATCTATGCAGAATCCCCGTGGCAAACGCCCTTTTCACAGGCGGTGACTTCTCATTTCTTACTCAGACGGGGAGGCAGGTTTCAATATCGTTCCTGTCGCCCCAGAGCTTTCCTGGCAAGTGACAAAGCTGGAGTCCCTCGTCCTGTTTTCAAAATGTTAAGACTTCATTTAGAAGGCAGCCTCGTTTCGTTTCAGATGTTACTCAAGGCCGAATCCTAATCGGTAGTTCGATGTTTGCTTTCACATTTTATTTCAGGTCCTCTTGTTTGAAATGAGCATTTATTTTATTTTGTTTTAACGTCCCTCTAGCTCTTGCGCTTCGGGTCCCTTCTTGAAGTTAACCTATTTGCATTGTCATATCCCAGTGGGACATCAGGAACATGAGCTTGTCACAAACAGATGAGTTTCTCTTCGGGGACAGATTTGGAAGGAGATGAGAGAAGGAAGCCCTGGCCAGGTGGCCCAAGTGGTTGGAGCACCGTCCTGGGCACCAAAAGGTCGCTGGTTCAATTCCCCGTCGGGGCACATGCTGGGCTGTGGGCTCGATCCCCAGTAGGGGGCGTGCAGGAGGCAGCCCATCAATGTTACCCTCTCACATCAATGTTTCTCTCTCCCTCTCCCTCTCCCTTCCTCTCTCTGAAAAAACATCAATAAAAATATTTTTTAAAATATAAATTAAATGAATTGAAGGATTTTCTGAAGCTAAGACTATGCCTCTTATAGTCTGGCATCTGCCCCACACAGTTTCACGTTTCTAACGCTTGTCGATTATGCTATGATGGTGGTAGATGGGAAACAGTGAATTGTTAGGAGTGGAAGACAGTTTAATCAGCTTCTACTTATAAATCGCGTTCTCGCAAAAAGACGGAAGAGCCTGGAAGCATAAAGTTGGGGGGTATGGAGGAGTCTCTGACATCATATAAGTCTCTGTAGAGAAATTGCCCTTTTCCTGTATACAATATACATCAATGTAAATAATACTGAGATTTTTTTACAAGTCTGATTTCCTCGAAAGAAAATTCGGGACAACAGATAAATATTGAGGAATTTAATATCACAGAGTAAATGTGTATAAATCATTCCACTCTCCGATTGGTGCAGCCTGCTCGAAACAGCGCCTGGACCAGGAGCTCGGAGGACAGTGCCCGCGCAGACCACGGTTCCTCTGCCCGGCGTTCCTTGACCCGTCCTGCAAATTGGAGCAAACCAAACAATGTGCTTTTTTTCCAACTTACTTTGGCCCTTATTTTTTATTTTTATTTATTTATATTTTTTAAATATATCTTTATTGACTTCAGAGAGAGGAAAGGAGAGGGAGAGAGAGAGAGAAACATCAATGATGAGAGAGTCATTGATCGGCTGCAGCCCACAACCCGGGCCTGTGCCCTGACCGGGAATCGAACCCTGATCGCCTGGATCCTAGGTCAGTGCTCAACCGCTGAGCCACACCCGGCTGGGCTGGCCCTTATTTTTTAAATGATGTATACCGGAGAGCTATTAACTTAATGAAATTTTTTTTTATAAATGGGAAAGTTCGTGGAGCTCTTCGGAAGGTAAATTATAACAATTAAAAAGATAATGGGATTCACAGCGATGATAGCTCCTGGGCGTCTAATCACGAGAGTACCTTATAAATAACAGTGTCTCCCTTGTATATAATATCTTCCTGGGACTTCCGATAAATCTGTCTCCTTCCTCCTTCAGTAATGGGTGATGTTTCTCCCACCAAAGTCTAGGTTCAGGAGGCTTGTTTCCAGTGAGGCTGGAGCAGGGAAATTTTAATCTTTCCATAACCTTCTGTTTCATTCACCTCTGGTTTTGTTTGGTTGGGTTTTGGAACTAATTATTTAACTCACAAATTCTCTGTTGTTGTTGTTTTATTTTGTTTTGTTTGTTAGTCCCCACCTGAGGATATTTTTTCCATTGATTTTTAGAGAGTGGAAAGGAGAGAGAGAGAGAAACATGGATGTGAGAGACACATTGATGGGCTGCCTCCCGCATGCACCTCGGCCAGGGCCGGGGATCGAGCCTGCAACCCAGGTACGTGCCCTTGACCAGAATCAACCCTGCGACCCTCCGGTGCTCAGGCTGATGCTCTAACCACTGAGATGCCTGCCAGGGCTAACTCACAAATTCCTGATGAATTTAATACATCCTTTCTTCCCGGGACACAGTTATTCATTAGCATCCCAAACGGAAGAAACAAACTCATGTAACAGTCAAGCCCATCTATTTTTTTTCCCGTTGCTGGATGTAAAGAAAAGTTTCTAACCCCAACTTCTTCTCATCTCAAATTCATGTCCAAATCTCACTCATCCCCAAGGCTCCAACTCTGTTTTTTTTAGGGCGGCTCTAAGTGGGCACATTCACATCCCTCTTGCCTTCTGACACCTTGTCATGGTGTCTTTTCTTTTTCTTTTTTTTAATATGTCTTTATTGATTTCAGAGAGAGGAAGGGAGCGGGAGAGAGAGAGAAACATCAATGATGAGAGTCATTGATCGGCTGCCTCCCGCGCGCCCCCTGCTGGGGATCAAGCCCGAAAGCCAGGCCTGTGCCCTGACCGGGAATCGAACCGCGATCTCCTGGATCCTAGGTCAATGCTCAACCACTGAGCCGCACCAGCCGGGCTTGTCATGGTGTCTTGTAAGCAGCTCAAGTTCAATGCCTCAAGGCCATTCTTCCCCCAAACCTGTAAAGTTTTTTTTTTGGCCCTGTCTCAGTTCATGACATCACTCACTGTTCACCCAGCTGCCTGAGCTGACAACTTGAGGGAGTCTTTGGGGGTGACTGGTGTTTGGGGAGCAGCAGGAGAGAGTCGATGGGAATGAAACGGGGGCCGAGCTCTGTGCATCCACCTTCGACTCTGGGTCTCTGCTCTCACTTCACCCGCCTTCCCCTGGTTCCCTGTGACAGCTTCATGGTCGTTTTCTCAGACAACACGATCACCCCTGTAATTCGCTCTCTATAATGTGGCCGCACTCTGGTCCCCAAACCCCGATCTGATGCAGTGGTTTCCCTTCCTAAGAGTCTTTAGATGACCCCCCTCAACCGTGCCCAAGATAACTGCAGTCAGACCCTCGCCTTCTCTCCTATCCCCTACCTTGCACTGCCTCCTGCAGCCCCTTACCCTCTCTCTAGTCCCTGGAAGCCCTTCATTCATCTCTCCAAACAGTGTGGACCTGTGACCTTTCTCCTCTCGCATAATTTTCTCTCTTCTAGAAACACCCCCTCAATCTCTCCAGCCTTCACTGCCCAGCTCAAAGGTCACCCGTGTCACCTCTTATCTGAAGAACGGACTCACCAAGGAAAAATTAATTGCCATCTCCACTGGACTTCCACAGCATTCTGTCCACACTGGTAACAGAGCCTTGGTCACACGAAATGGGGAGATTTGGACATGAATTTGAGACGAGAAGAGGTTGGGTTTAGAGTGAACTCACCTCTCTACTCCACCCTGGGAGCAGAGTGGTGAAGGGAAATGCCTGTTAAAGGAATGGATGGAATCAGTGGAAAAATAAATGTTCTCTCTGTAGACAACAAGATCCTCTGGGGGCAGCTGATTTGGGGGCTATTTATAAACGTGACTCTCGCCCTGGCCGGGTAGCTCAGCCTGTGCATCGAAGGGTTGTGGGTTCGGTTCCCGGTCAGGGGCATGTACCCAGGTTGCAGGTTCGATCCCCAAGTGGGGTGCGTGCAAGAGGCAACCAATCTCTCTCTCTCTCCCTCCCTTCCTCCTTCCCATTCTCTCTAGAAATCAAAGGAAAAATATCTTTGAGTGAAGATTAACAAAAAAGAATGATATCACTCACTTATTTCCATAAATATTAGGAATAACGTCAGTTACCCACTTACATGGTGTGAATACTTAAACGGAACTTCAGTCTGACCCATATTTGCTTGCAAGCGGTCACCGAAAAAAATGCATTTTTTAATAGTAACTCGGAAAAGGGAGCGAGCCCTTTCCGAGAGAGGGCCCGCCGAGGCCCTGCTCGGCGCAGTGGCATTTGAACTCTTTGTGGCCCGTGGCCAGTGCCGAGCAGGTTGCTGAGCTGTAGCAAGAAAGAAAGGCCTGCTTTCCAGAGAAAGGCGGAATGGCCTGGAAGCTGGAATTCTGCACCCCCTGCTGGATTGCCTGGTTTATAAGATTATCGGTAACAGCGAGGGAGACAAGCGGAGACGTGTGGATGGGAAATGTCGCCCTAATTCAGTCGCCTGGCCTCCAGCTCAGGCTACAGTGAGTGAGCACAGGGTGCATTTTGAAGGTACTTTTTAAAAAAAAATCTTCATCCCAGGATATTTTTTCCATTCCTTTTCAGAGAGAGTCAAAGAGAGAGAGAGAGAAACATGGATGTGAGAGAGACACATCGATTGGTTGCCTCCTGCAGGCAACCGGGCCAGGGACCAGGGATCCACCCGGGACCCTTCAGTCCGAGGGGCCAACACTCTACCCGCTAAGCCACACCGGCCAGGGCTGAAGGGACATTTTTGCTACTCTGGCATTTAGCAAGTGAATACTGGACAGTGAGGCGGAGGCTGGTGAAATGAATCACAAAGAAATTTCTTTTTGTGACTCTGTTTAAAAACCCGATATACACCCCGTAGTTTGCCTGACTTGCTTGTCCCGGTCCTTTGTAGAAAGCCAAGTGGTTGCACCTTACAGGGAAACAAAGGGCCTCTGTGACTCTAGAAATCGCAGCCGGAGCTGCCGGGAGCCTGGGCGGCAGTGGGAAGCTCCAGCTTCGTTTTCTGTGATCGCTCAGCTTCCCCGCCGCTGTTTTTAACACTTCTGGTGCCCCCACCGGCACGCCTCACCCGGTTCCCCGGTGGCTTGCGCTGTCCCGTGGTTTCTGGTGACTCTCGTGGCCTCTCTCACTGCTTCCTGTCAGCACCTGCCCCGGTAACGGACTGGACCCTGGCTCCCTATTGCCCCATCCAGACCCCCAGAGGGGAACCTTACTGGCCTTGCTGATTCCACCTGCCCTGTTTATGAAGAGCGGTCCACTTCTGGACACTCTGTGATGGGGACAGTGGTCAGGCAAAGACGGAAACAGATCTAGGACAGAGCAGCCACACGAGGAAAGGACCTCGGACAGGCTGTGACTGGTGACCTTGGGCCGGTGGGACGGTCACAGAACATCCATGGGACCCAAGCATCCCGGAGAGAGCAAGGCTGGTCCTCGCTTGCCTCACACGTACTAAATTATGAAAAACGAAAAACAGGTTTTGCCCCGGCCGGTGTCGCTCAGTGGTTAGAGCATCGGCCCATGAACCAAAGGGTCGTGGGTTCGACTCCCAGCCAAGGGCACGTACCTGGGTTGCAGGTTCGATCCCCAGCCCCGGTGAGGGTGAGTGTGGGAGGCAACCAATCCATGTGTCTCTCTCACATCGATGTTTCTCTCTCTCCCCCTCCCACCCTCCCTTCTGCTCTAAAAAAAAAAAAAAAATCAATGGAAAAAATACCCTCGGGTAAGGGTTAACAACAGCAAAAAAACACACGGTGTTTTGACATCTTGGGAAATCAGTTAAGTCTAATGACTGCTATTATCTTAATAATAAAAGAGTATGTTTCTGCCCCTTGTTAAATCTCTTTGGGTTTTTAACGCCACCTAAATGGGGGAAGGAAACATACAAGTACCTTTTCCCGCCCACACACAGCAGCACCAGGAATTATACTTGAATTCTCTTAGTCGGGCTGAGTCATCCTCGGAGCAGACAGATCGGGCTGCCCATCCTTCCGTGGATCTGCACTGAGCAATGAGGGTGTAAGTATGTGAAACTATCATCCACTGTCATTTTGTGTAAAATTACAGAAGGGACTTATGGGCAGTTGAATAAATTCCTCTGTGTTCGGCCTCCTGGCTCATCCCCTGTAAAAGCTGGATAGAATCGAAAAGCAGTTTATAGAAGAAACGAGTCCAGACGTTTAAGAGATGTTCACAATTTAAAAAAATAAAAATAAAAAAAAATCAGAGTTGTCGCAGGAAGTCAGATTTCACAGTCTTGGGGAGCATTTCTTACCCACTTTCCCAGAAAGGCCATGGTTTATGCAAAATTCAATAAGAGTCATGGTTCTCCCTAACGGTGTTTTAAGAGAAAAGCACGTGACATGATCATGATAATAATAATTTCTGTCTTTGCATTCTCTGTCTTTAATCTTTACAACCCTGTGCAATAGATTTTTTGCTGACTAACCCTCACCCAAGGATATTTTTTCCATTGATTTTTTTTTTTTTAGAGAGAGTAGAAGGGAGGGGAGAGGAGAGATAGAGAGAGAAACAGGGATGTGAGAGAGACACGTCGATTGGGTGCCTCCCGCACATGCCTGACCAGGGCCAGGGATCGAACCTGCAACCCAGATACGTGCCCTTGACCGGGAATTGAACTCGAGACCCCCTAGTCCTCGGGCAGACGCTCTAAGCCCTGAGCTCTACGGGGCCAGGGCAAGAGATGTTATTTTTATCTCTATTTTACAGATGAACACACTGAGGATTTATTTATGTGTGTAACTGGCCCAAGGCCACCCAGGAAGCGAATACCCGAGGCAGAGGTTGACCTTGAACCCGTGCCCTCCACCCGGGGCTGCCTAGGAAAAGGGCCTGGCAGCCTCTCATTCATTCGTGAAGAGTCCGCTCCAGCCCCATACACAGCCTGTAGGAGGCAGAGCCAAGCCCAGGTTCCTGGGGCCTAACCTAGTTCCTTTCCTACAAAACGCAGGAGCTGCCTCCCCCCTCCCCGTGAAATAAAGAATCCTGCTTGTCCCCAGCCAGGCCGTTTCAGAAGACGCGGAGTTATTAATGCCGCCGTGTCGTTTCCTGCCTCCCTCAGTTTTAATTAATTTGCCTCTCGGCGCTTGAACGTATACCTGAGGCTTTAATTCTTTATAATAGAAAAGCCTATTGTAAGTTAATTAAAAGTGTTATGATGGCTGAAAATAGTGGGCGGATTTTAACGGGCCGCTGATCCCCGAGAATGTATTTCTTTACAGCGATGGTTTTGCTTTGTTGTCTGATTGTGGGGTTTTTGTATAACCAGCTACCTTTACTGCCAACTTAACGGCAGAAGGAAATAGGGTCATGTTGTCAACGCTAAAATGACAATTCCCCCGTAAATGGATTTTTAAACAATCGTGAGACACCGTCGAGCGTCTCCGTGGAGTGAAGGGACACCCCCACTTGGGCGATGGGCACATTGTGGCTGGAAGGCAGGTTGGATTTATTGTGCCCGAGGAAGAAGCAGCCGAGGGGGGGACTTCCAAGAAGCCGGTCAAGGATTCGGGCTCCAGCCGTCACGACGCGTGAGTTTATTTCTGCCCTTTTCTTATGGGCAACGGCAGCAGAAGTTAGAAGAAAAATGACCCGTTTCAAGAGATCGAGGTTTCTCGGAATCTTTTCTGAAGGGACTGAGAGGCCTAAAGATAGGACGACCGACGTGCGTCATATTTATGGGTTCGGAGCATCGATGTGGTTAAAATATTCACTCTCCCCCCGCCGGCCTACAGATCCAAGGCCTTGTCGATGAGAAACCCAGCAGGATTTTTTAGGGGAAGGAAGGAAGGAAAGAAGGAAAGAAGGGAGGGAGGGGGAAGGGGGGATGTCTCCACAGGCGGAAAACCATGGGACAGGCCTGTCCCTGGGCTATGATTAAAGAGGATGGGAGTGTGGCAATACGGACGTTCAGACAATACTACACAGACTAAAAACAGAAAAACATTTAAAAAATAAAATGGCCCGGCCGGGCGTGGCTCAGCGGTTGAGCATCGACCTGGGATCCAGGCGATTGGGGTTTGATTCCCGGTCAGGGCACATGTCCGGGTTGTGGGCTCGATCAATGACTCTCTCATCATTGATGTTTCTGTCTCTCTCTCTCCCTCTCCTTTCCTCTCTGAAATCAATCAAGATACATTAAAAATATATATATATTTTAAAAAATTAAAAAATAAAAAAAGAGCCCGGCCGGGCGTGGCTCAGAGGTTGAGCGTCGACCTAAGATCCAGGCAATCGGGGTTCGAATCCCGGTCAGGTCACATGCCCGGGTTGCAGGCTCAATCAATGACTCTCATCATTGACGTTTCTGTCTCTCTCTCTCCCTCTCCTTTCCTCTCTCTGAAATCAATAAAGATATATTTTAAAAAATAAAAAATAAATAAAAATAAAAATAAAAATAAAAAAATAAAAGGAAAGTCGACACTCAAACCCTCCTAAGCACCCTGCGTGGGATGCTAAAATCTCCCTCTAAGTCTGCCCCGAAGCAGGATTTAACAAGCCTGTGCCCACACCGCGGGTGGACCAGATCAGGCCTTCCTGCGGGAGCCGGGGGCTCCTATTATTTTAGAAGCATTGCCTGGGTAAGGCCAGAGTCAGACTCCTGACACCCCCAACACCGTCCCCTTCCAGGTGCCCTTTCCATCAACCCTCCTGACGCCAAGGGAGCAGAGGCCGGATCTTACTCACGCTCCTGCAGGTACAAAAGCCTCAAGTTCCCTAGAACGTGCTAAGTGGCGGCTACGATGGCTGTAGAGGAGACAAGATTAATTCATCGGTGCCTTTTGGCTCGTCTCTTTCTGGTAGAATGAGGGGTATTGATTTTTTAAATATGCTTTGATTGATTTTTAGAGAGAGGGGGAGAGAGAGAGAAACCTCGATCGGCTGGCTGCCTCCTGCACACCCCCCACCGGGATCGGGCCCTGACTGGGAACCGAACCGGCAACCTTTCGGTGCACAGGACGATGCCCATCGGAGCCACACGGCCAGAGCAGCAGTATTGATTTTCACTTGTAAGCATAACGCTGCTTCATGTTTTTTCCTTGCCTGACTATACGTGTCAGCTCAAATTTCTCTGCCAGGAAGTCTCAGCCCCTGGACGCGAGCCCTCGCTCCGCTGAATCAGCCATGGCTTCTAACGGGTCCCGTCTTTTCCCCGTGGGCCTTCCCGTGGACACGAGAAGCAATTATGTCTTCAGAATCGAGCTGGGGAAGGCCTGTGGAAGTGCATTCGTAAGCGTGAAGTATTAAAAATAGAATACGATCGCCCAGCATCGCTGTTGTCATTTGCACTCGCTCGACTAATTCATCCCAGGATCAAGCGGACGATGGATCTGAACGTCCGGTTGACCCGCCCATTGCATTTCTAGAAAAACAGATCCGACGGGTCTCCGCCGTGAAACGCAGAAGATGGAAATGAACCGCCTTTGGACATAGGCAAAGTCCACGCGAGAGGTTCCTCCGAGCTCCTAAGGGGCCTGAATGAAGTCCTGGCCGTTAATTCTCTGTGTTGCCTACAAGACTCGCTCTATTTGGTTTTCTCTGCATGCAGAGATATTGAGGCCGATGTCACAGATGACCGAGGAGACTTTCAAGAGCGTAAACCTTGCGAGAGAATTCCCCGTGGCTTAGCTGCGCCTGCTTTTGTTTCAGAAAACTGTCACGTCAAGGATATTTCTATAGCAAACAGCTTTGAAAAGAGACGCCGTGTCCCCCTCTGGGGCAGCAGGGAGCTTTCTCTCCCGACCGGAATAATGTAATGTTTTCTTCTGCGGCACCGGTCGGGTTTTCCTAAGCTCGGGGTTCCTCGGCTGGGATCAAGCTCACGGTCTGCACTGCTCGCTGGGGGAAGCCAAGGAGAGAGGCCTCGGGGAAGCCAAACCTGCGGACATCTTTTTGTTGTTGTTCATCGTCACCCAAGGATATTTTTTCCGATATTTTTTAGAGAGAGAGAGAGAAATATTGATATGAGAGAGACACATCTCACATCGATTGGTTGTGTCCCGAACCCGTCCTGGGCCAGGGGTGAACCTGCAACCAGGTAGGTGCCCTTGACCCGGAGTCAAACGGTCGACCCTTAGAGAGCAGGCCGACGCTCTAACCACTGAGCCACACCAGCCGGGGCCCTGCGGGCATCGTGGTCTCAGGCTTCCGGCCTCCGGGACAGTGAGCGCATGTCTGCGCCAGGCCCTGCTCTTTGGTATTTTGTTATAGCAGCTTCAGCAAATTACTACCCTCTATCTAGTCAAAGACGCTCCCGGAATCAACACTCTCAGTCCCCCCCACCGTCCCCCGGAGCAGTTATTTTATAACCGCGTCCAGCGGGAGGGGCTTCCTTAAGTTTGTTCCGTTTCTCCTGCTGGGGTGAAGCTTCCTGTCCTGATCTTTCTATAGAAATGACGCGAGCACGGCCACCATTCCCCTTATAATAGCTTTTCACAAAGACGAGCGGTCTGAATAAATCGGCGTTTTCAGACTAAATAAGAAACCCCAGCGGGAAAAATAAAAGAAAACCCCTCTGGCCTAAAAGTGCACAGACTGAAAGAACTGGGGGAGGGGCGAGAGCCAGAAACAGCGACCCCATGAAAGCTGGGCGGCGGGTCTGCTTTCCCCTCCCCTTCCTTCCTGTCGCGTGTTGCGTGTGGTTTCCATGGAAATCCGCGATTGCGGGTGCTTTCTCCGGCAGGAGCTACAGGCAGGTTTCCCAATTTGCATCACGCAGCGATTTATGGGGCGGACGCGAAGCTGGCGGGCAGGGGGGGAAAGGGGGGGGCGATGGCTGGGTGTTGGGGGGGCCCACCTGTGGCCTGTGCGTGTCCAAAGTTGCTCAAAGCATCAGAAGGGCCCACTGTACCGGGCCGTCAGCCACCACCCAGTGAAGTCTTTGTGGGGTAAAAAGACACAACTTTCCTTTTCTTGTGTGTGGACATTTTATTTGCGAAATCCGGGCAGCCACCGTGGAATCTCCGAATTTTAGCCAACACCCGTCGATCCCTGCCTCCCTCACCGGGAGCGACCAGTCCTTCTGATAACGTGGCCATCAAGGGCCCAGACAGGCCGTGATCACACCGTCGCCTTAGTGACACGCTGACTAGGGAGGGTCCCTCTTCCCTGCAGGTCACACAAGGTCCTGGCGGTGGGTGACAAGGGCTCCTTGGGGTCCAGGTGCTGGGGGACAAAGTATGTCCCCCGAGAGAGCAGCAGCTCAGGGCCAGGGACCAGGGTCTTTCTGAGGGACCCCACCTCTGTCGCCTCATCTGGTCATCAGGGGTAACCGTGCGTTTATTTATCTCAGGGCTTTTGTAACACCCCTCAGGGCCGTTGTATTACTTACACGTTAAACATTGATGGCGATCACACGCGTGTATGGGTTAAACATTCAGTTCCAGTTTCAGCACTTCCGTGTGGCGTTAAAACAGGGCTGGCCCGGCCGGGCGCGGCTCAGTGGTTGATCGTCGACCTAGGATCCAGGCGATCGGGGTTCGATTCCCGGTCAGGGCACAGGCCCGGTTGCAGGCTCGATCAATGACTCTCTCATCATGGATGTTTCTATCTCTCTCTCTTCCTCTCTCTGAAATCAATAAAGATATATTTAAAAACAAAACAAAACAAAAACACAGGGCTGGCCCTGGCCAGTGTGGCTCAGTGGTCAGAGCACCGGGCAGCCCACCAAAGGGTCGCCGGTTCGATTCCTGGCCAAGGGCACGCACCCATGGGGGCGAGTGCGGGAGGCAATCAATTGATGTCTCTCTCTCCCTCCCTCCCTCGCTCCCACTCTCCCTAAAAATCGATGGAAAAAATATCCTCAGGTGAAGACTGGGAAGCCCGTCACGAAACCACAACGACAGGAGGCGTCATTTAGAGACAGACCTCAAATTTACAGCAGATGCAGAGAAATCGCACTAGGATATGATTTGAAGTTCAAGGGGCGCTTCCACCTCGACTCAGACCCACTCCCCCCGCCCCGGGGGCCAAGGAGCATCTTGAAGGAAACGAAAAAAGAAACTTTCGCTTTTCTCCAATAACCCCCAGCAGCTTCTGTTCCTCGGCCTCTCCTGGGAACAGTGGTGTGTTGAGAGGGTAGGGCTCCCGTTACCAAGGAAACGCATCGCCAAAGGTCCAGCGATGAACGAGCGGGTCTCCGGTTGCCATGGGCGATGTTTCCCTGATGCGTTTCAAGGCCGGGCCTGGTGGATGGTCCGTGTGGCTCCTTGTTTGTATCGCGGATTCAAGTGTGTCGTGTGTGATCCTTGGCACCCTCCTCCACTTAAATTTTCTGTTCTTTTGTCTGAGTTCCAGTTTCTGAAAACAAAATTAATCTCCCAGAACGTTAGAAACGCACCACACACCGTCTTCAAAAGGGGATGCTATTTGTTTCATAAAACCGAGCGGTAGAAGAAAAATGAAATGTGTCATCCAGCCAACCCTGTCCCTGGACTGGGACCACCTGTCCGCAGGAGCATCGTGACAAGAGACAGGATGTTGAGTCAATGCCCGTGTCCACTTCGGGGTCTCTCCAGGCCTCACACATCTTGGGTGCTCAACAAGTGCTTTTTGAATGAGTTAATGAGTGAATGAGTGAATGAATGAATGAGTGAATGAATGAGTGAGTGAATGAATGAATGAATGAGTGAATGAATGAAGGGCCTGCATTCAGCCAGCCACCTAGACAGAGCCTAGAGAGAAGGTCAGGGTGGTCCCTGTCTTCCCTGAACCTGTAACTCGAATTCAGGAGGCAGATAAGTCCGGGGATTTCCTCCATCCACAGCCCCAAGGTCTCAGGGACCTGGCTCGGGTGTGAACACCCCCGGCCGAGCGCCGTAGTGTTTATTATTTCATTTCATTGCCACCAAATTGAATGATAGCTCTTTTCCCATTACTACGAGTGGTGTCTATGGACTGAATGTTTGTGTCCCTCCCCAATTCATATGTGGAAGCCCTAACCTCCCCGCCCCCCCCCCCCGTATGATAGTATTTGGAGGTGGTGCCTTTGGGGTTGATGAAGTCATGAGGTCATGAGGAGTGTGGGGTCCCCTTGACGGGATTCATGCCCTAATGAGAAGAGTCAGAGACCAGAGCCCTCCTTCCTCCACCACGTGGGGACACGGGAGAAGGCGGCCGTCTGCAGGAGAGCCCTCCCCAGGATCCTGGCCTTCCAGTGCCCGGAACCGTGGGGAACAAATGCGCACGGTCTCAGCCGCCCGGCCTCTGGCCTTCCCTTAGAGCAGCCCGAGGAGACCAGGACGTAATTAAGTCAGTAGAAGGTCACACGGCTCTGGAGCCACAGGATTGGACTTGAACTTTCCCTTTATACCATTTTCTTTCCTTCTAAGACTCAAAACATGGTCATCCTCTGTGTCTTCCCAACATCCCCTGGTGCCTGGCAGAAGATGCCGCTGCTCTGGTCATCCCCATGGACCCTGAGGACCGACTTAAGCTGGGCTCCTGCCTACTGATGGGAACTATCTTGGTGGTTTTTGACAGCCTCCCATGATGTCCCCAAGGTGACTGTGACATCTCGACAATGCTGACTCCCTTCGGGAATCTCATCTCGGGCCCTGAAGCAGAGACAGAGCTGAAATCTTGGCTAAATTCACCAACTCTAAGGAGAGTCTTGAAACAAAGCCGCCGTCCCCGCTCCCGGCCTCCAGGAGAGGAACAATGAAAGATGTTTCGTCTCATGGCCATCGCCCTGGAGTGGCTCCTTTCGGGACTCGCCGTCTCCACTAGAACACGCCTCAACCTCGCCCTTCCGAGTGTGTTTCAAATGACAACCCCCCCGAAGGGACCCTAATGAAGTCGTTTTATTTTCCTCCCATTAAGGGAACTCGAGTGTGCCAAGTCGCTGGGTCCTCTCTGGGTTTTTGCTTTACTCCCAACCTGACACTCATACGTGGGTGCGTCGCGTTTATAAAGAGGTGCCCCAGCCCCGAATGGTATGGCTCAGTGGTCAGAGCACCAGCCCCTGCCCTGAAGGGTCTTGGGTTCGATTCCAGTCAAGGCCACATGCCTGGGTTGTAGATTCAGGCCCTGCCCCCGGTCAGGGCGCATGGGAGAGGCAGCTAATCGATGTGTCTCTTTCACACACCAATGTTTCTCTCTCTCTCCCTTCTACTCTCTCTAAAAATCAATGGGGAAAAAACCCTCAGTCCTCGGGTAAGAATAAGAAAATAAAAAAGAAAATAAATGCAAACAGGTGCCCCAGACTCGTCCTCTGTGACAGCAAACCCACCTCTGAAAGGCATCGAAACATTTGGACTCTAATCCAAACGACATCCCAGCCTCCACCCCGAGCTCGCTCTCCGCCTCGCTCACACTTGGGGAACTGCGCGCGTCCCGTGGCTGGCCGGAGTCCTGCTCACAGCCCATTTCCCAGCACTTAGCTGCTAATTGAAATTTCACAGTACAATACTTAAGACACAACTCCAAATTGCATCGCCATTTAAGCAAATGTGTTTTCCTAGCCATTTAACTGGGTGTGATTTCCTCTCGGCTAATATGCTTCTTATGATTTGCTGTTTGGGGCTGGTGCAATTAAGCCCTTCAGGATTTATTTCAGGGTATTCTAGAATGTCCTATTTCCCTGTGAATGGAATTTAACCCAGTCCTGTGCTTAATTGTCTCACCCGACTGTGTGCCTTTACAAGGAAAGTGAACATTTCCATTCTCGGGGGAGGAACTAGTTCTGGGCTCTGCCTGCACAGACTTTTCCAAACCTCAGTCCGTATTGGTTCCCGTATGTATTCTCTCGGGCCTGACCCTAATATGAGATTGTGTAGGAGCTCCCGCCATAGAAACAGTTAAAAGCAGCATTTAAAGAATAATATTTGAGCCAGGCTGGCATGGCTCAGTGGTTGAGCATCAACCTAGGATCCAGGAGATCGCAGTTCGATTCCCGGTCAGGGCACAGGCCCGGGTTGTGGGCTCAGTCCCCAGTCGGGGGCGTGCAGGAGGCAGCCAATCAATGACTCTCTCTCTCTCTCTCTCTCTCTCCCCCCTTTCCTCTCTTGGCAATCAATAGACATACTTTTTAAAAAAGGGAATAATATTTGAGCCCTGGCCGGTGTTGCTCAGTGGTTAGAGCATCGGCCCGAGCACCAAAGGGTCACAGATTCGATTCCCTGGCCAAGGGCACATACCTGGGTTGCAGGTTTGATCCCTGGCCCTGGGCGGGGCACATGCAGTCCTGTGCTTAATTGTCTCACCCGACTGTGTGCCTTTCTCACATCGATGTGTCTCTCTCACATCGATGTTTCTCTCTCTCCACCCCCTTCCACTCTCTCTAGAAATCGATGAAAAAAATATCCTTGGTGAGGAGTAACAAAAATAATAAAAATAATAATATTTGAAAACATAAAGGTCCTTGAAGAGGACAGATCACCATAACAATCCCTCTCCTTTGAGGTGGATTTTTAAAACTGTACTACAGACATTTCAAATGAGCAAAAGGGTGGAACAGATGATAGAGCTCCCATTACCCGTGTTCCAGCGTCAACGATGACCAATAGTTTGCTAACCTTATTTTGTGTACCACACTGGCCCCCACTTTTGTTTGTCTGATTTTGCGCCAGATTGCTTGCTAGAATGTTTTAAAGATGCTAGGTCATATCACTCCATAAATACTTCATTCAGTAGGTATCTCTAACTGGGAATGACATATTCTACTATTACCCACCTAATTATACATAACAGAATTAACAATAAATTCTTTTTTTGTGGTTCTTTTTGTTGTTGTTCATATATATATATATATATGTATATATATTTGTTGTTCATATGTGTGTATATATATATATATGAACACACACATATATATATGAACACATATATATATATATGAACACATATATATGTATATACACATATACGTAGGTAGGTAGGTAGATAGATGATAGATAAGTGATAGATTAGATAGACAGATGATAGATAGGTAGGTAGGTAGGTAGGTAGATAGATAGATAGACATAGAGATAGAGTGTTCACCACCTCAATGGTGATGGAAGGGGACTTGACCTGGGGTGGTGAACAGTAAATTCTTAACTTCCTCTAACACTCAGTCTGTATAAAATTTCCCAATTGTCTCAAAGACGTTGTTTTACAGTTGATTTATTATGAGTCAGACCCAAATAAGTCCAGATATTGCTTTTGATTTTTATAACTTAAGTTTATTTTACCCATGAGCCCTCCACCCCCTTTCTCCCAGGCCTTGGATCTGTGGGTGAACCTGGTCTCTGGAACTGCCCTTCCCCACCCCATTCTGGATGAGGGAGTGGCTTTTCCTCATAATGTTATTTAATGGTTCATCTTTCTCTATTTTTTTCTATTTTTTCTTTCATAGATTGTGATTTGGGCGTTGTATTTAAAAACCCGTCACCAAACCCAAGGTTATCTACATTTTCAGTTATCATCTAGGACTTTTATAATTATGCATTTTTATAGTTAGGTCTATGATCCGTTTAAGTAAATTTCTGTGAAAAATATAAGGCCTTTGTTTAGATTACATTTTTGGCATCTGGATGTCCAGTGGTTCCAGTGCCCTCAGCTGACAAGACCATCCACCCTCTATTGACTTACCCCGCTCCTTGTCAAGGGTTAATGAACTGTGGGTCTATGTCCATGGGTTGAGTGCTGGTAATCACTCCTTTATTTCTTTTCTTTTTTTTTTTAATATATCTTTATTGATTTCAGACAGAGGAAGGGAGAGGGAGAGAGAGAGAAACATCAATGATGAGAGTCATTGATCGGCTGCCTCCCACTCGCTCCCTGTTGGGGATCGAGGAGCCCGCGACCCGGGCCTGTGCCCTGACCGGGAATCGAACCTCGACCTCCCAGATTCTAGGCTGACGCTCAACCGCTGAGCCACGCCGGGCCGGGCTCCTTTATTTCTGATATGAGAAATTCATGTCTTCTCTGTTTTTTCTTCGTTTCCATAACTAGAGGTTTAGCAATGTTGTTGATCTTTGTGAAGAACCCTTTTAAATTCGTTCACTTCCTTTTGCTTCCCTGTTTTCAGTTTCACTGATTCCTGCTCTAGTTTCTTTAACTTGTATTTTTCTACTTGGCTTGGGTTCGTATTTCTCTCCTTTCTCTAGTTTCCGAAGATGGATTCTTAGATTATTGATTTTAGATTTTTCTTCTCTTCCAATATCTACACTCAATGCCCTAAGTTTCCCTCTACGCTGCTTTTGGCGCCTCCCGCAAGTTTCGATGCCCTATTTTTATTTTCATTCATTCAACATATTTTTAAATCTTCTCTCCCGACTTCTTCTTTGACCCGTGAGTTATTTGGGAACGTGTTGTTTCGTCTCCAAATGTTTTGGAATTTCCCAGCTGTCCTTTTGTCATTGATGTGCAGTTTATTTCCAGGGCTGTCCGAGAGCCTACAGCGCATGGTTTCTATTCTTTGAAACTTGTAAGGTCTGTTTTGTGACCCAGAATGTGGTCTCTCTTCTGAGCAAATCTGAGAAGAGTACGTTCTTCTGTCGTTGGATAAAATATTATATAAATATCCATTAATTCCAGTTGAGTGGTAACGGTGCTGATTTGCTTTTCTGCCTCCTGGTTCTGTCGGTTATTCATAGAGGGTGTTGATGTCTCCAGCTATATGCATGGATCTGACTGCGTCTCCCTGCAGTTTTATCGGTTTTGTTTCAAGTATTTTGATGGCCTGGGTTTTGTTTGTTTGTTTGTTGTTGTTTTGTAAATATGTTTTTATTGATTTCAGAGAGAGGGAGAGAGAGAGAAACATCGATGATGAGAGTCACTGATCGGCTGCCTCCTGTGCGCCCCCTGCTGGGCATCGAGCCCGCCACCCGGGCCTGTGCCCTGACCGGGAATCAGACCTTGACCTCCAGGTTCCTGGGTAGATGCTCACCGGCTGAGCCACGCCGCCCGGGCCGGTGGTCTGTTTCTATGTGGACACACGTTAAGGACCGATATGTCTTCATGGAGACCTGATCCCTTTACCATTACTGGATACCGCCGTTTATCTCTGACGTTTTGTCTTGTCCCAAAGTCTACTTTTCATCTACTTGTGTTTTCATATTTAAAGTTGATTTCTTGTAGACAAATTGGGTTGGGGGTTTTTTTTAATCCTCACTTGAGGATATTTTTTTCTACTGCTTTTCTATTGCTTTATTGAGAGAGTGGAAGAGAGAGAGAGAAACATCGATGTGAGAAACACATTGATCGGTTGCCTCCCGCATGCTCCCCGACAGGGGCTGGGCATCGAGCCTGCACCTGAGGTGTGCGCCCTTGGCCACAGTCAAACCCAGGACCCTTCAGTCCGAGGGCTGAGACTCTAACCACTGAGCAAACCATCCAGGGTAATTGAGCCTTTTTTTCCATCTGCTCTGACAGTTTCTGTATTTTACCTGATCCGTGCAGCCCAGTCACGTTGATGAGGCAGGCGAGCGTTCTTGGGCCTGGCCAGTCTGAATAGCTGCAGCGAGTGCTGGGCCATAAGTATGGCCCTAGGTGCCTGATGGCCGGTCCTGTGGCGATTAGGGCCGGTGGATAGCAGCCTGGAGCTTGAGGTGGTTGTGGTGTGGACTGTGGATTAGCCGGTTTGCATTTGGAAAGTGAACCCCTAGGAGGAAGACTCCCCCCAGGAGAGGGTGAGGGGTGGCGAGGTTGGCAGGAGGCCAGGGCCAGGGGACTCAGGCATGTCACGAGGTCGCCCAAAACGAGGAGTGTCTGGCATATGCACGTGGCGCAGATGTTAAAGCTTCGAGCTTATGGACGCTAGAAGCATGGTTGAGGCTGTTGGCATGTTTCTGCCCTCACCCAAATGTGCCCGTGGCAGGGAAAGTGGTGGGGAAGCCCCCCCACTGGCCTTGCGAAGTTTCACAAACAGAAACCAGTGCGTCCTGCTCAGCCTCGGAGCTCAACACTCTTTGGCTCGCGTCGCGGTTCCTCTCTGCTCTTGCCCCTGGGGAAAATTTGTGTTCGAGAATTTCATGAAAAACACTTCTCTGTAACTGACTTGTGCATGGGGGAGATGACTATTGTAGGCATTTATAATCTGAGAGCGATCGGTTTCTTCCTCGGGGAGAGAAGGTAAGTAATTAAAAAATATGATTATTAATGTAAGAATCTCGAAACGGTGATCCTGCCAATTCCTAACAGCATTACAAATGTCTTCAAGCACCAAAGCGTCGTAGGAGGGGAAGTGAATTGACAACCTAAGACAGAAACTAATTTGGAATACAATTAATTGTGGCCCTGTTGAAAAGCAATGCGTTTTCCACGTCGGCAAGTGGCTGCAAGTAATCTGGTTCTTTGTTCTTTATTTAATGTCCTTTCTGTGATTGCTCAAACTCTTATTTATGAGAAGGGCTAGTTTTCCATGTAAAATAATTAGGAGGAAAGGAGAGGGCGTGGTTCCGCCATGAGGCAGTGGGCACAGCCGGAGAGGGCCGGCCTTGGGCAGCCCTGGTGGGCGGTGGAGGTGGTGTCACCTCCTCCTGCCTTCTCCGCCCCTCCCGTCGGAAGACGTGTCCACCGTCTACACTGTGCTCAATGCTTCTGTGAGTTACACCCCCCGGTTCGCCCTCTCCAACCCAACTCAACCCAACCCAACCCAACCCAACCCAACCCAACCCAACCCAACCAAGCACAACTAATAACAGAAGTCAGTTGGGCCCCAAGGCCCTGGCGGTTCCCTCGTGGCACCATCCGAAGCAGGGTGGCCTCCGGTCACAGTTCCTGCCATGACCTCTTGGCCTCTGTGGGCATCTCCCCCATTGAGCTCAACGTGGCAGCTGGTGCATTAACAGGGGCAAAAAAACAAAACAAAAGCACAATAGAATAATAATACAGCTGCTTGTGGAAGGCAGGCAGGAAGGCAACCAACGGATGTGTCTCTCTCACATCAATGTTTCTCTCTCTCTCTCTCCCCTCTCTCCCTCCAACTCTCTCTAAGAAATCAATGGAGAAAATATCCTTGGATGAGAATTGACAGGCAAAAAATTACTGTGTATGTTTTCTGATTTGTATTAATCTCCACATGGCACTTGGACATTGTAGACACGCAGAATAGCATGACTGGCTGAGCGCAGGGACGCCTCAGCTTCCGCGGGGGCATCAAGCTCATGTCCGCGCTGGGCTCCAGGGTGACCTTTCAGACCTCAGACGACCCTCCCCGCACCCCCATGCCGACGGCACATGTCACCCTTTGAGTGTGACCTGCACACGTGGGATGCCTTCTCTTCAAGGTGGTCACCCCCCCCCATCTTGGAGGTAAGAAAAAAATAGGGGGGCAGGTAGGGGAGCCTATTCTCTGAGCACCTCGGCTTTTATGCAGGAGCATCCCGATGGGTGTTAAAACCCAACAACTTCTCAGAGCCTGAAGGCACTGGGAGGAAGCGAGGAGGGGGCTCCCCCGGCCCCCCCTTCCCCCCGGGTCCCCCTTTCCCCCTCCCAGGCCAGCCTCATGCCCCTCTGCTATCCATGCACAGCCATCACAGGTGACACAGAAGCGACTCCTTCACCTGCAGCAAAGGGGGATCAGCAAAGCTCAGGTCGCTGTCGAAACCCGTCCTTCCCAGCAAAGGCCCTGTGTGCGTGTGAGTGACGTCAATCCCCACCCAAGGATATTTTTCCATTAATTTTTAGAGAGAGTGGGAGGGTTGGGGGGAAAGACAGAGAGACAGAGAGACATCGATGTGAGAGAGACACATCGATTGGTTGCCGCCTGCACTTGCCCTGATTGGGCCCAGGGGTCGAACCTGCAGCCCAGGGACGTGCCCTTGACTGGGGATCGAACCCAAGACCCCTCAGTGCTCCAGTTGATGCTCTAACCACCGGCCAGGGTCGAAGGCCCTTTTCCGCTGCCTTGTGTTCTTCCCATCCCGGTGCCATCGCATCCCCGGGCGCGTCCCAGCCTTGACCTCGCCCGTCACTGAGCACATCATGGTCCACTCCTGTAATATGTCACTTGGCAGGAGGTAGAAGCAAAATCACAGACCACAAGCTACAGGAGAAAGATGGAAACACCGTGGAGCAACCCCGGATGCCGAGTGTGGCCTGTGCCCTGGGGACCCCGGGGCCATCCAGGGCTGCCCCCGGGACCCTCGCCGGAAATGTCAGCGCTGTGCCGGGAGTCGCTGTGACTCACCTCCTGTAGTTACTCCTGCGCCTGTGTCACAGGCTCAGCACGAACCAGGGCCTCCCTGGCAACACCGACGTCCCATTTTTCTTTCAGATTCACATCAACAGCCCCGTCTAATGTTAAGTGGCCCGTCTCCGCCTTCATGGAGTGAACAGCTTGGCTGGAAGAAGTCACACTTTCTTTTCACTTCAGCTGGTGGCTTTTAGGAGTCAGTGGCGTTCACACAGAAATATCTGTCTTTGTCGGGGAAACCCTTGGGGCACAGACCGCTCCAGCTTACGCGTTAGAAAGGAATGCTGACCTTTGAAAGCAAACCCGCCGTGGACAGAAGAAGGCCCCTCCTGGGTCGTGAGAACTTGCCTTCTGCCCTTCCTGTCCTCCGGCCCTGTCTCCAGCTCAAGGAACATGCCTGAAATATCTTTAAAACAGGACATCGGCCCTGGTCCCGTGTGGCTCGGTTGGTTGGACGCCATCCTGGGCACCAAGAGGTCGCAGGTTCAATTCCCAGTCAGGGCACTGGCCTGGGTTACGGGCTCCATCCCCAGTAGGGGGCGTGCAGGAGGCAGCTCATCGATGTTTCACTGTCACATCGACCAATGTTGCTCTCTAAGAATCATCAATAAAAAAAATATTTAAAAAAATAAAATATGCCCGGCCGAGCGTGGCTCAGCGGTTGAGCGTCAATCTAGGATGCAGGGGATCAGGGTTCGATTCCCAGTCAGGGCACATGCCCCGGTTGTGGGCTCAATCAATGACTCTCTCATCATTGATGTTTCTATCTCCCTCTCCCTCTCCTTTCCTCTCTGTGAAATCAATAAAGATATATTTAAAAAAATAAAAATAATAAAATAAAATAAAGCCCAGCTGGGAGTGGCTCAGAGGTTGAGCATCAACCTGGGATCCAGGGGATGTCGGTTCGATTCCCGATCAGGGCACAGGCCCGGGGTGCAGGCTCCTCCATCCCCAGCAGGGGGCGAGCAGGAGGCAGCCGATCAATGACTCTCCTCATTGATGTTTCTCTCTCTCTCTCTCCCTTCCTCTCTCTGAAAGCAATAAAGATATATTTAAAAATTAAAATAAAATAAAAAATAAAATCAGGGCATCACTTATTTAGCAATTACATATCCGCGTAATAGTGAATTTCCCGAGGAGAGGTTCCACGTGAGCTAAAACATTCACAGCTGAGATGGGAAATTAGGAAGCAGCAGTGCCAAGGGACACCTGAAGGCCGGGAGGTGACATGGAGGGTGAGAGTGCGAAAGGGTGGCTGGAATCCTAGGGACAAGCGTCCCCCCTGTGCCTGGAAGCTGGCTGTTCTGAGAGCAGCGCAAGTGCACGTTCTGGATCAAGCGCGTCACAAAACGGCCTTGTGTCTGCGTGAGCTTATTAGCAAAACTTCCCCGGCAAGGCCCGATTTAAGTAAAATAATCGGTCTAAAGTCAATCAATACAAATTTAAAAAGGGAAAGGGGACCGAAGGGTGCCTGAGAGAGCCTGTGTCTTCTGAAAACTGCGAGAGATGAGCGCTGGCCTCACCGTGGGCGGCTGCAGGGACATCTCACCGCACTTGAGCCGACTCTGCGCTGCGTGGAAGAGCCAGGGAAGCCTCACGGCCCCACGGAGACTGCCCCGCGTGTGTTATAACCGGCAGGAAATGAATTCCCCAGAAGATGCCTCTGTGTTCCTGACCTTCTTCCATAAAACGCGTCCTGCTGCGTGTTTTCCTAACACTGAAAATCGCAGGGAGGCTCCAGCCAAGTCCACGCTCCGGGCCAGGCAGCCCCCCCTCCAGCCCACAGCCGCCAGCGCCCCGATCTCTTGTCTAAACAGATGTTTTAAGATTAAAATATCGGCTCCTTAAATAGCCCCGGATCCGATGGGCTGCTCGGAGCCTCCCTTCCCGCCGCCCCGATGATTTGTTGTTTTTAATTAAATCGGTAGCAGTTATGGCCACTTTTTGCACTGATTCTGAAGAACACGGTGTTTGGGGAGATGACGGATCTGGCCTCAATAGCAGCAACGTGCCAAGTCCCCCCTTTTTTTTTTATTAAATTTAAATTAGGTGGAGAGGTTGGATAAATCAAAGAGGAAAGAAAGAGCGAGCGAATATTCTCAGATCTATAAATCTATCCCTGACCATCGGAAAAGATGCCTATGGGAACCCCAGGCTGTGTGAGAGGGAGGGTCCCGCTGCTGGGGGCCCCGGGGAAGCCGCTCCTGGTGAGACCCCAGCGCACAGAGAGGGTGATTGTAGCTTATCTCCAAGGGCCCCTTCCAGCGCCGTCTGCTGCTCACCCTGACCCCCCTTAAGGCGTCTCTAACTCACCGGCGCAATCACCCCGATATTCTGCCTGTGTGCAAGGACAGAAGGGGAGCGAGAGATGACTGCAGGTGTTTTCGGGGTGCTTTTAAACCTGATGTACCGCCTGACATAGGGTTCGTTTCCACAGCAACTGAAAGTTTTCAATTGCGCTTCTTTCCCGGAAACAGGGATGGAGGCTACAGCCGGCCGCAGTTTTAACAAATAGACATTTCAGTCGGCCGAGTGGGTTGGAAATGGGAAGAGAGCACAGCCTCTTGGCCGGGATCGCTCACTGTGCGAAGGTTTCCGTCAAGCCCGACGTGTGGTCAGTGTTCTTTACACGCACCCCAGGCTACCGTTAGAGGTTCGTGATTCTGCCCTGGCCGGTGTGGCTCAGTGGTTAGAGCCTCGGCTCGCGCGCTGAAGGGGGTCACAGGTTCGATTCCAGCCGAGGGTATGCGCCTCGGGTTGCAGGTTCGATCCCCGGCCCCGATCAGGGTGTGTTTGGGAGGCAACGGATTGATGTGTCTCTCTCACATCGATGTGTCTCCCTCCCTCCCTCCCTCCCTTCTCTCCCTGCCTTCCATTCTCTCTAAAGAAAAAAAAAAATTAATGAGCCCGGCCGGCGTGGCTCAGTGGTTGAGAGTCGACCTAGGATTCAGGAGATCCGGGTTCGATTCCCGGTCAGGGCACAGGCCCGGGGTGCAGGCTCCTCAATCCCCAGCAGGGGGCGAGCAGGAGGCAGCTGATCAATGACTCTCATCATGGATGTTTCTCTCTCTCTCCCTCTCCCTTCCTCTCTCAAATATCAATAAAGACATATTTTTTAAATAAAATAAAATAAAATAAATAAAAATAAACAATAAAATAAATAAAGAGATGTAAAATAAATAAGCAACATAATATAATAAAATAGAGATGCAAATGTCAGGGCTGTGAATTGAGAGTACACCAAACACTTTAAGGACCGAGTTGGTGAATTAATTATAGGCTAAGGTGCCAGAAACGCGGTTCTCCTTGTCTTTAAGTTCACTTGGCGTATTTTTACCACCCTGCCTTTCTTTTCTTTTTTTCTTTTTTTTTAAGAAAAAAACCTTGCTTGGGTTTGGAATGAATAGATCTTTGTTAAGATCGTCTGTTCTCTGAGCCCGTTACGGGGTGCCCTGTTCTGCCAGGGCCTCTGGCTCATCCGTGTCCCCAGTGCTCACAGAGGACAGGGGACTCGTAGGACCGAGGCCAACCCAGGTCTGCCGCACACGCTTCCTTCTCCTGCAGAGGGTGGACCTCAGATGCTCTTTCTTCCTACCGGCCACGTGGACATGCGGACACATACACCTGCACAAACGTGTACACCTGCCCGAACGCACACATGCCCACATATGCATGCACACGCACACACAAATTCACACACACTCACACACACGCATGGATTAAAATAGCACAAGAGCGGATTTAGGACGAATACCAGCATTTCTCTGAAGTACAGGGGCCCTTGAAGGCGGGTGGAGTCTAATCCTGCTCAGGGCAGGGGCACGTATGTTTGGACTAAAGGCGCAGAGAGAGTAAAGCAGCTAAAGGTCCCCCCCCGAGCTCTCTGATTCTCTCCGTGTCTGACGGTGAAATATTAGCCCGTTAACGCAGGATGCCCAGTGACATTGGAAATATTTGGGTCACGCTTAGACTACAACGTTATTTGTCCTGCTTCTGAAGTTCGAATGTCATGGGGCACCCTACACTGTTATTTTATTTTAGTTATTTTTTTTTTGTTAATTCTCACCATAGGATATTTTTTCCAGTGATTTTTAGAGAGTGGAAGAGAGGGGGAGAGAGGGAGGCACATGGATTGGTTGCCTCCTGCACGCGCCCCGATGGGGACCAGGTATACGACTTGCCCTTGACTGGGAATTGGTGCGCAGGCCAGCGCTCTAACCACTGAGCCACCCCAGCCAGGGCGAGGCACCGGATATTTCCGTTGCTACACAGTCAACGTGCTGAACGGCAAGGAAGCTCCTCACAGGAGCCCAAGCTCATCCCCAGCCGACTGGGCCCTGGTCATCCTGAGGCTTCGCCTGAACTGGCTGCAGCGGCCCAGCCACAGCTTTCGCCACAAGGGGGCGGTGGAGAGAGGGCCAGGCTGGGAGCAAGGACCACAGGCTCCGGCCACCGGGCTGCGTCTGTCTCCCACGGGCCTGGCCGCTCGCTCTCTCGCTGTCCCCTGCTCCCCCTCAGGCCCAGACCCGACAGCCCTAAGCCAGACGCCCCGGCTTTGCGTGGGAAGGATATTCCAGGGCAGGGCCCGCGGTCGCCTCGCAGCAGGAGCCACGTCCAAGTCCTCAAACTCTCCCTCGCTTGTTTTCTTCTCGGTGGACAGTCACCACTAAAAGCCTCAGGGCCACACGGAGAGCTTTGTGTCCATCCTCTGTGAGGGAGGTGTGGCCACGGGCATGCCCCAAAGTGTGAGCGGGAGTGGCCTGTGTCACGGCTGGACACGGCCTTAAAGACCAAGGTGAGCTTTCCAAGGGTCCTCTGCCGCGGAAACCATCCACAGGCCAGGTGCCGCCCCCCTGGGAGCCGGGGGCCAGGTGACAGTGACGTGAACTAGACCCGGACCCGTAGACACGTGGCCTGAGGAGGAGGCACAGTCGTGCTGGTCAAAGCCATGGTGTCGGGAGGCGTCTCTGCACTTAAATCCTAAGCTGTGGTCACCGTGCGAAACATCAGGACCGGGATGGGGGCATGGTGATGACATTCTAACAACGCGGGGCGCTGACCCGGCGCCAGGCAGCGCGCCTGGGAGGAAACCGTTACTGGGGCCAAAAGGATCACAGTCGATGTAACGCGGCCGCCAAATGGGAGAGGAAACCGTTTCCTGCGACGAACGAGAAGCCGGATGGTCGGCCTAGGGAACTCGTAGCTCAGGGAAACGAGCCCGAGTCGGCTCCGCCGGTGCAGCCACGGGCAGTCCACGTGCCACGGGCCCGTGCGCACTGCGGGTGTGTAACGTGGGTGTGATATATGTATGGCTGTGTGTGATACGTGTGATATATACACCATGTATGTAACACACATTATATAATCTCCTCTGACGACTCCACTGCACGTGGGAAACACGCTGTCCCTGGAGCAGTGCTCGCTGCTCGGTTGTAACTCGGAGAGGTCGGGCCCTGAACGGAGCCGGCGCATCGCAGAGCCACGGACACGCCTCCCTTTCGAAAGGGGCCCGTTCCCAGTTCGGGGGCAACGTCTCCTGGTTCCCCCCACATGTCACATATCTTTTTTTTTTTTTAATATGTCTTTATTGATTTTGGAGAGAGGAAAGGAGAGGGAGAGAGATAGAAACATCAATGATGAGAGAGCCATCGATCGGGCCCGCAACCCAGGCACGTGCCCTGACCGGGAATCGAACCCCGATCGCCTGGATCCTAGGTCGACGCTCAACCGCTGAGCCACACCGGCCGGGCAATGTCACATATCTTGAAAGAGGAACATGCTCCCGACTATGGAATCCACGAGGCTGCAGATATGTCGGGCAGGGGGCTGGGAGAAGCATCCGGACCGAGCTTTCTTGACCTCGCTGGCTCCGAGCCACTTCAAACAAATGCGATTTTGTGGCCTCCAACGAAAACGAACCAGGAGCACCCTGGCCGGTGTGGCTCAGGGGTTAGGGCGTCGGCCCCCACACCGGAGGCTCAGTTCGATTCCCAGTCAAGGGCTCGTACCCGGGTTGCAGGTTCGATCCCCAGCCTGGTCGGGGTGTATGTGGGAGGCAACCAATGGATGTGTCTCTCTCACATCGATGTTTCTCTCTCTTTCCCCTCCCTCCCTTCCTCTCTCTAAAAATCAATGGAAAAAATATGCTCAGGTGACGATTAACAAACAAACACACACAAAATTCCACCTTGGACGGCGTGACATTTCACTCGTGAGTGTCCAAATGCCAGCTCTTGCGCGTCCACGGCTCCCGCAGACCAGGAGCCCCTCCAGGCCGCGCACGGAGCAGTCTGCTGCTTTGCGGTGGAGGGCGTCCGGTTTGATCTATTTTTAGGAAGAGAAATTGCTCATCAGAAAGTCACAGGTTTCCGTGGAATGGAATCATGACGCACAGGAGTCATGCGTTTAGAACGCCAGGAACATCCCTCGGGGGTCTTTGCCACGTGGCCGTGTCATCGGGACAGGGCGCCCTCCCGCTGCCCGCCGGGACGCCTCCGGAATTCCCCAGCCGGCGCGGATCTCACCCTCCCCCTGCAAACCCAGGCTGAGGGTGCGATGTTATTAGAAAGAAATGTCATCAGGACACCTCGGTGTCCAACCCACCCAGTGCGCTCCATGAAATTCGATTTGTTTTGGGCATCGGCCTTAGAGCTGTCTTTATGCATCAAGCAGCTGAAAAATGCAGCTCACAATGGACTGGGGGTGCAGTTTGCCTCCTGAAAATAAAATTCAAAGAAGCGGGCCCCTGTTTTAAAAGGTCAGGCTCTGTTCTCTGTCTCGCTTGCTGCCAGGCTCTCCCCTGCCCTCCTCTCCCCTCCCCGCGTGATACCTGGACCATCTGGGCCTTGTTATCCTCAGGCCTTTCCTCAACTATCCATGCCCAGGGCACCCCACAATCCCGGGCACCCACCCCCTCTGTGCCTGCCAGTCAGCCCCGGCCTCAGCCTTGCTCAGCCGCCTCCGACGTTTGTTGATTGACTATTAGACGTACACACAGAGCTCGCCCGTGTCTTAGACCACTTTGGGATCCAATACAAATGTGGAAGGAGAGGTTTTTCTTCATGAAATATCCCGTTGAAACGGAAGCGTGGGTTTGGGGAACGCGATTGAAGGGCGAGTTCATTTTAGAAACATGAGCCGCTGCTGCTTTGAGTAAACAGGACATTTTCGGGGAATAGGTAGAATCGGACTAGAGAGATGGTAAAAGCTACATCTTCGTGGAACGTCCAGGGAAAGGCTCTAAATGAAAAGGAAAGCAGTGTTTTGGGGTTCGGCCGTTTGTCCCCCAGCAGCTGAAGTCAGGGGCCACTGCAATGCTCTGATTCCACGTTTCTGGGTGACTTTTGTCCCGCGCTGGGCGTGCAGGCGCGGCGCGTGCCACCAGGTGGCAGTGTTGCCCAGGGCACTCTCGCTCCCTCTGCGGTTTGGCCTCCCCGATGGGGGCGAGTCAGAACCCCAGCTGGCCCCCCAGGCGGTGTCCTGCGCTCCGCGTTGAAAACATCACGGTGCAGCTTTGCCTTCGGGTCCTGCCCCACCCGTCGGAGGCCTTGGCAGCTCAGTGCCCTCTGCAGCCCCGCCCGGGGGCCTGGGAGAGGGGTGGCGGCTGGACCCCAGTTCAGGCTGATCCACATGGGGCACCATCCCACCCGCGGGCTGGATCCAGACAGGATCATTGCAAACAGGACGTTGGAAGTTGTCCCAGGGAGAAGCAGGGCGAGGGCATGCCCAGCTGGGCCGGGTGGACGCCCCGCGAGAGGCGTTTGCCGAGAGAGAGAAAGCCCAGGGAAGGACAGCCTCGGGTTCGGTGGCACAGCACCCTCTCCGCGTGGCCCGCTTTAAAACGCAGCGTCTAAAGCAAATGTGGAGGCCTGATCCTCTAGCGAATTATAAACCCTGGGCCCCATCCCCTGTGAGCTTGTTCATTCTAAAGTGGGGGTGAGACACAAAGTCAATGGGATTATAGGCCCCGAAGAGCCTAGGCCCAGGAGAGTATCCCCAGGAGGAGCTGTCAGGGCGGAGAGAGTGAGGGGACCGATGCCACCCACCCCACTGCGGCCAAACGCGTGGGCACGTCCCTCGACCGCTTTCTCAAATGGATCTATTGCTATGAACTAGTCATCCCTCTCCCGGCAAATATTAGCATCAGTAGCTGCTCAAACATACGAGCCACTGCCCCGGCTACTGGGCTCGTGCCTGAGGCGTGTGCCAACGTTGGGGTGA
Source organism: Miniopterus schreibersii (assembly GCF_964146895.1). Lineage (NCBI taxonomy): Eukaryota > Metazoa > Chordata > Mammalia > Chiroptera > Miniopteridae > Miniopterus > Miniopterus schreibersii. The sequence goes on from NC_138124.1 coordinate 943,480, forward strand.
GAATTAAAGGACACGGGGAGGTCTGGCCGGGCGGGGCTCAGTGGGTAAGCGTCGACCTAGGATCCAGGCGATCAGGGTTCGATTCCCGGTCAGGGCACATGCCTGGGTTGCGGGCTGCAGCGGATCAATGACTCATCATTGATGTTTCTATCTCTCTCTCTCCCTCTCTTTTCCTCTCTCTGAAATCAATAAAGATATATTTAAAAAATAGAAATAAAAATAAAAATAAAGGACACGGGGAGGTGACGGTGCCCGAGAGAGGCCCAGGCCTGGGTCGGCCCCCCGGCTGTGCCAGGGAGCCTGCCGGGCGCGCTGTGCAGTGGCCCACACTCACTCCCACAGCCCTGTGCTTTGCTGAAGTCTGGGGACATCACGTCTGTGACAACCCACCCTGCACGGGGACAGTCCCCCCTTTCAGTCCTGGAGAGAAGAGGGTTCTATGAGGGGAGTCAGGCGGCCTGTGCGCAGAGAAGCCCAGCCGCGGCCCTCAGTGGGGTTTGCCGAAGGGACAGCCACTCCGCCCTCCGGATCTCAACACGTGACACCCTGGAGAGTATTATTTTAAGAACTAAAATTTCCCAGAGCCCCGAACATGCTGGGAACTTTCAGAGAAAGCTCCTTTTGAGGGTCCTTTGAGGGTTTGGCCAATATTTAACTTTCTCCCTGAATGGTCTGATTTCTTGCATCGGAGGCAAACATTTTTGATTTGCAGGGACATGGGCTGGCCAGGCCCAGGGCTGGGGGGGCTGGGAAACAACTGGGGATCCCAGGGAGCCCTGCGGAGGTGCAGGTGCAGAATAGAACCTCTTTTTATTTTAATCTTCGAACGCGGACATTTACTCCTTTGATTTCTAGAGAGTGGAAGTGAGGGCGGAGGGGGAAGAGAGAGAAACATCAATGTGAGAGAGACACATCCATCGGGTGCCTCCCGCTCGGGGGACTTGCAACCGAGGTACATGCCCTTGACCGAGAATCAAACCCGTGACCCTTCGGTCTGACGCTCCAACCACTGAGCCGAACCGGCCAGGGCCCGAGGAGAATCTCTTTATGTCCAACTTCCTCGGCTCCAAGGTCCCAGGCTCCCTGAGCAGGCCTAGCGTTGGTGTGGAAACAGGGTCTTCACTGCTCTGTATGTCCCCGCCAGCTGCCTACTCACAAAATACAAAAGAGGGCGTGTTTCTTTTATAGAATAGGGTGATTGCATTCTTTTGACCACCTAATTCAAAGCCACTTACCTGTAGGATTTTTCTTTTAATTTTTTATGTACTGATTTTTTAGGGGGAGAGAGAGAGAGAGAGAGAAACATCAATGTGTTTCCACTTTTCTTTTTTTTTTAATATATCTTTATTGATCTCAGAGAGAGGAAAGGAGAGGGAGAGAGAGAAATAGAAACATCAATGATGACAGAGTCATTGATCGAGCCCGCACCCCGGGCCTGTGCCCTGACCGGGAATCGAACCCCGATCGCCTGGGTCCTAGGTCGACGCTCAACTGCTGAGCCACGCCAGGGTGGGCTGTTTCCACTTATTTACGCATCATTGGTTGTTTCTTGTATGTGCCACAACTTTGATGTATCGGGACGATGCTCTGACCAGCTAAGCTACCCAGCCAGGGCCTTGGCCACAGTATATGTCCGATTAACATCTATCCTGCCCCCTTTCACTAGTGTCCGGCTTTGTTGATCTCTGACACTCTGGATTCGGTTGGGTTGGGTCTTGCCCACCATAACCCGACCCATCGACCCTGGCTGGCCAGGGCCTGTCCCTCTCTGAGGCTGGGGAGCGACAAGTTTGTTCTTTGTGTGTTTTTATAGATTTTAGTCCCTCCGAACAGACCTGTGGTCACCCTGCTCAGCCCAGGCCGGCATCTGACCCTGTCTGGCTGTCACACAGTGGAGCCCCACCTCCAGGCGTGCCCGAGTCCCTGCCCCCCGGCGCTGGCCACGGGCTTCTGACCCCTAATTCAGTCTCCGGATGTGGGTCCCACCTTCAGCCGACTCACCCATCTCTCACCATAAACCAGCTGTTTGTGTCCATTCTGTCCATACGTGTAGGAACGTCCGCAAGTGGGCCACACGCTTCCCTTACCCTTTACTTAAAAACGGGGGTTATCATTACAATCAGTGGTCCTTTTGCTGGTCACGTTTACCACCGGCCCCCACGTTCACCCTGGTCTGGTGGCAGACGCCACAGGCTCAGCCTAACTCCGAGCCAGCCCGACGAGGCCTCTGAGATGGCACGGTGACACGCCAACGCTTACCAGTATGGTAACAAGAGCTTGCTTTTGTGGTTGTTGATAATCCGCACCTGAGGATGTTTTTTCCATTAATTTTTACAGAGAGTGGAAGGGAGGGGGGAGAGAGAGACACATCGAGTGGTTGCCTCCTACACATGCCCCTGACCAGGGCAGGGATCGAACCTGCAACCCAGGTACGTGCCCTCGGCTGGGAATCGGACCTGCGACACTTTGGTGCGCGGGCCGACGCTGAGCCACACCGGTCAGGGCATGAGCGCTCACTCTGTCCCCCAGGTGGGGGGACACACGGTCCACACTGACGGATGGTGAGAGAGTCTCCTGGAGGTGAAGCTATTTCCTGAAGCTCACAGAACCAGGGCTGTCCAGAACCAAGCACCACCCTTCAGGGCAGATCCCTAAGGACCCCTCACTGAGGGGTGTCCCTCAGACATCGACCCTTCTGCTCAGGGGGACACATAACAAACCCACCCGGTGCAGCCCCTCCCAGCCGGAGGACCCACCCCTGTACCCCAAGGACCTGCCGAGCACCTCACCGGGGCGAGCTCTCTATGGTGGCGAAACAAACATGCACAACAGCTACTTATGACCCACAGTCTGGGTAGGTTGGGGTCCTGGACGTGGGTTTGCTGTGTCCCCTGAGATGTGGGTGTCAGCACGGGATGTGGTCTCATCCAGGGCTCGGGTTGTCTTCCCAGCTCACTGCTTCTTGGTGGAACCCAGATCCTCGTGGTTGGAGGACTGTGGTCCGTGGATTGCGCGGGCTGTCAGCTGGGGGGTCACTGAGCGCGGACCCGCCCATGTGAACACGACATCTCACCTCTTCTCGACGGGCAGGAGACCGCCTGCTGCTGCTTCCTAGCTCTTCTGTGGACGTACCTGCTCAGGTCAGGCCCACCAGAGTCAGCTCCCTCTGGATTAACTCACACGGCGCCGATTAGGGGCTGTGACCACAGATGCCATGTCCCTCAGCTGCCATGTCGCAGATCCTGTGACAGGTACAGACATGCAGACCCCAGGGGACAGAGGGAACGTTCGGTGAGACTGGACTCCTGTTGTCTGTTGTTAACACGAATCCAGAAGCACTGGCCAAGTTTGATTAAATTTTCCTATTCAGAGCCCCCCCCGGCCCACGGGATGGCAAGTCCAACCCATCATTTCTTTTTTAAATATGTTTTTATTGATTTGAGAGAGAGAGGAAAGAAGAGGGGTAGAGAGTGAGAAACATCGATGAGAAACATTGATCGGCTGTCTCCCGCACGCCGCCTACTGGGGATGGAGCATGTGCCCTGATGGAGCTGACCAGGAATCGAACTATGACCTCCTGGATCAAAGGTCAATGCTCAACCACTGAGCCACACCAGCTGAGCTAGCCCATCCTTTTTATTAAGTGGCATCTGTGTCTTCTCCCCCCGCCCCCCCCCCCGGCCACGCTCTCCTGGGGCACCATTGGCAACAGAGTCGCTCCAAGGGATCTCCCTTTATGTCATTTCGCTCTAAGTCCTGGGATATTTCCACAGTTGCAGCTTCCAGATCCGCATTCAGCCATTCCCAGCTTATTGCCCCGTGTTTCCCTTTTACTTCTGTTTCATTTATGTTTCTAAATCCCCAAATCCCATTCAAGTTCTCCGAGGCTCCTTTCCCACAGCCCTCACTGTCATTTTAAAGTTGTATCTCCCCACGGTGTGTATGTACACACACTACATGCGTGCATATGTGGTGTATGTAATAGATTGCATTATGACGATGTATTATGTGTAATAAAGTATAATTATGTATAAGTAAATAATGTATAGTTTATGTATTAACTTACGATGGCTCAACTTACGATGGTTCGACTTACGATGGTTCGAGTTACAATAGTTGGGCTTCACAACTGTGCGAAAGCGAGATGCAAGAAAGTGAGAAGAAAATTTACTTTAAATTTTGAGTTTGGAGTCCGGCCGGGTGTGGCTCAGCGGTTGGGCATCAACCTAGGATGCAGGAGATTGGGGTTTGATTCCCGGTCAGGGCCCAGCCAGGCCCAGGTTGCGGGCTAGGCAGCCGATCAATGACTCTCTCATTATTGATGTTTCTATTTCTCTCTCTCCCCTCCTTTCCTCTCTCTGAAATCAATAAAAAAATATGTTTTTAAAAAAAAATTTTTGAGCTTGGATCTTTCCCCGGGCTGGTGATATTGGGTAAGATACAGTGTTGTGATGCCGGGCAGGGCAGTGAGGTGCAGTCCCATCAGCCAGGCGATCACGAGGGCAAGCAACGGACACTCCACAGTGAGCTGTGTTGCCAGCGTTTTTGGATTTTTTTTCCGTGTGTGTTTGTCTACAAAATACCCACCTGCGTCTCCTGTTTCTGGTGAGAAGAAGAAGACATTTCCTCTTGAGATGAAACTCAAGATCATGGCCCACCTGTGGGCTAATGGAAGCGTCTGAGCCCGTTTCAGGTCAGCCCGGCGGAGCTGTGCTGTTGGTAGGTTTGATGTATTAAATGCATTTTTCATCTTATATTTTCAACTCGCGATGGGTTTATTGGGACATAACCACCTCCTAACTCCAGGAGCATCTGTGATCACCTTAAACATACCCAGGCTGAATGTTCAATCCCCAGTCGGAGCAGGTAACCGATTGATGTTTCTCTCTCTCTGTCTCCCCTCTTCATCTCTCTCTATAATCAATGAAACATACTCTCAGGTGAGAAATAAAAATAATAATCATAAAACGATGACCAATCTCACTCAAAATAGAAGTGAAACTAAACCGAGACACTGTTTTTCACCTTCCAGGTGTCCGAGAATACAGAGGAGTGGTAAGACTCGGTGCTGGAGAGGCTTGGAGGTGATCCTGCAGCACAGGGAAATTTGGCAATCGAGCCAGACCACAGATGCATTTACTCTTTGACCCACAGTCACTCGTCTAGGAGTCCGGCTTAAAGACACACTTGCGAAAATGTGCGAAGGAGAAGGCCAAAGGGTATTCGTTGCGGAAAAAAGCAGAAACAGCCCACACGTCCAAACAGCAGGAGACGGCACTATACGTCATGTACCATGAAATGGTAAAAAGGAAGGAAGGATTGGGCAGGGTCGTTACGCTCGTGACATCTCTTCCTTAAAATGTGTTTACTCGTAAGACGTTAAGCACTGCCCTGGCCTGGCCGGTGTGGCTCAGGTGGTGGGGCACTGGAAGGTCGCAGGTTCGATTCCCGGTCAGGGCACATGCCCGAGTTGCAGGCTCCGACCCCAGTAGGGGGAATGCAGGAGGCAGCCGACTGATGTTTTGCTCTCACATTGATGTTTTTCTCTCTCTCCCTCTTCTCTAATAATAAAAAAACACACAAAATCTTAAGAAAAGGGGAAAAAATGTTTCCCACTGTGCCTCTCCTTTCCCCCCAAAACTTGCCCTGGGGGAAGGTCAGTAGGTGATTTTTCAATGATTCACCCCAAAGATCTCTTTCATTAAAGCAAAGACCTGCGCGTGGCCTGTGCCTCGTCGGGAGCTTACAACAGCCTTGTACGTGGGGCGTGCTGAGGGTGTCCCCGGTCTGAAGGCGATCGCTGGCGGGGACGTCTGCCTGGCCCCTCCACAGGGAAATCGTTTGTTACCATCACGATTGCTTTCCACGCCTCGGTTTATGCGCCCGGCGGCCCTTCGGCTTCCCGCCCGCCGCGTGAATTCCTGTTGGCATCGTCAGCGGCCCGCCCGCCACCGTGGGAAGAAATGTGGTTGCTTAGCTCGAGGTACCTCTGCTTTTCAGCACGTCACAGCCCCCGAGTCTGTCTGTCTGTCCCTACGCAGCAGCACCCAGGGGTGAGGGCCTTTACGAGGGTCGGGGGGACTGTTCGCAGCCCAGCCCCACCCCCCGCGCAGGCAGCCCTGGAGACCAGCCTTGCAAATCCATGGATCAGACTCAACGAAACGTGTTTATAAACAGAAAGTCCTGGAGGAATTAACGGCTCATCGAATGGGAGGTGTGATATATAAAAATGCCAGCTTCATAGTTTCACCATCCCAGCGTTTTTAATTCCCATGAAGGCTGCCTTGGCTCAGAGCTTGATCCACCCAGCTCGTAACCAGTGCGAATAAACATTTCCATTCCAGCCTAAATACTTTGCCCTCCTGCTTCCTGATCCTTTATTCCCTCCCCCAGCTCAGAAGTAAATTGAGAGCAGCAATGTTAGCATCCTATAGGAACTTCTCATCGACCTCTTTATTTTATTATATATTTTATTTTATTTTATTTTATTTTATATTTTATTGTTTTGTTAATCCTCACTGGAGAATATTTTTTCTTTTTCTTTTTAAATTTATCTTTATTGTTGAGAGTATTACAAGTGTCCTATTTTCCCCCCCAATTGACCCCCTCCACCTCGCTCCTGCCCCCTCCCCAGGCCTTCACCCCATCATTGACTGTGTCCATGGGTTATGCATATATGCATATAACTTCTTTGGTTAATCTCTTCCCACCCTCCACCCCCTTCCCTCTTTCCTCTGAAATATGATCGTCTGTTGCCTGCATCAATGTCTCTAGATCTATTTAGTTCGTCAGATTCTTTTGTTCATTAGCTGCTTCTTAAAGAAGACCCTTCAACTTTTCCTGCAGTGCTGGTCTGGTGGTGATGAACTCCTTTAGCTTTTCCTTGTCTGAGAAGCTCTTTATCTGACCTTCAATTTTAAATGATAGCTTTGCTGGGTAGAGCAATCTTGGTGGTAGTTCCATGTTTTTCATCACTTTGAATATTTCTTGCCACTCCCTTCTGGCCTGCAAGGTTTCTGTTGAGAAATCAGCTGACAGTCCTATGGGTGCTCCCTTGTAGGTAACTAACTGCTTTTCTCTTGCTGCTTTTAAGATTCTCTCTTTGTCTTTAACCTTTGGCATTTTAATGATGATGTGTCTTGCTGTGGCCTCTGTGGGTTCCTCTTGTTGGGGACCCTCTGTGCTTCCTGGACTTGTAAGTCAATTTCTTTCCCCAGGTAGGGGAAGTTTTCTGTCATTATTTTTTCAAAGAGGTTTTCAATTTCTTGGTCTCTTTCCTCTCCTTCTGGCACCCCAATAATACAAATGTTGGGCCTGTTGAAGTTGTCCCAGAGGCTTCTTATAACTATTTTCATTTTTCTGGATTCTTTTTTCTCTTCTGGTTGGGTGCTTTTTGTTTCCTCATGTTCCAAATTGCTGATTTGATTCTCAGCATCCTCTACTCTACTGTTGATTCCATGTAAATTATTCTTCATTTCAGTTCCTGTAGCCTTCATTTCAAATTGGTACTTAATTATGTTATCGATTTTCTCAGTTATTTCCCTAATAGTCTGTTTAAACATCCTTAAAACCAAAATTCTGAACTCTGTATCTGTTAGCTTGCTTGGTTCTATTTCAGTTAGTTCCTCTTCTAGAGATTTCTTCTGTTCTTTCCTCTGTGACATGTTGCTTTGCCTTCGCATTTTGGCTGCTTCCAGGTGTTTGTTTCTGTGTATTAGGTAGAGCTGCTAAGTCTCCTGGAATTTGTAGAGTGGCTTTGTGTAGTAGGTGTCCTGTAGGGCCCAGTGGCTCAGCCTCCCCAGTCACCTGAGCTGGGCCTTCTAGGTGCTCCCCTGTGTGGGCTGTGTGCACTGTCCTGTTGTAGTTGAGCTTTGGTTGCTGTTGGCATCACTGGGAGGAAATGACCCCCAGACCAATTGGCTGTGAGGACCAGCTGCAACTAGAGCCAGAGAGCTGCTGTGCTGGAGACACCCCTATGGAGCAGGATTTACTTCAGTGGAGCTTTGGTTCACCAAGTGTGCCCCTTGAGTGTGTCACTCGTGGATGTGGTAGGGTTGTAATCCAGCGTGGTCGAGTCTGACACCAGGTGCACTGTCTCTGGGGCCTCCCGGGAGGTGCAAAGTCAGCCTGTGCCAGCGCCTTGCCCAGGGCCACCCAGCATGAGCTACACAGCAGTCCCTAGATGGCTGGTGCTTGTGCTGGGCTTGGAGGTGCCCAGGAGAGGCCCAGCTATGAGCCAATGCAGCTGCCGCTAGTGCCAGGCCTGGGGCCGCTTATCAAGTTGTATGGGGCCCACTGCTGCTTGTTTGAGAGATTTTAGGAAAGTCCTAAGCATGGGGCTCAAGAGGCCACTTGCACAGAAAAGCCCCTGGAAAAGGCCTGGGTGAGCCTGCAGGTGGGAGGGGCGGGGCCTCCGGGAACCACGGGGCGGGGCCAACGGTGTGCGTCAGGCGCTGGCGACTCAAACATGGCGCCTGCCTGCCGGCTGTGCGGGGAGGACTCGCCACAGGAGCCAGGGCCTCCGCCAGCCCTTCTGCCCGGGAGGAAGCCGCCCTCCGCCTCTTGCCCGGATCTCAGGCAGGTCAGTTCCCCCCGAGTGTCCCGGGTCCCTTCAGGCTGCTCCCGGCACTGGGCTCAGAGGGAGCGTCCGGGTGAGTCCGAGCCGGGCCCTTAGGAGGAGCTGCTGGGGCTCCCGCGGCCTCCGCGACCCTCAGGGACAGTCCCCGCTGGTTTCACAGCCCGGAGTTGTGGGGACGTCTCTTCCCGGCCTGGAGCCCTGGGCTGGGGCCTGTGTGGGGCTGGGACCCCTCGCTCCTCCCGGAAACCTCAGCTGCCGAGATTCCCTCCCAGGTTTCAACCGGGGCACAGGGTGTGGGCCTGTGGCTGCGTCTGTGCGATTCAGCCTCGACCCGCCCGCTTCTACGCCCTTCCTCCCGCTCTCAGTGCTGCTTCAGCTCCCTGGTTGTGGGGCTTCTGTGCAGCCAGATCTGAGGAGGTTCTGAGTGCTGGTGGTTCTGGATTTTAGTTGTAATTCTGATGTGGTTGCGGGAGGCGGCGGGTGCAGCTGTTACCTACTCACCATCTTGTTTCATGGAGGATATTTTTACCATTGATTTTTTAGAGAGAGTGGGAGGGAGGGGGAGAGAAACATCGATTGGTTGCATCCCAAACGTGCCCCAACCAGGCTGGGGATCAGACCTGCAACCCAGGTAGGCGCCCTTGACTGGGAATGGAACCCACAACCCTTTGGTGCTCGGGTTGATGCTCTAACCACTGAACCACACCAGCAAGGGCAATACTTTTAGATATGGAAACAATCAATGTGTGAAGAATTGACAAGACAAAGGGGTTTGGGCTATGGTAGTAAATTAGGGAAGACATTCAAGGTTTGTGTATACGGCCCTTGTGCCCTACATTCCTGTTTCTGGTGATAAAGGAAACCTTCCACCCTCCTGGTCCAGGGAGGGTCCCCTTCACAGTGAGGATGTGTCTCCTGCTCTCAGGGGGGACAAAGGAGGCTCAGAGGGTCCTTTCTGCTCTGGCTGTTTCTCAAGTATCTTTAATTCAAAATAATCAATAATTGGCCAAAGTGGCATATTTTGGGTGGCATGTCCAGCTCCCTTGTATGTCCCCAAGTCATTAACTCTTGACTGTTACCCTCGAGTCGGCTCTTTCTCTCACCCAAGCATTCCACCTGGTGGCCAATCACGCTGAGTCTACCTGTGGGAAACGTACTTCCAGTTTTCCCATCCACTGCCCAGGACTGAGCCACCCCCCAATTCCTTGCCTCACCCACTCCCATTGGGCTCCAAATCCATCTTCCAATCTTGTTTTTAAAATTGAATTTATTGGGGTTCACAAATGCCAATGGCACAGTTCACAGATCTAGAACAAATATTCCAAACATGTATATGGAACCAAAAATGACCCCCAAAAGCCTCAGCAACCTTGAGAAAGAAGAACAGAGTTGGAGGGATCATACAACCTGATATAAAACTACACTACAAGGCCACAGGAATCAAAACAGCCTGGTACTGGCATAAAAACAGAGATACAGATCAGTGGAACAGGAGAGCCCAGATATCAACCCACACCTATACGGTCAATTAATATTTCACACAGGAGGCAAGAGCATACAATGGAGCGGACAGTCTCTTCAATAAATGGTGCTGGGAAAAGCGGACCGGTACACGCCAAAGACGGCAACTGGACGGCCAACTTACACCACACACAAGAATAAGCTCAAAGTGGCTTAAAGACTTAAATGTAAGTTGAGAAACCATAAAACTCCTAGAAGAAAACCATCTTTCATTCTCTCAAAAGGAAATCAGATTCTCGGTCTTATGCCTCTGCCTGGGGCAGACCACAGCTTCCTGCTGCATCCGGAGCAAACCCAGAGGCCTGTCCCTTCCAAAGGCCAGACAAGCCCTTGCGCTGCTCACGCTGCCCAGCCCCACCCCTGGTCCCGCTCGCTCTGCTCCACCAGATCCGCTCGGACCCCAGGCCGCCGTCCGCTGGGTCTCCCCTCTGAGCTCAGATGTGGGCACCCCTGCCTCCCATGCCACCTCCAGGCCTGCCCCTCCCTCTGTCTCTCTGCCCCAGAAACTCGCGTTTTCAGCTGCTGGCTGTCCTTGACTCCGTGTCTTCTGTCATCCCCCCTCCCGGTCCAACCACAGATCCCGCAGGCTTGAAGGAGGCCATGTCCCACCCGCACCGTGGCCACTGCATCCTGAGCCTCCATGCCCTCTCCCCACGATCCTGCAGCATCCTCGTCACGCAGCAGCCAGAAGGTCGCTCACATGGCTCCTCGGCTCAAAACCCTCCAAGGCCAGAGCGTCAGCTGGTGCACCGAAGGGTCTTGGGTTAGATGCCCAGTGAAGGGCAGGTACCCAGGTTGCAGGGTCACTGCCCTGGTCAAGGCGTGTGTGGGAGGCAACCAGTCAATGTCTCTCTCCCACATGGATGTTTCTCTCCTCTCTCCCCCCCCTTCCACTATCTCTAGAATCAATGGGAAAAATATATCCTCCTGTGAGGATTAACAATAACAAGAAACCCCTCCAAGGCTCCCCTTCTCCTGAAGCTAAAAGCCAAATCCTCATCATGACCTGCCAGGCCCTACTTGAGCCCTGGAGGGCCAGGTCTCTGCTGCCCGCTGGCTGAGCCCCGAACTCGCGGTCTGCTGCACTCACTGCCTTCCCCAGACATCAGGTGGCTTGTTTCCTTAGGCCTCTGCTCAGGGCTGCCCACGCCCTTCCGACAGCCCCAGCTACAATACCTGGAGCAGAGGCCTCCCCGCCCAGTTCCCTGTGCCCCCCGGTTGGAAATCCCCGAGGACAACATATGTTCCTGAGAGAAGGGACTCGGGGCTTAAAGAGGGCAGGAGAAGTGACTCGCACCCAGGCCTCGTTGGAGCCCAGTGGTCCAGATGGGGAGCCCAGAGTCTACCCAAGTGGGCAGAGTCAGAGCATCCAAGCTCAGCCCGCTGTGGAGCAATCTAAGGAGGTTTACGTACCACGGCACGTGGGTCAGAACAGAAGTAATTCCACGAGGTTGGGTGGCTCGCACTCCTCCCGGAGGCCAGAGGAGCCAGGCCGCAGCGGGAAACACAGCGGGAAACGGGACTGGCGAAGGGCAGGTGGGGAAAGGTTCCAGCGTAAGGAGTAAGGAGCAGTGTGACCCGTGGAACCTCGGAACCTTAGGGCGGAATGTGGATGGGCGGAAACAAGGCCTGTTCTGAGAAGGGTAAGGAGACCTCCCGCCCTGGGGCTAGGCCGGGAGTGGGGGGCGGAGTTAAAACGGCAAGTTGGTGCCAGTCCCCTGAGGGCCTCAAGGGACCTCCGCCTGAGGAGTCAGCATTTGACCTTGTAAGCACCAGGGGACACCTGTGCGCTCCAGGGTAAGAACCGCAAGGGTCTGGTAACCACTCTGGCAACACCCAGACTGGCTGGAGCAAGGAGACTGGGAGGCAGGGAGACCCGCCGACCTGAGGCCCTGGGGACACCCTGGGGACACAGGCTGCAGTGGACATGGAGGAGCCGGCAGGCCCCAGGCCTCCCGGGGTGGGATGATGGAGGAAAACGTGATCCAGGAGGCCTTTGTCACGGAAACCGGGGAAGCTGTGGGTCCCCTGGGAGATCTGACCCTTTCCCTGGGAAGCCAGAAGCTTCAGCCAAACCCTCCTCTGACCTGGGCCTTCACAGGTCAATGGGGGGGGGGGGGCATTTTCTCAGCACCTGTCCCTCCACCCTCCTTGGGATGGATTCTGGTAACTCTTGTGGTCTGTGGTAAGGCTCCCTGACAGGGCCGGATGGGGTGTAAGCCGGGGCGCAGGCGGGGACCATCCTGAGAGCGGGTCACGGGGAAGCGACAAGTGGTTTGAACAAAGTTAGAAAAGTGAGTCCAGCACGCACCCCGGGGAGGAATCCGGGCCAGCAGAAGCTGCTGGGGTGCTGAGATGACGGAGGGTCCTGATGCAGGAAGAGAAAGGAGGGGGCCAGCAGCTCCCCACATCCAGACAGGTGGCACCCCAAACTGTGCCTTTCACCCACATCCCCAGCCACGGTCTCCAGGGCTAGACACCCTGGACACCTTGTCCCCTTTGTACTTCTGCAGTGGGAGGCACATCTGGGGGGGTCTTACTGTGGAAACCGGAGCCCCCACCCCTCTCCCAGGCAGGGATATTGTCCCCGCACTCCCTGTGGATACTCCGGGGAGTCCTTCGCCTCAACAGCCACTTCTGCCACCTGAGACACCCTCCTGGTCCTTCCCACCCCCCAACAGCCACCCTCAATTCCCTGCCCCGGGTCTGGGTCGCAGAGTCCACCCCAGAGCCCCGCACACAAGGGACCCTTTGTCCCTCCGAGTTCACCAGAGACGAAAAAGAGCCTGTATTGGCCACAGTGCCAGACTCCTCCCTTCGATTTCAAATAAACATTTAAAAACTCGTATTTGCAGAAGGGAGGTTACAGAAAGTCTGGCTCACCCCAGAAGTGAACCTGGAGGCAGGTGGAGGCTGGGCAGCGGCGGGGACGCGGGGGGGACGCGGGGGCATCGCCTCTGCGGGGGTCCCCGGAGCAGCTGTCCCGGGAAGACCGAGGCACCCGAGCGCTGGGGTGCGTGGCTCGCGGGGACTCGGATTCCGGGCGGTTCCAGGAGGGGGGGGTCCCCCCGCTAGAGGCCCCAGCCCTGCGCGCGCGCGGGAAGCCAGGGTGCCCGGGAGACGGCGCGCTCGGCTGGGGAACGAGCCCGAGCGGCCCCAAGTTTGCAGCGGGCTCTTTGGCGTTTCCCGCTATGCGCGCGGGCGCGGGAGGCGCGGGGCGGGCCCGGGGCGGGGCCGGGGCGGCGGCGGAAGCGGCGCGGGCGGCGCGAGCGAGGGGCCCGCGGGCCGGGCCGGGCCGGGCCGGGCGGGCGGGGCGCGCTGACCGCCGTCTCCGTGCGTCCGCAGGCGGGGAGCCCGCGCCGCCGCGCCCGGGCCGCCGGCGATGATCACCTAGGAGGCTGGCGAGGCCGGGCGCGAGCGGCGACGCGCGGCCATGGAGCGGGAGCCCGCGCCCCGGGCGCGCAGGAGGCGGCGGAGGCGGCGGGGGCGCCGCGAGGGCCGGACGCGCACCGTGCGCTCCAACCTGCTGCCGGCCCCCGGCGCCGAGGACCCCGCGGAGGGCGCGGCCAAGGGCGCGCGGCGGCGCCGCGGGGGCGCGCGGCCCCTGGCGGACAACCGGCTCAAGACCACCAAGTACACGCTGCTGTCCTTCCTGCCCAAGAACCTGTTCGAGCAGTTCCACCGCCTGGCCAACGTCTACTTCGTCTTCATCGCGCTGCTCAACTTCGTGCCGGCGCTGAACGCCTTCCAGCCGGGGCTGGCGCTGGCGCCCGTGCTGTTCATCCTGGCGGTCACGGCCTTCAAGGACCTGTGGGAGGACTACAGCCGCCGCCGCTCGGACCACGAGATCAACCACCTGGGCTGCCTGGTCTTCAGCAGGTGCGCGGGCGGGGCGCGGGGACCTGGGGGGGGGCGCTCCCAGGACCTGGGGGGGGCGCTCCCGGGACCTGGGGGGGGCGCTCCAGGCACCTGGTTTGGGGCGCTCCCGGGACCCGGCGTGGGGCGCTCCCGGGACCTGGGGGGGGCGCTCCCAGGACCTGGGGGGGGGCGCTCCCGGGACCTGGGGGGGGCGCTCCAGGCACCTGGTTTGGGGCGCTCCCGGGACCTGTGTGGGGCGCTCCATGCACCTGGTTTGGGGCGCTCCCGGGACCCGGCGTGGGGCGCTCCCGGGACCTGGTCTGGGGCGCTCCAGGCACCTGGTTTGGGGCGCTCCAGGCACCTGGTTTGGGGCGCTCCCGGGACCTGGTCTGGGGCGCTCCTGGCACCTGGTCTGGGGCGCTCCCGGGACCTGGTGTGGGGCGCTCCTGGGACCTGTCTGGGGCGCTCCTGGGACCCGGTGTGGGGCGCTCCCGGGACCTGGTCTGGGGCGCTCCTGGCACCTGGTGTGGGGCGCTCCCGGGACCTGGTCCGGGGCGCTCCTGGCACCTGGTGGGGGGCGCCCCCGGGACCTGTGTGGGGCGCTCCCGGGACCTGGTGTGGGGCGCTCCCGGGACCTAGTGTGGGGCTCTCCTGGCGCCTGGCGTGGGGCGCTCCCGGGGTCTGGCGTGGGGCGCTCCCGGGGTCTGGCGTGGGGCGCTCCCGGGACCTGGTCTGGGGCGCTCCCGGGACCTGGTCTGGGGCGCTCCTGGCACCTGGTCTGGGGCGCTCCCGGGACCTGGTCTGGGGCGCTCCTGGCACCTGGTGGGGGGCGCCCCCGGGACCTGTGTGGGGCGCTCCCGGGACCTAGTCTGGGGCTCTCCTGGCGCCTGGCGTGGGGCGCTCCCGGGGTCTGGCGTGGGGCGCTCCCAGGATTGGTGTGGGGCGCTCCTGGCACCTCGTGTGGGGCGCTCCCGGGCCCTGTGTGGGTCGCTCCTGGCACCTGGTGTGGGGCGCGCGGTGGGTGGCGCTGGGCGGGCGTGGCCGGGAGAGCGGCTGGACACGAGGGGCCGATGGCCGGAGGGGAACAGTGCACCGCAGGAGGCCCCTCTGCGGCGGGGAGGAGAGAGCGGGGGAACTTTAGATGCCCGGGCGCAGGGGGTGCCCTGTCTCTCAGTGTCACCCAGACCTGGCCACTGAGCTAGAATGATCCCAGGGCTGGACTCCAGCGGCCCCCAGGCGTCCTCCGCTCCGGCCGCTCCTGCCTTTTAAGTAAAAAGGAGGGAAACCAATTCCCAGGCGCCCTGGCCTGAAAGTTCCTGCCTCTGGCTTTGGCTAGACCCGGTGCGCCAGGATGTTTGATAACTTTACCAACCAAAACGGGCTGTAAATCTCAGTCTTAGAGAACATCTCGTCTTGGGACAACGGTGCAACTGCCACCAAGTTCCTCTGTGCCCCACGCACCCCAGATAACGGGTGGGGTGATCCCAGCGGCGCCTGCCTCTTGATGCCAGCTGTGAGCAGGCCACTCTGCAGGCACCTTCCCATAGCTGACTGTTTAAGTTTCCGAAAGTTAACCCAGTTTCCAGATGGAAAGACTGAGGCTCTGGGGGGTTGGTGAGTCCTGCCCATGGTTAGTAACAGGGAGCATTGTTCCACTGGGCTCCTTCTGTCCCTCTCTCCCCCGTCCCTTCCCTCTCTCTGTCCTTCCTCTCTCCCTGTCCCTTCTCTTCCCCTGTCCCTTCCCTCTCTCTGTCCTTTCTCTCTCCCTGTCCCTTCTCTTCCCCTGTCCCTTCCCTCTCCCTGTCCCTTCTCTCTCCCTGTCCCTTCTCTCCCTGCACCTCCCAGGAGTTGTGGACACTCAGGCTGGGCCCGCCCAGGACGCCTGCTGTTCCTTCTTCCTTTACCCAAAGGGAGTCACTGCAGGTCCATCTAGTAAGCCGAGCCCACCTCCAGGTCACACCCCTTAGGAAGGCAGATGGCCTTGGCCTCCATTCAAAGCTTAGCCCATGTCTCCCTCCTGTTCCCTTTGCTTGAGTCCTGGTATAGGGGCTCATACGGGCCTTCATCACCTGTGAGGGACTCTAGGAAGTCCCTTGAGTTCTCAGTGTCAGATTGCCCCCCTCCCAAAGATGGGGGTCAAGATTGTTCATGGCTCTGAGGATAGGTCTTCACCATGCATACCCTTTCCTGCCTTTGCGGATCTCTAACCCTCCTTGCCAGGCTGGTTGTGCTTCCTACTTATTTTACAAATGAGTCAACAGAGGTTCAGAGAGGTTAAGTCATTTGCCCAAGGCCACACAGCTGCTAGGTCGTGGTACTGGAATTTGACCCAGGTCTTCCTGACTCCACAGCTTTTCCTCTGATGGTGTTTCTCAGATTTCTCTTGAGAATCATGAGAAGCTTGTTAAAACTTACAGTTGTCAGGCTCCGTCCCCAGTGTTTCTGACTCAGCTTGGCTGAGATTGGGCCCAGGAATCTGCATATTTGATTCCCACACAGATGATGCTTATGTGATGGCTCCTAGGCTGAGCAACACTGTCCTGCTTGCTCTCGGAGGCACCCACTGGCTGGCTGGTCAGCAAACGCAACGTTGCTGGACAGGGCTGTGGGATTTCCTGGCTCCTGTTCCCCAGGAGCCTGAAGCCGAGAAGGGAGGGGTGACCGCTCATACAAACGCCCTGTGTCCCCAGAATGAGGGCTCCAGGCAGCCACGTGTCTGCCTCCTACACCACGGGCTTAACTTTACCCCGGTACCACTTCCTGTTGTCACCAGCCAGAGGCTCCTGTGGCCTCCTTTTTAGAAAGACTTATACCTCAGCAAATACAGTTTCTTTTCCAGTAGGCAAAATGCTTCCAACCCAGAATGTCGTTTGCCGCTTGTAGCAACCATCACCCCCCAACGTGCACACAGGGGCCTGAGGATGGGAGCCCAGAGCAGCTGTCTTGCATCCGTCACCTTGAAAGGCTTCCTGGGACTTGGAACCCCACATTTTCCTGTCCGATCACACCCACCCGTGATTTCCCCTTCCACCCTGGCCCGACCTCTTGTCTCAAAGGACCAGCACAGTCTTCTGGGCGGGTCTTCAGGGATTTGGGTGCCTTCAGGGGTTCCCCGACACCTCCCAGCTCCCAAGTAAAATTCCTTGAATGCTTTCATGGGGAGAGACTGGCATTCTCCCTGGGGTGGGTCCGTGGGTGCATTGGCCTGGGTGTAAGTTATCTCCTCCAGGCCCAGAAAGCCTGGCGTTGGCACTTTCAGGACTGGGCTGGAGGCATGTGGGTTTTTGAGCCCTCCCGGTCCTCTGGACGTGAGTGACTTGTGTGCCCGTTGCAGCCCGGGCTGTGTATAGCTGCCTCCCAGATCCTGCCCATTGGATCAAACCAGTGCCCCAAGCTGCTCCTCACTGAGCCATGCCCCAGCCCAGCCCTGGAGATGGAAATGAGGAGGAGGCTGCGCCTCTTATGGACCTGACCTTAGGGACTGATCACACTGCAGGACGTGTCCATGGAGGGGCCCCTAGTGGGGCTCGCAGCCCAAGGATGCAGGATACAAGCCCAGTGAGGCTCTCCGAAGGTGGGCTTAACTCTGAGAACCAGAAAGGATGTGGCCAGACAAGGGGCCGGAAGGGCGGAGCGTGTGACAGGCTCAGGGCACCCTGGGACTGTACCTGGGCCATAACCTGTGCAGGAGCAAGGTGTAGGCTCGAAGCCCTGGATCGGGGGAGCTGGCGTGGGGACCGGCCAGAGAAGCCTGGGAACTGACTTATTGTCTGCCAGACCAAAATGTGTTCAGTGCCTTTGCACAGAGACCGTGGAAGCCTGGTGCAGACAGTTGGCGTCTATTCTGTGTTGCGTCGTTGCCCTGGACAGGGCTGCTCCATCAGAGCTCGTGGGAATGCATAGTGAGAGCGCCCTTTAGTCGGGGAAGCCTCGCCCGCTGACACTCTCTGGATGGTGGCTTCTCTCAGCATCAGCTCTTTAGACCACTGTGGGTCCCCGCTCCGTGGGAACCCAGAATGCAGCCTCGCGGACACCCCTCCTGCCCTGGCCTGCGAGCCTCTGGAGGTGGCAGCTGGGGTCTACATCACGGCTTCGTTTGCACAGGGGGTTCCAGAAGCATCCTCCTGAGTCACGCCCAGTGGAATGAGAGGGCGCCTGGGTGATCCTGGGGGGGGTCAGGTCCTGCCTGTGTCCCC
This sequence comes from Miniopterus schreibersii, assembly GCF_964146895.1. Taxonomy (NCBI): domain Eukaryota; kingdom Metazoa; phylum Chordata; class Mammalia; order Chiroptera; family Miniopteridae; genus Miniopterus; species Miniopterus schreibersii. The sequence goes on from NC_138124.1 coordinate 961,633, forward strand.
CACCCAGTAGGGAGATCAGCCCTTGTATCCCTGGGCTGTGGTCTAGTGGGCGGTTCTGGCTTGGGAAGCCCTTCTTGGTCACATGGGCTTCCTTGGTGCTGGGTGAGGCTGGTGGGAGGAGCCACCTCCCTCGAGGCCACAGGTGGAAAGAAAAGGGGTGTCTGAGTCTGACACACACACCCGCCTGGAGCTCCCAAGGGAGGGTGTCGAGGGTGACTCGGCACAGGTTTCTGTTGGTAGGAAGCTTGGATGTCTCTTTACTGATAGGCTTCGGCCTCCAGCACAGTGTCCAGGGGGACCAGGCTGCTGCCACCTGGGCCCAGGGCGGAAGGGGCAGCAAGTGACCGAAGGGCGCAAGGCTGATGGGCTGGAGGAAGAGAGGGACCAGAACACAGGATCGGCCTAGGGGGCAGGGGTTCTGGTGGCAGGAAAGCAGAGTAATTATCGGGGACATCGGAGGGATGTTGAAGAATCATCATTCCTATAAGGATATGTTGCCCAAGGGAGTCGGAGGGAGGAGGCAGGGAGTTGTGCCTTGAAAGCCCCGCCGTCCCCCTCTTGAACCTCAGGGGTGACCGGGTGACAGGTAACACCAGCAAACCCCAATCCTGCTACGTATGCTCCCAGAAACAGGGAGGATCTTGGAAAGCACAGCCCGAGGTGGCTGGGCTTGGGCTTGCCTGGGGGAGACCTGCACATGCCTACTGCCTCAGTTTCCCAACTTGTAAAGTGGGTGCTGGGCCCAGGTCCACGCGCCCCTCCTGGACTTAATCCCGTGGCCCCAGAGGGGCCAGCGCTCTTATCTTGAGAGTCCCCTCTCTCTGCCCCAAACCCTGTCTGGGTTACTGTGTAATATTTCGCCTTTGGCTTCCATAGCTTTGTGGTGACACCTCTCGTTGTCTCTCTAGAATGATGGAGACCATAGCGTTTATGCGTGAAATAACACACAGTGACTTTTCCCACAACCTGGGCTCCGTACTTGTATTCGAGCGTGGCATCCTGTGTCCTTATGTCGACTCTGGGAAAACACCATCGGGGTGCTCTCCTGCTCTCTCGGACCGACTGTCACTTTTGTCCCTGCCCTTTCCTGTGACTCTCACTCCCTTTCCCAGGCTCACCGGGTTATCAGTGCTCTACCTGCGTCATTGCCCTAAGCTTTAGGGTTGGTTGGTTTTTTCAGAAGAGCCTGAAATGAGACCTGGCAGGGTTCTCCTTTGATTTCTGTTCTTGCTCGGGTCTCCTCTCCTCCCCTCCGTTTCCCAGGGAGCCTGGCTTGTCCTGGCCGGTGGCAGAGCCCTGTCCCTGGGAGGCTCGGCTCCTCCATCTGACTTGGACTAAAAGACTTGCAAACGCAGACATCAGGACAAGACCCAGGGGACAGGAACAGGCCAGGACAAGGCCACATAGGTGAGATCACAGACTTATTTCACTCAGCATAATGCCTTCAGGGTCCATGGATCTTGTCACAGACAGTGGGATTTTTTTCTTTGGAATGGCTGAATAAAATCCCATTATATATAATTGGAATGTTAATATGTAATATATGATGTGGAATATATATGTTACAGCTATATCTGTCCATGGAGACTTGGGTTGTTTCCATGTCACTATTGTAAATAATGCTTTATAGACAAGGGAGTGCTGATATCTCTTTGGCATAGTGTTTTGTTTTGTTTTTAAATATATCTTTATTGATTTCAGAGAGAGAGAGGGAGAGGGAGAGAAACATCAATGATGAGAGAGCCATTGATCGGCCGCCTCCTGCACGCCCCCTACTGGGGATCGAGCCTGAAACCTGGGCATGTGCCCTGACCAGGAATCGAACCTCGATCTACTGGATCCTAGGTCGACACTCAACCACTGAGCCACTCCGATCAGGCAGGCATAGTGTTTTTGTTTCCTTTGGATACATACTCAGATAATTTTAACTTTTGGAGAAACCGCCACACTGTTTTCCCAGTATCTGCACCAATTTACGTTCCCACCAACAGTGCACACGGTTTCCTTTCCCCATTTCCTCTCAGCACTTCCTATTTCTTGTCTTTCGGGTCATAGCCATCCTGACAGGTGTGTGGTGGTATCTCATTGTGGTTTCGACTTGCGTTTCCCTGATGATTAGTGACGCTGAGCATCTTTTCATGTACCTGTTTGGCCATTCAGATGTTCTTTGAGAAACATTCAGGACCTTCGCCCGTTTTAAAAATGGGTTAGAAACCTTGTTGTTTTTCATACAATTCCTTCATAGCTTTCAGTGACCTTCCCGGTTGCCACACTGTGGTCTAGCTGGATCCTTATCTGATGGTCATTCACTGTGGTGACCATCAATCCCGCAGGTCACACCTTTCCCGGACCTGCGGGGTAGATCTGCCTCCAGGCGGGAAACTGAGTCATCTCCGTGGCTGCTGGTCTTCCCAGTATCCGGTGCTCCTGGGCCAGGCTTCTAAATGTTACGTGATGTCCTCGACTTGCCCTGGACTGTCCCCATAAGGAGCCCCCCTGTCCCCAAGGCCAGTCAGGCCCTCATTAAAACACACTTTGGAAAGACCATGTAAGTCAAAGCTAACCCACGTTTCTGGATTTCTTGACTTGGGGATTTTGAGAAGGGGCTCTGTGACCATCGGGGTCCCTGTGACCACCAGAGTCCTGCCCTTCACTGTGGGGCGGCCCAGCTCCTTGCTGAATTCCCATAACGGAGCTCTGTGTCCTGATTTGTAGGAGGCTCGCCTTGCTATATATAGTGCATTGGGAGACCTCACAGGAAAAGGGGAGAGGCTATTCTGATTCCTGCTTTTCCAGAAGACTCTCCTCTTGGCTTTCCACATTGCCTTGTTTCGCCTTTTCCCAGAGTCCAGTTTGTATACATTGCCCTCCGCCTACCCTCTGGTTAGTTTTCCCTTGGGGATACTGTATTTTGAAATACTTTGCTAACCAGTCTATTTTCGTTAGGTGATAACGGATTCTGTAGCTCATTCTGTCAATCAGAGACCATTGAAACCTCTCGGTGAGGTTGAACCCTTGTGGGCAGGTGGGTCTCTTCAGCCCTGTCCCCTCATTTATTTTTGTTAACCCGCACCTGAGGATATTTCCCATTGATTTTTTTAGAGAGAGTGGAGGGAGAGAGAGAAGCATCGATGTGAGAGAGACACATCGATTGGTTGCCTCCCGCACATGCCCTACTGGGCTGGGGATGGAACCTGCAACCCAGGTATGTGCCTTTGACCGGCATTCGAACCCTCGACCCTTTGGTGATCGGGCCGATGCTCTAACCACTGAGCCACACCGGCCAGGGCAGACCTTGGGACTCTTGATAGGACAGGCACAGTGTGTCAGGGCGGGCGGGAGGCGGACGTCGCCGGTGCTCGGTGCTGGGTGGTGTCCCATCTGTGCCACCCTGGCTCCCCACCGGGGTGGCTCCCAGACCCCGGGTCTCACCCAGCAGCTCCATTTCTCCAAGTAGGTTGATGGGTGGGGTGTGTGCTGGTGATGACTCAGGGGGTGGCCACGTCCAGGGCTGAGCCGCTCCGTCCGGAGCCCGGGCACAGACACAGACACGGGTGGGGCCTCTCCTGTTGCTCGCGGCCAAGTTGGAAATCACTTTCATCTGTTACAAATCCGTCCATCCTCTGTCCCGGTCATCTTCATGCACAGCGACTCAGGAAATCTGTGGACTCATAAAACTCGGGTCCACACCGAAGGAGGGAGCTGGCAGGGTGAGGGCAGCTGTCCTGGGACGCCCTCAGGCCCGCCCCTCTCGGAGCAGACAGGCCACATTTCCCCCTAAATCCAAGTGACTCGCTCGAGGTCTCCTGCAGACGCGCCAGGGCCACCAGCTCCCTGTCCGTTCCGCGGCCTGGGGACGCGTGTGGCGGTTACGCGTTTCCTAAGAAAGTGCTTTCATTAACCTGCGTGGGATCTCATCAGGGCCGCTCGCTCCTCGGGACTAACTGGTAGAAACCTCGGCGGGGACGTCCATCCTGCAGCTGTCGTCACTGTCACCGTTTTCTCTCCATTCCGTTTGCGTGACAGGCTTTAACCCAACCAGACGTGTGCTTTTTCTTGATACTTGACCGGCCCGGTGACTTGCATTGTCACTTTTTTCATTTACAGGGTTTTTTTGGGGGGAAAGAAAGTCGTTGCTCTGAAGTGGGGGATCACGGAGTGCGCGAGCTCTGGCCCGCACCCCGGCCTGCAGGGCCCCGGGGCTCTCGGGGCCTGGGACCCGGAGCTGAGCCCATGGGTCGCGCAGACACACACACCGCCCATCCCCGAAACCTCCCTGCTTAGGTCTCACTTTCTTTCTCCTCCTGGGGTTTTCCCATCCTGCTAATCCCTCTGTGCCGTTCCTGGCGGGACTGACGGGGACCCCGTTCCTGGCGGGACTGACGGGGACCCCGTTCCTGTGCCACTCCCCGCCTGCCCTGGGGGGGGCTGGGAGAGGGGTGTGGACGGGCCGGGGAGCTGCGTCTGGAGTTCTTGGCTCTGTTCCCCACTAGCGCACCCAGTGACATCCTCAGTCCATCCCTCAGCCTCCAGTCCTGTTAACGCCATGTCCTTTCCTTGTCGGTGTTGCTTGGACATGGGGGGCCTTGCTGACCCTGGGGGGATGGCCCCTCCCAGGACTGGCACTGCCTAGAGGTACTAAGAGACTCACCTGTGAGCGTACCTCTCAGGTGCAAACCCCAGACGCCCCTTGGTCAGGTTCTCACGCTCAGGGACGTTACCCCAGCCCTGATCACCCCAGGGCCAGGTCCCAGACAGCTGGGGACAGTGACAGCCTCTAGGCCCCAGAGTCCACTGAAATTATTCCTAAACCCGCTCCTTCCCGGGGGAACCACAGTAAAGGTCCCCCCAGCTCCCTTCCTGCGCCTCAAGAGGGACCCTGGGACCCTCCAGCGTCCCAGCGTGGCCTGTGTCCTGCCGTGGCCCTTCCTCTGGGGAACTGTGACTCACAAAGTGTCTTTTTTTTTTCTTTTTAAATTTTTATTCATTGATTTGAGAGACAGAGAGAGGGAGGGAGAGGGCGAGAGAAACATGGATTCATTGTCCCACTTATCTGTGCATCACTGGTTGACTCTTGTATGTGCCCTGACCGGGGATCGAACCCTCAACCTTGGCATCTCAGGATGACGCTCTAACCCACTGAGCTACCCGGCCAGGGCCAATTTCCTAACTTTTTGAGGCTGAATGATGCTCGGGGCCATGGATAGACCTCATTTCGCTGACTCGTTCACCTGGTGGCGGGCCCGCGGGTCGTCCCCCTCGATGGCGCTGGCTCCCGGGTGTGCACCTCTCGGCTTGGGTGTCTCATGTTTTGTTCGATGGGGACGCGGTGCACGGATTTCATTTGGATGCCTCTCCGGGGGCTGCATCCAGATGGCACGGTCGGGAGTGGTGCCCGGGCCACTCTGACGTTGCTCTGGGAACTCCGGGAAGATTGCTCTTACCCTTTCCCATCGGGTGGCACTGCCAGGGACCCGTCTCCAGGGGCCCTGGCCAGGTGTTTACCCAGCCCACCTGTCCCCCCTCGGAGCTGGAGGGAGCTGCTATCAACTTAGACGGGGTCGAGTGCTCCTTTGGGTCTTGTTGCCTAGATATGCCCCCCCCTTATCTTTGACTTTGCGATGCCAGGCAGCCCTGCCAGCTGGCTGCACGGGGACAGCTGTGGGTTCACCACAGAGTGAGGAGCAGCGTGGGGGGCTAAGCACACGCCAGAGGAGGAAGCGGGGCCTGTCACCGTCGGCCTCATTGCCCAGGTGGCCTGTCGCCCACACGGGAAGACGGGCCATGCGGGCTTCTCCTTGGTCTTTGTCACCTTCTGCCAGCTGTTTCACTTCTGTCTTCCTTCGCCCGTTCTTAGCCTGTGTCCTCCGTGGAAAGCCACCTGCTGGCGTATCCCACAGCTCCCGAGAGCCGCCTGCCGAGGGGGTGGGACTGAGGTCTCGCTTGGCGTCACCCGAAGGTGCCACTTTCTCCCTGCATTTGGGCGTTTCTCCTGGGTCGGTTCAACCCTTTGACAGGGCCCTTGTGCAGGGCTATGCTAGGGGCAGGGACATCACGGAAGATAGGAGTTAAGTCTTGTGTCGCTCAGGTTGTCGCCAGCTCCCAGCCCCACAGCCCCAGCCCCACTCCTCGTCTCAGTTTGCAGGTGCGGCTGAGCATGTCCCCAGAGGGTGAGTCCTCGGGTCCACCACGCTGGCTGCTTGGTGGCTGGGGCCCGAGCCAGGTCTGCCCGCCCCGCCGGACACCCACGGCCCATGGGACAGTCAAGGCCTGGATGGGCCAGGAGGCCTCACCTTCTCTTGGTCACCCAGGATACATGGGGGGACACGGCCAAGGGACAGGTGGGACCTCACCGTCACTCTCACTGTGTAGATCTCAAGGTGCCCCTGAAAGAGGCTGGTTTTTGCTCTTTGCTAAGGCGTGTTTGCTCTCCCGACATGTTAAAGCCTTTCAGAAACAGAAATTGTTGTTAGTTCCCTCTGATCACCCAAGACCTCACCAAGTTTCTTTAAAAAAAGTGAATATATTGGGGACATGGTGATCGGTAGAAAAATCTCTCTCGAGCTTTGTGACCCTGGGCCGGATGCTTGGTTAGGAAGGCCCATGAAAGTCCCTTTGATGGTGTCGGGGCTGAACTTGAGGTTGCTGTTTATGAGCCTCTCTTTTGTAGAGGGGCCAGCTGGCTCAGACCTGGGACATGGAGAGAAGCCTGTCGTCTTATCTCAAGGTCATTTCCACTGCGTAGCCAACTCCCTCCCCTCTTTTTTTGTTTTTTGTTAACCTCACCCGAAGATATTTTTTCCATTGATATTTTTAGAGAGAGTGGGAGGGGGGGAAGAGAGAGAAAGACATCGATGTGAGAGACACACATTGATCGGTTGCCTCCCGCATGCACCCAACTGGGGCTGGGGCTCGAACCTGCAACCCAGGTACCTGCCCTGAGCTAGGAATTGAACCCGAGACCCCAGGCTGGTGCTCTAACCACTGAGCAACACCAGCCAGGGCCCTCCCCTCTTTTGGAAGACGTTGGGAGTGCCGTGGAATGACAAAAGGCCAGCTGGGAATAATAAATGTCATCCAAGTAGGTGACAAAGGCATTTTAACGCCTGTGTGCTTTGTGACTTTGTACCGTTTGTTTCTGATGGCTTGGCTCTTTCCTCTTCTTTGGTGGGAGAGTAGAAGAAGGCGTCTTCTCCACCTGGCTTGCCGTGAACAGGAGTTCCTAGGTTGGTGGAGGGTGGGACTGTCATTTTAAAAAAAAAAATATGCCTTTATTGATTTCAGAGAGAGGAAAGGAGAGGGAAAGAGAGAAACATCACTGATGAGAGTCATTGATCGGCTGCCTCCTGAATGCCCCAACTGGGGATGGAGCCCACAACCCGGGATGTGCCCTGACCTGGCATCGAGCCTCGATCTCCTGGATCCTAGGCCGATGCTCAACCCCTGAGCCGCGCCAGCCGGGCGATATTGTCATTTTAGACAAATACCACAGAACTGTGCCTGGAGACCACGCGAGGAGGAAATAGTGCCAAGGGGACTCCAGCCCTTTCTGACGGTGCCTGCTGGGTGTTCTTCAATTTAGACTTTCTTCTAGCATCTAGAAAGAGCCTCGAGGAACAGCTAGAATTTGTGGGATCTGCAGCAACAGCTGTGGGCATGGTCTGGTTCGCCCAGACAGCTCAAATGCTGGGGGGGCACATTGGTGGCCATGGCTGCGTCCTTCTATTGGGGGTGAGTCCCCTTGAATATCCCCAAAGGGACTTTTCTATTCAGCATTTCGAGATGAATGCTGGAGAGACAGGGATCTGGGAGGCGTAGGGAGGGGAAAAGCACATTCATGCAGAGAAGAGCTGATACGCGTGTGTGTGCGTGTGCCGGCGTTTGCTATAATGCGGGGTGCTGATGACCAATCTTTTTTTAATTTATCTTTATTGTTGGAAGTGTTACAGATGTCCCCCTTTTCCCCCATTGACTCCCTCCACCCTGGACCCATCCCCTCCCAGGCCTTCACCACCCACCCTGTCTGCGTCCATGGGTTTTGCACATATGCGTATAAATTCTTTGGTTAATCTCTTCCCGCCCCCCCCTTCCCTCTGAGATCCCTCCGTCTGTTCCACGCTTCCATGTCTCTGGATCTTTTTTGTTCACTAGTTTATTTTGTTCACTCGATTCCACCTATAAGTGAGATCGGGCGATACTTGTCTTTCTCAGGAGCGTCTTTCTGCCCCAAATCTGGGCATTGATTCGGGAAGGTCTCTCATTCGGTCGATACGGAGCTGAGGTTGTTTCTTAGAGAATCTGTTATACTCTCTGCCATTTAAAATCCCATCTCTGCACTCCCCCTGGAGGGAGTTTCCTCCCGTTTCTAGTTTTCTGTTTGGAAATTCAGCATCTCAGAGCCACGCTCCCTGAAAGCCTCCCCGCACTGCTGTGGGTGAGGGAAGGGATGAGACGATGGAACGGGGGGGGGGGGGGGGGGGGGGGGCGGCCAGCCACGCCCGGTCGGTGGGTGCGGAGGGCCCGCCGCCCCTGTGGTCCCTTTCTGCTCTGGCACCAGGAGGGAGGAGCCTGTGGGGTGCCCACATTGAACATGATTTTGCACAATCTAATTTTTTTAAATTTTTCAATTGCGGTTGACATTAAATATTATATTCGTTTCGGGTGTACAGCATAGTGGTTAGACATTTATATAATTTACAAAGTGATGCCCCCAATAAATCTAGTACCCACCTGGCACCATACGTAGCTGTTACCGTATCGTTGACTGTATCCCCTGTGCTCTACTTACATCCCGGTGACTGTTCTGTCACCTCCAGTCTGTACTTCTAACCCCTTCACCTTTTTTTTTTTTTCCCCATGCTTAGAGGTGTTTCCTTTTATTAGTTTTTTTTTTTTTTAGTATATCTTTATTGATTTCAGAGAGAGGAAAGGAGAGGGAGAGAGAGAGATAGAAACATCAATGATGAGAGAGTCACTGATCGAGCCCGCAAGCCGGGCATGTGCCCTGCCCGGGAATCGAACCCCGATCGCCTGGGTCCTAGGTCGACGCTCAACCGCTGAGCTACGCCCGGCCGGGCTCCCCTTCACCTTTTTCACCCATTCCCCCAACGCCCTCCCCTCTGACAACCGTCATTCTGTTCTTTGTCTCTGTGAGTCTGTTTCTGTTTTGTTTGTTTTGATTTTTAGATTCCACATATAAGTGAAATCACATGGTATTTGTCTCTCTCTGTCTGACTTATTTCACTCAGCATAATACCCTGTAGGTCCCTCCGTGTGGTCCCCAATGGTAAGAGTTCGTTCTTTTTTATGGCCGAGTAGTATTCCATGGTGCGAATGTCCCTTCTTTATCCATTCGTCTACTGCTGGGCCCTTGGGCTGCTTCCGTCGCTTGGTTATTGTAAGTAACTCTGCGATGAACATGGGGGCGCACAGTTTACTTTCTTGCCTTCTCTCCGACATTAAGCTGTTGGCCCCTCCTGCAGCCATTTAGAACAGTAGGTTTTGAGATTCTGGGTAAGGAGGAAGGTAATTTTCATACTTAAGTAAAATAAAACTATTTGATCATAGGGTCAGTCTTTTTTCTTGTTAATCTTCACCTGAGGATATTTTTTTTATTGATTTTTAGAGAGAGTGGAAGGGGGGATGGAGGGGGGGAGAGAGAGAGAAACATCGATGTGAGAGAGACACATCGATCAGTTGCCTCCTGCATGCGCCCCGCCCAGGGCCAGGGATCAAACCTGCAACCCAGGTACATGCCCTTGACTGGAAATCGAACCCATGACCCTTTGGTGCTCTAACCACTGAGCAACACCGGCCAGAGCTCTTTTTTTTTTTTTTTTTTTTTGTAAGGATTGCATTTTGGTGCTAACTAATGACTATTAACAGCAGCAGGTTGTGTGGCTCTTTGGAAATCCTGCATGTTTTCTAGATGTTTCCACCCAGGCCGGGCAGGGAGGCAGCGCACCCAGGAGCCGGTGTGACGACTCCCCCTGCCCGCTGTCACCGTGCCTGGCACATCCTAGGACCTCAGAGTTTGCGGATAAAGAAGAACTCAGAAAAGATGGTCCATTAATCCCTAGGGCATTTGGGGGAAAAAATACTTGAAGACGCTCTAATGCATTGCCAAGTATGTGAGGTTATTGTTAGATGAACAGTGGTCATTTCAACCCTGGGAGAGCCTGAGTCACTCTTCCGCACGCGGAGCGGGCCGGTTAGAGAATCCAGATGTGCGCCCAGCTCCTGCTAGGCGTCCCCGCCCTCCGCATTCCCTGGAAGGTGCTCTCGGGGAGGTCGACCGTGTCCTTGGATAAACCCAGCATCTCTCCGAGCAGCATACACAGCATTCCCCACAGTCACAGTAACGGCCCCTCCGCAGGCCCAGTGCCTTGTATGGGAGGAGCCCGCGGAGGCCCCAGCTGCACGAGCCTTTGGGATGACTGGGCTCCCTGGAAGGGACAGGGTGTGGGCACACGTGGCACGGACTCCAGACATCCAGACGGAGTGCAGGGAAGGGTGGGCGTGGTGGGGAAGCTGGGTGGGTGGCTGGGAGTCCTGTTTGCATTTCACGGCGGCGTCGTCATTCAGCCCAAATATAACTTTGGCTTTGAGCAGCGCGGATGGGCCATCTGATGAGCAGGAGTCTGGCACGGCCGGAGGCGCCGAGGCTGGGAGGAGCATTGTGGGGTCCCCGTGAGCACCCTCAGCTCAGCTCATTTTCTGTGGTGCCTTTTTGTGAGTCCCAGGACATGGATTCCTGAGATCTGAAGTCCTGATTGCCGTAGCTGTTAGGTACCGAAGGCGACAAGTTCTCTAAAGCTATTTTTTCCTGTTATTAATCTTCACCCTAGGATATTTTTCCCATAGATTTTTATAGAGAGTGGAAGGGAAAGAGGGAGGGAGAGAGAGAGGGAGAGAGAGAGAAACATCGATGTGAGAGCTCCCGCATGCACCCCTGCTGGGGCCAGGGATGGAGCCTGTCACCGAGGTACGAGCCCTTGGCCCAGGAATTGAACCCGAGACCCTTTGGCGCACAGGCCAATGTTCTGACCACTGAGCCATGCAGACCAGGGCCTAAATCTATCTTTTTTTTTTTTAAGGGTCTAATCGCTAAAGCGGAGAGAGAGAATCTGAAAGTGTCGTGCCTTCATGGGACAGCTCGGGTGGAGGAAAATCAGTTATAATCCTAGAGTTTGGGACTAAAGAAGAAATGAACTGTCACCTTTTCTGCCACTCAGAGATCCTCTTGCCATTGCTTATCTATAGCTTCCTGTCTGTGGTTTTTACTTTGTTATTATGTTCCCTGTGTCATGAAATATTCTGCAAAAATGTGATTTTTAAAGGGTCCAGCCCTTGGCCGGGTAGCTCAGTGGGTTGTCCGGATACGCCAAGGTTGCAGGTTCGATCCCCGGTCAGGGCCCGTGCAAGCGGCGACCGGTGATGCATAAATAAGTGGAACAGCAAATCCATCTCTCTCTCTCTCAAATTAGTAAATTTAAAAAATGCATTTGGTTCTGTGTCTTATTTCATAGAAGAGGGTCCATCCTGTACCTTTATTTCATTTTGGTCAGAAGTGGACGTTGGTGGCCTTTTGGAAAATAGAATTCTGCCTTGTTTCAAAACATCCAGCTCTGGATTGCTGACAGGCCGCTGACCCTCCTCAGCCAGGAGGGGACACTCGAGCGAGGTTTCAGAATAGCCTATTCCCCTGAGGGTCAAAGGAAAATAAAGACAAGCCCGGCGACCAAAAAAATAGCTTGTTTGAATTGAAACTGGAACAAAATGAGTATTTTTTTTTTCCCCTGTGTTCAGGGCAGGTTGATGGCAGATAAAGTGAAGGGCTCTGATACCATCGGCAGAGCATCCGCCAGCGGGGAACAGACGGGAGTGTTCTTGGAAAAGGCCGGTGGGTGTGCTGAGGCGCCCTTGTTATGTCCCCTGCCTTTGAATGAAAAAAGAAACTTATTTATTTGTGTAGTAAGGTTTCCTCCTAGCGATTGTGTGGCAGGCTCGGAACAGAACGGTCTGCATTACAAAGCCCAGAGAAGGCGGCTTTGTGCTCCCGGGCGTGGTCCACCCTGCAGAGTCCCTGCCCTGAATCGGGTGAGGTCCTGTTACCTGACTTGTTGTTTTTAAGTGGTTGATACCACGCTCTCCACTGGACAACAGCCAAATAGATACAAAGGAAACTGTTAGCAAAAAACACACCAAAAAAACAGCTAAGCCCTGGCCAGTGTGGCTCAGTGATTGGAGAGTCAGCCTGGGCACAAGACAGGGGTTCGATTCCTGGTCAGGGGCACGTACCTCGGGTGCAGGTTGGATCTCTGGCCCTGGTCGGGTCAGGGCGTGTGTGCGAAGCAACCCATGTACGTGTCTCGGTCACATCAGTGTTTCTCTGTCGCTCTCTCTCCCTCCCCCCTCCCTTCCACTCTCTAAAAATCAATGGAAAAAATATCCTCACTCCTTGAGTGACAATAATAATAATAAAAATAATAAAACAGCTAGAACTCAAACTCATTTTGGTTTTAACTCCCAGGGTTCAGTTTCTTAGATGCCACGTGGGGCCACAGCGGACAGACATGCCCAGATCCTGTGTGATGCTGTGGATCACCGAGGGCTTCGGCACAGCCTGCTGGCAACTGCCATATACACGCCTCAGTTTCCCCTGGCCTCCCAGAGGCCAGGTCTTCTGGGGTGGAGCAGGGAGGTACAGCCAGGCACAGACATGGACAGACACACGGAGACTGGCGGGGACCAGCTGCAGTCGAGGAGCTGGGTCCCCGAGTGTCCGGTCACTGGCCTGTGGGGTCCCTTACCTCCCACATTGTCACAGAGCTTTTCATTTCTTTTTCTTTCTTTCTTTAATTAATTAATTTATTTTTTAATTTATCTTTATTGTTGAGAGTATTACAGGTGTCCCATTTTTCCCCCCAATTGGTCCCCTCCACCTCACTCCCACCCCCTCCCTAGGCCTTCACCCCGTTATTAACTGTGTCCATAGGTTATGCATATATGCATATAACTTCTTTGGTTAATCTCTTCCCACCCTCCACCCCCCTTCCCTCTTTCCTCTGAAATATGGTCACCTGTTGCATGCATCAATGTCTCTGGATCTATTTAGTTCGTCAGATTCTTTTGTCCATTAGCTGCTTCTTAAAGAAGACCCTTCAACTTTTCCTGTAGTGCTGGTCTGGTGGTGACAAACTCCTTTAGCTTTTTCTTATGTGTGAAGCTCTTTATCTGACCTTCAGTTCTAAATGATAGCTTTGCTGGGTAGAGCAATCTTGGTTGTAGTTCCATGTTTTTCATCACTTTGAATATTTCTTACCACTCCCTTCTGGCCTGCAAGGTTTCTGTTGAGAAATCAGCTGACAGTCCTATGGGGGCTCCCTTGTAGGTAACTAACTGTTTTTCTCTTGCTGCTTTTAAGATTCTCCCTTTGTCTTTAACCTTTGGCATTTTAATGATGATGCATCTTGCTGTGGGCCTCTGTGGGTTCCTCTTCTTTGGGACCCTTGTGCTTCCTGGACTTGTAAGTCGATTTCTTTCCCCAGGTAAGGGAATTTTTCTGTAATTATTTTTTCAAATAGGTTTTCAATTCCTTGGTCTCTGTCTTCCCCTTCTGACACCCCAATAATACAAATGTTGGGCCTCTTGAAGTTGTCCCAGAGGCTCCTTATGCTATCTTCATATTTCTGGATCCTTTTTTCTTTTTGCTCTTCTGGTTGGGTGTTTTCTGTTTCCTCATGTTCCAAATTGCTGATTTGATTCTCAGAGTCCTCTGCTCTACTGTTGATTCCCTGTAAATTATTCATTTCAGTTCCTGTAGCCTTCATTTCAAATTGGTCCTTTATTATGTCATCGATTTTCTCAGAGGGAGCGTCCGGGTGAGTCCGAGCCGGGCCCTTAGGAGGAGCTGCTGGGGCTCCCGCGGCCTCCGCGACCCTCAGGGACAGTCCCCGCTGGTTTCACAGCCCGGAGTTGTGGGGATGTCTCTTCCCGGCCTGGAGCCCTGGGCTGGGGCCTGCTGTGGGGCTGGGACCCCTCACTCCTCCGGGAAACCTCCCACCGCCGAGATTCCCTCCCGGGTTTCAACCACGGCACCAGGTGTGGGCCCAGGGCCCGTCTCTGCGATTCAGCCCCGACCTGCCCGCGTCTCCGCCCCTCCTCCTGGTCTCGGTGCTTCTAGTTCCCTGGCTGTGGGGCTTCTGTGCAGCCAGATCTCAGGAGGCTCCGAGTGCTGGTGGTTCTGTATTTTAGTTGTGATTTTGACGTGGTTGCGGAGGCCGTGGGCGCAGCTGTGACCTACGCCGCCATCTTGTTTCTCTGAGCTTTTCATTTCCTTGCGCGCCGGTGTTCAGATCTTTTTCAAAAAAAGAATCAGTCTTTTTTTGTTCATCCCCCGAGGATATTTTTCCCGTTGAATTTTAGAGAGACTGGAAGGGGGAGGGAGAGAGAGAGAAACGTCGATGTGAGAGAGACACATGGAATGATTGCCTCCTGCACGGGCCTCCATCAGGGCCTGGGATCGAACCTGCGACCCAGGGACGTGCCCCCTTGACCGGGAATCAAACCTGTGACCCTGTGGTGGGCGGGTTGACCCTCTGAGCACTGAGCCACACCCGCCAGGGCTGTGTCCTATTTCTTGGTGGCCAACAGCTGGCCATCAGCAAAGTTTGCCTGGATTTTCTGTCTCTCCATCACCCAGCTCCAACGTCTTGAGGGCGTTGCTGCCCCCGGGGCTGACCCTGACTACCTACGACATCTATGCAGCTACCCTCTGGGCTGGGCAGTGTCCCTGATGCTGACGGTGGCCCACCACTGGGACCATCTAGAACGTGTTTCCCCTGGCCCCTATTTCTGGTGGCTTTAGGGTACTAATGTGTTGTCACTAATCCGGCGAAGTAGCACTGCCCCTTAAGGTGCTGACAAGGTCACCTGTCACCCCTGCTGGACAATACGGATGCTGAAACACAAACGTGGCCACGTAGCTACAAGATCTCAGATCCGGGCGTCATCCCCTTTCCTCCGCTTAGCTTCCAGGCCTCATTGATGGCGCCTGGGTCCCTGCAGCCCCTCGCCTTCCCGTCTTGCCTGATTGATTGCTACCTGCGCAGTGGTCGCCCGCCGAGTCCCGGTTCTGGAACTTTCTATGGGAGGCTTTTCCGTCAGACCCCGGCCGTCTGTGCCTCAAGCGTCCCGCCCGGGGCTGTGTGCGGGGTGTCCAGACTGCGACACAAGCGTGCCTGTTGCAGGCAGGTACCAGGTAAAGGCTGTTGGACGTGTTATCTGGGTCTGGCGTGGCTCCTGTTATCTTTGGCCGTCTTTCGTCGTGTATTTTTAACTTTTGCAAAACAGTCGTGTGCCCAGAGCCCTCTGGCATCTCTGCACTCCGCTCTGGAAACATCGAACAATTAAACGCTTCAGTGTCCGCTCCCTGCATATCCTTGGATTTAAAGGAACCGTAAAATGAGGGGGCAGGGGGGTGGTCTGCCTAGAACCGCCTGCGAGGAGCTGCGGACGCTGAGCGGTGTGGCCACGGGAGACCCTAAGGGTCAGGCTGACGGCTCACCTGAGCCTTCCTCCCGGCTCCGTCATCTGGAGGACCAGGTGACCAGGGACTGGAAAGCTAGGGACACTGACTCTCATCTCCCCCCCGTTTGCTCTTCAGTGGCCAAAAAGCTGCTCGATCAGCCGGCAGGAGCGGGGGAGGCTCATTCGTTTGACAGAAATACGGGAGTCGAGGTGAAAGTCATGGTCGCTAGAGAAAAACACGCGTCTGCCCTTCTGTTACGTCTGGGGACGGATGAATTACGGTTGGAACAAGGGACACGTATGTGGGGAGGAGAGAAATGTGTTAGGGCGGCTATTTCGTGGGGGACGTGGCACGAATGAGAAGCCACTTGTTCGCCGGCCGGCCGAGAGGACGTTTAAATACTCAGAAACCTAAGCATATACGTCCCTTTTTATAGGCAAAAGGAAAGAAACCATTATTTGTACAGTTGATCCTGGAAAATATATGGAGTTTGTGTGATGCTGTTTTAAATGCCGTCTTTTAAAGGTTAACCTTCTGAATCAGAGACTCGCCGTGGTCGGCGGCTCGCCGTTGCCTCGTCTCAGAGCAGGGAGGGCCTTTTGTAATAATTGAGGCAAACGTCTTGGGGAAACTATTCGAAACAAACAGCACGTGCGCCTCCCACCTTTGGTTCTAAAATACCTTTTCTCCGTCGCTTGCTGTGTGGGGATGACAGGCCTTTTTTTTTTTTAATTTCATTTTAGGTAAAGGGAGAAACATGTTTTCACGAAGCGGATGGTGACGTGTTTGGTAGAGACGGGGGCGGGGAAGGAAAGTAGCCCGGCCGTTGTTGTTGTGATAATAATTCTCGCTGGAGGATATTTTTTCCCTTGATTTTTAGAGAGAGTAGAAGGGGGGGGGGGGAGAGACAGACAGACAGACATTGATGAGAGGGAGACCCATCGATTGGTTGCCTCCCTCACACGCCCCGACCAGGGCCGGGGCTCGAATCTGCAACCCAGGCACGTGCCCTTGACTGGGAATCGAACCCAAGACCCTGCGGCGAGCAGGCCGACGCTCTAACCACTGAGCCACACCGGCCAGGACTCCCAAGACCTTGGCTTTAGCTCAGCGAGACCTATGCTGGGATTCCCGCCTCCAGAATTATAAGATCCGTGTGGTGGGAAGCCTCAGAATTTAGGGTGACCTGTGGCAGCACCCACAGAAATAGGTTTAAGATTCTCGCCATCTGGCTCAGACCGTGCACGTGGCTCTCGGCCCAGAGCGTCCTCCCGGACACTGGTCATCGTGGCGTCTCCGTGTTCGGAGAGGAAAGCCCAGCCCGTGCCCGCGGTGCTGAGACAGCCTGCTGTGGGGACCGGCAGAGCCAGCATTTCCACGGCCCGCTCTGCCCGGTTTCTGTTCTAAGAAGAAAAGCATGCAGACGGAGACTTCCCTAATAAGGTCTTGGTCCAAAAGCAACATTTTCCTGCCTCAGAACAGGCGGATCGCTGAGAAAGCCTCTCCGGTGAACAAGGATGGCTTTGTGCACGGTCCTGGACGGCAGCGGACCGCATGCCCGTCACGGGGCGCGCGGGGTCCCCGCGCTGGTGTGAGTCACAGACTCGGCCCTTCCCTTGCCGGCCCGGGAGGCTGCAGCCTTCGGCCCGGGCCCGGGGCCAGCTGCGCCCCACCCCGCTGGGTGGCTGTCAGAGGGGCGAGTTAATAACGGGATTTGCTGCTACACGGCTGCTGTGTTCTGTCGGACGTGTTGGGGTTCACAGGTTAGCACAGGGGCGTGTCCCCGGGGAACCGTGGTGCTTTCCTGCCCAGTGGTGGGACAGACCCGTAGTTCTTTGCCGGAGTAAAAATTTTACCAAAAGGAGCAAAATTGAGGCCGGGGGGAGTGGGCGGTGAAGGGTGACAGGCGTCGGCTGCCCAGAGGGGACAGGGGTCAACATCCCTGGGCTGAGGGATCGCACCCGAGATGGGCCCACAGCAGCCCAAGACCATCAGCGACCAGCACTGCGCCCGCCCCGCCCCGTGAGGCAGGCACTGCCACGTTACCCCGCTGTGCAGATGGGGACGCTAAGGCTCCAGGGCGTGACTGGCTGCGTAGCGTCTAACCCGAGGGTCTGTCCCCCGCCTGGGCGCCTTCGTTCAGCTCACCTGTCTCATGCGTGTGCCCAGGTGGCCCCGAGTGGCACCAGATGCCCCTGCTGGCTGTGTGTGGCGTCCTGCCTCGGGGCTGCTGGCTCAGCGGCCCCCTCGAATCCCAGTAGGCAGCCCGGCCGGAGTGGCTCAGTTGGTTGAGGGTCGTTCCAAGCACCAAAAGGTTGTGGGTTCGAATCCCGGTCCGGGGCAGCCAGCGATCGTTTCTCTCTCACGTCGATGTCTCTCTCCCTTCCCCTCTCCCATCCTCTCTCGAACCATGTCCTAAAATGAAATATTTTTTAAAAGTCCCGGGGTGCACACCCGCTGTGGGTTGGACACACGGGCTGAGGCCCCAAAGGCGCTCCCCCCGGGGGGGACAGTGCACGGACCGCCCTCCTCCCCCCATAGGGCTTTCTTTTTTCCAAGTTAGTCACCTCGGAGGAAACCCAGAGTCACTCACCAGACCCTGCGCCGCGTGGCTGACGCTCTAAATGGGCCGCGTTGGGACAGTGCCGTCACCTACGTCACGACACCCGGGGGGTGTCCATGCGCAGGTTTCACTCCACGCGTCTCCAGTGTCACCACGTGGGTGGCAAAATACGACGGAAAATGAAAATGCAGTGAGACTGGATGGTTAAAACGGTTCCCGCGAGGATGGATTTAGAAGTTGGGCGGGTTTTATGGGACGGCGGGAAGCCTCAGACAGGCGGCCGGTGACCCGTCCACGCTGCGCTGACCTGGGCTTGGCTTGCGTCACGGAGCCACCTCATCGGGGTGTCCCTGTTCGGGGACACGCCCTGCGATTCCAAGGAGGGGCCGGTGGTCAGAGTGGTCCAGAGGCTCCCACGGGATCAGCCACGACCCCCGATCTGGAGAGCGTCCTTTGGTTCCGTGTTTGCGTGTCCCCTGGTTCCCCCGACGGCCACCACGAGGCACGTCATCAGGAGGAGAAAAACCCCTTCTCTCCCTCTGATTTGAATCTTGTCGTTGTTGGGCTTCCATCCCGTGTCCCCGGCCTTTCTGTAGGACACACGGGCCACAGTGGGCAGCCTGACCCCCCCCCCGGTGCATTCTGAGGGTCGCCGTGATTTCAGGTGCCCACCTTGTCACCCCCCTTTCTGCAGCACCTGAGGTGGTGTCTGGGGCCTTCGGGGTGCCCATCCCGGTGACAGAGGGACCGTGGGCCACTGGGTGGCACCTGTGCCCCTTCTCCCCCGGGATCCCTGCGCCCCCACAGCTAGTCCAGGTTCCTGAGGCACAGGGCACTCCTGTGACTGACGCCATGAGAGCCTGTATTTGCGTCCAGGATACTCTGATTATTTGGCTGTGGGGTCCGGTCCTCCCTCCCAGGGTAGGGCTGTCCCCACCCGAAGAGGGTCCGGTGTCGGGGAGATGGAGGAGCCTATTAGTAGGTCATTAGAGGCAGAGAAGGGGGCAGCCGGGGACCTCTCTGCCCGTCGACCAAGCCCCACCCCAGGCCGTGGCCCAGACGCACTCCCCGGGGTCCGTCTCACGGCCTGAAGCGTACACCCAGGTAGGTGATAGCCGCAGATGTCACAGTTCACCACTGTTCTCAGAAAACCCGCTGGGGTGACAACGATCTCTGTGTGACTCAGGTCCGGTGGCGTCCCCAGAGGTCATGACCTGGAGCGGAACCTGGCCAGGGGCAGGTCAGGCGGCACATCTGTCCCCTGCCCTGTGGACAGAAGGGCACAGAGCCCAGCCCTGGCCCCAGGAGGGAAGATGGGTGCTGAGTAGCTGTCCCCAGGGTGGGGGACCCTGACGACCGGCTCACCCTCCAGGGGCATTTGTCTATCACGGGAGAGTCCGTGATTTAAATGACAAATCCCAGCACAAAATGGAGAATCTAGAGAGAGACCGGAGTTCGAAGGACACGGGGCCCCTGGAAGGTGTCCAGCGAGGGTTGGGGGGAAGCAGCAGCCACCACCATGCTGGCCTCGGTCCCCCCACCCCGGGGTGGGGGCAGCCTTTCCTCACACCCCTGAGGATCCCGAGTACCCAGGGCCTGTGCCTGGTGAGTCCTGTTCCGAAAGTCACGTTCCCCACTCGCTAAAGTTTCCACAGCCGCCCGAGGCGCCAAAGGCCTCTCCAAGGCGAGTTCGAATTACGACTGCCGCCACCTTCTGCCCAGGGACACGCTGTCCTGCAGCCCCGTTGGCCCATCCCAGGGGACGCCAGGCCGGCTCCAGGCAGAGGACACCAGTCCGGGCCATACGTGGCTCTGGCCGCGCCCAGGGTGCCCGCCTGTGGGTGGATCCATTACTCCGGGGGGTGTCCCCTGGTGGAAGGATGTCACAGTAGAAAGAGGGGCCACTGCTCTGTGACAACTGTCAGCTCCCAGTGTGCATAGGAACAAAGAGGCGTCTTCCACGCTCCCTGGTGGCACCGGCTGCAGGGACCTCCGGCCTGTGTGCCCACAGGGTCCCGACAGACCCACGGCTCCGGACACTCAGCTGCTATTTATTGGCTCAGAAACCAGCTGCTTGCACAGGTCGGATTTCTCCCACTGGGTTTCCCGCGCACGACTCCAGAGCCGAGGAATAAGATGTCGAAGGAGCTCTTTTCACGCAGTTTAGTGGGGGTACCCCCTGGGGCAATAAATCCTGCTTTTGCTAATAATAGTGACGAGGGTAATAACATTTCACTTGAAGTGAAATCAGGACTCTACGTCGGCGGTGTTGAGATTGTTGGAAACATACGCAGAAACCCAGGGACAGTCCGGCTGGGGTGGCTCAGCGGTTGAGCATCGACCTAGGATCCAGGAGGTCGCGGTTCAGTCGCCGTCAGGGCACAGGCCCGGGTTGCGGGCCCCTCGACCCCCAGTCAGGGGCGTGCAGGAGGCAGCCGATCAATGACTCTCATCACTGATGTTTCTCTCTCTCTCCCTCTCCCTTCCTCTCTCTGAAATCAATAAAGACATATTTTTAAAAAATAATAATAAAAAATAAAATGGGACCAGAGGTGACAGGGCTGTGCAGGCCTCCCCACAGTGGGCCATGTGTGCCCCTGTGTGACAGTCACCTGGGGCATCCAGCCTCGTGGGGGGGCCCGGCTGAACCCCCGGCTGATTTGGTTCCTCTGACGTGGTTCACTTTCTATCTTTGTATGTTTGGGGGGCAACGAAGACACGTAACTGGCTCGATTTCCCAAAGAAGAAGAAAAAAAATGTGTGTGTTGGGTTTTCCCCCCTAAATAGAGGCAAGAACACCTCTGATGTCGCCATTCCCGTTTCTCGGCGTTTTCCCTGAATCCGCCGCCGGAAGCGCGAGCGGTTTGGGGCCTTCCTCCCGCGCCTGGTTCGGGAGCGGCTCTGCTGACCTCTGCCCGGGAGTCTTTGGGCATCGACTCAACCCACCCTGACCCTCAGCGTCTTCGGCCTTAACTTAGGAATCCCGCCACCCCCTGGGGACGCTGCGAAGACGTGATGGAAACAGCGACGGCTGTGTCTCCCCGTATTCGTGCCCACGGAGGAAAGCAGAGAGCTCGTTGTGTGTCCCGACTGCAGCCTTGCTGATGGTTCTCAGAAAACCGTTGGGCGAAAGCCCTTTTCCTGCTCTCGCTGCTTTCCTGGAGGACCGTGGCCCTTGAGTCCTGAGCCGTGAGTTCCCACGGCCTCCGGCGTCACCACAGGAGCTACGGCGGAAGGCGCTGTGTAGCCACAGCCTGGTTTGAGCCAGATATTTTGTCGCCCGAGGGTATTTTTTCCGTTGGTTTTTAGAGCGAGTGGAAGGGAAGGAGAGAGAGAGAAACATCAATGGGAGAGAGACCCATCAATTGGTTGCCTCCCCCGCAGGCCCTAACGGGGGACCAAACCTACAACCAGGGTACTTGTCCTTGACCTGAGTCAAACCCGGGACCCTTCAGCCCGTGGGCCAGCGCGCCGATCGCTGAGCCACGCCGGCCAGGGCTGACCCGGGTTTGAACATTCCTGCTACTCCAGGGGCGCCACCCTCGGGCAGTGCAGGGTCGGCCTCCCCTGTGGGTAGGAACGCAGGTGCCGTCCTGGCTCCCCGTCCCCTCAGAATGTAGGACACAGAGGGGCCTGCTCATCAGCGAAGCCTGTCACCTCCCCGGTTCTGATCAGAGGGAGCAGGGGCCCCCGGGAGACAGCGGGCTGGGTGTGAACCCTTCCACCTCCAGCCCCACGCTCCAGAGCTGAGTGGCTGCCCCTGGGCTCTCTGGGCATCTGGAGAAAGCCTTGGGTTTCGTCTGGGACCCTAGAGAGCATTGGTGCAGAGCCCCCACCCATGGGCCACAGGCGCTTGGAGAACAGCATCCGAGAGCCATGGGGTGAGGGGTGTCCCACAAAGCATGGCATCTAGGAAATTAGCCTGGGCCTGCAGGATCCCCAGGCCTCCCTGGGGAAGGTGGACACCGGTGCATGGAAAGGGGACCATTCTGGTCCCAGGGGTGCTTTTTGATCACCTCTGATGCTGGGGGAGACTTCAAGCTCCCCACTCTCTTGGGGGATTGAGGGGGACCTCACTTTCCATAGGAGAGGACCTGCCCTCATTTCAGAAAGCCGGGCAGAGCTCACACGTGCTGACCAGGACAAGTGACCGTTTCCTCCGAGGGACCTGGCCTCTGGGGGAGGAAGGCGGTTTGAGCAGAGAAAAAGCAGCTGCTAAGGAGACTGACCACAGGGAGGAGAGGCGCTGACAGCCCTGCAGGGAGCCCTGAGCACCAGAGAGGAAGCGGGGACCTGTTGGCCACTGAAAATAGGAACAAAAACTGTATGAAACGTCGGGACGCAGTAAGAGGGGCCCGGAACCTTCCCAAAGAAAACGGCCACGTCGCAGGAATGTAAACGGGTGCAGCCACTGTGGAGAACCACCTGGAGGGGCCTCAGAAAATTAAGAATGGAGCTGCCCTATGGCCCAGCCACCCCTCTTCTGGGCATCGGCCCCCGACATTTGAAAACATTTCCTTGCAAAGATACATGTCCCCCTGTGTTCATCTCAGCGTCGCTAAGACATGGAAACAGCCGAAGTGTCCTTCAGTGGGTGTTTGGATAAAGAAGAAGCGGCACATGTATTCGATGGAATACTACTCAGCCCTAAAAAAGGGTGAAATACTGCCGTTTGCGACAAGCAGCCGCTGTCGCTTGCAAAAACAAGGGAGAAATTAGAGCGTCTTGGGAAAAATTAGTAACACAGGACCTGTCCGAGGGTTAGGGCCTCACCCGTAGGCGTGTGGATCAGACGTGTAAGCATGTTTGGTGAGGTCATACCAAGCAAATTCATGGTGGAGAAATTACCTTGGAGACTCTAAGGGTGCCCCCAAGACGTTTCCCTGCTTTGTGAATGGGCATTATTGTCGAGGTGACGACCCAGGCCCCTCGTCTGGAGGTCCACCAGGGTTTGTGGAGAGTGTTCCCTCTGATCATGCACTAGAGGTGGATGATTTGTCCCCCAAAATTATGTTAAAAATCACGAAAAGCCCAGCCGGCGTGGCTCAGTTGGTTGCCCATTCGATTCCTGGTTGGCACATGCCCGGGTTGTGGGCTCAGTCCCCAGTAGGGGGCATGCAGAAGGCAGCCGATCAGTGTCTCATTAATGTTTCTCTCCCTCTCCCTTTCTCTCTCTGAAATCAATAAAACATATATGTGTATTTATATATATGTGTATATATATAAATATATATATATATATTTTTTTTTATTTTTTTTTTTTCTCACCAAAGGATACTTTTTACATTGCTTTTCAAAGAGAGTGAAAGAGGAAGAGAGAGAGAGAGAAACATCAATGTGAGAGACACACGTCAATTCGTTGTCTCCTGCACGTGCCCTGCCTGGGTCGGGGTCATGCCTGCAACCAGGGTGTGTGCCCTTGACCAGAATCGAACCTGAGAGACCCTTCAGTCCAAGGGCCGGTGCTCTAACCACTGGGCAAACGAGCTAGGGCAATAAAACATTAAAAAAAAAATTTTTTTTTAATCACAAAGAGATTTTTTCTTTTTTAAAATAAATCTTTATTGATTTCAGAGAGAGGAAAGGAGAGCGAGAGATAGAAACATCAATGATGAGAGAGTCATTGGCCGAGCCCACAACCCGGGCCTGTGCCCTGACCGGGAATCGAACCCTGATCGCCTGGATCCTAGGTCGACGCTCAACCGCGGAGCCCCGCCCGGCCGGGCTCACAAAGAGATTTCTAAATTGTCTTGCTGTTGGGAATCCTTTTGCTCTCCCGGGCTAGTCCGTCCTGGGGAAACTCACTCTCGGGGTGCGCGGTGCGTGCTGTGTTGATAACCGTGTGGTCCCAGGGGAAGCAGCGTGGGCTGGTGAACCTGGACCACGTGCTGAAGAAGCCAGGGCCCTGGGGAGGGTCCTGCCAGGACCGTGCGCAGCCCCCCGTGACTCCCCGCGGATGGATCGGCGTTTTCCATCGTCTGGCTCCTCTCGGCAGCCTCCTGCCTGCACCATGTGCTTTCCACACCCATCAGGGCCATTTCCAGAGCGCGGGGAGCTTTTAGGAGACCCCTGAAATGGAAAGCGTCTCGGAAAAAGTGCACTTTACGATCGTGGTGTCAAGCCCCGGATCTCGGGCCGCTTGGCTGTGCTGAGCTCCACCCAGAACGGTCGCTCGCTGTCCTCCCGCCGCCTGGACTCCCGGCCTTGGCTTCAGCGGCCGTGAGCGTGTGTCAGCGGAGACAGATGTTTCGGTTTAGGGCTGGAAAGGAGACGCTCTGGGCGTTTCTCAACATATTTGGGTCAAGTTCGTGCTGCACATCCTGCCGTTTCTCATTCGGCGTTGAGCCCTCCCCCGCGTGGTTTTTAAAAATATGCTGGCCCTGTAAACGTGCCCTTTGTGTGTGTGTGAATCCCCGCTCGAGGATATTTTTTTCCATTGATTTTTAGAGCGAGCGGAAGGGAAGAGGAGAGAGAGAAACATCGATGTGAGAGACGCGTTGATCTGCCTTCCGCTCCCACCCCAACCGGGCTTGGGGATCGAGCCTGCAACCCGGGTTCGAATCTAAACCGTGACCCTTTGGTGCTTGGGCTGACACTCCAACCACTGAACCACCCCGGCCAGGGCATAAATGTGCACTTTATTTTTATTATTTTTTTAAATATGTCTTTATTGATTTCAGGGAGAAGAAAGGAGAGGGAGAGAGAGGGAGAGATAGAAACGTCAATGATGAGAGTCATTGACCGAGCCCTGACCGGGAATCGAACCCGGATCGCCTGGATCCCAGGTCGATGCTCAACCGCTGAGCCACTCCCCGCTGGACATAAATGTGCACTTTAAAAAAGTCCCTTTTCCAGAATGATGCTCCTGGATGCTTTCAAGCAGCGGTTCCCCAACCTGGGGCAGTGGGGCTCCCCAGGGGGCCCCTGTTTGGCTGGGCTGCAGGCGTCTCCCGTGTGGGCCCGGCGATGCTCCCCGATGGACACAGGCCCTCCAGGACGAAGAATGACCTGGCCGAGCTGCCGGTCCTGCCCAGGTGGAGAAAGCCTGCCTTAGAGCTGGTCTCTGCCTGGTGTGTGATGAGTGTGTATTAAATTGGGGCTCATTTTAGAGTTTTCAAGGGTCTCTTTCGAGGGCTGTGAGAATGTTCCCCGTCTCTGCCTCCCTGTCTGTGTCTCTCTCTCTCTCTCTGCCCCTGGCCACACCCTCCTCCATTTGTGCACAATCTGGAAAATAAATTCCATGAAGCGTGTTCTCACCCCCTGGCACCGATGACTGTTCCGCGAGATTCTTGGCCGCCTCGCCCTGCACCTCCCATCTGGGGTTGGCCTCGCCGGGCCCTGGTTTCCCGTCGGTCTGTTTGCTGAGACAGGCGCTGTGCAGGCCCCCGTCGTGGGCCGAAAGCGCGCTCCCGCCCGACGGGGCCTGGGGGTCTCAGGCCGCGTGGTCTGCAGGTTGGGCTGTGTCTCCCCCACGCCTTCCCTCTGTTCTGCGGGCCTTGCTAGGTCCCTTGCCTTTGAGCCTCTGGGGGAAAAGGGCCTGTGTTCCGCTGTCCTGTGCGTGACGCACGAGGCCCCCAGAGGCTTCTGGCCACCTCTGTCTCTGCTGGGTCAGTGCATGGAACACGGTTTTAGCGGGAAGGTGCCTGGCTTTCCTGGGGCGAGTTTCACCGGCAGGAAAGGGGGTAAACCGACCGGTAGGCCAGCAGCAGGCGAGGTTTGGAAGAGAGCGTCTCTTTGCAGGGGTTACTTGTCCGAGCCGGTGAAATAGCGTAGAATGGCCCTGACCCTGTAATATCGTATTTTTCTTTTTTTTTCTTTTTTTAGCTTTACCCAAGGATATTTTTTTCATTGCTATTCAAAAAGAGTGGAAGGGAGGGGGAGAGAGAGAGAAACATCGATGTGAGAGACACGTAGATTGGTTGCCTCCTGCATGCGCCCCGATCGAGCCTGCAACTGAGGTACGTGCCCTTGGCTGGAATTGAACCCAGGACCCTTCAGTCCAAGGGCTGAAGCTCTGACCACTGAGCGAACGGGCCAGGGCTCATCTCATTTTCTGTAGGGCTGCACGTGAAGCCCCACCCATGGGTGACAGTTAGACCATCTTTCTAAGAAAACAAGAATCGCAGCCGTCGCTTTAACCCCAAACCGCAGCTCAGATGTAAGATGTAAGGTGCTGTTCAGTCAGCCCCGTGCCGCTGGGTGACTGGGACGCGTCGGGAGACACGTGTCCTTGGGTGATCCCGTCGCTGTGCGAACAGCAGGCCGGCACCTACGCCCAGCGGGGTGGGACGGTCACTGCACACCCGGGACGCAGCGTGGGGTTCAATCAGCGCAGGAGAAAATGGCGCGATCGGGACGCGTGGTGGGCAGGCGATGCGTGTGGCCGCTGTTCAGAGCAAACGTTTCTTTTTTTTTTAAATACATCTTTATTGATTTCAAAGAGGAAAGGAGAGGGAGAGAGAGATAGAAACATCCATGATGAGAGAGTCATGGATCGAGCCCGCAACCCGGGCATGTGCCCTGACCGGGAATCGAACCCCGATCGCCTGGATCCTAGGTCGACGCTCAACCGCTGAGCCACGCCCGGCCGGGCAAGAGTGTATTAATTTTTTATTGATTTGAGGGAGAGAGAGAGAAACCGATCGGTCGCCTCCCACAGCACCCCAGCTGGGGATCAAACCTGCAACCTGGGCATGTGCCCTGACCGGGAATCGAACCTGCATCCCTTTGATGTGCGGGATGGTGCTCCGACCAACTGAGCCACACCAGCCAGGGCCTTATGACTGTATTTCTGAGTTTATTCGTCAAATTCAAACACCCACGTCAAAAAATACAGTGGGGAAAGTCATGCACACAAAAAACAGAGGGAAGACAAAAACAGAGGCCCGAGTGGCCCTGTGGATTGTCTGGTGCCCACGGAGAGTGGGAAGGGCCCCTGGGGCTTCACTGTGGACAGTGCCTGCAGGTGGAGACTAGAGAGGTGCTCAGGCCCCCACGTGCCAACCAGGGACCCAGGGTGCTGGAGTTGAGGCCCCTGAGCCCTCTCCTGCGTCGCCTCTTACTGAGCTTGAATTATTAACTCGGTGAGACCATGCGTGTCCCGGGGCTGTGACCCTCAAGGAGAAACCGGCCAGATGTGAAGCTTCGTCACGATCGATCATTCCAGAGCCGCCCTCTCTGCACTGTTTATACATATTTCCCGGAGGAGGGATTTTTGAGAAAGGCTGGGCAGCTTTCTGCAGAAGTGGCCTGTGGAAATGTTTGAAAACGGGCCAGTTGGCCCATGGGCTCGCTTCCAGAAGTGTCCGTGTGCCCTGCCCACGCTGGGAGCACCTCTCTGAGCTACCGGGTCACCCCGAAGCCACAGAATTAACGGCTGTCCTGCTCCAGGGACCACCCCAGAGGGAATCCCGAGGGCCTGAGGCCTGGGGCAGGTGGTGTCACTATTGCAGCTCGGGGTCCCAGCCGCAGGCGCTCTCGTTGAGCTCACGGCTGACTTAGGGCGCGTTTCCCAGTCTGTAGCAGAAACCACACTTGGATGACTTCTGACCTTGGGCATGGCTCCCGCAGTTTGCACACGGCCGGCGTTTGGGCAGCTGGACTGAGGTTGGTGGTTCTGTG
The DNA here is from genome assembly GCF_964146895.1 of Miniopterus schreibersii. Classification (NCBI taxonomy): domain Eukaryota; kingdom Metazoa; phylum Chordata; class Mammalia; order Chiroptera; family Miniopteridae; genus Miniopterus; species Miniopterus schreibersii. The sequence continues at coordinate 989,349 of NC_138124.1, forward strand.
TCTGTGGCGAACGGCGTGGGCCTGGGCCTCCCTGCCTCCCACCCTTGTTCAGGCGCAGCCGTGTTATGTTCAGACCACAGCGGCTTCTAGGATGCGTGACTTCAAAGGGAAAAAATGAAGCGTTTTTTTACTTTGAATTTGCAGCACTGACCTCCTCTGGGCCACGGATCAGATGTGCTTTCAAAACCGGCATCGTGGTCCCGAGTCCGACAGGCTCGGTCCCCACTGTGCGCTTCCTGGTGTGTGACTTGGGACAGATGGGGGTCTCCGTGTCAGCGTCCACCTCAGTACGTGGGAACGTGGCGTCTGTGTGTATGAGGGACCCGCCGGGATACAGGAGGTCGACGCTCTGCACAGGCGGGTCCACAGTGCGGCCTCCGGGAAGCTGCACTTTCTGCTCTGCTGTTATTATTATTATATATTTTTTAATATATCTTTATTGATTTCAGAGAGAGGAAAGGAGAGGGAGAGAGAGAGACGGAAACATCAGTGATGAGAGAGTCATTGATCGGCTGCAGCCTGCAACCCGGGCATGTGCCCTGACCAGGAATCGAACCCCGATCGCCTGGATCCTAGGTCGACGCTCAACCGCTGAGCCCCGCCCGGCCGGGTGACATGATGAATTTAAGGGATCTGAAAATTCTGTTTATTGCTTGTCTGTCAGTAAAACGTGTCACCTTCCTCCCGACGTTTCCTTCTCTTACACCCCTGCATTGTGTTGTTTCGGACGAAAAAGGCTCAGATGAGAACCGCAAAGCTTAACGTGACCAGTTGTAAAATGTGGTTCACGCGTTTTCCCAGAAGAACAAAGCTGATCATAGAAGCTTCCCTTTGGCCTAAGAACAGACCTTAAAAATTTTTTTTCTCTGTGTCACAAAATCACACGTGTCTCCCAGTGACCTCTGAACTCTTGAATCGACTTTCAGCGTCGAGACTCTTCAGGATTCCTGCCAATCAGGTGTCATTTCTGCGGAGGGACCCTCGGCCCTATTTGCAATATTTGTGCCATAGCCCATATTTCCAGACTGCACACTTTCAGGGTTCCTCCCTTTTATTTTTTTATTTTATTTTTATTTTTTAGAGAAAGAGGAAGGAAAAGGGAGGGAGAAACATCGATGAGATAGAAACATCGATTGGCTGCTTCCTGCACACCCCTTATTGGGGATCAAGCCCAAAACCCAGCTATGTGCCCTGCCCGGGAATCGAACCAGCAGCCTTTTGGTGCGCTGGGCTACGCTCAACAAGGGACACCAGCCAGGGCTGGTGGTTCACATTTTAATGCATTATTCAGACCCTGTGATGAGCTTCCACTCTGTGGGGAGAGAAACACATCTGGGTTTTAATGTCCTTTCCCGGTAATGTGGTTTTTCCCAGGTGTGCGTGTTACAAAGCAGAGAGCCAGTAGGCTGTTTGCTGCGCGCTGGGGAAGACCGAGCTCTGTGCAGAAAACGGAAATGCTGTGTCGTTCTCTTGCTGTGTAATAAATCTCCACAAACTCAGCAGTTAAAAATAGAGAGAGAGAGAGGAAGGATGTGTTATCCGTGTTCCTGGGCTCAGGAGTCCAGGTGCAGTTGGCTGGCGTCTGCCTGGGCCCTCACCCGGCTGCAGTCAAGGGTTCGGCCAGGACTGTGGTCTCCTGAGGCTCAGATCTTGTTTGAGGCTCCTTCAAGGTCTTGGTGGGATTCAGGTCCAGTGGTGGTCGGACCATGCCACGTGCTCTCGCTGGTTGATCGCCAGGGGCCCGCTCTTAGCATCTGGCCCTGGCCATGTGGCGCCTGCACTGTCCTCTGGCACCTGCAGTGTCTGACTTCCTGTCTCTGACCTTAGGCCCAGGTTGATGGGGCTGCTGTGGCTCCGTCAGGCCTACCTGGTGGTCTCCCTGTTCATTGTCTGCTAGTCCACCAATTAGCCACCTTTGTCACACTGCAGGACTGACCCCCACCATGCACAGCCCCCACCTCACTCAGGGCTGGCAGGGGCGTGAAACCATGGCTGGGGATCTCAGGCCACCTCAGAGTCAGCTTTCACTTGGGGTGGCACCTGTCCTTAGGAGGAATATCACATGGGCAACTAAACAGTGTAGCTTCCTCACTTTTCTGTGAACAAACCCATAGCATTGAAGACTGGAATGATTTTCAATCTTGACACTGTAAAAATCACAACCCATGCATCTCAGGAGAAGCCTATGGTTCGTGGAGGAGTCGGGCATCTGGGGTTAGAACTTGGAGTTCGCAGGGAGGCCTCGGGGTGGTTACACTCCAGAGACTTCTCTGGAAAGAGGAAGGGTCACTTGTCCTGTCCACCCCAAACTGTATCCACAATGACCCAAGGAAGTGGAAAGCACTCACGTCACTTACTGCTGGGTATAAAAATCCAGAGAGCGTGTTGGTACCTTAGGAGGCCCATGTGTGTGTTGTCTGGGATTCAGCTCTGTCTCCCATCATGCTTTTCTGTGTGTAGATGTGTGGAACATGCCTGGTGCAATGATCCTGTGCCCCCCATTCCTCTGCTGCCCATCACCCTCTCCCTGGGAGCCCATCCTTCCAGCCGGAGCCGTGTGCCATGAAGTTCTACCGTCAAGGTGCCAGCAGGGCTGGTGTCTCCGGAGCCTCTCTCCTTGGCCTGGCCGTCTCCTCACTGTGACTTCCCGTGGTCTTCCCTCTGCATGCCGCCTCCCTGTGTCTCTTCCTCTTCGTCAAAGGACACCACTCATATTGGCTTAGGGCCCCACCCTAAGGCCTCATTTCCCCTTCTTTAAAAACCCTACTTCCAAATGCAGTTTGCTGGGGAAAAAATAAATAGAATACCCTCCCCATGAAATGGAGGGCTACCTATATATGTGTTATATGTAATATATATAATGCGTTATACATAATAATTATATTGGCATAATTGTTTCATTACATATAGTCAAGTATAATTTTTTTTGAAAGTATACAAGTTCAAGACTATTACTTTACTCTTTTTTTATTCTTAATCCTGACCCAGAGATACGTTTTTATTGATTTGAGAGAGAGAGAGAGAGAAACGTGGATGGGAGAGAGGAAACATTGATTGGTTGCCTCCCATACATGCCCTGACCTGGGATCGAACCCACAACCTAGGTATGTGCCCTGACGGGGAATTGAACCCTCAACCTTTCTGGTGTACAGATGACACTCCAACCAGCTGCGCCACCAGCCGGGGCTGAGAATGTTCTTTTTAAAGCATTTTCTCTTATGGAAACGTTCAGCATACTGGAAAGCAGGCAGAATTGTTCACTCAGCTCCATGTGCCCGTCACCCGGACTCGACCACCGTCGACCTCGGGCCCGTCTGCTAACAACAGTCTCTTTCCCAGGGAAGAAAAGCAGTACGTGGACCGATTCTGGAAAGAGATTCGCGTGGGAGACTTCGTGCGTCTCCGCTGCAATGAGATCATCCCTGCGGACATTCTGCTGCTGTCCTCCAGCGACCCCGACGGGCTGTGCCACATCGAGACCGCCAACCTGGACGGAGAGACCAACCTGAAGCGGCGGCAGGTGGTCCGCGGCTTCTCGGAGCTCGTAAGTGACCGGGGCTCCCAGGGCATCCACGTGCTGGTCCTCAGGGTGTCAGAGCGTCCCCCCCTCCATCAGGCCAAGCTGCTTTTCCTAGCAGATGGAGGCGGGACTGAGGGTCAGAGTGGACCCCTGACCCAGTGTTCATGATTCCAATGTCCGCTGTTCACTTTTGAGCTTCTCAGGCCGGTATTTGGGGTCGCTTTAAAGTTACAAGGAGCACTTTGGACAGCTGACTGCCGACACTTGCCCAGCTGCTGCTCTCATGGCGGCCTGTTCCCAGCATGTGGCTCCTCGGGTGTTTCTGAGTTCAGCATCAAGCCATCTGTCACTGCGTTCGGTGACAGCCAGCGTCAGCCACAGCTCAGAAAAGCACAGTCCCTGGAGATAGAGGAGGAAGGGAACTGAGCTCTGACCACCTGCACTCGCTAACCGCCTTGTGGCCGCAAAATTCAAACCTTGTCAGGGTTTCTAGCCATCTGTCCTTGCTCCCTCACCCCCCCGGGTCTGTGCAGGATGCCGGGGAGCAAACTCCAGGAGCAGGAGCCCTGGGGGATCAGGAAGTGTCCGGAAGGGACACGGTCTGGTCGTCACTTGTGCTCCCAGCACCCGCTCTGCCCTGTCTCCGTGTACTGAAGGAAGCGTAAGAAATGCCCAAGGCAGCCCTGGCCTGTGGGCGCAGTGGTTAGAGCGTCAGCCTGCGCACCGAAGGGTCCTGGGTTCGATTCCTAGTCAAGGGCATGTACCTGGGTTGCAGGTTCATTCCTCTGCTGCGGGAGGCAACCAATCGATGCATCTTTCACATCAATGTCTCTCTTTCCGACCCCCTTCCTCTCTCTAAAAGTTTCTGGAAAAAAAATATCCTCGGGGGATGATAAAAAAAAGACATGCCCAAGGCAGTGAGCTTTTGTGGTTCGGGAAGGATGTCCCCGGGGACCTCCTATGTGTCAGTCGGTGTCCCCCCTGGGAATTCTCCCCTCTGCCATGAGCCTGTCCATGAGCTCCCACTGGAGAGCCAGGCCCTGGAATCGAGACCAGGTGGCATCTCTGCAGCAGGGGCCTGGTCTGTAGCTTGGGGGTGTCATCAGGACACTGCCGGCCTTTGGGGCAAGTGTCCCTCAGGCAGGCGCGCTTGGGGGCTGGCGTCCCTGCCTCCCGCTCGTGAGTGTGCATGCAGCTTGGTCACCCGGGCGGCCAGAGCGCCCCTACGCACTCACTCCCGCGGCCAGCGTCCCGCCCGCGAGGCTGGTGGGAATTTCTGAGCTGTCGCTCCCCGGCCTCCTTGCGTGTGCTCGGGCTCAGCCCTACCACCTGGCTTCCCCTTGGGCCCCCACTCGCTCCCACCAGTTTCCTCATTTTTCACCTTCCGTGTGCTAAGTAGGTTTGTGAGCTGCCTCAGGTCTTTCTCGGAATGAGCCGAAGATGCAAAAAATTTTAAGTTATGGTTTTTTTTAACGGGTCCCAACCCTCCCAGGGTAGGGGAGCTGGTGCAAGTGTGTGTAGGGGACCCCCCCAGGCCAAGCGCAGGCGGCCTCCAGCTTCTGCGTCGACTGCGCTCCAGGGCTTGGTGATGAACTTGGGCTCCCTGTTCGCCGCCCCCCCCACCCCCGGGCCTGCATGTCGCATGTTCTCCGAAGGTCGGCCTCACTCCCGGGTTTCCTCGCGAGTCCCCAGAACCCACAGGTGCCAACTCCTGTCCGGGACACAGATCGGGGTGCAGACCAGCCTGGAATCGGCAAGGAGACTATCACCCGCTCAGTTCTCGTGGTCTCGGCCCAGGGTCGGTGGGAAACAGTGGGACGCACAGGCGTGCATAGGGGACTATTGTCACATACATGAACACGTGTAAATACGTCACGGGTGACACTGCACACCGTGGGAGGATCGGGGGACGTGTCAGAACTGGAGGTCCGAGGGTGCTTGTTCGGAGTAAGGTCTCGGGGAGGCCACCCAGGTGTCTCCCTGGTCACCTCTCAACAATAATTCCTTGTTTCATATCGTCTCTTTTTTTTTTTAAATTACCCGAGGCTATTTTTCCATTGCCTTTAGATCAAGTGGATCATGTGAGAGAGACACATTCATTGGTTGCCTCCCACGTGCACCCCGACCAGGGCTGGGGAGCGAACCTGCAGCCCAGGTACGTGCCCTTGACCGGGAATCGAACCCGCGACCCTTTCATGTGCGGGCCGACTCTAACCACTGAGCCACACCGGCCAGGGCCGTATCATTTTATTCACCAGCTGAACAGTAATATCTAAAAGCCTTCCCTGCCCACGTTTCCACCCAAACCGCTGGATCCCGTCAAAGCTCAGTGATGCTTTATGGAGACGCTGTTTGAAAGTCGAACCTTAAAAGCTCCAGGAGGGCTGCGGACAGACGCGTCCTGCGTCACCTCCTTCGGGCCCCATGGGTGCTCGAGGAAGTCCGTGCAGTTGAGCTGTCACTGGGTCAAAACGGTCAACATGAACAACCAAAGCTCTTCCGATTTTAAAAAAATATATTATCGGCGCCCAAATTCTTCGGTACGCACGCACGTTCTAGTCCCTGGTGCCGGTGTATTTTTTTCACTTTGTGTTTTTTTTTCCCCTCATTCCCTAAATGTCCAAAGCCATTTCTCTGGTACGCCTTCATTCATTATTATTCCGAAATATATCATTATTATTAAATATATGAAAATAGAGAGAGGAAATCCCCGGCTCCTAAAGCCCAGCCGCTGGAAGACCAGGTCCGGACCGCGGTGTGTCGGCGTCAGGAGCGTCAGTCCTCACGCTCAGGCGTCTCTTCCTCGGGACGGTCAGCGGATGTCGCAGGCGGGGGCAGAGCTGGTTCCTGTCGCCCTCAGCGCCCCGCGTGGCCGCCCCGATGAGGGGTCCGTGGGAACCAACGGGAACTTAGACGCGGTCTGTAAAACCTAGGTGACGAACGAGAGAGAAACCGCCCGTGAGGCCTTCAGGGCCGGTCGAATGGAGAGAATTCTGGGGGCGGCGGGCAGTAAGGGCTGAAGCGGGCTCTGCAGAAGGCAGGCAGGGCCATGCCCTGGGGCTGCGCCGGCTCCAAGGGCAGAGCCCCCCGGGTCCAGGCTGGGCTCACAGGGTGGCAGGGAGGCCACAGGGCTGTGCCGGCCAGCAGTGGGCCCCATGGGGTGCAGGGAAGCCACCCTCAGGGAGGTGCCAGGCTGGGGGCCTTGCGGGATGTCAGGGCAGCTGCTGGTCCCCGGGCACCACTGGAGCTGGGCACTAGGTCTAGATCCCACCCTCTGCACGTGGCACTGGACAAAGGCCGGGTCACGTCGTGGCTTCTGGAGTCCTTGAGGAAATTAACTGTGCCCGGGTGTCCCTGTTCTGCACAAACCCAGCTGGGCCATGCAGTGAGGAATCAACACCCCCACCCCACCCTACCCACCCCACCCCACCTGACCCTACCCCACCCATCCCACCCTACCCACCCCACCCCACCTGACCCTACCCCACCCATCCCACCCTACCCACCCCACCCCACCTGACCCTACCCCACCCATCCCACCCTATCCCACCCCACCCACCCCTCCCAACCCTACCCCATCCACCCCACCCTACCCACCCCACCCCACCTGACCCTACCCCACCCATCCCACCCTATCCCACCCCACCCACCCCACCCATCCCACCCTATCCCACCCCACCCACCCCACCCGACCCTACCCCACCCACCCCACCCTACCCACCCCTCCCAACCCTACCCCACCCACCCCACCCATCCCACCCTATCCCACCCCACCCACCCCACCCAACCCTACCCCATCCACCCCACCGTACCCACCCCTCCCAACCCTACCCCACCCACCCCACCCTACCCACCCTATCCCCCCCACCCTACCCACCCCAGCCCTCCCCTGGAAGCCTGGGCCCCTTCCTCCTGCCGCGTCCCTGTAGCGCCCTCTACTGATGAGGCCGAGCGGATCTTCTCTCCTCACCCCGTCTGTTTCCAGAGGCCTTTCTGAGGCCCTGGTCCTGCAGGTCAGGGAGGCTCCAGAGGAGGGGTTGAGTCCGGAAGGGGTGGGGAGGGTCTGGGTGCCAGGTATTTTAGGCAGCGACAGAGGTCAGAAGGTGCGTCCAAGGTGGAAATGGGATTGTATTTCACGAAGCGCATTGGACAGACCGCACAGAATTGCGGGGCTAGAGGCGGGAAGGCGGCCCGTCCAGCCCCCCCCCCCCCAAGGTCAAGGTCAAGGCCGACGGCTCCAGGAACCTAAACCACCCACCCTCTGGCCTCTGCAAAGGAAACATAGACATGGGGACTTCAGAATGAACTTGATTTAAAAGTTGGATTCAAACTGGCATTAACCGAGAAGTAGGAGAGGCCCCCCCGGGCCCCCCCTGCACCAGGGTGGAGACGGGAGCCAGTTCTGGGTTCTGTCACCTCCTGAGACGGCGGGGAGGGGGTCCCCCAGCACCCGGGTCTCCCCCGGGGCAACGCACGTCCACTCAGCCCTGCCCTGTGCTCGGCCGCTGCCGGGGTAGAAGTTTCTAGTTCATCTAACATCCGCACAGTCATTTCTGCGGAGTCAGGAGCTCCCTGGGCAGAGAATTTTACATAAAAATCAATTTTTTCGGAGACCCGTTTTTGTGATGTTTTATACTTTCAACACATATTAAGCTCAGACCTCCTGTGCTTCGAACACGAGGCGATTCCTGCACCCAAGGGTTTGCTTTTCTCCCCCTTAAGCTTTTCGGGTTGTTAGCCTTTAATTAAATTAGCTCCACTCCGGGCTGTGGGATTGAAGGAAGAAGCGATTTATCTTCTCACAAGAAAACAAAAGCAGCCGGAGGGGCTGTGGCCGTCGGATGGCCCAGGATGGAGCCTTCCCAGAAATGTCACGGTCACTCCTTTACCCGTTGACGTTTGGGCACCGAGCCCGTAATTTATACCGAGGGCATTTGCACTGTCCGGTTTAACAATCGCGTACTTTCACTGGGGGTTGTTGGCTGTGTCACAGGGAAGCCTGAGAAAGAAAATGACTTGGAGGACTTGGAAAGTCTGTATTTAGACACAGATTTTCGTTCCGGCAGGTGGTTAGGTGGGTAGTGCGGTTACCTGAGGGCCACCGTGCGTTTCAAGGTCAACTGTGTTTGCTTCGTGGGGAGTGTAGGTTTGGTGGTGTAATCAGATTTTTATTTTTTTTTTTGGTGTCTAACCCTGGCGACTTGGCCTCAGATGCTTTTCCTTGAACCTGTGGAACAGCAGAGAAGTGTTTTCAGGGGTAAAGCTTCTGAAAGCCGCCGAGGGCCACGAGCTCGAGGGTGTCAAGCTAAACCGAAGTATTTATCCAACAGCGTTTTCTTGCAGTATGTGGAAGCTTGGGAATTGTTCGTGTGCGTTTCATTTCGTGTATTTTGCATGGTTGAAAGTGATTTTTTTTTATTTTTATTTTTAAATATATCTTTATTGATTTCAGAGAGAGGAAAGGAGAGGGAGAGAGAGAAACATCAATGATGAGAGTCATTGATCAGCTGCAGCCTGCAACCCGGGCATGTGCCCTGACCGGGAATCGAACCCCGATCGCCTGGATCCTAGGTCGACGCTCAACCGCTGAGCCACGCCCGGCCGGGCGAAAGTGATTTTTTTTTTAATCTTCACCCAAAGACATGTTTATTGATTGAGAGAGAGAGAGAGAAAAACCTCAATCAGTTGCCTCCTGTGTGGGCCCCAGCTGGAATCGAACACACGACCTAGGCCTGTGCCCTGACCGGGAATCAAACCCCGAACCCTTTGGCAGACGGGGCGATGTTCCAACCAACTGAGCCACCCAGCCAGGGCAAAGGGGTCATTTTTTTTTTTTTTTTTTTTTTTTTCCCCTAAGAAAAAAACAGTTTTTTGTTCTATTTATGGTGGTGTGCGATGTGAAAGGCTATTTTTGTCTTTGTATTTTTCTTTTTTTTTTTTAAAGAGTTTAATCGGGTCCTTGGGGAAAAAAAGGGACATCTGTAATATTTTAAACAATAATAAAATTTTAAAAAAAAAGTTTAATCAACTTCCAACTTTTCTAAATGTAGTTGAATGGCATCAGCAGTTGCAAAGGGTTTGAGGCTGTGTGTGCGTGTGGCTGCACACGCGTGTGTAAGTATGACCGAGACGCGAAAGGAAGCGAAATGATTCTGCTTTATAAAGTTATCACTTTTTTTTTTTTTAATATATCTTTATTGATCTCAGAGAGAGGAAAGGAGAGGGAGAGAGAGAGAGAAACATCAATGATGAGAGAGTCATGGATCGGCTGCAACCCGGGCCTGTGCCCTGACCGGGAATCGAACCCCGATCGCCTGGATCCTAGGTCGACGCTCAACCGCTGAGCCGCGCCCGGCCGGGCGAAAGTTATCACTTCCTATAACCTTTCCATGTAGGCAAGGATAACTGTGTGTCCCCAGGCTAACCTGGAGTTTTCAGTCTGGTTATTGAGCGCCTACTGTGTGCCCTGTGATAATTGAGCACCTACTGTGTGCCTCATGCATCAGGTGACACGGTCCAGCCTGTGCGCAGGGGACGGTGGGACACTTCGCCCCTTAACAGGGTGCCTGCGCCTTGTGTGTTTTTATCCCGCTTGTGAGCGGAGCCGCCAACAAGAGCAAGTGTCCCCGTTTCCAGGAGGCAGCACATCGGCCCTCACTCGGGGTTAGTGTTGCTGGGAGAGTCTCTCGTCCACGAGTGGGAGACACGGAGGCAGAGGTCCGTGTCCGCGTTTGCGTGATCGTGGTGTGGTGTTTAACCAAAACCAGACCTCACGAGGGAATCGGCCCGCGAGGGAAGCAAACGTCAGTAAACACTGCGACACTCTGGGACGTGGGTGAAGCCCTGCTTCCTGGTGAGTCTAAATTTTAACCCCAAATTAGGATAAAAACGATTGAAATAGCCTCGGGATTTTTTTCACCATTGCTAATGACTAATTCGGGTTGCAAAAGAGGCGGAGGAAGTGGCTTAATTTTTGCACCGAACCGGGACAAGCCTGGAAGCAGATTTCTTTAGTTTGTGGGTTGTCAGTAGTCACTTATAAGAACTGGGCCAGCCCCGGCTGGCGTAGCTCAGTGGTTAGAGCACCGGCCTGCGCACCGAAGGGTCGCGGGTTCGATTCCTGCTCAAGGGCACGTCCCTGGGTTGCAGGTTTGCTCCCCAGCCGGATCAGGGCACGTGTGCGAGGCAGCCAATCGCTGTAACTCTCTCACATTGACGTTCCTGTCTCCCTCTCGCTCCGCCTCCCTCCCTCCCTTCTACTCTCTGAAGATCAACAGAGAGATTTGTTAATTCTCAGGTGAGAATTAACGAAAAAGTAATTATTGAAAGAGAATCGGGCCAAAGCTTAAAAATCATTCTTTGTCGCATACGCCCACACAAGACTTCGCCAACGGAAATGCCTAGGCGTGACTCGTGTCTTTGAGAAAAAAGTAAAAATACTTCTCCCTCACCTGCGATGACTGACTTTTCAACAGCTGCATCTGCCATTGGCTTAAAAAATAAAATAAATAAAATAAAATAAAATAAAATGAAAAAATAATAAAATAAAATAAAATAATAAAATAAATAAAATAAAATAAATTAAAATAAAATAAAATAAAATAGGCCGGCCGGGCGTGGCTCAGCAGTTGAGCGTCGACCTAGGATCCAGGCGATCGGGGTTCGATTCCCGGTCAGGGCACGTGCCCAAGTTGTGGGCTGCAGCCGATCAATGACTCTCTCATCATTGATGTTTCTCTCTCTCTCTCCCCCTCTCCTTTCCTCTCTCTGAAATCAATAAAAATATATTTTTAAAAAATAAATAAATAAAATAAATAAATAAAAAAATTTAAAAAGCCAAGCCCGGCCGGTGTGGCTCAGTGGTTGAGCTTCGACACGTGAACCAGGAGGTCAGTTAGGTGCCCGGGTCGCAGGCTCGATCCCCAGCAGGGCCCGTGCAGGAGGCAGCTGATGGATCATTGATGTTTCTATCTCTCTTTGAAATCAGTAAAAACATATTTTTAAAAATTATGTTTAAAAAAAAAAAAGTTGGATGCTGACAGCAGCCAACTTCAAAGGCTTACGGGTTGGGGTTTGTTTTGGATGGAACTTCAAATAGTCGGTTTGCTCAGCCGGCCTTTAGCAAGCGCGTTGGAGCCTTGACCGCCAGGCAGGAAGTGTGTGAGGACAGACCCTGGGAGGTGGACACCCCCACCTCGGCCCAGTGACACCAGCACTGCCCGTGGGGACCTGCTCGGGGTGATGGGACGCTTTGGACGTGAGGGCCAGCGAGGGAGCGTCGGAGCTGGCGACGGCGGCCCAGAGGACGCAGGGCTCGGAGCGATGCTGGGAGCCAGCCCCCGGCGGCCGCGTGGATCCTGAGACGGGACTGAGCGGCCACCAGCGGGAGCCGGGCCATCTGCTGTCACCCGGGCTCTCCAGTCGCTAACATTCCCGAGACAAACAAGCCGGTGAGAAATGAACGATCTAGAACGAACAGGACACCGAGTCCCCATGAACGTGATTTATTTCAAGAATTCCATGCGCAAGCAACTTCGGGCTTGTGAAAGCAAAGCCCTCGCTCGGGGCAGATTAATTTTGCTCGGGGATGAACCCGGCACAGATGGAGGAGGGATTATTTTCCTGCAGAAATAAGCTGCTCTTTCCGAAAAGGTGCAAGGCGCCTCGGAGAAGTCAGACGGCGCCGTCCTGACTATAGGACGGGGGACTCGCTGAGCAGGTGTGCTCCGCGGCTCTGCAAGAATCATGCAAAAGATAAAGAGCTGGGAAAACTAGGGCACACAGGGAATTTATTTTATTTTTTATTTTTTATTTTATTTTTTTATTTTTTTTGTTGTTAATGTATTTGTTAATATATTCCATTGATTTCTTTTTTTTTCTTTTTGGCGGGGGAGAGAGAGAAACATTGACGTGAGAGAAACACACCGATTGGCCGCCTCCCGCATGTGCCTCAACTCAGGCCGGGGATCGAACCTGCACCCCAGGCGCGTGCCCTTGAGCGGGACTCGAACCCGTGACCCTTTGGTGTGCAGGCCGGTGCTCTAACCACGGAGCCACGCCGGCGGGGTGAAGTTGGCGGATCTGACGTTAGTGTGGGTGCACTAGCTTTCTGTTCCTTTCCCCCAGATGCATCTCTTTTGTCTTTTCACATTGCAGGGTTTTTTTGGTATCTGTACGTTTTCGGCATATTTCTTATAAACGTCACGTGTCTATTCCCTGTGACCGTCTTTATAATTTCGTTAATAGATTCTGCTGGGTTTACTCTACGTGTCGTTATTGGAAAGTTGGAGCTTCCATCTTCGACCTGGTCCCCCCCGTCTGTCCTTTCTAGACCTCGGTTGGATGATTTCTGACCTTCTGAAGCGTCTCCGACAGCTCTGGGACAGTTTCCATTGCCTGGTCGCCCGTTTCTCTTTGCCCTCGGCTGGAGGCTTGGTCCGAGTTCCCTGTCCTTCCGTAGCGCGGGGCGGTTTTCCTTCTGCATCTGAGCCCGTCTGGCCTGCAGAGGCCACAGTCCCGCTGCCCTCGTAGCCTCATTCGTTCTCCGGGTGCCGAGGTGTCCCCGCCGGCCTCTCTTCTTTATTTCCTTGGTCCTGATTTTCCTCTCGCACCAGCACCTGGCTTCCCCTGCGTCGGCCCCCCGGGGACCCGTCCTCAGGGGCCACTTCGCCGTAAGGGTACCGGGGCTCCAGCTCCCTTCCACGCGCCTGCTGAGAAGAGGTCGCTGTTTCTCTCCGTGGTTTCCAGGGAGCGACAGATTCGCACTCGCGGCCCTGTCTGGCTCCTGCCGTCGAGGGTGGACGAGGGGCCAGGTGGCCGTGGCCTTGAACCAGGCGGGTCGGCGCGGGTCAGCTCAGCTCAGCAGCGCTGCTTCGGCACGTTTCCCGCTCGGCTCCGGCCTACGTGAGGCACAGACCTTCTGGAAAGGGCCGTTTTAAAGAACAGCTCGCGTTTAGGATTTGAAGTCGGTTTTGTAGAAATCAGGTCTTACTTTGGGGCCTGAGCCGGCCCTTGGGTTCCCTTCCACACCTGCGCCCAGGGGAAACAGGGCTCGGCTGGCAGTCGGGGCCCAGGGCAGAGCGAATTCAGGCTCCAGCCCTGCGCTCTGAGCCTTTGAGTTGTGCCACCGGCTAAGCGACAGCCGCAGGGCGTTTTGGCTGGAAGGGAGGCAAAGGATGGGAGGAAAGGGCAGGCTGGCTTTTTTCATTTTCCAGGTCAAGTTTAAGGAGAAAACGTGTTCGTTTGGCAGGCGAATCTGCAATTAGGAAAAGACGGCCACCCAGACACCCTCTGATCGGTTTTTCCTATGAGCCGTCAAGGGCCTGGGGCTCCCAGACGCCTCCTGCCGGGCCCGCCGAGGCCCTGACACCTGGACCGGGGTGTCCATCCGCCTCGTTTCCCTGGAGATGGTGACACCGTTGGGGTGGCTGTCCCCTCACGGACACCGTCATGTGCTGTGTTACGTGCAATCCCAGCTCCGTCCCGGCCTGCTGTGCACACCTACTTGCACATCCAGGACACGCTAAATAACACACCTGCACCTGCCGTGACCGTAAATAGTTACTTAGACGGGTTCTGTGACCCTTTCTCTTCTGTGTCTATTTGCATGGGGCCTAAACTCCCAGGTGGCGCTGAATTCGCGAAACCAGAGAAAAGATACTTGGATTTAAGGCTCCTACGTTTGACGCCTGCCGCCGTCTGAACCAAAACACCACCCCCCCCCCCCCCCGGTCTCATTCGGGTTTTTATTTATCTGGTCAGTACCGTGAGCCAGGGGACCCTGTGGTCCCAAGGCAGTGTCTTTCCCATTTCAGGTGAACTGATCGACGGTATAGATTTGGCCAAGGAGCCTTTGCAACAAGTAAGTAAATGCGCCCGTCCATTCATTCGTTCGCTCCCTCAGCGCTACGCCGTCTGGGTCCCTTGAATTCCCTTCTATTTTTCATACAAATAACGTCCTTGTGATTCAGGTAGCCGTGGCCCCTAGGCGGCTGCTTACCCGGAGGTAACCGGAGGTAACTAAGAACTCACTGGAGTCGGGATGTTGAAAACACATTCCCGGTGCGGCGTCTCGTTTCTTCTAAAGCGAGGCGTTAGAAATGACTCCCGCCGGCGGCATTGAATCAGAAAAATCTGGAAATACCCAGAGAGCTATGGGATGCCCAGAAGCCAAAAAAAAAGTATTTTTAAGCCCGGCCGGGCGTGGCTCAGCGGTTGAGCATCCACCTAGGATCCAGGCGATCGGGGTTCGATTCCCGGTCAGGGCACAGGCCCGGGTTGCAGGCTCGATCAATGACTCTCATCATTGATGTTTCTCTCTCTCTCTCTCTCTCCCTCTTCTTTCCTCTCTCTGAAATCAATAAAGATTTTTTTTTTAAGTGGTTTTTTTTAAATTATATATATTATATATAATATAGTTTTATATATGCATGTATATATATTTACATATATATATAGTTTACTGATTTTTAGAGAGAGAAAGGGAGAGGGGGAGAGAGAGAAACATCGATGTGAGAATGTAGCATCGATCTGCTGGCTCCTGCACGCCCCCTACTGGGCATCGAGCCCACAGCCTGGGCATGTGCCCTGACCCCTCAGCGCATGGAGGCCGCCCAGCCAGCTGAGCCACACCAGCCCGGTCAAAGGAAACACGCTTCTCATCTTAAAAATCTTTTTTTTTTTTATAGCAGAATCGTTATTTCTAGAAGAGATGGAGGTAAGGGGGATGACCAGTTCATTCTGGGGACGGGAGAAACAAAACCTTTCCAAGTATAAAGTCTCACTCACCTTTGTTGCCGCGAGCCACTGGTGTCGGTACCAGGGGGTTGTGCTTTTCTAATTATGTAACGCGGGGTAATAAAAACGAGAAAAGGAATTGCTTACACATGGGGCTCTTTGTGTTTGTCCTGGGAGGTCCTGGAATTCTGGGCTGTGTCCTGCTTGGTGATTAATTGCTGTCCTCACAGCCAGTTCTCAGTGTTTGCTTATATCTGCTTTTTTTAACTTGGCTTTTCTACTGTGGTGAAATATGCATAACGTTTTAAGCAGTGTTAGGCTTACAGCTCTGTGGTGTTGATTTTGCTGTTGTGCGGCATCATCTCCAGAACTTTTTCACTTCCCCAACTGTGTCTCTGCTTTAAAATAAATGGATTTAAACTAAAATAAAATTTTAAAAAATTAAAATAATAAAATAAAATAATAAAATTAAATTAAAATAATTAAATAAAATAAAATAAAATAAAATAAAATAAAATAAAAGGAGTTAGCCCTGGCTGGTGTGGCCCAGTGGTTAGAGCATTGGCCCCCTCACCGGAGGGTCACAGGTTCGATTTCTGGTCAAGGGCACGTACCTAAGTTGCAGGTTAGATCCCCGGCCTTGGTCGGGGTGCGTACAGGAGGCGACCAATTGATGTGTGTCTCTCTTCCACTCGCTCTTAAAAAAATAATAATAAATGCAGTTGTCATGCTCAGGATAGAAGGGTGCACTGGAACCCCCTGACTCTGCCCAGGCTTCAGGGCCCAGGGTGGACAGGAGTTTGGCTCTTGGGTCACTAGGGCATGACCTTGAAGCCAGTTTGGAATGAAGCTGGCGGGTAGATGAGTGGGAGGCTCAATAAATATATTTCATAAGCGGGGGTATTATTACATCGCCAGTAAGTTAGAAACAGTCTGTAAGAGTTTTCTCATCCAAAGACGTGCTCCAGCTGGGAAGCCCTTGTTAAATTTAAAAACTCGCCCGGCCGGGCGTGGCTCAGCAGTTGAGCGTCGACCTAGGATCCAGGCGATCGGGGTTCGATTCCCGGTCAGGGCCCAGGCCCAGGTTGTGGGCTCGATCAATGACTCTCTCATCACTGATGTTTCTATCTCTCTCTCTCCCTCTCCTTTCCTCTCTCTGAGATCAATAAAGATATTTTTTAAAAAATAAAAATAAAATAAATAAAAATAAATTTAAAAACTCAAAGGCGGACTCTGTAGCCCTGGCCGGGCCTCTCCTTGGTTAGAGCGTGGTCCCGCTATGCAAAGGTTTCGGGTTCGATCCCCGGGCAGGGCACAGTGATGCATTAGTAAGTGGAGCAACAAATCAACGTTTCTCTCTTTCCCTCCCTCCCTCTCTCTCTCTTTTTCTGAAAAAAAGGCGGTCTCTGTATTAGTCTGCTTGGGCTTCCGGAACAAAACACCCCAGACCGGGTGGCGTAAACAACGGAGGTTTATTTTCTCAGGGTGCCGGAGGCTGCGCGGCCAAGGCCCCGGTGTCGGCAGGGTGACTTCGCTCCTTGGCTCGCGGACGGCTGTCTCCTTCCTTTCTCTCCTCGCGATCGCCGCTCTGTGGCTGTGTCCAGATTTCCTTTTCTTAGAAGGACACCAGCCAGATTGTACCCGGCCTCACCCGAATGACCTCATTGTCACTTAATCATCTCTTTCAAGACTATTCGTGCAGCCCTGGCCGGGGCGCTCAGATGGCCCCGATACACAAGGTTGCAGGTTCGATCCCCAGTCAGGGCACATACAAGAGTTAACCAGTGATACATCAATAAGTGGAGCAGCAAATCGATATTTCTCTCTCTCTCTTTCCCTTCTTTATCTAAAATCAATATGTAAAAAAATTTAAAAAGACTATATATTTAAATATGGTCACAGTCTGAGGTATTGGGGTTAGGGTCTCAACATACGAACTCTGGGGGTGCAGGTAGGGGGAACACAGCTCAACCCACACAGTCTCTAAAGACGCCTCCAGTTCTGAGAATCCTCAAAAGCCTCCCGGTTCCGGCGGAAGCAGACGTAGCCGGGCGCCCCGTGCTTGCCCCCCCTGTCCCCAAGGCACGTGGTCATGGGTAGAACATTGCCAGTCGGCTCCCAAGCCCCAGGGACAGAATGTCCTTCTATTTCGGAGCCGCATACGCCACATTTTTCTTAGAATAATAAACAGACACAGATGCGTCCAGCTCCCCTCCTTGTCTGCCCAGAGCAGTCTGGCGTGTCCTGGAACCCACTGCCTTCCCGGCCATCCGGACGCCGTATCTGCAGGTGTCCGCCCTGCGCAAGCGGCCACTCCCTTTAGGCCGCGTCTGTGCCAGGGGCTAGGCGTGGCCTGGGGTGGCGTCAGCAATCGGTGCCACTCCTGCGCCTTTTAATCACTTGCACTTTTTAAAAATATATATGTTTTTTATTGATTTCAGAGAGAGAGAGAAACATCAGTGGTGAGAGAGTCATTGGTCGGCGGCCTCCTGCAGGCCCCCTGCTGGGGATCCAGCCCACAACCCGGGCCTGTGCCCTGAGCGGGAATCGAACCCTGACATCCAGGTTCATGGGCCAGTGCTTAACCGCTGAGCCATGGCAGCCGGGCACTTGTACTACTTTTGTGATGACGTGAAAGCCAGTTCCATTTTTTTAGCATAGAGAAAAGAATTGACAAGCAGGATCGAGAAGAGCTGATTTTAAAAATCCGTTCAGTCCCTGGCCAGGGTGGCTCAGTCCGTGGGGCATCTTCCCAAGCAACTGAAAGGTTGCTGGGGGGTTTTTTTGTTTGTTTTTTTAATATATCTTTATTGATTTCGGAGAGAGGGAGAGAGAAACATCAATGATGAGAGTCATTGATCGGCCGCCTCCTGCACGCCCCCTGCTGGGGATCGAGGAGCCTGCACCCCGGGTCTGTGCCCTGACCGGGAATCGAACCCAGATCTCCTGGATCTTAGGTCGATGCTCAACCGCTGAGCCACGCCCGGCCGGGCAAGGTCGCCAGTTTGATTCCCGGTCAGGGCACATGCCTGGATTGCGGGCTGATCCCCAGTCAGGTGCGTGCAGGAAGCAGCCGATCAAAGTTTCTCTCTCCCTTCCTCTCTCTCTTAAAAAAAAAGAAAGAAAAATATCAATAAAAGTCTTTTTAAAAAATCCACTCTTTTGTACTCAGTCCTTTATACTGAAGGTTTATCCCTGTATTTCCCTCCTGTCTCCCCCCCCCCCCTCGTTCCTCTCTCCACCCCCGTCCCATCATATGTCATATCTCTCAAGGGCAAAATTCGAAATGAAAGACTTTGTGTTGAGCTTTTTTTTTTTTAATTGAGCAGAATAATGCAGAAATTGTTGGCTTGGACGTTGGTGATTTAAACGTTTTTCATCAGATATCCATGACGAATTTTTAGCGCACGTTGAAGAGAGATCTTCGGATGAGTTTCTTTTTTCCAGACGGAATTTTCTCGCGGCCCCCCTTTCCACCGCGAGGGGCTTCCTTTGCTGTATCTCAGAGTCTCTTCCTTGGCATTAGAGCTACAGGCTTTGGCCCACTCACTCCCCAGCACCGTTGTACAGTGATTAGTGATTATTGGTAATAAAAATGGAGACACGTGTGCTGGCACCTGCAGAGGTCCCCAGGCCGACTCTGACGCGGGACCCCCCCTGCCGTGGGTGCGAGGCAGGCAGGTGAGGGCCTTTGGGACGGAGCAGCCTGAGCCCGGGGCCCTCTAACGTAGCCACGCTGCTCTTCCAGGTCTCCGAATTCAATCCTTTGACGTTCACCAGCGTAATCGAGTGTGAGAAGCCAAACAACGACCTGAGCAGGTTCCGTGGGTGCATGTGAGTATTGTCCCTCTGTCTGCATTTGTCCCTCTGTCTGCATTTGTCTCTCTGTCTGACAGTCTGTATATATGTATAGTCAACCCTTGAGCAGCACTGGGTTAGGGCGCTGAGCGTCACGCAGTCGAAAATTCTCCTATACCTTTTGACTCTCCCAAAACTTAACCGGTAATAAGCCAACTGTTGACTGGAAGCCATGCCGATAACATGAACAGTTGGTTAACACATATTTTATATGTTATATGCATTACATACTGTATTCTTGCAAAAGGTAAGCTAGAGAAATGTTATTAAGCCCGGCCAGGCCTGGCTCAGTGGTTGAGAGCATCTACCTAGGATCCAGGCAATCGGGGTTCGATTCCCGGTCAGGGCACATGCCTGGGTTGCAGGCTACAGCCGATCAATGACTCTCTCATCATTGATGTTTCTATCTCCCTGTCTCCCTCTCCCTTCCTTTCTCTGAAATCAATAAAGATATATTTTTTAAAAAAAGAAATATTACTGAGAAAATTCTAGCCCTGGCCAGTGTGGCTCAGTGGGTAGAGCGCCGGCCCGTTCCCGAAGGGTCCTGGGTTCAATTCCAGATCAAGGCCATGTACCTCAGTTGCAGGCTCGATCTCCAGCCTGGTCGGGGTGCATGCAGGAGGCAACTAATGGATGTGTCTCTCTCACATCTTTGTTCCTTTCTCTAAAAAAAAAAATCAGTGAAAAAATGTCCTCAGGTGAGGATTACCCCAAAAAAATAAGTATGCTAAAGGGTTCAGATGAACATCCGGGTGGAGAGATGTGTAGGGCAAGGGGTGTGGGAAGGGGCAGGGGGAGCTTTACGCCCTCCGAGCCCCCCACTCTCTGGCTCCCCCATGTGTTCGGTGGAGGTCATTCTGGTGACCAGCCCTCATCCAGGAGCCCACCCAGAGCCACCTAATGATTAGGACAAAAGACACTTTTATCACCCAGGAAATCCCAAAGCATGTTGTATTCTCTCTCAGGAAGAACCAGAGTCAGAGGCCAAATGTTAGGAAAAAAAGGTGGTCCCAGTGCTTTTACCACTCGGGAAATTACAGGGTTTCGGGAGCTCTGTGCTGGGAGCTGGATCAAAGACGAAATATGAGAACAGAAGACCTCCCAGCACCCTGTTTACAAGCCTCTCATGAGCCCTGTGTCAGGAACCAGGGCGGAGACCAACGCACATATTTCTTTCTTTCTTTTTTTTTTTTAAATATATCTTTATTGATTTCAGAGAGAGGAAAGGAGAGGGAGGGAGAGAGAGAGAAACATCAGTGATGAGAGAGCCATTGATCGGCTGCAGCCCACAACCTGGGCATGTGCCCTGACCGGGAATCGAACCCCGATCGCCTGGATCCTAGGTCAACGCTCAATTGCTGAGCCACGCCCGGCCGGGCCACACATATTTCTTAAAATTTCCCTAAGCCCATTGGCCGAGTAGATGTCAGGCTCTGGAGAGGCTTCTAGAAGCCCAGTAACCAGTGAGCACAAGCTCCATCCCAGCTCTTGTAGGTCCACTGAGGCCAGCTGCCCCCTGGGGTCCCCGTTCCCCCTCCCGGCCCGGCGTCCACGCCTCCCTCCCCGCGGCAGCGATCCTTGGATGTGAGGCCCATGTAGGCGTGGAGTGACGCGTGACACATGTCCCTCCGCAGCACACACGACAACGGGAAGAAGGCTGGGCTGCACAAGGAGAACCTGCTGCTGCGAGGCTGCACCGTCAGGAACACGGAGGCCGTCGTCGGCATCGTCATCTACGCAGGTGGGCACACGTGTTGCGTCCGGTCCTGGGTGCTCTCGAGCATCGCTCCTTGTTTCTGTGCTTTTTTTTTCCCACTATGAAAGTAGCACGTACCCATTGTAGAAAACTTGGAAAATGAAGAAAAGAGAAAGAAGCATAATATCTAATCACATCCTGACCAAAAGTGTCCCCTCTTAGCATGTTAGCCTGTTAGATTCCGTGTATCTCCATGGTTGACGCCTAGTTCAGATTATTTTTATACCCTGCTCTTTTGACTCCGCCTGTCCTATCTGTATCATTGGACGTACTTTGATCCCCCGAGTCAGCACCATGTGTCCCCTCCCGGCTTGGGCACTGACTGCCCGCACCCCTCACCACCCCCACAGGACACGAAACCAAGGCGCTGCTGAACAACAGTGGGCCTCGCTACAAGCGCAGCCAGCTGGAGAGGCAGATGAACTGTGACGTGCTCTGGTGTGTCCTGCTCCTCATTTGTATGTCTCTGTTTTCAGCGGTTGGTAAGTCTCCTCGCCGGGACGGCCTCTGGGCGAGCCTGGTGGGCTGCCCACAGCTCACTCTTAGGCCCTGAAGTTAAGTGGCACACTCGTCGCCGGCGGGGACCCGTGGGATGTTTGCATCAGCAGGGGCCACGGAGATGCCTAGACGAGTGGACGTGGCCCCGGGTGCCCCCTTTTCCCCTTGGGAACCCCCTGGACGGGAGAATAGCTTAACCACTGCAGCAGTAATGAGTCCAGTGGACAGTGCCCCGAACCTGGTGATGACCTGGGAGGAATAAGAACTGGAGAAGCAGAAGCGTAAATGCTCCTAAATGGGGATTCCATGAAAAGGGAAGAAAAAAATGCATGTAGCCTGAGAGGGGTGGGCAGTTAGTTGGCATGTGGGCCCTGGGGCTCTCCAGCCCTGTGGCCTCCTGGCCTCCCAGGGAAGGCTATTGAACCTCTGGGTCAATGACCTTCACCTTGACAGGCGGGTGGGTTTACATAGTCTTGGAGCTCAGCGGTGACACACAGGAATGCGGGGCTTTTGTTATCAGATAGCTGTGGGCGCGGTTGGCGAAATCATTGCATTGCATTGGCGTCTTGGAGTCCAGCACATGTGAATTTTGAATCTCCAAGAAGGGACAGTCTCCAGAGTCTGGGGATGGGACTGGGATTGCGTGAGGCGCCTGCTGGGAAATTCCTTTCTGGAGGCTTCCCCGCCGCGGCTGCTAGTGCGCATCCAGTTCCCGCATCATGACCAGGGGTGCTGCTGGTGCCAACAACGGGAAACGCCAGGCACGAGGAGGAATCCCCGCCCCTGAGCCTCCCTGCAGCCCCGTCCCGGGCACCAGCGATGCTTTGCTTTCTTTTCTTTTTTTTCTTTTTTTTTTTTAAATATATCTTTATTGATTTCAGAGAGGAAAGGAGAGGGAGAGAGAGAGAGATAGAAACATCAATGATGAGAGAGTCATTGATCGAGCCCGCAACCCGGGCCTGTGCCCCGACCGGGAATCGAACCCCCATCGCCTGGATCCCAGGTCGACGCTCAACCGCTGAGCCGCGCCCGGCCGGGCGATGCTTTGCTTTCTTAGGTGACCAGCAGGCTCCTGTGGCCACACGTCCCTGCTGCGCGCAGTAGGCTTGACTGTGCCCTTGGCAGCGTTCTGACGTTTCCGTCGGGTGAGTGATGTCTCTCTCTGACCGTTGCTGCAGGGCACGGAGTGTGGGTGCGGAGATATCAGGAGAAGAGAGCCCTGTTCGAAGTCCCCGAGTCTGACGGCGGCGCCCCGTCCCCGGTCACAGCTGCGGTTTACTCGTTTTTGACAATGATAATAGTCCTGCAGGTAACAGCACCGAGGACCGCGCGGTCCTGGCTTGACTCTTCCGGCCGGAACTTAACTAGCGCCCCTTGCGTCCTGCCTGTCGATTCTGCGCTCGGAGGAAAGGCCGCAAATGGACCTTCCGAACGGTTACCTTTTATGCGGACACCTCATTTATCCGGAGGGCGTGTTCTTGGGTGGTTTTCAAATTTAAATGCTCCTTCGCTCTTAGGATGCTTAGACTTTCGGGGGCCGGCTTTTTTGTTCTGTTTTGTTTTAAATATGTTTCTATTGATTTTTAGAGAGAGGAAGGGATTGGGATAGAGGGTCTCTATTCCTCTATGAGAGAGAAACATCTTTGATCGGCTGCCTCCTGCAGGCCTCCAGCTGGGGATCGGGCCTGCAACCCGGGCCTGTGCCCTGAGCAGGAATCGAACTGGTTCCCGGGTCGACGGTCAACCGCTGAGCCACACCAGCTGGCAGGGGTTGGTTTCGACCATTTTTATTAATTTGCTTTTCCATTCCGTTACTTCTAAAATAAAGACCCTAAATTTTATTTCGCGATAATTTTTTTAAATTACAGTTTACAGTCGGAATTATCTTATATTAGTTGCAGGTGTACAGCACCGTGGTTAGATGACCATATACTTTATAAAGTGCCCCCCTCCCCCCAGGTGTTTCCAGCACCCACCTGGCACTGTGCGTAGTGACTACGCTCTTATTGGCTATATTCCCCGCGCTATACTTCACAGCCCCACGGCTGTTCTGTAGCTGCCCATCTGGAATAATTTAAGATTTATAGGCAAGTTGCAAAAACTAGGACAGAGAGTTCCCATGCGTCCCTCACCCCTTTCCCTAAGGTGAGCGTGTCACCGTAGTTCGTTGTGAAAACTGAGAGACCAGCCCGGCCGGGCGGGGCTCAGCGGTTGAGCGTCGACCTGGGATCCAGGCGATCGGGGTTTGATTCCCGGTCAGGGCACAGGCCCGGTTGCGGGCTCGATCAATGACTCTCTCATCATTGATGTTTCTCTCTCTCTCTCCCTCTCCTTTCCTCTCTCTGAAATCAATAAAGCTATATTAAAAAACAAACAAACAACAACAAAAACACACAAAAAAAACCTAAGAGACCAGCTCTGCTCCTTCGCCCTGGGCTGAGCTCCAGACCTCATGCTTATTCCACTAGTTTCCCCCCATAATGTACTTTTTCTATCCAGGGCTCAATTCAGAAGATCACATTGCATTTAGCGACATTATTTATTATTGTTAATATTACTACTACTACTGTTATTATTATTAATTCACGTGCCTCCTCAGCGACTCCCAGTCCCTAACGGAGAATCTGTGCCCAAGTGAGGAGGGACAGGGGGTGTCACTGCCAGCCTCCCTGGGAACACACACCGACCACAGGACCTTTGCTCAGCCTTTGTCTTCTACCACATGTGCTCCATACACTGGGAAACAGCCTTATTTAACGCTCCAAGTTACAGGGGTTGGCTTGGTACCCAGTGTGGACACGTACCTCCTAGTTGTTCTTATAAATACTTGGATGGAAAAAAAGAGATTGAGACTATCCTGATGACTCTGTGAGGTTTCGAATTACTCCAGGAATTTTTCATGTTATTCTTTCCTCCCTGTAACATGTCTTTCCAGTCTCACTGAGATGGAACTGACACGTGAGACTGTATTAATTTCAGGCGTGCGACGTGATCTGATATTTGCCTATATTGAGAAATGATCGCCGCAATAAGGTTAAGGCCCGTCGCTTCGCGGGGCTGTAATTTTTGTGTGTGTGGAGACCTTTCAAGATTTACTCTGAGCAAATTTCAAACGTACAGCCCGGTGTTCGTAACTAGAGTCACCGTGCCCTGCATCACCCCCAGGACTTGTGTATCTTAGACCTGGGGGTTTGTACTTTCTGACCCCCTGCCTCTGGCAGCCACCAGTCTGGTCTTTGTTTCTCTACGTCGGTTTTTGATTCGATTCCACGTACAGGGGAGGTCACAGTTCTGCAGGTGACAGTGCTGGTCTCGCTCTGCCTGGCCTGTTTCACTTATTTCACTTTATAACTTGGTCTTTCTCTGCCCGACCCGTTTCACTTATTTCACTTTATAACTGCGAGTCCCGTTCGGGCCCGGAGCTGGTCCTGGGTGCGCTGCGCGGACATACGTACCCGACGAGGGGCCCGGGGCATCCGCATAGTGCTCTGAGCCCGCCCACGTCCGTTCGGGGCTGTTACTCCACAAAGAGAGGAAATTAAAACAAGGAGAAAATTAAACGTCGGTTATTTCACGGAGGCTGCTCTTAGATCGGCAGGCGGAGCTGAGCGCTTTCCTGGAGCCTTCCGTCCCCCGAGACTGTGGGGTGTGTCCGCGGGTCGGGGGCCCGGGGCCGCCTGGGGGCCGAGGTGACTCTGCTTACGGGGACTCTGACTGAGCGTGTCTTTTGTGTTTTTTTTCTCTCTCTCTTTCCTCTCCTAGCCTCTCTCGAGCACCACTTAGTGCCTCGAAAATGCTTGCTTCTGCCCCAGCCGTGGCTACCATACTCCGGCCACCATAGCGGATGCCCGCCCGCTCTGCAGTGCCAACGGGCTGTCCTAGTTAAACCCTTTGCCAATGTCCTAATCCCCTCCCAATAGCGATCTAAGCCAGCCCTGTTAGCCCCTGAAGGTACGGTACAGCTCCTACTTACTCGTGGCCGCGTAGTCGTTCGCGCGAGTAGCTTAGCCGGCGCCCGCGGGCCCGCGCCCCGCGCCTCACGGCCGCGCGTTCGGCGCTGTGCGGTCTTGCAGGTCCTGATCCCCATCTCGCTGTACGTCTCCATCGAGATCGTGAAAGTGTGCCAGGTGTACTTCATCCACCAGGACCTGGACCTGTACGACCCGGAGACCGACTCCCAGCTGCAGTGCCGTGCCCTGAACATCACGGAGGACCTGGGCCAGATCCAGTACATCTTCTCCGATAAAACGGGCACTCTGACCGAGAATAAAATGGTCTTCCGGAGGTGCACCGTGTCGGGCATGGAGTATTCTCACGACGCGAATGGTGAGCCGGGCTGGGGGCGCCCGGGGTGGGCTGGACCGGGGAGCTGCTCTGGCCGAGGCCGCGCACATGGGTGCCCGCACACGCACACGCACACGCACACGCACACGCACGCTTGTGTTCACACACACATGCCCTTCAGGGGTTGCTGATTTTATTAAAAATATGTTTTTCGCCCGGCCGGGCGTGGCTCAGCCGTTGGGCGTCGACCTGGGATCCAGGCGATCGGGGTTCGATTCCCGGTCAGGGCACAGGCCCGGGTTGTGGGCTCGATCAATGACTCTCTCACCATTGATGTTTTTGTCTCTCTCTCCCTCTCCTTTCCTCTCTCTGAAACCAATAAAGATATAGTTAAAAAATATATATATGTATATTTAAATATGTAAAAATATATATTAATTAATATATAAAAATATATATTAAATATATAAAAATATGTATTAATTAATATATAAAAATATATATTAAATGTATAAAAATATATATTAATATATAAAATATACATTAAATATATAAAAATATATATTAAAACATATATAAATATATATATGTATGTTTTTCCCAGCCGGGCATGGCTCAGCAGTTGAGGGTCGACCTAGGATCCAAGCGATCGGGGTTCGATTCCGGTCAGGGCACATGCCCGGGTGGGTTGTGGGCTGCAGCCGATCAGTGACTCTCTCATCATTGATGTTTCTATCTCTCTCCCTCTCCCACTCTCTGAAATCAATGAAGATATATTTAAAAAGATATATTTAAAAAGGGTCCACGAGCGTCCACCCTTTAAACCAAAGCCATCGTATCGCCGTGGCCAGCGTGGCCCGGTTGGAGCGTCGCCATCAGAGCGGAGGCGGCAGGGGCTCTGCAGACTCACCCCCGTCTGCCCGTGACGTGCCCCTCGCGTCTCTCTCCCCACAGCTCAGCGGCTGGCCAGGTACCAGGAGGCGGACTCGGACTCGGAGGACGCGCTGCCCAGAGGGGGCTCGCCGTCCCGGCGCAGCAGCATCGGGAGCCACCAGAGCGTCCGAATGGTCCACAGGACCCAGAGCACCAAGTCCCACCGGCGCACAAGCAGCCGGGCCGAGGCCAAGTGGGCCAGCATGTTGTCCAAGCACACGGCCTTCAGCAGCCCCATGGTAAGTCCCCGAGGACAGTGCCCCCTGCCGGAGCGCGGTCACCTTCCCTTCTCTGTCACGTCTGCCATCCGTCAGAAGCCTCTGTATTTTTTCATTGTTGTTAAATCGATGTGAGAGACACACACGGCGATTGGTTGCCTCCCGCACACGCCCTAACCGGGGCTGGGGATCGAACCTGCAACCCGGGTATGTGCCCTTGACTGGGAATCGAACCTGCGACCCTTCGGTGCCAGGGCTGATGCTCTAACCACCGAGCAACACCTGCCAGGGCCAGAAGCCTCTGTATTTAACACAAACACGCCGTTGCTGGGCAGGTTGGCTCTGCTCAGTTAGCACAAGGTTTTCTGGCCAACACCGTCTCCCCACGGCTGTTGACACAGCCCCTCTGCCGCTGGGGTTCCGAGGCCGGGGGACCTCCGGTGAGCGGCCCAGATGGGTGAGGCGAGGAAGCCTGCCTTGCCAAATAAAACAAATATAAAACATAGAGCAAGATGACGACTGTGAAAAAGAGAAGCCAAATGGAAGGAAAAAAAAAATAGTCTTCATTAGATGAGCTCAGATTCGGTCAAACGTTTCTCCCCGGCCTTGTCAGCTGCACACACATGTCCAGAAGGGAATTGAGTGAGTGACAGCTGCTAAAAGGTCCTTTCATACTGAAAATGGTTTCAGAACAGAGAGGAGCCCTGACCGGTGTGGCTCGGGATTGAGCGCCATCCCGGGCACCGGGAGGTCGCGGGTTCGATTCCCGGTCCGGGCACATGCCTGGGCTGCAGGCTCGACCCCCAGCAGGGGGCGTGCAGGAGGCAGCTGATTGATGTTTCGCTCTCACACATGTTTCTATCTCTCCCTCTCTCTCTAAAAAACAATAATTTTTAAAAAAAGAACAGAGAGGAAGAACCCATTTTGCTCACTCTGCGGCGGCCTCATTTTTTATACCCTCTGAGACCCATTGAACTAGAGGTGACCTGGAACTGTGGTGGGTTTATATGGGGCACGTGGGAGGGGCCGTCACCCTTGGCAGGAGGAAGGGAGGTTACACTGGACCAGTTTTCCGGACATTGATTTAGCAATACGGGTCAAGAGGATTTGAAACGTTGAGACCTTCTGACCCAGGGATTTAGTGATTCGAAGATTTACATGCACAGTAGTTTATCAGTGCATTCCTCCGCAAAACCTTGGGGAAAAATGTACCTAGTGATAAAGGGAGTGGTCGAATGAATTATGCTAAGTCCATTTATGAAGCTGTTCAAAGCTGTGTTTTCAAATACGGTCGTCCCCCCCCTTACCCATGGTTTCACTTTAAGTCAACTGTGGTCTGAAAGCGTTCAGTGGAAAATTCCAGAAATGAACAATTCATAAGTTTTAAATGTTAAGCCTTCCTGGTAGAGTAATGGAATCTCACAGCGTCCCGCTCCATCCTGCTTGGTTCGGCCACTGTGAAAACAGTAAGGACGTTCCTCAAAAAATTAAAAATAGAGCCCTGGCTGGGTGGCTCAGTTGGTGGGAGCATCCTGCTGTACCCCAAAAGGTGGTGGGTTTGATCCCCTGTGAGGCAACCAATCGATGTTTCTTTCTCTCCTTCCCTCCCTCTCTTTCTCTCTCTAAAATCAATAACTATATCCTCGGATAAATTTAAAATTATTTTAAATTTTAAAAAAATTAAAAATAAAACTACCATAAGACCTGGCAGTCTCACTTCTGAGTCTATACCCAAAGGAAATGTATAAAAATATGTTGCTGATAGAAATGTAAATGTATAGAGAAAGCCTGGAAGAAAACACGAAGCACGTGTTTCAAAAAGTATATACAGGGTGGGGGCAAAAGTAGGCTTACAGTTGTTCATATGGAAAATAATACAATAACTAATAACAATTTAATAATATAAGAATTAACTCTGTGTTTCATGTATTCACAAGAGTAAACCTGGTTTTGCCCCACCCTGTATTACCATGAGGTGCTGCGATACAGATTTATAAGAATATATGCATTTGCCTGGCCAGTGTGGCTCAGCGGTTGAGCATCGACCTGGGATCCAGGAGATCGAGGTTCGATTCCCGGTCAGGGCACAGGCCCGGGGTGCAGGCTCCTCGATCCCCAGCAGGGGGCGAGCAGGAGGCAGCTGATCCGTGACTCTCCTCATTGATGTTTCTCTCTCCCTCTCCCTTTCTGTCTCTGAAATCAATAAAGATATATATATATTTTTAAAAAGAATACGTGCATTTAAAAGGTAATATATGCATTTAAAAAATAATATATGCATTTAAAAAATAATATATGCATTTAAAAAATATGCATTTAAAAATAATATATGCATTTAAAAAATATATGCATTTCATTTCATCTGTAAGGTTCGTATTCTTACACAATTAAAATGATGCATCATTATCATTGTTACAGTGTGACGTGTGTGTGTGAGATGAAGGTGTGTTTACAGCTTATAATAAAATCAAAGTGCCTTAAACAGCCAACCACTAAGACACTTAGTAGGTCCCTGGGTCGGACTCACCCCTCGGCCCCTGGCATCTTCCAGGAGAAAGACATCACGCCCGACCCAAAGCTGCTTGAGAAGGTGAGCGAGTGTGACAGGCGCCTGGCCATCGCGAGGCACCAGGAGCACCCGCTGGCCCACCTGTCGCCAGAGCTGTCCGACGTGTTCGACTTCTTCATCGCGCTCACCATCTGCAACACGGTCGTGGTCACGTCCCCAGACCATCCACGACAAAAGGCAAGTGCCCCCCACTCTGCCCCTGGAGAGTTCACGACGCCCCCGGTCCCCAGGCTGCAGCAGTTGGGTGCCAGGATCGGGGCCGAGCGGGAGAGGACAGACACCCTCTGAGCCTGGACAGGAGGGGCAGGGGCCCAAAGCCTCAGGCTCCCGAAGCTCCATACTGGACAGAGAGGACAGGACAGGCTGGGGACCGTGACTCTGGGACAAGCCACCTGGGCTAGGATCCTGACTTCACCACCCGGCTGAACAGCTGGTCGTCTGTTTAGAAAGATTCTTTGGGGTTTGGGAACGTTATTTGCATATTTAAATTTTTACGGACATAAATTCAGAGAAACGTATAAACTGGCCTTTGGTTAAGTGGTTTTATCGTTGGTCGGAAAAGCTGGATTTTGTGGCAGGCGATGAGAAGCCAGCTCCTCTGACCCTTTTTTGCAAAGCTGTGGAACAGCGCAGGGAGGGGACAGTCCCCGAGCCTGCAGACACCACCAGCCACACCCTCCCCTGAGTCACCGGGGCCTCCGGGCCTCGGGTGCTGTGACCCTGGTGATCCCGTCCAGAAAGAATGCAGGTGGCACGGCCTTTGTTTAACTGCAGAGGCCCAAGGGTGGTCTCAAGAAAAAAAATGCTTCCCTGGCTAGTGTGGCTCAGTGGTTGAGCATCGACCTAGGATCCAGGAGATGACAGTTCGATTCCCAGTCAGGGCACAGGCCTGGGATTCGGGCTGGATCCCCAGCAGGGGGTGTGCAGGGGGCAGCCGATCAATGACTCTCATCATTGATGTTTCTCTCTCTCCCTTCCTCTCTCTTAAATCAATAAAAATGTATTTTTTAAAAAAAAATACTTAAAATATTAATTTAAAAAATAAGAAAGAAGAAAGATGCTGCCCTGGCCAGTGTGGCTCAGTTGAGCACCTATCTTCCTGTGCACCAGGGGTCAGCAGTGCGATTCCCCGTCAGGGCACGTACCCAGGTTGTGGGCTCGATCCCAGTTGGGGTGCATGCAGGAGGCAGCAGATCCGTGTCTCTCTCTCACCCTCTCCCTTCCTCTCTCTCAGATCAGTAAAAAACATATTTTAAAAAGGTCAGAAGAGCCTCCAGATATCACGGTGGGGTATTCTTTTTAAAGAAAGAAAGACGGACGTGCTGGCCCTGGTTGCAAATTACATTGCACGCCCCGAATTTGGGATCCGGGGGCCACACCTCACCAGTCCCCTGGCTCCGTCCCCTGCAGGTGAGGGTGCGGTTCGAGCAGCTGAAGTCCCCGGTGAAGACCATAGAAGAGTTTCTGCGCAAGTTCTCGCCCAGCCGCCTGACCTCGGGCAGCAGCAGCACCGGGAGCCTGGCCGCCACCAAGTCCAGCCACAAGTCCGGGTCCGGCTTCCTGTCGGTCCTGTCCCCCGAGAGCGCGCTGCTCAGGCTGGAGGACAAGCTGGGCCCGCCGGCCCCGGGCATCGCCAGCTACGGCAGCAGGGAGGACGGCTGGGCCCCGGAGCCGCCCCGGGAGCGGCAGCTGGACCCGGAGCCGGAGCCCGAGCTGCGCTACGAGGCCGAGAGCCCCGACGAGGCCGCGCTCGTCTACGCCGCCCGCGCCTACAGCTGCGCCCTGGTGGAGCGGCTGCCCGACCAGGTGGCGGTGGAGCTGCCCCACCTGGGCAGGCTCACCTTCCAGCTGCTGCACACGCTGGGCTTCGACTCCACCCGCAAGAGGATGTCGGTGGTGATCCGGCACCCGCTCACCGACGAGATCAGCGTCTACACCAAGGGGGCCGACTCGGTGGTCATGGACCTGCTGCTGCCCTGCTCCTCAGGTTCGCGCCCCCCCTCCCGTGGCAATGGTGCATCCCCGGCTCCGGGCGCCAGTCCCCAGAAATCAGCCCTCCCAGCCCCCTCCCGTGGGTGAAGCAGTTTTCATTTGTGCTTCCTTAAAGCAGTGCCCGGAGATGGGCCTCCCCGCGTCCTCCTCGGTGGGGTTGTGGCGAGAACGCGAGGGGGCGGGGTGGGGCGTCCGTGAGGACTCACCTTGGAACAGAGGAGTTGGGGGTCACTGGGGTGAGACCTAGCATCGGGTTTTAAATCTGGACAAGGACCCCGGCCGGCGTGGCTCAGCGGTTGAGCATCGACCTGGGATCCAGGAGATTGCGGTTCGATTCCAGGTCAGGGCACAGGCCCGGGTTGCGGGCTCCTCGATCCCCAGCAGGGGGCGAGCAGGAGGCAGCCGATCCATGACTCTCCTCATTGATGTTTCTCTCTCTCTCCCTCTCCCTAAAGTAATGTAACCTAGAGCAATGTTCTCCAACTCTTTATTTTTTTCATTAGTGACCGCTTACAGAGTATTTTTAGACTTTTTGTTTCTAATTGTCCCCCATGATATATATATATATTTTTTTTTTTTTAAATATATCTTTATTGATTTCAGAGAGAGGAAAGGAGAGGGAGAGAGGGAGAAACATCAATGATGAGAGAGTCATTGATCGAGCCCACAACCCGGGCATGTGCCCTGACCGGGAATCGAACCCTGATTGCCTGGATCCTAGGTTAACGCTCAACCGCTGAGCGACACCCAGCCGGGACCCCATGATATTTTAAAAATTGATTTGAGAGAGATCGATTTGTTGTCCCACTTATCTATGGATCATTGGTTGCTGCTTTTATGCGCCCTGACCAGGGATTGAACCCGTAACCTTGGTATATGGGGATCATGCTCTAACCAACTGAGCCACACGCCCAGAGCCCCCACGTGACATTTTAATGCCACAGACATGCTGTGTATCTGTTCATATACTGTATGTATATCTGTCTATATGAAAATATTTTCTTGCCTTAAAGGACCATCTTTGGTCCCTGGAGGGCGCTGTCTTCCCCTGGAGTAAACAGGGCCTGGGAGACGGAGTGTTTCTCCCAGGTCCCCCAGGCCCCAGATGCCACAGGGCTGACTGGAGAGTAGACAGCCTTCCTTGAGACTGGTTAGCCGGGTTCCAGATTTAGCAAAGACAATGTCTTGAGTGTCCAGTTAAATATAAATTTCAAAAACAAACAACTAATATTTTTAGTAAAAGTGTGTCCTATGCAATATTTGGGCACCTTATTTCTGTCTAGCAGAGCAAATAGATGTGAGGGATATTCTGGGGATAGAAACTGGACTTTGTATTAAGGGTGATTTTTCATAAACAGGAGGAATAGACCTCCATTCAATGGACAGGACATGCCATGCTTTCGGGAGAGGGGGAGAGAGAGAGAAACATCAGTGATGAAAGAGCCACTGATCTCCTGCATGCCCCCAACTGGGAATAGTGGGGTTTTTGTCTATACGAGTTCTCATTTCATTCGGGGATATTGGATACAGCCAAAAATATGTATAATACACATTTTGATGAGATTCTTTTATTGGTGGTTGTAAATCCTCAGTGAGGATATTTTTTCCATTGATTTTTAGAAGGGTGAGAGGGAGGGGGGCAGAGAGAGAGAGAAACATCGATGTGAGACAGACACATCCATCGGTTGCCTCCCGCATGCGCCCCCACCAGGGACGTGGGGGGTCAAACCTGCAACCCAGATACGTGCCCTTGACCGAGAATCGAACCTGAGACCATTCAGGGCACCCGCCGGTGCTCTATCCACTGAACCACACTGGCCAGGGCTTACGGAACAGTTTTCGCTGTGAATTTTATATGAAAACTCTGTACTCTTTACAAGTGGTGAGATAGACAGAACCTAGGGGTGGATGCAGGTGTTTCCTGAGGGCACTTACTGGAGGTGGCTGGGGCACATCCCCGCGAAAGGATGTTCGGTGACATCCCTGCTTGATGAATCGCGACAGAATCCCAATGCCACCGGCTAGAGCAGAGCGGAAAGGTGAGGACCACTTACGACTCGGTGGCCCGAAACGCACGCACTCACCACATTCTGTCCTCAGGCACAAACGAGCGCCTTCCGCCTTCCTGCTCGTAATTGTTGGCGCAGGAGGAGCTGAGGTGTGTGTCCCTTTGCAGGGATCCCGCAGTCGGGCCAGGCTCACGTCAGCCCTTCATTTCGTAATAACCAGCAAGTCTACTCCTTGTCTTTATCCACAGAAAACAGAAAAGGGTGGATGTTTGGAGAACTCTTACTAGCTGACAGCTGATTTTTTTTTTTTTTTTTTTTTTTTGTGGTTAAAAATACATAACATAGCCCGGGCTAGTGTGGCTCAGTGGGTCGGGCATCATCCTTTGCATCAGGAGGTTGCTGGTTTGATTCCCAGTCAGAGCACATGCCTGGGTTTCGGACTCCATCCCCCGTAGGCAACCGATCGATGTTTCACTCTCCCATCGATGTTTCTCTCCCTCTCCCTTCCTCTCTTTCTAAAAATCAATTTTTAAAAAATCTTTTTAAAAATATGTAACATAAAAGTTGCCATCTTGGCCCGGCCAGACGTGGCTCAGCGGTTGAGCATCGACCTAGGATCCAGGCGATCGGGGTTCGATTCCCGGTCAGGGCACATGCCCTGGTTGCGGGCTCGATTAATGACTCTCTCATATTGATGTTTCTATCTCTCTCTCTCTCTCCTTTCCTCTCTCTGAAATCAATAAAGATATATTTAAAAAAAAAAAAAAAAAGTTGCCATCTTGGCCTTAGCTGATTTGGCTCAGTGGTTAGAGGGTCAGCCCTTGGACTGAAGGGTCCTGGGTTCAATTCCAGCCAAAGGCATGTGCCTCAGTTGCAGGGGGCGGGTGTGGAAGGCAACCAATCGATGTGTCTTTTACATCGATGTTTCTTTCTCTCTCTCTCTTCCCCCTTCCACTCTCTGAAAAGCAACGGAAAAAATATCCTCAGGTGAAGATTAAAAAAAAGGAAAGAAAAAATGTTTTCATTTTAATAAATAAATAATAAACAAGTAAATAAAAGGAACACCGGGTGGCGGTCCTCAAGGTCCTTGACCGGCTCCGGGGCACCCACTGGGCTCTGGCTCACCCGCGTTTCTGCTTCTACTCCAACCCAGATAACGCCAGGGGAAGACATCAAAAAAAAATCCGCAGCAAGACTCAGAATTATCTCAACCTGTACGCCGTGGAAGGCCTGCGTACCTTGTGCATCGCCAAGAGGGTGAGCGGAGGCCCGCCGGGCGCACGTGTCCCCAGGTGCTCCGAGCACACGCACTCGCCTGAGCTGGGACTCAGCAGGCAGTGTCTCTCTCTCCCTCTCTCTCTCTCTCTGTCTCTCTGTCTGTCTGTCTCTCTGTCCCTCCCAGGTTCTGAGTCAGGAGGAGTACACCCGCTGGCTGCAGGGCCACCTAGAAGCGGAATCTGCTGTGGACAACCGCGAGGAGCTCCTCTTCCAGTCGGCCATTCGCCTGGAGACGAATCTGCAACTTTTGGGTAAATTAGGTTCCGAATATTGTAGAGTTTTGAGTTTGCAGAGATGTCCCTGGACGGGAAGGTGACATGGCTCTAGGTAGTGGCACCTCTGCACACGCTGGGCTTGGTTAATGAACCTCCTGGCCCCAGGCTCGTGGGACCCCCAGGTGGGACCAGCCCCGATGGAATGTCCTCTCCATTGGCCAGTTCTGGGTTCCTTCTGTCCCCCACCAGGACCCTCTGCGTGCCTCCCCTTACCCCTGCTTTCCCACCAGAAACAGAAGCCGGGCTTCTCGACCATGGATGCTTAAAGGATCTGCCCCCTGCCCTCCAGGAAACAAAAAGAAGCTATGTTGAGCCCCAGAAAGGGATGCTTTTTTTGTTGTTTTTGTTCATCTTCACCTGAGAATATTTTTTCCATTGATTTTTGGAGAGAATGGAAGGGAGGGAGGGAGAGAGAGAGAGAAACATTGATGAGAGAGAGAGAGAGAAACATTAATGAGAGAGAGGGAAACATTGATGTGAGAGAGAGAGAAACATTGATGTGAGAGAGAGAAACATTGATGAGAGAGAGAGAAACATTGATGAGAGAGAGAGAGAGAGAGAAACATTGATGTGAGAGAGAGAAACATTGATGAGAGAGAGAGAAACATTGATGAGAGAGAGAAACATTGATGAGAGAGAGAGAGAGAGAGAAACATTGATGTGAGAGAGAGAAACATTGATGAGAGAGAGAGAAACATTGATGAGAGAGAGAAACATTGATGAGAGAGAGAGAGAGAGAGAAACATTGATGTGAGAGAGAGAAACATTGATGAGAGAGAGAGAAACATTGATGAGAGAGAGAAACATTGATGAGAGAGAGAGAGAGAGAGAAACATTGATGTGAGAGAGAGAGAGAAACATTGATGAGAGAGAGAGAAACATTGATGAGAGAGAAACATTGATGTGAGAGAGACACATTGATTGATTGCCTCCCGCACACACCTAACCAAGGCCAGGGATTGAACCTGTGACCCTTTGGTGCTCAGGCCAACACTGGCCAGGGCCCCAGTCTTCTTAAATGCACTGAAATCTGCCTCCTGGTACCGCCTTCCAGCGGGCGCTGGTCCCATCCTCAAAGCAAGGCAGACAGACTCTCCTCCCCTTTCCACGGGAGGAGACCTTAACCGCTGGGGGACAGGGCTCCGAGTCCCCGAGCTGTGTCTTCTCCACCTGGCCTTTCGGACATGCCCACCTTTCCTTCTTTCTGAGCCTAGAAGTTTTGAGTCTGTTGTCCCATCCTGGCTCTGCCACTTACCAGCCCGGGCATGTGGCTCAGTCTCTTTGGCATCCCAGTTTCCTCATGTGCTAGGTGGGGGGTAATGATGACGGTGAAAGCGGGGGCTCCAGGGAAGGGCTGATAGAGGCACTGGCACAGGGTCCAGCGGCAGCCCCGCGATGGTTCGTGTTATTGATCCCGCCCCTTACAGCCTGGCTGGCCTCTCCTGCGCAGACTCTCTGGTGGTCAGGCATCCATCACCTCCCTCGGCCCACAAGCTCTATCTCTGTTGACATGTCCTGGTCCGCCCTGGGCTCACACTGAACTTGAGATCCATTCACCTTCCTGGATTTTTTTGCACAGGAATTTTGCCTCCCAGCTTAGATCCTGTCATTTTCACTTCGGCAAAAACGTAAAAGCAGAGTTTTATATTCGGGGTCGGGTCGGGTTCCCGATTCCTGCGGTTTTTCAGAATTCCGATTAGGCCACGTTCCTCTGTCACTCGGGCTGCCTTCCTTCTGTGTCTCCCTCCCGTGGTGGAGAGAGGTCGTCTCTCTAGTGTCTCTGTTACAAGGGCACTAATCCCATCAGGAGGGCCCCACCCTCATGACCCGATCACCTCCCGAGCACCATCCACCGGGGGTGTAGGGCCTCAACCTGAGAAGGACACGAACGCCGGTCCGCCCTGGTGTCCCAGCACAGGGAACAGCGTGGCCTAAAAGAGGGGCAGGGCTGAGAAGGAGCCCTCGGCCGACCCTGCGCTAGAAGGGAAGGTTGAGACCATCTCACCAGGTTGGAAACAGGACAAAACAGGCAGCCCTGAGGGGGTAGGTTTTTCCCAATATACTGAGACCTACACGGGGAAACCGCCTCTGATTCATTACGTTTGTGGGAATAGTATATCCAGGATATGTTTTCAAGAAACAGGGGGGCCCGTGGGGTCCTTTGCGACAGCGGCCGGGTAGTGTGGCTGAGAGCGGCGGGGAGCTCATTTCCACCCTCTCCCGGCCAGCACAGTTTCCAAGTTACCTGTACAGGTAAAAGTCGGCTGCGTGTTTGAAAGCGTCGGGCGCTTTGCTGTAGGCACAGAGCGTCCGGGTCAGGGCTTCGCAGCTATCCCTGCTCACCCTGGGCCGTGTCGAGCGGACAGAGCCATTGAGCGTGTCCCCCGCTGTCCTGTTGGACCCTCAGCAGGTCCCGGTCTGCGGGTCCCACCCACAACCTGTCGATGTGTTGACGCCTGACCTCCTGCCCCATCGGGATCCGGGGACAACGCGGAGGGACTCACCCACACTCTTGTGCCCCTGACCAGGTGCCACCGGGATCGAAGACCGCCTGCAGGAGGGAGTCCCCGAAACCATTGCCAAGCTGCGCCAGGCAGGCCTGCAGATCTGGGTTCTCACGGGCGACAAACAGGAGACGGCCGTCAACATTGCGTACGCCTGCAAGCTGCTGGACCACGATGAGGAGGTCATCACCCTCAACGCCGAGTCCCAGGTGCGTGCGTCTGTCCCGTCTCGGGGACATCCTGCTCCGCCCGGGGGCCCCGCGCCGAGCTCAGCGAGGTGCTGCCAGGAGCTTTCTGTTTTCTGGCATCGGCCGAGACCGGCCACTGTGCTCGGTCGGCCTCTCTCGGCACCTGCATTCTGTTCCCGGCACTTAGTACGTGCCTGTCACCACCCGGGAACGTGTGGAATTTGCTGGGGTTTCTGAGTTTCGCAGGAACGCACAGCTGGGAGATCTTTTTTTCGTTTTTCAATCCCCGCCCGAGGAAATGTTTTTATTGATTTGAGGAGAGAGAGAGAGAGAGAGAAACATTGATGTCAGAGAGACACGTCGATCGGTGGCCTCCCACATGCACCCCGACTGGAGATGGAACCCACAGCGTTTTTGGTGTTGGAGACTATGCTCCAACCAAGGGAGCCACCAGCCAGGGATGGGCTTTATCGGCGCAAAGTTCAACCTGCTTTTTCCTGACAAACTGTCCACGTCAACAGTATGGGAATTTTTTTTTTTTTTTTTTAATATATCTTTATTGATTTCAGAGAGAGGAAGGGAGAGGGGGGAGAGATAGAAACATCAATGATGAGAGAGTCATTGATCGGCTGCAGCCCGCAACCCGGGCCTGTGCCCTGACCGGGAATCGAACCCTGATCGCCTGGATCCTAGGCCGACGCTCAACCGCTGAGCCACGCCCGGCTGGGCAGTATGGGAATTTTTTTCGTGAGGTCACGAGGATGGACCAGGGCCGCAGGTCCTCGCAGCAGCAACATCCTCAGGGTGGCCTGGGCTACTTGGGGATGTCCCAGTGGGCACCGAGGGTCCCCATCCAGTCACGTGTATGGATGAAACCCTGTGTGTCGGGAGTTTCTGCGGCTCCCTCTTTGTATCTGGTGACACTTTGGCTCATCCGGGTCTGTGGCTGGCCGCGGTCACGAGGCTGTGAGTCTGTGTCCAGCTGCCTGCCTTCCGCCCAAGGCCAACAGCTGCGTCGTGTCAGCCTTTTTTCCCTCCAGTCTCGCCCGCTTTTCTAAATACGAAAGGTCCCCAGTGAGGGTGTGTGGAGCACAACTCGATTTCCGTGGTGCGTTGCAGGACAGCGGTCGCCGAGGCCCCGGAGCCACTTGCGTGCCACGGACAGAGCATGTTTGCTCCTGGATAGTCGTGGCCCCCGCAGCTCCGTCCCCTGACCCTGAGGCTCCCCGGCAGGCCTCCCGCTCTCTCTGGAAGTCAGACCAGCTTTGCAACGCGTTGCCAATGAGAAGTCCCGGCGATTACGCCTTTTTTTGAAACT
This sequence comes from Miniopterus schreibersii, assembly GCF_964146895.1. NCBI lineage: Eukaryota > Metazoa > Chordata > Mammalia > Chiroptera > Miniopteridae > Miniopterus > Miniopterus schreibersii. The sequence goes on from NC_138124.1 coordinate 1,028,285, forward strand.
TGATTTTCCTGGTCAACTGGAGAGCTTAGGAAGAGCAGTGATAATTACATTTATTTTTCTTTTTATTGATTGATTTTTTTTTTTAATTTTTTTTTAAGAGAAATAGACCAGTTTGTTGGTCCCTTTTTTATGCATCATTGGTTGCTGCTTATATGTGCCCTGACCGGGGATCGAACCCGCTACCTTGGCGATGCTGCATCCAACAGCCACCCGGCCGGGGCCTGATAATTACATTTCTTTAGGGGCCAATCGTAGCAGAGGCTTTGAAAGAGGCTTCCGCCCTGTCGTCTGTCCCTTACTAGGAGACAGGAAACGGGCTGATTAAGGGCCTTCGGGAGCCGCGGAGGGCTCCTCCCATCCAGCCCCAGCCGGCAGTGTGGCCACAAGCGGCCGGGCCTCCCAGCGTGCCGAGCCCCGCTCCAGCCTCCGCGCAGCCAAGTGGACATTCACGGAAACGCGAGACGCGCTCATTCTCTTGTGAAAAGTCCTCTTTTGTTTTTTTTTTATTTGGTTTTGGTTCATCTTCAACCCGAGGATTTTTTTCTCCATTGATTTTTAGAGAGAGTTGCAGGGAGGGAAGGGGAGAGAGAGAGAAACATCGACGTGAGAGAGACACGTCTATGGGTTGCTTTCTGAACTTGCCCCGACCGGGGCCAGGGGGATTGAACCTTGACCGGAAATCGAACCCGCTACCCACAGATGCTCTAACCACGGAGCCACACCGGCCAGGGCAGAGAAGTCACTCTCTTTAACCCAGTTTTAGGAGGGAACCTGGGCAGAGCCTGCAGCCTGGCGCCCAGGAGACCATGGGACCCACGTGTGTTTGGGGGGTGACCTGGTCTGTACTGGAGCCAAGTGACAGCACTGCCCCCTTGTGTCCACTTCAGGAGGCGTGTGCGTCCCTGCTGGACCAGTGTCTGCACTACGTGCAGGCCTGGGGCCCCCGCAGCGCCCCAGAGAAGACCGCGGGCAGCGTGAGCGTGGGGTTCCCCCCTCTCTGCCCGCCCGCCGAGCCCGTCGCCCCTGGCCCCTGCCTGAGCCTCGTGATCGATGGGAGAAGCCTGGCCTACGCCCTGGACAAAAGCCTGGAGGACAGGTTCCTCTTCCTCGCCAAGCAGTGCCGGTCGGTCCTTTGCTGTCGCTCGACGCCCCTGCAGAAGAGCATGGTGGTGAAGCTGGTCAGGAGCAAGCTCAAGGCCATGACCTTGGCCATAGGTAAGTGCGGGTCTCGCGCGCCTGCTCCCCTCTCACCGCTTCCCGAGCCCCCCGCCTGTCCACGCCGCGCCGTGAGATGGGGAAGGGCTTCCCCGGCCTTTATTCTGTTTGTAAAATCACACCCAGCGAGATGAAGCGGTAACGTGTCCCCAGTGAACGCTTAGGCTAGAAAGCCACGAGTATGGGGGCCACGGTTATAGCCACGTGTTAGGTCAGTCACACAGTGGTGGTGGTTTAAGAAGATGGACTTACGCTGTTTTTCGGGAGACCGATGAGCATCGGCCTGTCCCAGGGAGTCCTGGCTGCAGCTAAGGCCCTGCTCAGCCTTAGCCCAGGCAACTCAGGAAGAAGGTCTCTGCAGGGGCCCTGGGCTCTGCCAGCTGCCTGGGGGCCAGGGCACCATCGTGCCAGGAGGACCCAGAGACTAGGGCGTGATCGGAATGCCCGTTGCCTCTGGTCAGCTGAACTTTACTATCCCAAGAGAGCATCTAATTAAACAAATTCCTCGTAAGACACGAATACTTGCTTAATTTTTACGTAATTTCCCAAGGACCCATGAGGGTTTTTCCTGCATGTTCGGCCTGGAGAGCCTTCTAGGCTCCTCTCCGGTGCTCCCTGGTTCTCACCCGCCTCCTCCCAGGGCCATCCCCGCCCACGTCGGGCTCTGGTCCCGCCTGAGCCAGGCTCGGACTCGGACTCGGCAGCTCCCTGCTGGTGAGGACCGGGCGGGACCGCAGGTCGCTCGGGGGGAAGGGGCGACCCCGTGCCCCCAGGCACCCGTTTGGTTTTCCTGCATCTAGAACCCGCGCGTGGGTGAGCGTTGGCTCTGAGATGAAGCATCCTCGCCAGTCGGTCATGATGACAGTATTTTTTTTGCAGCCGTGCTTGGTGGTGACGTGGGGGTTGCTTCGCTGCCCCAGGGACAGAGTTGAGGCCGGTATAGAAAGTGGGGTGGCCTGAGCCTGGCTGTCGTGGAGACCCCCCTGCACATCCTGAGGGCTTTGGTAACCGCGGAGGGGACGGAGGTGGGCGCAGCCCTGAGCAGTGGGTACCTTGCCGAGTGGCTCCCTGGTCCAGGCTCCGGGACGACAGGCAGCCCCTCCAGGGACGGGCCCCTCCCAAGGGAGACAGTCTCAGGACCACCCTTGTCCCCGTGCGCCTGGAGTGGCCTTCGGATTTCCCTGAGCTCTGCACCCTCTGCACCGACCTCGCCCCTCTGAGCTCCTGTCCTCGGCGGCATGAGGACAGTGTCCCCTAGGAAGGCTGCTACGAGGCGCGAATGATAAACCACGTTTGCACAGCCCGGTCGGTGCCGGGCTGCAGGGGTAAAGCTTTGGCTGGTTAAACAGAAAAGAAAAACAGAATCAAAAGAGAAAGTCGTGACCCGTGATGACAACCGGAGCTCATTTCTCGGACCGTGATGAAGGCGTCCGTGTGACCCGGTCTCGGTGTCCCGAGGTTAGTCCCGGAGCGTCGCTGTCCGCCGCGTCTCGTTTTGATCGGGGCGTTCTGGGAAAAGCCACAGAGAATTTCAGTTCCACAAATACTGACTCACGGCCCGCGTTGGGCCCCGAGCAATAAAGAAAAGAAAACTCGCAGGAGAGAGGCGTCCGGCGGCCGCGGGATGAGTCGCGGGACCTGGTGCATCGGCGCTTGTCTGCGTATTTGAAACCTGTCACCGCTCCGTGGTCTAGGCCCTTCTGGCGTCCTGTTCCGAAAATGGTCCCTGTCGGCGAGTGACAGCGGCCGAGTCCCTGCTTGCCTTTCCCCGAGGGTTTCAGGAGCCCCAGCCTGGGCCCGTGTGGCTGAGCATTTTCCATCAGCAGTTGACTCAATGAATAAAAAGGCTCCTCTGCGGCACCGTGATGAGGCGCAGAGGTGACCCGGAGCGTCGTGCGTGCAAACGGACCTCAGTGGTGTCCTGGGCAGAACTTACCCTCCTTCATTCCGGGCGCGTGTGACCTGGAGTAGCCTTGATGTGATGACATCCGTGCGAGAAAGGCCGCGCCGGGTCGGGAAATAGTGATGCTGAAGGAGGAGAGCATCTTTCACTGGCCCAGGCTCCGCGTTGCGGGCTCTGTGGGGCTCTGTCCGTGTAGGAGGCAGTCACGCAGAGTTAATACGAAAGAAAAAGGTAGCCACGCCCGGCCGGCGTGGCCCAGTGATTGAGCATCGACCTAGGATCCAGGAGGTCGCGGTTCGATTCCCGGTCAGGGCACATGTCCAGGGTGCGGCTCGATCCCCAGCTGGGGGCGTGCGGGAGGCGGCCGGTCAGTGACTCTCATCATTGGTGTTTCTCTCTCTCCCTCTCCCTTCCTCTCTCTGAAATCAATAAAGATATATTTAAAAAAAAAAAAAAAAAGACTCAGCAGCCCGTTTTCTGAAACGTCTCTCGGCACAGCCGGCAGCTCCGGACCTCAGCCCGCGGCGGTTCCGACCCCCTGACCCCGTTCTCCCAGGGCCTCCCTTCGCTCTTCCCATGATCCTTCCCCAGGACGCGGTCCGGTGGGGCCCCCGGAGGCCCATCCCTCGGATTCGATATCCTGTGCGTCTCAACTCACACGACCCTTCCTGCCTGTGCTGTTTCAGGAGACGGAGCCAACGATGTCAGCATGATCCAGGTGGCCGACGTGGGCGTGGGCATCTCGGGCCAGGAGGGCATGCAGGTAAGGACCCAGGGGGCCGCGAGGCTCACCCTCGCCGCCCCTGGGCTCAGAGCTAGAGGGTCGGCCGTCGACACAGCTGATGCTGGGCCAATCGGAAAAGGTAAGGTGACCGTGACTCCACATTTATAGTGGAACCGAGAGTGAAGGTGAGTCGCCGCCTCCTCTGCGGCTGTTTTTGCCTCACCCTCGGGCGGCACTATTGACCGTTCCTGACACGAGCGAGACCATTGGAGAAACGGGCTCCCTGTAGCTGAACCTGGTAGCTCTATAAACGGGAAGGTAGCCATCCTGACTCATGAAAAGTCGCCCCTGCCCTTGTCCTTGGTCACTGTGTCACCCCAACACGTGATCCAGACGCTGAACAAATGAGTTCATTAGGAAAGGACTGCTTTTTGCCTGGCCGGGTGGCTCAGCAGTTGAGCGTCGACCTGGGATCCAGGCGATCGGGGTTCGATTCCCAGGTCAGGGCACATGCCCAGGTTGCGGGCTCGATCAATGACTCTCTCATCATTGATGTTTCTGTCTCTCTCTCTCCCTCTCCTTTCCTCTCTCTGAAATCAATAAAGATATATTTAAAAAAAAAAAAAAAGAAGAAAGGACTGCTTTTCTCCCCCTGGCCAGGTGGCTCAGTTGACTGAGCACCAGTTCAATTCCCGGTCAGGGCACATGCGAGAGGCAGCTGATCAGTTTCTCTCTCTCTCTCTAAAAAAAAAATCAATAAAAACGTATCCTCGGGTAATTTTTTTTTTTTAAATGTACTGCTTCTGCATTTAGTGATTACGACAATTGCCTACATTTGATCAACTTGGAGTCACAACATTTTTTAACTTGGCGGAGACAGCAGGGAGCCATCTGCGCAGGTTTCTCGCTTTAACGAGCAGGACGTGGTCACCAGTTGTCATCGACTCATTCATTCGCTGATGCACCGAGTCAGGAATTGTGTATTATTAGCACCAGCGTGGGCCAGGCCTATGCACAGCCCATTCCTTTTCTCACTTGGCATTAAAAGAACAGTCAGGTGGAAGGTCCCAGCTGGGTCACTGTGTTATTTGTAGGATTTTTCTTCCTCCATTGGCAATGGGGTGCAGGCGAGACCCCTCCTTGCCTCTCCACGTTGGGGAAGCACAAGAAACATTTTTTTTTTTAAATATATCTTTATTGATCTCAGAGAGAGGAAAGGACAGGGAGAGAAACAGAAACATCAATCATGAGAGAGTCATTGATCAAGCCCACAACCCGGGCCTGTGCCCTGACCGGGAATCGAACCCCAATCGCCTGGATCCTAGGTCGACGCTCAACCACTGAGCCACGCCCGGCCTGGCTCTTTTCTTTTTTAGAGAGAGAGAGAAACATTGATTTTTTTTGTTCCATTTATTTATACGTCATTGGTTGGCTCTTGTATGTGCCCTGACTGGGGATCGAACTCGCAACCTTGGCGTATTGGGACGAAGCTCTGACCACCGAGATACCCGGTCCGGGCTGAGAAACGCGAGTTCCTACGCTGAGTATTTCGCAGGAGGATCCACCCGAGCTGGGAGCATTTGGGACAAACCACCCTGACACAGAGACAGCAGTGGGTTTGGGGCCTGGATTTGGAGGCGGGAGCAGGGGGGTGGCAGAAAGCTGGGGAGGCGGACAGGACCCCCCGGGAGAGGGTTATCTCTGGTTCTCGAGGGTTGGGGCTGGTTCCTCAGAGACAGCCTGGGGTCTCCCTCGTAGGCCTCTCGGCGTTTTCTGACAGTTGTCCCTTCGGCGGAGTGTTTGGAAGGACTCTGTTGAGAAATGGGACCCTGACTGCTGGTGTCTGTGTCCTAGAGTCTGTTCCAGGCAACAGGGGGGCTGAATAAGTGACTTTTGAGGGAATCAGTAATGGAGTAAAGGAGGGATTAAAGAACGTTCGATGCCCGTCAACCTCCTATATGTGGCGGGAAGGAGTATAGAAACAGTATTTGCTTGCAGACCCTTAGCTTGTGCCCCGGCGGGTGCGGCTCAGCAGTTAGCGTGTTGGCCCGAGCAGGCGGGTTCGATTCCCGGTCAAGGGCACGGACCTGGGGTGCAAGCTCGATCCCCCACCCCGCTTGGGGTCCATGCCGGAGGCCACCCATCGATGTCTCTCTCTCTCTCTCCATCCCCCCCAACTCCCTCTGAAAAGCAATGGAGAAAAATAACCACGGGTAGGATTAATAAAACAAAAAAAGGGTCCTTGTGACCCAGAAAGCGAACGCCCTCAGGGTTCAGGCTTTCCGGTCCCGTGTAATGAATGACATTCGTCTCCTTCACCGAAGCAGCAACAGGACGTTGCCCTGCTCTTCTGGGTGTCAGCTGAATGCAGGGAAATCAGCTCCATTTTCGACACAGACGTACATATTTGTGGGGAATTTTCCTCCGAAGACGAGCAGACGTGTATCTTGTCCTGACGTTTTCTTTAATTTTTTATTTCCCCCCCCCCCCCAAATAGAGCCATTTATTATATGGTGGGTTCCAAGCTATTCTGGGCACCAAAGGTGTCATTTTGATGGCCCGTGTCCGGCCCCGTTAGCTAACTGTGTGCAGAATGATACTTAATGCAGCAAAGCCAAGCTCCCCCGCCCCAGTCATCTTTCTGTCCACGGAGGACACCCGGTGTCCCCCACTCGCCCCGGTGATATCCAGGGGGCCCGGCCTTGCTTTTCACCAGCGGCTCCAAGGAGGACCCAAAACCCACCTCCCAGGCCAGCCGGCTGTCTCATTCCTACAGAAGGGGCCGCTGTGGTCCATCGATGGTTTGAGATCCCAACGTGATTTTGATGGACAAAGGATGGGAGGGCAGAGAACAGCTCCGAGACCGCGTGTATCCCCGTATTTTTGTTTGTTTTGGCTTGTTAAAGAAATTGTGGGGCCCGGCCGGGCGTGGCTCAGCGGTTGAGCGTCGACCTAGGATCCAGGCGATCAGGGTTTGATTCCCGCTCAGGGCACAGGCCCGGGTTGCGGGCTCGATCAATGGCTCTCTCATCATTGATGTTTCTGTCTCCCTCCCCCTCTCCTTTCCTCTCTCTGAAATCAATAAAGATATATTTAAAAATAAATAAGTAAATAAAGTGCAGGAAAGAAAAGGCAAACTTTTTTTTTTTAAATCCATCAATGAGCCCTGGCCCGTGTGGCTCAGTGGTTGAGTGTCCTCCTGGGCACCGAAGGGTCGCAGGTTCGATTCCCGGTCAGGGCACGTGCCCAGGGTGCGGGCTCGATCCCCAGCAGGGGCCCTGCAACAAGCAAGCCTATCGCTGTTTCTCTCCCTCTCCCTTCCTTTCTCTAAAAATCAATTTAAAAAATCTTTTAAAAATCCGTCCGTGACATATATTTAAAATCTTAAACGAGTCGTCAACTCACACCCCTGAACTAGAGTACTTGTTGAGAGAGAGTTTTTCTTTCCTTGAAGGAGATAAAAGAGGGGTGGTAGTCACCCACGCTGTGCTCAAAACTGGGTTTCTCCATGGGGGTTCTGCCTTGTATTTGGGGGGGGAGGTAGACTCGGCAGAGCGAGGTGCCACCAGTAACGGACGTCCTGTCCCTCTCAAGGCAGTGATGGCCAGCGACTTCGCGGTGCCCCGGTTCCGCTACCTCGAGAGACTGCTGATCGTTCACGGACACTGGTGTTACTCCCGACTTGCCAACATGGTGCTCTATTTCTTCTACAAAAACACGGTAGGTGCTGGGCGCCGCGGGTCTCGGGAAATTCATCAGATTAGGTTCTGCCCGGGGACTCTGTCCAAGGCAGGCTGCCCTGTCCTGGCCTCGCCTTGCACCCGGCTCCCAGAAGGGTGAACAGAGCTTTGAGCAAAGGTGAGATGGGCGGGAGGGGTGGCGCCCCAGCCCGGTGTCTGTCACTCATTCATCGTGCCATCCGGAGCAAGTCGTTTGCTTTCTGTGGACTTGGCGTGTGCGGTGTGGTGGTGGTTTTCATCTGAAGGCATGAGCGTTGAGCTCTGCTGTCTGTAATTGCTAATGAAAATTTCTCAGACTGGCCCTGGCCGGTGTGGCTCAGTGGTTGGAGCCTCAGCCGCTGCACCTGAGGGTCTCAGGTTTGATTCCTGGTCAAGGGCATGTACCTGGGTTGCCGGTTCGATCCCCTGGCCTCGGTTGGGGAGCATGCAGGCGGCAACCAATCGACGTGTGTCTCTCTCCCCGCCCTTCCACTCTCTCTAAAAATCAATTGAGAAAATGTCCTCGGGCAAAGATTAACAAAAAATAAAAATTTCCACCCGACCGGGCATAGCTCAGCGGTTGAGCATCGACCTAGGATCCAGGCGATCGGGGTTCGATTCCCGGTCAGGGCACATGCCCGGGTTGCGAGCTAGGCAGCCGGTCAATGACTCTCTCATCACTGATGTTTCTATCTCTCTCTCTCCCCTTCCTTTCCTCTCTCTGAAATCAATAGAGATATATTTTTAAAAAATAAAAATAAATAAAAATAAAAATTTCCCAGACTGAGGGGAAGGTATTCAGCAGCTCAGTTGCAAAGGAGGGCCAGAGAGGCCACCTGGAGTGGGCACAGACCCCGGCCTGGCACCAGGACCCTGTCCCCTCGGGGGGCAGGCATGGGGAGGAGAAGGGGTGGGCCCCTGTCTTTTTTCCGAGTAAGACGCAGGATCCCTGTTAACAAGCACTTGATCCACCTGAGAAGTCCGGGGATAACCGCGCTCCCTCGCACAGGGAGGAATGCATCAGGTTCAGGAGTAGTTGGCCTTCCTACGTTTCCATAGCAACAGTGGCTTGGGAAGAAAGCGTTTGGTACCACAGGGGGAAAAAAGTCACCCCTCCATTCTCTCAGTGCTCTTTCCCCTCCCTCTCTTGGGGCTCCTTTCTCACTGATGAGTCGTGAGGCCGAGCCTGTGCTGGTGGGTGACAGGCTGGAGAGGGTGGGTGGGAGGGAGGGAGGGAGGGAGGGAGGGAGGGGAGAGTCAATGAAAAGGCCAAGCGTGTTGGTTTTCCCTGTCGGAGGGGAGTCACATTCACACGTGGGTGGGAACAGGGCTTGGAGGATGTGTCCTTAGAGGCTGCATCAGTACAGACCATTTTATCTGGTCTTCAGAACAGGCCATTGTCTGATCAAGAACCTGAAGCTCAGAGACGTTAAGGGGCTGAGTCAAGGTCAGAGTGGGAGATGGTGACAGATAGTGACACGTCTCCAAAGCCTAAGCCAGCATCCGCGGTGCCCAGCGAGGAACCGTCCTTCCCCATGTTCCCTCCTGGGACTGCCTAAGACCCACTGGGAGTTGAACGAGTTCCGTTTGTGACTCATACGATGACCGTCCTCAAGTCATTGAAGATCTTGGCCGGCAATTTCCTTTTCTCTCAATGGGGTAAATTGATGTACAATCCAAGGAGATGACTGTGCTGTTAAACGGCGACACAGACAGTGTGGGTGGGCTCCTACCGTGTCCCGGGGCGCTCGTGGGCCCTGTCAGTGTGTTAGCTCAGTAGTCCTCGCGACGGCCCCATGGCGAAGGACCCCCGCTCTGTGCCCAGGTCACAGGTGAGGACACTGAAGCAGAGAGGGGCTCAGGGCCCGTGCCAGGCTGTGAGTGCTTGTCCATTGCAAGACTGCCATGCCCCCCCCATGTAAGAGCACTCAGGCCCCCGGTGATCGGTGGCCAAGCAGTAGTAGGAAGAGACCCACCCAATTCCTGCTCTACTGAGCATGGGCCTGAGGAGGCTGTTGGCCTCACCCCCTGTTGGCAAAACTCAGGGAGCTGTAAGGACCAGTGGCAATACCTGTAGGTCACCCGCCGTCCAAGTGCCCATTGGATACCTGGGATCGGTCAGGGATAGGGTGCTGGTGCCAGTATCGCCTTGGCTACCATGCCTGCGTGTGTCCTTCCCCCGTGGGAGTCAGTAATTGCCCGCCGTTCCTCATCAAAAGGAAGGCTCGCCCGGCCCGTGTGGCTCAGCGGTTGAGCATCGATCCATGAACCAGGCGGTCACGTCACGGTTCCATTCCCCGGGCAGGGCACATGCCCAGGTTTCAGGCTGGATGCCCAGCAGGGGGCGTGCAGGAGGCGGCCGATTGGTGTTTCTCTCCCATCATTGATGTTTCTCTCTCTCTCTCCCTCTCCCTTCCTCTCTCTGAAATCAATAAAAACATATTTTTATTATTTTTTTAAATATATCTTTATTGATTTCAGAGAGAGGAAGGGAGAGGGAGAGAGAGAGAAACATCAATGATGAGAGTCATCGATGGGCTGCCTCCTGCACGCCCCCTGCTGGGGATCGAGGAGCCTGCACCCCGGGCATGTGCCCTGACGGGGAATCGAACCCCTATCACCTGGATCCTAGGTCGACGCTCAACTGCTGAGCCACGCCCAGCCGGGCAAAACATATTTTTGGGGTTTTTTTTGTTTTTTTGTTTTTTTAAATAGATCTTTATTGATTTCAGAGAGAGGAAAGGAGAGGCAGAGAGAGAGAGTCATTGATTGGCTGCAGCGCGCAACCCGGGGCTGTGCCCTGACCGGGAATCGAACCCCGATCGCCTGGATCCTAGGTCGACGCTCAACCGCTGAGCCACGCCCGGCCAGGCCTTGGTTTTGTTTTCGATTAATGACCTGTGGCTCTCCTGCCTCAGACCTCATTCCTTCTAGGGCCACTCCTGGGAATTCCTGGCTCCCGCGGCCCATCCTTTCGGCTCAAGGGGTCAGCCCAAGAAAGGCCCAGGAGGAGGGAGAGACCGAGGGCAACGAGATTGGGGCCCCCGGGAGGAAACTGCTGCCTATAAATCCAGCCTTTGCCGTGAAACGCGGAGAAACCCCGGCACCCCTTGGACGGGAACCCGCAGGGGCGCCCGTGAACCGCTCGCCGTTTCTTCCTTCTTGATCCCAGATGTTCGTGGGCCTCCTGTTCTGGTTCCAGTTCTACTGCGGCTTCTCGGCGTCCGCCATGATTGACCAGTGGTACCTGATCTTCTTTAACCTGCTCTTCTCGTCGCTCCCCCAGCTCGTGACTGGGGTGCTCGACAAGGACGTGCCGGCCCACGTGCTGCTGGCCAGGCCGCAGCTCTACAGGAGCGGCCAGAACATGGAGGTGAGGCTCCCCCCCCCCCCCCACGTCCACTCACCTCTGCAAAGGGCCCGTCCCCGGGCCTCCCTGGGACCAATTCTTCAAATTCTAGACTCTGCCCTGGACGGTGCGGCTCAGTGGGTCGGGCATCGTCTGTGCACCGAGAGGTCGCCGGTTCGATTCCCGGTCGGGGCCCATGCCCGGGTTGCAGGCTCGATCCCCCAGTAGGGGGCGTGCGGGAGGCAGCCGATCACTGTTTCTCTTTCATCGATGTTTCTATTCCCGTCTCCCTCTCCGGTCCCCTCTCTCTAAAAGATCAATAAAAACGTACTGAACAAAAAAGTCTTAGAGCCTGACGGTGCGAGGAGAAGACGAATTCTGTCTACTTGACCGTGCGTCGCATTAAGTGCGGGGACGGGCGTGGCGATGGCAGAACTGTCTCCACACCGGAGTCTCCAGAAGCCCCACTGGGCATCTAAGTCAGGGTCGCGGTGACAGCCGCCCGAGCTCGGGGTTTTTTTCTAAAACAACCCCCCAGAAATGTGAGTTATTTTGCTCAGGAATTAACGGGAAGATGAATGCGTAGGGAAGCTGTTGACAGAACAGGCGAATGCAAACAGATGTAAATAGATGTAAATGCGGCGTGTGGATTGACGCGCTGATGGCCAGCTGCCCAGATCCAGCCGGCAGAGGGAGCCTTCGAGGTGCCGAGTTACTGTGTGTGTTCAGTAGTCTCTGTTTTTTATTATTATTTTTTTTTAATTCTCACCTGAGGACTTAGAGGGAGGGAGAGAGGGAGGAGCATTGATGTATGAGAGAAACATTGGCGTCCTTCCGTATGTGCCTGGACCGACCAGGGATCGAACCTGCAGCCCAGGCGTGTGCCCTGACCGGGAATCAAACTGGCAGCATTTCGTTGCACAGGACACTCCAACCAACGGAACCGCCCCGGCTGGGCGCGCAGTGGCCTCTAATTCAGAATTTGTTTGCTCGCACCGGTCACCTTGGGGGATTCCTGTTCTCAGCCCGGCCTCATCTCCCCTCCCCGCCCCCCCGTGGGACTAAGACGCAGGGGTTTGTCCTGTGGAGTGAGGCCTCCGGCAGGCAGGGCCCAGCCTGCCCCCTCCACGCAAGTGCTCGGTAAACGCTCCTCCCGTCTGCTCTGCGTTCCCGGCTCAGGAGCTCACAGGGTCAAGTCCACAGGGCCGCCCAGGTCACAAAGACTCACTGGGTCCCCATCGGGGTCATTTTGCCCTTGGCGGACAGCTTTTCGACGTCGACATTAGGAAACATCAGTGATCAAGTGCTAAGAGGCGACTTGGAAGGAACGCGGGGGACCCACCCACCGAGGGAGGCAAAACCCTGAGGCAAGAGGACTGGAAGAACTCACGGGGGAGGACCCCCCGAATTCCTAGCTCTTCCTACGCTAAGGAAGAGCTAGATTGACCCAGAAAACAACTCTTGCTAGTTTTCTAGAGGGGAAGGCAGGGAGGGAGGAGAGAGCGAGAGAAACGTCGATGTGAGAGAGACGCATTGATTGGCCGCCTCCCGCATGCGCCCCAGCCGGGCCAGGGATCGAACCTGCAACCCAGGCACGTGCCCTTGGCCGGGAATGGCATCGGCGACCCCTCGGCGCACAGGCCGCCTCTGCGCCCACTGAGCCGCACCGGCCAGGGCCACCGCAGCTGCTCTCGTTGGCGTCTGCGCAGTGTTTTCTCGCCAGCCCCCTGGACCTCTCTGCAAAAGTCCCGAATGAGCACGTCTCCCCCGGGGAGCTTGACCTGGGCCAACGTCGTCGATGGCCCCGTGGGAAGAGGCGAGTCCCTCCCCGACCCGCTCTTGCTTCTGTGTCTCAGGAATACCGGCCCCGCACCTTCTGGTGGAACATGGCCGATGCCGCCTTCCAGAGCCTGGTCTGCTTTTTCATCCCGTACCTGGTAAGCGGGCGAAGCGGGCGCCCGGCCGGCTTGCCCCTCGGCTCCGTCCGGCGCGACCCGCGGGCTCAGGACGCCGCTGTGTTTCAGGCCTACTACGACTCCGAAGCCGACGTGTTTACCTGGGGGACGCCCATCACGGCCATCGCCCTGCTCACCTTCCTCCTGCACTTGGGTATTGAAACCAAGACCTGGGTAAGAGCTGCGGGCCCGGCCCCCTCGCTTCCAGGCAGGCCCGTGAGATCTAGAAGGTTCTGAGCAACCGGGGCCCTGAAGCCGGCCTCGCCGTGCCAAGAAGCAAAATAGATCCGGGGCCGGCCGTGGGCACCTGAGCCCCTGCCCCAGCCCACGCCCCGCACTCCCGGGCAGCACCTGGCTCCTTCCTTCCCCACCTGCTCTTCTCCCCGTGACTTCCGTGTCCCCACCTGTGTCCGGGCTGGTCCACAGGTTCCCAGGCCCCCTCCACCACCCACACCAGAGAGCCCTGTTTTGGATATTTTTCCATTGATTGGTTTTTTAGAGAGTGGGAGGGAGAGAGAAACATCAATGAGACAGAGACAGATAGATTGGTTGCCTCCAGTTTGCGGGACTAAAGCTGCAACCTAGGTATGTGCCCTTGACCAGAAATCGAACTCGTGGCCCTTCAGTGCTCTAACCATTGGGCCACACCGGCCAGGGCGAAGAGCCCGGTTTTCACTGAGCCCTTCGTACATCACAGCCACTCGCGGCGACTGGCGCATTTTCGTTGAAACCATGGCCCTTTCTCTCTCTCTCTCTCCCTCCCCCTCCCCTCAGACCTGGCTCAACTGGACGGCGTGTGGCTTCAGCACCCTCTTGTTCTTCACGGTGGCTTTCATCTACAACGGCTCCTGCGCCACGTGCTATCCCCCTTCCAACCCCTACTGGACCATGCAGACGCTGACGGGCGACCCCGTGTTTTACTTGACCTGTCTCATCGCGCCCGTCACGGCGTTGCTGCCCAGGTGGGTGTCAGGGACGCTGCCCCCGAGCCCTCCGGGAGCCCGGGGAACATCTTTCGCCGCTGCGTCCTTGCCCCGTGCAAACCCGAAAGCTCCAAGGCAGACCCCCCCCTGGCGGCGGCTGACTGCGTCGTGTCTGCTCTTTGCAGATTGTTTTTCAAAGCCCTGCAGGGGAGCCTGTTTCCCACCCAGCTTCAGCTGGCTCGCCAGTCGGCCAAGAGATCCCCCGAGAAGCTCAGCGCCCCCAAAGACATTCAGGGACGCCCCGCGGGAGAACTGAGGCCCGAACCGTTGGAACGGAATTGCGTCGGCGCCTCGGGACCCGCCTCCCGGGACTGCGCCTCGCACGTGTCCTGGAGCACCCCGCGGCCGCCCAGCTCCCCGGAGGCCAGCGAGGAGCCCGGCGCCGTGGACGTGGGCATGCCCTTGAGGGAGCCGTCGGGCACCCAGGCCCCGGGCTCTTCTGCCCACGGGGATGCCGTTCTGGAAACGTGTCCTGGGGACCCCGGGGCGAAACCCGCCGGCACCAGCAGGACAGCCCCGCTGTCATCCATCCTCAGTCTCCCCAACCTCAGCTCACTCAGCTGGATCTCCTCCCTGTCGCTGGTCAGCGGGCTGGGGAGCGTCCTGCAGCTGTCCCGGAATAGTTTACAGATGGACAAGCGGGAGGCCGAGTTCCTGCCCAGCCCCCCGCCGCCCGACCGGGACCTGTGTGGCGTGGGCAGGCGGGCCACCGACTACTTCTAGGAGCCCGGTCCGGGGCTGCAGCTGGCCGCGGGGGCGGCGAAAACCTTCAGATGGCCTTTTTTTTTTTTTTTTTTATAACACAGATGTTGATATTATTTATGTTTATTATTTGCGCAGAAGGAGGTTTCCTGGTGAGATGTATTTTATAGGTTTCCCAGGCTCGCGCCGGAAACGAGAGGTACCAAAAACAAAAGTTTATTTTTTAAAAGTTCTAAGTTAGAATATATGGAAAGAGAAGAGTCAGAGCTTTAAAGTATATAAAGGTTTGGAGAAGAACGACCCTCGAAAAGCGTGTTTCGATTTTATTTTGTCCCAGCGCGGCGTGACTGGTTTTGTTCGGCATGCGTGACCGTGGCTCGCGCCACGTGTGTGCACGTGGTGACCCGGGCGGGCGCAGTGAGGGGAGGTGACCGGGGCCGGGATGCACCCCCGGCAGCGGGTCCCCCACGCCCTGTCCCCGATCTGCACAGCTTGTGGGGGTGGGGACGCCGCTTCACCCGGGAAAAAGTGAGACCTGAAGGAAAACGGCCGCGTGGCACTCATTGCCACGCTCGGTTCTGCGCAGGCGTTTCCCTGACGATCGCCTTGCGGGCCTGTCGGCACCGTAACAAGCGATAAACGGCCTTCACTTGGCAAAGGGAGCGTGTCCTGCCGCCCCTGTTGCGTGAAATTGTGAACGCGTGACCCCGCAGAGCAGGCTCTGAGCACCGCAGGCCCCTTCCACGTGTGACCCCTTTTAGACGCCATGCAGGAAACAGCTGGTGACATGGACGTGGGGGCTGCGGGCTGTGACACGGTGACACTGAGTGTCACCACAGCTCCCTGCGCCTGGCCGTCAGCGCCCCCGACGCCTCCTGCCAACAGACTAGGCTTCTTAAAATGTGCATTTTTAGGCATTTTTGGGAGTCATTATTCCTGTGCCTCTAAACAGAGAAAAAGAGGGGAAGCTGATAAAAATCCAAGGCACGCTTCCCCTCAGAGCCCCCTCTCTGCTCAGTGCCGCCGGGGGGCCCGCCGGGAGCCGGGTGTGCCCCCCACGCAGGGCCCCCGTGGCTGCCTGTCCTGGAGAACAGCCGTGACAGGGCGGAGGACCTCAGGACTGAGCCGTCCCCGCGCCCAGCGCGCCCGGCAGGGCTCACTGCCTGCAAAGCGGGAGAGAGGGTGGCTTCGGGTGGCTGAGCTCAGCGTCTCCGACCCGGGCCTTCCCCCTTCTCCCTGCCCTGGGCTTTCTGGGGTCAGTTCTGGCCCAAGGCTGGTCCCGTTCTTGGTGACAATGTGGCTGGAGCCATCCCAGGACCTCTGCTCGTATCCTGTGTCCAGAGCAGAGAGAGGGCACGGCCTCCACTGGCTGCAGTTGTTTCTCTATTTGGAAAACGTCCTCGAGTTCTAAGCCCGTGTCAGGGACAGCTTCGGACTATGGTGCATGGATGGCTCTGTGCCCAGCGGCCCTGAGGGGACACCTGTGGCCTCCCCTTCATCCCCCCCAGACTTGCTGATGAGTCAGGGCCCATATGCACTAACTCAACCGCTTCCACAGAGAGCGTCCCAGGCTGGGGACATGTGCTGAGGCCAGTTTGTGATCGTGGTTTTTTCCATCCATCTAATGAGAGCGACATCCAGGGCACACGTGACCTCCGTGTCTTGCATCCCACGTCCCTGGCTAAAAAATAAACAGTGTTGCTGAAGCAGGTAATAGGGGTAAGTGCCCGCTGAAGATGCTCCCGTGGGCTGTCACCCCCACACTGTCTGTCTCCCTCTGCACCTGCACGTGAAGGCGACGTCAGGACAGCTCTGATCAGACGCAGCAGCTGGGCGGCCAAGAAGGGACTCAGGATCCCACGGAAATGGTGCACGTCACATAAGGACGCACCGAGAGAAGCATTGCCACCCACCTCCCTTCCTTAGATATAAGGAAAAGAGATCTTGATATTTTAAGCACTTGCTATTCTTGAGACATTTAAATGTGGTGACCTCAAAAATGAGCCAAGGCAGGCAAGGGAGGGAGTGCCAACGTTCCCCGGGCCACAGTCACCACAGGTAAAGCAGGCCCTCCAAAGGCCACTGGCACGTTCGGCCACCCAACCTCGTGAAGCCGCACGTGCCTGGCCAGGAAGGTGCGGTCGGGTTGTTCCGCTGAGCCTGCGTGATCCTAAAAGCCCTATGGGAACCGAGATCTGGGGGACATTAGGAGTTCTTTGAGACCAAAGAGGGTATTGAGTACAGAAGGGGACAATTTGAAAAGGAACGTATCACTTTTCCCACTGACGTGGAGCTCTGACCCATTGGTGTTGCCCAGAAGTGTAAGTCTGGCAAGGCAGGCCCCCCCCCAACAATGCTCTTTCCCTCCCCTGCTTATAATTTCCCCCCTAGAAGTGAGGGGTTCCTATTAAAATGCTAGTAGGGTGGGCTCTCTGCCTCTGCCCAGAGCCCACCTTCTACCAGAAAGGATACAAATACCACGTGTTCACTGCCCCACTGCAGCGAGACCACGGGCATGAGACCCAACCCTGGGCCATAGAATCTGAACACCATGATGGCATGATTTCCACTCTATACACACACAGGCCCACACACACGCACTCGCCCAGTGTCCCGCTTCTGAGACAGGATCCGGTTTTGTCTGCATTTGAACTTGCAGTTGAACCAACCCTGGAACCATCCACACCTCTTACTATGTGAGTTCATGTACAATTCAAGATCCTTGCAGAACACAGACCACTAGCAAAGGAGTCACTGAAGAGTTTGATAGACTGCAGATAAAGGAAGGGTATAGAGAGAGAGAACCTACAGGACTAAAACTGAGAAATTCCTATTGGTGTCTAGGTATTCACGGTAGTATTCTAAAAACAAGTATCTTTCATTTTATGCCAAGGCACTCAATGGGTATAACAGTGCTACATGAATAATTCTCGTTTGTTATCCTTCCTATCTTTACATCACCAGTACCTTAAAATGGGCACCGCTGTTAAGACTTTATCATATGGCACCCTTTCAAAAACATGCAGGGCCCAATTTTTTTTTTTTTTTAACATATCTTTATTGATTTCAGGGAGAGGGGGAGAGAGGTAGAAACATCAATGATGAGAGTCGTTGATCGACTGCCTCCTGCAGGCCCCCAACTAGGGATCGAACCCACAACCTGGGCATGTGCCCTGACCGGGAATCGAACCGCGGTCTCCTGGATCCTAGGCCGATGCTCCACCGCTGAGCCACGCCTGGCCGGGCTTTTCTCATTTTCTTAACAGACTTGAGAGCATTTGTTTTTCTAGTTCCATTCTGTACTGTGAACTCAGAAGTTTGCTGTTTCATGAATATTGAGAAAAATCAGTATGTGCTACAGGGGAGTCAGGAAGACCTTGGACTAAACGCTAACCAGGCATGTACCCCGCGAGGGACTCGGGCTCACCCCTCGCCTTCCCTTTATCCTTCCCTCCGTCTCCCGCATGCTTCAGGGCCTCTGCATGCCCAGCTCCAGGAGCTGGCTTTGATTAATCTAACAGTTAGTAGAATGGGTCCTGCCTAGGGCTTGGCCCCTTGCCGTCACCTATGGCATCCCCAGGACAACAAGCCTGGTTCAGGAATGAGTGTACAACCCATTTTGTGCCAATGCCATGGAAGGGGGGCTATTGGGAGGGACTTTCTGGGTGGTGGCACTTAGTCCGGAACTCCAACAGGCATTCTGCCACGATGACACTGTTGAGTCACTGGATTAAGCCCACCCTCAAAACTGACTGTCCCAGCCAGGCTGGGCAAGAATACGGACTCATCCTCAACTACAATCTCTGTGCCAATTTGCCAGAGCTGATCTCTCACTCACAGTCGGCTGTGGGTCTAGGTCATAGTCCAGGAGAGCCATCCTCTGGTGGCAGAACCACCCTATGAACACGTCATTCCACAGTCGCCTGGCACGTGGAGAGAGCGTGAGGCTTCCTAAATGTTCCTCCAGGAGTAAGCATGCATCACATTTGCTGTCATTCATGTGACATGCCTCACACCAAGAGGTCACATGTCTGGAAAGGAAAATTACGTGCTAGGAATGTCTCTTGCTCTCCTTAACCCCCAGGCTGTCACTCAAGCCAATTTACTCCCGTTTATGGCCTATGCAGCTGAAAGCCGGACGTACGTGGTTACTTTCAACCGAAAGTGTCTTATATCTCAATGGAAACAACTGCTACCATTTTCACTCAGAGGGTGAAGAAATTTCTCAATATGCTCACAGCTCAGCTGGGCGCCCGTTTCTGGATTCCCAAGCGGGGAGAAAACCTGGCCACTGTGGCATCGGCAGTGGCCACGAGCCAGCATGGCCTGCAGGTCGCAGTGACGCCTTTTGAACAGAAACCCGCGTCCAAAAATGTACAGCCTTGGCCATGAAAGCACGGGATCCTTCCAGAGCCTTCTCAGGCGGGTCTCGCCGGCGCCCACGTCGGCCTATTCTGAGACGTGTTTTAAATAAAGTCCTGGCAGCAGGGCCCCGAGCTTCAGAAATACACACTGGCTCCTCCGATCAGTCACTCGCCCCTCTCTGAATGCGGCCCAGCAGTTCATTCGCCCCCCGAATTACTTTGTATGTGATCAGCCAAGGAATTGAACTTTCCAAATCAAGATTTAAAAGACACCCCTTCTGTTGGAGGTGAAGTGTCTGCTGGCTGGGTTGAGTCTCTCCTGAAAGGCACCTGGACACACTGTCCGCCTGTATATCTGGGCACCGGTGCCCCCTTCTAGCCAAGACTGGCCTTGTCCCGGCAATGACCTTGGCTCCGAGTGGGACACTCTCTTCCCGGTGCTGCCAGGGAAATGCGTAGCAGGGAGCATGTGAAAGTGTCTTTTGGGATTCTCCCCTATGCCTTTTCTTCCCACTTAGCTTCAGAAATATATGTAGGCCCTTGCAAACCTGCCTTAAAAGGAGGGAGATTCTGTGATGAGCTCTCCAGGCGGCGGCGTATGTAAGCGATGGGTGTGTTGTGGAATTCAGGCCATGAAAACGACCACTGTGTCTCCAACGCGGCCACCGTCTTCTGCATGGTGTCCCGTGCTCCCCTGCAGGACACTGATTGGGGATGAGCTTGCATGCTTGGCTTCCTCCTTAGGAGCTGACACCTCCTGCAGGAACACAGGGCGCTGCCCGCAGGGTCTTCTGCTCCTGGAATTCACCCCGTGGCATCTTCACCCATTCACATCATTGTAAGTTGAGCAGCCCCATTAGGCCAAATGGAGCCATTTCCACGTCAAAAGGCACCCATCTGTCTTTTGTCTCGTTAGGTTTAAGTTCGAGTCTCTGTCCGGATGCCCAGGCCTCCAACAGGCGGCAGTGTGTCTCGATGCCCAGTGGGGAAGGGCCAACCACCCTTCAGATCTAAGATGCCCATTGCCAGTGCCCTGCTCCAATACCACCTCCCAAACTTCCCAGGAATTGTAACCGAGCCTACGGTGTTTAAAGTTAATTTTTAAAGGTTCCATTGGTTGTTAGTGAGCAAAAGAACAGAACCGCAGAATTAGGGGCAGTCACAGAGGCCCCAAATGTGTGAATTCTCACCAGGAGTAGAGTGCCTTCACTGATGTGGGATTCATCACAGACGGCGTCTCTTTGTCCGCTTTTTTTTTTTGTTTAATGTTTTTATTGACTTTTAGAGAGAGAGGAAGGGAGAGGGAGAGAGAGAGAAACATAGATGAGAGAGAATCATCGATCGGCTGCCTCCTGCATGGCCCGTACTAGGGATCGAGCCCGCAACCCGGGCATGTGCCCTGACCGGGAATTGAACTGGCGGCCTCCTGGCGCACTTTGGTACCCAGGACCAACTGAGCCCCACCGGCCGGGCTCCCGGCCCCCGTTTGCGTGGCTCTCACTGCTGCACAACCTACCTCAGATCCCGGCCCACTCCTGTCGTCCTCCCTGGACGCCCGACCTCAGGGATGTGTCGGGACTGTTACGACGGGGGAAATGTGCAGTGAGGGTGTCAGCAAGGACTCTGCCCGCTGCCGGCGCTCACAGCTAGGCTGGAACCGGAGAAGCAGACCTCCGGGGCGGGGGACCCGGCTGCCCCGCCCTGAAGGGCATGCAAGCCGCCTCCTCTTTGCTTGTCCCACGAAGACCAGCGACTGCTGCACAGACCCGTGGGAGCCCTTAGGGCCACAGGCCGGCGGCGAAGACGGGGGAGGGACAAACAAGTCGCTTTCGTTATTGCCTTTTACGTTTCCATCCATCAGAATTATAGACCTCTTGAGAAATCGATACGGGAAATGCCTGGTTTCAGACCACATATGCCCACAGGTCATGCCCACTGAAACCAGAAAGTGGACCCAAGCGTTCCAAGCAACCACGTGTTCGGAGAAGAGCCTCGCTCCTTGCGCACCTGAGGCTGACATGAGGGCCCTGGGCCTCGGACAAGCAGAAGGAATGTAAACAGGACTGACGTCACGGGGTGGGGTGGGGGGAGAAGACCAGATGACGGCTGAGTCCTTCAGCCGTGGGCTTTGTGAAACTAAAGACCAACCAGACAAACACGACAGCCTATTTATTCCCACCTATTGGTTCTCTAGGTGGCTAGAGCGAGGGAGTCAGGCACCGTCCCTTGAGCTTGGCCGAGACTCAAAGGCAGGCAGGGGAGTGGGAAAGCTTTTAAATGGGAAAAAAGAGAAGACTTTTGGCGTTAACTGGATTGGAGGCTGGAGGCGGGCCGACCGGAAGTGGGGTATCCTGTGTGACTGGTTAGGGGTGTCTATTTGGTTTTCTCTGGCTGGTTCTACGTTGGAAGCGGAGGGGGGCAAACATTGGGGAAGCTGTTAGCTGTTAATGGAGTCCCGGCTAATTTTAGCCGATTGTTGCCGAAATGATTGTTTAGCTTCCTGGGTTGTCATGGTGACTCGAGGTCGCAGTCTGACTTCTGGTGGGTCTGGCTGAGAGCAGGCCGGCTTCCCTGCTGGTTATTGTAGAGCAGGGGGTTGGCGGGTTAGGCGGCGGAGCTCTAGCTTTATATATGGTCTGGACGTTTCCCTTTTATATTCAGTCTCTCGGTTGGGAATCACCGATGTGAAAATGCTGGTCAGAGCCATAGAATTGGGAGCTAGAAGGAAAAGCAAGAATCCTTGGCACCAGCCCCAACTGTCATAAGCGCACACACACATACATGCACTCATACACACAGACACATCAACACGCATAGACACACAAACACGTGTGTATATACATATGCATGCACACATAGAGACACATGCCTGCACATATATACACACACGTGCACATGCATACACACATATACATATACAAACATGTGTGTGCATGCAGACACATGTATATACACACGCACATACACATATACACATATAGAGTCATATAAGCAGGCACATGCATGCACACATACATATACAAACATGCATGTGTGCATGCAGACACATGTATGTACACGCACATACACATATACACATATAGAGGCATATAAGCAGGCACATGCATGCACACATATACATATACAAACATGCATGTGTGCATGCAGACACATGTACGTACACGCACATACACATATACACATATAGAGGCATATAAGCAGGCACATGCATGCACACATATACATATACAAACATGCATGTGTGCATGCAGACACATGTACATACACGCACATACACATATACACATATAGAGGCATATAAGCAGGCACATGCATGCACACATATACATATACAAACATGCATGTGTGCATGCAGACACATGTACATACACGCACATACACATATACACATATAGAGGCATATAAGCAGGCACATGCATGCACACATATACATATACAAACATGCATGTGTGCATGCAGACACATGTACATACACGCACATACACATATACACATATAGAGGCATATAAGCAGGCACATGCATGCACACACATGCATATAGACACATACACAGGCAGACACACAGACACACGCAAATGCACGTACACATACGCATACAGACACAGGCCCACACCTCTGTCTCGGCGGGCTGTTGGGGGGCCCCACGGACAGCCCCTCTTCCAGAACCACACAGAGCCCCAGCCGTCGGGAGCCCGCTTGCTGCTCCAGGCCCCGCGCGCTCCATGTGGCGGGATGCTCGGGGCTTGGGCTTTACCCTCACTCTGCATCCACTACGGTAAAATTAACATCTAAATCCCGCTGCTGCGGCTCGGGGCGCCCCGTGTCTGCCTGAATTGTCCTTTACACGTCTCAGGAGCGAGAGGGTGGCTGCCTCTGTCTGCTGCCATTAGCCTTTTAAGAAGAGTGTCAAGACCCATGAGCCCAGAGCGTCCCCCAAGGAGCAGCCCATCAGGCCTGTGACACCCGGGACGCAGAGCTCCGAACCCCGCCCGCCCGGTCCTGCGTCCCTGTCCCCAGGCACAGCCCCCGCGGCTCCCCCAGCTGCGCTGCTGTTTTTAGCCCAGCTTGCGGGGGGCGGGGGCGCAGTGCACCCGGCCGCACCCAGGCCCGCGGGGACCGAGGGCGTCCTGCCGTCCTGCCTGCGCTCCCGGAGCCCCACTGCCGCCCATCCTTGGGCCCCTGTGCAAATGCAGGTGTGCTGATAAAGGGCATGGCCTCAGAATAAGAGGGGGGGGTGTCAGGGACAGGGAGGGCGCCCCCACCCCTGCCTTGGGAGCCGGGTTACTTATCACTGGGGGCTCGCCCTCCCCAGCCCCAGGGTCCCTATTTTTTCTACGACTCTACCAACTTCACTCCTACAAGTGGGGTCACTTTGATCCACCTGGGGACGCCCCCCTCGCATCCTCGATGTGGTAGGAGCGGAGCCCCTACCTCCCTGGGCACCCCCTCCGGACTCAGGAGCACCCTCCCAGTGTTACCAAAACCCCCGTGGGGCTCTGGGCTGCCTGTCGCTGTATCCAAGTCAACGTAGGCAGGGTTGAATCACATAAGGCCGGCCAACCAAGAAGACAAGGAGCAGAGGAGCATCCAAAACCTGTCCTAAGGAGTGGCCGGAGGGATCGGGTTATACAGGGAAATAGGGCAAACTGAGGCTGGGAATGGAAAGTAGCCAGCGCAGGAAGTCATTCTTTTGATCTTGTTTGCCTGGGGGATGTCTCCATAAGGTGATATCTTCACTCCTTTGATCTTGTTTGCCTGGGGGATGGTCTCCATAAGGTGATATCTTAACCCTTTGTTCGCAGCTGCACCACCTCCTCAACTGCTTCAGGCCTGGATCCAGGGGAGTGCAGGGTGCAAAGGCCTAGGAGAAAGAAGCTTAAGAAAAAATAACTTAAATCCTTGCTTACATAAGTCCATGTGCTCTACAATATCACAAGTATTCAGGTGCTCAATCTTTTGGAAATCACCATGGCTCAGATCCCCAGGCCCAGCTCTGTCCCAGCACAACCCTGGGGGTCCCCCGGCACCCCCTTTTAGAATGCGGTATTCACAGGCATTCAAAAATAATAAAATTTTACACCCTCGCCATTTCTTTTTTTCAAGATCTGCTGTCCAAAAGGATTTTCATTCATGCTTTAACTAGAGCTCATTCAGGATCTGGTCAAATCACAGGGAGTGAATGTGGAATTTATATGATAGAGCAACACAGGCCGCTAGCACCCCGCTGCTCGGACTGGAATTAGCCAAGCGGTACCTGAGGCTATTCTGAGTCAATGGACCAGGGAGGTGGTGGAACCGGGAGCTGAGTCTGAATTTCTTGCTTTTTTCTTTCTTTAACACCTATTTACCTTTTTGAAAAATGTAGGATTCGATTTTTATTTTAGTTACATTTTTGCAATCGTCAGCTCAGTAAAGGTAAAAGTATACGCTTTAAGGATGACCTAAAATTAAAATGGAAAGCGACAGCTAGAAATAAAGCCCGTGGGGATCCAGCTTCCTCCTCGGTGTCCTGATGCAAATGGCAAATCCAGACTCTTTATTCCGTATCTGCTGATAAGGGTAGTGGTGGGGCCTCATTTTTTTTTTCCTGTAATGTATGATTGCCGTAGAGTGTTTCCTGTCTAAACCTTATTTTATCTGGCACAGTTGCCTCTCTCCTAATCCTGTGCCTAGAAATAAAGCTTTGGGCAGAGGGGTGGGGTGGGGGGGCTAAGTGGTTAGAGTGCCAAGCGGATACGCCAAGGTTGCGGGTTCAATTCCTGGTCAGGGCGCATACAGGACTCAACCAATGGTGCATAAATAAGTGGAGCGACAAATCGATGCTTCTCTAAAAATCAATTTAAAAAAGCTTTTAGGGGACTTTTTGTTTGTTCCATGCCTCTTAGTTTTCTGGGTTGCTGGTTTCTCCAGCTTCTAGTCTGGGAGATACGAGGCAAAAAAAAAAAAACCCATGGAACTCACCGCCATGTCACCTTTCCAGAGTTTTAAGTACTTAGCCAGAGAACTACAGAAAGGCACGTCTCTTCCATCGTTTCAGAAGTGGAAGCCGTCAGTTTATTGAGACTGATCGATCAAAGATGCCAAAGGAACTCAACAGGAAAAAAGAGAGTCTTTCAACAAACGGTGCCAGAAAAAAAAATGGGCATCCAAATAAAACATGAACCTTGGCCCTTGCTACATCATGTACAAAAATTAACTCAAAATGGATCTTAGACCTCAGTGTAAGAGCTCAAACTACAAAGCTTCATGAGGGGGGAAAAATTCTTAGTGACTGTGAATTTGGCAAAGATATATTAGATGTAACATGGAAGTCCCAGTATAAAAGAAAGAAAAACAGCCCAGCCAGTGTGGCTCAGTGGTTGAGCATCAACCTAGGATCCAAGAGATTGCGGTTTGATTCCTGGTCAGGGCCCAGGGTGCTGGCTCCTCGATCCCCAGCAGGGGGCGAGCAGGAGGCAACCGATCAATGACTCATCATTGATGTTTCTCTCTCTCCCCCTCTCTCTTCCTCTCTGAAATCAATAAAGATATATTTAAAAAGGAAGGGAGGGAGGGAGGGAGGGAGGGAGGGAGGGAGGGAGGGAGGGAGGAAGGAAGGAAGGAAGGAAGGAAGGAAGGAAGGAAGGAAGGAAGGAAGGAAGGAAGGAAGGAAGGGAAAGAAACAATACGTTGGACTTATTCAAAATAAAAATATTTTTGCTCTTCAAAGACACAGTTACAAAAATGCCATCCAAGTCTATGCAAGACCTGCAGCTAACGCAACCCTTTTATTAAATTATATAAAGAACTCATAACAAGAAAAAACAACCCAATTTAAAAGGAGCAAAATATTTGAGCACACACTTTACCAAAGAAAATATGCAAATAGCCAGCGAGCACGAGGAAAGACGCTCAGCATCACACGCCATTAGGGAAATGCAAATAAAAACCAGGTTCTCAATAGAAGAGCAGACGGGAAGAAATCTGACCGTCACGAGCGCCACCGAGGATCGGAAACCGCCACAACTACATTGCTGATTAGAATGAAAACTGAAACAGCCACTTTGGAAAACATCTTGGCTGTTTCTTAACCTAAGTACACGCCAACCTTATGACCTAGCAGCCCAGCTCGCAGGCGTCTGCCCAGGAGAAACCACAGCACGTGCTCAGGCGGAGAATCGCACACCCGCACTCACAGCAGCTTCTCTGTAACGGCCCTAAGCTGGAGACAACCCAGACGTCCAAGAGGAGGCGATCAGATAAATTGTGGTGCATCCAGACAGCAAAGTGCTACTGGACAATAAAAAATGAATGCACGCCCTGGCCGGGTATCTCGGTGGTTAGGGCGTCGGCCGGAGCACCAAAAGGTCTCGGGTTCAATCTCCAGTCAAGGGCACATACCCGGGTTGCAGGTTCGATCCCCAGCCCCGGTAGGGCTGATTACGGGAGGCAACCAGTCGATGTGTCTCTCTCACATCGACGTTTCTCTTTTTCTCTCTCAAATCAGTAAATAAATTTTTAAAAGAATTTTATGTACATTTCTGAAGGTGGCCTCAGGTCCCCTGTGCAAGAATGTCATTCAACTGGGATACCATCTGGATCTTGTCTTTCCTAATTTAATTGTAATCTAGTTGGCTCAGAACAGCTTTTTTTTTTAAATTATTAATATATCTTTATTGATTTCAGAGAGAGGGAGAGAGAGAGATAGAAACCAATGATCAGAGAGTCATTGATCGGCCGCCTCCTGCAGGCCCCCAGCTGGGGATCGAGCCCACAACCCGGGCCTGTGCCCTGACCAGGAATTGAACCTCGATCTCCCGGATCCTAGGTCGATCCTCAACCGCTGAGCCACGCTGGCCGGGCTCACAGCAGCTTTTTGTCGCCTGTGATATTGATTGAATCACTGAGCATTGGAGGAAGTCATTTAATGAGTGTATGTGTCCCTGCGCTATCCCAATCTGTTGCTCTTTTTATTTTTAAATTCTCACCCGAGGATATTTTTTCCATTGCTTTTCAGAGAGAGTGGAGGGGAGAGGGAGAGAGAGAGAAACATCGATGTGAGAGAGACACGTCGATTGGTCGCCTCCCGCACGCGCCCCCACGGGGCCGAGCCTGCAACCCGGGACCCTTCAGGCCTCGGGCCAGCGGGCTAACCGCTGGGCCAAACCGGCCAGGGCTGCTGCTCCTCTTTCTGTGAAAAGCCCGAGGCCTGCTGGACGACTCTGGGAGGAAGGGCAGAGCTGGCCAGGGTGGGCCTGGGCCCAGCGCCTGATCCGGGAGCTGGGGGAGCCGGGGCCCAGCGCCGGGCGAGGGAGTGAATGAGCAGAGATGCAGGCGCCAGCTCCGCTCTGGTTGAGCCGCAGGATGCCCCCGGGGCGGCGGTCGGGGTGCCCGCCCGGCTTCACGACCTTCGGTAGGAAGGGGAGGCTGGTTTACTGGCTCTGGAGGTCAGCACCCGCCTGTTCTGAGACTCTGCGTGTCCTTTGAGGCCCGGGAATGGTACCAGCGGTTCTGAGGCACAAACACAGGGAAAGTTCAAAGAGAAAGGAACCGAACAGGGTGGGTTCAGAGGAGAAAAGAGGGAAACAGGCGAGAATCGGCTTGACAGGCGAGAAGCTGAAACCTGACGGGAGAGGGGACAGAAAACATCGGAGAGGAGGCTTGAATGGAAGGTCCCATTGGCTCCCGAGCAGACGGGGTCCCGCGCCAGCTCTGTTTCAGAGCCTACAGGCCAGTGGACAAGTGTGTCCCCTTTGCCTTGGAAGCCCCCTACAGCCTGACCACGTGAAACAAGAGGAAGGAGGCTTTCCTCCCGAGTCACATCTGCCCGGCCTTGGCGCGCAGCCCGGATTTGAAAATAGGCCGTGTCTGCTAAAGCGGCGCAGCCTGCAGATGGAGAGCGGGGCTGAGGGGGCGGGAGAAAGGCACAGCCGAGGAACGGGAGCCTGCGGCACATAGAGATAGATAGATGATGGATGGATGGATGGATGGATGGATGGATGGATGGATGGATGGATGGAGACAGATAGATGGTGATAGATAGATGATGATGATAGAGATAGATAGATGATAGATATAGATGATAGATAGATAGATAGATAGATAGATAGATAGATAGATGATAGATAGATGATAGATAGATGATAGATAGATAGATGATAGATAGATAGATAAATAGATAGATGATAGATAGATAGATAGAGATAGATAGATAGATAGATAGATAGATAGATAGATAGATGATAGATAGATGATAGATAGATAGATAGATAGATAGAGATAGATAGAGATAGATAGATAGATAGATAGATAGATAGATAGATAGATGATAGATAGATGATAGATAGATAGATAGATAGATAGATAGATAGATAGATAGATAGATAGATGTTAAATGAAACCCTTCCCTCCAGGTAGGTCAGAGCCCTGCCCCCTTTGGACACATTCAGACAGAAGCTCTCCTGTTCCTGTTCCACTGGGCACTGGGAGGTGGAGGCCTCTGCCTAAAGTTTATATAATTAGTGACGAGAGCAGAAAAGGAGATTGGGCTCCTCAGTTCTAAGCTATGGGTTTTTGGGGGGGTTTTCTGTTTTTCTCTCTCCCTCCCCCCTTCCTTCCTTCCGAGTTAATCAACTCTCTCTCTTCATGGAAAACTTGTGTGTTTTAACCCCACTATCAGTCACTCGCTTCATGGGGAAAAGAGGTATCGCCCTGACTTCCCGTCCCCACCAGGCACAGGCTGCCACTCTGCAAGCCGCTGTGAGGTGCGTGTTGCAAACCCCACGCCGGCAGGTGCACGGCGACCCCGCGCCCTCCGACGCCGCTCTGCGAAGGAAAGACGGTCCGTTCTTTGAATGGGTTGCTGCCAACTGGGTCAGAGCTGCTCACGGGTCCAAATTCTTGCTTAATGGGGCCGGGGGGCGGGCGGTGCTCTGCTAATGACCAGTGTAAAGAAAGGTTATATTTTGCAAACCCTTTAATCTTCGGATAAAGTACAACATGTGTGTCTAATACACAAAGCTACAAAAACGGACAGGCTGAAATGAGTTAGGAGCTTGCAGATAACTCATTTTTTTATATTTCCTATAATCCTATTATATTCCTTGTTACAGCTTAACAAACAAAGGGTTTATTGCTTTACGAAGAGATCTCATCGTAAGATTCCTCCAAAAATCAGCTCCCCTCTTGCAAAATAATTTAAGTCGAAATATTTAAATTAAAAAGAAGTGCCCTGGCCGGTGTGGCTCAGTGGGTTGGGTGTCGTCCTGGGCACCAAAAGGTTGCCGGTTCGATTCCCAGTCAGGACACATGTGAAAGTTGGGGGCTCAGTCCCTGGTGGGGGGGCCTGCAGGAGGCGGCCGATGGATGTTTTGCTCTCACATCAGTGTTTCTCTCTCTCTCCCTTCCTCTCTCTAAAAAATCAATAAAAATAGTGTTGTTTTTTTTAAAAAAAAACAACCAAAAGAGTATTTAGGGTGTGCGTATGTCCCATGCAATGTCCTCTGTCAAGCTTCATGAAGGACCCGATGGGAGTGACATCCCGGCCACCACCCCCTTTGCTGTTTAATTCCAGGATTTAAATAACTTTGGGGAACTTGGGGGTAAAACATCTGCTTGTCTTGGCCCAGGCTGCTCTCTCTATTTTTGGTGCACAAAAAAGAATTAGGGCCCAGCCGGGCGTGGCTCAGCGGTTGAGCGTCGACCTAGGATCCAGGCGATCGGGGTTCGATTCCCGGTCAGGGCTAGACAGCTGATCAATGACTCTCTCATCATGGATGTTTCTATCTCTCCCTCTCCCTCTCCTTTCCTCTCTCTGAAATCAATAAAGATATATTAAAAAAAAAAAAAAAAAAAGAATTAGGGCCTGTATCACCTGGGACCTACTCGGAGAGGGATGTGCTGGCCGCGGAGCTGGCCCATTGCCTCCAAGTAAACCCACCGCACACGCTGACCACACAGCAGGCGGCCAAGGGGACAAGAGGCTACTGCACGCTCAGGCCAGCAGAGCTGCTTTGTAAATATGTTGACACTGTTTTTTCCTGCAGGGAAATGAAGGCCCCCTAAAGCCAGCTTGCCCTTTGGTTGTCCGGTTAATGGCACGATTGCCTCGGGGAAATCAGGGGCCGAGGGCGGAGGGTGGGGTACGGGCCCAGAGGCCCGCAAAACGCCTGCGGCCGGCTCCTTCCTAAGAGCTGGAAGCGAGAGCACCGATCAGAAAGGGAAGAGCCCAGCAATCTCCAGGTCCTCTTAGAAATAAAGGCTGAGGGGGAACAGTGGGAACTTCATGGGCAGTAACCACTACGTTACACGTGGGAAATTGGGGGGGTTTCTTTCTTAGATCAGCCGTCTCAAGATTCATTTTTACCCCCCTCCACTTTTTTCGCAGCAGCCTTTTAAATTAAATTTATTGGGAGAACAGTTAATAGCCTTGTCTATATTTCAGGTGTACAACTTCATAGTATTTCTGTATATCCTATTACGCGCTCACCGCCCCCAGTCCAGCCTCCTTCCATCGCCATGTCTTTGACGCCCTTTAATCTTAGTCCCCTCTCCAGCCCCCTTCTCTGGCAACCACCAGAGTTCCTTTTGTCGCTTGTTTGTTTAATTTTCATTTCGTATTTCGTATTATGAGTGAAATCGTACGGTTCTGGTGTTTTTTTCCTCCGTCTTATTTCACGTAGCATCATACTCTCAAGACCCATCCATGTTGTAGCTCGTGGTGATAGTTTAGCTTTTTGATAGCTGAGTAGTATTCCGTTGTGTATATATATGTACCATATGTTTTATTTTATTTTTTTAATATATCTTTATTGATTTCAGAGAGAGGAAAGGAGAGAGATAGAAACATCAATGATGAGAGAGTCATTGGCCGAGCCCACAACCCAGGCCTGTGCCCTGAGCGGGAATTGAACCCCGATCGCCTGGATCCTAGGTCGATGCTCAACCGCTGAGCCACGCCCGGCCGGGCATGTAGCACATTTTTTTTTTAAACCCTCACCCGAGGATATGTTTTTATTGACTTTTAGAGAGAGAGAGAGAAACATCGATCAGTTGCCTCCCAGGCCTAGAGCAGGTATGGAACCCACAACCTTTTGGCGTACAAGGCGATGCTCCAGCCACCTGAGCCACCCGGCCAGGGCTGTGCCACGTATTCTTTATCCAGTCATCCATCAAAGAACACTTGGGACATTTCCGCGTCTTGATTTAAAATGACCTTGTGGAAATTCAGACTTGGTCCGTGTGGGTGGACCAGGTCCCGCGTCCCTTCCCAGTCCCCAGGCAAGCTGAGGAGGCATCGTGAAGGCACATAGTAGGAGCTCAACAATGGTCACGATACTAAACTGACCAAAAATACTAACGGGGTACTTGGCATGTCTTATGAAAAAAAAAAGTAAAGGTGTTTTGTTATTTTTTTTTTAAATATATCTTTATTGATTTCAGAGAGAGGAAAGGAGAGGGAGAGAGAGATAGAAACATCAATGATGACAGAGTCATTGATCGGCTGCAGCCCACAACCCGGGCATGTGCCCTGACAGGGAATCGAACCCCGATCGCCTGGATCCTAGGTCAACACTCAACCGCTGAGCCACGCCCAGCCGGGCAAGGTGTTTTTAAATGTGCTTCCTACAGAAAGGGAATGCGGGGCCCACCCGGGCGTGGGACTGCTGGGTCGTACAATAACCCAAGTTTTCTTTTTCAGGCCCCTCCGTGATGTCTTCTACGGGATCTGAAAGAGGGACCGGCACGCCCATGTTTACGGCAACATACTCACAACAGCCAAGGTATGGAACCCACCTAAATGTCCAGGCCGATGAATGATAAAGGATACAGATGTAGTGGACCCTGCGCGGTGTGCTCAGTGGTTAGAGCTTCGGCCTGCGAGCCGAGGGCCCGAGAGTCTGATTCCCAGTCAAGAGCAGGTACCTGGGCTGCAGGTTCAATCCCAGCCCCCGTTGGGGCGCGTGCGGGAGGCAACCAACCGGTGTGTCTCTCTCACATCGATGTTTCTCTCTCCCCCTCCCTCCGTCCCTTTCACTCTCTCAAAAAATCAATGGAAAAAATATCCTCGGGTGAAGATTAACCAAAAAAAAAAGTGAACCAATGGATGCATTCGTAAATAACAACAAATCGATGTTTCTCTCCTTTCCCGTCGCTCTAAAATCAGTAAATAAATACAAGAAAGTTTAATGGATATCATGGACTATCCAGCCTTAAAACAGAAGGAAATTCTGCCATCTGCAGCGACATGGGTGAAGCTTGAGGACATTAAGCTGAGTAAAGTAAGCCAGTTACGGGAAGACAGATATCACAGGATTCCATTTATATAAGGCATTTAAAATAGTTCAATTCATAGACTCGAGGAGCGGCCGGTGGCTGTCAGGGCCTGCGGGGAGGGGGCCGTGGCCGGTTACTGGTCAGCAGGCATGTGGATTCGGTCCCGTGAGATGAGTAAGTCCTAGGGGCCCGATGTATATAACATTGTACCTGGAGCCAACGCTAATGGGTCGTGCTGTTAAAGATGTGCTCAGTCCTCGCCGGTTGGCTCAGCGGTTACAGCGTCAGCCGCAGACTGAAGGGTCCCGGGTTCGATTCTGGTCAAGGGCAGGTACCTCTGTTAGCAGGCTCCAGTGCAGGAGGCAGCCAATCGATGTGTCTCTCTCCCATCGATGTTTCTCTCCCTCTCTCCTTCCCACTCTCTTTGAAAAGCAGTGGAAAAAAATATGGTCGGGTCAGGATTTAAAGAAAAAAATCAGCCCGGCCGGGCATGGCTCAGCGGTTGGTTGAGCGTCTACCTAGGATCCAGGCGATCGGGGTTTGATTCCCGGTCAGGGCACAGGCCCGGGTTGTGGGCTCGATCAATGACTCTCTCATCATTGATGTTTCTCTCTCTCTCTCTCCCTCTCCTTTCCTCTCTCTGAAATCAATAAAGATATATTTAAATTTTAAAAAAAAGATTAAAAAAAAATTTAAAAGGTATGTTCAGAGCGAAGAGCACATGTGAAGCGTTCCTACCGTAATAAAATAAAATTTTAAAGGAAGGGAGGAGGGCCGGAGGGAGGGAAGGAAGAAAAGGGGGCCTGCAAGAAAGACATTTAAGGTTTCTGAAGGAGAAAGAAGCCTGTGGGCTGCCGTGAGGACTCCGTGAATGGCAGGGGCGTGGGGAGGCCAGGGCGCAAACACCGAGTAACCCCAGAGCTGTGGCCCTCGGAGGCGGACGGGTCACCCAGCACCTGCAGAGCTCGGTCAGGGCTGCACTGTGTCTGCACAGCCCAGGAGCCCGGCCTGTTCCCCCTGAAGGCCTGCGGGCTTCTTGTCCCCTCTCCCGGCCCGGCAAGGGTGATCTTTTGCTGGTGAAGAGCTCTCACCCCTTTTTCCAAGGACGGAAACAAATAGATAGGATGCAGCGGGCCAGGGAGGAAGAGAAAGGTTACCCTCCGACGGGACAGATTTCAAGCCGCTCCCTAAAATAGCCGCGCGTGGCTCCGTATCTGGGGTGTGGGGTTCATGCATTTTCAGGAGCCCGTTTTAAGTTCTGTAACCACCTGAAAATGTGAGCAGGAACGTGTGGCTGGGAGGGGATATATTTACTTCTGAAACCTGGGGTGTGGGGGGGTTCAACACCCCCAGGCAGCACCTGGAGCAAAACGGAGCAGAAAATAGACCAGGCCGTAGATTCAGAGAGTGTGTGGCTTGTTTCCTCTGAAAAATGAAAACCACATGCCACACTCTCAGGTCACACCCGCTTGGTTATTGCGTCAGTCCAGGCTCACCATGAGCAACGCGCCAGACCCTGAAGGGCCCACAGACACGCACAGAGGCAATGAAGGCCGACGTGTAGCTCGCGCTTTGGCCCGGGCACCAGGAGGTCGCCGGTTTGATTCCCGGTCGGGGCACGTGCCTGGGTTGGGGGCTCCATCCCCAGTAGGGGGCGTGCGGGAGGCAGCCGGTCAATGTTTCTCTATCTCTCAAATTAATAAAACTTTAAATAAGTAAAAGGAAACTCTAACCAGCTGAAAATAGTGTCCCTTTAGGGTTAACAAGGTTCACAGAAGCAGGGGGTGTTGGGCCTGTTTGGGGGGGGATGTAGCTGAGAGGTGGATTGGGTCCTGGGTCCTCGAGGGTTTTTGTCCTGGTGATTTCTACCCTCTCCTCTGCCTGGATCTTCAGCTGGAAGAATCGCAAAGGATAGCAGAGACAGTTGATTCGGAGAGAAATTTAAAAAAATACATCTTCGCCCGACCGGGCGTGGCTCAGCGGTTGAGCGTCCACCTAGGATCCAGGCGACTGGGGTTCGATTCCCGGTCAGGGCACAGGCCCGGGTTGCGGGCTAGCTGATCAGTGACTCTCATCATTGATGTTTCTATCTCTCTCTCTCCCTCTCCTTTCCTCTCTCTGAAATCAATAAAGATATATTAAAAAACAAAAAACAAAAAAAACCCACCTTCACTAGATTGTTCTAAGAACGCGGCTCTTGCTAGCTCGGTGTCGCCCTAAGTCTCTGCTTGTACAAAGCGAAGAGACCCGAAGACGGAAGAGAAACCTTGGTTTACGATCCAAGTTTCAGCAACGCCCCCCAGCCTTTCCCGGGGGGTCCCCTGGCCTTAAGTGTTGAAATGCAAGGGCATGAAAGACGCGTTTCTGCGCCAAACCCATTTCCCAGCGAGCCCCTTTCTTAGAATTCTCACAGCAAATCCCACTGTGTTATTCATTCTATCTTGAAAAATACATAAATCTCTACCTCTAAAGAATGGTCGAGATAAAAATAAAAAAATAAAATAAACCAGAACACGGAGTTTTTACAGCTATGACTGGCCCGCGTATATATGAAATTGAATCCTCAGCAGTCTGAAAAGCCGTGAGAATCACAGATAATGTCACCAGCTTTATCCTGGGGAGTGACGCGAACGGCACAGAGCTTCCTAACACCGCTTGCAGCTATTTTCTGGAACGTCTTGATTCCTCGGCGAGCCAGCAGACGAAGGAAGGAAAGGGGAGCTAGACACTACTGGCAGTTTTTTAAAAAGATTTTTTTTATTGATTTTTGAGAGAGAGAGGAAGGGAGAGGGAGCAGGAGAGGAACATCGATGTGATCGGCTGCCTCCCGCACGCCCCCTACTGGGGATGGAGCCCGCAGACCAGGCATGTGCCCCGACCGGGAATCGAACCAGTGACCTCCTGGTGCATGGAAAGACGCCCAACCATTGAGCCAGGGCTGAAACATTGGCGGCTGGAATACTGGCATTTTGGGCATAGGCCAGAGACATGAACATTTGACGGAAGTGCAGGAGGGAAGATAAATGACGTGATCAGCTGTCTGGAAGAAACTTCCATGATTGTGAAATGTTTTAAGCAGTTGGCAACTCACTTTTATTCAGTCCTCGCCACGTTCCAGGAACTGTGCCAAGCCTTTCGGTGCAAAGCTTCAACTGTCCTCTCCGCCCACCACCCCCCCCGCCCCGAAAAAAGCAAACAATCTCACAAAAGCGTTTTGAATGTTATACTGGTTGGCAGATAAGTCCCCACGTGTCTCTGGGGTTTCTGCGTGATTTACAAGCAGAGGGACTGACTCCCTTGGTTGGGATCTACCCTTGGAAGGCTGTTGGTAAGGAGCCTTGGAGCTCAGAGACGGAGCAGAGCGGTTTTATGGTCCCGTATTGTAGAGATATCCGCCTCCGAGTATGAAAGGGTTTCTATCTACAGTGGAATTGGAGCACAGGACACAGAGGGCCTCACGCATGCGCCCTCAGAAGAATAGAATTCGATTAATATTAGACTGGGAGGTAAGTGATTTCCCGTAAATGCCCGATTTACAAAAGACGAGACTTATCTCCTGACCAGTGACCGTCTGCCAAGAATCTTTCCCCAGCCTCAAGCGAATGAACTTGCTTCTTTCACCCTGGCTGGACTGCGCCCTCTTTGCACTCCTTGCCCATAAATACAGCCCACCCCAAACCCTGAACAAACTTATCAGATTCTTTTGTTCCCTCTACTTGCTTTGCATTTACTTAGCCTTTAAAAACATTTCTTAGTGCTATAAATTTCCCTCTCAGTGTTGCTATAGCTTAGCCTCACAGATTTTTGTATGTTGTACTTTTATTTTCATTAAATTCAATGCAATTTTATTTATTTTGTTTTATTTTATTTTCATTCAACAAGTTTTTATTGAGGGTACTTTTTTTTTTTTTTACTTTCAATATTATTTTGTATTCGTTTCAGGCGTACAGCATAGTGGTTACATAATCCTATACTTTACAAAGTGATCCCCCTGATAGTTCCTGTACCCACCTGGCACCATACAGAGTTATTACAATATTATTGACTATATTCCCTATGCTATACTTTACATCCCCGTGACTATTTTGTCATGACTAATCCATTTTTTTATAATTTTCTAACACTTTTTAAAATTTTCCATGAGGTTTCCTTTTTAACTCAAGGACTACCAAGGGATTAGGTCCAGAGAGTTTTCTGATATTCTACTGCATCTATTTTTCCTGCTATATTTCTAGTTTGATTCCTTGTGGTTGCAAAACACACTCTGTATGATTTCACTTCTTTTAAATTTGTTAAGGTTTATTTCATTTCACAGGTTACCGTCTCTCTTGGTATATTTCCCATCGTCGCTTGAAAAGAATATAAATTCTGCTCTTTCAGGGCAGAGTGTTCTCTCCTTTTTGTTGATGGCTTTATTGAGTTCTCTTACGTCCTACCCGATTTTCTGTACAGTTGTTCTTGTTCCTCTTTGACTAATGTTTTCATTATATATATGTTATCCCATCCTTTTATTTTCAACTTGCTTATATTGTTATATATTTGAAATGAGTTTCATTCAGACAGTCCATTTTTTAAATCCACTTTCTGCTTTTGAATTGGCATATTTAGACCACTTACATTTAATGTAATGATTTATGTGTTAGGCCTCAGTCTGCCATTAAACTTATTTTTTTCTGTTTGTTCTTTCTACTTTTAATTTCTCTGTGTGTTTTTTCCTGCCTTTCTGTGAATTATGTGAACATATTGTAGAATTTCATTTTATTTATCTGTTTTTGAGTGCCTCTCTTTGTATAATTTTTCAGATGTTGCATTTTATATATATTTATATATATACACACACACACATAACTTGTCATTGTCACATTTTACCAGTTTGCACGAAATGTAGAAAACTTTTATCCCTTTACATCCCCATATCCCCTGGCATTTATAATATATAATATATATTATAATATAATTTATAATTATAATATACATATAGTAATTAAGAACTACATCAGTGTTAAAATTTTTGCTTCAACCATTAAACATAATTTAGAAAAAATAACACGAAGAAACTCCATTATTTTTGACGGCTGCCGTCTTTCTTCCCGGTGTTCCAAGGTCCCTTCTTTCATTAGCTCCCTTCTGTTTTTGTCATTTCCCAGTCGCCCTGCTGGCAACAAATTGTCTTTGTCTTCTTCATCTGAGAGTGTTTTTATTAATTCCTCATTCCCACAGCACATTTTTCACTGGATGTAAGATTTTAGGTTGACAGGTCTTTCCTCTCAGAACTTTAAAATGTTGTGACACTTCCTTCTGGCCTCGCTGATTTCTAATGAGAAATCTGCTGTCATCGGTGCCGCTTTTCCCTGTAGGCAGGATATCATTTCTCTGTTGCTGCTTTTTAAATATTTTTTTTTCTATTTAGTTCTATTTTTGACTCGGTGTGTCTTGGTGTGAATTTCTTTGAGTTTATTTATTTTTTATTTTTATTTTTAATTCCCCCAGCTTCTTGAATCTGTAGGCCATGTCTATTTCCAGATCTGGGAAGTTTTCAAGCATCATTTCTTTAATTACTTTTTTAGTCCTGCGCTCTCTCTTCTCTGCTCTGGGACTCCGATGACACAAACGTTTGACCTTAAAGCCTGGATACTCTGTTCTTTTTTTCCTTCCTACTTTTCTCTCTTTTTTCATACTGGGTGGTTTCAGTTCTATTTCAAGTCTTTGATTTTTTTTTCTCTCTCTCTGCTCCTTCCTGTTGTTGAGCTGGCCCATGGAATGTTTTATTTCATTTGTTGTATTTTTGCCACTATCTTCTATTTTTTTATTTGTTTCAAGGCTGCTCATAGTTGCTCACTGAAGCATTATTTTATGACAGCTGCTTTAAAACCTTTGTCTGATAATTCTAACATGAATTGTCATCTTGTCGTTGGTGTCTGTGGATTGTCTTCTCACTCAGTTTGAGATCCTCCTGGTTCTTGGTCTGATGGGTGATTTCTCACTGGGACTTGGATATTTTGGTTATTAGGAGACCTTGGTTCTTATTTAAACCCTCTTTTAGATGGTTTTCTTTGACATCACTCTGGTAGGAGAAAGGGTGAGGTGCCACCTCATTATTGACAGGTGTTGGTAGGAGTTTGTGTTCCCCACTCACCCTCTTTTGACAACCAAGGAAGGAATGACTCCTTGTTACTGCTGGGTAAGGATAGGAATCTGAGCTCCCACCTAGGCTTCCACTCACATATCCTTCACTGGGAAAGGTAGGAGCGACTCATAACTGCTCCCCGTGTGGTCTCCTTGACACCCTGAAGGGGGTGCGCGTGGCCACCTAGGAGATACGAAAGTCTCCATCCCCTACCTGACCTTTGTTAACGCCACCATGGTGCTGGTGCTGGAACATCTGGTCACAACCTTGAAAAGGTGGGAGAGTAGACTTCCCACCAGGCCTCTGATGGAATGGTTTGGGGTGGGGCACAGTTTTCCACGGTGTTTGTCTGTCGTGGAGGGGTTGCTATCTTAATGTTTTCTTTCTGGCTAGACTGCCTGTTTTGGATCATTTCGCTAGAAGGAAGTCTTTGGGTGCACCCAGCTCTAATGCTGTGATATATGAGGCAAAAAGAAGTCCAAGGGGACTGACCACGATATTGTTCCTTGTGTGCTGGGGTCTTTAACCAGTCTCTCTTCTCTCCACCTTTAAGGGTCTTCCTGTGTATATTTTGTATAAAATGTCCAGGGATTTTACTTGTATTCAGCAGGAGGAATGGGGGTGTATGTCTACACCATCTTCCTGGGGGGCAGAGGTCCAGTGTTGACCTTGGAACACAATGGACAGTGTGATTTTTTTTTTTAATTTTGTAAATGGGGAGCCTATGAAAGCTCGAAGAGCAGGCAAGGCAGGGTTTCCAGACCACCACAAAGAGTGTTATGTTCTTGCCAGTTGGGTTCATTTATAATCTCCTTGTTCCAAAATTGATCCAAAGGGATCTTACGACTTACAAGCAATGCTACAAGCACAAAGTCAAGAATTTGGAGCCAGCGGAGTGAGGTGATATAACAATGCATGTGGGGGGAAACCTGTAGAATTACTAGAGATGGACCCGAGTTCCCCATCAACCCAGAGCAAACAGGAGGCGCAGGGACAAGGCTGGGCTGGCCTAGTCGCTCTGAATTTCACACTTTCCAAGTTTTGTCCACTCTTAGGAGAGCAAGTAAGCATTACCCTGATATTCTAGCGTTAATCAGCTAGTAAGCGTGACCTGCACCGCCGAGCTCGGGATTGTTTCACGAGAAGCTCTCGGAGCAGACTCCAGGCCACCCCCTGAGGCCCGCCCAGGCTGGGACCAGGCCGGGAATTTGCAGCTGGACCTCCCGGTCAACTTCCTCTATTGTCGTGTGGAACTGCGCGTAAAATATTTACTGCAGGCGCTGATTCCTGTTTAATTATCTTTTCCAACAAGTGCAGCCTGGGTTTGACAAGCAACAGAAAAGGCAAGTTAATCGCGGGCATCTGCTCATTAGCATATTCCTCCTGTAATTACTGGGGGATGCGACGCAGCAGCTGGCCCCCCCCCCTCCGCCGCGGGTGCAGGGCCCGGAGGCTGCTCCGAGGGCGCGCGGTCGGCCCCGGAGCCCACCCAGCGCTGATCTGGGGTCACGGCCATGCCGAGGGGCCCTGTCACAGACGTCTGCTTGGCTACTAGAAGGAGTTGTTCACAGGGTGAGGCAGGGGGAAATCCGGTCTTGCCCTCCATCCTTGTTTGCAATCTCTGGGAGCCCAATGAAGGCAAGGGGAGCGATGTTCTTGAATTTTCAAAACCGGGGATTATTTGGAAATGGCGGCTTCTGCCAAGATGAGCTGTCGTCACGAGCACGGCCCACATCGCAGAGACACGAACAACTGAAAGATTGCCGTTGTTCTCAGCCGCTGCGCTCCCGCGGGAGGTGCCCGAGCCTGCCTTTCCTCGGGGGTGGGCTCAGGAGGCAGCCGGCCCAGGTTGACACCTGGCTCTGCCGCTCACTAGCGCCTGGACCTCCAGTGAGTCACTCGACCTCTCCCTGTGCCCCAGATTTCTCGTCTGAAACATGGGACAAGAACAGGAGAACTGGATGCCCTGGCCGGTGTGGCTCAGTGGTTAAAGCCTCGGCCTGCACATCCAAGGGTTGCAGGTTTGATTCCGGGTCAAGGGCACGTACCTGGGTTGCAGGCTCCATCCCTGGGGCACGTGCAGGAGGCAACCAATTGATGGGACTCTCTCCCCTTCCCTTCCACTCTCTCTAAAAAGCAATGGAAAAAATACCCTTGAGTGAGGGGTTTTTTTTAAAAAAAAAAAAAAAAGAACAGGAGAACTGGATAAAGGAATAGAGTATTTTAGGACGGTGCCTGCGGGGTGACTGCCCTCTCTCTGTTTGTGATCTTTGTGGTTACTTGGCGGCAAGCTGCCTGGGGGCAAGGTGTTTGTACGATTCCACAAATACCGCTCTGTTTAGGAGCTGCGAAAGCTCAACCTTTGGATTTCAAAGGACTCGGAGATCATCCTACTAGGGACGTAGGACAAGGGGACTTTCTGGAACTGGAACACCTCCCCCCCTCCCAAACTTCCACCTCTAGGGGGGCCGGGAAAGGGAAGTCGCAGGACTGATGGCCACTGGCCCACCTCCCAGCACAGCAGGAGGTGACCCAGGGAGTCTCAGCCAGCGAGCAGAGCAGGTGCAATAGCTCATCTGGACTTTCAGGGGGTTCTTCACTCATTTCTGATCTAAAGGGACCTGTTCATCACCCAGTGGGCTGTAAAAGTGAGCCAGCCTTGACCCGGCTTCCCTTCCCAGGGCTGCTCCAATCTCGTGCCCCATCCAGGGGCTCGCTGATGCCAGTGACCTTGGTCTAAAACCCCAGACACTCAGGGCTGGTGCACACGGGGGGGTTTTATTGCATCGGAGAAATCGCGGCCCAAGCCAAGCACTTCTGAGCGAAAAAAAAATGAGGCAGCACCGAAAGGGGTCTATTATCTGCTTAGCAACGGTTCGCTATAAATAAGAGTGCCCTGTTTTGCTGTTTTATGATTAATAGCTCAACATTCTCACAGAAACATTGGCCTTGCTGGCATCCCGGTTTCTTGTTTGCAGCAGACCTGGAACATTGCATGACCTTTCTCTGAATGCAAATTAAGCGCACAGGATTTTAAACAAAAGAAACACCGCCTCTTACTGCACACCGATCCGCAAAGTGCTCAGAGCTGCAGCGTTCGTGCCCGTGAATTTTTTTTTTTTTTTTTAAATCCTCACTGAGGATATTTTTTCCATTGATTTTTAGAGAAAGTGGAAGGGAAGAAGGGAGAGAGAGATGTGAGAGAGACCCATTGATTGGTTGCCTCCTGCAAGCACCCCTACTAGGGCCAGGGATCAAACCTGCAGCCCAGGTACATGCACCTAACCAGGAATCCAACCTGCGACCCTTTGGTGTGCAGGCCAATACTCTAACCACTTAGGCACAGGGCCATGCCTGTGAATTTCTTATCTCTGGTCAAATAAGTCATCAGTTGTGCCATCTGAAGAGGACTCGCTCTGGGCTTCTGTCATTTACGAACCCCAGACCTGTTCCCACCCCCACCCCCTGTGAAAACCACAGGACTGGTGCTGACCAGCAGGACCACTCACCGGACACCCCCACTGGGCCCTCTGCCCCACCCCGAGAGGTAGGCATTGTTTTCCCCTTTCTGCAGTTGAGTAAACTGAGGCACCAATCCATTCAGAAACTTGCAGATTCAGAGAGCAAGTCGGTGGAAAATGCAGGATTTGAGCCTGATTTCAACCCAGCTCTGTGTGGCCGGAAGGCCAGGTTGTCAACCATCAGCCCTTACTCCCCGGTCATCCGTGGTCATCTCAAGCCCTTGGGTATGACACTGTTGACCTGTGATGAGAACACGGGAACTCAGATCGGCTCCTCTCCCTGAGCAGACCAGCCTGCCCACGGCCTCACTTCCGCTGAAGAAAGCGTTCCGTCTAGAACAGGAAATATGCCTGATGCTCCAGGAACAGTGTATTATTTCAGGGAGCCTTTAGAGACCTCAGGGCTGCTCAGAATAAAAAAACCTGGAGGTATAACTAGAGAATTATGAGCGTTTTGTGGGGAAGCCGGCGTTATCTTTGCACCCTGTCGGTGATGGCCGCTCACGCTGATGAAACACCAACAAAGCATTAGGTGCCTCGGGATGGAGGCGTAGCATCCCTGCCCAACAGCCAGGGTCTGGTAACCATGGGGACGGGGGGGAGACGGAGACGGGGATGGGGACCGCCATCCATCCGCTTACCTGTCTCCCTGCTCCTCTGAGACAGGATCCGACTGTGGGCTTCTCCCTGCCTGTCTGTGGGTGTCGCTAACTCATGCTCAAATAAGGGGAGGCATAGGCACGGCCTCCAGGGAAATGGAACCTATAATAGTACACCCCCCCCCCCAAAAAAAAAAAGAAAAACAGAATCCTTTCTCATAGGATTCGGGAAGTGAACTGTCTCAGTTACAGGACTAAGGAGCCTTCGAAGTGGTGATCTGTGTAGTTCAGGGGTTTTACCTGCACATGGGCCACCCAAGCCTCACTTAAGAGCTTCACTTATTGGTGAAGACTGTGCAGCCCCATGGAAAACGTGCAGGCGGGAGTTCACTCAACAGGGGCCTCCTGAGCGTCGGGCCTGCCTTATGCTTCCTACTTGGCAATGGAAACCGACGCCTTTCTTCAGGAAAGTTAATTCCGAGGGGCACCAGCAGGGGGCAGTGTCCTACAGCCCTGGTAGAAATGGGCAGACCTGAATCGGCTCCCAGGCCCTGCTAGAAACCTGAACTGTTCCCACACTGTTCGTGAGAAGGAGAGCTGAAGAGCTGAAGTACAGGGTCGTCGGGACAATCCGCCTGCCTGAGTCCTGGTTCTGTCACTTACCGCTGTGACGTCTCTCAGCCTCAGTGTTCTCTTCTGCGTAATGGGGAGATGATCATGTCTAGCTCCCAGGAACCCTGTAAGGATTAACGTAAGAAAAACATTTAGTTTTGTGTTGGTCTCATTCTGTCGATGGTGATGCTATCCGCTAGGAAAGCCTGGGGCACTCAGCAGAACCCAGAGGACTCAAGGCAGCCCCATAGTCACTTCCCGGACTG
The DNA here is from genome assembly GCF_964146895.1 of Miniopterus schreibersii. Taxonomy (NCBI): domain Eukaryota; kingdom Metazoa; phylum Chordata; class Mammalia; order Chiroptera; family Miniopteridae; genus Miniopterus; species Miniopterus schreibersii. Next base: position 1,071,578 of record NC_138124.1, read on the forward strand.
ACCTGAGCTGACACTGTGGCTGGACAGCTTTTGTGTTCCTTATTATAATTGCAGGGTGCACCCCAGATGCAGCCATCAGGGAACTTTGAAAAAGAAAAAGGTTTATTACTCACATTCATTGGTTGATTCTTGTATGTGCCCTGACCCGGGATCGAATCCACAACCTTGGTGTATCAGGCTGATGCTCCAGCCAGCTGAGCTGCCAGGCCTGGCCATTCAGTTCTTTTTGGATGTCCCTGTCACATAAGATGGTTTCAATCAATTAATTTTTTTAAAGTAGTAGTCTATTTATTTTTTTTATCTTTTATTTTTTTTAATGTATCTTTATTGACTTCAGAGAGAGGAAGGGAAAGGGGGAGAGAGAGACAGAAACATCAATGATGAGAGAGTCATTGATCGGCTGCAGCCCACAACCTGGGCATGTGCCCTGACCGGGAATCAAACCCCGATCTCTTGGATCCTAGGTTGACACTCAGCCGCTGAGCCATGCCCGGCTGGGCTCAATCAATTATTTTTAATGGAGTTTCGCAGTATGGCATACTCTATGAAATGTGTGTGTCTCCTGTAAGCCAGTCCCTTTACATATACAGTTTTCTTTAAAGGGATGATCAGTATCATCTCTTCCAGAACAAAAATGACCACGTATTAAGGTTTTATGGGGAAAAAACGTGGCTAAGCTTGTCTTGTATGAGAATAAAGAAAGGGGGGGGGAATTTTTTTTTAAATGGCTTTTTCTATTTCATATGTGAACAGTGACATCTGCTGGTGAAAATATAGAAGCATTTTTTTACGCAGGCTCTGGGGTGAATTCCTTTGAGCCTTTTCATCATGACACCCAAAGGCCCCTGGTGAGACCCCAGAATAGAAGTTCATACCTGATGTCCATACGAGCGTTAGTCTGAAGCATCACTGAATTTGGAGGAGGGGGCTTATTTTTATTTTTTAAATTTTTATTGAATTTATTGGGGTGACATTGGTTAGTAAAATTATATAGGTTTCAGGTATAAGACATCATCAGTTCTGTAGCACAGCATCTGTATATTGTGTGCTCACCACCCCACGTCACGTCTCCTTCCATCACCATTTATCCCCCCTGTACCCTCTCCTACCTCCCTCAACTCCCCTTTCCCCCTGGCAATCACCATATTTACGTTGCCTGTGTCTATGAGGGTTTTTGTTTGTTTGGGTTTTTTTTTTTTTTGCTTAATCCCTTCACGTTTGTCACCCAGCCTTCCAACCCCTCCCTTCTGTATCTATGAGTCTGTTTCTGTTTGGTTTGTTAGAATATTTTGTTCATTAGATTCCACATATGAGTGAAATCATATGGTACTTGTCTTTCTCTGACTGGCTTATTTCACTTAGCATAATACTCTCCAGGTCCATCCCTGCTGTTGCAAGGGGTAAGATTTCCTTTTTTTCAGCCGAGCAGTACTCCGCTGGAGCATCATGCAGTCTAACCAGACAATACATTGATACTTTCTTTAGCAGATTTACTAATCTAGCTTTTATTTTTTCCAATTTTTTTAAAATTGATTTTTTTAATTTTTCATTTTTTTTACTTATTTATTTATTTTTAGAGAGAGAGAAATATCGATTTGCTGTTCTACTTACTTATGCATTCATTGGTTGTTTCTTGTATGTGTCCTGACTGGGGATAGAACCCAAAACCTTGGCGTATCAGGTCAATGCTCTAACCAATTGAGCTACCGGGCCAGGACCCTGGCTTCAACTTTTTTTAATTTTTATTTTATTTTATTTTATTTTTAATAAATATTTATTGATTTCAGAGAGAGGAAAGGAGAGGGAGAGCTAGAAACATCAATGATGAGAGAGTCATTGATCGGCTGCAGCCCGCAACCCGGGCCTGTGCCCTGACCGGGAATCGAACCCTGATTGCCTGGATCCTACGTCGACGCTCAACCGCTGAGCCACGCCCTGCCGGGCCCTGGCTTCAACTTTTAATTGTCTTTCCCTTGGTGCATTTTTCGTGGAGTAGATGTCAGCTTAGTTCCCCCAGGCCTAGGGGAAGCGCTTAGGAGCGTCCGCCTCATCGCAGTCCAGTGGCCACGGGTTAATGTTGGTCCCCGGTTCAGTTTTGCATGGCTCTGCACCAGGGAACAAAGTGTGTGAGGAGAGGGCCCGTGTCCAAGCGCGGAGCCCAGGCCTGCTGAGCGCTGTCTGCCCCCCTCCGCCCGCCAAGATGCAGCTCGCTCGGGGTGAAGCGGGCGCCGGGGGCCGCGTGCCTCCCAGTGGCCTATTCAGAGTCACACAAAGGCTGCTTCTCTTGGCCAACCTGGCTGCTCCGGAGGATGCCAGGCCACGTCGTGTGGATCGAGCCCTGAGGAAAACAGAAATCCTTTGCCGCCACAAGCTGCAAACCTGGCACCAGACATCAGGACTGTTGTGTGACAATAGGGACTCCGGGAATTTCCTGCGGCTTGAAAGGAAAAGCCCAGCTCCACGCAAGGACTGTTCTAAGCACATAGGCACCAGGCACCAGGACTATTCCCGGGAAGGCGGCCCCAGAATCCCTGTGGGTTACACCTGCCTCCGGGGCGCCCTCCTCGGACAAGCACACCTCCCATCGCCTTCAGCTTTATCCATTCCTCCCCGTGTCTCAGATCGGCCTCCAAACAGGACTGCAGGCATCGTTTCCTTCCGGTTGCAGGTGTGGAAACTGAGGCTCAGCGAGCACCTTACCAAGTGCACACCGCTGACCGGACAGAGTCGGGATCCCACCCAGGATCTGCCTGGCTCTGAAAAGCATGCTTTTCCCGTTAAACTCATGTCACGGATTCCTCTGGTCTAAAAGCTTTCAGATTCCTCTTTCACTAAACTCAGCCAAAGCCACCCACCCGGGTGCCAAGCCCTCCATGCCCGTCCTAGCCGCCTCTTCAACCTTGCTTCAGCCCTTCCCCTCCACTGACATCCCCAAGCCCCACGCCAGGCCCAGCTTCCCCACGCCTGCCCCTTTCCTCATCTGAAATGTCCTCTCTACCAGCCCACCGCCCCTTTCAAAGCCTCGCCCATCCGTCAAGACTTCTGTGGCTCCCCAGGGACGGCTCCTTCTCTTGCAAACTCATCCGCTTCCACAACACTTGTCTTTTTTTCCCTTAGTTATAATTCTCTGTGGAAAGAGTCTCCTCTTGCTAGACTCAGCACCCCAGGGGAAGAAGCTGTGCCTTTTAAAAAATATCTTTGTGCACAGCTAGCGTGGCTCAGCCATTGAGCATTGACCTAGGATCCAGGAGATCTTGGTTCAGTTCCCGGTCAGGGCACAGGCCCGGGTTGTGGGCCCCTCGATCCCGTCAGGGGTTTGTCGGAGGCAGCCGATCAATGACTCTCTCATCATTGATGTTTCTCTTTCTCGCTCCCTCTCCCTTGCTCTCTCTGAAATCATTAAAGATATATTTAAATATATATACCTTTGTATGGCCTTCAATCTTTAGAAAGGGTATCTGGCACTAAGTATAAATCAACAAATATTTGTTGGTTGCATGGACGGATGGATGGATAAATGTATGGATGGGTGGATGATGGATGGATGGATGGATCGATAAATTAATAAAGTGTTTATCTGTTTAAGTTGTTCTCTCTCAGGATGCAGGAAAATACATCTGATTTCCAGACATACAAATAAAAGAGACTACTTATGATGGTATACTAGAGCAATATTGTTTTGGAATAACGGTGAAGTGGTTAATGAATATATTTTACATCAAGGCTGTATCTATACCATTAGGCTAACAAGCCTGTAAGTTTCAACAGAGCGGGGACTAGAATTGTAACTACAGCTACAAGTAGAACTGAATTCAATAACGATCCCAGTCTTTCTTTCTTTACCAAGCCAGAAGGAAGAAATAAGATAGTCTCGACCTTAAAAAAAAAAAAAGCTTGAATTCAGCCCTGGCCAGTGTGGCTCAGTTGGCTGGAATATCGTCCTGTGCACTGGAGGGTCACGGGTTCAATCCCCGGTCAGGGCGCATACAAGAATCTACCAATTAAATATAAATAAGTGGAGCAACAAATCGATGTGTCTGTCCCTCTAAAATCAATTTTTAAAAAAGCAGCAGCCCTGAGGGACAGATATTTGAGTGTTTCAAGGATCCATGTGTCTGAGTAGGACTCACATTCCATCCAACAGAGGGCAGTAGCAACATGTTTTTTAAATAAGCATTTAGAAGTCTGAAATCCAGAGTTAAAAAAAAGAATCGGAGGGCTGAGTTGTAACATCTTTCAGTTCTCGTCAAAACCCAAGTTACCCAGCCATCCTTCTGGCAGTTATATGGAGTTAAATCCGACAAAAACCACCTACCTGAGCATGCTAGATAAAATCAACTGTCAGCCCACCGGTCACATGCTACCGACTGCGAATTATAACTGACAATTCTGTGTTTTATTAGAAGGATCATTCATCTGTTAGGATTCTCCCTCTTGTCTGTTGGATTTAACTAGACTTAAGTGAGTAGTTGAATATAGTTTGTTTCCCACGTATCCGCTTTCTTGAAGAAAGAAAAATTGAACCCTCAGTTGATAACAATTGTTTAAGCACCACTTAACTGTTGGGATGTATTACGCTTTTGGTCATTACTACAAATCTAGTTTTCAAATTGAGAAAGCACTGATGTTAAAAACCAGTGACTGGCCGGCCTGGCAGGGCTCAGCGGTTGAGTGTCGACCTGGGATCCAGGCGATCGGGGTTCGATTCCTGGTCAGGGCACAGGCCCGGGTTGTGGGCTCCATCAATGACTCTCATCATGGATGTTTCTATCTCTCTCTCTGCCCCTCCTTTCCTCTCTCTGAAATCAATAAAGATATATTTTTAAAAAAAAAAAACAAAAAAAAAAACAGTGGCTGGCCCTGGCCGGTGTTGCTCAGTGGTTAGAGCATCGGCCGGCACACTGAAGGGTCCGGGGTTCAATTCCGGGTCAAGTACCTGGGTTTCAGGTTCGATCCCTGGTGTGCAGGGGGCAACCAATCAATGTCTCTCTCTCACCTCTCTCTCCCTCCCTCCCTTCCACTCCCTCTAAAAATCAATGGAAAAGATATCCTCGGATGAAGGTTAACAAATTCATAATAATTAATAATAAACTTAGTATTTAAGTTATAGAAAAGTCAAATCGATAATGCAATTTATCTCAATGGTAATTATATTCTGATATCAAATACCTAGTAAAAAAATAAGCTTATTTTTGTAATACTGCATAAAATATAAATTTCTGGATTTTTTTTTTTCATTCTAATTTCATTCCCCCTTTTTGTTCTTGCTCTGCCCCAATCAAGGGTTTTCTGCTTGTCTACCATCATCACGCAGCTGAAAGGGATGACCTACGCCTCTTCTCCAGCAAGGAGACGCTGCTTTGCACAAACAGCGTCCTGGGACGGCCACCTCGGGGGGCTCGCGGGACTCCTGGATATTTTAGATTTCCAAGGGAAACACAGCGACGCAAGGATGCCATACGCCTGGGGACCCGCTAGCCCGGGTAAGTCACCTTGAACGTTAAATCATTAGATGGCTATGTTCCCCGCCGTGACGCCACGTCTTTGCAAAGCTGGGTTTGGGTAGCTGCTCCGGAGGATGTGGAGAGAAAGTGTCCAGTCTAATGCCAGCGCTTCGGAGCTGTTGGTACCCATAGGTGCACCCACGTGCCCTTAGTGAGAGAAGCGGTTAAGAATAAAATTAAAGTCTTATTTTTTGCTTTCAGTTTGCACATAGTATTATATTTTATTATTCTTTTTAATCCGCACCTTAGGATATGTTTATTGATCTTAGAGAGAGGAAGGGGTCGGAGAGAGAGAGAGAGAGAGAGGCCTCAGCGTGAGAGAGAACTGGATTTCTTTCCCCAGGATGGGGTCCAGGTCCCCTGCCTGTGGCCTTGTTCCGACCTGGAGGCTGCACTTGTGACCTGGTACAAGCCGAAGGGATCCCGTTACTGACCTTCGGAGACCCCAGGGCGAGGCTCTGGGATGGAGACACACACACACACGCACAAGACCAAAAATTGCCAGTGTTACAGACACCAAAACTTGAGAGATAAGCACAGAGCCACGAAGCCAATATTTTATTGTATTTTTTTAAATTGATGAGAGAGCCCGGCCGGGCGCGGCTCAGCGGTTGAACGTCGACCTAGGATCCAGGCGATCGGGGTTCGATTCCCGGTCAGGGCACATGCCCAGGTTGTGGGCTCGATCAATGACTCTCATTATTGATGTTTCTATCTCTCTCTCTCCCTCTCCTTTCCTCTCTCTGAAATCAATATATTTTTTTTAAAAAATTGATGAGAGAGAGAGAGAGAGAGAGAGAGAGAGAGAGAGAGAGAGAGAGAGAGAGAGAGAGAAAGAAACATCGATCGGCTGCCTCCCATACATGCCGACCCGGGGACTGAACCCCAAAACCTGGGCATGGGCTCTGACAGGGCAGGAAACTTGTGACCCCTTCTGTGCCCAGGAGGATGCCGGACCCACCGGGCCGCACTGGCCAGGGCGAAGTCAATCCATCATGGTGAATGCCGGAGGCCCTCCTGGAGGTGGTGTCTCCGTTGGTTCTGGCTGGTATATCGACCTACCCAACACTGGGTGGCGCGTAAAGAACAAAAAATGAATGTGCCAGGGTTTGGGGGCTGGGAATGTAAGAGCGGGTGCCGCGTGGTGGCGCTGCTGGGGTGGGGTGGCGCCCTGGGGTGGGGCCCTGCCCGGGTCCCCTGCTGCGCCCCAGTCCCCGACGCCGGGGGTGGCCGGGGAGGGGGCCGCGTCTCCAGAGCCTCCGCCGCGTCTTTAACGCAGACCCCCCCCCCGGGGGCCAGTCCCCCCCTTTCAGGCCGCAGCAGGGGGCCCGGGCGCAGCTGTCGCCCACCCGAGGGCGCGCGGCGCGGCGAGGTCCCCGGGCCCACCCTGCGCCCCGGCGCGCACCCCGGCCGGGCGCGCAGCCCCGCGTCCCCCGGGCAAAGCTGCGCTGGTTTTGCTCAGCCGGGCGCGCAGGCTGAGCTAATGCGATGCTTGGCTCCGGGAAGTCCTGAGATCAGGGCTCGGACCCGTCTCCAGCACCCGCCCGGGCTCCCAAGATCTGCCTCCAGGCTCAGACCCCGCGCACGAGGCGAGGCGGTGCCCTGGCGACGAGCCCGCCCTCGCCCCCGGGTCTGCGGGGGTCAGACTGGCCGATGGGCAGCCACCGTCTGAGACCCGGGCGGTGGCCGAGCGCGCAGCTGAGACCCTCGTGGCCGCCGGGGCTCCAGCTGCCCGGGGCGCTGGGCGTTGGCGACCGTGGGGGTGACCTGCATGGGTGAGCTGAGTTTCAAGGGGCCCTGAAACTCAGGAGTTTCAAGGAGCCCGCCAGCTCCTCTCTAGGGCCCCAGTGTGGGGGAAATAGCAGCCAGGAATGCCCCTGGCGGGTGGGCAGGGTCGGGGTGCCACCCTGACCCAGGCCCCAGCCCAGGAGGCCTCTTGTCCCCATGGGCCCCAGACCCCCCTCCTCCTGCTGCAGACCCTGGGTAGCCAACCTGGGGAGACCCGCTCCCCTCGCCCAGGGAGCGGGGGAGCCAGCAGGTAAATCCATCAGACCAAGGCTCTGAAATGTAGCTGATTAGGAAGGACAGCCCGGAAAAGGGGGAGCCAGGACCCCAGAGCCCCCCCCTAGACAGAGCGACGGCCTGCTAAAATGCAAGGCGTAAGTAGGACCCAGCATCTCCCACCACAATAGCCAAAATGCCCAGGGTGCAATAATAAAAATTTTTAAAAAATATATCTTTATTGATTTCAGAGAGAGGAAAGGAGAGGTTGAGAGAGAGAGAAACATCACTGATGAGAGAGTCATTGATCAGCTGTCGAGCCCGCAACCCGGGCATGTGCCCTGACCGGGAATCGAACCCCGATCGCCTGGATCCTAGGTCCATGCTCAACCTCTGAGCCATGCCCGGCCGGGCCAATAATAAATTTTTTTTTTTTTTAAATATATCTTTATTGATTTCAGAGAGAGGAAAGGAGAGGGAGAGACAGAGATAGAAACATCAAGGATGAGAGAGCCATTGATCAGCTGTCTAGCCCTGACCGGGAATCGAACCCCGATCGCCTGGATCCTAGGTCGATGCTCAACCTCTGAGCCACACCCGGCCGGGCCAATAATAAAAATCTTTTAAAAATCACCCGCCCTGCCCAGAACCAAGAAAACCGCAATTCAAATAAGAAAAGACAACCTAGTGACATTAACACCGGGGCAGATGAGATGTTGGAACCATCCGAGAAGGATTTTTAAACAGCTCTTATGAAAACGTTGCAACAATCAATAACAGGTTCTCTTAACACATTGTATGCGGGAAACGTATTTATACGTTTTACGTTGACTGGTGGTAGAGCGCGCGATAAAAACTACCCCCAAACGATGTGTTAAAACAAATAAAACCCAGAGGATATGATGCTACGTGAAGCCAGCCAGACAGAAAGACGAAAACCGTATGACTTCACTTATAGGTGGCATCTAAAAAACAAAATAAACCAAAACGGAAACAGACTCAGAGAGACAGAGGACAGACCGGTGGCTGCCAGAGGGGAGGGTTTGGGGCCCGGGTGAGAAAGGGGACGGGACTGAGCAGTGCAGACTGGGGGTCACAGGGGACGTAGTAATAATGTAGTAACTCTGTGTGGTGGCAGGTGGGTACCAAAAACATTAGGGGGATCTCTTTGTACAATATATGATTGTCTAGATTGTCTAGTCACTATGTTGTACACCCGAAACTAATACCAAATGATATTCAATGTCAGCTGTAATTAAAAAATTAAATAAATACCATTCCATAATCACGGCAAAGAAATAGAAATTACCGCCCCCCCCCCAAAAAAACAAACAGAAAACAACCAAAAAAAACAAAACAAAACCCAAAACAAATAGAAATTAGAAAAGTAAAAAATACAACAGCAGTTTTAAAAAAATAAATCTCACGGGACAGGCTCAGGAGTTGAATGGTTATGACAATGGATAGAATCCCTGAGCTTGAGGATATAATTCGCTCAATTTGAGCAGCCGATCTGATCGAGAGGGAGACATAGACTTAAAAAATGAACACAGTCTTGCCCGGCCGGGCGGGGCTCAGCAGTTGAGCGTCGACCTAGGATCCAGGCGATCGGGGTTTGATTCCCTGTCAGGGCACATGCCCAGGGGGTGGGCTCCATCCCCAGTTGGGGGAGTGCAGGAGGCAGCCGATCAATGACTCTCTCATCATTGATGTTTCTCTCTCTCTCCCTCTCCCTTCCTCTCTCTGAAATCAATAAAAATATATTTAAATATATATATATTTTTTAAAAAAATGAACAGAGTCTTGAGACCTAAGGTACTATTAAAAAAACAACACACAACAGTAATGTTTCTGTCATCAGAGTCCCAGAAAAAGAAAAGAGAGAGGAGCTGAAAGAATATTTGAAAAAGTATTAATTGATACTATTGGGATATTCTGCTATAACTTTGCGAAGTGTGATCACCGCTGGGGAAAGCTGGAAAAGTGCGTATCGCATCTCTGCATTATTTCTCATAATCGCATATGAATCTATGGCCGTATCAGTAAGATTTTCAGTTAAAACTATTTTGCATGTTCAGAGTTGTTTTTAAAACACACATAGAGCCCTGGCCGGGAGGCTCAGGGGGTCGGAGCATTGTCCGGATACACCAAGGTTGCGAGTTCGATCCCTGGTCAGGGCACCTACAGGAATCAACCAGTGATGCCTAGATAAGTGGGACAGCAAATCGATGTTTCTCCCTCTGTCCCCAAAAAAATCAATAATGAAAAAAAAAAAAAAAAAAAAAAGGAACAACAGAAGGGAGGCCCCGTGGTTCAGCCGCATCTCTGTGATGAATCACAGCCTTCTGCGTTCAACCGCGGGCGGCCGGGGCACCTACGTGCCTTTTAACGCACGCAGAAGGCTCGGCTTTCCCCGGGGCCGTCCACGCAGATTCTCCAGAAGCCTAGCAGGTCAGGCCGGCGCCTGGCTACGGGTTTCTATGGCGCAATATCGTACCACGGCAGGACAGCCTTGGTTTTTCTGTGCTTGTTTTTTAATACTCACCCGAGGATATTTTTTCCATTGATTTTTTTTTAGAGAGAGTGGAAGGGGGAGAGAGAGAGGGGGAAAAACATCATAGACTGGTTGCCTCCCGCACGCACCCTGACCAGGGCCAGGGATCAAACCTGCAATTCGGACTGGGAATCGACCCCTGTACCCCTCGACCCCTCGACTTCTAGGTGCTCTAACCGCTGAGCACACCGGCCAGGACACAGCGTTGTTATTAATCACCTTCCTGCGCTTGGTGGCTTTTTGACACTGACGGACGTTAGGGATACGGGTTACTCAATTCCGCCCGTTCATTAGAGCAGGAGTGACATTGGTATGAGGCAAGGGGGCCCCGGCACCCGAGGGAAACCCCCCCCACCCCACCCCCGGGAGTATGGGCTTCCCTCGGATGACCTGCTGGCCCAGCAGCACCTATGGGAACAGGGGCCAGGGGGCCTCGCTGGCCCTTGAGTTGGCCTTGGCTCCTTCCCAGGGAGCAGAGGCGCTGGTCTCAGTGCCTCGGCTCCTGTAATTAAAACCTTTCCTGTTTTTCTGGCTTTTCTTCCACTTTCTGTCTTAAATGTCACGTCCCCCCCGGGGCTGGACCCCACGCTCCGTCATCAAGGGCCTTACAGTTGCCGCTTTCCCAAACGACCACCCTCTTCTCGTGCCAAGAATTTCCAGGGGACGTGGCAAAGCCGGGCTGTTTGGAGTCTCAAAACGTGCCCTGTGACTTGGCCCGCGGGGCCACTGCCCAGGTCCCAGCTTCGTCCATCTTTTCTTGACTTTCCTGGGCACGGTCTCAGGTGGCTGCTTCATTCATTCATTCGCTTTTTCTACAAGTAAGGCAACTAACTGCCTTGTTCCACACACCCGGCTTTGAAAGTTATAACTACACATCCGGGGCCTAAGGCAGGGCTGTGGGGCTGGAGCTGCAGATTTAGTGTCTTAGGAGCCAGAAGCAAGCGTGTTTTCAAGGTTTTTGTTTTTTAAATTATTTTTCATTGATTGGACAGAGAGAGAGAGAGAGAGAGAGATTTGTCATTCCACTTACTCGCTGGTTGATTCTTGTAAGTGCCCGGACCGGGGATCGAACCTGGGACCTTTTCGGGTGTCCAGGCCCATGCTCCAACCCACGGAGCCACTGAGCCCTGGCTGTAGCCCATTTTCCTCGATGAACTTCCCCTAGCTCTCCTCTCCCTGGTTTTCCTCCCTCTCTAAAAGTTAGTATTTAAAAACGACCAGAGGATGAATATTAGAAAACAAAGGACAGGTTGCTTTCCTGTGAACTCGTCTTTGCAAGCGTGTGGCCAGCCTCCCTGTGGCAAGAGGCCCTCTACGGACGGCTCCCCGGGGAGGAATTCGCCGCCCGCGCCCTTTAGAGCCCAACGTGAGTGCACTTTAGCTCAGCGCCTCGAGCCCGGCGCGCGGGGTAATTGCAAGCTCGCTCCGCTCCCGGAGCATTTGGGTTCCGATGTATTTACTGTTGTAATTGGGCTCCTAGAAACCACCAGCCTTATTAAATGGAGAGATAAACAGTATCCCTGTGTGTGCGGAGCGAGCCTTAAAAGCCACAGATAGCACTACCTAGTTGAAAGGAAATGTAAGTTTATTTTCCCCACGCAGGCGTTACTCCTTAGCAACCTCAGTTTCAAACAGTTTCCATCAGTGCGATTCTGTAAGCGAAAGGCATTTTCAACTATTTCCCGAGGCCTCCCTGCTAACGGAGGGGAGCGATAGCGATATGTGTGTTTTGCTTGTAAGTGCATGGAATATGTACTCTTAGAGTCATCCTTGGAAATTTTGGATGAAAACATTTATTTTTATTTTTATTTTTGGTAAAGATGATACAGAAAAATCACACCCCGACTCTAGAGCTGCTCGTCCAGTGCAGTAGTCACTGGCCGCTTGCGGCTGTTTAAACTGAAATTACTGAAAATAAAAATAATATTCAGGTCTTCGGTCTCACTCGCCACATTTCGAGGGCTCAATAACTGCGTGTGGCCCTGGCTGGTGTGGCCGGGTGGTTAGAGCGTTGACCCCTCGCACCTAAGGGTCACGGGTTCAATTCCCGGTCAAGGGCATGCGGGAGGCAACCGATCGATGTGTCTCTCTCACATCGACGTGTGTGTGTGTCTCTCTCTCTCCCTTCCCCCTCCCTCCTTTCCTTCCACTCTCTCTAAAACAATCAACGGGGAAAATATCCTCTAGTGAGGATTAGGGGGGAAAAAATACAAGACACGTGTGGCCCTGGTCGGGCGGCTCAGTTGGACGCGATCACCCTCCAACCACCTGAGCCACCTGGCCGGGGCCACATCTTCTAACGTGTTCTAATGGACACTTGTGCTGATCAATAACAGAGGCCAGGATGACTTCCTAGTAGATTCTGATCAAAATGACCAGCATGGCCCTTCACAGCGAGGTCCCCAGGCACGTGTGTCCCTGCCACGGGACACCTGTCCTTACAGCGTCTCCCTCGGGGCGGTGATGCATTGAGGGCCAGCCTTGTTGCCTCCGTTCAGTTTCCTTCTCTGAGATCTGTTGATTCCAAGTATTGTTTGTTTGTTGTTAATTTTTCCATTGATTTTTTAGAGAGAGAGGGAGGGAGAGGTGGAGAGAGAGAGAGAGTGTTATGTCCGAGAATGAGATCCCCTATGCGGCGGAAAGACAATCACTCCAGAGCCGATAATGTAACAGCAAAAGGGACTTTTATTCCAGCTGGCTGGGGTTCGGTCGTATCCAACGCAGTGGAATTCTGACTCGAACCCGGATCCACATTTACAACAGGCTTATATAGGGTTACAGTGAGCAAGCAATCATTGTCCTTGCAAGGGTTGTAAATTCTTCAGGAAGGGTGGGCTCAGGATGTTTCTCAACCACAGGCGCCTGAAGCCGGAATGCACCTGGTATTTGTCAAACCCACCGGTTTAAGTTAATTCCTGGAACCGCCTCCACCCTCTGCAGTTTACTGAGTCACTCGTGTTTGCCTTTTGTCCTGCCCCGGGGCCTGGGGGCCTGCCTCTGTCTTGGTGGGTCCTCATAAGAGAAACACCGATGTGAGAGAGACCCATCAATTAGCTGCCTGCTGCACGTCCCCCGACCCGGCCGGGGATCGAACCTGCAACCCAGGGACATGCCCTTGACCGGGAATCGAACGGGGGACCCTTCGGGCCACAGGCCGATGCTCTAACCACTGAGCCGCACCGGCCAGGGCCCGAGTTTTGTTTGAGAGCGTCCTGGATTTAGACAAGCTGTAGGCTCTGTGCCGACTGGAGCCTCACAGGCCACTCGCTGCCATGTCATTCAGGAGGCGGGGTGCAGGAAAAGGGTTTCTGTTTCTGACAATTCCACTGACCCCTTGACCTCCGTTTCAAAATCCCCCAGTGGCTGGACTGCTGGCCCTCTTCCGCCATCACAGCCAGGCCAGGAGTAAGGAGCCAGGGAACGTGCCCAAAGACACACCCTTCCCGCAGGCCCGTCCCGTCTGTTTTGTGAGCGGCTCCACGCCGGGCCGCTGGGATTCTTTCGGGATTAGTTCCGAGGCTGGGGAGGACATCTGACACCGGGCCTGCTCTCCCGGGCTCTGTGTCAGAGGTTGGCCGTGATCCTGGGCCCGGGCCCAGGGACACGTGGGGCATTCTCGGGGAGCGGCGCTGGCCGGTGATGTCAGGGTTTATTTCCTGGGAGCTGTTTTCAGCCACATGTCACACTCAGCGGCCTCACCTGCTGCTTCCTAAGATATATGTTGGGGACTCGGATCTGATTCTCCATCGGGGTCAAATGCAGCTGAAGGGACATTTCGCACTGGGTGGGGCAAAAGTCGGTTTACAGTTGTTCATATGGAAAATAATACAGTAATTCATACCTGGCCCTGGCCAGGCAGCTCAGTGGGGTAGAGCGTTGTCCGGCTATGCTAAGGTTTTGGGTTTGATCCCCGGTCAGGGCACATATAAGAATCAGCCGGTCAGTGTGTAAACCGTGGAACAGCAGATCTACCTCAGGCCTTGTCTTCGATCACCCAGCCAGGCCGCCTGAGAGTGTCCCTCCCAGAGGCCCCCAAACTGCGGCCTGCTGGGCGTTACCAGGCACTGGGGGTGGGGCGGCTGAGCGGGTGCAGGAGGCGTTTGGTTACACTTAAGCGTTTTCAGAGGAGGCTTTCTAGATCTCGTAACATAATCCTGCGCCTTGCAGCTCCCCCAGGGCAGTACTGTCCTCGAGTGGGGCTCCCCCACTTGTTTGAAAAGGGGACCGTGCCTTTCACTGCGTAGTTCTAGGGACACTCGAGACACGTTGACTGCAGCCGGAGTGGACACAGACCATCTCCAGGGCCTGTTCTTTTCTCGCATGGCCCAGCCCCTCCGTGACCTTCTAGGAGCGCGGGTGTTGCAGCCCCCGTTGCTGTTCTCTGCCCCACGTGGGCAAGAAAGAAGTCCCAGCTGCCCCGAAATGGGAGGCAGGTGCGCCCCGAGGGAAAACCCGGGCACTGATCACCTCCCACAGCCCGATTTTCAGCACTGTCCCCAGCACAGAGCACGACTGATTGGCTGGTCTGTAATCTCTCCACATTCATGTGTGTGTGTGTGTTTCCCGTCTCTTCTGCAGTCATGGCCTCATTTCTCCTTCCTGTTGCTCACTGGCAGCTCTGCCACAGAAAGGCCCAAACGGGTGCAGGTTAAAAATGCAGATTCCTTGCCCAGCTGGTGTGGCTCAGTGGTCCGATTCCCCGTCAGGGCACATGGAGCCCAGGTTTTGGGCTCGATCCCCAGTGGGGGGGGCATGCAGGAGGCAGGTTCTTGCTCCAATATTTCTCTCTCTCTCTCCCCCTCTCCCTTCCTCTCGCTCTCAATGTAATAAAAACATATTTTTTAAAAATGCAGATTCCCGGGCTCCACCTCGGACCCGTTGATCGAGATTCTCGGAGGGGAGCCTGGGAAGCAGATTGCCAACGCTCCACCCAGGCGAGTCTGTGGATGTTGACAGTTTAACATCCCTGCTAGTTTTGACTGTTAGTTTCGCTCCCAGAAGCTTTACCGAGGAAGTCGGAGAATCTATAGCCTGTGACTCAACCGTAGGACCGAGGCGAGGCCTACCGGGGTGCCGGTGTCGCTTACCCGCGCCGTGCTCGGGCCCCCTAACTATGACTAAGCACGAAGCGAGCGTGGCTCCAGAGGGGCTCAGAGGGCTTCGGCGATCGCAAAGCTCATTAATTCTCATCACGCTCTCCAGTGGCAAACGTATTCATAGGAAAGTACAGAACATGAAGCTTATTGTATGCGGGTGAATCAGACTGTCCAGTGGGAAAATACAGTCACCGAGTAGCTATTAAGATCATAAGACCGAATGGTAATAAGGAAGCCTGGAGAGCCGTTTCTGGGGCGGGAGAGGCCTTTGTTCGTGACTCAGGCAGGAGCAGGTTCTTTGCACGTCGAGAGTTCACCCAGCAGCATCATTCATTATGTCCAAAACCAGGGGGGAGCCCCAAAGGCCATGGGTAGGAGAAGGGACCGATGAGGTGTGAGCCTTAGGTGACCGCAAAAATGAACCGACGACAGATACACGTTACAGATACTGGTCGCAACATGGATAAATCTCACCAACATTAATTTTGAGGAGTCTTTTTTTTTTTTTTTAAATTGGTTTTAGAGAGGGAGGAAGGCAGAGAGAGAGAGAGAAACAGCCCATCGATGTCGCGCTCTCACATCGATGTTTCTCTCTCTCTCTCTCTCTAAAAATCAACAGTTGAGAAAAAAAAAAAAAAGTTCTGCCCTGGAATCTTAATAAAAAAAATAAAAAATCAAGTTCATAAAAATAAAGAAAATGGTTCTGGGATGTTTCTAGATAAATCAAGACTAAAAGAAGCATAGTGGCTACAGGAGTGTGTTACTTCATTGAGCCTCGGATGAAAAAGTTCTATAAAAAAATCCTAGTGAGACAATTGGGAAACGAATATGGAGTGTGTGTGAGATATTAGCGAGCCAATGTTGACTGTTGTATGGTGTCGTAACATATAAGAATGCCCTTGATCTCAGGAAAAGCATGCTGACCTTTGGGAGAGTGTGATGAAACCTGTGATTTGTGTCAGACTGGCTCCGTGGTTAGAGACAAGAGATGGCTGAGCAAATGAAGCAAAATATGAGCTATTGTGACATCTGGACAAAGCAAATAGTGTGCCCAGTGCACTGGTCTTTAGACTTTTCTTTAGGGTTAAAGAATGACCGGGAAATGGGGAAGTAAACAACTGCGGCGTGTTTCGTGTGACAAGTGTTTGACATGGAGAGAAATAGGGGGAAAGGTACTGATAGCTTAGTAGGGGTTGTCAGTTTCAGAGACCTGAAGATGTTTAGACGTTAAAAAAAAATCCCTTCTGGATGAGAGGAGACTGCAGGTGCCCAGGCAATGGGGTATAATATTGTTGGTGTGCACAGTGAGATGGGACTGAGAAGACTAAGACCTCCTCTCTGGGGTTAGACATGAAGTGGACCAGAGCGGAGGTTGGCATAAGTCACTTTTAAAAATGGAGAATTGGCCCGGCTGGCGGGGCTCAGCCATTGAGCATCAATCTAGGATCCAGGAGATTGAGGTTCGATTCCAGGTCAGGACACAGGCCTGGGTTGCGGGCCCCTCGATCCCCAGCAGGGGGCGAGCAGGAGGCGGCCGATCAATGACTCTCCTCATTGATGTTTCTCTCTCTCTCTCTCTCTTCCTCTCTCTGAAATCAATAAAGATATATTTTAAAAAAGAAAAAAAGATGATCACGTGATGAGGACTGGCTGCTGGAGGGAGTCGGGGTGGAGCAGGCCAGCTGAGGCTCTCAGAGGCCAGCCTTGACCCAAACAGCATGGGAAAGGAGCTTTCTCTTGGGTAACAACTGGACAATATTAATCTGGTGTAATACTGTTAGGAAGCAATGAATAAAAGGGAAGACTGCATGATTAAGAAACATTTTAATGAAACATATTTTCAAAATTCAAAAAATGTATCTTTGCCCTGGCTGGGTGGCTCAGTAGCTTGGAGCGCCATTCTCCCCCCCCCCCCCCAGGACACCAAGAAGGTTGTGGGTTTGATTCCCGGTCAGGGTGCATGGGGGAGGCAACCGATTGATGTCTCTCACATCGATGTTTCTCTCTCTCCCTTTCTCTCACTCCCTCCCCCTTCTTCTCTCTGTAAAAATCAATAACAACTTATCCTCAGGTGAGGATTAAATTTATTTTTTGTTTTTAAAGAGTGATCTCTGGGTCCATGGCCCTCCAGGCAAAGGATTTCATAGGCTCCCCAGCTCCTATGTCTTTTTTTTTTAATATATGTATTTTTATTGATTTCAGAGAGAGGAAGGGAGAGGGAGAGAGACAGAAACATCAATGATAGAGTCATTGATTAGCTGCCTCCTGCACACCCCCGACTGGGGATCCAGGAGCCCACAACCCGGGCCTGTGCCCTGACCGGGAATCGAACCGTGATCTCCAGGATCCTAGGTCAATGCTCAACTGCTGAGCCATCCCAGCAAGGCAAGGATTAAATTTTTTTAAAAAATGTATCTTTGTTTTCTGGAAAGCAGCAAGAAGAAGACACACACACACACACACACACACACACACCTGGATTTAAATCCTAGCTCTACCAGCTTTAGCTGTGAGAATGGGCAAGTTACTTATTCTAAGCTCAATTTCCTAATTCACGAAATGGGTAACATTCAAAATTGTTGTAAAAATTAATGAGATTCAGGCCCAGCTGGGCATGGCTCAGCAGTTGAGCATCGACCTAGGATCCAGGCGATCAGGGTTCGATTCCCGGTCAGGGCACAGGCCCGGGTTGCGGGCTGCAGCCGATCAATGACTCTCTCATCATTGATGTTTCTATCTCTCTCTCCCCCTCTTCTTTCCTCTCTCTGAAATCAATAAAGATATATATAAAAAAAAAAAAATTAAAAAAAAAATTAATGAGATTCATTCAAGCAACTAGCACCTAATGGGTCCACAAATGCAATGTGTGGAAGAAAACTGTCATGTTAGAGACTGACAGATGCAGCCAGTACCACTGAAACAAACTAACTAACCAAAGAAACAGTATAAAATATTTTATGTCATGAATATCTAAATTAGTCTCTGAATAACCCTTGGTCTTTCTACATTGTAATCGTAGTTAACTGTCAGGAGAAAAATAAAAACAAACAATTTAAAAAGGCAGCCATTAGGTATCAAATTGTTTCAAGCAATCTCAAAACGAACCAGCAGTAAATGATAATCTTGTATTCTTAGTGTCAAGCAAGGATAAAAAATACAATGTTTCTTATCAACTGTAAATAATATTCATGATTCTTCCCCAGCCAGATGTTTTCTTTAGCTGAGATAGCCTTGGGAAAAAGAAAGGGGGGGTGGGGAGTAGTTGTCTGCACCATTTTAATAACCGAGATTTTATTTAACCGACGCACTTCTTTAGGTTTAAAAAATTAATTTGTTAGAATTCCTAGGAGAATCGGTAGGATCTGTATTTTAAATGGCATTAGACATACAAATGCAGTGTGAGTGATTCCAAAGACTCGGCGACGCGTTTGCGGGGAGGCAGCGTTTCTAAGGGTGGCTTCATTGATCGCAGTGGAACTGTTTTATTCAGAGCGGCTCAGCTTAGCGGCCGCGGCAGCTGGCGTTCAGCGAAACGCCTCCTTTCCACCCACTCCCCAGCTGGGGCCGGGCGGGCACAAAGAGACCGAGATGGCCAAGGTCAAAGCATAATTTGAGAGGACTTCCAGGGTTTTTGCTTGAGCAACTTCTTATGCGGTCCTGGATATCGGTGCAATTAGTGAAAATTACTGGTTGGGTAATCATAGGTTTAAGGGGGCTTTATGGGTCACCTTGTTCAGTATCTTGGTTTTATACATCGTAATCCTAAGGCCTTATACATTGTTGCTTGGTTGCTGGGGTTCACAACAAGATCAAATTTCTTACAGTAAATTAATTTGCCTGTTTTTTTTCTGTCCCCATTGAATTGGATACAGAGGCGTCTCTGTACCCTGATGGACAGAGGCGTCTGCCCCTCTGATGGACATCGTTGAAAAGCGAGAGAGCCATTAGCTCAATTCATTCAGACGCTTTCTGAGGAGTGACCAGGTTTCAGCCATCGAGATAAGGTACTGGGGACACACAGCAAGTCCAAGGCCCTCTCCTCTTTCAAGGAAACTAAGGGGGGACGGAAGCGTAAACCCAGCCCATCAACCAACAGTGTATGGGAAGGGACGGGTCGAGAAGACGTGGAGAAGAGGCCCCGCCGTGGCCCTGCTTGGACGCGTCTAAAAGGCAGAAGAAACTGCGCGCAGTGGGGTAAGCAGGGCTCCAGCAGCGGGCTCCCGCGGGGAGAGCCCGGAGACGGGGCGGGGAGGGGGCCGGCCCACATCCGAGGCCCCACGTTCTTGGAGTTCGGACAAGGCCCAGAAAGCTGTCCAGAGCCATGGACGGATGCGAGCACTCTTGAATGGTTTGAGAACCACTGTTTTATTTATTTTTTTAACCCTCGCCCGAGGATATGTTTTCTTTTCTTTTTTTTTTCTTTTTTGTTATATATATCTTTATTGATTTCAGAGAGAGGAAAGGAGAGGGAGGGAGAGAGATAGAAACATCAATGATGAGAGAGTCACTGATCGAGCCCGCAACCCGGGCATGTGCCCTGACCGGGAACCGAACCCTGATCGCCTGGATCCTAGGCCGATGCTCAACCGCTGAGCCACGCCCGCTGGGCACCGAGGATATGTTTTCCATTGCTTTTCAGGGAGAGAGAGAGGGAGAGAGAAACGTCGATGTGAGAGAGACACGTGGATCGGTCGCCTCCCGCATGAGCCCCGACCAGGGCCGAGATGGAGCCTGCGACCCAGGTACGTGCCCTCGGCCGGAACCGAACCTGGGACCCCTTCAGTCCGTGGGCTGGTGCTCTAACCACTGAGCCACACCGGCCAGGGCAAGAGATCGTGTTTCTTTAAGACTGTTTTGCTCTAACAGGGACCAGCGTTGGGTCGGCTGCTGGGGACACAAGAATGTGTGAGGTCCTATGACCCTGTCCTTTTGGAGCGTACATTCTAGCTCAAGTAAATGCTAAGGGCCTGCCCTGGCCGGTGTGGCTCGGTTGGTTGGGTGTCGCCCTGGGCACGGAAAGGTCGCGGGTTCCGGGTCGGGGCACGTGCCTGGGCTGTGGGCTCGATCCCCGGCAGGGGCCGTGCAGGAGGCAGGCGATCGCACATCAGTGTTTCTCTCCTCTCCCTTCGTCTCTCTCTAAAAATCCATACACTGTCCTTTCAAAAAGAAAGAAACCCTCAGGGTCTAGATGAAGGAAGCCGCAGTGGGATTCTACAGACGGAAACAGATGTTACGATAACAGCCGTGGCGACAGCTAATATAATAACAGTAATGGTGTTTATTACCGCCGACTGAACACCTCCCATAGGTCAGGCACTGCACGCCCCACACGGGCGTCTGTCCTTCCCCGCGGCAGACAGAGCGACTCCCGCAAGGTGCATCTTGCGGTCGCCCTCTGGCCCTTCTGGGGCCTTCCCGCCTCGTCCCGCGCAGACACCCGAGTCCCTGGGCGGAGGGGCAGGGCCCAGCAGGCCGGGGGCCTTCCGGGTGGTGCCAGGCGGCCTCAGGCACCCCCAGGGCCCTCTCAGCCCGAGTGTTCCTCCCCTGGGTGCCCGCGGCTCCTTCCCTCGCTGCCTCCCCTCCAACGTCCTCTTTCCAGCGGGACCCCCTCCGGGCGACCTGCGTGACCTCACGTCCGTGGGGTTCTCTGCTCTCTTCACCTCGACGTGCATTTCTGCCACCGCCTCCCCCCTTCTGACGCCCACCCTGCCGGCCATCAGCTCCAGGAGGGCAGGCCGTGGGTCGCCGCAGGTTCTCGGGACCCAGAGCGGCCCAACCTAGTCAATGAATATGCGCCGAGTGGGTGACTGAAGGCTTCCTGCAGCCCTGTGCGGTCAGTACTATTATTTCCCCCCCTTCTCTGATGAGAGAAAAAAGGGTTTTTTAACTGAAGGTGTTTTGTTTTTTTTGTTTGTTTGTTTTTAAATATATCTTTATTGATTTCAGAGAGAGGAAAGGAGAGGGGGAGAGAGAGAGAGAAACATCAATGATGAGAGAGTCATTGGTGGAGCCCGCAACCCGGGCATGTGCCCTGACCGGGAATCGAACCCTGATCGCCTGGATCCTAGGTCGACGCTCAACCGCTGAGCCGCGCCCGGCCGGGCCACTGAGGGTTTAATGGAAGGTTCTAGATCTGGGCATTCGCAGGGTGTTGGAAAGCTTACCTCTGCTGAGCTTGTATCAGGCACCCAGCGTTTGTCCTAAGTGCTTTATGCACATTAATATGATGTTCATCCTCACAGCCCCATTTTACAGATGAGACAACTAAGTCAGAGAGGGGCTCACGATGTTGCCTGGCATTCTGCGCTTGCTGAGGAACTGGGGGCCTGTGCTCTTAACCACTTCGCTGTGCCACCCGCTTCTAAAGGGAGTTCTTTAGGGAACATGCGACTCCGCCTCCTAGTTGTCAGGGCTTCTAACCTTATTGCGATCGGGACTGTCACCGTGGGGGGGGGCAGGGTGAGTAGGTTTCCTTCGCCCCTATCTGCAGGCGCCCGCGTCCAAATGCCTCCGACTCCTTCACTGGGTCCTGGGCTACAGGGTGGACCGTGGTGAAAGGGATCCGGAAGGACCCTGGCAGGTTACAGAAGGTAGTGGCTGTCTCACGCCCCAGCCCAAGCTGGTCCCCGGGGCTCTGACCCCGTGACTTCCTCAGGGACCCACCTTGTTGCTCTGGGACCCCTCCCAGCCACATGCCAACCATCAGAAAGGGACACGGGGACCGGGGCTCCGGGGTCTGAAAGCTGCAGGCGTCATTTCCGCTCATATCCGACAGGCCGGGACCTAGGGACATGACCACACTCGAGTGTTTATTACAGGCGACCAAGCGTCTGGCTGGATGTTCCATCATCATGGGGAGAGGAGGCAACTAGCAGCCAGTCTCCACCACAGAGATACAGTCGTCAAGCACGTAACATTCCCCGAACCCGAGTCCTTGCCCCCCCCAGACCTGCTCCTCTCCGCAGGTACCCCCGTCCCGGTGAGTGGTGGCACACGGGACAAACAGCAGTTCAGCTGTAGGCGCGTTGAGTTGGAGGTGCCTGCAGACGCCCAGTGTGGATTTCCAATGCCTGCCTCGAGTTTCTGAGTCGGGTCTGAGTTCAAGGTTCTACCCCGATCCCTAAGTGATGCAGATGGCAAAGGCAGACACCCCGAAACAGGGCGGGAAGGACCCGAGGGAGAGCGGCCGGAGACAGGGAGAGGCCGGGGAAGGCCGAGCCCGCCGGAGCCCGCTCCGGGGGTGGTTGGCGGGGTGGGGGGGGGGGGGGGGGAGGCTGCCGAGGTCAGGAACCGCGAGCGCCGGGAAGCTGCCTTTCGGTGTGGCCATTTGCGGTCACTGCCAGTAACAGACAAGCAACGCGTGTGGCGAAACGGGGGCAAACGCTCGATCTCAGTAGCTGAAGACGGGCTTGGAAGGAAACGGCACTTGGGTACAGACGGCTCGTCCAGGCAGAAGGGACAGTGTGAGCAGGGGGAGAATTTATAAGCAGAAGATGGAATGATAGGGATTCGAGTGTCGAGAAGACTCCCGCCTACCAAAAAAAAAAAAAAATTAGCTGTGGAAGGGAGGAAGGATGGCTCATGGTTCAAGACAGGAGACGGGGCAGTGCAGAGCCAGGCCGAGCTGCAGGAAGAGGGCCGGGGGTGTGAGGTTCCCGCCGGCAGCTGGGCAGCGACTGACGTTCACCCAGCGGACCCTGTGCCAGGCGATGTTCTTCATGGAGCTCACTCTGCTCCAACGGCCTTTCTTAGACACTGAAAATAGCAACGGCAGCTTCCATCCCACCTTACCTGACCCTTTTCTGTTTCGTAGTTTGTTTCTGATCTCCGGGAATGCTCGGTAATAAAAAAAAAAAACAACGGTGTTTTTTTTTCATTTTGATTCACCGCCGGTTGTGACTCACGTCAACGAGAAATCTTGAGCAGCAAAGCGGCCGTCAGAAAAACCAACTTGGAGGCAGACTGTTTCGTTAGGAAAATGGCTTATGAGTATTCGAAGGTACGTATTAATGAATGAATGCTCCCACCATCGCTGAAATGTTGGGTTATTAAAAAAAAATGTGTCCATAGTTTTACAGGTGTTGACTTCCTCTTGGACTGTGAGGTGAGGACAGTGATAGGGATTGTCAAATTTTTTTTTTGGTTTTGTTAATTCTCACTGAGGATATCTTTTCCACTGCGTTTATAGAGAGAGTAGGAGGGAGGGAGGGAGGAGGCAGAAAGAGAGAGAAAAACATCAACGTGAGAGAGACACATCAACTGGGGGCGCGGAGCCAACCCGCAACTGAGGTCGGTGCCCTGGACCAGGAATCGAACCCTCGACTCTTTGGTGCACAGGCCTGCGCTCTAACCACTGAGCAACACCGGCCCGGGCTGGATTGTCAATCTTTTATTGTTTCCCACAAAGCCTGGCACAGTTCTGGGTTAATGGTAAAAGCGCAGAGTTTGTTCGAGGAATTAATGCACGATGCTAAAATAAAAAAAAAATAAATTTAAACTGCTTTCACTTTACACCCGAGATAAGAAAATTATTAGAAACAACTGGGTTTCATTTTGACTGGAAGTCTAAAAATTTTACTACTTAGTAGATGCTAAGGTGTTTTCCTGGGAAAACACGTGGAAAAAAAAAATACGGCTCTAATTTGGGAAAAGAAATGTATTCATAAAAACGGATATACACACATGGAGACGGAACGCTACTAGAATGGTAAGAATGCCCGACAATATCCGTGCTGGTGATTTTTTGCCAGCAAACATTTTGAGATTTGAATATGGATAAGGCAGGGAACGCCGTGGGTGCTTGCCTCGCCCGACATTAGTGTCACTCACCAACACCTATTTAATATTAATGAGCTAAAGGGGCTGCGGGTGACTTCTCCGGATTCCAAGAGCAGATTTTACTTATTTCCAGCCAACCTTCTTGGAACGCTGGCATTTTCTGACACATCCTGATAAAGCACGTTATTATAAAATTACACTTTACTTATTCAGACAATTGTTACTTAATAGGAAATAGAATGGCTGAAAAAAAATGGTCCCACGCTGGATGCTGTCGTGACACGTTGCTGTAAATTACTCTCTTTAAAGATTTCCCGTTCTCATTGGCCTAGTTTGATACTATGTAAAGGTAAATCCTTAAAAGACTATAATTTTAACTGGTCTTCTCCATAAACTCTGAGTGCAAATAGTTTCCAAATGAGGACCTGTAACGGGCGAAATGATTAAACAGGGAACTGAGCTACAATTGTACGCGATTGATCACCCGTGGCCCTAGAATCAAGTTCAGTTCCTCTCGCTTATTTTTTCTAATGGGTTCAGTTTTCTGCTGTTGGTTCCATCGGGGAGCCCTGTAAAAAAAAAAAACAAAACCGGCTCTGAGGACGGGAGCTAAGTAAATACATTGTATCCACCTTCTGGGCAGGAAGTTTGAATGAGCCGCTCGTCAGATACAATGTTTCACGGGCGCGCCCGCAGCGCTGCCAGCTGTTAGCACAATGCGTGGGGGCCAGCGATTCGCCGGTAAGGGTGGCCGGGCCATTAAAAATAATAATAATAATAAAAATAAATAAAAAAAAAGTCCTTTTAAATAAAACGGGGACTTGGGACTCGATGTGCACACGCGTGGCTTTAAGCGGGTTTATGTGTCGTGAAGTTTCAAGACCAGCTGCCTCTGCCCTCCCCGCCACCCCCCGCCGAGGTCAGGCGACAGGTCGCGTCCCTCCGCCCGCGGCCCCGAAGGTCAGGCCGCGGGGACCGGCGCCCTCCGTGGACGGCGACACCCCGCGTGCTGGCGGCGGTCCCCGCCGATGACCTTGCGCCCCGTTTTCCAAGGCAGCCAGGGAGGGCGGGGGCCGGGGGCCGCGTGGGTCCTGCCCGCTGCGGGCTCAGCGCCACCCGCGACCCCTCCGCACCCGTGGCCCCCCGATCCGCCGCCCGACAAAACGGGGCGCGTCCACGTTTCGGCACGTCCCTCGCCTGGGCAGGGCGGGGGGACCCTGAGGCACCCCCGGGGATGGGCTCCCAAGGCGTTCCCGCGGCGCGCCCCCTTCTTTCTGTCGGACCCCGGACAGCACGAACCCTCGGGAGACACGGACCCCTCCGCCCGGCGCCAAGATGGCGACCGACCCCGGGGGGGACTCCGCGCGCCGCGAGCCACTTCCCCTTCCCGACGCCCCCTGCGCGGCGCCGGCGGCACGCACGGGGGGCGGGGCCTCGCGCGACGTGCCTGCGTCCCCGCCCGGAGCCCTGGCCCGGCCGCGGCGCGCGCTGCCTGCCGGGATACTCGGCCCGCCCCGCCCCGCCAGTCCTCCCGGCTCTCGCCGCGCCCGCGAGATCCGCGTTTTCCAAGATGGTGGCGCTGGGCTCGGGGTGACTGCAGGAGACGGCAGCGCCTGGACGCGACCCCCCCGCCCGCCCGCCCGGAAGCGCCCCCCGCCGCCGCCCCCCGCTCCCCCGCGCCCCCCGCCGCCCCCGCCGGTGCGTCACCTCTGCCGACCCCGCGCTCCCTCACGGCCGCGGGCGGCGGCGCCTCCCTCGCGCCTCCTCGGAGCCGCGCTCGCAGCAGCAGCTCGCAGCCCGGCCCCGCAGCCCCGGTGCGGACGGGCGGCGTCGGAAGGGGCGGCTGGCGACGAGCTCGGGCCGGTGTGCGGCCCCGGCGCCCGCTTGGCCGGCCTCGGTCTGCGGAGAAGGCCGCGCGGGTCCCGCATGAGCGCCGGCGGTGGCGGCAGCGACCGGGAACGAGGCGGTGGCGGGCGGAGGCGGCGGGCGAGGGCGACCACGACCCCTGAGGCGGCCGCAGCGGCGAGGGCCGCAGCCCCGGCGCGGGGGCCACGACAGGTCGGTGCGGCCGGGGACGGGCCTGGGTCCCCGCGGTCGCCCGGGGCGCCCCACCCCCAGGGCGGGTGTTGGGGGCGCGTGGTCTGGGGGCCGGTGCGGGCGGCGGGCCCCCGGTGGCCGCGGCCGCCGTAACTGTCAGCGCCGGGGCGAGGGCTGGGTGGCCGGAGGGGACGCCAGGCCCGGCGCGGGGGGCGCGGGGGTGGCCCCTCCTGGGCCCGGCCAAGGGCAGGTCCGCTCCGGGGCTCCCCGTGCCCCGGAGGGAAGCACCGGGACGGGCGCCTGGGCGGTGGGGTCCTGGGCGCGCCGGCGAGGAGGGCGCCCGGGGGTGCGCTCCCGGGTCGCTCGCGGATTCGGGGGCGCAGCGTGGGCCGGGGCTCGGGTCCGGGCAGCCCCCGCGAAACTGTTGGCCCCTCTCCCCGCCCCCACCCCCACCTCCGCCCGCAGTTGAGAAGAAAAAAAAAAAAGCCACGGACTCGCTGCGGGCCGTGGGGCGCGGGTTTTGTTGGTCAAGTCCGCCTTTGAAGGTGGCACATGCTTTTTTTTAAAAAAGTCCTTGAAATCGGTAACAGTCATTCAGCGCGGACGCTGTTTGATGAAGCCGGCCACCCTCTAAAGGTAATTTCGCCTCCGTGTGCGTGTTTGTGTTTTGTTTTTGTTTTTTTAAAACGTCCTGTCGTTTTAAATCCGAAATGGGATCATTGTAGAGGCTCTTGAGGGTATTTCTTAAGCGGCCGGGGTGCTGGCGAAAGTGTAAACCGGGAGCGTGCGTTTATTTACACGGCCAAGTTGCCCCCAGTCACGGAGACACGTGAATCCGCGGTCCCTGCTTTTGACTCGTGGCACCGCCCGCAGTACCGAGCGAAGCGGCGGGTTAGTCCGGAATATGTTTGCGGGAGAAGGGCTTGAGAGGGAGATGACCTGAAGTTTAGAGGTACAGCTGTTAGAAAGTTAGGTTTCACAGGCGCTCGGGACCCGGCGAGTTGTCGACTGAGTTGGACGATTATCTTGTCGTCAGAATTCAGGGAGGAAAAAGGGAGAGTTTTTGTCACGGGTGTAAAGGAAACAACTCTGGAATCAGACCCTGCTTGTAAATCTGAGCCACTTACCACATTATTAATGAAAGGAATACAATATTAACGCAGCCCGGCTAGAAGCCCTTTAAGAAACGGGTAATCACGACACAACAAAAGTAATAGACGCAAGAAATAATGACTCTCTTTGCACAACTGGACCTTAAGCTAGGACAGTCTCACCGTGTCAATATTTACTAAGTAGCGTTGGTGTGGCAGTTGGTGTGTACACATCCCCCGGACACTGTCGGTTCCTGGGGAGGGAACTGTACCCAGTGATACAAAATTGCAGCGTTCGACTCCTTTTCAGAGGTTTTGGAAGCTGGTTATGTTCTTCAGGGGTTTCGCACAGTTTTGTTTAGCTCTGGGCGTGTATAGGTTAAAATTTAGAAGCATAATTCCTTAAGTAAGGGTACTTATCCGTCAATAGTGTGAGGAAGAGACACTCGTACCACTTGTCCACTCCATTTAACAAGATTTATTGCATATCTTCAACGTCTTTGACATGTAATACTTAATCAGTTGTATTTCTTAAACTCTAGGTCATCTCTAAACGACCCTTTCTCTCTCCCCTCCAAAAATATCCTCTGGCCCCTCAAAAAGAAAATTAACTTGCTGTTTCTCTCATTATACAGTCAGTAGAATAATCCACAGCCCAAGCAGTTGGCATGGTAGTTACAGATGTCCATTTCCAAAATGATTGTTGGTTAGGTTCTTCAGTCCTGTTGCAGTTTTATTTGGATCTAGGCTTGCATAGGGTTGAAATGTAGAAACATTAAGTACATATGCAGCTGTTAAAAATTAGTTTTCTGATTTTTATGACTGAAGACACATGTTCGCAAGTGATTTTTCAAGTAAAACATGTGGAGAAAGCCTTAGGCGCTCGTTTCGTGATGATTCAGGACAAGTAAGAGTGTTGGCTGGTTTTGATAGCCCCCCACTGCAAATGTAAGGATAAAACATAAAAATGGAAGGAATTGTGGTATATGTAGTGGAGATAGCTTTGGAATTAGATCTTGCTTTTAATTCTGCCCTTATTGTAGTTGTTTGACCATTGACAAGTTATTTAATCTTGGTGAGCTGCAGTTTTTTCATCAGTAAATTGCAATTGTGAAGCTAATTCAGAACTTTCTGGAGGAGTCAAGCACGTGAAACGCCGAACACAGGTGCACTTAATAAGCGTCACCATCCGTGGAAGTCTCCCTGGCCAGGTTTTCTGAATGATCCCAAAGCACCTTCTGTGCTGGGGATTCTGAGTTATCCCTGACGCTGTCTCCTTTCTGACCAGCTGTGAGCTCCTCTTAAGGGCAAGGATTCCTAGTGTTTACAGGGAGTGCTACCAGGGTGTATGTGGATGAATCAGTTACCAGCAAACTAGTAAAATGGGCTGACAGCATTTATTAGGTACCTTGTGGTCAGGCGTGAGCTGAGCTGGGGCAGGGGCTCCTCGGACAGGAGTCATGGCTCTGTTTTGGAAGCTTGTAGTCTCGTGACTTTCTGCACATAGTGCCATCTTCTGTGAAGCCCCCTTGCGAAAGGGAGCCTCGTTCTCGGGTGCCTTTCCCAAATCTCTGGGCCCCCACCCTCCCACCCCCAGCTGCTAATCTTATAGAATACTGATTTTTTGTTTGTGTTTTTCTTGTTAATCCTCACCTGAGAGTATTTTTTCCATTGCTTCTCAGAGGGAAGGAGAGAGACATCAACTGTTGCCTCGCGCCCCAGGGCGGGGGAGCGACCCCACATCCGGGGTACTTGCCCTGGACTGGGGAATCCAGCCTCTACCTTTGACCCTTCAGTGCACCCTAACCCCTGAGTCACACTGGCCAGGGCCTGTGAATACTGCTTTACCCCTTTCTTTATACAGATGTCTGGCGCGTGTCAGATACTTCATAGCTTAGTGTCTTGGTCCCAGTCTACCACCCAATGTCTGGCCCATGTGTATATAAAATTACAAATATATTCGATAGTTGCCTGAAAATACTCTGGTATTTTCCTAAGGTGTGATTTTCATTCTGTCTTCTGATCATAGATTCGTAGAAGTTTTAAACCTGGGTGCGACTGTCCTGGAGGTCAGTTACTCCATTCCCTCTACACGTGGGAATCCAAGTGCACAGCTTTGAAATGGCTTTCTCCAAGTCACCAGGTGGCAGGGCCAGAGCCTGAGCCGAGTCTCTGATTCCAGTGGAGGACCCTGCGTATGTGCAGGGGCTGGTGCTCTGTCCCACCTGGGGAGGAGTCCGCCTGCCCACCCGCATTGTTGGCGATATGATTTCCTGCAGTGTTGATAGAAGGCAGCCTTCACAAGATGCCGTGGGGCAACCTGTTCTGGACATTTAGTGCTGGAAATAGGGCTTTTCTGGTAAAGGGGATGAAGTAAAATTACAGTAAATAGAGTGTTAATCTATAAACTTATATCCCATGCCCCAAACACGAGATGGTTGGAATACTTAAAGGTGCTAAGAAATTGTTTCTGAATAAATACATGTTTCTTTGTGAGCCTTCCTTTTCACTTAATGTCAGAAATGTCACCTATCGTGCTTCGATCGGAGTTGCCTTTCACAAGTAAATACCATTGTGGATGACACGTCAGGGAGACGGTGAAGGCCTCTGAGAGGGAGAGGAAGCTAGTCCCTTTCTTTGGTACTGCTCCTTGCACCTGAGATGCAGCTGACAGTTATCACTGCTGGGTGCTGAGCCTTGTGACTGAACTCCCTGAGATTATACATAAGGTTTTAAGTGCCTCAGAGCCTCAACAGGTTCAGTGAACAAAAGCCACCGAGAGCCATTAGTGTGGAGGTGTCAGGATCGTGGGTTCGTCCTTCCTCTTTAGCTAGCAGGTCATTTAGCTTTCTGAGCCTTTGTTCTGTGCCTTCCATCATGTGAAGGTGTTACCTGCTTTGTCTGTTTCAGAGGATTATGCTTTCCAAGTGTGATTGTTCTTGGAAAAAATGGATTAAAACTGATTTAGTGACTTGCCCAAGAAAAGTTGGTTAGTGGTAGACAGTGATTGGAACCTTGGTATGTTTTCATGCTTTCTCCATTAACATCTGAACCTTTTCATAGAAAAGTGTTTGGGGAAATATTTAGCGTGTGAATTTATTTTAAAGTTTTTTTAAAAAAAATTTATTGATTTTGGAGAAAGAAACATCGATTTTGTGTGTGTGTGTGTGTGTGTGTGTGTGTGTGTGTCCAACTCGTTTATGCTTCATTGGTTGACTCTTGTATGTGTCCTGACCATGGGTGGAACCCACAACTTTGGTGTATCAGGGTGATGCTCTAACCAACTGAGGTACCCTGCCAGGGCAAATTTATTTTAAATTTGGTAACTACGTTCGAAGTAAACAGTAGATCTTAATAGTTGCTGATGCATAATTCAGTATTATTAATCCAGAGTCAGATCCCTTCTGGGGTTGTTTTGCTTTTGACCTCTCCTGTTAATTTGGTAAATGGCAAGTGAATCATAGGGTTGACCTGAAAGGAAATGAGGTTTTGGAGATGTAGAATCTACAAGATAAGATTATTTCAGAAGTTCAGTTGCAGGAAACGTGCTGGAATCTCACACAAGACATTGCATGTGGACCATAGAAGAGAAGCGTATGTGAACCTTTGTTGATTACAGCCAGGACCTGTGCTGCAAATAAAAGCATGGAGGCAGTGTATGAGCCCTGAACACTTAATGGTACAAGCAGGGTAAAATCTCCCTTAAATGAAATGCTTGGCTGGCCACTGTGGTGTGCGATGTGGGTGGTGACTTGACAGCTCACTGTGTTCCAGAAGTCGCTCTTCTGTGCCATGCAGATCCATCAAGATTAGTCAGGCACAGAGAGATCCCTGAATGGTGCAGAAGTAAAATGTGAAAGATCTTTTGACCTGTCTCTGTGGTATACAGGCTTGTAGCTCTTTTTTAGTTCTTAACGTGTGCCCATTGTATATACTCTCAGTAATTCACGATGTTCCTTTTCACATTTGAGACAAGTAGTGCTGCACATGTGGGGCCTGGGTGAAGGTGCTCCCAGTGCTGTTCCTTCATTCGATGGCTTCTGTCTTCTTGAATCAGAAGGGATGGCTCGTCCATCTCAAGCCTCTGCGGCCTTCCCCCGGACTGGGAGAAGGCAGTCTTAGAATTGCCTTTGTGGACTGTAGCCACCATCCTGGCTCATTTATTTAATTTATTTTTTTTACTCCTCACCTGAGGATATTTTTTCCATTGCTTTTCAGAGAGAGTGGAAGGGAGGGAGAGAGAGAAACATCCATTGGTTGCCTCCCGTACTCGCCCCAACGGGGGCCAGGGATTGAACCTGCAACCGAGGTATGTGCCCTTGGCCAGAATCGAGCCTGGAACCTTCAGTCCACAGACCGATACTCTAACCACTGAGCCAGAGCGGCTAGGGCCTGGTTCATTGGTGTTTATATTCTTTGTGTTGAATAAATTCCGAATTTCCCCCATATTAAATATGCGACAATACGAAGAGTAATATCACAGCACTGTGCGTACCCTTCAGTATGGACAGGGTTTGTTGCTTGGACTCTCGCTCCCTCCGAAACTGATGTGCTTTTCTTCAGAGATGATAGCTCTGGCGCTGCAGATACCACTCAGGGCTTTCTTCATACTCCCGACAAATACTTCCTTGTCTCTTATCAGATGTAAAGCATAGTCGGCTTCTTCAGAAGGGAAAGAGTGAGTTGCCCGCAGTGTTCTCCGTACAAAGCTGATGGCTCATAGGGAGAAATACGGGCTATGTCCAGCTGGTTAATTATCTTAGTGCTTTATTCTTAGGAATTCTGTTTATTGTACCTCTGTGTTTGTGTATATGTCAGTATTGATAACCTTACAGTGTGCATAAATAGGGATATTAATATTTACCTTTGGTGTACATATTTAAAGTTTTTATTTAGGAAACTTAAATACATCTTTCAGGCACCCATTGTATGTGACACGTATACTAATTGATAAATCCTATTTCACACAAAGAATAATTGAGGAACACTTTTCTTTTATAGTTCTCTGAAGTGAGCTGATAACCTGTCATATTCCATGTTGGTAATAGAAACTGTAATGTTCAAGATAATCCAAATTTAGATCCTCTAAGAAATGAAGTTTTTCTAATTACTTAAGTTGCTTCATTCATATTTAATTTCTTGCTCATTTTGCCATGTCTGTAATACATTGCAATTGATGGAATGTTTTAAGTCCTCCCGAAATTCATATATTGAAACACCCCCAGCATGAGGGTATTAGGAGGTGGAGCCTTTGGGAGGTGACTAGGTCATGAGAGTGGAGCCCTCATGAATTAATCCCATGAGTCCTCGGGAATTAGTGCCCTTATAAAAGACTCCAAGGAGCTCCCTTCCCTCCTCTGCCACGTGAGGACCCAGCCCGGAGGCAGCTGTCTGTGAACCAGGAAGCTGGTTCTCACCAGACACCAAATCTGCTGACACCTCTATCTTGGCCTTCCAGCCTCCAGAACTGTGAGGAATAAATTTCTGTTGTTGATAAGCCACCCAGTCTGTGGTATTTTGTTATAGCAGCCTGAATGGATTGGGACACACACTAAACACGTTCAGACACTAGAGAGGGAAAACAGAAAATTAAATGGATCAAGTTTGGTAGCTAAGGTAGGGATACACTGACTGTAGTGTTGAAATGAGAATTATATTAGAAAGTATTATATTAGAAAAACTGACCTGACCTTAGTCTTTTATGCTGTAAAACTAGATTTCAGCATTTCAAATCATACGGTTGTATAGTTCTTTAATTATTGTCCAGTGTACTATATTTCCAGTTATCTTCAGAATGAAAAAGAGTCTTAGGTCTCATTCAACTCAGTAAGGAGTCAGTCCACTCCCTCACCCTGAACATTTCCGTCTTTTGGGCTAGATGAAAGGTAGGAGGGGTGAGCTTGAAAATAGATGGGCCTTACCTGGACACTAAATAGGTCACTTATCTCAGCCAAAATGAGATGATTTACTCCTGGATTAAAGATTCTGTGGGAACAGTAATAGACATTTGCTGTCTGTCTTTTTATTTATTCATTTATTTTTCATGTGCAGTTGTAGATACTTGTAAGTGTTGGATGAGTGAACTGCTTCCTTGTCAGGTCAGGACTGCTTTTAGATATTGCTGTGGGCTGACTGAGTATGAACAGGACAGGACTAAGGGGCAGCCTGGACAGTGGACACTATATGCGATTGAATTCAGATTAACCATAGTGCAAAAAGGAACCCAGAGGAAATTTCACAATAATAGGTTATGGGGACTGTGTGGCACATTTGCTTCTGGAATTGTTGACCAGAATAAGTGATTTATCATTAAAGCCAAGAAATAGATAAACTTTTTAGTAAATTGGAATTTTTAAAGGATCTCCATAGATGGCGCTTGAGATCAACGCTCATAAGATTCTCTCAAATAAGATTGATTAAGCCACACAATAAAAAGATAGCATTTTTGTCCAGCCGTGGGCTCAGTGGTTGAGCATTGACCTATGAACCAGGAGGTCACGGTTCCATTCCAGGTCAGGGCACATGTCCAGGTTTCAGGCTCCATCCCCAGTAGGGGGCGTGCAGGAGGCAGCCGATCAATGACTCTCTCATCACTGATGTTCCTATTTCTCTCCCTCTCTCTGAAATCAACATTTAATTAAGAGGTAATATTTTAATATTGGCAGATCATGAGTCTTCTGTAGTTATTCGGAGTTACTTTCTGAAACGGTCACAGAACACAGATGGAGGGGAGGGCAGCCAAGGGTCAATTTAGAGAGTTCAGTTCCCTTCCAGAGCACAGTGATTTTGACCCCAAAGTTCTGTGTGTGTGTGTGACCATACAGCCCAGATTTACCAGCACAGCCTCAAATGTAATAGTTAGGTTTTCCCCTAACTAATCCCATAAAATCAGGAATTCTACCGTTTTTCTTGTTTTCAGAGAGCCTCTTGTATTTTGTTGTTAGTTGCCCCCTTTGCCCACCAAGTACTGGTGTAGAATTAATTACTTTTGAAAGTGAGGAAATACAGAAAATAAATGGATGTTTTTAAGAATAAAAGTAACGTCTTTTTCTTTACCCAAGTTCTAAGACTTAACAGTTGTTAAGTCTAGAAAAACATAAAAATGCCTGGCAAATACCAGACAGTATATCTGTATAAGGACCAAGGAATGAAACTGCTGGGTCATAGGGGAACTGCCCAACTCTAAAGCGGTGGCACTATTTTACAGTTATATCAGCAATGTATGAGGATTCTTTCTGATTTCTTCCTTGCCCTATTTTTATTGAATGTATTGGGGTTACAATGGTTAATAAAATTGTATAGTTTTCAAGTGTACAGATCTGTAATACATCATCTGTGTATTTTATTGTGTGTTAACCATCCAGATTCTAGTCTCCTTCCCCACCATTGACCTTTACCCTCTTCTACCTGCCGCCGCCCCCATCTCTTTTATTTTAACCATTTGTGTGGGTGCGAAGGTATCTCTTTGGTTTTGATTTTCTTTGCTTAATGACTGACTGATGGTGTCATTTCATGTGCTGATTGGTCATCTTCTTTGGAGAAAATATATTCAAAATCTTTGGCTGTTTTTTTTTTTTTTAATGTTGAGTTTTAAGTATTCTTTATATGTTCTAGATACAAGTTCCTTGTCAGATAATATGATTTCCAAGTATTTCTCCCCATTTATAGGTAGTCTTTTCACTTCCATGAATTGTGTGCTTTGAAGTACACAGGTTTTCAGCTTTGGTGAAGTGCATCTTACCTGTTTTTCTTTTGTCATCTTTGGTGTTATCTAAGAGATCATTGCCTAATCCAAGGTCATAAAGATTTATACCTGTTTTCTTATAAGAGTTTTGTGATTTTAGCTCATACATTTATGTCTGTCATCGGTTTTTAGTTAACTTTTGGATATGGTGTGATGAGAGGTAGGGCTCCAACTTGACTCACTTATAGATATCCAGTTGTCCCAGCACCATTTGTTGAAAGGCTGTTCTTTTCCATTGAATTGTCTTGGTACCCTCATTGAAAATCAGTTGACCGTAAATGTAAGAATTTATTTCTGGACTCTTAATTTTTTATTGATTTGTATGTTGTTCAGCCACTGACATAACTGTCTTGATTACTGTACATTTGTAGTAAGTTTTGAAATTGGTAAAGGTGAACATTCAAACTTTGTTCTTATTTTCAAGACTGTTTTGGCTCTGGGGTTTCTTGAATTTCTGTGAATTTTAGGGTTAGCTTGTTTATTTCTGCAAAAAGGGCAGCTGAGATTTGATTAGGATTTATATTGAATTGGTCAATCTATTTGAGGAGTTTTGCTACTTTAATTTTATGTCTTTTGATCCATGAACATGGGATGTCTTTCCATTTATTTGGTGTTTTTTCTTTGGTAGCCTTCATTGTACATGTCTTGCACTTCTTTTTTTCAAAAGAATTATATTTTGTTAAACATATTTCTAATAATTTTATTTTTAATGTTATTGCTAATGGAATTGTTTACTTAATTTCATTTTCAGGTTGTTTGTTGCTTGTGTATAGATTTTTGTACTGAACTTGTATCACGTATAACTTGTTTTTCTCATAACATGTTACAGAAGTATTTCTGTGCGGATGGCTGCATGTGCATCTACCTCATTGCCCTAACAAGTGTATATTGAGCCCCTGCTCTGTCATAGGCAGTTTTCTAGATGCTGGTGGAGACAGCAGTGCACAAACCCCACCCAGACTCCTGTTTTCATGGACTTATATTTAGTAGGGGAAGAGATACTGTAAACAAGCTGTATAAAATATATTGTATCTTCCATAGTGCTTTTAAGGAAAAAATAAGGAAGTGGGATATAAAGTGTTTGTGCATGGAGGGGATGGATATACATTATAGGGTGGCCAGAGACAACCTCACTGAAATGGTAACTTGAGTAAAGAACTGAAGAGGAGAGACCTAGCCTGTGGGTATGTGGGGGAAATGTTTCAGGCAAAGGGTAATGAATATAGAAACCCTGGGGTTGGGGAGTGTCTGGTGTGTCTGAGGAATAGTGAAGGTGGCCAGTGTGGCTTTAGGAAAGGAAGTGACTGGAAGTAGAGTCAGAATGTAGGGTCCAGACCATTTGGCCATAATAAGGTATTTGATTTTTTACCTTTTGAGTCATAGGGAGCCACTGAAGTTTCTTGAAAAGAGGAGCAAAGAGGTCTTAGGTTTTTAGCAAGATTACTTTGACTGCCAGGTTTGAGCGTAGACTGCAAGAGGGGAGTGTTAACTTTGTCTGAAGATCACGTGGGACAGGTCATATTTTGGTGGCCGTCTTTGAAAAATACAGTCTGCCACATAGGCCATTCCATGAGTTTGATAAATGCGTACACTTTTGCAGCACCAAATTCTATCAAGTTATAGAACCTTACACCCCTTCCTAATCAATTCCTGCCTCCACCCCCCAAATCAACCAGTGTGCTGATCTCTTTCTCCATAGATTAACTTGCTCTAGAATTTCATATAGGTTATATCGTACGTACTTGTATAAGGTTTCTTTTACTCAGTGTAATATTTTTGAGATTTATTCATGTTAATGCATGTGCCAGTAAGTAGTTTGTAACTTCTTTCTTCTACTAAGGGTCGGTTACCTGGGCTCTTTCCAGTGCCTGGCTGTTATGAAGAAAGCTGCAGTGAACAGTTGTGTCAGTCTTTATGTGGATATGTGTGATTTCTTTTCTCTTGGATAAATACCTAGGAATGTGATCATTGGGTGGTAGGATTGTTATTATACATTTGCAGATCGTTTCCCCAAATTTGTTGTTCTGTTTTATGCTCCTGCCAGCAGTGTTCCATTGCCCTACATCCTTGCCAGCATTTGGGGCTGGCACTCTTTATGATGTAGCCTGGTAGTAGATGTATAGTGGTTCGCCTTCATAGATTGAAGAGTACTTTCACTTGATAGATAATTGTAGGTTGACATGTTTGGGGTTTTTTTGAGCATTTGTTTCTGAGGAAAAGTCTGTGGTTATACTTATTTTTCTTTCCCTGTACTTAAAGTCTTTTTTCTCTGGCTTTTAAAAAAATATTTTTTTATCACTGGTTTTGTGATTATCCTGATAAGGATTTGTTGAGTTCTTTCTTATTTTTTAGTCTGTGAGTTTGCTTTTGTTAACTTTGAAACAGTGTCAACCATCATTTCTTCATTTCTTCCCATGTGCGCCCCTCTTCCAACTACGCTGTCTCCTCGGGGCTCCAGTTGCACGTATGTTATACCGTGTGATGTTGTCTTCAGGCCATTGACAGGTTATTTTTAGTCTTGTGTGTCTGTGGGTCATTGTGCTGTCTCTTCCATTTCACTGTTTTTTTCCCCCTACAGTGTCAGATACTTTCAGAAATTTTAGTTTGTGTTTCTAGAGTTCCATTTGATTTGTTTTAGTGTTTTCTACTTCTTTGTTCATGTAGTGTTCCTTCGAATCCTTGAGCGTATTGAGCATAGTTGTTTGAAAGTCCTTGTCCACTGAATCCATCAGGTCTTTCACTTCAGAGTTTATTGATGGGTTTTTCTGTGGTTATGGGTCCTATTTTCCTATTTGCATATTTAGTAATTTCTTACTGGAGGCTGTGCACTGTATAGTCTGTAGTCTAGTGATTGCATTTTGTTCTGTTAGAGTGTTAAACTTTGTTTTAGCTGCCCCCCAGGTAACTCTGGTCAGCTTGAGTGCCTAGAGAAGGCTTTAGTTTAAGGCTGGTAGCTACCACAAAGGCCCGGCCCCTCTTAGTACTCTCCGAGTGCCTCCAGGGTCACCCTGTTGTCTTCACCCTGGCTGGGAAGAACTTTGGGATCTCCCAGTCCTGTAAGAGCACTGTGTTGAGAAAACACAGGCCTGCCCTGGCTGGTGTCACTCCGTTGTGGGCTGTGTCTTGTGCACGGGTCCTGGCACACACCCTGGTTGCGACTGGATCCCCTGTAGGGGGTGTGCAAGAGGCAGCCAATCAGCGTTGAGCTCTCACATCCATGTTTTTTCCCTTCTCTTCCTCTCCCTCACTCTTTCTAAAAATCAATAAGAATATTAGAGGAAAGAAAAAGAAAACATAGTCCCCATTAGTATGAAAGTAAAAATGTGAGTAAGATGAGCTCTACCTCCCATCCGCCAGCTTACGACTAGATGCACTGACAAACTTGGGGTAGAAATTAATAAATTATTGTTAAGATATTAGGAACGTATAGTGAGACCAAAACAGACAGTGGTTGTTTACAGAAGAGCTGAGAGAGCCCTGCAGGATATGGCCTTTACAACCAGTAGAGTTTTAACAAGGCCTGACAGGTGAGGTGGAGGCTAGCAAAGGACAGGGTAGTATCTCTGAATGCCGTGTCCTGAGAAACACGTGCGCTGGAGCCAGAAATGCAGGTGGCCAGCGCACGATCGCCATAATCCAGCAACGGGACTGGGTCCCAGGTACCTGCTGGTGATGGCACGTGGTCGGCAGTAGGCTTGCACGGACGGGTAGGGTGTGAAGTTTGAAGTTTATCCTGTGGGCATTGGGAAAGCAATAAAAGAATTTTAGCATGAGAGTGACATGGACAAATTCAGGTTTTTAGGAAGATAATTCTAGCAACAGAAACAAGGGTAGAGACAGAAGGAAACCAGTTGAAGTAATGGGGGTCTGACAGTGTTGGTATGCAGCGGGGGGAAGCAAGAGGTGTTTCAAAGTTAAAATTTACAGGATTCAAGTATAAATTAGAAGTGTGTAGAGGGAATGAGCATGGCCTCTGGAAGCAGACAGCTTGTATGAATCTCAGTCTCGTATTTACTAGTAAGTGCCCTAAACAAGCTGCCCAACAGAAGATGCCCCTCTTTTGTAAGATGTTACCATTTTCAAGCACTAGAAAGAAAATGAATGTTGCATATGTTATGTTCTCTGAAGCTTGGTCTAGTCCGGGAGATAAGAGGCTGGAAGGACAGGTTTTGGCCAAATTGTGTCTTGTTTCATCTGAAGTGTTTGGGAGATTGGCTTTGTTTTGGAAGCAACTCAGAGCCAACAGAGGACGGATTGGAGCTAGTGTTGGCGTGCGGGGGGATCTCAGGGATTTCTGAGAGTGGCTGCACTAGGCGAGCGTGTGCCTACTGGGAAGGAGAGGGAGGAAGCCTTCTCTTCAGAACAGGACTCACAGTTTTCCCATTTGTGCAGCTGGACTGATAGTGCTGCTGTTACCTCACTACGTGGGTTTTTCTTAATATCTGCTAAATCCAGCTCGTGCCTCAGCTCGTTTATATTTCACTTCATGAAGACTCTTTTCTTTTTCCCACACTCAGTAGGAGCTCTGTGTGCAGATATCCGGTGCTGCTCATTGACAGCACTTAACTGTGCATTGCAATTGTATAATTTATTTATTTTTTAAAAGTATGTTTTTATTGAGTTCAGAGAAAGGAAGGGAGAGGAGAGAGAGATAGAAACATCATTGCTGAGGGTCATTGATTGGCTGCATCCTGCACGCCCCCTATTGGGGGTTGAGCCTGCAACCCGGGCCTGTGCCCTGACCAGGAATCGAACCCAGATCTCCTGGATCCTAGGTCGATGCTCAACCGCTGAGCCACACTGGCTGGGCTATTGTGGTTTTTATTATTCGTGCCCATTTTCCGCATCACATGGACAAGAGGTCATGTCTGGGTTCTTTATCATTGCGTCTTCACCCACTCAGCAGGTACACAGAAGCTAGTAGACATTTCTTACTGGGTTGTAACTGACATATAGCACTGTACTATTAGTTTTAGCTAGTAGGCATTTTTTGAGTGAATGGCTAAGAATTTGGAGGTTAACAAGTATCAACCTACCCAGTAGTTAGGCTCAGTAAAAAGAGGGGGATGGACCAGTTTTTTCTTGCGTGACTAGGACTGTAAGATTGGGCACGTTCAGGGTGGAGTGAGTTTTTTTGTGAATAACTGAGTTTGATTTTAGATCAAGGTAGATGTGCACCATTGATAACAGAGTAGAAGGCTTGTAACTCAAGAGGGAAAGACTTAAAAAGATGTCAGGATCTTCAGTGTGGAGGTGCTGTGGGAATGGGTGATGTTGCACAGAATTAATTTAGGTTAAGAGAAGGGGCTAGCGATAGAAATTTGGAGGGGGCCATGAATGAGGAGGAGCTGCCTGTTGATTGGAAACCTTACAGATAACACAGTCGATTAACATGTACTTTGTATGTTACATGTATTATATCCTTTATTCTTACAATAAAGTAAGCTAGAGGGAAGAATATTAAAATCACAAAGAAGAGAAAATACAATTACAGTATTTTTTGGAAAAAAGAACTATATGTAGGTGGACCTGTGTAGTTCAAACCTGTGTTGTTCAAGTGTCAGCTGTGCATG
Organism: Miniopterus schreibersii; assembly: GCF_964146895.1. Lineage (NCBI taxonomy): Eukaryota > Metazoa > Chordata > Mammalia > Chiroptera > Miniopteridae > Miniopterus > Miniopterus schreibersii. Next base: position 1,111,956 of record NC_138124.1, read on the forward strand.
TGTGTTCATTTTCTACCGTCATCCTGTAGGGCACTGGGTGGGCTTCTCAGGGACTTGGTTTCTTCATATGTAATAAAAGGAAATGGATCTCAGTTTCTGTTCCACTGAGACACTCTGTCTACAGATGAGTTAGGAATTTACAGTGTTTATTTGGGTGCATGCTGTAAGCTTCAGAATTTGCTTTTTGAAAGAGTTAAGTTTTGATAGATACATTTGATTTAAGAAATGGGGGGTGCGTGGTAGAGGAGGTCAGAGGGGGAAAGGGGAGACATATGTAATACTTGGAACAAAGATAAATTAAAAAAAAATAATAATTGCTACCACATGTTGAGGCCCTATTATGTACCTGGCAGCACTGTTTCACATACTTTTAAAACATTTTTTCTAGTACAACAGCCTGGCACCTGAGGCACACAGGTCAGACCTGCCCAAGGCAGGCAGTGGAAAGATAGATGCCCACATGTGTGCCTAACATAGATGCTCAGCACACAGAGTTCAGTTAAAAGCTAAACTGCTGTGGGTCCATGAGGGAATTAGAGGCACGTGGTCAGGCAGTTGTGATGTATTTTCAGCCCTTGCGGAGGGAGGTGAGAGTGCAGAGAGGGCCTGCGCGGAGCTCTAGTGACAGCGGGAGGCATGGGTCTGCCAGCTGAGCCCTCCGCCACGCCTGCCTACCCAGCCTCATGCCCCTGCGTACCACAGCAGGGGCTCTTGTCTCTTGACGTGTGTGTTTGGATGCTCATGAATATTATAAAAAATGAATTTGCAGTTGTCTTATATAAAAGAAATTGAGTGAGATGTTTTATATTTTAGGTTAAACCCCTGTAAGATCCTGATTTTAGAAACCACCAGCTCCTCAGAAGTTCGGCGAAATATGGTATGTTTCTGTTTTATTTTCTTGGAATTCCAGATTGCATGTGTATCTGAGTGGCACGGTTAGAGTAATGACGAATGCGTGCAGCAGATGTGGGTGCCTGCCAGGTTCGGAGCATCGCGCCAGGTGCTGAATCACTGTGCTCCCAGGTAGACGGTGTGAGGGGCCCGCGGGGGGTGCTGAGTTTAGAGGAGGTCAGTGTGCTGGGAGGAGTGAGACAGTGTGCCTGAGAAGACGGGGCGGCAGGTTTGCTCTTACGCTGGGTTAAAAATAGCTCCCATTTGTTGAGACCTTACTGTGTGCGGGGCACTGTTCGAACCTCCATGTGTTGGTTTGCTCATCCTCGTGACAGCCTCAGAAATAGATCCCACTGTTCGTTTAGCGCTACCTATGAGGCAGCAGCTCAGGGAGAGTCAGCCGCTTCCCGAGATTTCCCAGCCAGCAGGTGAGCGCACGGGCTCGAGTGCCGGCCGGCTCTGGAGCCTTGTGCTCTGCCGAGCGCTGGACCTCGTGCGGAAGGGGCCAGAAGGGGACTCGACTCAGTAATTTTCAAACTCCATGCGGCTCTGTAGTGAATTCATGCACCTCAATTAATTACTTAAAAGGTATTTTGAGTGTCCCATGCTTATACTTACAGGTGGGGGAGAGAGACTTGCCTGGTCCTTGTAAGTCCAAGTACACTGTCCATCTTGTGGGAACCCGAGAGGGGACCTGGTTCCTTTCAGGGCACCATTGCCTCTTCCCCATAGGACCTCAGGAATGTTCTTAGGTTCTTACAAGGAGACAGGAGCTGTGATTGGAAAACCTGAGAAACTGAATGATTTCCAGGTATTCTATGTCCCATTTATTACAGCCCCCGAAAGTTACGTGTGTACTTATGCCAACCCTCACCTGTATCTGAATTTGAAGCCCAGGCTTATAGGCTGTAGAGGTGTGGGGTCACGCAATCTTGGGGTTCTCAGCTACCTCGCCTTTTCACGTAACCCACCTTCTGTGGCTGTCACTCGAAGGTGTGAGTTTCCAAAGGTCCTTTTTTCCTCTCTCCCAGTTTTCTCATCTTTCCTGAGTTGGCTTCTCAGATGGGTCTGGATGCACAATTTGGCAGGGAAATCATCAAGGGAAAGACTGGTTCCATGAAATGAGCTCTTGATACTGGACGTCTCAGGCATATGCCTGCAGAACTACAGCATGATTGAGATGCCCGATGAGTTTGACCGTGACAGGAAAGTTAGCTGAGGCCAAGTAAGGGGATCCAGCGGCCCTAGGTTAGGGAGGAGGAAATGTTTTCATAATCTGCCTGTCTCATGAAATTGAATAGTGGTGGGTATATGGTTGAGAAAGAGCTGAACCCATTTTCATGTTAAATTGCTTAAATAATAGAGTAAGTGGGGCTAGGCTTAGGTGAACATGTGTGTATATGTACATACATAGCTCTTCTATTAAGCGTTTGGCTACCTGGAAAATACTGTGACTGTTAGTCCCATTTAAATATTACCATAATTGTGGGTCCCAATCCATGTTCTAAATCTTTACTTATTTACATTTATTTATAAATGATGCATTTAACATGTAGGAAAATGAAACAAATCAGAAGATTCTAACCCTGGATGGAAAGTCGGTAGAACTGGGTTTTAGTAGCTCCACCACTAATTCTAAAATCTTGGGCAAGTCAGTTAATCACTCTGAGGCTGCTTATTTAGTTATTTTTTAAATTGTTACTCTCGTGTTTGCCCTGATTAGGTAAGAGCCTAAGTAAGTTGTCATGAGAGTCAATCAAGATGTTGCTGACCATCCTTTGTAAACTGGGACCCTCCATAAAAGTACAAGAGATGATTACCAGTTTCTGAAGAGATGGGTTAAGAAAAGTTCTGGGAAGTAGTCCTTAAAGAATTTCTGTGATTACTCTTCCGATGAATGTTGCGTTAACACCTCATTGGAAGCTTTGAAGATTATGTTTTGAACAGTGAATCGGGTGTATATATAAAGTGTTCTAACTAAAGATTTGTTTAATTTATTAGAATTATTAAATCTACGCTCAGATCAAGTTAGCAGCTAGACTGGTGTGACAACCTGTTTTTAATCAGTGACTCAAAGCTGTGATCACCCTGATGTCAACGAATGGCCACAGCTTGTAAAAGGTAATTTTTGAATGTTATTTTACAGCCTTTAAAAGGCTGTCATTGTAAAGTAAAGTACGGTCTGTAAAAAGTGAAGAAAATGTATGGTTGGCAAGAGTTGATTTGCTTCTCCATTTACTCTCCTCTCTAAAATATTCCGCGCCTTTCCCTCCCCCAGACCTGTCTGTGTGAATAAAAGGAAGGTAGCCCTCAAAAGTTCCAATAAGCGTTTTATTTTGAACATTCTCGAAACTATGAAAAAGTTCTCAATGAGCATTTTCAGGTGTGCCTCCTGTGTGGCGCGAGTCGTACCTGGACGTTGGCGGGAGCGCTTCTCTCTCCGGAGAGCTTGAGGCAGCGCGGCCCAGGGAGCCTCCGCGGCCGCCTCCAGCTCGGGCTGTGGCGGTGTTCGGGGCGGCGGGCGGCAGGGGCCTCGTTTTCTGCCCGCCAGATCAGCACCTAAAACAGACTCTTCCGAGCTTGTGTTTCCTTCTCTAATGTTCCTTGCTTATTGTTTCAGTTTTTAAATTTCGTTTCTGATTTGTTACTCTGACCAACCGTACGTGAACCTGAGTCCGTAGTTTTTGTTTCTCCTGCGATGACCTCTCCTGAATGTGGTAAAACTGCGAGCACGGGTTGGACCCTTACTTCCAAAACCCTGGCAGTAAAGCTGCTTCGTGGTTTTGAGAGTTTGGAATCCTAACTTTGGGATATTTTTGGTAAAGTATTTAGAATACCGTGGAAATATGCTATAAGCAGAATCTAGACATTTATTCCGATACATACTAAGAACAACTGTGTCAACCATGTGTAAGACCCGGAATAGCTCTGTTTTAGGGTAATAGTCTCTCAGTCTTTCTTTTTCTGTTAGCCTGAATTGGTTTAAATTACTTGGTTTGATTATAATGGTTCTTAGTAGCTTGCTTTAATTTGTTAATATTAAATGATAACCTAGTATGTTTACAATAGCCGGGAGGCTTTTCGATGCAAATATTTAATAGTCTCTTGTTTCGGGATCAGCAATTGGAAAGTCGAATGTCGTTGCCATTTGATGATGTCTTTCACCTCTGTCCCATTTCAGAATCCCAGCCCGGCGGCAGTTTCACTGTGCTTCCCAGACTCGGACTTGCCGTCTCGCTCCTGTCTGTCCCTCTCTGCAGGAGTATTTTAATTTTCCTGTCACTGTGCCCTCATCCTCCCCCCCTCCCCCGTTCATTTGGAAAGTTCTGCCGCCTACCTGTTTGAAAGCTTCTAACCTGCCTCTCTTCCCTTAGTGCCAGCAGGTTTATTTTTTGTTTTGCAAGCCTGCTCTGCCTCCTTACAGTATGACACCTGATGCTGGAGGGTCGCACTTTCAAAAATGAGTCAGCTGGCACATGGGGTTATCATCAGTTTTTAGCTCTTCTGTCTGAGAGACACCAGTTTGGAAGCAATCTTGGGGTTCTTGCCCACAAGGCTGGTGGAGACCAGGTGTGTCACCAAGGTGATTTGCTTGCTCCCTGGGGGAGAGGGTGGAGTGAAATTTTTGCATTTGTCACTGCCAAGTCACTGCCACCTTCAGCACGCCCTGATCTTTAGTTCTGATAGAATCTTGTATGAAAGCAAAAATGTAAATATACTGCAGGGAAGATCTACCATAGATGCTGGAGCCCCTTGTTTCCCCATTTCCCCCCAGACTGACCTATAGTGAGGGGTAATTTTAAAAGTCTGATAAATTAGTTTTTTAAAGATAAGAAATGTATAAAACACTTTTTTGCTGGGCTCTGATTTTGAGATGCTTTTGTTGAAGTTCAAAATTCGAAGCCTCAAGTCAGTGATAAATTCACAAATCAAGTTTTTGTAATGTCATTGTGAAAATTGAGCTTTTGACCTCTAAAGTATATTTTACTTACTTTGAGAATTTCAAAGTGTTATTAATCAGTATTCTGTTGATCCACCTTACTACACAGTGACTGATGCTGCTTGTAAAGGGAATTTCTTTAACAGCGTGGTAGGGATGGGCAAAATCGGGTCATGCCCCAGAATGAAAGTAAAAGGCCCTTAGTGTCTCAGAATTTTGAGTATTTCTACATGCATTAGCAGCAGTATATTAAAAACTAATAGAGAATATCTGGCAGCTGTTTGTAGCTGCTGTTAAGTCACAGGTGGTTACCTACAGCAGAGCATTAGTGCTCCAATGGCACCCACCCTGCCAGTGTATTTCCAGGGAACGCCAATTTCATTGTTGAACCCAGATGGTCATGATCAGAATGGTAAATCTGACCTGTCTCAAAATTCACTAAGGCTATTGGGTTTAAATATGACTTAACTAGAGCAGAGGTAGGCAGACTTTTTCTTAAAAGGGCCAAATAATAACCATTTTAGGTGTGCAGGCCCTTATGTGTCTGCGTTTCCCAGCTCTGCCCCTGTAGTGCAGAAGCAGCCCGGGCAGCATGTAAATGAGTGGGCGTGGCTGGGCTCCAACACAGCTGGACAAGTGCAGCTGCCCCAGGCCCAGTTTGTCATCCCAGGCAAACCCCTGGGATGACCCCTGACCTAAAGTTTGGGACTATGAATACCAGTGAATATCTAGAATACTGCATATAGCCAATACTTGGTTGTAGGAAGTTTCATAGTTGTATGTTTTTATTATAAATATTTGACTTTGTGAATAAATATGACTTACGCTGTTTTGTATGTTGGTATCTAAATGTAGTGTGTACAGTTTCTGTCCTTAACAAGAAGTGCTCTGAGTTATTATTAGTCAGCCCTACAGTAAATGTGTTGCATGGCAGTCGAACCTGACCACTTTTTTCTCATGTTGAAATCTTGAATTACGTTTAAAACTGTTAATGATTAAATCTTGTTTCCAAGTTTGTCTTCCCCAATGACATCTGCCCCTTTGTGGAATGTGGCATGTTTGCTGAGCTTTCCCCACTTGCGTTTTGCAGATCACCAGGAGAACCGCAGTCGGACGACATTGAAGCTAGCCGAATGTAAGTGGCTGGTGCGCTGTCTTCTCAGTTTCTCTAGACTGCTTTAAGTGGTACCACATATTTGAAAATAACTCAGCCAAACGAGAGTAATGCTTTAAAAGATAAGTCGAGAGGTAGCTGCCAGGAATTGAGAGAGGTGGGGAAAGAGTTCAGTTTAACAGTCATTTATTAGGTGCCCTCTGTGTGTAAGGCATCAGGTGCTGTGCAAACAAAGATGCATAGGAATTCATTCCTAACCTGCAGAAATTTACAGTCTACTTGGGAAAGACGTAGAAGCAGATCATTTCAGTCCTTGTGGTAGAAGGATGCTGGGGATGAAACGGAGCATAGAGGACCAGGGCACTCAGGTGTGCAGGAACCCAGTCCAGAGGGCAGGGAAACGGGTGGCCAGGGAAGGCCAAGTTAATTTTTTTTTTTTTTTTTTTTAAATATGTTTTTATTGATTTCAGGGGGAGGGAGAGAGAGAGAAACATCAGTGATGAGAGTCTTCGATTGATTGGCTGCCTCCTGCACGCCCCCTACTGGGGGCATCCAACTAGCCACACTGGCCAGGGTGGGATCATATAACTTTTTAAGAAATGGGTTTTTTAAAACAGTGTTTTGTGGAACATGAGGTTTGGTTAGGGGATTTGAGAAGACTGAAAACTTGGAAAGCTACTGAGCAGAATGGGTCAAGAAGGGGACCAAATAATTTTGAGTGTCTTCACACTGTTGAGTGGCTGGCTGAGGTTAGAGACCTTGTCATACCAGAAGCAGCAAGGTGTTTCAGGGTTAGGGATCAGTAGAGCAGATGGGACAGAATCCCTGGTGGCACATGTGTAGGATGGTAATGTTGGAGTGGTTTAAATTTATGTCATTGGCAGTGGCCACCAGTAGAAAGGTTGTTCCAGACGAACATGTTGGGTTGATTACAAAAAGCTTGAGAGGTCAGAGATGGTGTAAGTGAAACTCTTAAAAGGATAGGTGAGGAGGAGGTAGAGAGGTTGTGTGTTTATTGTGCCTGAGATAGCGATGGTCTGAAATAGAGAGGAGGTGAAGGCCGTGTAAGTTAAGGAAGTCAAGTATTTTGGGGTTAGTGTTGAACTAGATCAGGCACACGAACATTAGGGCCACCATGCTGATGGTGCAGTTGGGGGCAAAGTAGAGCCTTTAGTTGTGTGTACAATGTACCAGAACATGAAAGAAAGGAAGAAGGTATTCAGATCGATGACATGAGTTTCAAAGTACAAGTTTTGTTTGTGTTGTGTGGTGTTTGGGGAGATGAGCAATGTTTGTTTTTATACAAGGAGTTAGAAGAAGAATGATGGACTTAAAGGTTTTACTTGTATAGGAAACCTTCCCATAAAGGGTGCGTGCTGAGCAAAGGCTTTGGGGGTGAGCCAGGCTTTAGTGAAAGCTAAGAGGTCAGCAACCGCTGTGTAGAGCAGTTGGAAATGGGGGACAACCTGCATCAGAAATGGGTTCCAAGGGATCTTGGTGCATCAGGTTAGGGGGATGGACCAGGAAGAAAGAATGGGAAAGCATAGGTGAGACTTCATTGCAGAAGCTAAGGCTGGAAGAATGGGAGGCACGGTAGGATGTTTGTCACAAGTTTGCAGATGAAGCTTTTGTTCTAAGTTTTGGTAGTTTTAGCCAGCTGTCATATTGTTCAATGTGGCCGGGTTAAGGTAGAGTAACGGGAAATTAGATCTATCACGGTGTCTCAACAAAGGTGTCTAAGGTTCTAACCATAATTGCTATGGGAGTATAGCTCTAAGTCTTCATGTCGGCCCCCATTCCTCCAATTCCTGTACCTGCAGAAACCATACCCAGGCAGCAGTTTAGTGAGTTGAATAGGTCCAGGTTTGTTTTACCATAATCTCGTGAGTCCTGATTTACAAAACAGGGAATGAAGGATTCTTGGTTTTACCTAAAAGTGAGCTGGGATGTCCAATTAGTGGCACCGTCTTACAGTGAGTGAAGCATGATTTTTTGGGCACTTAGAGACACATTTGTACTTGGCACCCTTTAGGGAACACGGAGCACATCTTAAATAGTAATTTATAGGAAATTAAAGAAGATACCTGTTTGTTTTTGGGAATTCTTAGTGTTGCCTATTTCCCAGGGTGCAGAAAAACAGTAAAAATTTTAACAACTGCATGTCATTTTCTAGTTTAGCCTAAAAATAGAAGTAACACAATAATGCAGATTTTTTATTTAGTGGCATGTCTGTTCTTCCTGGATTTTGTTTAAATTTATACACACTCACCATGTAGTGGAGTCTTGTTGAACATATTAATTTAGACTCTTTGTTTCTTATTGATTTCAAAGTAATTTGCAGTAACTCCATATTTCTCATCTTTGGTAGTTGTTCCTACCTGTGTCTCTGACACTTAGGCTCTGTGTTCAGGTGTGTGACTAAGACAGTAACTGGAGCGAGGGTAAATATATTGAGTGATGTATGGTTCAGTATTCAGCAGGGCTATTTAAATAAACACTTAGTTTTCTGTAAGTGTCGGAATGATCCAGGACACTGTCCTCAGGCTACCATCATCCTTTCTAGGTAGAACGAAGTTACTAAACTTTTGCAAAGTGGTTATTTCTGCCCTTTTAATTTTCTTTCAGAAATGTAGGCGTTTTTTGGGATCAGTTTATTTGTAAATACAGTGATATGTATGCACACAGCCTAGAGAACTTAGGTACTCCCACCACCTTGATGAGCACTTAGCATAGGACAAGCCACTGTGCTCGGTACTACATGCATCATATCATCGGGTAGGCAAGCCGAGCCTTTTAATCAGTAGACTGAACAAGATTTTAGAGAATTGGTATAATTTCTTCTTTAAGTTTTGGTAAAATTCACCAGGGAACCCATCTGGTTCTGGTGCTTTCTGTTTTGGAAAGTTATTTGTTAATCCAATTTTTTAAAATTAGATATCCAGGTTGTCAGTTTCTTCTTGTGAGCTTTCACAGATTGTCTTTCAAAGAATTAATCCATTACATCCAAGTTATCAAATTTGTGGGCATGGCGTTTTCCGTAGTGTTCCTTCATTCCCCTTCTAGTGCCTGTGGGGTCTGTAGTGATGTCTCCCCTTTCGTTTCGGACATTAGTACCTCACGTCCCCTCTCCTTAGCCTTCTAGAGGGTTACTAATTTTATCGATCTTTTCAAAGAACCAGCTTTTGTTGATTTTTGTTCATTTCCTGTCTTCAGTTTCATTGATTTGTGCTCTGATTTTTTTTTCCTTTTTTCTGCTTTGGATTTAAGTTTTGCTCTTTTTCTGGTTTACTAAGGTGGGAGCTTAGACGATTAATTTTAGATCTTTTTAATACATGTATTCAAAGTATAAATTTTCTTCTAAACACTGCTTTCACACAACTTTTGATAAGTTATTTTTGTTTAGTTCAAAATATTTTTTGTTTTTCTTGCGATTTCTTCTTTGACTCATGTTTAGAAATATGTCGTTAGCATGTATATTTTTCTCCTATTTACTTTTAATCTCTATGTGTCTTTATAATCGAAGGGTAGACAACATACAGTTGGATCTTACTTTTTGACCCACTCTGACAAAGTCTCTAAATCGGTGCATTGTACCATTGGTGTTCACAGCGATTGCTGATGTAGTTGAGTTGATGTCTGACATGTTCGCCATTGTTTTATGTTTGTTGCCCTTGCTCTTTGTCCCGTTTTTGTCTTCTTTTTCTGACTTTTGTGGTTTTACTTGAGCAAAATAATAAGCTGAGAGATCTTTATCACAGAATTTACAACATGGTAGATACTCAAGTGTATAATTAGCCAAGAATTACATTTTCTATTGTGATTATCTTTGAATCTGGAAAAAACCATCGAAGACCATATTTACATATTTACTTCAGGATCGTCCCAGAGATATACAGGTACACTACACTGATGCCGACCATATTTACATATTTACTTCACGATCGTCCCAGAGATCTACAGGTACACTACACTGATGCCGACTGTATTATGAGGGAGGTGGATGGGTATATATATATTTTTTATTATAACTTTAATGTAAAATGTGACACTTTTTAAAAAAACTTTTTTTTTTTAAAATGAATGATTTTCTATAAATATTTAGTTCTACAATTTTTGTATTTACTGTATAACAAGCACTCTGGGCATTGAGATGATAAAGATCAATAAATCATTAATTAGGGGTTATTCTGGTATACATTTCGAACAGTAAAATTATTGATTTATATTAAAAATTTTTAATGAAAACTAGATCTTACCTTATAGTTAAAGTCTTGTTGGTTGGACTGTGGTAGTAATGAGTTCACGTAATTCGCTCAGTTGGGTTGTAACAGGCCCAGCCTTAAACCTGAACTGTGTCACAGATGACTTTTGTCACATCTGTTTCTCTAAGGCCTAGTACTATGTAGGCTACCTTTGTTCACGCTCCCAAAATTGTTACGTTAAATGTAACTGGGGGAGTGGTGGTGCGTCACAAAGGCAACATGCCTGAGGGAACAGAGAGACACTCCACTTGGTTGAGACACCAGAGAAGCAGTGCTGCTGGTCAGCCTTGTGGGCCGATCACACCCGCTTGGGCCCTTGGGTTGCATCTCTGGCTTCCTGATCCTCCCACCTTCACCCTTAGTTAAAGTTAAAGGCACTCTGCTCACAGGCTCTTTCTGAGCTTGGCCTTGCTCTCTGCTCTTCTGTCTCCACCGTTAGCTTTACGTTGCATGTCACAGCTGCTATTTCTTTTAGGTTCTGTCATCTTTAATTCTGATCTGCATCTTGTTGCTGTTTGCTCGCTGACACATCTTCACTCTCTGACAGCTGCTATTTCTATGGCTTCATCTTTGTCTTGTACTTTTCGCTTATTTTCCAGCCACCTAGTAGAGTCAATTTAAGATCTTTCCTGGCTTTCACCGCCTGTGCTGTTGGCAGCCACTTCCATGGTTCTAACCCCCGTGGTTGGCCATCGATACGGGGACATTAAACACGCTTTCCTGGTGTTCGTCACCTGGACCGTTAAATTCAGTGGCTGTGCATAGTTATGGTCAACTTATAACTCTTTTTCATTATTATTATTATGGGGCTTTTGTTTTTTTTGTTAAGTACTGGACTGTTCCAGTGCTGGTATTAGTGCCCTTGATGACCCAGGCATTGGATTTCCCTTTTTTGCCACTGATGCTAAAACCAGTTCTTTTGCCAATTGACCTGCTCTCTGAAAAGTTGCAACACGGTAACAGTGTTTCCCCCAGAGATTTATTTTGAAAATTTCCAGACATGCAGCCAGTTGAAAGTTTTTACAGTTGACACCATATGCCTACCATCTAGAGTCCACCACCATCTAGAGCCCACCACCATCTGGAGCCCATCACCATGTAGAGCCCACCTCCATCTGGAGTCCATCACCATGTAGAGCCCACCACCATCTGGAGTCCATCACCATGTAGAGCCCACCACCATGTAGAGTCCACCGCTGATGTTTCCTTTGCTTTATCATATACCTGTTCATGTAATCCATCTTTTAAAACGCATTTCGTAGTCAATTGCTGATATCAGTACATTCTCCCCTAAGGTGAAACCATTTTTAAAAAGGTTTCTGTCAAGTTTTCTAGAGTCGCTCTGGCCCTGCGCACGGGATTCGCTCCATAGAACATGTGCTTGTGGGACCGGATCACTGCCGCAGCCCCAGAAATCAGACGGAGTGGGAAGCAGCCTTTTACGTGCGGAAGCGCTTTTAGGTGTCTGCTTAAACTTTGAGACTCGCTCCCCCAAGTCTCACTTGATTCACCGTAGGGAAGGTGTCCTTTCACAGGAAACCAGCTTGTCATAAAGGACCGGTTTGTTTTGGGATAGGAAGACGCGGTGAGGTGTGAGGAGGGGCGGACAGCGCCGGCTCCTCTTCGGTGGCATGGTTCAGAATGGCGGAGAAGGTGTCCCTGAACGTCATGCTTCCTTCCTCCCTCTCTCCCTCCTCCTTCCCTTTTCTTTAATTTTGCCTGGGACGGGCACACATTTTGCTGCATGGATTTGCCGGGGGGAAGAGAGTGCGGAGGCCTGTGATTAGGTGGAAGTGTCCCTGGAGGGCAGGGAGCACGACTCTAAATAAAGACGTGAGAAATTTTTCGGTAAAGGGCCAGGTGCTATTTATTTTCGGCTTTGCAGGCCAAGGCCTAGCGTGTCTGTCAAACTACTCAGCTCTGCTGTCCTAGTGCGAAAACAGCCGTGGACACTGAAACTGGAATTTTAGATAATTTTCCATGTCACAAAATGTGTTTTTTTCTGACTTTTCAACCATTTAAAATTATAGAAACCTTCCTTAGCTTGCAGGCTATAAAAACAGGTGGCAGGCTAGACGCGGCCCCTGAGTGATGACTTGGCTGACTCCCATTGTATAGGAACAGTGTCCACACTCCTGACCTGTGTGCTCTAAATTTCACAGGGACACAGAATTGCACACAGATAGTTCAGGGTGTCACGGGAGTGAGGAAACAGGAAAACACTTACTGTGCTTGATTCCATTGATAGGAGGCCTTGGTGTGGCTTCTTTCCAGCCCCATCTGAGACAGCTGCTACTTCCAAGGCGTTGGGTCTTCCCTTACTGGTATTAAATCTCCCCTCAGTGGTATTAAAAGCCCTAGTTTTGGAGTCAGGCCTGGGTTCAAATCTCTTTTTAGATGTGTGCCTTGTTATGTAACTGCTGTGAGCATCAGCAGAATCAGGGTTAATGCACTGATTTATAGACTTGTGAGGGTTGTAATAATTGTAATAATAGTAGTGGCTAACTCTTCCCTGTGCTTGCTGTGTTCTGGGCAGTGTTCTACACACTTTACATAATTAACTCCTTTAACTCACGGCTATGGTAGTTCTCAGGTAGACCACCATTTTGACTTTTTTTTTTAAATCCTCACCCAAGGATATTTTTTTCCATTTTTTTTTTTAGAGAGTAGAGGGGAGCGGTGGGGAGGGAAGAAGGGGGGGGGAGAGAGAGAAACATAGATGTGAGACACATTGATTGGTTGCCTCCCACACTCACCCTGACACCCCGGGCCAGGGATCAAACCTGCAACCCAGGTACGTGCCCTTGACCCAGAATCGAACTGGTGACCCTTTGGTGCTTGGGCCGATGCTCTAACCACTGAGCAACACCGGCCAGGGCAGTACTTTTTAAAAAAAATCATACTGACTGTTTATAGTAAGCCTTGAGGTCACTTAAATCATGCATATAAAGTTTTTACACCACTAACATTTTTTCCATCCATAATTATTCATTGCAAGTAGCAATTACTATGCAAGTTGCATGTTTACGGTAGAAAAAATAAATTAGAAGTAGAAAGATACAAGAATTTTAAGAGACCCACTCAGTTACATTATTCAGAGAAAATGGCTGTTCACACTTTGAAACAGCAATGCCTTCACCCTACACTCGCTCATCTGTAACTGAGTCTTGTCAGTGCTGTGTGAGGAAGACAGGTCCTTGCCAGTTTCAGATCTTGGTGATTTTTATTTTTTTCATTGTGTGAATGGTAATTGTTTTAAGTAATCATGTGTCTTTGGGCGTTTTTCAAAACAGTGCATTTTTGCAAAAATTTCCAATTATTTTCCACAAGTGGGATCTGTCACTTACATGGTTCATTCTCTGACTCATTTTGAAGACTTGATGGGTGTTCCTACTTTTCCTCCAGAAAGGAGACACGCACCTGTTTACAGTCCCACTAGAGAAAGCTCCTGCCCTTGAGAGGCTGGCAGTAGCCTCCCACCTTTACTGGAGAGTCCCAAGTGGGGTGCCAGCACGTGGTATAAATCCAGCCTCTCCATGTCTCTCCGTTTACATGCAGTCACTTTAATACTTGCATAGAGATATATCTAAAATAATAGTCTTTAATTTTCAAACATGGGCTTGTATATAGCTACATGTAATAAAATACCTCTTAGTCATGTTCATGTAGTTTTTAAGTGTTTTTTGGGGGAGGGGATCTTTTCCCTGCTCGCATGCACTGAGTGGTATATTTGGAGAGTAGAAATAGCAGAATGAGTAGGGTGCGTTTGCATTGTTACTTTTTGCCACTTTGATAGCTGAGAGACAGAGTCCTACTTTTGAGGGAAAACTGGACTCATTGGATCCCCCCTTTTGTACTGCATATTTGCCTTCTTGTGAGTGTGCAGTTTGTCACGATTAACAAGACGCATCTCACAGTTAACAAGATGCAAACTCTAATGCCATCTGCCAGCAAGTCCTGCATAATAGTATGATTGTGGGGACAGTTTGAGAATTAAATTAGGTAAATTTTTTTTTTAGAGTTTTGATTATTTGTAGTTTTCATTCTGTGCATGCAAACTTGGGACCAAAAGGAATAGCTGTGAATGAGCTTCTCTGGATCCAGTAGACTGCTCGGCTCAGGTTATGGTGCCCTCGAGTCAGAGTAGAAGCCTGACCTCAGAGCCGAGGGAACCTGGAAATAGGTCGTGGTCCGGCTCCTTGCTTGACGGAATGCGCGGTCCCTTCTTCAATGTTGTGGGTGGCTCTGCTGGAACAAGAGCCCATGATGGGACATTAACCTGCATACTTCAAGTTCACAAAGTAAGAGGAATACACAATTCTGCCCCAAGGGAATTTAACGTATTTCCTATTCCTATGGCATGACATTAATGAGGAATTTTAATGGCATGTTTCGGTTCAAGATTTATGATAACACAGTATTGGATATTTCATTCATAAATTTATTTTTAAATCCCCCATATGGAAGATAATTGAGTTCTCTCTGGAAAGAAACACTTCTGTGTTAACTATAAAGCAGGTATTTTACAAACGGATGAAATAAAATGGTGATTATATAAAGGAAAGCCGGATTGATACTTTAAATAGACTCTCATTTCTTATGTTAATTTTTAAAGTGATAAAATACTAAAACTCTTAGTCATAAATCTTGTGAGTTTCACCTGTTATGATAGTTTAACTACATTTACCATCAAACAGGCTCCCCCACTTTTAAACCAAAGGAATGCAGATTCTGTTAAAACAGTGATTTTGATCAGCATTGGTATTTTTATCATAATGTCAGGAGACTGACTGAATATTTCACTGGTTAAAGAAGCCTCCTGTCAGTAGACCTCTGTTTCTACAGCTCATCTGAGTGTGCGAGCTGATTACTTGGTGCTTGACTAACTCGCTGGGATCTGTGGAGCTTTCTACCTGGGGGCTTACTAATCACTGTGCTGTTGTTTGAATGTTCGGACAGGAAGCGAGCAGCCGCAAAGCATCTAATAGAACGCTACTACCACCAGTTAACCGAGGGCTGCGGAAATGAGGCCTGCACGAATGAGTTCTGTGCTTCCTGCCCGTCTTTTCTTCGTATGGATAACAATGCAGCAGCTATTAAAGCCCTCGAGCTTTATAAGATTAATGCAAAACTCTGTGACCCTCATCCCTCCAAGAAAGGAGCGAGCTCAGCGTACCTTGAAAACTCCAAAGGCGCCGCGAACTCCTGCTCCGACGTAAAAATGAACAGGAAGGATGGATTGGTAGCAAGAAATGATTTTAAAGGTAAGATGCTCTATTTCTAAGAGAATTTCTGACTGAAACCAGCTTGGAGATTTAAAATGACGCGTGAGGGTTCTGTGCGTGTGCGGCCCAGTGGAATGACCGTGGGACGCGGTGGCTCAGTGGAATGACTGTGGGACGGCGTGGCCCAGTGGAGTGACTGTGGGATGCGGTGGCCCAGTGGAGTGACTGGGACGCGGCGGCCCAGTGGAGTGACCGTGGGACGTGGCGGCCCCGTGGAGTGACCGTGGGACGTGGTGGCCCAGTGGAATGACTGGGACGTCGTGGCCCAGTGGAGTGACTGTGGGATGCGGTGGCCCAGTGGAGTGACTGGGACGCGGCGGCCCAGTGGAGTGACTGGGACACGGCCGCCCAGTGGAGTGACGTGGGACGTGGCGGCCCCGTGGAGTGACCGTGGGACGTGGTGGCCCAGTGGAATGACCGTGGGACGCGGTGGCTCAGTGGAATGACTGTGGGACGTCGTGGCCCAGTGGAGTGACTGTGGGATGCGGTGGCCCAGTGGAGTGACTGGGATGCGGTGGCCCAGTGGAGTGACTGGGACGCGGTGGCCCAGTGGAGTGACTGTGGGGGGCGGCGGCCTCCGTGTCTGACGGGGCGGGGGCTTTGTGACCTCACCTGCGAAAGAGCCCCGGTTTCCTTCTGGTACCTTCTTCCCGTGTTTTGCTCACTGTCTCGCAGGCGTTGGGCACACGCGCCGCCTGTTGAGAATCATCGCCCAGCAGTGGCAGTCTTTTTTTTGTTTGTTTTTTTAAAATATGTCGTCATTGATTTCAGAGAGAGGGGGAGAGGGAGACACAGGGGCGATGAGAGTCGCTGATCGCTGCCCCCCGCAGCCCCGAGGGGATGGGACCCGGCGCCTGGGTCCTGGTGGACGCCCCGCTGCGGAGCCCCGCGGGCGCAGCCTCGGCCCGGGCTGCTTTCCGGCCGGTCCTGCTGCGGGACTGTTGAGCCTCTTTCTGAGTCCTCGACTCCACGCGCGCTTCGCCCCGCGAGGGATGGCGCTTGGATCAGGAGCGAGACGATGGGGCGTCCGGGCCACGCGCGGGGCTCGGGCTGCTTGTGTCGGGCGGGGCGCGGACAGGACGGAGGCGGCCCGTGGAGCCAGCCTGGCTTCCCGCAGGGCAGGCGCGGCCGGGAGGCGCCCAGCGCGGGGCTCCCCGAGGCCTCGCGTCCCCGGGGCGGGGGCGGGGCGGGGCGGGGCGGGGCGGCTGCCCCAGCAGCTCTTGGGGCCGGGCTGCGGGCAGAGGGGCGTCGGGCGCCCCCCGGAAGTTGCGCGCGGAGGTAACGCTGCCTCTCTCTGCAGACGTGACGCACCTGACGGAGGAGGTGGTCTACGAGATCCTGGAGCTGTGCCGCGCGCGCGAGGACTACTCGCCGCTGATCCGCGTGGTGGGCCGCGTGTTCTCGAGCGCCGAGGCGCTGGTGCAGAGCTTCCGGAAGGGCGCGCAGCGCTCCAAGGAGGAGCTGAAGTCGCAGGGCAAGGACGAGGACAAGGACGAGGACGAGGAGGAGGCGGCCGCCGCCGCCGCGCAGGGCGAGGGCTCCGCGCCCGCCCCCGCCGGCCCCCCGGGCGGCCGCGCGCCCGCGCCGGGCCCCGAGGACGTGTCGGTGGACGTGGAGGCGGTGCGGCGGGTGTACGCGCGGCTGCTGGCCAACGAGAAGGTGGAGACGGCCTTCCTGAACGCGCTGGTGTACCTGTCGCCCAACGTGGAGTGCGACCTGACCTACCACAACGTGTACGCGCGCGACCCCAGCTACCTGAACCTGTTCGTCATCGTCATGGAGAACCGCAACCTGCACAGCCCCGAGTACCTGGAGATGGCGCTGCCGCTCTTCTGCAAGGCCATGAGCAAGCTGCCGCTGGCGGCGCAGGGCCGCCTGGTGCGCCTGTGGGCGCGCTTCAGCGCCGAGCAGATCCGCCGCATGCTCGAGACCTTCCAGCAGCTCATCACCTACAAGGTCATCAGCAACGAGTTCAACAGCCGCGCGCTCGGCGGCGAGCGCAACCTGGTCAACGACGACGACGCCATCGTGGCGGCGTCCAAGTGCCTGAAGATGGTCTACTACGCGAACGTGGTGGGCGGCGAGGTGGACACGGGCCACAACGAGGAGGACGACGAGGAGCCGGTGCCCGAGTCGAGCGAGCTGACGCTGCAGGAGCTGCTGGGCGAGGAGCGGCGCAGCAAGAAGGGCCCGCGCGTGGACCCGCTGGAGACGGAGCTGGGCGTCAAGACGCTCGACTGCCGCGCGCCGCTCATCCCCTTCGAGGAGTTCGTCAACGAGCCGCTCAACGACGTCCTGGAGATGGACAAGGACTACACCTTCTTCAAGGTGGAGACGGAGAACAAGTTCTCCTTCATGACCTGCCCCTTCATCCTCAACGCGGTCACCAAGAACCTGGGGCTGTACTACGACAACCGGATCCGCATGTACAGCGAGCGCCGGATCACGGTCCTCTACAGCCTAGTCCAGGGGCAGCAGCTGAACCCGTACTTGAGACTGAAGGTCAGACGCGACCACATCATAGACGACGCGCTTGTCCGGGTAAGTGGGCCGCCGCCCGAAGGCAGTGCTAGAGCAGGTGCTGGTCACTGCGACGCGGTTGGGTGAATTCGGTTTATAAGCGTACTGTACGAAACATGGGCATGGTTTTTGTTTTTTATTGAATTCGTTGGGGTGACGTTGGTTAATAAAATTATGTAGGTTTCAGGTGCACAATTCCATCATCTGTACATTGTATTGTGTTTGCCACCCAAGGTCAAGTCTCCGGACATTTTTCATTGTAAATATAAGTCTTACACTTCTGTCGTTCCTGTTCAACTTAATTGGTCTGTTCCACAAAGTATTGGTTGTCTTTTTATAATGAATGATCTTTCTCGCTTTGAAAAAGAATAGATTTTCTAGATCTGCACAACTAACCCCAAAAGTTCCTCCATTCAGAAGTAAGTGGATGTTGGGGAAAGACCAGAGCATAGGAACCAGGGCAGTGCGGAGATAGCCCATAATAAGTGTGCATGTCGTCTTAAACGGGAGGAAAAGAGTGGTACAATAAAACCACATCAGAAAGTAACAAGTGCTGTGCAGATCACTCATCCCGTAACATCAGAGCTGCGTTACTGTGAAGTTCATGACGGGCCAGGCAGGGTGGGCGTGCTGCTGGCAAGACTGCCTGCTTGGTCCCTCGTGTCCCTGTGTGACACTGCCTGGCTGCGGTAGTTTCCTCCCCCTTAAGTATCTGTATGGACCACGCTGGATCTGGGAGATGGCCGAGCTTCTGGGAAAACAGCTATTTCAGGAATCTTGCAATTTACGGTGCCAGTTACCATCCACCCAGTCCAGGGAGCTGCAGCTGCGTGCACACTGGGAACACAAGTGCCCCCCACCTAGCTTCCTGTTTCTCCTGATGGGTTTCCTGCCATTCCTCTGCTTCACAGAGGAATACGTTTTACTGCCCCCATTTAAGAATGTGGGCCTGGCCAGAAGGCAAACCAGTTGCCCGTCAGTTGTAACACAATTTACATTTGTCACGGGGTGCTTTATCACAGGGTTTTATTGTATTCATAGTTAATTCCGGGTCTAACCCGCATTGCTGCTGCTTTTTTATCCGCTTGAGGTAAAATTTAATGTCACCCAAAACTAAGAGACCGTCAGCCTTCTATGCTCATGGAGGAGGAGAGCCCCGTGACACGGGCAGCTGGGAAGTAGTGATACTTAGTAAAATATATTTTAGTTTTCTGGTTCAGGGTTTGTCTAAACCTGAGAATTCCCGAAACTAAACCAGTAGAAAAAGTTGTTTGATGCCAGAAATGTAAAAGTTGCAGAGTTTCTGTGCCCCTTTTCTTTGTTACTGTTTTTTAAAAGTACCAAATATGTTTAGAGTGTTGAAGAAAGATTCTCGGGCAGTTTAGCAGAGACAGAAAGGAGCATTAACTGCTGGCAGTAACTACGGTTGCTTACTTCCTGGTGACCTTTTTATTTTACTTCCGTAGTGTTGAGCTGCATGAATAATAATATACTTAATAAACTGATCAGCAGGCAGCAGGCAACTGACTTTACATCGTTTGGCCGAGCGAGGGCGGTTTTGTGGAGAGCGCTGGGAGGCCCTTCTGAGTTCCCACTGTTAGAGCCGAGCTGCTGGTCCCCCAGGAGCTGCTGGGGCTTCCCGGGGCTCACACCGAGCACCTCTCCCTCTTAACTCCACCCGAGCGCCCGCCTTTTTCCTTCCCTCCTAAAAATAACACTGAAAAGATTAGAGAACAAGCATCACAATAGGTCTTGGAAGTCAAAATTGATAATTGGCCTATTTTTTGGATTATTTATAGCATGTAATAAAGTCACAGTGTGTTGGTAACTGAAAGTAGGTTTACCACCAAAAGTAGCTGAAGGTCATCCTCGCCTGTGAACTGTCAGAAGTGCGGGTGGGTTTTTAGCACTTGGGATCCTTATTCCCCAAGGATCTACCTGGCTTTTTACTCCCCATTCCTCGTTTTATATCACAGACAAAATAAAGCTCATTTTAGTTTGACAGACAGAATAAACCTATTGACCGCGTTCTTAGGATCTGTTGATTTTCAGCTACGGAGTGAAAATGAGAAACTTGGCAGTGAGGTCAGTACTAGTAGTTAAGCGCAGCGGTGCCTCGGTTTTCGAACGTCTCCGTTGGTGAACATCTCGGATTTCCAACGCCGTAAACCCGGGCGGCAATGCTTTGGTTTTTGAACCCTCCTCGGAAGTCGAACATGCTGCGCGGCTTCTGCTGAGGGCAGGATCCTGAGGCCCAGCTCTCGGCTGTGGATCCCTCGGTTTGCGAACATTTCAGAGCTCGGATGGGCTTCCGGAACGGGTCACATTCGAAAACCGAGGTACTGCTGTAGTTAAGGTTGTAGGACCCCAGACCTTATAGCTAAGCGGAGCCTTGGAATTCATCTCCTGGTTGGTTTATAAATGAGGCAGAGAAAGAGCTACCACGTACGTGACAGCCTTGAGCGAGCTTTCTGTTGGGTCTTATTTTCAGTTACTAGTTGTAAGACTGGCCAGCTTGGAGGAAGAGGGTGGGTAGTAACGTCAGTGAATAATTACAGGTTTTTTTTGTTATTTTTTTAAAGAAAAATATGTACACAGCCTTCAGGTACCATGTAATTCAGATGAGACTAGTCAAGTGTTTCCTAACCAGAGTTCTTCGAGGAACTATCCGTGGTGACAGCAGAATAATTAGTGTTTTTACCGCATTTTATTGAGCCTAAGATACCATTGGTTGTAGGACACACTGTTACTTCATTGCTTCTAAAAAGGGAAATGCTGCCGGGTAGTTGTAAGACGCTGTCACTTGTATGGATTGTCCAGGTTCTAGAGATGTGGACACAGAAAAGTGAATTCCAGAATCACGGAAATATAACAAAATATAAGTTGCCTTCCTTTCCATAAATGGGCATCTCAGAGTCATTGTAAGAACGACCCCACACCCTTAGTTACGGGGGTATCTCCCCCTGTGACTAGTTCTCACTATTTTTTATCACTGGTCCTTAGGAAATAGTGTAGTGGTGAGCATGAGCTCAGAGACGGTGAGGGTTTTACAGTGCTTGACTGGTAACATTAATCTATTTGTGTGTCCTTTTAAAAGTAGGTTATTATTTTCCTTAGGCAAAGCATTCTCAAGGGAAAGAGGGTATCAACTTTTTTTTTAATTACTTTTTATGTTAGGAGATTGAGGGTATGTGTGTCATGGAGGAAGACAGTATTGCCATCCATGAGGTGCCCCAAACTCCCTCCACGTCTGAATGGAAAATCTGTTTAAAAAGAAAATTTCAGGTTAGGAGCTCTGGTGTTGATCCCTAGGAATTTGTATTCTGGTAGGACCCCAGATACTCTGATTAAGCCAGACTCTTTGGGAAGATGGCTGCTAGTAGTTTATATATACACGTTTCTTGGCCATTTTTAAATACAAGTACATGCTGAGGAAACCGGCAGGCTTTAAGATGATCTAGGATAGCAGGCTTAGAGCAGGGGTAATGGTGGTGTGAGACTTGGTTCAGATTTGTCAGGGAGCCCTAGAATTTGGAGTCGAGATCTAAGGCCAGAAGGCATGGCTGAGATGTAGAATTGGATAGGAAAGTCCAGAAATATGACACTTGAGGAAAGTGAAACTCGAGAGGTAGGTTCTGGCCTGCAGAAATTAATGGCAGAATTGGAAGAAATCAGTCAGGGGTTTAAGGTGTAAAAAAAACTGCTTTATCTGTCCTTAGAGGAATGAAAATTATACCTTGATTGTCTAAAAATCCCATGTAGTCAGCAATTGAAATGCACTCACTAGCAAAGTGTTTCCCCAGAGAGTCTAAGTCTAGTAAATGAACCAAAGTAGTTTAATGCAGCCATTCTTAGGGACCCAGGTATCCCTAAGCTTCAGAGAGGCCCGTTTTATCTGAACAGCACTGCTCCCACTAAATTTCTATACCTTTAAGGACTCTCCCCCCCCTCCCCCAACTAGGGGTAAGGATGGATTGGACATGAGGAAGGGCCCAGACTACTGTAAGGTTTTAAAGAGTGGGGGTTTCATTTTGACGCCTGTAAATGTGGCAAGAGTGACACTTTCGTACTGAGCCTTCGTCCCCTCTCTACCTGATTCTGCGGAAGCTTTGATGTCAGATTGCTTTTTCAAAAAAACGATCTCTCTAGGATTTCATCATCATGACCAATTAAGTGTTCAGAGATGGAAAATCGTTTTATCGGACAAGTGATGAAATCAAGTCTTGAGTCATCTAATGAAGAGAGGTAGACGCCCTTACATCCGGCCTACTTTTTATTTCCCCAGCAGTCTGTCTGTTGCCAGTCTCCATATTAAGTCAATATGAAATATGCCCAACTTTAAGAAAACCTATATATGAAAATCCAGGTCTATATGAACGGAATGACCTCAGTTCAAGGATGCAGACAGATGGTCCTTTTCAGAACGTTCATTGACACATTTTCCCAATTTCTGAATATCCTCCTGCATTCAAGACAGCTTTTGATTTTAAAAGACACTTTTAAATGGTACGTATCTATTACATAAAGCGATAGACCTTTACAATTTAATTCTTTAATTCTCTAATTGAACAATGGGTTGAATGGTTATTTTTAAGAAAAATAAAAATTAGTCTTATGTAATAATGGCCTTTGTCAAAATACTAGTTGCTAAATTTTATGGTCCATATATATATATATATATATTTTTTTTTTTTTTTTTTAAGTATATCTTTATTGACTTCAGAAAGAGGAAAGGAGAGGGAGAGAGAGAGACAGAAATATCAATGATGAGAGAGTCATTGATCAAGCCCACAACCCGGGCATGTGCCCTGACCGGGAATCGAACCCCGATCGCCTGGATCCTAGGTCGACGCTCAACCGCTGAGCCACGCCCGGCCGGGCCATATTTCTTACAATTAAAAGTAATTTTTTTAAAGGTAGGCTGCCCATGGGAACGTAAACAATACAGTATTTTATAGACCCGCTTATTTGTGTCTGAGACTGATAATCTAGAACAGCTGATAACGGGAAGTTTTCACCAGCAGAATGCAGCTGTCTGTTTTTCAAGCTTCTCTTTTTACATATTTCCATTTGAATGCATCCCGATTCTAAAGGTAATATGTATTTATTGTAGAAAATTAAAATGCAGGGAAACGTAAAGAAGAAAATAAAGACCCCTCATAACTTTTTAAGAAGACTGCTAGTCCTCGCCGAGAGGCGCAGTGCCTGGGCGCCCGCTGTGGGCTTACCGGGTCTCCTGTTTCCCAGCTCGGACGCCAGCGAGTTCTTGAGCTTCCACCTGGGTGAGACCTTGTGCAGGGGGCTCGCCTGAGCGCTTCCTGTATCAGCTTATTAACATAGTACGGTGCTCATTTTACAGTTAACGCTGCAGCCGAGAAAATTATGTTTGTAATTATAATAGAACATAATGCCGAAAGAATTTAAGGCATTAAGGTGGAGAGCAGAAGGTGGGGATTGGTGGGAATGCACAGACATGGACTGTTTTTATTAAGAATGAAGGTAAATGTGCTTTAATTGTCATATGAAGTATCTCAGGCAGAAGGAAGACTAGAACACAGGGCCTCTGGATCCTGTAGAAACGACCCCAAATCCTTTAAAAGCTTATCGGTCACATTGCTGTGAAGGCAGTTCTCAGGTAGTTCTGTTTTTCCCCTTTGAATGCATCGTACCTGATAAAAGCAGGCTGGTCTCCGTGCGGTCGGGTGTGTATAAACATGGACTGACTTACACCCCGTCGCACCGAGGCAGGTGGCGGCGGGGAGGAGGAGCTGGGAATGGTTCCCGGGCCATAAGGGGGGTGGCCTGCTGGGTAAGCCACACTCGCGCCAAGATGGTAATTCTGATTTAGTGCTCAGAATTCTTGAGGCTTGGAACAGGTTTCCAACTGGGATGATTTTTCCCCCCAAGGTTATTTGCAAAACTTGGGACTAGGCGTTAACATCAGAGTTGACTCTTTCATTCAAAGAGCAGTGTTGTTTTGAAAGGCGACGACGTGGCGCGTTACCTTCATAGTGCTGCCCACTCTAGAACTCTCGTGTTTTTATTAAGTCTTTGCTCCTTTGCCATATGAACAGTACTGTTCCCCTTTCCTTTGCAGATGAGGAAACTGAGGCTTAACTGAGTTGCTTGATAAGGTTTAAAGGTTAAAAGATAGGTTAGTTGGGACTGGCATATAGTCAGAACGACTCCGTCTTTCTGCAGCACTGTCTCAAAATAAATGACGCTGACACAGATTGGCATCGTGTTTCTATCAGGTTAGAGACCGCCGCTGTATAGGACCCAAAAGTTGAAGGTTTCCAGACCATGTTGGTCTTTGTTCCTAAAATGTTTTTTGACTGCAAGCCCTAGTAAGAGAGATTTTACACAGCATCCCAGGACACACACGCATGTCTGTCTGTGCATATAATTAAAGCGAAGGTTTTCACAAAACAGTAGATGCCATTACTGTGTGGAGTGCATTCTGATTCCCCCCGTTGGTGGAAAACCACTGAGTGGATTGGACTCCCCACTATCAAATGGCCTTGGAAGTTTGAAAAACATCCATCTGGGGCAACCGACCTGATTCATGAGTGTGTGTGTATGTGTATTTTTTTTTGAATTAAATTATTTATATATAGACACACAAGAATATCCAAACTAAGGCTGTTAACCTAAAGTAGTTATTTTAGGACTATAATAAATTCCAATGATGTCTGTGCCTTGCTCAAAAATATTCCTAAAATTCTAGTTGAATAGTTGCCAATAACCTGATCACCCTTAAATATTCTGTTAGTAAATTTCAGGTACGTAAAACAACAAATTGCGGTGTAAATATTTCACATTAGAAAATAGTGTGATTTATTTTTTTAAAGAGGAATCTAGTGTGATTTTTATGATTCGTCTCATAATGACTGAAATTAATCGCTATATTTATAGATACAAAGAAATAATCGGTAAAGATTTATAATCAAGATGGTAGATATTAGAGTTTGGTAATTTATAAGAAGTTAGGAAGGATATGAGCAAGCACATGTCTCGTCTGCTTTTAAAAGTAAGTGGATGTGAAATGTGTTTGAATCCATTAAAAAGCAATTTATACTAAGTGCTATTCTAAGAGATCATCAGTGGCTTCCCTGTTCATCTAGTGTGTTTTTTAATTGAAGTTATTTTAGATATCAGGACTTAATTCTTCATTTTCTAGTCTAATGTAAAAACTATGTAGCTACCAGTTTTGAGTCAAACTCCTATTTCCCATTGTTCTTGCTAAAGTGACTGAGTTGGGGCGGTCGCTTCAGAGCTGTACTGACATCTTTTTATGTCCTAATGCCATAGCCCAGGTTTCTCACACATAAGTAACAGAAAGTTGAATTCGACTTTTCCTACTGTGTGCCAATTTCGTAAGAAATAGTCCGCAGAAAGTAACGTTTGTAATTCTCCGCAGGTTTCTTTCCTGTCCTTTTTTCCATGAGACTAAGTCTGTCTTCACTGGCTTTTTATCAGTTTGCTGCTTTTTTCCATTTGAAACCACCCAGAAGTCAGGAACTGTATTTGCTCCCTGGCCCTGCGTGCGGTTGCTTTGCTGTTGCCCTAACCCTGGCAGTCACCTTCTTGCCGTGTCTCTTCGCTCGCCAGCTAGAGATGATCGCCATGGAGAACCCGGCGGACCTGAAGAAGCAGCTGTACGTGGAGTTCGAAGGCGAGCAGGGAGTTGACGAGGGAGGCGTTTCCAAAGAATTCTTCCAGCTGGTTGTGGAGGAAATCTTCAATCCCGACATCGGTAAGTGTCCAGGGATGGGTCGCCGTGTCCTGTCTTTCTGAGCTAAGAATTTGTTTACCCAGGTTTATAAATGTTCTCAGTTATGGAGTGGAGCAGAAAAGGTGGTTTTGGGGTGCATTACCCACAATTACAAATCCTGACGGAATCTGTGGGCTTTGGGGCCGAATTCCATCACTCGTTTACTCAGGTTCTTACTTAGATTACTTAGCCAAGTATTTTAAATACCGGGGATTATCTCTCGGGTAAATGAAGTTGAAAACACTTGAGAGTGGTACATTTGGAGGACTTCTTTGCTCTTAGTCATCAGATTCACAGCGTTTCTGAGACAAGAGTCTCGTAGAACATCGTGCCCGGAGTTTGGCGCGCTGGCTGGTGGCCCATTAGTTAGGTCTGTGACTAAGGCTTCCGGAGGTCACAGTGCGGGGAAGCCTTTCTGTTCCCGCGCCTGATGGTGATTGCCTCCTGGCAGAGCTTTCACTGAACACATTTTGCGGAAACCTGGTCTCCATATTGAAGAATTTGAATTTCTCTGATAGGCAAGGTAGGCAGAGTGGAAGGGGGGAAGAAAGCTCGGACAGGGGACTGAACAGTTCTGAACTGGTTCCACTGCTGCAGACGAATGACTGAAGGCGCCCCCAGAATATCTAGGAGTGGGCCCCGCCTCACGCAGGCTGCCTGTGGATTCCCAGTGTGTACGCTGAGTTGACTTCTGTTCTTAGTCGGTCATCTGTATACGTGCGTGTAAATGGAATGAGACATTTCGAGTTCATGACAAGTAGTTATGGTAAGAGTATGTTCTAGCAAATAATAATCGGAAGACCATGTTGTTTGTATGTAGTTTGCTCAAAGTAAACCAAGGCGCACACAACCCCATGCCCTTTTTGAGATGGAAAATTACTAAGCGTCCTAAGTTTGGCAGACCTTTGCAGTAGGTTCTGATGTATCTAGAAATATTAAACATTAGCTATAAAGTATGTTCACGTTATATACAGAACTAAGAAAAAGCGTACATTACACATTTCTACTTGATGTAAGGTAACTGAAATGATGGCATAGAAATAGCAAGAAAGGAAATCTTAGACGAGCCACACCCTGTTTTATAGCGGGTTTTTCCAGGCTCCCGGAACAAACGTGTCCAAAGTGGAAGCTCCTTGCTCTTCAGTTCCCGCTCACAGAGGGCAGCGAAGTGACCTGTGCAATAAATATTACGAGGAACTTATAGTTTGCTGTTTCTGAGACCAAGGGCATGCATGTGTGAGATGTCATCAGATTTATTAATTGTAATTACTTTGGACTGCTTTGACCCCGTTAATCCTGTATTTACAACTAAATGAAGCTTTTCAAGCACAAATGGGATAATCTTCAGACTGTTACTTCATGAGCATTACATCCTATCAGGAAAATGTCTTAGTTTAATTTTTGCTCTTATGATCAAGGGGGCCATTTTAAAGTTCCTTTCATATTTAACTCTAAATGAAAAGTATTTTTAAGCTTTAAAAAAATCTTATAATTGCTTGATGTGCTGTATTGATTTCTGAAATTCCTTTTTTCAGATCTAATTCTTAAAACTTTAGTTTTCAGGTAGCAACTGAAACATCTTAGTAAAAAAAAAGTTGTAAAGTCAGTTATGAGATTTGGATGTTCATCTACAGGGAAGAAGCTCATTCTGCCTTAGTAAAGGTCATTTAGTGAGGCAGAGCCAGAGATTTCTGTTTTCAAATGAGTGGTACTCAGACAGGTGTCCAGGCTTGGGTTTATATCACAGGACGCTGAAAGAGGTCCGCAGATGCCAACTACCTTTGTCTTACTTACCGGCGCACAATTAGTGTGTGCAGTAAACACCTTTTGGTTTTGGACAGAACCTGAGTTAATATATTGAGTTTTCTAAGTGTATACTTGGCACCATCTGGCTTTGTTAGAAAGATGCTAGACACACTGCATGGGACCACTGTGTAATTTTGAAAAAAACAAACCTTTCCATGATGAAATCCAAAGTTGTTTCTTAAAACAGTACATGTGGGTTAAATACTTTTTTATAAATGCAACATATGAAAGCCCCCCCCTTTTTTTTTTTTTTGCATTTCTTTCAACCCTTTGGTGGGTAAAGTACGAGTTTAAATTAACTTAATATATGTTAGATTAGACAACTTGAATTTAATGAAAATGCCTTTTTTTTTTTTTTTAATGTCTTTATTGTAATTTTAGAGAGAGGAAGGGAGAGGGAGAGAGAGAAACATCAATGATGAGAGTCACTGACTGGCTGCCTGCTGCACGCCCCCTGCTGGGGGTCATGTGCCCTGACCAGGAATTGAACTGCCATCTCCTGGATCCTAGGGTTGCTCAACCGCTGAGGCACGGCCGGGCCACAAATTCTTTCATTACATTGTTTCCTTGGTTTCTTTAAAATATATATAAGTACTACCTTTGCCACAATTTAAAATAATCATATATTTGAACTTTGGTTTCTCAAACACTACTGTAATAGAGAAAAGTTTCTCTATACCTATTACAAGTCTACATGTGTAATTACTTTGTATTTGTATTCAGTGTAATAAAATATGAATAATATATTTTTAACAATCATTTCTTACAGGTATGTTCACCTATGATGAATCTACAAAATTGTTTTGGTTTAATCCATCTTCTTTTGAAACTGAGGGTCAGTTCACTCTGATTGGCATTGTGCTGGGTCTGGCGATTTACAACAACTGTATACTGGACGTGCATTTTCCCATGGTCGTCTACAGGAAGCTCATGGGCAAAAAAGGGACTTTCCGCGACTTGGGAGACTCTCACCCCGTAAGTCTTTCACTTGGCGTCTTTGTCATATTTACACCCGGTAAGATCATGCTGTTTTCATCTGTGTGAAGTACCATGAAGACTTGAAACCTCAGAGGGGAAGTTTTTTGTGGATATTGCTGTCAGCAAGCAGGTTTTATAAGGTTGATTCTGTAGACAGTGTCTTCAAACATTTTGTTTTTTAATCATGAGAGGGCCGGGTGAAATCAGATCAGCCGTGAGTAGGGCGTGGGGCGGCTATAGTTGGTGTCTGTTTGTCCGCTGTCGCCCACCCCAAGACTCGGAGCGCAGTGAGACCCGCCGCTGGGGGGGGGGGGGGCGGGCGCGCACAGGGGGGCACTGTCAGGGACGGGGTCTTCAGTTTCTGTATTGTAAGCGTCTGGGGGACAGGAGGGGTGCTACTTGTGTCTGAAGTCTTACTGTCAGAGCTGCTTTTCTCCTGAGAAGAGCCTCCCAGACTGGGGGTTCGCGGCCCCGGTAACCCAGGCCTCCGTCGGCTGCTAGGTTCTGTTTCAGAGCCTGAAGGACTTGCTGGAGTACGAAGGGGACGTGGAGGAAGACATGATGATCACCTTCCAGATATCGCAGACGGACCTGTTCGGGAACCCGACCATGTACGACCTCAAAGAGAACGGCGACAAGATCCCCATCACGAACGAAAACAGGAAGGTAGCCAGTGTTTCTATGGCATGTGTTTTGTGTCTCTCTGAACAGAGTTTGAAAACCAACCCACACAAAGACCCAAGAAGCGAAGCGACCAAGTTCTCGACCTGGGGCAGGTGGTCCGGGAACACGTGGTCGAGCCCGAAACTAGGAGGGCGAGTGTGGCTCTGGCGGGACCCACAGCAGAAGCCCCGAGGAGGGCGGCAGGGCCCTTCAGTCGTGTGTGGTTTCTGTTGACCTCTGGAAACAACGGAATAACCCAGAGTGTTATAAGTATACAATGAACGTTTGAAAAAAAGTGTTTATAATTTTTGATATATTACACACACTGAGAACATAAAAGTACATTCTCCTTTTGGGGTTTGATACAGCAGCAGCTTCCCGAATATTCTGCAATAGAAACCGTGAGATTTCCTGGTTTGCTTAAATTAACTACATAGCACTCGAAATGTCTCTCGGGTTTGCACACGTAGCTGAGGGAACCTCAATTGTGCTGACGCCCAGCTTTATATTCAGTCTAGTTAATAAATACCAAAATTGAAATTTATTAGTTTATGTACATGGCCTATCTACAGGTTAATACTATTGCAGAGAGCTGTGAAATTGTTAAAGGCATTTCCCTTTGTATATTTTTGAATATTTTTTCTTTGGAAAAATACAGAAATAATTAAAAAAGCTGTGCATCTCAGTAGCTTGTTGTGTGTGGTTTGTATGTTATGTAAGAAGTTCTTGTGGTTAATGTTCCCGCAGGAATTTGTCAACCTCTATTCTGACTACATTCTCAATAAGTCGGTAGAAAAGCAGTTCAAGGCTTTCCGGAGGGGTTTCCACATGGTGACCAATGAATCTCCCTTGAAGTACCTGTTCAGGCCGGAGGAAATCGAACTGCTTATATGTGGAAGCCGGGTAAGCGCGGGGGCTGTGGAAGCACCGTGTTGCTTACTGTCTGCAGTGCTGTGGTGCAGAGGATGTTAAGACGTATTTTATTTTAAATTTGCAGAATCTAGATTTCCAAGCACTAGAAGAAACTACAGAATATGACGGTGGCTATACCAGGGACTCTGTTCTGATTAGGTGAGGTGTTTAATTTTTTAAAAAAAATCCCTATCACTTTATTTAAAACATTAAAATTATAGTTGCCATGTATTATGTTTTCAGGTGTACAGCCTAGTGGTTAGACTACACTCAGATAACTAAGTTACTAGGATATTATCGACTAGAGTCCTTGCTGCACTTTACATCCCTATGGCTGTTTTATCACTGGCAGTTTGTACTTAATCCCTTCCTATTTTCCATACATCCCACCTTCTTGCAACTGTCAGTTCTGTGTATCTGTGATTTCTGCTTTCTTTGGTTTGTTGTTTAGATTCCACATTTAAGTGAAATCATACGGTGTTTGCCTTTGTCTGCCTGACTTTTTTCACTTAGTGTAATACCCTTTATTTAGGTCCATCCGTGTTGTCACAAGTGTCCAGGTTCCCTTTTTTATGGCTGAGTAATATTCCATTGTGTACTTGCGCGTTTCTCATTTGTCCATAGATGGGCACCTAGGCTGCTTCCATATCTTGGCTATTATCAATAATGCTGCAGTGAACATAGGGCTGTATTTATCTTTTCGAATTAATGTTTTTGTTTTTATGGGATAAATACCCAGAAGTGGAATTCTTGGGTTGCATGATGGCTCTATTTTTAATTTTTGGCAACCTCTACATTCCCACCAGTGGTGCAGGAGCGCTTGCTTTCTGCTGCGTCTGCGCCAGCACTTGTCTTTCTGGTAAAAGCCATTGTGACAGGTGTCAAGGCCTGGGCCCATTTTTAAGTTGGCTTGTTTGGGTTATAAGTTGGGGATACCGCGTGCTGTTCCTTACGGAGAAATGATGTTTTAAATCAAGGTCTTAATTTTGTCTAGCTTTTATTATAATATAAAATTCTCACTTAATACTTACGTCTTAAGAGCACGTGATACATGGTTTGAAGGGCAGACTAGTCCCGTGAGATGACGCATATAATCGCTTCCAGATCAGTCCCACCGTTAGTGATGTCCTAAAGGTCTTTTTTTTTAATCCTAACCTGGGGATATGTTTTTCTGTTGCTTTTTCGGGGGGGGGGGGGAACACATCGATTGGTTGCCTCCTGCATGAGCCCCGACCAGGGCTGGGGATCGAGCCTGCAACCGAGGCACTTGCTGCAGGCTGATGCTCCAACCACTGAGCCACACCAGCCAGGGCTCTAAAAGTCTTTCAAACAAAGTTCAGCCGCTTAGTCTTGTCAACATAAGTATGAAGATATTAACTCATTAAGTAGAGTCTGCAATTAGGAAATTGGAGACATAGAATAGTGGTTGTAACCCCAGTGGTACCTTGGTGTGATTTATTTCACGTCAGGTATCCAGAACTCATTGACATGAAATGAATAAAAAACTATGAAACTGTAAAACTTTTCAACTAAAAATCAACAGTGTAACATCTAGTGTAATATAAAACACCACTAAATATTTTTAATGTTATAAAAATACAGTTCTACTAAAACTTAACCAGTAATACAATAAAAAGATTAAGTGAAAATGTTGAGTCGCAGCACAGTTTGTGTGGTCTCCAGTTGCTAGTAAGAAAGCTCTCAGATGCCTCTCAGTGCCCTTCCCGCCGACTTTCCAGATGAGGCAGCACTGCAGCTTAGGTGACAGTGAGTTTAATTTTCAAAGGCTGATGATTAATTCCACTGAACTTGGCCTTTCATTCCTGGATTAGTCCAACTGGCCTCTTAGTTTATAAATCTGTTGCTCTGTTTACTTGGTTAGGATCTTGAGAATTTTTTATCTGCGTTCATGAGGAATATTGACTTGTGATTTCCTTTTCTTACATACATTTATCAAATTCACCAGTGAGACTGCCTGGGCCTTTGAGATTTCTTTGTGGGAAGGTTTGAGTTTTGAATTTTTTTAAGTACAGGTTGGTCGGTCACGTGCACCCTTATGTCTTTTCCCACAACAGTAGCATTTTGCATCCCTGTAACGCAGAGTGAGAATCAGGAAATCGGCGTTGGTGCAGTCTGTAGACCGCAGTCCCGTGTCATCAGTTTTCACACACGCGCTTGTCTGGGCTGTAGCTCTGAGCACCTCTGACGCCTGCGCGTTTGCACGAGCGCCGCCGTCATCCCAGCACAGGGCTTCTCGCCGCACGCCGTCCCCCGCTCCTCGAGACCCGCCGTGTTGCAGTGTTCACAGCTCGTTCTTTCTGCTGCTGCGTAGGGTGCCGTGCGTGGTGTGCACGTGCCTCCGGCACAGGCCACTTGGCGTGTTTTCCTCTGCTGGCTACGAGGAAAAGCGCCGCGCGAACATTAGGCACAGGTTTTTATGTGAACGTAGGTGTTCATCTCTCTGGAGCAGATGCCCGAAGTGCAGTCACTGGGTCCTGTGGTAAGTACATGTTTTTTGCTAAACTGTGTTGCAGAGCTGACCCGTTGCATTTAAACGGCCAGAGCTACCCAGGCTGAGCCCGTAAGCCTCGTCTCATCCTGCTGCTGCGCATCTGATCTGGTCGTCCCCTTGCATCCCCGATAGTGGGGATTTGCCTCGTCTTTTCCTTATGTCTTCCTGAGAGCTTTGCAAAATTATTTTATTAGAGCTCGCTTTTTATTTCTCTAGTCTTTTCCTGTTTTCAATTACATTGCTTTCTACTCTTTTAATTTCTTCCATTTGGGGGCTTTTCTCGCTCTTGCACTAGGCTCATTTAGGATAGAAACACTGACTACTGATTTGAGACCTTTCCTCTTTTCTAATGCAAGGATTTAGTGCTTTAAATTTATTCTCATCCTGATTTTGCTGTATCCCAAACATTTTAATGTTGTATTGTCATTTTTCTTCATATCTGTGTTTTTAGATACTTTCCTGTTTTCTTTCTGTTACTGATTTCTAGTTTGAGAACTTCTCCCCGACTTCACTTCTGAATTTGTGGATCTGTGTTGGTAATTTTGGATCTGGCTGGTGGGTGGTTTCTCTGATTTCCTGACCAGCAGTCCTGCCAGTTGCTCAGAGAGGGGTGTCGAGTGGGCCATTGTAGATTTGTCTGTTCCTTCTCTTGGCTCCATCAGGTTTTGCTTCGTGTACTCGAAGATGTTTCGTTTGGTACATACACCTTGAGCCTCAGGACGTCTCTGTAGTGA
Organism: Miniopterus schreibersii; assembly: GCF_964146895.1. Taxonomy (NCBI): domain Eukaryota; kingdom Metazoa; phylum Chordata; class Mammalia; order Chiroptera; family Miniopteridae; genus Miniopterus; species Miniopterus schreibersii. The sequence goes on from NC_138124.1 coordinate 1,145,347, forward strand.
ATTGGTCCTTTTATCATTGTGATGTGCCTGTCTCTAATTTTTTTTCCTTCAAAATCGTATCTGATATTAATATTAAACCTCTAACACTTTTTAAAATTAATTTTTTTTTTTGCCTGGCCGGGCAAAGCAGTTGAGCGTCGGCCTAGGATCCAGGCAATCCAGGGTTCGATTCCCGGTCAGGGCACATGCCCAGGTTGTGGACTCGATCCTCATTGATGCATCAGAGTCACATGCAGTTGTAAGAAATAACACAGATCCTGTGTTACTTGACCCTATTTCCCTCAGTAGTAACTGTATAAAATATTACAATGTCACAATTAAGGTACAGTCAGGACACAGAGAAACCCCCCCTCTTGCCCTTTTATAGCCACACACACACCCTCCCCCACCCCAGTCCCTACCCTGACATCCTCTGATCTGTAATCTGTTTCTTTAATTTTGTCCTTTCAAGAGTGTGATAGAAATTAATTCTGTAGAGTCTCCTTTCTGAGAATGGCTTTTTCTACTCAGCCCAATTTCCTTTGAGAGTCATCAAAGGTTTTGCATATGTCAGTGTGTTTCTTTTTATTTCTAAGCAGTATTTATTCCTTTATGGGTTTACCAGTCTTTTTAACCATTTGCCTGTTTAAGGACTTGGCTGTTTACAGTTTGGGGCTATTGTGAGTGAAGTTGCTATGAATAGCCACGTGTAGTTTTTTAGTAAAAACAAGTTTTTGTTTCTCTGGGATCAGTGCCAGGAGTAGTGTCAGTTTTTTTACTGTTGAGTTTCAGAGCTCTGTGCATATTCCAGATATGCCACTCTTTCCTTCCTCCACGCGTGACAGACATGAGCTGACCGCGTGTGGGTCTGTTTCTGGTGTTTTTATCTCTCGGTTTTGCTTCAGGTCTTTGAAGCTCTGTCACCGGTGCACAGCTGTTGAGAATCCTGGGCTCCTGGTGGGTTGGTCCTTCATAGCTGTGTGAAACCCATCTTCACGTCTTGTAACTTTGTTTGCGCTCAGTCAGATATAGCCCTTCCTGGTTTATCTGGTGTGTCTATGTTTTGCTGTAGTTTTACTTTCAACCTCTATGTCACTGAATTCGAAATGAATTTCTTATAAAGAGCATAGTTGAGTCATGTTTTTTTAAATCCATTCTGTCACTCTGCCTTTTAATTATGAATTTACACCATTCATATTTAAGGTAATTATTGATCTGTTAGGGCTTATGCCTGCCATTTTGTTCTCTTCTTTCCTCTATGGTTCTTTGTTTCTATTTGTTGCCTTCTGTGGGTCAGTGAGTTACTTGAACATTTTTTAGGGCTCTTGGTTTATGTTTAGTGTTTTCTGTATCATTTAGCATAGTGTCCTTTTGGTTGGTGTTGGTATTTTATGTTATGCATTTGTGGCCCTGCTGTCAGCATCTCTTCCAGTAGGTGTGGCGGCGATCTTGCTTTCAGTCAGTTCTTTCTCCCGCCCTTAACTCTTACTGTCTGGACTGTTCATGGTTAGTCATCAGGTACAGTTAGGACACGAGGAGAAAGGTAGTCCATTGTGCGTGCCTGCATTTCTGCTCTTTCCCTCATGACAAATTCTCTTCATTTTCCTTGGCCTGTTTCCCCTTTATTCCTGAAGAATAATTTCATTTAGCTTTGTGGGGTTTGGTTGGTTTCTTGAATCTGTAGGTTTGTGTCTTTTGCCAAAAATGAGTTTTCAGCCCTGCTCGGAGTCTCCTTCAGGGCCTCTGATGGATACCAGTGCTTAGTGCTTTGTCTTTGTAACAATCTGTTTCCTCTCTTGTTCTGATTTTATCTTCTTTCACCTTCTCCTGGTATTTTTCTTACTGTATTTGTTGGTTCTGAAATTTCCACTAGGCTCCTTTTTATTACAACATCTTTCTTTGCCAAGATTTCTATTATTTTATTTGTGAAACAATAGACCGTGTAATTGCTCATAGAATCGCTTTGTGGTGACTGCATTGAAGTGCTTGTCAGATGACTCCAGTATCTTCGTCACCCCGGTGTTGGTGTCACTTGATTTTCTCTACCCTCCACTGTGATTTTTCTGGTTCTGGTATGACAGAGGTTTTGGACTGCGTCCCGGACATTGTTATGTTAGACTCTGGGGCCTGTTTACATTTTCCTTAGCAGGCCTGGTCATTGGTACAAGAGCATGCAGGTCGTGGCCCACGTTCTGTGGGTTGTGGTTCCAGTGACAGATCTGGGTTTCGGAGCCTTTGTGGTGCTCTTTGGTCCACCTCGTTTATTTCACTCCACGGCCCCGATGGTGTTGGGCAAAATGAACTTTCCTCCATGGTGAGCTGCCTGGTGTCCCAGGCCGTGGGGCAGGAGACTGCTTCCTGGGCCCCGATCCCCGTGCTCGTGTTCCTGGCCATTGAGTGTCTGGGCTGGCCTGTGGGCTCCATGCAGAGGTCCCTGCCCAGGCCACGGCCACCTGGGTGGGAAGCAGTCTCAGGCATGGGTGGCTTCATTTCTTCTTGATTGTTATCTTCTATTTCTCTGGTATTTATCATTGGGCTTAAAAGCCCAATTATTTCCTAGTTCTGTCATCTTCCAGAGTCTTGTCTTCAGTTGCCCTATTTCTGGCTTAGTGGTTGTGTCATAGCCTCTCCTGCTCTCTTTTTAAAAATTTTTAGCTCAACTTGAAGTTTGCTTAGTGTTCCTGTTTTGTTGGCAAGTGCTTGTGTCCTTTCATTTTTAAAGGAACATTGTTCTTGTGCACATAGCAGTGCTCACACCCATTTTGCGTTTGACTGAAGCGAAGCGAGCGTCTCATGCTTCAGGAGGCTCCATGCGTTGATTTCTGCAAAATCCCTTAAAGCCTGGCCTTGTGCTCCTCTGTTCCTGGCCCATGTTGTTTTGAAAGCTGCTTTGCCTTTGTTTTCCTTGATCTGCTCTGTGAGGAGGGACTGCGGAGATATGTCCAAAGCGCAGGGTTTGCTCAGGAGGGAATTCGCTGGTCCAGAGCTCTAAGCGCCCAGAGCTGCCTGAGCCGCGACCCCCTTGCACTCGCCTGCACAGTGGGTCCGGTACAGCTTCCGCCCACACTGGCCAGTGCTCTCCTGAGCAGCTTTCGTTTGAGGCTCCCTGTCCCCCGGCTGTGAGACAGCAGCGTCTTCCCTCTGCCCCCACCCACCGAGGCTGATCCCAGCCAGGCCCTCTGGCCGCTGGTGTGGGTCCTCTCCACTCACACGCGAGGCCTCGGGATAGCTTATAGGCATTGTCTGTAAGCCTCGTTTTTCCATCCAACTAGCTCTTTTTCATGGGACACGCTGGGCAGGATTAATGAGACGCAGGAACAAGTCAGTCTTACTGCTACGCTCATCTTCCCCCAATTCCTTACCTGTCTTTCACTGGGTTTTGTATCTATTAATTCCCTACCTGCATCCATTATTTCATGGGGGTTAAACAGTGGTGATTTGGAAAATAATTTTTTTCTATTCTACATACATAGCTGCCGTTCTTTTTCTCATCAATGGTGCTATTTGCTTACTTTGATTTTCAGTAGAACTGTTTTTTTCAAAGCATGATAAAAATACCGTACGCAGTTACTCAGTAATTTCTACAGTGGCCATTGAGTTTGTAGGTTTCTTTGGGCCTTTTTTCTGAAAATTGGTACGAACTCATGGATTTTTATACATTGTTTTCACAGTCATTATTGTTAAGGCTACTATACTTTTAACATGACCCCACTAAATTTTTTGTTTGCTCACTTGGACATTCTTAACTTTAGGTGTGAAGTAAGCCATTTTTATAAGAAATTATTGAGGAATGGCTTTTAGAAGCCAATTGTGGGTACAAAGTGTGATGTTTGCTATTAAGTATTTTTGCTTACAGGCCTTTTTCATGGGACAGAACTAGGAAGGAAATTTTCCCACTAAGTCCTGGAGACCCTCCTCTCACGGCAGGGGTCTCCCACGGTCCCCGTGTGCTGTAAGGCTGCAGCGTGGTGGCTCATGTTCATGGACACAGCGGATATTTCCAATATTGTGCTATTAGAAGAGAATTTTCTCATGTGAGGATCCTGCCAGACTGTCCTTCACAGAAGGTGCAGCATTTTGCACCTGACTCCCACCAGCAGTGAGCAAGAGGATGTCACCGTCTAAAATTTCCCAAACCTGATGTTTTGTTAAAGTCGGTGCTGCCTGCGGGTAGGACACGCAGTGCTATTCTCATTCGTGGTTTCCTCACTGTGACTGAAGTGGGCGTCTTCTCTTGTAAGAGTTGATGGTAGTTCTTCGTCTTTTTCATTTTGCTGGCTCCGTTGTTGGTTATTTTCTTTGTTTTATATGTCAGGGCGCTTAGAACCTGAACTGGGATAAAGTTGCAGATACTTGCTCCTGCTTTGTTGTTTGACTTTGATCAGAGGGTTGTTTGCCAAGTGAAAGCTTTTATGCAAATACTGATTCTTCCCTTTATTCCGCGTTGCTGTGCATATATCTTTGATTTCAGAGAGGGGGAGAGAGAGAGAAACATCAATGATGAGTCATTGATCAGCTGCCTCCTGCACGCCCCCTGCTGGGGATGGAGCCCACAACCTGGGCCTGTGCCCTGACTGGGAATCCAACCCCGATCTCCTGGATCCTAGGTTGATGGAGCCACACTGGCTGGGCCAGGATTTTTGAATATTGTCCACCTGTCTGAGTTTTGTGTCTTGATGATGGTGTTTTCTACCTGCTGTTGCATTTCCCATCACATTCATTTGGGAGTACAGGTTTCTGTTCTTCAGGACTGAATTTTCCCATTTATGTGCCTAGAGGTTGGATTTTCAGGACCTGCCATTAGATCCCATGGGGAGGCGGTACAGAGTGTGGGTGGCTTTCCATGGTCTCTCCGTTGCTGTGGTAACAGCATTTTCTTTAATATATGGTTCTGGGGCCCAGCACTTTCATTCCTTAGCTCCATCTTGTTTAATTAGCAAGAGCCTTTTCATCGCTGCTGCTATCTTACAGCCTGAAGCCTTTCACAGGACACCTCTGATCCCTCCCAGGCGTGGTGCCCTCCCAAGACTGCCATTCTGGCCCCGGGTACTTCCTCCGCCCTGTGGGTGGGCCTAGTTCCCGCTGTTTCACCTACTCCTGCCGGGTGGCAAGTGTGCCTCAGGGCCCCCGCCCCTCATCCAGGCCTGGTTTGGGTATTTTCATCAGACTTGCTCTCTGTTCCGACGTGGGTAGGTTTTAGGGATGCGATTGATGTAGCGACCTTTTTCAGTAAGTGTTTTCATTTTTTTAGAAAGAGCATCACGCTGGTCTGCTTCCTGGAGGGTCTGCCTCTTCCACCCCAGGGCCCCGCTTGAGGTGTGGCTGGTTCCTCAGGCTTGGTTCCCCCCTGCAGGGCGGCTCTTCCATCTTGAAAGAGGCCTACGGGTGATGCTTTCTTGCCGGCCACCCGAAAGGAATGAGCTGCGTGTGGTGTGGTTTCCAGTCTTCCCTGAGCTGCACCTACAGGTTCCATGTCTATTTCCTGTTGTCATCTCTCCACCGTTTTCTCTGGGCCAGTGAGGTCTGCAGGAACCAAGGGAGGGGAGGCAGGTCAGTGGTCACCGCGAACATGTCTGATGGATCTGCTGCACCAACAGAAATGCAGCATTTGGTAAGAGGTGTGTGCTGGGAGAAGCTAGACCCGTGTGCTCTGCTGGATTCCAGAAAGGACTTTCCAAAATTTAATATGTTCTTTCACCAGTTAGAAATGTTTCAAATTTATGGATACCTGCATGTTCAGACGAGCCTTTTGTTTTTAGAGTAACTGTAGCAGGGAGCGTTGGGACAAGTTTTATTAGGAAAGAAGTCGGAAAACAGAACCATCCCCTGCTCCCCCAGCACACTCTCAGTGACAGTTGTTTGCCTTTGTGTTGGTATGTTTTCTTTTCTTCTTGATCTGTAGCACCTTTTCGCCCCAAAGCCAAGTAAGGTGTAAGTAGCCAGAGTTACTCTTTTAACTCTATATACTCGAGGACATCCAGAGTGAGTAGTTCAGTTCATGGGACTTGGGTTTGGTTTTGTTACTGATTATATATTTTGAATATACCACAGTTCACCTAATTATTTTCTATTGATGGACACTTGGGTTTACAAGTTTTTACTGTTGTAAGTAATGTCATGATTAAAGCTGTTCCCTTCAGATAAATGTGCACACGCGGGATTCCTCGATCCCCAGCAGTGAATCCTTAGGGCGCCTGGTGTTGCTACAGATCGTAACGTTGTGATTCTTTTCTCCTCAGGGAATTCTGGGAGATTGTTCACTCGTTTACTGATGAGCAGAAGAGACTCTTTCTGCAGTTCACAACGGGCACCGACAGAGCGCCCGTGGGCGGGCTCGGGAAACTCAAGATGATCATCGCCAAAAACGGCCCAGACACGGAACGGTAACTATCACACTGTGGCCCGTATGGAGAAGCTTGCACTCAACGCCGCGGGGACTGTCCAGTAGCCTCTTTCATAACACTGGCCACAAGGAGTTACTGCAGGGCTCACTTGCTGTGGAGTTTTGCACATTGGAACAGAATTTTTAAATTTAAAGTCATATTATGTAAATTATCAGTTTCATAATCTTAACGATTAATCGTGGTCTCTCCATTGCATGAGTTAACATGAGCAGTATCCTTAATGGCTTAAATATATAGACACATTTCTATTAGTATCCTGCATTAATGTAAATTTACTTAAATATTTATCAGCAAATACTATTTCTAACGAGCACTAAAGAGCACTTGGTTCAAGGTAGAGCAAGAAGTTCCCAGTGACGAGCTCTGCAGTGGGGACACCGACGCCCGCGCTGTAGATTTACCGGTGACGCGCCTACAGCAGCGCCTTGGCGGAGGCAGCGTCCTCGCCGTCACTAGCTCCGCGTTGTGAGACGCAGCGGCAGGACGGTACTCCCGAGCCACCGTCACTCACGGTTCCACTCTCCCTTCTCCGCGCAGGTTGCCCACATCTCATACGTGCTTTAATGTCCTTTTGCTCCCGGAGTACTCAAGCAAAGAGAAACTGAAAGAGCGGTTGCTGAAGGCCATCACTTACGCCAAAGGCTTCGGCATGCTGTGAGGGGCGGAGGCCGCAGCTTTCCCGAGCGCCACGGAGGGCGGTGGTGTCCCGCCGCAGGCTGAGATGGGAGCCGCGTCCCGTGCCTGCCTCCCTCCTCCACGGGGATCTGGGCTGGAGCAGCAGATTTCAGCGACTCATGAACAAATCCTTTATTATTATTATTTTTCTGCGTGAAAGTGTTCTTATTCTTTCACTTGTATGTACAGAGAGGTTTTTCTGAATATTTATTTTAATGGTTAAATCACTTTTGCTTGTGTTCATTACTGCTTGAGGTTGAGCCTTTGAGTACTGAGAAAACATATACCAACAAAACTGCTCCCCTAAGGACAAGATCGCCACGTGTAGACCATGTAACCTTCAAGTAAGTATGTGCTATTTTTTGTCCCTGTATCTAACTCAAATCAGGAACTGTATTTTTTTTTTTTTTTTAAACAATTTGCTTTTGAAACTTGAAGTCTTGAAAACAGTGTGATGCATTTGCTGCTGTTCTAGTCCCCAAAGAGCTTTCTGTGCAAAATGTTGAAATCAATAAAGATGGAAGGGAGACCTTGGAATGTTACCTGCCGCCCTCAGAAGTTTACTTTAGCCCCAGCACAGGTCAGCGCACCTTGTGCCAGTGTTGTCCTCGTGTGTCCCGCAGTGAACCGCTTCCGTAGCCAGCCGTCCCGTAGGTGAAGGACAGGGGTTGCTTTTCTTCGATATTTTAAGTTTACTGGGGAAAAGTGCATTTGGCCAAAAGAAATGGTGAGTGAAGCCTGTTGCAAGAAGGTTAGGTCTGTGTGTGAACACGAAGCATGTGAAAGTGCACTTAAGACAAATCTTAACTCTCACCTGCATTCTAAGTAGACAATCCAGAGTCTTCCCTCGTGTCGGCACCATCCTGTGCAGCCTGCCCCCGTCAAGGCACGAGATCAGTGCTGCAACGTCGTGGAAAGGACGGCTGCTGTGCCTTGTTCTCTCACACAGTGAGCAGACCTGCAAGTGAACGGAGCTCTCCCTCCCAGTCCTCTTTACCTGTGTCCCCAAAGATCAAATTTTACTCCAAAACGTGTTAGGTACAGATAGGCTTAAATTATTGGACACTCGGCAGTAGTTTCCCCTCTCTAGTCTGTGTCTATGATGTTAATTTCTTTTACTGCAATATAATAAAAGGATTATGTATTTTTAACTAAGGAGAGACATATATATCCTTTTACTACAAGCTGCAGCTCCCGTGCTCGGCTTGTGCCTTGATTGATTTAATCACTACGACAGATCAGCCTGGAGATTTGTTTGGAATTGGCAGGAAAAGTACAGCTTTGAAATCACTGGAGGGAAGGGATGTCTTTCAGAATGGTTTTAATTCTTTAGTAATTGGTATAGAGCTGTTGTGTACCATAATGCTAAATAAAGCGGCGACATTTTCACCATAACTACTGAAGATACGACAGTGCTTTCCCTGGTGTGATGAGGCGCCACGGGGCGCTGCGCCAGCTCAGGCGCCAGGGACCTCGTGCTGCGCGCTCACCTTCACGGCCTCCCCGGCTTCTGTGCATAATGACCGCGAGGAGAGAAACCCTGGGGGCGTCTTATATGATAAATTCGTGAGGAAACCTGTGCTCTTCCATTCTCAAGTTTTATTGTGCTATCGAGGTTACACAGCTGTAGCATCTGTGTGAAACCTTTGAATGGTACGAGTACAGGTTATCCCAGAGAGGCTAGACTTGAACAAACACGTATTTTGAGAGGACAAGTTATTGGTGATCCAGACCAGCTGCTCTTGCTGCTTGGAAATTAATAGTTGTCCTGGGAGGTCACCACTTCCCTGACATCCCTCCTCCCTACTGTTTACTAGACTGTCACCAGGATATGAAGGAAGAGGGAATAGTAGCTCTTTACCATAATGGATAGTTCCATTAGGAAAGGCCATTTTTTGCCCAGAAACTTGTGTGAAACAGTTCATTAGTTATTTTCCACATGAACCGTAAACGTCCTTTTCCCACCCTGCACTGTGGGTCTCCAGGAAGCTCTAGAGAAAACAGTGAGCCCTAAACTCAAATGAAACACAAACATAGAAAATCTCACCTGACGTTTCTGGAGCCCGGCAGCTTGAGCGCATGAGCCGCACTTCCTCACCCTGTGCACTGCGTTCCTGGGCGTGGTCAGGTCTGCGATGAAGTCTCGTCCAAAGCTCCCGAGCTGTCTGTGTGTCCGCAGTCTTGATCAGCCCCTCCCCTGACCCCCAAAGCATTAAAACCCAGCTTCCACTTGTCCCTCCATCATCTTTCTCCCACAGTGTTGGTCTAGGTTCCAGTCAACGCTGCAGAGAAGATGAACTCGGTGCACGCACCCTCCCTCAAACCGCGACAAAACTAGATCTGCAGAAGTTACATCAAAGGACGGCCTTGGGGACTTGAAAGAACAAAGTTGGAGGTACGCTTCCTGGTGCCAAAGTGTACACAAGGCATAGTAATCACAGCAGCATGGCCCTGGCACAGAAACACACGGATCAATGGCACAGAGCACAGCGCCCAGAGATAAACCCGCGCCTTTGGGGTCAGTATTTGACCAAGGAGGCAGGAAACGCGATGCGGTAGACAGTCTATTTGACAAATGGTGCTGGGAACACTGGACAAGCACACGCAAAAACAAACTAGACCACCTTCCTACACCACACACAACAGTAAACTCAAAATGGATTAAAGACTTAAATGTAAAACTTGAACCCAGAAAACTAGAAGTAAATATACGTAATATTTTTTCCGAAAAATCGTGTACAATATAAACATACGACAAAATCAAACTAAAAAGTTTTTGTATAGCAAAGGAAACCATCCACCAAACAAAAACCTACTGGATGGGAACAGATACTCGATGGTAATAACATCTGATAAGGGTTAGTATCCAAAACTTACAAAGCACTCATACTAAGCACCAAATAATTCAATTAAAAAATGGCCAAAGGTCCTAAATAGACACTTTCCCAAAGAGGACACACAGATGGCCAAGAGACATATGAAAACCACGACGAGAGACCACCTCAGACCTGTCAGAATGACCGACGACAAATCAGACGGGCGCAGCCACTGCGGAAGCCAGCATGGAGGTTCGTCAGAAAATTAAAAATGGAGCTGCCTAAGGAGCCAGCAGTTAAACACTAATCTGAGAGGATATATGCACCCCTGCGTTCACAGCAGCACCTTGTTACTTACAGCAGGCGAGACACAAGCACCTCGAGTGCCTGTCGTAGGCGAGTGCATGAAAGAGGACACACCATGGAATACTAATAGGCCATAAAAAATGAAATCTTACCTTTTGAGGCAGCGTGGCTGGACCTAGAGGATATTACGCAAAGTGGAATCAGAGAAAGGCAAATACACAATTTCACTTACATGCTGCACCGCAAACGAACAGGACAACGGACTAACCGAGAACAGCCTGCTGGTCGCCACAGTGGAGGGGGCTGGGTGAAAGATGAAGGGGTTGACAAGCACAGGCTGGCGGTCACGCAACAGTCACGGGATACAGTCAGTAACTCACCGTGCCAAGCTTGGCCTGCTTCCCATAGGCTGCAGAGCCTTCTCACCAAGCAGACAGCCTGAGACCATGAAAAGGCACCACCCAACCACCTCCAGGAGTGACACCCTCCAGGGTGGACTCAGCGGGCACCTAAACTAGTGAAGCAAGTCCTCCGTGGGGTCGGTGCTTGCACAGCAGACGCCACAGTGGGTGTCGCCAGTTCTCACAGCCCATCTGCCTGGGGGTAAATCCCTCCCATTAAACAAGGCTCAACTACGTAACAGGAGGGTGTACAGAGGCCACACCAGGGACTCAACTGGAGTGCCCAGCTCAGGTGACTGGGGAGGCTGTGCCACTGGACCCGCAGGACACCTACTACACAAGGCCACTCTAGCAAGACCAGGAGATGTAGCAGCTCTACCTAATACACAGAAATAAGTTTGTGTGTGGGGGCGGGGGAGGGGGGAGTAAAAGACAAGGAAACGTCCCAAATGAACAGGAAAAAAAACCTCTGGAGAAAGACCTAAACAAAGTGGAGAAAAGCCATCTACCAGGTGCAGATGAGACCCATTGCTCACTGAGACCTTCAACAAAGCAGAAACAAAAATGGAGATAGAAATACATGAACCGAAATGGATACATTAGAGGAAATCCCAGTAAATTAGATGAAGCAGAGGATCAGATCAGCAACCTGGAAAATCGGGAAGCAGAGACCACCCAATCGGAACAGCAAAAAGAAAGGTTCTCAATTCCTTGCTCTCTCTGGCATCCCCATGATGCAAACGTTGGTAACACCTGATGATGTCCCAGAGGCCCCTTAAACTATCCTCATTTTTGGATTCTACATGAAACTTTCCTAACCTGGTGAAGGAAAAAGACAAACCTTTCCAGGAAGCGCAGAGGGTCCCAAACCAGATGAACCCAAAGAGGCCCACACCAGACACATTGTAATTAAAATGCCAAAGGTTAAAGACAAGAATCTTAAAAGCAGCAAGAGAAAAGCACTTACCTACAAGGGAGCCCCGTAGGACTGTCAGCTGATTTCTCAACAGGAACTCTGCAGGCCAGAAGGGAGTGGCACCAAATAGTCAAAACGATAAATGTCAAAGACTTACAACCATTATTGCTCAACCTGGCAAGGCCATCATTTCAGACCAAAGGACAGATTCCCAAAAAAAAGCTCAAGTTGTTCATCACCGCCAAACCGGTATTACAAGAAACTGTGAAAGGTCTTTGAGAAACAGAAAAACAATTACTTACCCACGGGTCTGATCTCAGGCTGCAGTGGCCATTCCTTGTCCGTTTGTGAGTTCCACGTGGGAAACGCTGCCTCATGTAGAACTTGTGAGAGGGAGTGGCCAGCCGAGGGTCATAAAAAAACCCCAATTACTTAAAATGCAAATGGATTAAATGCTCCAATCAAAAGACGCATAGTGGCTGAATGGGTAACAAAACAAGGCCCTTATTACATATGTGTCTACAAGAGACTCACTTCAAATGAAAACACAGATGGAAAGAAAAGGGATGGGAAAAGGTATTTCATGAACATGGAAATGGGGGGAAAAAAGCAGCTGAGGTAGCAATTCTTGTATTAGACAAAAGAGACCTTAAACTGAGATAACAATGGACTCAGCAATTCTACTTCTGGGTGTTTATCGGGAGAAACCCAAACACTGCATTCAAAAGACATGCCCATCCTTACGTTCACTGCAGCAGCATCACAAACAGCAAGGTACGAAGCAGCCCGAGTTTCCATCAGGAGATGAACGGCTAAAGGACGTACACCGGGACACGGCGGCGCCATTTAAAACAAAGCAAAACGAAACCTCGGCCTCTGCCACAACACGGATGGACCGAGAGGGCTTTTGCGCTCAGTGACATAAGTCAGGCAGAAAGACAAATGCCACATGATTGTACTTTTACGTGGAATCTAACAAAACAACATAAAGGAATGAGTAGACCAAAAGCAGACTCATAGATGCGGAGAATAAACTGATGGCTGCCAGAAGGGAGAGGAGTTGGGGGGCCGGGTGAGGAAGGGGAGGGGGTTGAGAAGCACAATTGGTAGGTACAGAATGGTGACGGGGTGCGACGTGTAGCAGGGGGATATAGTCAGATATTGTGTAATAACTATGCATGGTGCCAGGTGGTGCTAGACTGACCGGAAGTTACATAAATGTTTAATCACCGAGTTGTACTGAAATTAATATTATACATCAACTGTAATGAAAAATAAAAATTACTATAAAAAAAGATGTGCACTCAAAAGTAAGGGTTTCCAAATCTAACAAACAGAAGGGGATACCCATTTTCACTGGCATGCAGCAATGTCCCAAAGGCTTCTAAATTCCAAAATAGCATTACCAGGCTTGTTATAAAAGGCTACTGAAAAAAAGACCCAAGTGCAGCCCAGGTGCCCATCAGCAGATGAGTAGATAAAAAGGCTGTGGCACATTTACACCATGGAATACTATGCAGCTGTAAAAAAGGAAATCTCACCTTACTCGTGACGGCAGAGATGAACCTGGAGAGTATTACCCTAAGCGAAAGAAGCCGGTCAGAGAAAGACAACCACCACAGGATCTCACTCATGTGGGATATGAACAAAGTACACGAACAAAATAGAAACTGACTCATAGACAACAGAGGGACAGCTGCCCGAGGGGAGGGTGGTGGGGGCGCTGTGTGAAAAGGTGAAGGGATTAAGGAAAACCCCAAATTCATAGACATAGGGAACAGCATGGTGATTACCAGACAGAAAGGGGGTGGGGGAGGTAGAAGAGGGTAAGGGGGGATCAATGGTGACGCAAGGAGCCTCGGGACAGGAGCGCGGTGGAGGGGGCCAGTGGGGGCAAGGGGGACATGTGTAATACTCTCCATAATAAAGTAAATTTTAGAAAAAGGAATGCAGCCTTGGCATCTGCAGCAGCACGGATGGACCTAGAGGGTACTGTGCTCTGAAACACGTCAGACAAACGCGAGGTGATTTCACTTCTCCGTGGAACCTGAAGAACAACAGAACCAGACTCAGATTCAGAGAACGTTTTTTGACGGCCGCCGTACGGGAGGGGCCTTGGGGAGATGGGTGAAAGGGGAAGGGATCAGGAAGCACAAGCGGGCCATTACGAAACAGTCACGGGGCTTAAGTGCAGCGCAGGGAACAGTCAGCAATATGGTGACAACTACGCGGTGGCCAGGTGGGTGCTAGACTTACTGGGGTGATCCCTTCGTAAGGTACAGAAATGTCTAATCACCGGGTCGTGCGCCTGAAACTAATGGAATATCGTGTGGTGACTGTAATTGAAAAAAAGCTACTGGAGATGGAAACGGTTCCCTGGGGAGGGCTGGCGTCTGCAATGGGCGCGGTGGGCGGGGCCTCCCCGGGGAGGTGCTGCTGACCCGGCTGGGCCCTGGCACCGCGCCCGCGGGAGCTCCTCAGCCTTGACCCAGCTGAGCTCGGCGCCTGCTGCTCTGGCCGCTCCTCTCACCTTGCTTCAGGTTTCCTGTACTTCCCAGTCCTGTGTTCAACCTCGATCACGCCTGGGGATTCCCCCCCACGCCCCTCTCCTGCTCAGACTCTGCCCGTGGGACAGCTTCCTGGCACCTCAGCCAGGACACCTACAGACCAAGCTCACTCGCAGCTCTGCCTGCTGCTTGGTTTGTCCTAATAAGCACCCCTTTCACCCCGTCACTGAAACCCCTCAACTCTGTCAGTAACTCCCCCTCCTCAAGTCTCTCCAATAACCCTCCACAGACGCCCGCTCGGGCCCATCCCCTAGCCTGGCCTGGATGCTCCTAGTAGCTTCCCCCTAAATCCCTTTCCAATCTTTTCCATTCGGCTCAGTTTGCCAATTTTAATATTATCTGCCTCAAAACTCGTTCCCTTTTGAATAAACCTCCAAGCCTGGTGCTCCAGCCCCTGGGAGACCAGGCCTCACCTAGTGTTCCAGTTTTGCCATGTGTCCCTGTGTCCCCACTCAACATCCTCAGAACCCCACCCACAAAGACTATGGACTCAGAACGTGTCTGTAACCCCAGAGCCGCCCGCATTCCCACGCTGTACAGCCTGTGGGCATGTTCTCATAGGAGCAGAAGTTACTGGGATTTTTAAAAAAATAACTTACCTGGAACGGGAGCAGGAGGGCGGGGAAGGCTGTTTTATCTTTGCCTCTCCCTGTCGAGCTGCGGAATGACGTCGCTGAAGCAGAGGCCCGGGCCCCCCGCCGCCTTGTCAGCCGGAAGAGTGACTGGAAATGACTCGGTGCTCAGGAGACTGTCCAACTGGCTAGTATTTTGTTTAGAATGTTGGTGTCTGTGTTTATAAGAAACACTGGCCTGTAGCTTTCTTGGTGTCTCTGCCTGGTCTTGATGTTTCACGTGAACTCCGTGGAGACCTAGACCCCATGGCTGTTAGACGTTGGGGGCACAGGGATCGTACCCGACTCCCTGGAGAGGACCCTCCAGTGAGACGTGGCTGGGGTGCAGAGCGGCTGTGACAGCTGAATGAAGGACACAGCGCCGGTGATGGGTGAGGTGTGCGTTTCCACAGTGATGGCCCACGAGCCACCTGCAAACTCCCTGCACAGGTGGCTTCCTGCTGGAGCCAGGCGCTCACGTCTGAGGACCGTCCCATGCGGCCCAGGCCAGCCTGAGGTCCTCAGCCGGGGCTCCCAGTAGAGCAAACTGATCACCGAAGGCCACTGACCCCACCTCTCCCAGAGGCTCAGGACCTTTCCATGCCTGCCTGTCACTAATGCCCTGAGTGGATGGGCAGGTGCGGAGTAGAGAGCAGCAGAGGCCCAAGGGGCCCGGGAGGGAACAGGGCTGTCACGGAGGCCTCGCCGACCACACCAAGGGCTCTGGACTTGGTCTGCAGACTGAGAAGCGAAGAACCATTTTAGCATCATGTGTATTTGATGCAAGTGGGAGGACCATGTGGTCTTCGCAGTCAGAGACAAAGGCCACATCCCAGAAAGGCATGTAGCATCTGGGGACGGGAGGATCCTAGGACGAGTCGGGGACGGGCTGGGTGACGGGTCCAACGTTCTTGAGTGGGGGAGAGGAGTCCAGGTTTGATTTGAGGGGCTGGGTACATGCTGCTGCTGGGGCTACAGAGGAAGGGAGCAGGTTTTCGGGGAGAAGAGAGTACTCGGGAGGGAAAGTGGGCTCGTGTTTTAGTTGAGGTGCGAGGTGTGCAGAGGCAGGTACCACACGGGTCTAGAAAGCACCTGCCCGGAAGAAAAAAGATGTGGCTGCTGAGCAGACATCACAGCGGAACCCTCGGGCGGGGCAGGGATAAAGGAGAGCGTGGGAAGTCCCTGGGGAGCCCAGCACTGGGGGACACCAGGAACTCCAGGGGCGGACAGGACGGGAAGCCGTTCACTTCTCGCCCTCACCTGCTGCACCTGAAACCGAGCCCCATGAGGAGGGGGCCTGTCCTGCTCCAGCTGTGTCCCCAGAGCCTGAGCAGAAGGCCAGCAATTCCCTAAGAGGCCACAGAGCAGCCAGTGTCTCAAACCCTTCCTGCGCTCCTCCCTGCCGTCCCCGCCCTCTGCGCAGCCCGGCGACAGCCCACCCGTCTCAGCACAGTCATCCCCGCACGAATCATCCAGGAAGATTCACCAGCCCAGTGAACAAGTTCCACAACCCTGAAAGGGGCATCTATGACCTCCGAGATCGTCCCTGCCCACCTTCAGGACCCTCACTGCTGGGTGGCCCAGTGCTCCGTGGTTGCTCAGGGCACAGGAGCAGCAAGACCAAACCTGTTTCTGAGGCCAACGGGCAGCTGGCCTGGCCGGGAGCCCATCCCCGAAGGTGACCTCCGCGCTCGCCCCAGGGAAAAGGCGCACTCGGCTCGGGCTGTTGGCTTTCATTGTGGAAAGGGTCAGACATCAGAGCCAGGCTCCCACTCCTGGTCCCTCCCCCAGCTGCTGAAGGACCAGATTTGCTGTCGTCCCCCAAGTTACTGTCCTTCATGCTCGTTTCCCAGATCACGGTCCTCTTAGGTGTCGCTCTACTTGAAAGGTCGTGTGGCGTCCGGGGGCTGTCCAACCCTCCCCGCTCCTGTGCTCGCTGCCTGTGTGTGTCCGTCCGAAGGGGCGCAGGGCCAGCCGTGACCCGGCCAGTTCCTCACTGGATTGTCGTGTTTTGTAGAAGGCAAGGCAAGCTCTGTCCCTGAGCTCAGGAGCAGGCTGGGGTCGGGGTAGGATTTTTCTTCGTTGAGCATTAGGGAGTCACCGCTGAGTGGTGTGGGGCAGGAAAGGGAAGGGGCCTTAGAAACCAGGGTGTCCACGGGGATGCATTTGCTTCCAGTTTGTTTTCCAGTCCCTTCGAGAGCGATTTTTGGCCATTTGGCACCACTGTGCGGTACCCCCCTCCATGGGGCTGCTGGAAGAGTGATCTTGAGAGAACATGGGGTGGGGGCTGCGGGGAACTCTGGGCTCTGCCCTCCGGATACTTGGCTCTCACTCACGGGGAGCGCCTGCGCTCGGGCGGCAGGGGCCTGGCTTAGCGGCGCCGGGGCCTTTGGCACAGCCTCTGGACCCTGGGCTGTTCCTGGGCCTCGGCCTTTTCTTCTTGGGCTGCTCCACACCTGTGTCCCCGAGGACTATGTATTGAAGAAACTGGCCTCTCGGTGGAACTTGGAGATGACTCTGAGTGGCGCTTGAGGGCCCACGGGAACAGCCGCCGGGGGTCCCCCCGGCCTCCGCTGTGGGCCTGCAGGCGACAGGGAGCAGCCTCTGTGGCGCCCCTGGCTCCGGGCTGCCCAGAGAGTCTAAAGATAGAAGCAGAACTGGCACACCTTCCCACCCGGAATGCGACCTCATGTTCATGGCTGTCATCGTGGCCTCTTCCTTGCAGGCGGCCTTGACAGTCAGGGCTGCCCTGGCCTCGGGCCCCTGCGGCCGACCGGGGCGGGGCAGGGGGCAGCGGCCCGTGTCCAGGCCGCCTCTGGGGGCCGCCCCGCTCTCCCTGCCCCACCTGCCCTGAACGATCGCCTTCACGGCCGCGGCGCTCTCGTCCAAGGTGCTGGCGGAGTAGGACAGCCTGTTTTGGCAGGTGAGCTGGTGGACCAGGTCCCTGTCGCCCAGCAACCGGGCGTGCGCCAGCTCTAACCGCTGGAGCTTGGAGAGGCACCGCTTGTAAAAGGCTCTCTGCTCCATCAGCCGGGCGCTGGCTTCCTGCTGCTTCATGGACTCCAGGAAACCGAGTTTCTTTCTCAGCAGGTTCTCCTCTTTCCAGTTGAAGGACAGAGTCGAGAGGGACTTCTCCGTCTCCATGAGCTTCACGCTCTCTCCAAACACGGAGCCGCGCCTGCTCCCCCGACTGCCAGCGCTGCCCACCACGCCCGGAAGGTCACTCGGCCGGTGGCTTCTCCGTGAGCTGCCCAGTTGGACCTGGGCATCTGACATCTCTCTGCCCACCTGAGGCGCTGGCGGCCCCCGCTGTTGGCAGGCCTGTGCGGGAGGTAGGTGACATGAGGGCACTGTGACGCAGGGTTCTGTTCCGGCTCCAGTGTTTGGTAAGAACTCCGTGGGTCGTCGGGGCATCACTGGTGCCATGTGCTTCCCTCAAGCACGGGGCCCGGGGGGCTCGTCCACGGGCCTGTTGACTGCTGGCCCAGCTTCTACCTGACAAGTGTCCCTCTTCCTCCGGGGTGGAGGTGCGAAGGCTCCCCCCGTTTCTGTGGGACAGGAGCTAAACTGGCAGGAGCTGGGCTCAGGTCCACTCCTCAGCCACTGCACATTCCTTCAGTTGGCTCCGTTACCTCCCCAGTGGCGGGTGGGGGCGACAGAGACGGTTTCCATAAGATTATTAACAGCGACATGAGGGTTAGAAATACAATCTAACAGGACCCTGAGGCGGGGGAAAAGCGACTTGACAGTCCACTGTATCAGCTCCCAAGGATGGAGCTGGTCCGCTGCTTGAGGCTGCGCCCTTTCACTGTGATATATAAGAATTTAATTCAGAGACAAGACCTCACACCAATCAAAGGCGAGGAGGTGGAGGCAGGAGAGGGTGTGAGCGGCAACACCCTTGCTGAGGGTGTCCTGGACGCCAAGCTCCAGAGCTGTGGCCCCGCCTGGATGTCAGGGTGGCGGCAGCGTGGGCCACAGAGTCCTGGGGGCGCCTGCAGAAGCCCCAGATTCCCAGCCCTGGCTCTGTCACCCCTCAGACCACACGGCCCGTTCGCACGGCTCCTCGAGACAGCTGTGGCATTTGTCCCACCAGGAAGCGTCTGCGCCTGCAGCCCAGCCACTCTGAAAGTAAGATGCTTTTGTTTGTTGTTGACCATTGGCCTTTTGCGAGCTCTAACCTTTCCCTCCTCGGGGTCCTTGGGTGGTCGCCCCACAGGACAGGAACCACCTGCACCCTAGCTTGCTCTCGTTTCCCAGCTCCTCACCCTGTTCTGTGTAAGCACCGTGTCCCTGAAACACGGACCACCGAGCCCGCCTTCCCCACCAAAGCCCCCTTGCCGCCTTAGCCCCACGCTTGCTCTCCTTCCACAGTTAACGCTTTTCAATGTCCTATCGTGCAGGACACACACTTAGGTGGCTCCCTCCCCGACCAAGGCCTAATCCTTTGTTTATATTTAAGGTAAAGATGGTATTTTCATTAGTAAAATCAAATGCTCTAAAAGTGATTTCTAAGAGGAAATCAGCAAGGTTATATGGAGGCCTTGAACGATACCATTAACCACTTGACTTAAATGACTTTTCTAGAACACTCCCCACAGCAGCAGAATGCGCACAATTTTCCAAGTGTGCAGGGCATGGTTAAGACAAACCACATTCTGGGCAATAAAACAAGTATCAATGTTTTAAAAAGTGAGTACAGAACAGTGACATCAGCAAAATGAAAGCCCAAACTGCTGCTCTTGATAGAGACTTTGGAAAAGAACCGGAAACCAGCTAAACTAACCTTGTAGGAACTCTGAGAAACAGACAAAGGTCCCTAGCAACCAAGCAAACTTCCAACCAAGAGAAAAGCACATTCAGATGGGCAGGAGTCTCTCGGCTGTTTTGCTCCCCTTGCCCCACCGCCTCTCTGGCAGGGTGCGGACTTGGTCTGGGAAGGAGAAAGCTCAGTCCCAGTTCCCTCCCTCACAGCAGGATCTGGAAAACACACCTGCTGAAACCCTGTAACCTCCCTGGGGCTGCCTGAAGGACTGGTCAGTTTTTCCTAACTCGGGTACCAGATGGGGGAAAGCGGCAGCCACTGGTGGTGCAGATACCCGGGGCAGGAGGTTATGGGTGGAGACATACAACAGACCATCTCAAGCCCCAGGTAAGACCCTGGAAAACTAAGACATTCAAAAGGAGCTGTGTATCATGCAGGGGAATCAAGGAGGTCACAGGCAGGCACAGGCGACACACATACTCAAGGAAGACCTCAAGCTGCACCTCACTGATCCCTAAGTTCAATCAGTGAAGGGCTGAAACACTGGGAAAGCTGGCTGTCTTTGAAAATATTAAAAATCAACCCAAAACCAAAACCAAAACGAAACAAAAAAAAACAAAAAAACAAACGACAACAACAAAAAACCAAGGCATACATACAAACAGGTAAGTACAGTCAGTTCAAAAGAAAGTAATGGGCAGAAACTACCTCTGAGGAACCACAGGCACTGCACTTCCTCGAGGCTGTAACAAGAGGCCGGGAAGTGCATTACGAGATGAAAAACGGATGAATTAAACAAGAGGACGTAACTCTCGTTAACATCTATCCAATGTAGGCGCGTCTAAATACATAAAGTAGATGTTAGCAAACATAAAGAGAGGGATTGGCAGTAATACAATAATGCTAGGGGAGTTTCACAGCTCACTTACATCAATAGGTATATCATCCAAACAAGTCAACAAAGAAATGGGCATTTAATGTCACATTAGACCAGGTTGACCTAATATACAAAA
This sequence comes from Miniopterus schreibersii, assembly GCF_964146895.1. Lineage (NCBI taxonomy): Eukaryota > Metazoa > Chordata > Mammalia > Chiroptera > Miniopteridae > Miniopterus > Miniopterus schreibersii. The sequence continues at coordinate 1,165,800 of NC_138124.1, forward strand.
CAATCCACCCCCAAACAGTGGGATAACACACTGTTTTCAAGTGCATGCATGCGGAACATTTTCCAACACAGATCACTTTATAGGCCACAAAACAGGTCTCAATAAATCCAAGACGGTTCAAGTCCTATCGAGAATGTTCTGCAATCACATTATAAAACTAGAAATCAATTCCAAGAAAATTGGGGGAGAAACACGTGGAGGCTGACCAACATGTTACTAAACAACCAATGCGTTAACAAAGAAGTCAAGAACAAAATTAAAAGACACCTAGAGACAGATGAAAATAGAAACACAACAACCCCAAATCTATGGGATGCAGGCAAAGCAGTTCTAAGAGGGAAATTCATAGCAATACAAGCCTACCTCAAGAAACAAGAAAATCTCAATCAATCTAACCTTACACCTAATGGAACAAGATGAAGAAAAAACAAAGCCCAAAGTGAGCAGAAGTAAGAATCAGATGTGTGTGTGTGGCGGGGGGACTAAAAAAATGGAAAAGATCAATGAAACTAAGGGCTGAGTTGTTTTTTAAGATAAAAAAGTTGGTAAACCTTTAGTAAGACTCATCAAGAAAAACAGGGGCCCAAATAAATAAAAAAGAAATGAGAAAGGATAAGTAACATATGACTCTGCAGAAATACAAAGGATTATAAAATAATAATATGAACAATTATGGGCCAACAAATTGAACAACTTAAGAGAGATGGATAAGTACATAGAAACCTGTATTTTGAGCCTGAGTTAGGAAGAAATGGAAAACATGAACAGACTGATTACTAGTAAAGAAATTGAATCAGTAATTTGAAAACTCCCAATAAACAAAAGTCCATAACTAGATGGTTTTACAGGTGAATTCTACCAAACATGTAAAGAATACTTTTCCTTCTCAAATTGTTCTAAAAAAAAAAAAATGAAGACGAGGGACGGCTTCCAAACTCATTCTATGAGGCCAGCGTGACACTGATACCAAAACCAGACAGACACTACAAAAAAAGAGAAAATTACGGGCCAATAGATTTGATGAACATAGATACAAACATCATCAAGAAGATATTAGCAAACTGAATGCAGCCATACACACACCATAACCAAGTGGTATCAATTCCAGAGATGCAAGAATGGTACAATATCCACAAATTAATCAAAATGTTACACCATGTAAATAAAATATGAGACAAAAATCATATGTTCACCATATAGATGCATAAAGCATTTGAAAAAAATTCAACATAAAAAAAAAATCAACATCCATTTATGATAAAAACTCTCAATTAAGTGAGTAGAGAGGGAATATACATCAAAAACTAAAGATGACATATGACAAACACACAGCTAACATCATACTCAGTGAAGAAGAGCTGAAAGCTTTCTCTCTAACATCAGGAACAAGACAAGAATGTGCACTCTTACCACTATTATTAACACAGTATTGAGAAACAGCCACAGCAATCATACAAGAAAAACAAATTAAAGGCACCCAAATTGCAAAAGAAGGAATATTGTCACTATGTGCAGATGACATGATACTATATATAGAAAACCCTAAGGAGTCCACCAAAAAACTCACAAATGACTTCAGTAAATTTTCAGGATACAAAACTCAGTAAATTTGTAGGATACAAGATTAATAACTTAAAAATCTGTTGCATTTCTATACACTATTAACAAACTATCAGAAAGAGAAATTAAGAAAACAATCGCATATAAAAAATAATATGATACCTAGAAATAAATTTAACTAAGGAGACATAAAGCCTGTACTTGAAAAAATGTAAGACACTGATGAAATAAATTGAAAAAAAACAAACAAATAAATGGAAGTATAGACTGTGACCATGTATGGGAAGAACGAATATTGTTAAAATGTCTACACTACTCAAAGCAACCTATTCAATGCAATTCCGATCAAAATACTAATGGCATTTTTCACAGAACTAGAAAAAATAGTACTAACATTTATATGGAACCACAAAAGACCTCAAATAGACAAACATTGAAAAGGAAAAACAAAGGTGGAAGTATCCCGCTCCTCAATTACAAGCTATACTACAAAGCTTTCGTAATCAAAACAGTATGGTACTGGCAGAAAAACAGACGTAGATCAATGTAACAGAATGGAGCGCCCAGAAATAAACACATGATTATATGACCCATTAAACGATTGCAAAGGGGGCAAAAATATACACTCCATAGAGACCACGTCTTCAACAAATGGTGCTGGGAAAACTGAACAGATAAAAGCAAAAAAGAAACTAGACCCCTGTCTTAAACAACATACAAAAATAAACTCAAAGCGGATTAAAGACTTAGGTATGAGAACTTACATCATTAAAATTCGAGGAGAAAACATCGTTGACTCTCTGATATCAGTCATAGCAACGTTTTTTAGCAATGTCTCCCAGCGCAAAGACAACAAAAGCAAAAATAAACAAATGGGACCACATCCAATTAAAAAGCTTCTGCACCATGAAGGAAACCGTCAACAAAACCAAAAGGCAACCTAACAAATATTTTCAAATGATGTATCTAATAAGAGGTTAATATCCAAGATATCTAAAGAACTCATACCACTCAAAATAAAAAAAATCTGATTTTAAAATGGGCAGAGGACCTGAAAAGGCATGTCTCCAACGAACACATACACATGACTGAGACACATGAACACATAGTATCACTAATAATGAGGAAAATGCAAATTGAAACCATGGTGAGATATCACCTCACACCTGTCAGAATGGCGATCGTCAATAAAAAAACAAACGAGTGCTAGTGAGGGTGTGGAGAAAAGGGAGTCCTCATGCACTGCTGGTGGGCTTGTAAACTGGTGCAGCTACCATGGAAAACAGTATGGAGGTTCCTCAAAAAGTTAAAAATAGAGCTACAATATGACCCAGCAGTTCCACTTCCCAGTATTTCTACAAAAACTCTCCAAACAGTAATTCAGACACAGGTATGCACCCCTATGTTCACTGCAGCATTATTTACAACAACCAAGACATGGACACAAACCAAGTGCCCATCAATAGACAAAAGGAAAAAGCCGTGGTACGTATATACAACGGAATACTAATCGGCCATGAAAAGAACACAGTCTTGCCACTGGTGACAACATGGATGGACCTGGAGGGTAACATGCTAAATGAAGTTAAGTCAGACAAATAGAAATACCATATGATCTCACATATATGGGGAATCTAAAAAGACAAAATAAATGAAAAAACAAAACAGAAACAAACTTTTAGATACAGAGAACAAACTGATGTTGCCAGACGGTAGAAGGGTTAAGGGGATGGGTGAGAAACATGAAAGGGATTAAGAACAAACTGCCAGTTATCAAAATCATCCCAGGGAATTACGTGCAGCTGAGGGGTATAGTCAGTACCACTGTAATAGCTGTTACGGTGTCAGATGGATACGAGACTTAAGGGGGTGATCACTTTGTAAGGTATACAATGTCTGATCATAATGTTGTACACCTGAAACTAATATAATATCGTACATCAACTGTAACTGAAAAAAAAAACCCAACCAAAAAAACCCCGTTAAACCAACCTTGCAGGCCTTGGGTAGCCCCACATGGCCATGAGATATTTCTATACATGGTCCAGTTTCCTTCACAATTTTTATAATAATTTTTTGCATTTATGCTCAGAAGGGATATTGTTGCATAGATTTAAAATTGTTTTGTCTGTTTTTTCCCTTTTAAAGTAATGCTGTCCGTTTAGAGTAAGTTGGAAAGTATTCCATTCTTTTACATTTCCTAGACGATTGTAGAATCTGTAGTATGTTTCTTTAATCTGAAGCTATACGGGCTCAGAGTTTTTTTCTGGGAAGGATTTTAACTACAAATTCAGTGTATTTCATTAAAAAGGGTTATTCAGATCATCTACTTCTTGACTGAATTTTGGTACTTCGTGCCCTTTAAGAGAACTACCCATCGGATTTAAGTTGTCAAATGTACAAGCACAGATACGGGGATATATATGCACATTCATTTTTATAAATTCTCATTATTACTGTAATCTCTGCAGAATCTCGTGACGTCTCTTCTCACGTTTCTAGAGACCGGTATTTGTGTCTTTGCTTTCTTCTTTGCTTAATCAGCCTATCAGTTTTCAGTTCTAATCATTTTTCTCTTTATATAATCATCCACTTACAATTTTATTAATTTTGCTCTTATCTTTATCGCCTCCTTGTCTTTTCTTAACTGTACGTTTCACTTGCTCTTTTTTGAAGTTTAAGGTGAAAATACAGTTGACTCTTGAACAGCATGAGGGTGAGGGGCCGTCAGAAATCGGTGTGTTACTTTTGACTCCCCCAAAACTTGGCTACTGAAAGCCTGCTGTTGCCTGCACGGCTTGCCGAGAACGCGGCCCTTCCGTTAGCACACAGCCTGTACGTCACGTGTACTGTCCACTGCATCCTGACAGCGCGGCGAGCTGGAAAGAACCCGCTCTGAGCAGCTCGTACAGAAGAGGCTGCACGTACGGCACTGCACTGTACTTCCTGCGGCCACAAGTTTATGCCATTTGTTTACAAGGTAGGCCATCGGTCTATGGATCAATACTGTCTGATGTGCAAAAGACTGTAGGTGCACAACTAACACCAGACATCAAAAACGGTAGCGTGGAAAAAAATTCGTATTTATTTAAGCTTAATGACTGATCGTGAGGCAGCAGCGATAGGATCGCTGTGTGGTGGCCTCGCGGAACAGGCGCAATTGCTGCAAGTAGCCGAGCCCAGGCACTAACGAAGGAATCGTCATGAAATTTTATGGCGTTTAGAGTATTGGACATGTTCATAATACAGGATCAGAAACATTGTTACATTAGAAGAAACGCCTGTGATGCTAGACTGATACTCAGTTTCCCCAATTACCAGAGACAAAAGCCTACTGTCTAGTAATGTAACTCCCTGGAAGCAGTTACAAAACAGTAAACACACTACTAGTTTACACCAAATGCCACTCACCTTATGCCTACGTAAGGAGTCCATCTGCTCTCCTAGAAGTCTTGCCCACGATGTTCCGCACGGTGACCACTTAGGTAACGATGGCAACGCACAACGTCCCACACAGCTCTTGGGCTTTCTGTGCAGACGCTCCTGCAACAGCACGGTGAGCGCTCCCTCCGCGAAGTGGAAGTGGATCGTCATCAAGGTCTTTCATCATCTCTTCTTCCCGTTGGGGAGGTGGAGGCGGAGGCCAGACAGGAGGGTTGGTGCTGTGGTGTCGGGGTGGAGGGAGGAGGTGGGGCGGAGGCCGGAGAGGCAGGAGGCAGGCACACTCAGCGTGACTCTCTGGAAACACATGGTCATTTCCGTTTGGCATATTGCTTTTCCATTTCTCCAAAAACCCTTCTACACAGTACCAATTCTTCCACCATCTGCTTTCCCTTCAGTGCCCACGTTACACAACAAGGCAAAACCAGTCTCGACTAACCAGAACCCGTCGCCAGGCTGGCCAGGTCGCGGCGACCTCTGGCTCCACTGCTTCTCCGTCTGCTCGGTCGTCGTCGGGCTCTGGCTCGGAAGCACTCCTCTCCATCAGGTCCTCGTCTGTGAATTCCCCTGGTGTGGCGCCTACTTGCTCTTGAATTTCTCCAAGACCCACGTCTCGAGACCCTTTGCCCTCCGCCTTAGTTTCATACCCACAATCTATTTCATGATATTTTTGATTGGCTCCTGGAAGTCCTGAGAAGTTATGCACGACATCTGGACACGGTTTACTCCCAGCAGGAACTGACAGGTTCAGACTTGATGGCGTTCGTGGCCTTTCCTACGACGACGATGGCATCTTCAATGGCGCGCGATCGATCCTTCCAGACTCTCAAGGTGTCCTCTCTGTCGGGTTCTCTTCCGTAGCACTGGCAATCCTTTCCACAACACTGTGCGCAATGAGCCTCGCAGGTCCTCTCATCGGTGGGCTGAATTGGACACGTTGATGCTTTCGGTGTTGACCTCCTGGGGTTCTGGGTGGCCAGGGACATTGTCCACTATCCAAAGAACTTTACAAGGCAGTCCAGTCCCTCACACGCAAGGTCCTTTCTGACTTCAGACACAAAGCATCGATGGAATCAATCCAGAAAAAGGAATCAATCCAGAAAAGGGGTTCTCCTCGTCCAGGTCTCCTTCTTGTCCAACCCAAAGACTGGCAGCTGGTGTCCATCTCTCCTTCCGCACTCGGGTGAGCAGCTTCACAGGCCAGGGCAGTCCTGATGGTAAACCCGGCTTAGTCTGCACACAACAGTAGAGGTAGCCTGTCCCTTCTTCCGTCCGTCCTGGCGCTCACTTCTCTTCCACACTGATAAAGTCCTTCTGGGCAGTCTCCCTTCTCAATACTCGCACCTGCATTTCAAACCCGTCCTGGCCGTTACCCTTTCTCCTCCGTCATTTCCTTCCTGTTTTCCCAAACTTGTCTGCTGCCTCTTAGCCACCAGAAGCTGCTTCCTTTGACATCTTTCAAGCAAAGCTCTTTCTGAAGTTACCCAATCGTCCTTGGCGGGCCTGAAATCTTGCAGCTCTAGATCCTTCCTCTCCCTTTTGCTTTAAGTTGTCAGCTAACGACTTCGCTTTTTCTGGATTCATGGCAGAGTTGATAGGTATGCCTCTTTTTATTGCAATCCTGCACCCACATAAACGTACTTCCAATACAAGATAAAAACGTAGTTTGAAATAGGGCAAGGTCTTCGTGCCTGCTCACGCAGCCGCTGTGACCGCTTCCCGTGTTTCCTTTCCTTTCCTTTACCATGGTCCTGGCACTGGATCCGTTTACCTTGAACTGTGGGACAACCACCGCTCCACGCAGACAACCACCGCTCCACACCTCCATCTACAGCACACAGCCAGCAACTCAACTTCCTCTCGTCACGTGGTGACTTTTCCCTCAGGCGCATTCCCAGCATCACTCAGGCACTTCCTGTGGGTCCCATGGTGTTACTCAAGGTTTACGGAATTGCACTGAACACAATGAAAAATACACGAGAACCACAGAGATCACTTTTTACTGCAACAAGCAATGTACTAGAGAGACAAAGTGCTCATGCACAGATGATCAGCATCATGCTAAGGCCTCCAAAGGGAGCTGCACAATTACTATATGAGTACAGTGCGTACTACAGGTCATCGAATGCGTTATGACTAACGCTGCTTCTTTACGTGTGTGTTTCTCTCAGCTGGGGCTGGCACCATGTATGGGCTGTAGATGTTTGTGTGCGTGAATTTTAACTTTTTATAATACATCTATCTGTGCATATTTTATGGTATTAAATAATAAAATTGACTCGTATGTACATATACTGGATGCATTCATGACATACCTAACTTTAAAAACAAAACTTCTATATAGTTCATCTAAAAGTTTTTTTCAGACTGCCACAAATTTCAAAAAAATTGTACAAAACATCGATTGAAAAAAACCTATATATAAGCAGATCCATGCAGTTCAAACCTGTGTTGTTCAAGAGTCAACTGTAAAGCCATTGGTTTGAGATCTTTCTTCTTTCTTATATAGACAATTTTAGTGCTATAAATTTTCCTCTAGATACATCTTTACCAGCATCCCATAAGCTTTGATATGCTATGTTTTCATCTTTATTCAGTTCAAAATACCATTTTTTTTTTTTTTTTTTTTAGGGGAGAAAGAATAATTTTATTCACACTTATGATTAGACCATTACTACATTTAAAAGTTTTTTCTTTTTTATTGAACTTATTGGGGTGACGTTGGCTAATAAAATTATACAGGTTTCAGGTGTACAATTCTATGATACATCATCTTTACACTGTACTGTGTATTCACCACCCAAAGTCAAGTCTCCTTCCATCCCCATTTATCCCCCCTTTACCCTCTTCTACCTGCCCCACGCCCCTTTCTCTCTGGTAATCATCATGCTGTTGTCTGTGTCTATGAGTTGGGTTGTTTTTTGTATGTGTTTTTCTTAACCCCTTAACCTTTTTCACCCAGCCCTGCAGTTTCCCTTCAGTGCATGGGATGACACCCAACCAAATGAGCCACATGAGCCAGGACCCCACTGAACCAAGCTGGGGCTGGACCTGATTGATATCTGACAACAATCTCACAGTCCTCAGAGGTTATGCTCACCATTGGTCTAGGTAGAGCAGTTCTTGACCAATCAGCATGTCTATAACCGCGTTACCTGCCTAGGGGTTATTTGTATTAAGAAGACAGAACACATCACAGAAACTGGCAGTCAGGCAGGCTCCTACACTTCTGCAGACACACATCTCTGTATGGGGATGGCCCCGTTTGGGACATGGCGATGATGAAATACACAGAAGTTAGAACAGAATAAACAATGTTGCAGGAAGTGATTGGCAAGATTCACCACTTTGATGACTGGAGCACAAAACCATCGACACCAAGAAAACTCTGTCCTATTGACAGGGGAAGGGCACATAATGGGAAGAGAATCACAGCTGTTTAATACTTAGTCACCTTTCTATTCATAGATGAGAGGTTTTCCTATAGACCCTGGGAAGGACACGCTGAAACAAAATCAAACAGAGTCGTAAAGATAAGAAGCCTGAAGCCCAAATGGGCCCATCACTTGGAAAGAAGGTAAATCTTGTGCACAGATCAAGGACAGGACCTGTCTGAAAGTCAACAGTAGTGTCTCGGTGCTAATTTTTACAAGGAGAGAGATAGAGAGCACACCCTGGGAACTCATGTAGTTGTTAATTTCTTCTCCCCCCAATCCCACCCTTTGACCTGATTTAATGCTAGCTTGAGCGGAGATGTCAGGGCAATATTTTCAAGGTATTATACCCATTGCCCTCTCTGATTAGTGAACAGAGATGGGTGGGGCAATTTCAACGTGGAACTAATTCCCACAAATAGGACACTGTATCCACCATGATCAAATTATATCCTGATAGAATTATAAGCAAATGAAACACTTGCTAAACTATACCATACCCTAGGCCATTACAGAGATATAAAATTATCCCAAAGTAATAAAATCATTTTGAAGTATGTTTTCTCATAATATGGAATTACTAGAAATCAGTAATAAAACCCAACAGAAAAACCAAGTGCTTGGAAGTTAAGCAATGCCCTTCTAAATAATCCATAACTCAAAAATAAATCAACACAGACATGAGAAAACGTATTTGCATGAGCAACAGAAAAGACGCAAAACGCCAACTTAGGCTAATGCAGCTGAAAAGTGCCTACAGGGATATTTAGAGTAAAAAACAACATAATAAAACTGTAAAAGGCCCCCAATCAGTATATTTGTCAAGAATCTAGACAAAGAAAAGAGACATCCACCATAACAAGAGTACATTTCTAACCAACTTACAGCAATAAATTTGCTGTTTCAAATAACATTTTCATCTGACCAGGAGCAGCATGGAAGGTTCTTGTCACCCCACCTCTATGTCTGAGTCCCATACTATTGCGGGGGAAGCATAGAGCCGTTTACTGAATATACATTATGCTGTATAACTTGAGACAGTAACCCCACCTCCATGAATCTGTGAGTCTACGAGCTGGTAACCAACATACAAATAGGGGTTTGTGAGAATACGCTTTTTAAGTAAAATCACGTCCCACGGTTCCTGCTATCCCTAAGCCTGCTCAAAGATTTGTTCATGATTCGAGTACTAGAGCTTATGTCAGTATCTGGCAGAGTTAATTTTCTCTTTGATCTACGATATTCTTTAAAGTTGTTACTCAGTGCTCTAGAATTATCTTCCAAGGTTCTAAGAGAATAAACGGAAATAAGTGAACACTATGTATTTATTTGATAGATTCCAGGACACAAGCTGGCCAAGTAAAAGAGCTCACTCGTCCTTAGGGCATTAATCATTAGGTTCCAGGCAACACCCAGCCTTCAACACAGCTCTTAGGTGTGCATATTTCAAGTTCCAGTAACAAATAACATTATGATATTTCCACATCTCTCCAACTGCTACCGCTAACATAGCCTTTTTTTTTTTTTAACCCCAAACAGTACTGACATTTGAACTATTTTGTGTTTCAAAAGAAATATTGCAACTTTTTTTCCTCAAAGCAGTTGGCCTGTGTTACAACCTTTCAACATTCTATGAGAGTTCTGACTGCACCACATCTTTGCCAACAGTTGAGGTTATCAATCCTTATTGTGTGTTTTTATTAAATTTATTGGGGTGACACTGGTTAATAAAATTATATATGTTTCAAGTGTACAATTCTATGATTCTACATCTGTATATTCCATTGTGTGTTTTACCACCCAAAGTCAAATCGTCTCCCGTCACCACGTATTTGACCCCCTGTACCCCAACGCCTCTTCCCTCTGGTAACCACCATACCTCATGTCTGTGTCTATGAGGTTTTCACAGCAAAAGAAATTACAATAAAACAAGAAGTCAACCAACCCAATGGGAGAAGATATTTGCAAACAACAGTCCCGACAAGCGGTTAATATTCAAAATATACAAAGAACTCATGCAACTCAACACCAAATAAACAAACAATCCAATCAAAAAATGGGCAGAGAGCCTGAACAGACACTTCTCCCAAGCAGACATAGAAATAGTCAACAGATACATGAAAATAGGCTCAACGTCACTGCTATTAGGGAAATGCAAATCCAAAGTACAATGAGATACCACCTCACACCTGTTACAGTGGCTGTTACCAATAAGACAGGTAATAACAAGTGCTGGAGAGGCTGTGGGGAAAGGGAACCCTCAGTCACTGCTGGTGGGAATATAAACTGGTCCAGCCACTACAGATAATCATATGGAGGCTCTTCAAAAAATTAAGAATAGCCCGGCTGGGCGTGGCTCAGTGGTCGCACATTGGCCTAGGATCCAGGAGATTGCAGTTTGATTCCCGGTCAGGGCACATGCCCGGGTTTCGGGCTCGATCCGCAGCAGGGGGCGCGCAGGAGGCAGCTGATCAATGACCCTCTCTCATCATTGATGTTTCTATCTCTCCCTCCCCCTCTCCCTGAAATCAATAAAGATATATATATATATATATGAACAGACTTACCATATGACTCAGCAACCTCTCTTCTGGGCACCTACCAAAAAATCTGAAAACATTTACTCACAAAGACATACGCAACCCTACGTTCATTACAGCATTATCCAGCATTATTCACAGTGGCCAAGACATGGAAACAACCAAAGGGCCCTTCAATAGAGGACTAGACAAAGAAGATGTGGGACATGTACACAGTGGACACTATTCAGCCATGAGAAAGGATGGAAAACTGCCATTTGTGAAACATGGATGGACCTTGAGAATATCACGCTAAGTGAAATAAGTCGGATGGAAAGGCAAGAGTCATACAATGTCACTCATGTGAGATATAAAACTGGAAGTAACAAGTGAACAAACAAGGATTTCAAACATGCAACTTTTATCATGTGAAAACTACACGGTCTAAGGTCAACAAAATTTTACATACAACGTCCCATGCTGGAAAAAGAAACAATTACTCCATGTTAATCTTCAAAGAGGAAAGGATAAATGGAAATAGAAGGTAGTGTGACCACAAAAACATTGTGAGTCATGAAGCCTCTGTTCAGAAATCTCAATAATGAAACAGACGACGAATCTGATATTTTGGCACATTTGGTTTTCACTACGGTAACTTTCGATCCAGTATGAAACTGCTAAAAATTCTCTCAATTTCTCCATTTTTCTTTCCATCAAAGCAAAAAGGAGTTGAAATGGAAGAAGGAATTATAAACATTTGACGACGCAGGAGAGCTTGGTGAGGGTCTTAATGAGGAAGAGGGGACGTCACAAAAAGATTTTCAATAAGGCTCTAAAGGTTAAGGGAAGAAACCCCAGGACATGCCGCAGAACAGACGCCACATAAATTTCAAAGGTCTTGGTCGGGTACTCACCCCTTTTCTCTGAAGTGACAGACCTCATTTCAGCGCTCTGTCTCAGCAAAAATGACAAAAAGGAAAGCGAAGACAGGGTCTTAGAAAATCTCCAGTGGCAAACACAAAAAACTACAGCTGGTGCCATTGCTGGTACGTAACGGGCAATGCAGGAGTCCCTCGGTTTCAGTCCAACGTGAATGATCCAGCCCAGTGGCTCGTCCCCTTCCCAATTCAATATTTTTAATGTGCACATTCATTACTGAAGAACATACTTTCTACATACAAGTATCAATCTTCGACTCTGTTCAAAGTGAGCAAAATGAGGCAAGTCTGGAGTAGGACACTAGGCTCAGTTCTGAGAGAAGGGACAGGCTGGCTGCTCAGCGCTGCACATGCTGTGGCGGAGGGGTCCCCAGACAGGGCCAGGCTCCGACAGTCTCATTTGTCCTCTTACAGGGCCACTCGTCTGGACCTCAGATTGCCATCTGTTAGGAGTCCCTCAGCATCCTCAGACTATTGTGCTCATCATTGATCTAGACAAGAGCCCTCTAGATGATTAAAGAGATTTTTAAATCAACCACGATTTTTAAGATTAAATGAGGTAGCAAGATAATCTATAGTATGATTATATTACAAATACAAGAAGCATCTATGCTCCCGATGTTCCAGATAAAGGTAAAGATCAGTGCTTTGCACACTTGGGTTTCACTACAAGATTATTTTCATCCAATACCAAACGGTAAAAAAACATGGGAAAGATTCCCCAACATGATTCAGGTGACTTAAAAAAAGGGGAAGAGCCCTGGCCAGTATTGCTCAGTGGTTAAGTGTTGTCACACACAACGAGATGGCAGGGTTCAATTCCCAGTCAGAGCACATGCCGGGGTTGTGGGCTCATTCCCCGGGTAGGGCGTGTGCAGGAGGCAACCGATCGATGATTCTCTCTCCCTCTCCCTTCCTCTCTCTCTAAAAATCAATAAAAACCTATATATATATAAAAGGGGATGAAGCAATAGTGAGGATTCCTTGGACCATATGGGGACACTCACACAAAAAAACAGCTATCATAAAAATATTGATGCTCGAGCCTCTGAAAAAGTGCACTTGCAGAATCTGAAATACTGACATCACTGGTCATAAAACACATAAAATTCAAAAGCACCATGTTAGCTACCTTGGCTCCCTGAAGGTAACTTGCTCACTTGCAGGACCAGCCACTTTGAAGGTGACCTGCAGCAAAGCATCACAAACAAAACAGATCAGATCAGAAGATGCACTCAGTTAACTAAAATCCAAGCACAGCCTCGGTTCTGTTTTAATGAACCATCCATTCAGCCCTTGCCACCAACACTGCAGTCGTCATGTTTGTCATTTCATTTACTAACTTGTTTTCTCTTTGAATCCTTTGCTTTTCAAATAGCCCACTAACTTCGTCTTGACCATGGATCCTGGAGTGGCCCTGAGATTCAATTCCAGCCCGACTCTGCAATAGTCTAGGGACAGTCCCGCCCACCAGGGCATCTGGAAGAAACATGCCCTCTAAGCCCCTGGTAGCAAGCCCATCATCGGCTTTGGTGTGGATAGAGACTTGACCCAGCCCTGTCTGGCGATGGTCCCAGAGGCAGTCACATGTGCCTGGTGAGGCAGCGGGAACTATGCCTGCCTGCACCCTCATAACAGATCTGCGAACCATAGACTCAACTGTAAGCTTGGGAGCAACCATGTGACCCGGCTCCAGCCTTGCTCACCTGTAATTCCAGAGGCAGCCCTATGCACCTGGGGACCTGGAAGGAAAAAATCTTTACCTGCTGAAACCACTCTGCAAAGGAAAAAATTAGGTATTTTTTCCTTCAAAAGCACAGACATCAGCCCTGGCTGGTTTGGCGCAGTGGTTAGAGCACTGGCCCGTGGACTGAAGGGTCCTGGGTTTGATTCTGGCGGAGGGCATGTACCTGGGTTGCAGGCTCAATCCACGGCCCCTGTCGCGGCAAGTGCGGGAGGCAACCAATCAATGTGTCTCTCTCACGTCAATGTTTCTCTCTCTCTTTCACTGTCTCTGAAAAGCAATGGGAAAAATATCCTTGGGTGAGTATTTAAAAACAAACAAAAACATGTGGACATCGGTGCAAGTCTACAAAGATCACTAAGTGTCAGGTAAGCCAGCAAAACCACCAGAAACAGATAAAGCGTCAGTAACCAACCTCCAAAATGGAGCTTTATGGATGACCTGACAGGGAAGTCAGTACCTTTGTTTTAAAACATCTCAGTGCGTTTCAAGAGCACAAAGAAAGTCAACTCAATGAAATCAGGAAAATGCTACATGAAAAGACATTCACTCACCTTAAACACGAAGGCAACGACCACCACCTTGCCCAATGGTCACACTGTAAGACACAAAAAGAGAAGTTTGAAAAACTGGCCTCCACTGGGGACTTCTAGGAGGAACTAGGAGGCACCAGAAACACCTAAGAACACGAGCAGGTCGTGTTCAGGGACAGGTGGTCGAGGAGAGGCACAGGGGATTCTCTCAAGCAACTGCTTGCCTCAAGAACCCATTCCCACTGCTCTGGAGGAGGAGAGGGCTCCCCAACATGTGCCACCAAGTTGTCACCTACATTGGGCCTCAGCACACTCACACTGAAACTTATTTTTAAGTCATCATCTCTCTTCGAGACTATGAGTTCTCATCATTGACCCAACAAAGGCGCCTCGCAGGTATCGGTACAATGGCTCCCATGCTCACCAGAGATGTTTCCTGGAAGTGAAGAGAGCAAGGTGGCCTTGACATCCGCATACTTCCAACTCGGAAAGAAGCCTGACACACACAGCCCAGGAGGCTCTAGGTCAAAAGAAAACCATTTCTGGTACTATGACCTGCAGGAAGAGAAGGAAGACAGTTTCTAAATGACCTATTTTTTCAACCTTGGAACTGAAGCTAAAAGCAGGGTGCTCATTTATGTAGTAAAGATCATTCTAAGAATGAATGAATGAATGAATGGAGTAAATAAAGGAATAAAGAAATAAACCAATGGAAAGATTTCCTTTCAAATACCAACTCAAGACACTCAAAAATAATCTGTCACAGAATTATTACTACACCCATAGCATTGGTGATGAAAGGTGCAGAGAGGCCACAATGCTCATTCCTGGGGTTGAAACAACACGTTGGAAGAAAGTCTGGGGGACCTTACTACTCATCATGAAGCAGAGGAGGGCACCATGAAGTCACACGCGATTTATTCCACAGCAAATGGGTATCTGCACACCTTCAATTCTGCTCACCTGCTGTAGTCCAGGCAATGCCCACCCACCGTGGAAACTTGCAAGCCGGGCCCAAACACCAGCAACACACTCTGAGGTCAGAGTTCCCTTACCTATCTGAGCACATCCCTCAAGAAGCAATGCACGTGTTTCCTGGCCACCATATACAGCAGCAGGATGCTTCATTTTGGTGCAAACTGACTTCAAAGTGAGGATCCAACAATGATTTTGAAATCTCCTCAATATCCTGACTATAGACATTGGTCCAAAAGTGCATTTCCATATCCGGAACCCTCAGTTTAGGGCACAGGGATCAGGAGAGGAAACACAATCAGTGGCGCCCCCGTGGCCTGGGTCTTGTCAAGCCGAAGATGTCCAAGAACCAACAGAAAGATACATGATTCGGAAAAGCCCCCACTTTGGTCAGTGGACATGTTGTCAATTCATCCTCTTGTAAGACATCACATTTATTCACCCCAAGCTCAACCCCTTTTGGCAAAGAATGCCCATGGGAGACGTCACTGGCGCCGTTCTATCTCCCGACCTCATGGGCATGGTCCTCCTTCACAGGAGGACCTAGAGAAATTCCAACAGTGACCACCACATTTAGCATCCATTAAGGATTGGAAAGCGACTGTCCTCAGGCTCTGCACACACGTGACAGTTTCTTGGGATCCCACTGAAAGAAATCTTCATCCCCTATCAGTCTGGTTCATTTCAGATAGGATGGAAATCTTTGGCTTTTGATTGGCCCATAGCCTGCGTGGACACTGAGATTTCAGAGAGCACACAAACGTCCCAAGTGCCTGAAAGCAAGCCTCCTGCTTGGTCTCCCAGGCACTCTGGTGTAAGACAAAAGACATCCACTCACCTTAAACAGGAAGGCAACGACCACCACCTGGCCAGATGGTCACACTGTAAGACACAAAAAGAGACGAGAAGTTTGAAAAATTGGCCTCCACTGGGGCCTTCTCGGAGGAACTAGGAGGCACCAGAAACACCTAAGAACACGAGCAGGTCGTGTTCAGGGGCAGGTGATCGGGGAGAGGCACATGGGATTCTCTCAAGAAATTGCTCGCCTCAAGAACCCAACACCAGTGCTTGAAGGGAAATAAAGTTCCCAACATTGTGGGTCACAAACTGTCACCCACACTGGGCCTCAGCACACTCACACTGAAACTTATTTTTAAGTCATCATCTCTCTTCGAGACTATGAGTTCTCATCATTGACCCAACGAAGGCACTTCACAGGCATTGGTACAATGGCAGAGTCATATGCTCACCAGAGATGTTTCCTGGAAGTGAGGAGAGCAAGGTGGCCTTGAGATGTGCATAGTTCCAACTTGGGAAGAAGCCTGACACACAAAGCCCAGGAAGCAACAGGCCCAACGATGACCTTTGTGGGACAACGTGACCTGGAGAAAGACGAGGAAGACAGCTTCTAGACGACCTACTATATCATTTTTGGAACAGAAGCTAATGCATGGTGCTAATTTAAGTGGTAATGATCATTCTAAAACTGAGTAAATAAATAAATAATAGAATAAAGAAATGATCCAATAAAATGCTTTGCTTTCCACTATTGATTCAGACACACAAAAATAACGTCATTTGATTTATACCACATACTATCATAGCATTTGTCATGAAAAGTGAAGAGAAGCCATACTGTTCAACGTGGCATTTAAACAATAAGTTCTGTACGGAACATGTGCAAGGCCTCCTGCTTATGCTAAAAAAGAGAATGACACCATGAAATCACACGTGATTTACTCCGTGGCACAGAGATACTTGGGCTATTTCAATTTTGCTCACTTGTAGTAATTCCAGGCAATTCCTACCCACCATGACAACTTTCATCCTGGGCCCAAACACCAGCCACATACTTTCTGTTCAGAATCGCTTTCCTATACAGTCACATCAACAAACAAAAAAGGCAAGTATCCTCACTGGGAAATAAAACAAGACACCTCATTTTTCCCCAACTGGAAGTCAATCAGAAGATTCAACAATGATTTGAAATATTGTCAAAATCCTGCCTATCACCATTGTTTCAAAAGTGGATTTTGATCCGACATCTAAGTTAGGGCAATGGAAACAGGAGAAGAAACACTATCAATGGTGCACCAGTGGCCTCATTTTGGCCAAGCAAAAGAGGCCAAAAACCAACAAAAAAAATACAGGATTTTCAAAACCCCACAGTACTGTCAATGGACATGGGGAAACCCTATGGTTGTGTAAAAGATGATATTCAGTTATCCCAAGCTCAACATCGTTTGGCAACAAAGGACAATGGAAAAAAATCATTGCTGCTATTCAATTTGTGGATGACATGGGCTTGTATCTTTTTGACAGAAAGATCGTGTGAAATTTGAAAATGGCCATGATTTTCACCTGTTAAAAATGTAAGAGTTATTGGTTTCAAGTACTACACAATTTGATATAACTGCTGTTCAGAATCCAGTTGAAAAATAAATTAGCCACTGTATATTCTGACTAATTTCAGATAGAAAGGAAATTATTGGATTTTTGTAAGTGCCCATGCCAAAAACTGGCAGTCAAAAAAATTTTGCTGGTATCAATACAGAGTTTTTAAACAGCACACAAACATCTTTACTACATAAAACTAAGCCCGCTGCTTAGTTTCACCTTCTATGTGTTCTCTATCCAAGACAAGACATCACTCACCTTAAACACGAAGGCAACGACCACCACCTTGCCAGATGGTCCCACTGCAAGACACAATGAGAAAACAGAAGTTTTAAAAATTGGCCTTGAGTATGGGATTCTGGGAGGAACCATGTGGCACCGAAAACACCTACAAACACGAGCAGGACGTGTTCACGTGCAGGTGATCGGGGAGAAGCACATGGGATTCTCTCAAGCAATTGTTTGCCTCAAGAACCCATTCCCATTGCTCTGGAGGAGGAGAGGACTCCCCAACATGGTGCCACAAGTCTGTCACCTACACTGGGCCTCAGCTCACTGATTCTGAGGATTATTTTTAAGTCATCATCTCTCTTCGAGACTATGAGTTCTCATCATTGACCCAACGAAGGCAACTCGCAGGCATCGGTACAACTACACATTCATATGCTCACCAGAGATGTTTCCTGGAACTGAGGAGAGCATGGTGGGCTTCAGATCTGCATAGTTCCAACTCGGAAAGAAGCGTGACACTGACAGCACAGGAAGTTCAGGCCCAATGAAAATCTTTTTTGTAAATATGACCTGGAGAAAGAAGAGCAAAACTTCTAAATGACCTATTTCATCACTCTTGGACCTGAATCTCATGCATTCCAAAATGATCACCAGATCATTGTGATATAAAAAGTGAATAAATAAATGCATAACAAACAATTAAAAAAAATGAAAGGCTTTGTGCTATTGATTCAAGTCACAAAAATTAAGTAGGCATCAAATTATTACTACACACACACATATTCTTTTCTCAAGAATGGTAAAGAGAAACCACACTCGTAATCTTTGCCATTAAAAAAATAGATTTTAAACGGAACACTGGCTGAAGCCTACTGCTCGAGCTAAGAGAGAGAATGACACCATGAAGTCATACATGATTTCCTCTGTGGCACAGGGACATTTGGACACATTCCATTTCAATCACATGCTGTATTTCAGGCAATACCTACCCACAATGAGAAACGTCAAGCTGGGGCCTAACACCAGCCATATACTTTCAGGTCAGAGTTCCCTTACTTACCTATCTGACTACATCCCTCAAGAAGCAATACAAGTGTCCCCTCCACAGTAGCTACAACTGGACATCTCACTATGAGCAAACTGAGTTCACAGTGAAGATGCAACCATGATGTAGAAATATTCTCAACACTGTGCCTATCACTGCTGGTGCAAAGGTGCATCTGTGTGGATAGGTTAGGGGAACCATAACCACAGAGGAAACACTATCAATGTTAAACAAGTGGCCTGAATATGGTGGAGCAAAAGAGGTCAATGAACCAATAAAAAACTGGGTATAAAAAAGGCAACAACCATGTCAATCTACAGGGTGAAACCTTGTCGTTTTGTAAGAGATCACATTCAGTTATCAAAAGGTCAACACTTTTTGGCAACCAACACCCATGGGAAGGGATCACTGAGCCAGTTCTATCAATGGACACCATGAAATAAACGTTTTTAACAAAGATCTTGTGAAATTCCAATATTTAGCATCCATTAAGGATAGGAGAGTGATAGCCGCAAGCTCGGCACAAACTCATGTGACAGTTGCTCGGAATCCCACTGAATAAGAACTTAGACCCTAATAGTCTAATTCATTTCAGATAGGAGGGAAACTGTTGGCTTTTGATTGCTCCCATGCCCGTGGACTGACTGTCACAAATATTGTAGTCTCTGTGGATATTGAGGTTTCAGAGAGCACACAAATGCCTTGATTGCCTGAAAGCAACGTCTTGGGTACTATCTGGTCTCTATACAAGACAGAAGACATCCACTCACCTAAAACATGCAGGCAACGAGCACCACCTTGCCAGATTGACACTGCAAAACACAACAAGAGAAGGGAAGTTAAAATAATTGCCTCTAGTATGGCCTTCTCAGAGCAACTAGGAGGCACCAGAAACATGTATGAACATGGAATTGAATGGAGAGAAGAACATGGGATTCTCTCAAGCAATTGTTTGCCTCAACAACTCAATTCCATTGCTCTGAAGGAAAAGAAGATTCCCCAACATGGTGCCACAATTTGTTACCCACACTGGGCCTCAGCACACTCACACTGAAAGTTATGTTTAAGTCATCATCTCTCTTCGAGACTATGAGTTCTCATCATTGACCCAACGAAGGCACTTCGCAAGCATCAATACAAATTCACATTCATATGCTCACCAGAGATGTTTCCTGCAACCGAGGAGAGCAAGGTGGTCTTAAGATTTGCATAGCTCCAATTCCTAGAGAAGCCTGACATCAAGAGTCCTGAAAGATCGAAGTCAAATGAAAACTGTCATCTATTAGAAATACAGGAGTTATTGGCCTCAAGCTCAATAAAATCTGACACTACAGTGGCCTAGAATTCCCTTGAAAATTAAATGACCCCCTTATATTTGGACTAATTTTATAAAAAATTATTAAGACTATCCTAGGTACCCATCCCAAAAACTGAAAGGGCAAAAGAATGTATCCACTATCAAGACAGACTTACAGACAACACACAAACATTTTTACTACGACCAAGAATGCTGCTTAGACTAAAGTACTATCTGGTCGCTATACAAAACAAAAGACATCCACTCACCTTCAACATGAAGGCAACGACCACCATCTTGCCAAATGGTTCCACTGCAAGAAAACGAGAGAAGAGACGTTTGAAAAACTGGCCTCCAAAGGGGCCTTTTCTCAGAGGAACTAGGAGGCACCAGAAACACCTAAGAACACGAGCAGGCTGTGTTCAAGGACAGGTGATCGGGGAGACACACATGGGACTCTCTCAAGCAATTGCTTGCCTCAAGAACCCATTCCCACTGCTCTAGGGGAGGAGAGGGCTCCCCAACATGGTGCCACCAAATTGTCACCTACACTGGGCCTCAGCGTAATCCTATTGAGCATGATTTTTAAGTCATCATCTCACTTCAAGACTATTTGAGTTCTCATCATTGACCCAACGAAGGCACCTCGCAGGTATCGGTACAGTGGCACGTTCCCATGCTCACCAGATGTTTCCTGGGAGTGAGGAGAGCAAGGTGGCCTTGACATCCGCATACTTCCAACTCGGAAAGAAGCCTGACACACAGAGCCCAGGAAGCAATAGGCCAACGAAGACCCTTGGGGGACAACATGACCTGGAGAAAGACGAGGAAGATGACTTCTAGACGACCTATTACCTCCCTCTTGGAACACGAGCTAATGCACCATGCTTATTTATGAGGTCATGATTATTCCAAAAATAAATGAATAAATAAATGAATGAATGAGTAAATAAATTAAAAAAATAAATAAATCATAGCATAAAGAAAGAAACCAATATTAGGCTGAGCACTGGTGATTCATGGCAACCTATAATCACACAATTTTCACCTCACACACACATAGCATTTGTCATGAGCGATGAAGAGAAGCCATCCTCTCATCCCTGTCATTACAACGATAGGTTCTAGACCAAGCAGCAGCAATAAAGGCATCCAAATTACAAAGGAAAAATTGTAAAAGTCTCTGTTTGCAGATAACTTGATTTACAGGTAAAAACTACCAGGGACTCCACCGAAAAACCACACAAAACACACACCTGTTAGGACTAATAAAGGAATTCAGTCAAGGTGAAGGATACCAAAGCAACATAGGAAAATCAGCTGTTCCCCTATACAATGAGCTCTCCATAAAAAAGTTAAACAATCTCATGTATAACGGCACCAAAAAGAGTAAAATACAGAGCGATAAACCTAACCAAGGAAGTAAAAGGTCTGTACACTGAAAACTGTAAAATGTTTATGACAGAAATCGAAGATGAAACCATTATATGAAAATATGTCTCGCCCCGGCTGGTTTGGCTCAGTGGTTAGAGCATCGGCTGGTGGACTGAAGGGTCCTGGGTTTGATTTTGGTCAAGGGCATGTACCTGGGTTGCAGGCTCCATCCTCAAGCCACTCAGAGGCAAGTGTGGGTGGCAACCAGTCGATGTGTCTCTCTCACATACATGTTTCCCTCTGTCCCTCCCTTCCACTCTCTCCGAAAAGCAATGGAAAAAATATCCTGCCCGGCCAGGCGTGGCTCAGCGGTTGAGCCTCGACCTAGGATCCGGGCGATCTGCGTTCGATTCCCGGTCAGGGTACATGCCCGGGTTGTGGGCTCGATTGATGGCTCTCTCATCATTGATGTTTCTCTCTCTCTCTCTCTCTCCCCCCCTCTCCTTTCCTCTCTCTGCAATCAATAAAGATATATTTAACAAAGAAAAAAAAAAAAATCCTCGGGTAAGGATTGAAAAAAAAAAAAAAAAGAAAGGAAATGTGTCTTAAGTTGAGGAGTTGAAAGAATGAAAAGAATGAAAGAATTAATGTTGATAAAACGTTCAAATGACCCAAGCAGATCTCCAGCTCCAATGTAACCTCTATCAAAAAAAAAAAAAAAAAAAGGGCCCCAAAAAGTTAAAGAAATATCGAGGAAGCACAGTAAAGCTGGAGGCTTTGCATGTCCCTACCTGAAACTACAGCACAAGGTTACAGTTATGAGGACAGCGCAGTGCTGGCCCCGGAGCAGACGCACGGACGGACGGCCGGCCGGCCCAGGCGCCTGGACACGCGGTCCGCTCTCCTCCCCCGGGGGCCCCCGGCGCGAGGCAGGGCCAAGTCTCCCCAGCAGCCAGTCCTGGGAAACGGGACACCCACGTGCCCGAAACAACGGAACTGGCCCGCAGGTCACGCCGCACCCCAAAAAGTCAGCTCGAAGCGAACTGAAGACTTCAGTGGAAGACCTGACCCTGCGAGCGCGCGAACCGCGCCCCAGCCTGACCTGAGTCTGCGCCATGGGTTTTTCGGTTTTTTTTTGGATATGAACCAAAAGCAACAAACAAGCGGGACCACGTCGTACCTGCGAAAAAGCCTCCACGGAGCAAAGCGACGCGTGAAAACAAGTGAAACAACAGAGCGAGGGCGAGAGGGCGGGAAGCAGGGGCGCTCCCGGGGGGCGACGGCCCGGGGCTGGGGACAGGGCGGCGCCCGCGGTTACCTCGCGCAGGCCCCGGGGAGCACGGGGAACACGGAGAGCACGGGGAGCACGCGGGCTCCACCCGGTCCCCGGGCCGTCCCCAGGGCGGCCCTCGCCCCCGCCCTCGCCCCAGCCCCCCCTCCCGGCGCTGGGGGCCCTCTACCTGCAGGTGGGCCTGCGGCGGCTGCGGCCCGAGGGCCCGCGGCGGCTGCTCCGCTGCCTGAGGCCAGCGCGGCGCCCCCCCCACCCCACCCCGGGGACGGCAGCACCCACGGCCGAAGCCGGCGCCCAGCTGCAGGGACTCGGCCGCGCCCCCACCTTGAGGTGCCCGGAGCCTCTGTGCCCCAACCCTGCAGGAGCGTCGGCGCTGCCCCGGAGCATGCGCAGGGAACCACCAGCGTGCGGCTGTGCGCCTGCGCACGCAGCCAGGCGGGGCGGGGCCGGCGGGAGGGCGGGGCCGGCGGGAGGGCGGGGCCGGCGGGAGGGCGGGGCCGGCGGGAGGGCGGGGCCGGCGGGAGGGCGGGGCCGGCGGGAGGGCGGGGCCGGCGGGAGGGCGGGGCCGGCGGGAGGGCGGGGCCGGCACGGGGCGGGGCTTCCAGGGCCCCGCCTCCTGGCCCGAGGGCGTGGCTGGCGCAGGAGGGACCGCGCTGCCTGTGGAGGCGGCTGAACCAGCCACGTGGCGAGGCGGCGCGCACCCTGAATGGAAAGCGGGGACCCGGCGGAGGGGGGGAAGCGGGGACACGGGGGAGGGGGGAAGCGGGGACCCGGCGGAGGGGGGGAAGCGGGGACACGGGGGAGGGGGGAAGCGGGGACCCGGCGGAGGGGGGGAAGCGGGGACACGGGGGGGAAGCGGGGGCCGCCAACGCCGCGCATCACCAGGAGGGACCCTGCTCGGCCTTAGAAGGAACCGACCCCCGGACTCGGCGTGGGGGGCCCGGGGGGCGCTGCGCGAAAGCAGGCGGTCAGGGGAAGGCAGACACCGGGTGACCTCACTTGCGCGTGGGATCCAAAGAGCAACATAAATGACCAGTGACTCTCATCATCGATGTTTCGCTCTCTCTCCCTCTCCCTCCTTCTCTCTGAAATCAAAATATATATTTTTATTTTTTTTATTATTTTTTTAAAAAATATATCTTTATTGATTTCAGAGAGAGGAAAGGAAAGGGAGAGATAGAAAGAAACATCAATGACAGAGTCATTGATCGAGCCCACAACCCGGGCATGTGCCCTGCCAGGAATCGAACCCCCATCACCTGGATCCTACGTCCATGCTCAACCACTGAGCCACCCCCGGCCGGGCCAAAATATATATTTTTTTAAGAAAAAGAAAAAAAAAACAACTGCATCTCATGGGAACTATCCCTAAAAATAAATAAGATACCAGGGAGCTCCTAAGTTTATTGATTTTCACATTCAGGGGCAAATAAACATCTGATCTCAGTCCTCTGGCTGTGACAGCCAGGATCCTGGCATACTCCCAGCCCCCAAATTATTCACAAATATAACATGGAAAACCTGAAGTCATGGAACAGGGTTGAATCTACTTGGGGATTTAGACCCAAAGAAATACTGCACCATAAAAATACCATGGAATCATAAAACTGCCGGATTTAAGTTCCGCAAGCTTAGGCGCGAAGCGAAACTCCTCTGAAAAGGGTCACACTGTAGGCATCGCCCATGGAGATGCAGCCACAGTGACATTCGGGGCTGAAAGAAGGGACCCACATCCCCTAGAGGCGCGTCTTTCCTCGTTCGAGGGGCCATTTGGGATCTGTCAGTTACCAAAGGCAGCCCTAATCCAGGTAAGGGGGCATCTCCTGGCACATGTTCCACAAATACAAGATTTAAAACAAGAAGTGACACATAACTCCTAAAAATTATGAGAAGGAAACGTGAAAATCTGGTTAATATGAAAGCATCGCTCACTGGGAAGGGGACAGAGGTAGATGAAGCACAGTTTCCTGCAGACAATCATCTGAAGCCCAGGCGCAGAATTTCTACTCTAAGGAAGTTAGGAAACTCTCCCTGCTCCCCCATCTGGGGTGGTGACCCCGGCTGGGCCCCGGGGCATCCTGGGGAGCATGATTTTTACGTCATCACATCTCAAGACAAGATCTGGTCCTTCACTCAAACCACGGCAGCCCCACAGCTGTACCTTCTTTGCCCTGCGATGTCTCACCAGGGGGTGGCGTCTTTAATCTCTGGTCCCAACGGTACTGAAGATCTGAGGGACTCACCACAGGACTAGGTAGTTAAGGGGGCGCCGGGGGAGTGGGATAAAGGGTCCTCTTTCCCATTCGTTTTTGTCACCGAGGACAAGATTAGGACAGTACTCAAAGGTGAGCACTCCATCTCTTGTGTCCGCATTGCTCGTGGTTCTGCAGCTCCGACATGAGGAATGTTGCCTAACTCCGAACAGCCGCATCCCTTAGTACACGGGCCGGCGATTCACCCAACAGTCAAGTCCGAGCAACTCGGATTCCTTGTCCTCAAGAACACATCAGATTTTACACGGAAACAAGATCTTACTACGAACCAGTGCTTGGCTGGATCTTCCAGTAAACCAGAGATGAAAAGCGTGGCCTTGCTCATAGCCTGAAATTCCCCTCCTGAAATAATAAAAGCTAGATGTCAGGTATCAGGCTGTGCATCATTTTAATTCAGTCTCCCAAATGAGCAAAGCATATACCTGAATCTCAAACTTCTGGCTCCCACTGCAGGTCCTTTGATTATAAGGAGTTCATTTATGACACCCAACTACCACACCACCTTAGCAAATTCAAAATCATCTACCAGAAACGAATTCAGATCTAACCAATTACATACCAACTAATCAGAAGATGTCTCAATTGAAAGCAAAGCTCAGGTATAAAATAAAAGTTTTTCTCATGAGGCTCCTATCTTCTGAGTCACTCGCAAAGAATTAGCCATGATAATATCCATGTTTCCTTAAAGAATAAACCTAAATAAGGTAGAGACTGGATTTATTCGTCCAAAGGTCTGTTTGGAATTTCAGTTAACCCTGGAACAACACGGCTTTAAACTGCAAGAGTTTTTACTTGGATTTATACTTATACTTGGATTTTTTTCAATTGGCTTGTGCAGTTCACATGCAAGTTTTTCAAAGTCGGCTTCAAGGCCGAGGATCCTCATATGCAAGGGGCCCAAGGCCGGGCCATTCTATGCAGATTTCCCATTGCGAGAGAGGTTGAGGCCCTAACCCCCTACTGGTTAAGAGTCAACTGTGTATCTCTCTCTGTTAACCATTGAAGGGAGGGGAATGCCAGATTAATTTTATTTTTAGTAATTCTCCCTCTACCTGTTGTTTTATACCTGATCTTACCAAAGATTCCTCTTTCAACTCAACATTGTAAACCGATGATCCTCTCCTGTGCTGAAGAATTTTTTAGCTTAGCTCTTTAGTGTCTCATTCTACACTATTTAGGTATTTCTTACCCAGCCCTGTGCCCCCCCCCCAGAATTTAACAGAGCAGCATCTTGCCTATTGGTCCAGCTCCAACTAACATGGTCACTCTTGTCTGTGGTCATTCATCTTTTCCCAAGAAGTCCCCTGCAAGGGCGAAGCTTATACACTCAAACCCCTGCCATCCTGGGACCATTTCATATTCCCAAGGTAAGGCCAAGGGCATGAAGCATAAAGACAGCTCCCCCCGCGAGGCTCCCAAGCTACAAGCTACGGCAGGCTCTGCATTTCCACCGCCCCGGCATCTCCCGTTGGTTCGCTGTGAGCATACGCCCTCCAACCTTGGATGGGCGCTATGGTTTCAGATTTTCTGCTGTTAGAAATGGTGCCACCACAAGCACTCGGGTATACGTATTTTAGGGTGCACATGTATGAATTCTGGTCTACTGTGCACCTGGGAGTAGGGTAGTGGGCATGAGTCTTCTAAACACACATATAGTTAGGTTTCAATTTTTTTTTTTTAATATATATTCTAGCAAGTGTTTGTTGCTGGAAAGACCCTTCCCCTCCTGGCTAGTAACCTTTCATATGCTTAATATCCAGGAAAACCCTCCTTTGGGAGGCACCTGTTTTCATGCCTCTGTCCCCCTTTTTAAAGGTAAAGATTTACTGTGCTTTTTGGACAATGGTCTTTCATTGAATATCCCTTTTTGCCAAACAAAAGGTTTCATTCTGATGCAAACCTTCTTCAATGTCTCCCATTGTGGTCGGTGCTCTTGGTGTCTAACTGGAATCCTTTCCTGTCACTGAAACAATGGAAACATTTCCTGTGCTATGCCCAAGAAGAATTCAAATAGGTCTCCATTCCACCTAGAAATTATTGTGTGGTGCTTTTTTTTTTTTTTTCTTCTATCTTCACCAGAGGATATTTTTTCCATTGATCTTTAGAGAGAGTGAAAGGAAGGGAAGGAAGCGGGGGAGGGAGAGAGAAACATCCACGGGAGAGAGACACAAGGACCAGCGGGGCCCCAACCGGGGTAGGGACCAAACCTGCAACCCAGGTACCTGCCTCTGACCGGCAATCACAGCTCTAACCACTGAGCAGACTGGCCAGGGCTCTCTGTGTGGTTTTAAAAAGTGTTAAAAATTTTGTTCATATTGATGTCCGACATGCCTACCACCAACCACTGAACAGATCGCCCTCTGTGGAGCCTCGATTATAAATCAAGTAACCATATATCTGCTGATTTGTTTGTGGAGTCCCTATTTTTACCCTATGAAGCTAATTTTCAATCTTTTGTCAGTACAGTCTTAACGGCCGTAACCTTATAAAAGGCTTTGAAATTTTGTGATGAAACTTTACTTTCATCAAGGCGACCTTGGCGGCTGCTCTTTGCATCCTATATATAGGGTGGCCCCCCAAAATGTACACACACTTTAAGAGCTGATAGTTCACTTTTGAAAATAAAATGTATTTTAATAAACGCTGCCCTTTGTAATCATTCAAAGTGTGTATATAGATTTTTCGGGGACACCCTATGCTTCTTGAAATCGAACTGACAATTTCCAAGAAACCCAATGGCGTAATATTTGGAATGATACTGCATTAAATCTTTACAACGACATGGGGGCAGAATTAACATCTAGGTGTACTTGAATTTGCCGACCTGAATATGTAATATTCCCTGGTTTGTAAGGTATCACTTCCTATCACTCATGCTTTATAGTATTGTGGGATCTTTTCCTACGTAATCACGATTTCTGATGTTCCTGAAAATGTTATATTTCTAAATTTTCACTCATTTCACACAGAAATACATTTTGTTGTACTTATTTGCTTATGGGATAACTTTGCTAAATTAGCTTCCTTATTTTAATTATGTTCAGATTACTTGGAAGCATATAGGTAGGTAGCTACAGGCATAAAATATACTAACACACACGTATATATGGACACGACTTTGTTTGTAAATAATAAAATGTAACCCTTTTCATTACTAATCCTTATAACACTGTCTGTTCCTTTCCCATGAATTATTGCATCAGGACGCCCAGTATGGTGTTGATTAGAAATGACGACAAATGTTCTGTTTTACCCCCAGTCTCGGGAGGAAAACTTTTAGTATCTCCAATATCAGTGATTTTGCAGTTAATTTCTTTGGTAAATACCCCTTTATCTTGTGTGTGTGTGTGTGTGTGTTTAATGCTCAATTACTAGTTCCCATGAGATTTATGAGAAATGGGTTTTGTATTTTATTGAATGCTTTGCTTTATGTCTGAGACGATCGACTAATGTTTCCTCTCTCGTATGTTACTGTAATGAATTACAGTGAATGGTTTCAAATTCCTTTTGAAAATAGACTCATTGCCCAACCCGTGTGGCTCAGTTGGCACCGAGAGGTCACCGGTTCGATTCCCGGTGGGGGCGTTGTGGGCTCCATCCCCAGTACTGGGCGTGCGAGAGGCAGCCAACGGATGCCTCTCTCATCGATGTTTCTCTCTCTCTCTCAAACCAATAAAAACATATTTTTAAAAAATAAAAATAGCCCGGCCGGGTGTGGCTGAGCAGTTGAGAGTCGACCTAGGATCCAGGCGATCGAGGTTTGATTCCCGGTCAGGGCACAGGCCCAGGGTGCAGGCTCCTCGGTCCCCAGCAGGGGGCGTGCGGGAGGCAGCCGATCAGTGACTCTCATCATTGATGTTTCTCTCTCTCTCCCTCTCCCTTCCTCTCTCTGAAATCAATAAAAAATATATTTTTAAAAAATAAAAATAAAATAAAATAAATAAAAATAGACTCATTTCAGAAGAGATTTAGATTTCTAAAAATGGTGAGGATGGCACAGAGGGTTCCCAAATATTCTCCACCCCATTTCACTTAGTAACATCTTATATTAATGGGCATATTTGTCACACAACCAACCAATTATTATAAAGTCTACACTTCACTGAGATTTCCATTGTTTTTCCTTAATGTCCTCCTGCTGTCCCAGGACCCCACAGAGGATGCCACAACACATTCAACCATCTTACTTAGGATCTTCCTGACTGTGACACTTTTCCCCATTTCTCTTGCTTTGATGCCCCTCTAGTATTGAGGACAACTGGTCCTGCATTTTGTAGATTGTCGAGTGGGATCTAATTATTGTCTCATTTTTATACTGGGGATGTGGGTCTGGGGAGGAAAACCACAGAGGCCAAGTAGTGTCCTCTTCGTGTCAGCTCAGGGGTACATACTGTCAACCTCGATGACCTGTCTGAAGCAGCACCGGCCACGCCTTCCCTCCCACCCGCCTCTGTCACACTCTGCTCTCTGGAGGTCACCACGCTCGGCCCACACGTGGCTGCTGCCCCTCCCGGAAGCCAAAGTATCTACAGAGATTACTTCAAACTGTTCTGCACAAGAGCTTCGCCTGTTCTCCCCGATATGTTTATTCAGTTTTTTATAGTATTGTGGAGTCATGAATATTGATTTTATCCTTTGGGTTATATCCCAATGCTAAGCTATTTATTTTGTTCAAGTTGCGCCAGCTTTGGCCATTGGCAGTTCTTTTGTTTGGCTTGGCGCGCGCGCGTGTGTGTGTCCCTCTCTCACCTCCTGGCTCTACAAAATAGCCCCAATTCACCCTTTATATTTCCTGCCCATTCATAGAATCTCCTAATTTGAGATGGCCCCTGGTTTGTATTCCTGGAGACCAAGATACGGCTTCCAGGGCCTGTTGTTACTGCAATGTCATTGCGGATGCGTCCAATCCCTGGGTCTATACACACATCGACCAGTATTTAAGTGTAAATATATATCCGTATAGATGTTAAACACGAGTTCCTGCTGACGTTTTCAACTCTAACCCATCATCACATGGATCCTCCTGCCCTGCCCTTGCTTACCTACAACCTCTCGCCCCAACAGCGAGAAACACGCACCCTCGGCCAACCGGTTACCGAATGTGCGTTTCCGGTACCCACAGGTAGTGATCCCAGAGTTGCCAGCACACGCCCACGAGAAACAACTCTGTCAATCAGAGAAGTACTCCAGTCACGCACGTTGCCCTTAGTCTCACAGGTCCCACGAATCCCCTGGTCACTTAAGCCAACACCTTTTCTTTCCAGCCCCATCAGTGAGGTTGCTTCATACGCTGATAATGCAGTAGATTCCTTTTTTCAGATTCTATTCCAACCTGGGATTCCCCCAGCCCCCTAAGGAATTTTTTAAAAATCTGTGTATGTTTAAGCACCCTTTCTGTTCGGGGAAGTTCACTGTCACACGTACACCGTCACAGTGTCACACAGGATAGAGCCAGTGCACTTTATCT
This sequence comes from Miniopterus schreibersii, assembly GCF_964146895.1. Taxonomy (NCBI): domain Eukaryota; kingdom Metazoa; phylum Chordata; class Mammalia; order Chiroptera; family Miniopteridae; genus Miniopterus; species Miniopterus schreibersii. The sequence goes on from NC_138124.1 coordinate 1,196,319, forward strand.
GTTCAGCCCTTACCCGCCCGCTGACGCGTTTACAGTCTCTTTACTTTTGCATTTTCCAGAATGGCATCTGAAGGGGACGCGCTGTACGTCTCCTTTTTGGGTTGGCTTCTTCCCCTGAGCAGAATGCACTTAGGGTTCACCTGTGTCTCTTTGTCCATGTGGAAGGACCACAGTGTGTGTGTGTGTGTGTTTTTCCAGTCAATTCACTTATATAAGGATATAGCTGAGTTTCTGCTGGTTTGTGGGAATTATGAATAGAGCTGTTAGCAATACTCATGTGCTGGATGTAAGTTTTTACCTCTGTTGGGTCAAGGCCTAGGCGGGCAGTGGCCGGGTGCGTGCAGGGACTGCCAGGCTGTCTGCCGATGCAGCTGGACCATTTTTCTTTCTATCAACGACAGTTTCTGCTGCTTGGATCTTCACTCTTGGAACTGCCAGTTCTTTGGCTTGTAGCCATTCTCCCAGGGGTGTAGTGGTATCTTTTTGTTAAATTTGCATCACTCTAATGACAGACAATGTAGAGGATCCTTACATATGGTTATTTGTCATGTTATTTGTCATCTGTGTGTTTCGGTGGTGACGTGTACATTCAGACCTCTTGCCCATCTCCAAATGGGTTGTTTTCTTATTGCTGAGTTTTATGACTTCCTTATATACATTCGGATAGAAGACCTTTATCAGGTATGTATTGGAAGTATTTTCTCCCAGTCTGTGTCATCTTTTCATCAACTGAACAGTGTCTTCTACCAAAACAGAGTCTACCTTATTTTTTCTTCATGATTTGTGCTTTCCGTGTTGTATCTAAAAACTCATAAACAAGCCTAAGGTGACAGATTTTCTCCTATGTTTTCTTCTAGAAGTTTTAAGGTTTTGCTTTTTTCATGAAGTTCTGTGGTCTACTTTGAGTTAATTTTTGTAATTAATTTCCAACTGTAATTTTATAATTAACTTCCAATTATAATTTATAATTAACTTCCAATCCATCGTGAACACACGTAAGGTCTGCGTCTAGGTCCCCTTCTTGCATATGGGCATCCTATTGTTCTAGCATTGCTTATTGAAAAGACGTTTTATGCACTGAATTTCCTCTGTGCTCCTGTCAAATACCAGTTAATTATACCTGTGTGTAGCTACTTCTTAGTTCTCTGTTCCCAACTATTAATCTATGTGTCTAGTCACTTGCAATGCCATGCTGTCTCAATTATTGTACATTTATAGCAAAAGTTCTGAAATAAGGTGGTGTGAGTCTTCCTAATCTGTTCTTCAGTATTTTGTTGGTTCACTTGTCTTTCCATACAAATTTTAGAATCAATTTGTTGAATTCTATAAAATAACTTGCTGGGTTTTCCAATAAGATTTCATTGAACCTATAGACTAAGCTGTGAAGAACTGATTTCTTAATAATATTAAGTCTTCCAAGCCAACATGAACACAAAATTATTTAAATCTGTCAATTATTTAAATCTTTGATTTCTTTCATCAGTTTTGTATTTTCTGCATTTAGATCGTATATGTGATGTGTATATATATGCACATCTTCTTTGATGTAGGTGGTTTATTAAAATTTATTTGAAATTCCAATTGTTCATTACTGGTACATAGAAAAGCAATTCACATTTTTTTCTATCAACCTTCTATCCTATAACCTTGTTATCTGCATTAAGCTCCAGGAGGTTTTTGTTTAGTTTTGATTTGTAGATTCTTTAGGATTTCCTACATAGGCAATCATGTCTTCTCTGGTTAAAGACAGTTTTATTTCCCCATTTTCAATCTGTGTGCCTCTAAGTCTTTTTTCTTGTCTTATTGCTCTGGCTAAGATTTCCAGGGTTATGCTGCATGAGAGTGATGCAAGAGGAGCTCCTTGCCTTTTCGTGAAATCAGCATGAAGTCTCTCACCAGTATGTATGATATTAGCTATAAGATTTTTTGTAGATGTTACTTATCAAATTAAGAAATTTCCCCTGTATTCCTAGCTTACTGAGGGCTTTTATCACAAATCAGTGTTGAATTTGGTCAAATATATTTACAGCATTTACCGATCTGCCCATATGTTTGTCTTCTGAAGCACTCTGATGTAATGGATTACGTTGATGGTTGAATGTTGAAAATGCCTTGACTGGTGGACAGAAGGTGAAGGGATTAGCCAAGGAACATATTAGGCATAACCCATAGACAGGAAACAGCATGGTGATGGCCAGAGGGAAGGGGAGGCAGGGGCTGGGTGGAGGTGGGCAAAAGTGGGGATAATGGGGATATCTGTAATAGTGTCAACAATGAAAAATAATAATATTTTAAAAAATAAAGTCTCCAAAAATCATCTTTCACACCTGGAATAAATCGCACTTGGTTGTATAATAGTTTTCTATACATTGCTGGACTCGATTTGTTAATATTTTGTTTTTGAGGGTTTTTATGTCAATGCTCATGACTGATATTGGTCAGTTTTCCTTTCTTGTAATGCCTTTACCTGGTTATGGTGTTAGGGTTATAATGTTTTCATGGAATGAGTTAACAAATGTGGAAAATTGGTATTATTTCTCCTTAAAATGTTTGATAAAATTCACCAGTAAAACTACCTGGGCTTGGTGCTTTTTTTCAGATGGTTATTAATTATTAATTCAATTTAATAAATTTAGGGCTGTTCAGGATATGTATTTCTTCTTGTGTGAGTTTTGGTAGTTTGTGTTTTAAGGGATTGGTTCATTTCACCTAAGTTATCCAATTTGGGGGCACAAAGTTGTTCTTAGTATTCTGTTTAATATCCATGGGATCATAACTGATGACTCTTACTTCATTTCTGATACTATGTTTGTGTCTTCTCTGTCTTAGTCTGCCTAGAGGTTTCACGATTTTATTGATCTTTTAAAAGATCTAGCTCTTGTTTTTCTGTTTTAAATTTCACTGATTTCTAATCTAATTATTTTTATTTTCTTCTATATGCTATAGGCTTGAAGTGTTTTTTATTTTTCTAAGGCATAAGTATGCTTATGAATTTTAGATATCTTTCCTAATATATTAGAATTTAGGAAAAAATTGTAAACAATTATAATTTATTTGGACTTAGTTCAAATTAATTTTTAATCTCTAATGACTTTTTCTTTTATGTAGCTTTTATTTTGAAATGTATTGTTTAATCCAAATATTTGGGGATTTCTCAGCTATATCCTTATTGATTTCTAGTTTTATTCCATTGTTGCCTACAGACTTACTTTATATGCTTTCTTTTAACTTTGTTAAAGTCTGCTTTATGGCATATAGAAGATCTACTTTGGTGACTATTTCATGGGAGATTTAGAAGAATGTGTATTCTCCTGTTGATGGATGTAGTCGTCTATAAGTGTGAGAAAGACAAACTGACAGTTCTGTTTAGATTCCTTATATCCTTCCTGTTTTTCTGCCCCCTTAATCAATTACTGCCAAAGACGTGCTGAAGTCTCCAACGTAATAGTGGATTTGTCTATTTCTCCTGTTACTTCTTTCAACTTTTATCTCATGGATCTTGACACTCCGTTGTTAGGGGCATATATGTTGATGATTGCTATACCTGCTTGAACAAATGACCCTTCATTATTCTGCAATGAGACTGGTCATGCCTGACAATTCACCTTCTTCTGAAGTCTGCTTCACCTAAAATTAATAAAGCTTCTCCAACTATCTTCTGATTAGCATGCTATGTCTTTAT